>NC_140987.1:360063937-361316715 GCF_052327205.1 Somniosus microcephalus | reverse complement strand
GACCCTATGTTCCCCGACATCTCTGGGAGGTTATTTGTGTCCTCCTTTGTGAAGACAGAACCAAAATATGTATTTAATTGGTCTGCCAATATCTTTGTTCCCCATTATAAATCCCCCTGATTCTGACTGCAAGGGATCTACGCTTGACTTCACCAATCTTTTTCTCTTCACATATCTATAAAAGCTTTTACAGTCAGTTTTTATGTTCCCTGAAAGCTTGCTCTCATATTCCATTTTCCCCTTCTTAATTAATCCCTTTGTCCTCCTTTGTTGAATCCTAAACTGCTCCCAATCCTCAGGTTTACTGCCTTTTCTGGCCAATTTATATGTCCTCTCCTTGGATCTTATGCTATCCCTAATTTCCCGTGTTAGCCATGGTTGAGTCACGTTTTTTGTTTTATTTTTATGCCAAACTGGGATGAACAAATTCTGTAGTTCATCCGTGCGGTCTTTGAATGTTTGTCATTGCCTATCCACCGTCAACCCTTTGAGTGACATTCCCCAATCAATCCTACCCAACTCGCGCCTCAGACCATCGTAGTTTCCTTTATTTAAATTCAGGACCCTAGTCTTTGAGTCAACTACTTCATTCTCCATTTTAATGAAGAATTCTATCATATTATGATCGCTCTGACCCAAGGGGCCTCGTACAACAAGATTGCTAATTAATCCTTTCTCATTACATAATACCCACCCTAAGATGACCTGCTCTCTGGTTGGTCCTCGACATATTGGTCCAGGAAACCATCCCGTAAACACTCCAGGAAATCCTCCTCCACAGTATTGTTACTAATTTGGTTAGCCCAATCTATATGTAGATTAAATTCACCCATGATGACTGCTGTGCCCTTATTGCACGCTTCTCTAGTTTCCCTTTTAATGTCATCCCCAACCTCCGCATTACTGTTTGGAGGTCTATATACCACTCCCGCTAATGTTTTCTGCCCCTTGGTATTTCTCAGTTCTACCCATACAGATTCCACATCATCAGAGCTAATATACTTCCTTACAATTGTGTTAATCCCTTCTTTAACCAGCAATGCTACCCCACCTCCCTTTCCTTTTTGCCTACCTTTCCTGAATATCGAATACCCCTGGATGTTGAGTTCACAGCCTTGGCCACCTTGGAGCCATGTTTCCGTAATCCGAATCAAATCATATTCGTTTACCTCTATTTGCGCAGCTAATTCATCCACCTTATTACGAATGCTCTTTGCATTAAGACACAAAGGCCTAGAAATTCAGTATATCCACTTTTGGGGCGCTAAAGTCGGGCGGCCGCTAAAGTTTGCGCCCGGCGCAAAGTCGCGCCCCCTTCGCCGATATTCAGTCGCATCGCCCCAAGAGGTTGCTGCTGCGCTAAAACAGGCGATGCACGACTATCTTTAGGCGCTAAGCCGGCGGTGCTGAGCGATACCCCCAAGGCCGGGCGCAGCGCAGGTGCGGCGAGTTGTTGATTGACGGCAGACACTCTGGCGCCGGTCAGCTCTTAAAGGGGGAGTGTGGATTTGTTTGCCTGCCATGCCCTGCACACTGCAGCCCTCAATCTAGGCCTGACCACTTCAGCTTCACCTGCACAACGCCCAGGGCTATGGAGAAGGCCAGGGAGAGAGCGCAGCGCTTCAGCGACGGTGACCTGAGGCTGCTGGTTGGCGGAGTAGAGCGCAGGCGCCATGTTCTGTTCCCAGAAGGTGGCAAGAGGCCGCTGCCCAGCGCCTACCGGAAAGCCTGGAGGGAGGTCTCCAACAGGGTGTCTTCAAACAGCGTGGTTGCCAGGACTCCTGTGCAATGCCGGAAGAAGTTCAACGACCTCACTCGGGTTGTCAGGGTGAGTACCCTTTCCAGTGTCCTCCTCATCCTTGCATGTGCACCTCACTTTATGGGCAAAGGGACCTGAAAGCCCTAATGGCCAGCCCTCATCCAGCAGCTATGGGACTGGCATGAAAATCACTTGCACATTCAGCACTTTACACACTGTCCAAGCTCTTCGACCATGGGAGGCAGTGCAGACAAGATCAGGGCTACACACTGTACAAGCTATTCGACCATGGGAGGCAGTGCAGACAAGATCAGGGCTACACACTGTACTTAGAGGCCGTCCTTTCTCTTGCAGGCCAAGGTGGCGCACAACCGGTGCAACCGAACTGAGACCGGGGGAGGCCGTCCTGACCTCAAAGAGCTCTCCGACCTCGACCAGCGTGTGGAGCGCATTATGGCAGGCCGGCTGATTGGCCCCGTCACCAGTGGAGATGCCGACCCTGTTCTGGGCACCAATGGTAAGGGCATCACCTTTTGGACCTCTCTCGTTCCACTTGCGCATGAGATCAGCATCCTTTGCCACTGTCTGACCAATGCGGTGAATGGCAGCACTCATGCCTCCCTCGCTGCCACCCTGTCCTCACTCTAAAGCTACTCTTGTGCCTTCCTGCTTTCAGATGGTGAATCGCCAGGTGAGGAGGCGAGCTCTCAAGCTGCCACTGTCAGTGCTTCGGAAGACGAGGAGGAGGAAGAGGAAGCCGGCCCATCAGTGCCACCCTCAGCTGCGCCAGCCCATGGCGATGTAGGGGACACGTCTTCCCTGGAGGGGCGCCGGGGGGAAGGGTCGGAGGAGAGTGAAGCTCCAGGGCCCAGCGGCCTGCAGCAACGCGGGAGGGGTGGGGAAGCTCGGCGGACTTCTCCCCAGAGGGTGAGTGCGGCCTCCAGTCCTGCGACGGTGAGCGCAGAGGAGGTGCGCCTCCTAGAGGAAATGGCCGTCCAGGCTGAGCGCAGGCACACTGAGCTCATGGCTGCAGTGGCAAGGATGCCTGACTCCATAGAGTCTCTGTCAAGGAGTGTGCAGCAATTCAGAGCAGCACAGGCCAGGAGTCTGCAACAATTCAGTGCAGCCCAGGCCAGGAGTCTGGAACAATTCAGTGCAGCACAGGCCAGGAGTCTGCAGGACTTCGCGGCAGCACAGTCGGCTTCTAGCCAAGTGCTCAGTCGTGCCGTCCATTCACTGGCTGGTGTCATGCGGACACAGACCAGGGCCACATGGGCACTAACTGCTGCCACCCTCGCTGGATCAGCCAGGCATCGCCAGGGCACTCGCCGCGCAGCAGCAGCCCAGCAGTCTGTTCTTCAGCTGTTTGCTGCGCATGTTGCAGTGCTGGCCCGTGCGAGTGCCAATGTCTCAGGTGACCAACGAGCACCTGCGATCTGCCAGGCTGCCACCATTCCTGCAGCCGACACTGCCACTCCGGCATTGCAGCTGCCACGAGCCGCTGGACAGACTGCTGCCGCCCAGCCAAAGTTGGAGCAGTCAGCAGCAGGCCACTCCAAGGCCAGAGCTGGTGCAGGCCGACCCCCAAGGGCATCTGCCGTCTTGCCACCTGCCCCTCAGCAGCCTTCCCCCAGCCTTGCTGCAGCCACTGGGCTCCCATTGAGGAGGAGCTGCAGGGTGGGCAGGGGCCAGGCAAGGATGCGCAAGGCATCGCCCTCGCAGGGCAAAAAGTAGAGGTATGCACAAATGCCTGGTGCTTGTTGTAAGGCCGAGACTGGTGCAGTTGTGTTTGTGTAAGGTCGAGACTGGTGTCTTTCTTTCTTTTTGTAAGGCCGAGACTAGTCTCTTTCTTTCTTTTTGTAAGGCCGAGACTGGTAGTTTTGTGTTTTTGGAGGGGGCTTCTCCACATGAGGATGTAATGTGGGAAGGGCAGAGGTTTGCAATAAATTATTTTTGTTAAATTGCAGTGTGCATGGTTTTTTGGTTAAGTCCTGGTTGCCCTGCTCGGCTGAGGGCTTGTGGAGCGGCTACATTCATCTGCTGACATTGGCACAAGCCATTCCCTGAGAGGGGGCCTAGAACCGACGTTCAATAAGCCGGCGACGGGTGGCCCTTGCACTTTGTGCCTCCCTCCTGTGCTGGTCCTCCTCCTCCTCCTCCCCCTCCTCCTCCTGAGGTGGTCCTCCAATCTCTGGTGGCAGTGCCTGAGTCCTGCGGATAGCCAGGTTGTGCAGCATGCAGCAAACAATGACGAAATGGGAGACTCGCCCCGGCGAATACTGTAGGGCTCCACCGGAATGATCCAGACAGCGGAACCGTTGCTTCAGGACGCCGATTGTTTGTTCGATGATGTTCCTGGTCACTTGATGGCTCTCGTTGTATCCCTCTTCAGCAGGGGTGCTGGGCACACGGAGCGGGGTCACCAGCCAGGTACACAAAGGATATCCTTTGTCCCCGATAAGCCATCCTCGTGGCTGAGGCTGTGCCTGGAACATGTCTGCCACAGAAGTCTGTCGCAGGATGAAGGCATCGTGGCTGCTGCCTGGAAAGCGGGCATTGACAGCTAGGATGAATGTCCTGTGGTCACACACCAGCTGGACGTTCAGCGAATGGGAGCCCTTCCGGTTGCGGTAATCCTCGGCATTCTCCAGAGGTGCCCGCAAAGCCACATGCGTGCAGTCAATGGCGCCCTGCACCATGGGGAAGCCCGCAAATGCTGCAAAGCCCATTGCACGCTGTTGCTGCTTGGCAAGGGCCATGGAGAAGGAGATGAACTGACGTCTCCTTTGGAAAAGGGCATTGGTGACCTGGCGGATGCAGCAATGCACGGCGAACTGGGAGATGTTGGCAATGTCCCCAGCAGCGGATTGGAAGGAGCCGGTGGCATAGAAGTTGAGAGCCACCGTCACCTTCACTGCCACCGACAGAGACGTCCTGCACCTCAGCTGTGGCTGCAGATCACCGCCAAGCAGGTGGCAGATCTCTGTGACCACCTCCCTTCGGAATCGCAGCCTCCGAACACACTGCTCCTCAGACATGTTGAGATAGGAGAACTGCTGGCGGTATACCCTGGGTGGGTAAGGCCTCCTTTGCCGACGCCTGTTGCCCCCTCTCCATCTAGCCAGGGCTGCCACTCTTTCACGGCGTCTGTGAGCCCTTTGGATGTAGTTGAGAAAGCCAGCGTTGACACTCATTGCAGCCCCCATAATATGCTGGCAAACAATGAGATGTCAATGAAGGCTAAGACTAGTGGAAAGCTGTGGCCTGAAGCCAGAAGTACCTGTCCGAGTGTTGGGCCAAAGCAGAAAGCTATCTACCTTGGTCTCTCTCCAAAGATCCGTTTCTCAAGAAGGAGTGCTGCGAAATGGCAGCCTTTTATAGTGCAGGAGTGCCCTTTAATTTGCGCCCCCCGCGCCCCGCATCGGCTGAGCACCGTTCCAGTCTAACAGTCGCTAGGGGCACCAGGCGCACAATGGGGCGTCGCCACTGAAGTTCCGGTTTGGGGCGCACAAAGGGCGTTGCCCGAGGAAATGATGTCATGATCTGCGCGCGCAGCTGAGCGCGCGCAAAGACTTTGCGCCGCCGCTAAATCTCTAGTGGAGTTGGGGCGAGGCGCAGATCGCGCTGCGCGCGGGCGCTAGCCGCCTAGCGCCCGACATCTACTCCTCCTAAGGCGCTAATGGCTGGCGCAACCAACTGAATTTCTAGGCCAAAGTCTTCAGGTTTGATTTTTTAATGCTCTTAGACCTATTAGAATTATTATTTACTGTGGCCATGTTTGATAAAACAGTTGATTTCTCTGACTGCCACTTTTGTTTTTCTCCTTCCTATCTTTTGCTTTTATCCTTGTTTCCCTTTCCTCTGTCTCCCTGCTCAGGTTCCCAACCCCCTGCCATTTTAGTTTAAACCCTCCCCCAGAGCACTAGCAAACACTCCCCCTAGGACATCGGTCCTGGCCCTGCCCAGGTTCAAACCATCCAGTTTGTACTGGTCCCACCTCCCCCAGAACCGGTTCCAATGTCCCAGGAATTTGAATCCCTCCCCCTTGCACCATTCCTCTAGCCACGTATTCATCTGAAATATCCTTCTATTTCTACTCTGACTAGCACGTGGCACTGGTAGCAATCCTGAGATTACTACCTTTGAGGTCCTATTTTTTAATTTACCTCCTAACTTCCTATATTCAGCTTTTAGGACCTCATCCCGTTTTTTACCTATATCGTTGGTACCTATATGCACCACGACATCTGGCTGTTCACTCCCCCCTTCCAAAATGTTCTGCAGCTGCTCTGAGACATCCTTGACCCTTGCACCAGGGAGGCAACACACCATCCTGGAGTCTCGTTTGCAGCCGCAGAAACGCCTATCTAGTCCCCTTACAATAGAATCCCCTATTACTATAGCTCTACCCCTCTTTTTTCTCCTGTCCTGTGCAGCAGAGCCACCCCTGGTGCCAGGAAGTTGGCTGCTGCTGCCTTCCTCTGATAAGCCAGCCCCCTCAACAGTATTCAAAGTGGTATATCTGTTTGAGAGGGGGATGTCCACAGGGGACTCCTGCACTACCTGCCTGCACCTACTACTCTGTTGGTCACCCCTTCCCTTTCTGCCTGTCCAACCTTTGCCTGCGGTGTGACCAACTGCTTAAACGTGATATCCACAACGTCCTCAGCATCGCGAATGGTCCAGTATGTATCCAATCGCAGCTCCAGCGCCGCAATGCAGTCTGCCAGTAGCTGCAGCTGGACACACTTCCTGCACACATGGTTGTCAGGGACACAGGAAGTGTCCCTGAGTTCCCACATAGCGCAGGAGGAGCATACCACGGGGCCGAGCTCTCCTGTCATGACTTACCCTTTAATTAATTGAAATTAAATTAAATCAAATCAATCCCACCAATTACACTACAGTTAAATGATATATTTAAGGGCCCTGGTTTAACAACAGTCCCCGCTACACCACAGAGAGCTTAAAAACTATAAACCACAGAGTTAAAGTTTAAAAAGAGAGAAATACTCACCAAGCAATCACTTACCTGCTTTCTGGTGATGTCACACTTCGATTACTTTTTACTTCTCTCCCTCCCTCTGAGATTAGTAAGCCTACCTGGTCCTCGCTGCTGGTTTAAATAACCGCCGCTCTTCCGCCTTGTCTCCCGCAGGTCTACCGCTGCCACTGCTCTGAGACCTACCTGGTCCTCGCCGCTGGTTTAAATAACCATGGTGTGGAGATGCCGGAGTTGGACTGGGGTGGACAAATGTAAGAAGTCACACAACACCAGGTTATAGTCCAACAGCTTTATTTGAAATCACAAGCTTTCGGAGCGCTGCTCCTTCTTCAGGTGAAGTGGAGAAATGCATAAAGACACAGCTTATATAGTCAGAGAATCATGTCAGATGTTTACAGGTAATCTTTCCAACTGCCATTTATCACACCTCGGCAGAGAGATAACCACAGCAATCAAAGGTGTGAATGGTGTCCAAACAGGTCAGTCAGGAAAACATTACATCAAAGAACAATGAGGTGGGGTCACAAGGGGTCAAATATTGCAGATGCTGGGGTCTGTATGAAAAAATAACCGCTGCTCTGCCGCCTCGTCTCCCGCAGGTCTGCCGCTGCTGCCGCTCTGAGGCCTACCTGGTCCTCGCCGCTGGTTTAAATAACCGCCGCTCTGCTACCTCGTCTCCCGCAGGTCCGCCGCTGCTGCCGCTCTGAGGCCTACCTGGTCCTCGCCGCTGGTTTAAATAACTGCCGCTCTGCCGCCTCGTCTCCCGCAGGGAGTAGGCCATTCAGCCCTTTGAGCCTGATCCTCCACCATTCAATATGATCATGGCTGATCTTCTACCTCAACTCCATCTTCCCACACTATCCCCATATCCCTTGAGGCCCTTAGTACCCAAAATTCTATCAATCTCTGTCTTGAATAATTCAGTTCTGAGCATTCACAGCACGCTAGGGTAGAGTATTCCGAAGATTCACAACCCTTTGAGTGAAGAAATTTCTCCTCATCTCAGTCCTTATTCTGAGACTATGACCCCTAGTTCTAGACCCCGCTGCCAGCGGAAACATCCTCCCAGTATCTACCCTGAAAAGCTCCTTAGGAATTTTATGTATCAATGAGATCACCTCTCAGTCTTCTAAATTCTAGGGATTATGGCCCGAGTCTATGCAATCTCTCCTCAGAGGACAATTTCCTCATCCCAGGAATTAGTCTAGTGAACCTTTGTTTCACTCCCTCTAAGGCAAGTATACTCTTGCTTAGGTAAGGAGTCCAAAACTGTACACAGTACTCTAGGTGTCGTCTCACCAAGGCCCTATACAACTGTAGTGAGACTTCCCCACTCTTATACTCCAATCCCTTTGTGCTAAAGGCTAACAGACCATTGCTTTCCTAATTGCATGCTTTACCTGCATGTTAACTTTCTGCGATTCATGTACAACAACACTCAGATCCCTCTGAATATCAGCATTTCCCAGTCTCTCACATTTAAAAAATATTCTGCTTTTCTATTTTTCCTACCAAAGTGAGTAACTGCACACTTCTCCACATATATTCCATTTGCCATGTCCTTGCCCACTCACATAACATGTCTCTATCCCTTTGTAGCCTTTTTGTGTCCTCCTCACAGCTTACTTTCCCACCTAGCTTTATATCGTCAGCAAATTTGGATACACTACACTCAGTCCCCTCATCTAAGTCATTAATATAGATTGTAAATAGCTGAGGCCCAAGCACTGATCCTTGTGGTACCCCACTAGTTACAGCCTGACAACCCAAAAATGACCCATTTATTCCTACTCTCTGTTTTCTGTCCGTTAACCAATCCTCAATCCATGCTAAAATATTACCCCATTCCCATAAGCCCTAATTTTGTGTAATAACCTTTTGTGTGGCACCTTATCTAATACTTTTTGAATATCCAAATACACTACATCCACTGGTTCGCCCTTATCTACCTTGCTAGTTACACCTTCAAAAAACTCTAATAGATTTGTCAAACAGAATTTTCCTTGCATAATTCCATGTTGACTCTGCCCAATCATATGATTTTCTAAGTGTCCTGTTACCAATAGATTCTAGCATTTTCCCTACTACTGACAGCAGGCTAACTGGCCTATAGTTCCCCATTTTCTCTCACCCTCTTTTCTTGAATAGTGGGGTTACGTTTGCTACCTTTCAATCCATGGGACCGTTCTAGAATCTAGGGAATTCTGAAAGATCAAAACCAATGCATCCACTATCTCTGTAGTCACCTCTTTTAAAACCCTAGGATGTAGGCCATCAGGTCCAGTGTATTTGTTGACTTCTAGTCCAATTAATTTCTCCAGTACTATTTCTTTACTAATACTAATTTCTTTAAGTTCCTCATTCTCACTAGACCCTTGATTCCCCACTATTTCTGGAATATATTTTGTGTCTTCTACCATGTAGTGAGATACAAAGGGCTGGATTTTCTCAATGGGAAGCTTTTGGAGGCAGGACTGCTGCTTGCCGGCTTTCAATCCCGCCTCCATCAGCTTCTGGCCAACCAACGGGATTTTCCCCTGATTGGCCTTGTTAAGCCCACCCAGCGGGCTCAGCAGGCCAATTAGGGGGAAGTCAGTGACAGAGCACGTCAACAAAGAAGAAATGTCATCGTTTGACAGCTCTGTGAAGCTGTCAAACACTGACATTCTGTGTAGTTTGATGAGACCTTGGCCTAGAAATTCAGTAAGGCGCTGCAAGCTTTGCGCCCAGTTACCGCCTAAAGAGGGCTTCTGCGCCAGTAGAGGAGGTTGCGCTGATATTGAGCTCGGCGGTAATGGCGGCGGTAGCCGGTAGCGCTGCGCCGGCACCAATGACGTCATCGGTGTGCGCAGTGCCCCGTTTCTGCCCCGATGCCGGCCCGACGCCCATATTCAGTTGCCGCCACCTCCTCCGTGGCGGCCGCTACGAACATCCGGAGACCAGGGCCTTACTGCAGCCTTAGTGGGGCGCATAAAGGTGGAGGTGCGGCCGGCCGCTTTTTCGGCGGCCGCCTGCCCGCACCTCCTTCCCCGGCCTCCTCCACCACCCCCCCCGCGGCATTGCCGGCTGCTTTCCGCGAGCCCGGCACTTCTCCGTGGTGCCGGGCTCATTTGCCGGCACAATCCAACGGCGATCTCCCCGTTGCAGGCACCTCCACCTTAGGAGAAGGAGGAGGTCTGCAGTACCGCAGCCTGCCGCACCGCATCGGGTGGCGCAGCGGCACTTAGAGCGCTGAAATTCAGTTTCAGCACCCCAAGCGGGGGCGGGCACACCCTGGAATAGCGGCCAGTTCCGACTTGGGGCGCAAAAAATGAATATCGGACGGTCGCACATGGCTCCGCGCCCAGCGCTAACTTTTGGCCATTAGCCAGCTGGCGGGGCCATAGTGAATTTCTAGGCCCTTGTGTTCAGGACTCATCAAACCTTTCAACTTTGTAGAAATCACCTGGCTGTTGGATCGGCGGATCCAACAGCCAGTATGTGAAATCTACAATGGAGATGTCGGGACTCCGGCTCCACTGCGGCTGAAGGCTGTAGGCAGAAACAAAGATAAATTAACATTTTCTAAAACATTACACTCACCATACATACTTACCACTCCACACTTGCACCCATCGCTCACCGCTACGTCGCACTTTCAGACCCCTCCGACCCCCACAGACCTCCTACTCATCTCCTGCACCCTGGTGGGGTTCCCCAAGGTCGGGAAGCCTGCACTTTGGAACGAAAAATGGGGATAATCCTATTTTCTGTCTGTTAACTACCTGTTAACAGGCAGTTAATAGGCTTTAATCCCTTTCCCGCCTCGAGGAGATGGGACCCCGGGCAGGACGGCTTCCCGCCTCCTGGCAAGAGGGCACGGAGGCAGGCTAGGGGTGGGTTTGCCTCCCGCCCCCAAATTCTGCAACTTTACCAGCAGTCCTACCTCCATACCCGCCTCTTCGGGGCTGACAAAATCCAGCCCAATGTATTTGTTTAACGTCCCTGCCATTTCCTTATTCCCCATTATAATTTCTCCTGTAGGGGACCCACATTTATTTTTGCTAATCTTTTCCTTTTTACATACCTATAGAAGCTTTTACAATCTTTTTTATGTCTCTCGCTAGTTTACTTTCATATTCTCTTTTCTCTTTCTTTATCAATTTCTTGGTCATTCTTTGCTGAATTCTAAAATCCTCAATACTACTACTTTTTTCCATTCACTGAATTCAAATTCACAAACTGCCATGGTGGGATTTGAACTGACCCTCTCTGGAGTATTGCTCCATACCTCTGGATTACTAGCCCAGTAAAATAACAGTCTTCGCTGCAGGTATGGGTGACCAGTCGGCAGCTTCATTGTTTGGTTGCCCAAAATTCAAAATTGACCCCTTTGATACTAACAGCTACTAAAGAGTGCATCACAAGCTATGATGCTATTTTTTTCTCTTCTGTTTCTGTTGTTGCCTACTTCCATTTCTGTAACATTGTCCGTCTGTGCCGCTGCCTCAGCCCATCTGCTGCTGAAACCCTCATCCATGCATTTGTTACCTCCAGACTCGACCATTCCAATGGTCTCCTGGCTGGCCTCACATCTTCCACCTTCCATATACTTCAGCTCATCCAAACTCTGCTGTTCGTATCCTAACTCACACTTAGCCTGTTCACCCATCACCCCTGTGCTCACTGACCTACACTGGTTCCCAGACCAGCAACACCTCAATTTAAAAATTCTGATTCTTGTTTTCAAATCCCTGCATGGCCTCTCCCCTCCCTATCTCTGTAACCTCCTTCAGACCTACAACTCTCCAAGATCTCTGCACTTCTCCAATTCTGGCCTCTTGCGCATCCCCAATTTTAATCACTCCACCATTAGCACCCGTGCCTTCAGCTGCCTAGGCCCTAAGCCCTGGAATTCCCTCCCCAAACCTCTCCGCCTCTCTTTCCTCCTTTAAGACGCTCCTTAAAACCTACCTCTTTGACCAAGCAGTTCGAATATCTCCTTATGTGGTTCATTGACAAATTTAGTTTGATAACGCTCCTGTGAAGCACCTTGAGACGTTTTACTACATTAAAGGTGCTATATAAATACAAGAAGTTGTTGCCATCACATTAAACAGATAGCAGTTCTGAGAGGCAGTGGAAGAAACCATCAGAATCACCCAAAACAGCAGGAACTACACATTTTGTTTCAATGTAAAGCAGTCTCGAGTTCATGCTAACTTACCATATGTTGAATTTACTCAAGCATTGAGAAGCTATCTGTAGACAGAGGTCTGGCACCACTGCACCTGCACACTGGCTGCAGTATAACTCCAACTGATGTTCAGCATATTAAAAAATTGTTCCTAGGCAGTCAAAATGACCAGCTTGACACTTAATAAAATTAATTTTCACCTTTTTAATATCAGCAAAGAGCTGACCACCTAAGGGGCTCCTTGGTAATATTCGTATCTGAGGTTTGAATGCTGGTGAAAAGAGTTTGTTTTCCCCAGATAGATAGAGATGCGAAGCCGGCAGTATAACTGAGGATTGCTGGCTCTGTGACACTATAAATGAATACTGATCTCAAACCAGTACCTGAAATGGGAAAATTATTGCTTTGGGATATTATAAATATCTGAGCGATACTTTAGCTCCTTGAGCAACTGATCTGAAAATGAGTTTGAAAGCAGCATGTAGCTGTTCATGTACCAGAGTTAAAAGGAAATAATCCCTGGAGATATGAAAATAATGTTTGTACATGTGAAAAACATGTACAAACATGTCACCACTTACATATGTGTCAGTATTTTTTAGTTAGCAATTATTTGTAAAGCTGATAATATTTTTAAAATTGGGTCTAAAATGTCCTTTTTGAACATTAAAAAAAAGTCTGTTTTCAATTAATATCATCAGCAACAATAGTATTTTTAGTTTGTAAAGAGATAGCCTCACCTTTTGAGAAATTTCATAAGCATTGGCCATTGGGCTGGGGCGCAGAACACTTCCCCTGCAATTCCCATGAAAAAACTAGGGGGGTAATTTTTGTGAAAGGGTGAAAACAGGCATTAAATGGGTGCTGCGCTAATAAGACATCCCTATTTGGAAAAAATGGTTTTAGCACCTAATTTTGGTCCTAATTGCTGATTACCATAATTTGACCTTGCCTGGAGGCGCTAAAACAGACACCTGCAGGTTTAGCACCCAAGCGCTGAGTAGATGCAATTTTTGTGGAGTAGTATATGTGGGCTCCACGCACCCACTCCCACTGAAGGTGTGGTGTGCTCTGGTTGGCACATAGCAGCATGTTTCAGGATGGCTCAGGGACTGAGGGAGAAGGCACATAGGTTCTTGAATGCAGCACTGGAGGTCCTGACGGAGGAGGCCCAGAGGAGGAGGGATGTCCTGTACCTGCAGTGGAAAAGGAGTCCACCTCGTCGTCCTGTCCCTCTCTCCTGCAGCAGCTGGTGCTGCTCTGCTTGACCTCATGTCTTCCTCCCATTCCTCCTGCAGACCAAGGGGGACCCCTAGCAAGATCCCGATGACCAAGCACTCCCTTTCTCCTAGTGACACCTATAAGATGTCCAATAAGGTAGAGTAGCACAGCACTCACTCTTTTAAGTGAAGACCTCAGAGAATTTCCGAATAAATGTTGATACAGTGTTGGTTAAGTCTTGACAAAATGTCCCAGAAAGTCTCTGAATGTGTTTCAAAAGTCTTCCAGCAGCAAGTGAACAGCAAAACGTCCGCGATATACCTTGAAGTAGCGCTTGAAATCCTCTGCAGCGACTGGTTTACTCCCAATCCAAAAGGGAATGGTAGCATAGTAGTTATGTTACTGGACTAGTAATCCAGAGGCCTGGACTAATGATCCGGAAACATGAGTTTAAATCCCACCACAGCAGCTGGGGAACTTAAATTGAGTTAATAAATTAATCTGGAATAAAAAGCTGGTATGGTGACCATGTAACTACCGTATGGTTGTAAAAACCCATCTGGTTCACTAATGTCTTTTAGGGAAGGAAATCTGCTGTCCTTACCCGGCTTGGCCTATATGTGACTCCAGACCCACACCATGTGGTTGACTCTTAACTGCCCTCTGAAATGGCCTAGCAAGCCATTCAGTTAAGGGCAATTAGGGATGGGCAATAAATGTTGGCCTTGCCAGCAACGCCTAGGTTTGGTCTCCCCCACAAGTGGAAACATCTTCTCGATGTCTACCCCATCAAACCCTTTCATCGTCTTAAAGGCCTCTATCAGGTCACCCCTCAGACTTCTCTTTTTGAGAGAAAAGAGCCCCAGCCTGTTCAGCCTTTCTTGATAAGTATATCCTCTCAGTTCTGGGATCATCCTTGTGAATCTTTTTTGTACCTTCCACACTGCCTCTATATCCTTTTTATAATATGGAGACCAGAACTGTTCACAAAACTCTATGAATGGCCTAACCAAGGTTCCATACAAGTTTAACATAACTTCTCTGCTTTTCAATTCTATCCCTTAGAAATGAACCCCAGTGCTTTGTTTGCCTTTTTTTATGGTCTTATTAATGTGTCACTACTTTTAGTGATTTATGATGAGAAGTGTAAAATACAGTATTTGGAGTAAAAGTAATGCAAACTATGAATCCTATCAAAGTTTATTCTCAGCTGTGGTGCTAAAAACTTGCACACCAGAACTAGCCATTCCCCTTGTCAAGCTGTTCCAGGATGGCTATAACATTGGTATCTACCTGATCATGTGGATATTAGATATGTTCTATCCATAACAAAACATGATAATTCTAACCTGGCCAACTACCATCCTAACAGCCTCCTCTCAATCATCAGTGAGGTGATGGAAGGAGTCATTAATTGTATCATCAAGTGACACTCGCTCACCAAGATCCTGTTCACCGATGTTCAGTTCATATTCTTCCAGAACCACTCAGCTCTAGTCCTAATCATAATTCTAATCCACACATGGACACAAGAGCTGAATGCCAGAGAGGTGAGAGTAGCTGCCCTCGACATCAAGGCAGCATTCAACCAAGTATGATGCCAATTAGCCAGAGTAAAACTGTCAATGGAGGTCACAGGGAAAATCTTTTATTGAATTGACTGGAGTCATACCTGACATAAAGGTAGATGGTTGTGGTTGTTGGAGGCCAATCACCAAAGCCCCAGGATATCGCTGCAGGGAATTCCTTAGGGAAGTGTCCTCGATCCAAACACTTTCATCTGCTTCCCTCCATCGTAAGGTCAGGAGTGGGGTTATTTACTGTCTATTCCACAAGCCTCAGCTCCCTTCACAACTTGTCTGAAAATGAAGCAGCACATGCCAGCCTACAGCAGGACTTAAACAATAGTCAGGCTTAGGCTCACAAGCAGCAGGTCATATTCATGCCTTATATTATCAGCAAAAGGCCATCTCAAATAAGAGTAAGTCTAGCCATCTCCCCTGATCTTCAATAACACCACTATCACCAAGTCCCCCACCATCAACATCTCAGGGATCACCATTGACCAGATGCTTAACTTGATTAGTCATATGAATGTTGTGGCTACAAGAGCAGGGCAGAGGCTGGATACTCCATGACAAGTGGCTCAGCTCCTGACCCCTCAAAGCCTCTCCACAAAACTGAAGTCAGGAGTGTGATGGAATACTTAGCACTTGCCTGATGGGTGCAGTCACAACAACACTCAAGAAGGACATGTTGACTGACCAGTCCACTTGACTGCTGACCCTGCCACTAGACTCCATATCCACCCTTCGATGACCAAAATACTGTGGCTGCAGTGTATAAGATCTACAGGATGCACTGCAGCAACTCAGCAAGGTTACTTTGACAGCACTTTCCTCCTCTCTGATCTCTATCATCAAGGACCAGGGCAGCAACATCATGGGAACAATGTCACCTCCAAGTTCCACTTAAAGACACACACCATCTGACTTGGATATAGAGTCATAGAATCGTAGAATCATACAGTAGAGAAGGAGATCATTCGACATTGTGTTTGTGCCAGCTCTTTCAAAGAGTTATCCAATTAGTCCCACTCTCCTGCTCTTTCCCCATAGCCCTGCAAATATTTCTTTTTCAAATATATCCAATTCCTTTTTGAAAGTTACTATTGAATCTGCTTCCACACACCCTCTAGATCATAACAACTCACTGCATAAAAATATTCTCCTCATCTCCCCTCATATGTACTGAAGTTCCTACATCGTTAATTAGTCAATTTTCTGGAATTGCTGACCTAAAATCATGTGGGGCACCATCACAATTTACAGCCGCATTTCAAGGGGAACGCTCACCACCATCATCTGGCGGCAAGTAGGGGTGGTCAATAAATGTGCCCTTGGCAAAGTCATTAACATTCCAAGAACAAATAATAAAAAAAAGAGATTGAATACATCAGCTCCTAGCTACAATGTACAATAAGTAAATTGCACCATCATTTTGGGGATTGTTTTTTAAAATTAAAATCAGAAATAATAAAACTGAAAGGATGGCCCTGAAATTGCTTGTCCATTTTGGATTGACTGCAAATTCGACTGGTACCAGGTTTCGCCAGGTCCTGATCTTACCCACCCCAAATAAGGCCACTGACACAGAGTGGGTGGGGCCACGGGCGGGGACTCATAATGCTGGAATTACCACATCCTTGGTCTCAAAGGGACCTGGCATGTGAGGCCAGCATGCCGGAGGAGATCGGCATTCCAGTCTTTTGAGGCTTCCAAGATAAGGAGGAAGGGGATTTTTTCCCTAATTGTCACCCCGACACATCATCTGTGGATTTCTGGGAGGCGGGGGGCGCAGGAAACTGGATGCCCCAGAATGGGAGAGTGTCACTCTAGTTTCCAACCTGTGTGGCAAGACAGGTGCCTAAGATGTGCCCTAATTGCAATAGCCGTCCCTCAACCCCTGGCACTGGCGGGCTTGATACCAGTGTATGTGCTGGAACTGCAGTCTATACAAATTCAAGGTCGACTGAACTAACTTGCATTTTACTTTCCCAATCAAATATATTTGCAACAGTGCTTGGTGTTGCTGAAAAAAACAGTTCTCCTACATGTTTAAATTCAGGACATTTACTCAAAGGCCACGAAATTTGGGGCTTTAGGATTTGATGAAAAAATGGCGGCCGATTCGCTTCCGCCCACTTCCGGGGAGGTTGGGCTCGCTCCAGATATTTAGATGAGGCAGATCGTGGCATCAATGCGTGTGCAACCCTGATTTGATGCACAATTTACTATTTTGGATGTCACCGCTCCTTTTAATGCCCTCTCCTAATCACGACCAGCTGACCAAGTGTTTAGCAGCAGGAAGGACCCGCAGCAGCGCTATAAAAGGATCAATAACTTGCAGCTGACTTGTTTTTCAGTTCTACTGGCTCTGTCTAAGCTTGTGCAACCGTTTGGACCTTTCTAGAGCTGCTTAAAGTTGCTGAGGTCACAGGGAGTGTTGCTGCAAGTGGAGAACGCCTTGCTTCTCATTTAAAGGGTTCTGCTCACACCACTTACTCACATTCATGGGAGCTCTACTTGAAGTCCCCCCCGAGTATGATAGGGAGATAGAGCAGAGGCAGCGAAGAAGAGGACAAGATGCTCGCAGAGGGAGGAGGAGGAGAGGCTGGAGAGCACTCAGCAAGACCCACCTAGGGTCTTCCGAGAGCACTTCTCCTACCTGCACTTAAACCAGGAGCAGTGTATTAGGAGGCTCCATGTCACCTAGGAGGTGGTCACAGAACTCTGCCACCTCCTGCAACCAGACCTGCAGCATCAGAGCAGGGCGACGACAGCTCTCCCAGTGACCCTCAAGGTCACCGTGGCCCTCAATTTTTTTGCCACCGGATCCTTCCAGTCTGCAGCAGGTGACATAGCTAACATCTCCCAGTTCGCCACCCATTGCTGCATCCAAGAGGTCACAGAGGCTCTCTACTCCAGCAAAGGTGACTTCACTCTCTTCTCTTTGAACAGAATGTGGCTTTGCCAGGATAGCGGGCTTCCCCATGGTACAGGGTAACACCGACTGCAGACATGTGTCTTTGCAGACACCACATACCAATCCTGAGATGTTCCATAACTGCAAAGGCTACGACTCACTTAATGTGCAGTTGTTGTGCGACCATACCCAGCGCATCCTGATGGTGAATGTCCAGAATGCTGGCAGCAGTCATGATGCCTTCATCCTGCATCAGTCCGGTATGCCAGCAATCTTCCAGCCACCCCGTCAAACCCGAGGGTGGTTGCTCAGAGACAAGGGATATCCACTCTGCACCCGGCTGATGACTCCCCTCTGCAACTCTGTGGTGTATGTGCCTTTAAGAGCCCCCTGTGTACTGTAATGCCGGTAATGGCGACTTGGGCTATATAAGCCTGTATAGTGTCTTGTATCTGTTAGTTCACCTCCAGACTTTGTTCAGTAAACACCTGTGAAACCAACTCCTGCATTCCGTGACTCCATTAACACACAGATACAACAGTGGCGACGAATTGGAAATGGACTTACCTGCAATTCGGCAGCACCTCAAGGAGATCGATTCCTCAGACGAAAGTCGAAGAAAAACAAGAAAGAAAAAAAAAAAACTGTGGTTTCACCAGCTAGCCAAGCTGGTGGCAGGTACTGCAATAATCCTTCCTGGGTGGCGGGCTGGGGCTCCATCGGCTGGCTCTGCAGCGGGGCCGAGCAGCGAAGGCGGAGGCAAACAGAGACAGAGGGTGGAGCACTCGGGAGACGGCCGGCGCGGCAAAGCAGGTCGGCGTTCGGACCAAGCAGAGGGAGGGAAAAGTCCCAGAGAGTCCGGCGGGAACGAGACTCCACCTATTAAAAATACCTATGTAAATAAAAACCGCGGAGAACAGCATTGTCAGCAGCGGCAGCGGTGGGAAAGCGCGGGAGGCGCCATTTTTTTTTCTGCGGGGAAGAAAGGAAAGCGCGGGAGGCGCCAGTTTTTTTCAGGATGCCTAAGACTGGCAATATTACTGCTTTCGATAGCGATATAGAGGATTGGACCACATATGTGGAAAGAGTGGAGGTATATTGCACAGCAAATGAAATAGAGGATGATAAAAAGGCATCAGTACTTCTAAATCTAATGGGCGCAAGGACATACGGGCTGTTACGAAACTTAATCACTCCAGCCAAACCGAAGGACAAGAATTTTAAGGAGATTGATGATACCCTACAGGAGCACTTAAACCCAACACCGCTGCTGATAGTGGAACGATTCAAATTCTTCAGGAGGAATCAGCACAAGAATGAAAGTAACGCTGATTACCTCACTGAATTACTAAAGCTGTCAAAGCACTGCCAATTCGGGGCAGGACTGGCAGATTCTCTACGAGACAAATTCGTCTGCGGTCTCCTAAGTGAAGGAACACAGAAAAGGCTACTTTCTGAGAAAGATTTGACACTGGACAAGGCTTTCAGTGTGGCTGTATCATACGAAGCAGCCGCAAGAGGAGCTGCAGAGATACAACAAAAGCCACAGGACTTCGGCACCCATGAAATGACACAGGGTTTCGAGAGATGTTATCGATGCGGCAGATCCACCCATGACCAGAGGGACTGCTGGTTCAAGGACAAAGCATGCAAGCAATGTGGAAAGATTGGACACATTGCACGTGTATGCCAATCTGGAAACAAAAAATCCACGGACAGGAAAAAAATCAATAAGGAAAAGTACAGAAAGGTACAAATGATGACGGACAGTGGCTCCGAAGACCAGAAGAGCGATAGCGACTCCGGAAACAAGAGACTAAGCTGTCTCAAATTACATAATGTAATTGCCAAAGAAGATTACCAGACCATTTGGGTTACCCTCACGATAGCGGGGTCCCCAATTAAAATGGAGCTAGATACAGGATCAGCTCTGACCGTCATAAGTCGACGGGATTACGAGCGGCTATTTCCGCATATACCTTTGAAAGACACATCCATTATCTTGAAAACATATACGGGGCAGAAAGTATACCCCAAAGGGAAAATAAGGGTGCCTGTTGTATACAACGGCAAGGAAATACAGAAGTTGTATTTATACGTTCTGCAAGATGGTGGTCCACCGCTGTTGGGACGTGAATGGATCAGGAAGATACATTTAGACTGGCTCTCCATTCAGGCACTGACGGTGACCAGTAAGAAAAAAAACGATGATGATGTCATACCTGAACGATTAAAAGACATCTTGGCCAACGCCAAGGAAGTATTTCAACAGGAACTAGGAACCTTGAAAGGTGTCACCGCCTCAATAAAAGTGGAAGATGCGGCAATTCCCAAGTTTTTTAAGGCAAGGCCGGTGCCATACACAATTCGTCCAGCAGTCGAAGCAGAGCTGGAGAATTTGGAAAAGGCAGGCGTATTATCCAAGATAGGTTGGAGCGAGTGGGCAACACCCATTGTCCCGGTCATGAAGAAAATGTTGAATAATGAGAAATCTGAAGAACAGAGAAAAATTCGCATCTGTGGGGACTTCAAGGTGACTGTAAACCCGGTCCTTCACACGGTACAGTATCCTCTTCCGAGGATAGAAGATATTTTCGCCTCACTATCCGGAGGGAAACGTTTCACCAAAATTGACTTGGCACAGGCATATCTCCAGATGGAGGTTGAAGAGGCCTCTAAAAAGTATCTCACGATAAATACACACAAAGGCCTGTACCAGTACAATCGACTGGTTTTCGGAGTAGCATCTGCTCCAGCTATCTGGCAAAGAGCTATGGAACAAGTCCTCCAAGGGATTCCGGTGACTCAATGCTACCTAGACGACATCCTTGTAACAGGAGAAAATGACAACGAGCACCTTGCCAATTTGGAACAGGTGCTCACTAGGCTGAGAGAACGGGGCTTACGAGCAAATCGCCCCAAGTGTGAATTTTTCCAGAAACAAATATCATATTGTGGCCACATAATTAACGAGGAAGGGTTGCGTAAGTCACCTGAAAAAATTGAAGCGGTCATAAAAGCCCCAGCACCTGAAAATGTCTCACAATTAAGGTAGTTCCTGGGATTGATAAATTACTATCATAAATTTTTACCGAACTTGTCAACTATTCTACACCCTTTAAACGACCTGCTACAAACGGGAGTAATTTGGAAATGGAGCGAAGACTGTAAACATGCCTTCCATAAATGCAAAGGCTTGATCACATCCAAGGAAGTTTTGGCTCATTACAACCCATCACTGCCAATCAGACTGGTGTGCGATGCATCCCCTTACGGCGTAGGCGCGGTATTATTGCATAGATTCCCTGATGGCTCGGAGCGGCCGATAGCTTTTGCGTCAGGCTCATTGAACTCAGCTGAGCGTAACTATGCCCAGATCGACAGGGAAGCACTCAGCCTGGTATGGGGAGTGAAGAAATTCAACCATTACCTACACGGACAAAAATTTACCTTGTTGACTGACCATCAACCCCTCGTCTCCATATTCAACCCTAAAAAGGGTGTTCCCATTATGACAGCGCAAAGGCTACAGAGGTGGTCCCTTTTCCTAGGGGCACACCAATATGACATAGAATACAAAGGATCAAAACGGCATGGGAATGCTGATGGTTTATCGCACCTACCGTTGCCAACGGTAGAAGAGGCACCTACAGTGGACCCAGTGGAGATGTTCCACTCAACCATAGTGGAATGTCTACCAGTAACAAATTCTGCCATTGAAAAGGAAACGAGAAATGACCTGACTCTCTCACGAGTGTTGAGTCTGTGTTTTCCAAATGTAGTTATGCTGAATAACTGGACACAGACAACAGAATACTTAAACAGGTCTTTAGTAATTGAGGGTCAGGGCTGAACTGAAATACAAACTGTTCTACAGAGTTTATATACCGGTGTGGTCACCACCGGTACTACAATATACAGGAGCCATCAGAAAGTAGTTCATCACCTTAAGGTAGTCTCTTAAGGTGGTACAGGTTACATACACTACAATTCCTCCCCTTTTAGCTTAATAGTGTACACCCCAATTTAAACATAACATGGATAACATATATACAACTTTCTTACAAAACTGTTCAAAGATTCAGTCTCTGAGGAGGCCTCCTGATCCGGGCCGGATAACGCCTTTCAGGGGTCTCTGGTTCTCATTGCTGGGGTGACTCATCCATTTGATCTCTTATGGATTGAACATCATCATGTACGTTTGAGTCTGAGGTAGATGCTACAGGCTCAATAACTTCTTCAACTGGTGTCTCTGCTGTAGACATGGGGTCGACCCTTGTTCTCGATTCCACAAGTTGGTCAGCATGACGTCGTATTACGTTCTCACCAACGTCTACCGTGTACATCAAGGGTCCTTGTCGGGCACGAATTGTTCCGGATTGCCATTTATCATTCCTATGGTCCCTGGCCAACACTGGTTGTCCTATTTCGAAACTCCGAGTGCCCTTGTTATTTACGTGCTGGAATTGTTTGTTTCCGACTTCCCTACGCACATTGGGTTTTAACAAATCCAATCGGGACCGCAACCTCCTGTTATAGAACATTATGGCAGGACTTTGATTTGTCACTGCATGCGTGGCGTTTCGATATGCCATCAGGAAATTGTCCACCTTGTGTTGTAGTGGAATATGGTCTTCGCTCATGGCCTTTATCGCCTTTTTGAACATTTGTATAAATCTCTCGGCCAACCCATTTGTAGCCGGATGATATGGGGCAGATGTATAGTGTTTCACCCCATTCTTCTTCATGAATTTCTGGAATTCTTCTGACACGAACTGTGGTCCGTTGTCTGAACATATTTGTTCCGGCAGCCCATTCCTTGCAAATATCGTTCTTAAAAATGCAATCGTCTTTTCAGAGGTAGTGGTCGACATCTTAATCACTTCTGGCCATTTAGAATGTGCGTCTACCGCTATCAAAAACATGGAATCCATGAATGGACCTGCAAAGTCGATATGCACACATTGCCATGGGGTTGAAGGCCATTCCCACGGATGCAGCGGTGCAATTGGAGGTGCATTTTGAACTTTTTGGCACCCTGAGCAGCTTTTAGTCAGATCCTCTATTTGTTTGTCTATACCTGGCCACCACACATAAGCCCTAGCAAGGCTTTTCATCTTGACTCCCCCCAGATGACCTTCGTGCAATTCGATACCATATGGAGAAGTATCACAAGCTAAACGAATAGGCAGCGTTGGGTTAAAGTGAGCCAACACTTCCTTAGAGGTGATCAGTGCCTTGCTTTTTTGAAAAGCCCGCTTACAGTCCTCGCACCACTTCCATGGTACTCCCATTTGCAAAAGAGTGTTCAGCGGGTGTAACACCGTGGATAAATTTGGAAGAAACTTGTGGTAATTGTTAATCAACCCAAGGAACGACCTCAACTGGGATACATTTTCCGGAGCGGGAGCTTTCACAACAGCTTCGATCTTGTCAGGTGACTTATGAAGCCCCTCCTGGTCAATGACGTGACCGCAGTACAAGATTCGTTTCTGAAAGAACTCACATTTCTGGCGATTAACTCTGAGTCCATATTCTTTCAATCTGGTGAGCACCTGCTCCAAATTCGCGAGGTGTTCCTTATCATCATCTCCTGTAATCAGAATGTCGTCCAGGTAGCATTGTGTGCCTGGAATTCCCTGTAATACCTGCTCCATGGCCCTTTGCCAAATCGCTGGAGCCGATGCCACTCCAAAAACCAGTCTATTATACCGGTATAAGCCCTTATGTGTGTTGATCGTGAGATACTGGCGTGACGCTTCATCAACTTCCATCTGTAAGTACGCCTGCGCCAGGTCTATCTTGGTGAAGTGTTTCCCGCCAGACAGCGAAATGAAGATATCCTCAATCCACGGAAGCGGCTATTGCACTGTGTGAAGAACCGGATTAACAGTGATCTTGAAATCGCCACAGATGCGAACCTTCCCAGGTACCCCCGGCTTGTTGCTCAACGAACGCTTCATGACGGGAACAATGGGTGTGGCCCATTCGCTCCAGTCCACCTTTGACAGTACTCCTGAACGTTCTAGCCCTTCCAGCTCTGCTTCCACAGCAGGTCGTATCGCATAAGGTACCGGTCTGACTTTGAAAAATTTTGGGTTTGCATGTTCTTCAACCTTGATGTTTGCCGTAATTCCTTTCAGTGTCCCCAGTCCCTGTTGGAACACCTCCTTAGCATCGTCCAATATTTTGGACAGTCGTTTAGGTTTGACGTCGTCCTCTTTACAGGAATCTACAGTTAGTGCTTGTAAGGAATGCCAATCCATATTTATTCTCCGGATCCATTCCCGTCCCAGTAGTGGTGGACCTCCCTCAGGAAACACATACAAGTCCATTCCCTGACTTTCTTTACCATTGTAGACCACCTTTACCTTTATCTTTCCGATGGGGTATACTCTTTGCCCCGTGTATGTTTTCAATACAATCTCCGTATCCCTCAGGGGAATGTGTGAGAATAACCTTTTGTACTCTTGCTTATTCATGACCGTCAATGCCGATCCAGTGTCCAATTCCATCTTCACTTGGACTCCTGCTATCCGAAGCATGACCCAGATAGTTTGGTGGTCTGCTGTGTTACCCACATTATGTATTTTTAGACAACCCAGTTCCTTACTGCTGGAGTCTGAATCTGTCTTTTGTTCATCTGAACTGTTCTCTGTCACCTTGTATACTTTCTTGTACTTCCCCTGCGGCGACTTTTTGTTGTTGGTCTTCTTTCCTGACTGGCATACTTTCGCTATGTGACCAAGTCTGCCACATTTCCTGCATTCTTTATCTTTGAACCAGCACTGGTTCTGATCATGCGTTGTCCTTCCGCAACGATAACACTTTACTGCACCCAATGCCATTTCATTGGTGCTGAATTCCGATGGCCTTTGCTGCATTTCTGCAGTGCCTCATGCTGCTGCCTCATGCGATGCTGCAATGCTGAAAGCTTTGTCCAGCATAAGATCCTTTTCCTCTAGCAGTCGCTTCTGGGTTCCTTCCTTTAGTAGCCCACACACAAACTTATCTCTCAGAGCGTCTGCTAGTCCTGTACCGAACTGACAGTACTTTGATAACTTGCACAGTTCGATTAAGAATTCAGCGTTGCTTTCCTCTTTAAGCTGAATTCTTTTGTAAAATTTAAATCGTTCCGCTATCAGCAGCGGCGTGGGGTTTAAATGCTCTTGCAGGATAGTAACAATCTCCGCGAAACTCTTTCCTACCGGTTTATCTGGTGTTACAAGGTGCCTTAATAACCCGTACGTCTTCGCACCCATCGAGTTTAATATGGTTAGTGCTTTCTTATCCGCCGGTACCTCATTCGCTGTACAGTAAACTTCAACGCATTCCACATAAGTGGCCCAATCTTCTACATCGCTATCAAAAGCAGTGATGTTACCCGTTTTTGGCATCTTGTTGAGTTTCCTTTATTTTATTTATTTTTCCAAAATGGCGGCTTCCCGCGCTTGGCGGCTTTTCCCGCGCTTACCTTCTTCCCCCGCCGACTAAAATGGCGATTACCGCGCTGTTGCCATTCTCGCCTCCCAGTGGTCCTTATTTCCCCCGACGCTGCTGCTCTTGTTCCCCGTCGCTCCCGCGGTCCTCGTGGACATTAACGCTTTTCTGGCTGCTGCGCGTCTCTGCCCGATTGCAGTCCGGCCCTTTTCACCGGCTGCGGTCGTGTTCTCCGCCCTTTTCTTCGGTTTCCCTCCCCTTCTCCCACTGACAACTCGGCCGACTTTCTCTCCGTGTCGCTAGATCGGGCTTACCCGCCGCTGTCGTAGAAGGGATGATCACTGCCTGTTGCTGATGGTGGACTTCGTGGCCAGCAAATCCAAATCGGGTTCTCGATGCCTCCCGTGCGATGTGGTGCTCAGCAGGATGATGAGGGCGGATGCCCCTTTTCGACGCCCGTTCTGAGGACGAAGCTTCCTTGGATGCAAAACTGCCGCTAGGTACGATCAGACTCGTCGCCACTGTTGAGTCTGTGTTTTCCAAATGTAGTTATGCTGAATAACTGGACACAGACAACAGAATACTTAAACAGGTCTTTAGTAATTGAGGGTCAGGGCTGAACTGAAATACAAACTGCTCCACAGGGTTTATATACCGGTGTGGTCACCACCGGTACTACAATATACAGGAGCCATCAGAAAGTAGTTCATCACCTTAAGGTAGTCTCTTAAGGTGGCACAGGTTACATACACTACAACGAGTCTACGATTTAACGGTGAAGGGATGGCCAGCACATGGCGAACCATTGTTGCCAGCATTCTCACAAAGAAGAGAAGAGCTGTCAGTGTGCCGAGGAACCTTGATGTGTGGATCCAGAGTGGTGATTCCACCCAAACTCCAGGATAAAGTGCTAAAGGAGCTTCACGAGGGGCATCTGGGTGGAGTGAAAATGAAGAACCTAGCCAGAGTGTTTGTGTGGTGGCCAGGTATCGATGGAGACATCAAAGAAATGACCAAGAGCTGCCTAGGATGCCAGAAGGTCCAAAACGCCCCACCACAAGCCCCTCTACATCCATGGGAGTGGCCCTCATCTCCATGGCAAAGGGTACACATCGACTTTGCTGGTCCATTTATGGACTCAATGTTCTTAATCGCAGTTGATGCACACTCCAAGTGGCCGGAGGTAATAAAGATGTCCTCCACCACCACGGAAAAAACCATCACAGTATTAAGGACCATATTTGCCAGGAATGGGCTGCCTGAACAGATCTGTTCTGATAATGGACCGCAATTTGTGTCCGAAGAATTCAGGAAGTTCTTAAAAAACAATAGGGTTAAGCACTACACGTCCGCCCCATACCATTCCGCCACCAATGGATTGACTGAAAGGTTTGTCCAGACCTTCAAGAAGGCCATAAAGGCCATGGGTAATGAAGACATAAATCTACAGCATAAGGTAGATAACTTCTTGTTTGCATACAGGAATGCAACACATGTGGTTACAAACCAAACTCCCGCCATGATGTTCTTCAATAGAAGACTAAGATGCCGGCTGGATTTGATCAAGCCAAACATCAGATGGGACGTGGAGAACCAGCAATTTCAAGGCATGAATGAAAGGCCAACTAGAACCTTCCAGATAGGTCAACAATTTTGGCCCGGGACTACCGTACCGCGAAATGGCAGCCTGGAACTATTTGCACATGACTAGGACCGCTGATGTATACCGTGGACATTGGAGAAAGCATAATAAGGCGCCATGCTGACCAGATCATAGAGTCATCCGAAAAGGGACAACCTACACCACAACTCTATACGCCTAATGATGAAGCAGAGATACCCATAGTATCTACCTCCGATCCGGTGATACTGGAACCAGATGAACCCGACACTGGCATTCAAGCCGAATCGACCTTGCCAAAAGAACCTACTACACCACCAAAAACTACTACACCACCGAGGCGTTATCCGGACCGAGTCAGGAAGCCTCCAGAGAGACTGACTTATAATTGATTAACTGCAGCAAATGTGTAGATTATTGTTCTTGTAACATGTTAATTAATGATTACTTAAAATATTATGTACTGGTTTTCTAAAAGGAGAGGAATTGTAGTGTATGTGCCTTTAAGAGCCCCCTGTGTACTGTAATGCCGGTAATGGCCACTCGGGCTATATAAGCCTGCATAGTGTCTTGTATCTGTTAGTTCACCTCCAGACTTTGTTCAGTAAACACCTGTGAAACCAACTCCTGCATTCCGTGTCTCCATTAGCACACGGATACAACAAACTCCACTACTCATGCCCAGCACTCATATAATGACAGCCATGCTGCCATGAGGAACGTAATCGAGCAGACAATCAGCGTGCTCAAGCAATGGTTCCCCTGCCTTGACTGCTTGGGAGGAGCCCTCCAGTACTCGCAGAAGCAGGTGTCCCATTTCATGATGGTCTGCTGCATGCTTCACAAATTGGCCATCATGAACATGCAGCCCTTGCCACCACAGGTTCCGGGACCACCTCAGGAAGAAGAGGAGGAAAAGGAAGAGGAATAGGAGAAGGAGGAGGAAGAGGAGGAGGAAGGGAGGAGGCAAGCAGCACATCCCCATTCCAGATGGGCTGCCCGTGAGTGCCTCATCAGACTCTGGTTCCAGTGAATGAAACCCCAGATCCCTGTTGCTCACCACTGTAGGGGGTGGCGTGTGGTGGTGTTTGGCACGTATGCCCAGTCAGCTATGTCTCTGAATGTTTGTGAGTGGTTTGAATCGCTCCCATGCCCTTGGGTTCTAGACACCAGACTTAGGTACAGGCGGCGATGCAGAAAAGACTCGAGTAGACAGGTTGTTTGGATATAAACAAAAAGCCAAGGTTTTATTAAACAGAAAAATAACACAGTCTTATGAGCAGTTGCTAGTCACAGAATCACAGAAACCCCACAGTGCAGATAGAGGCCATTTCGGCCCATCGAGCCTGCACCGACACATATCCCACCCGATCCCCGTAACCCCTACACATATCCCACCCTATCCCCGTAACCCCACGTATTTAATCCCCCTAACACTAAGGGTCAATTTATCATAGCCAATCAACCTAACCTGCACATCTTTGGACTATATAAAATTACAGGCAAATACAAAATAACTATGCTTATACAGGGAATGGGGAACATACGGCACATCGAGGGAAAACAACTATCTTAACAATCCCCTTATCCTTATCCCACTCCCTATACCTAACTAGATTAAGCTATGAGGGGCCAGAATTCATGCTCACCAATCAAAAGTAAAAGCCAACTGTTAACGGGTGCGAGTTTTGAAGTCTGGTCTCTGGTCCTTCTAGGTACCCCGTCGCCATGTGGTCTTCAGGGGCGCGGTGCTGGATCGATTACTGTGACACACCTTTTCCCCTCCGCTACCATCGTCGTCTTGTCTCGATGGGTTCTCCTCTTCTTCTCCCTTGGGCGGTCGTCGGCGGTAACGTTGTGCCTATAGGGCAGTTGGCAGTCTTAACTGCTTAGATTTTCCTACACATGCATCAAACGCCCGTTTATTCGTTGTGGCATAGACACCTGCGTTATCGCAGTGTCCAACAAGGTGTTTGTCTTCACCATCCTCAAGGACTTTCTTCCCCAAGCATCAGCTTATAACTAGGCGCTTGGTTTACTCATCGATATGTTTTCTTCACTGCCTTGCTCTGCCCTTATCAAATTATTATCGTCTTTTTCGTCTCCACTTTTCTCGCCTCGTCGGACAACCATACAAGTCCTGGGCTACCTGCTCAACTTCGCCTCGCCCCTTTCTGCGGCCTGGGCATCCTAGATGGCTATGGACTTGGGTCTCGTTCCCCTTCCTAGCAGTTGATATGGTGTCCTTAGCTACCGAAAATCTGCTCCGGGGAGAGAGAACCCGACACGAGACCAGGGCACGAGTACGAGCGGCAGCCCAAGAGGCCGGAGCCACGAGAGCAGAGTCAAGGGCAACCGCAAGAGTGAAGAGACAAGAGACAAGAGAGCGATTGCTACCCGGGCCTGCAGTTATACTCCTTTCGATAGCCCCTTATCTGCGCGTCAAATCAGGTTAGTTCATTGTTCCAATCTTGGCGGGCTAGTTTAAACAATGGTAGCAATCTAACTAACTGGTTTTTAGATGGCCGGTATTCGCACCTACTGGCCTGCTCATCGAGTTGTGTTGTTATTAATACATCTTAATGGGCCTGTGCAGCCTCAATGGCTTCCTTAAGCTGTTCACGATTATTTATGCAAACTGCTTGATGGCCTTAACTATAGGCCTAACTGGGTTTAGATTTGTCTCCAATTTGATCTAATACATAATTCAAAGTCCTGTCTGGTTTTCAAAATGCAAAGTCTCACTTCACAGAAATTGCAGCTTTGGTTTCGATTTCTCCACAAGCTGCCTGCGTCGCAGAGTCCAAGTTTTAAAAATCTCACAGGCTTTCTACCACGAGGCGTGGATGCCATCTTGGGTACCCTTTTTGATTTAAAATGTCCACGCAGGGTCCCTTTTATTAATAATAACCTTTGGGGAAATATAGAAATTTTGCAAATCTTACACCACTTCCCCATTTACCATCCCTCTGTCACGGAACATCACAGCATCCTCCTGGGTACAAAGCTAAATGAGAGCCACCACAAAATACACATTCCAAACATAATTCATAAATTTATCAAATTCAAATCAAAAGAACAAAATCAACTAATCACCCTTGTGCATTCCCTTAGTGTCTGTCTTTGGTGTGCTTTTTCCTACTCTAATTCTATTACAAAGTGCTCTCCCAGTGGCTGCAGCATGACTGGTGGAAGGCTTTCATTGTGGCAGACGACAGATGGCCTTGCAGGCCGACCTCGAGCAGCTCTGGACCTCGAAGGCCTGGCTGTAGACCTCGGCATGGGCGGCAGTAGTCTGGGCTGGCTGGCTGACAGGCAGCAGCAAGGGCACTGCCAGAGTGGCAGTGGTGGGAGAACGAATGCTGCCATCCTGAGAGAGGACAGCAGGTTATTACTCCATGGAGCCACTGCCACTCCTCCAGGGCGGCTCCTCAACATTCCTAGCCATCTATTGGAGCATAGATTGCTGGACTGCTGCAACACCCTGCAAGCCCCTTTTGACACTCGTAAACTCGGCGATGATGGCAGCAGTCTGAGTATGCTTGGCAGTTGGGTCACTTCTGCCTGGAAATCATGGGCTCTAAGCTCCGCACAAAACCCCATGCAATGTTGGAGCCAGACTCCTCCATGCTCCTTGACAGTGACAAGAGACTCTCTGGCAGGCCTGCCATTGTACCTAGCATTTCCTTATGCATGCTCATCACCCTTCTTCTGAAGGCCGTCCCATCGAGGTCATCATTGGAGTCCTGTGGAGCAGAACTAGTGCGCGAACTCGCCCTCCGGGGAGCTTAGAGCTTCCCTTTCCCACTGGCCTGGCTGCTGCCCACTCATGCCCAATGACTCACCATGTGCAGATCTCGCCTCTAAAGTACGTACAGTGCCATTTTCTGAGCTGGTGTCTGCGAGTGTCAGAGGCAGTGCTGATGTGCCTTCTTCTTCTCCTCCTTCAGTCTCTTCCTCAACTTCATGGACAGGCTGGCCAGGTTGCAATTCTTGCTTATCTGAAAACAGAAAGGCATAAGGGTCAGGTTGTGGTGAGGGGAGGAGGGAAAGCAAGATGTCCATACATACACCATCAGCAACTTGTAAGTGAGAAGAGATTGTGGGTTGAGGGGGAAGTGGGATGTGAGAAGAAGGATTAGGTATGAGCATAACGTCATCATCGGCAATGTTTTCATTTTCCTGCTCGCCACGGATGCTGTCACATCCCCTCCAATCATGTCGAACACTGCTTCAACCAGGTCAGTTAAGTTGTCAACCCTTGCTTGGCTGCCTCCCATCTGCTGTTGCCATCTCCGGTTGTGTGCCACCTTTGCCTGCAAGAGATAGGGAAGTATGTCAGTGAGTGTAGTGCAATGTGTTTGGGTGACGTGCCTACCATGGTTGAATAGCTGGCAGTGTGTGCAAGGTGTGATATGTGGGTATGAGTCTTGCAGCAGTGGTAAGTGTGTGAGGGTGAAGTGAAGCAATGATTGTGAGGTATGAATGGTGATAGCTAGAGACTGTTGGTAGGTGCGTGATGGGGCTGTGGTGCATTGAGCAGTTTGTGAGGCTTGTGGTGCAGATGGTGGAATATGGCATTTGCTGATGCATTCACTCACCTTGATCAGTCATTAAACCTTTTGCAGCACTGGATCCTGGTCCTGGGGACAACACTCGTCACAGTGACAGCTTGAGCAATCTCCTTCCAGATGCTTCTGCTGTTCAACCTTGATGGCCTCTTGCCCCCATGCGGGTATAGGACATCCCATCATCTTTGCACCCTCAGGATCAAGGCCGCATCAGTAAAATGTTTTGCCCTTTCTCTTGGGTGTTGCGCCATGCCTTGCTTTCACTTGACAATGACGTGCTTCTGCAACAAAGCACTTCCCCTTTAAGTAGCGGAGAGAGCCTAGGCCAGACTTTATTGGCCAATAGACTGCACCTGATATTACCCCCACCCTGTTGAGCACTAAGCCAATCAGCAACACGTTTAGCACTATCAGCTTTGCAATCATGTAAATGAGCAAGGCAGCACGAATTTTGGGTTCAGCCTGCACCATTTAGAACGGGCGCAAGCAAATAGTGCTGGGCAGTGCCCCCACCTGTTTTTGTGCCTTATCCAATTTCTATCCCCTCCTTCAACTGTAAATGATGGTACAATCCTGACAGGATTTCATAGAATCATACAGTCCTGAAGGAGGCCATTCAGCCCATCATATCAATGCCGGCTCTTTGAAAGAGCCATCCAATTAGTCCCATTCACCTCCTTTACATTGACCATTCTGCTGCTCTTTTTTATATATCTCTTTCAGATATACAGATACATAAAAAAATTCAGGTGGCTCAATCACTCCCAACACGTAACAAAATAAACATTAATCAGCGGCAAGATTTTACATGCAAAATTTAACTCTTCAAATCTTCTCCCCCTTTTAAAAAATGGAAATTGGTAGAATAACAATAACAACTTGTAAACTACATTATTCATAACTTTTCATATTTTCATGAGTACTGTATCACTGCAGGGGATTGGAGTCCCACTACATCTCTACTTCATAAGGCAGTATATAAGCAATTCTGCCAAGTTATTTAAACATATTTATGAGAAGATTGCTAGCTCTCATTATTATAGGCTGCTTACTATTCATGAACAATTATGACTGAACTCTTTAGTTTCTGAAATAGCACTGCTAACCTCATTAGTATATGTAAACACAACTTTTTGAACCTGATACTGGAGACTGTGGGGACTAAGTTCGATAACCCTCGTCCAGTCAATGTAATGCAGGCAGCATGCCAACTTATTGCGGCCTGCTCATTTCAAAGATTTCAGCATTGGCTGCACGCATCAGCCGAGGGCCCAAAATCGTGAGAGGCTAGCACCAGTTAAAGCTAGCCTGCACTGCTTAAACTAGGCTGCCCCTCTTAAAGGGGAGGTGCATTTTGGCTGGAGCAGATGCAGGAAGTCGTTCAGGAACTCAACCTGACCTGAAAAACAGTAAAGAATGGCATAACATGGACTTCAAAGTGGGCTTCAAAGTTTTCCAACGCTGCACTGGAGGCCATGGTGGAGGAGGTGGCAAGGAGGAGAGATGCCCTTTATCTGCAGGGGGCCAGGAGGCCCTCCAGGCACACAGTCAAAAGGCAGTGGGAGCAGATAGCCATGGAGGTCAGTGCTAGGAGTCAAGCCCAGAGGACTTGGACCCAGTACCTCAAGAAGTTCAGTGACCTCACATGAGTGCTCATAGTCAGTGACCATATCTTCAAATGCCATATCCAACCAACTGCACCAATAGCCTCAGCCACACCTACCAACAATCTCTATTAATCAAGACTCATACCTAACACTCATAGCTTCACCTGACCCTCACAAACTTAGCACTGCTGCAAGCCTCACACCCACATTTCACAGCATGCACACACTGGCAGCTATTCAACCATTACAGCCACATCACCCAAACAGATTGCACCACACTCATTGACACACTTCCCTCTCTTGCAGGACAAGGTGGTGCACAACCGGAGGCAGCAGGAGCTAACTGGCGGGGGACAGGCGCACCTGCAGGTCCTAACCCCCATGGAGGAGATGGTGCTGGCCATTATTGGAATGGCCATTGCTGAGGTTGTAGCCACAGGTGGGGCTTAAACCATCAAAGATGATGGTATCCTCACCTAATCCTCCATCTCACATCTCACTTTCCTCCTCATCCCACAATCTCTTCTGATTGACAAGCTGCAGATGGTGTAAGCATGCGCCTCTTACTTCCCACCACCCTCCCCTCACCACAACCCAACACTTGTGCCATTCTCCTTTCAGATACCCAAGAACTGCAACCTGGCCATGCAGTGGTGGAAGAGGAAGAAGACCGTCACTTGATTTAACACTCCCAGCCATCAGCTCAGATATTGACACTGTGCATAATTTAGAGGATAGCATAGAGGCATGTGGTGAGACACCTGGCACGAGTGGCCAGCAGCCAGAGCAGGGGGCAAGGATAGCGCAGGTGCCAGTTCACCAGAGGGCGAGGTCGCATACAAGTTTGTTCAGCTGCAGAGGACTCAGATGAGGACTTCGATGGGGCAGGCTACAGAAGAAGGCTGATAAAGGGTATGCTCAATGAAATGCTCAGTGCTTTGCAAAGCCTGCCAGAAAGCCTGCGTTCAATGTCAAGGAGAATGGAAGAGTCTGGTACCAACTTGGCACAGGGCTTTGCACAGAGCTTGGAGCTCATTCTTTCCAGCATAGAAGTGGTGGGAAACTCCATTAGCACACTTGTGGACCCAACCATGATGCAACGTCTGATGGCCGATGTCTCAGCTTCCATTGCAGCACAAGCAGCAGCCACCCAATGTCTGAGTGCTGCAGTGGAAGATCAGACTGCTGCCATCATGGCTCTGGATACTAGTGTTCAAAGATGCTGGCAGTGTGTCACAGTAGTCCGGCAATCTGTCCTCCAATAGATTACTAGGATTGCTCAGGTGCTGGGGGAGTGGCAGTGACTCCATGGAGCATGAACCTGCTGTCCTCTATCAGGATGACAGCATTCGTCCCACCAACCGTGCCACTCCACCAGTGCCCTGGCTGTTGCCGGTCAGACAGCCAGCGCAGACTGCCGCTGCCCATGCTGAGATGGTGCAATCTGCAGCCGGGCCTTCTGGGCCCAGAGCTGCTCGAGGTCATCCTCCAAGGCCATCTGCAGTCTCCCCCGCTGAAAGTCAGCAGCCTTCCACGAGCCATGCTGCAGCCATTGGGGCAGCACTGTGTATGAGCATTCGGACAGGCAAAGGCACACGGAAGACAGGCACTAAGGGAATGCACAAGGGTGATTAGTTGACGTTTGTATGCAATAGGGCATGATTTTAATTATAAATTTGGTTTGGAATGTTTATTTTGTGTTGGCTTTGTAGGATTCGCAAAATTGGACTTTATATTAATAAGGGTCAAATGGCAGAAGAGGCCATGATTTTAAAGACTGTTTTAAAAGAAGCCCAGAAAAAGGGGCCTACAAAATTGCCGCCATACAATGTGACCAGCTTATTGGGACACTTTAAAATGGTTCCTGCGCAACCTCAGACAGATTTGTGGATTCAACCCACAGTAAGTTCTGGAAGCCGTTCCTGAGAGAACGAAACCAGACCCACACATATGCGTATGGATTAGATGCAGATCTAGTCAAGATCGGCCTGGAGACAAAGGCCATCAAAATATTGCCCCAGACAAAAGGGGACAATTTCATATTCATGAGAACAGCACCCAGGACTAGATAACGAGATCAGCAGGCCATTAAAAACAATGAAGGTAATTCCAGACCAGAAATGGGCCTGTTACCAGCCGTTTAAGACATTTTAAAATATAATGGCTACCCCACTGTGCTCGCAGCCCGCCAAGAATAAAACAAAGACTAACCTGATTTTGGGCGGGAAGTGAAGCCTCTGGAAGAAAGGTATATCTGGAGAGACTTTTCGGCAGTTGGGACGAGCTGGCAGCTGGAGGACACGCAGGCACACAGGCAGACACGCCGGGTTGGAGAGCTGGAAACATGCTGCTTGAATCCGGACACCCAGAAGAAGGAGCAGTCAATCGCAGGAGGAAGAAGAAAGCCAACATCGAGAATGCCATCTCGAAACCGGCGTTCCGCCCCGGGGAAGCACATCGGGAGATCATCGACCATCCCCGGGCCATTGCCGGAACGAGAGGCCATCGACCCAGCTTGGGAGAAGAAACAAAAAAATAAAGGTCCCAAGTGAAGAAACCTTCCAGGCACCCTGGCTGGGGAGAAGAGAGGAAAGGAACCTGAAGAAGCGATGGGAGCCAGCCCAAGGCTCCTCTAACCAGGGTCGAGCCGACGATCCTCGACCCCGCTGACATCCAGGCCCGCCGGTGTCCAGCCGCCCCCGACCCGCACCTCAGGAGAGAGGTGTGGCGCAGCTCGCAGGGGCTCCACGATCCACGTGGAGACGAAACGCCTGAAAGGACCAAACACAGGCTCGATTTCAAAACCGTGCACTTCCTAGTGGGATTGGTGAGCATGTTTCTGGCCCTTCACAATCAGATCTAGATTGGTTTAATAAGGGGGTGGATTAAGGGTACAATTAACATGAGTTGTTGTCCCTCGATGTTCCGTGTGTTTCCTTATTTCATGATGATCTTTGTAGAATATAAGATGCCTGTATTTGCCTTAGTTAGTACTGTGTCGTTATGATTTGCTTGTGTGTTTTTCCCTCCCATGAACTCCCTTATCTGCTTGCATTTGATTTGATATTTTTCCTTATGCAATAAAATTTCATTTTGTTTCATCAAACTTGGTCTACAAGAGTTTTCTCTACATTGTAGTTCCTGCACCTAAATCCAGAGTATAGAATCTAAGGGGCGAGTGGGTCGAACCACTCAAGGTTTTACTGTGCAAGAGAGCTGGTGGCAAGGGCTGTGCCCCCATGATGGCGAGGTTGTGCAGCATGCAGCAGACCACCATGAATTTTGACACCTGCTCTTCTGAGCACTGCAGTGCTCCACCAGTGGAGTTCAGGCAGCAGAAGTGTTGTTTCAGCACACCAGTGGTCTGCTCTATCACATTTTGTGGTCACCTCCAAGCAAGTTAGCTTCCATCAGAAGATTATTATGTAATATTTTCTCTTGATCTGTTGACACATATTTTATTCCGAATACTATAATCCATGTGTGCTTGTCAACTCATTGACACATAGTGATTCCCTAGCAGTCTGCTCATTTTGTTTCTCTCCTTTCCTTTTCATCAGCAAGGAATACTTGATCGCGTGCTCTGTCGGGGTTCCTTTTATTTTCTGGTTGTACTGCACTCTCTAACACTGATACTCTTTGGTAACATTCTGCTAGGCAACTCTGAAACCTTCACAAAGGTCTTCAGCTACACTTTTGAGGTGTGCAGCATCAATCGGCAACAATCTCAGCTCGCAAGGGATGACCAAACATAAGGGTAGATTTTCTACTCGCCACCAGGATTTGTAAAATTGGTGTTGCCAATTGGCCGCCCATTATAGAAACCGCCCGACTTTCATTTCCAATAAGATCAATGTTGCGGCTGATCCACAATGCCAGTTTTACGTTGGGCTGCAAGTTGAAAATTTACCCTATAAGTTCCATGGTGATTTTTGGAATCTGCTCAAACATAAGGTTAAGTGGTGTTGATTCATGAATGGCACAATTATAAGCAAAAAAGTAAATGCATTTAACATTTGCGGCCACCCCTTCTTGCACTGAGGAGGCAGAGCTCTGGTCAAATTGCTAAATGTCAACTTTCGTTTGTTCCAAATTTCCAGTCCCTATTGAGTGGTAACTAGTGGTGCTGAACTTTCCACACCAGCAGTTAATGACAGCTCATGAATCAAAGGGTTGACTCCACACTGCCAGTGCAGATCCATGTGCCCAAGGAGCACATTGCAGAAAATTGCAGGTTCATAGATGTCAATTTTCCACCCATACTGCTATGAGTGACTGAAAATCAGTTTGCAAGGTTGTTTCTTCATTAGGTGCAAAAGCAAGAGACCATCTAGACAGCAGAGAAGGTTGATGTAACTCTGGTTCCAAAAGTGCAAGTTGTGATTCTCATAAAAGAACCTAATGATACTAAAGCAGGCCTCATTTTACTGTAAGTATTTTGCCTTCCTTGTGTAGAGGCATGTTGTAAAAGCCTGATGTGACATCCATAGAGTGAACATGATGTTTTCTCCTAATGCTGTGATAGTAGAGGGTGTAGGTCCTTGAAGATATAAATTTTGAGCTCTCTGAAGTCTGTACAAACAGTTGCTTATTTTTTTCTAAATAACCAGAAGTTCGAAGCCCACTCACAGGAAGAGTTCTGAATGATCCCCTTCTCTTCCATTTCATTTAAGACTTGTCTAATTTTCATCAACTAGTAGCAGAAGACTATGAAGTAGCAGCCTTAACAAAATTTTCATTTTTCAACTGATTCAGTGCATAAAGGCTTTGGTTTCCCCACAGTCCAACTTTTCCTTAGAAAATATGTCTTGATATTTCACTATCAAATCTGCAAGTTGACCTTTCCAAACATCAGACTTCACATGGCGACATATCAACATCATCCAAACCTGGTTCCTTGAGAAGGGGATTAACATCACTAGGGCATTCCACAGGTGGACTTCTGTTGTCATTCTGGTTTATTTGAAAGCTTGACACTGTCCTCTGATTTTGAACATCTACATCTTGCTCTTTATTTCCAAGTCCAAATCTTCCAGAGCTATGTAGGAGCTAATGCAAAAAGAAGTTTCTCAGGCTGGAAAGATGTGGTAGGGCCTTAGTTATTCACGATATACATAAATAATCTAGACAGGAATTGAGGGAACAATAGTCAAAATTTCCAACGATGTGCTAACAACAAGCACCCACCACTATGGCGCTTACTTAGGAAATCTACCCCAATATTGAAATTTGTTGATGAAAAATTGTGCATTGTGATGAAAATTGTGAAAGACTGCAGGAGGACAAAGAGTATAACAGGATGGGCAGATACGTGGCAGATGCAGGTTAATTAATGTTAAAACAACTATGAAGTTATACATTTTGGAAGTCAGAAAAGAAAATGTGTTTCAAATAGCAAGGGGGAAAAATTAAGTATTGCCCCATTTGGGGCGCCATTATTGGCCGTGCGCAACGTTTAGCGCCTGGCGCTAATTATCACCTCCGACAGCAAACTTGACTTTTATCGCCCCTGGAGGTGATTGGAGCGCTAAATCAGGCGCTTCACACCTGTCTTAAGGTGCAAAGGCCGAGGAGCGAGGCGCTACCTCAGAGCGCTGGCGAAGCTCATGTGATGTCAGTCAGCAATGGAACACAGATATAGTGGCGCTGGCCAGTTCTTAAAGGGGAGTTCTGACGAAAGGTCATCGACCTGAAACGTTAACTCTGTTTCTCTCTTCTGCTGGACCTGCTGAGTTTCTCCAGCATTTTCTGTTTTTGTCTTAAAGGGGAGGGTTGATTTTGCTCTCCATCCACATCCTGCTCATTGCAGCATTGAATATCGGCCTGGAGAGACCTGTACATCAAATTTGCTAGAAAGAACAATGGAGAGACCCAGGGAAAGAGCTCAGGGCGCAGCCCCCACAGTCTCTTCTAAATCGATACAAGGAAGGGCAAATCCAAATGAACCTGCAAAGTGCTGCTCAGTACCCAAAACTCCTTCACACAGTGTTGAATCTCTCCAGAAGTCTCTCGCTCTCTCTCTCTCTCTCTCTCAGAATGCATGGTGCAAAAATGTCACCAACAAAAAAAGGCAGTTTGCAGTCACCTTTAAATAGCGCTCCCCCAGTCCCTTTCTGACTGCAAAACGCTCCCCTCAACCTGTCATTACTAGCAGCAGGCGTTAAGGCAGGGGGCACCACTCAAACAGGCAAAAAGGAAAAGGAGGTGGGGTAGCATTGCTGCTTAAAGAGGAGATTAACACAATACTAAGGAAGGATATTAGCTCTGACGATGTGGAATCTGTATGGGTAAAGCTGAGAAATACCAAGGGGCAGAAAACGTTAGTGGGAGTTGTATACAGACCCCCAAACAGTAATGCTGAGGTTGGGAATGGCATTAAACGGGAAATTAGAGACGCGTGCAATAAGGGCACAGCAGTTATCATGGGTGATTTAATCTACATAGGGATTGGGCTAACCAAATAAGTTACAATATTGTGGAGGAGGAATTCCTAGACTATATACGGGATGGTTTCTTGGACCAATATGTCGAGGAACCAACTAGAAATCAGGCCATCTTAGACTTGGTATTATGTAATGAGAAAGGATTAATTAGCAATTTTGTTGTGCAAGGCCCCTTGGGGAGGAGCAATCATAATATGATAGAATTCATCATTAAGATGGAGAGTGAAGTAGTTGAATTTAAATAAAGGAAACTATGATGGTATGAGGCGCGAGTTGGCTAGGATGGATTGGGAAACGTTACTTAAAGTGTTGACATGGATAGGCAATGGCAAACATTTAAAGATCGCATGGATGAACTACAGAATTTGTTCATCCCTGTTTGGCATAAAAATAAAACAAAAAAGCTGACTCAACCGTGGCTAAAAAGGAAAATTAGGGATAGCATAAGATACAAGGAGAGGACATATAAATTGGCCAGAAAAAGCAGCAAACCTGAGGATTGGGAGCAGTTTAGGATTCAGCAAAGGAGGACAAAGGGATTAATTAAGAGGGGGGAAATAGAATATGAGAGTAAGCTTGCAGGGAACATAAAAACTGACTGTAAAAGCTTCTATAGATATGTGAAGAGAAAAAGATTGGTGAAGTCAAGTGTAGGTCCCTTGCAGTCAGAATCTGGGGAATTTATAATGGGGAACAACAAAATGGCTGAGCAATTAAATACAAACTTTGGTTCTGTCTTCACAAAGGAGGACACAAATAACCTCCCAGAGATATCGTGGAACATAGGGTCTAATGAGAGGGAGGAACTGAATAAAATTAGTGTTTGTAGGGAAATGGTGTTAGGAAATTGATGGGATTGAAGGCCGATAAATCCCCAGGGCCTGATAATCTACATCCTAGGGTACTTAAGGAAGTGGCCCTAGTAATAGTAGATGCATTGCTGGCCATCTTCCAAAATTCTATAGACTCGGGCACAGTTCCCATGGATTGGAGGGCAGCTAATGTAACCCCACTATTTAAAAAAGGTGGTAGAGAGAAAACGAGGAATTATAGACCGGTAAGCCTGACATCGGTAATGGGGAAAATGCCAGAGTCCATTATAAAAATGTAATAGCAGAGCACTTGGAAATCAGTGACAGGATCGGACAAAGTCAACATGGATTTACAAAAGGTAAATCGTGTTTGTCTAATCTACTGAAATTTTTTGAGGATGTAACTGGCAGAATAGATAAGGGAGAACCAGTGGATGTGGTGTATTTAGACTTTCAGATGGCTTTCGATAAGGTCCCGCATAAAAGGTTAGCCTGTAAAGTTAAAGCACATGGGATTGGGGGTAAGGTACTGACTTGGATAGAGAACTGGTTGGCAGACAGGAAGCAAAGAGTTGGAATAAATGGGTCTTTTTCCGAGTGGCAGGCAGTGACTAGTGGGATACCGCAGGGGTCGGTGTTAGGACCCCAGCTATTCACAATATATATTAATGATCTAGAGAAGGGAACTAGATGTAATATCTCCAAGTTTGCAGACGACACAAAGCTGGGTGGGCATGTTTGCTGTGAGGAGGATGCAGAGAAACTCCAGTATGATTTGGACAGGTTGGGTGATTGGGCAGAAGCATCTTCAGCTGTTTCATCAATGACCTTCCCTCCATCATAAGGTCAGAAGTGGGGATGTTCGCTGATGATTGCACACTGTTCAGCGCCATTCGAGACTCGTCAGATACTGACGCAGTCCATGTCCACATGAAGCAAGACCTGGACAACATTCAGACTTGGTCTGACAAGTGGCAAGTAACATTTGCACCACACAAGTGCCAGGCAATGACCATCTCCAACAAGCGAGACTCTAACCATCTCCCCTTGACATTCAATGGCATTACCATCACTGAATCCACCACTATCAACATCCTGGGGGTTACCATTGATCAGAAACTGAACTGGACCAGCCATATAAATACAGTGGCTACAAGAGCAGGCCAGAGGCTGGGAATTCTGCAGCGAGTGTCTCACCTCCTGACTCCCCAAAGCCTTTCCACCATCTACAAGGCACAAGTCAGGAGTGTGATGGAATACTCTCCACTTGCCTGGATGAGTGCAGCTCCAACAACACTCAAGAAGCTTGACACAATTCAGGATAAAGCAGCCCGCTTGATTGGCACTCCATCCACCACCTTCAACATTCACTCCCTCCTCCACCGGCGCACTGTGGCTGCAGTGTGTACCATCTACAAGATGCACTGCAGCAACTCGCCAAAGCTCCTTCAACAGCACCTTCCAAACCCGCGACCTCTACCAATTAGAAGGACAAGGGCAGCAGACGCATGGGAACATCACCACCTACAAGTTCCCCTCCAAGCCACACACCATTCTGACTTGGACCTGTATCGCCGTTCCTTCACTGTCGCTGGGCCAAAATCCTGGAACTCCCTTCCTAACAGCATTGTGGGTGTATCTACACCATATGGACTGCAGCGGGTCAAGGCGGCGCACCACCATCTTCTCAAGGGCAATTAGCGATGAGCACTAAATGCAGGCCTAGCTAGCGATGCCCACATCCCATCAATGAATTAAAAAAAAGATGCAGTCTAATGTGGATAAATGCGAGGTTATCCACTTTGGTGGCAAAAACAGGAAGGCAGATTATTATCTGAATGGCAATAGATTGGGAGAAGAGAAAATGCAACGAGACCTGGGTGTCCTTGTGCACCAGTTGCTGGAGGTAAGCATGCAGGTGCAGCAGGTGGTTAAGAAGGCAAATGGTATATTGGCCTTCATAGCGAGAGGATTCGAATACAGGAGCAAGGATGTCTTGCTGCAGTTGTACAGGGCCTTGGTGATACCACACCTTGCGTATTGTGTGCAGTTTTGGTCGCCTTATCTGAGGAAGGATGTTCTTGCCATGGAGGGAATGCAGCGAAGGTTCACCAGGCTGATACCTGGGATGGCAGGAATGACGTATGAGGAGAGATTGGGTTGATTGGGCTTATATTCGCTGGAGTTCAGAAGAATGAGAGGGGATCTCATTGAAACTTATAAAATTCTAACAGGACTAGACAGACTAGATGCAGGAAGGATGTTCCCGATGGCGGGGGATTCCAGAACCAGGGGTCACAATCTAAGGATAAGCCAGTTAGGACTGAGAAGAGGAGGAATTTCTTCACCCAGAGAGTGGTGAACCTGTGGAATTCTCTACCACAGAAGGCAGTGGAGGCCAGTTCATTAAATATATTCAAGAAGGAGTTAGATATATTTCTTAAAGCTAAAGGGATCAAGGGATATGGGGAGAAAGCAGGGACAGGGTACTGAATTTGGATGATCAGCCATGATCTCATTAAATGGTGGAGCAGGCTCGAGGGGCTGAATGGCCTACTCCTGCTCCTATCTTCTATGTTTCTATGTTTCAATTTCCGGTCCAGGGCACTACCAGGGCGTTGCGCACTCGACTGATGTCACGATCTGCCGGCGCAGGAGATCGTGGCAGTAGTGTTTAGCACTGCCGCAAAATGTCTAGTTAATTTCGCGAGCTGCGCAAACATCGCCGCGCCCGGGCGCTGGTTGCTTTGCACCCCATTAGCGCTCTCTTAAGGTGCTAATGGGAGGCACAAACCAACTGAATTTTTCCCCCTAAGATTTTAAATGGAGTAGAGGGGCAGAAGCCCCTTGGTCAGAAACACAAGTCATTAAAGGTGGCAGCACTGTAAAAATATACAATTTGAATTCACAAACAGAATCCTTAGTTTTGCATTTAGATGTATTGAGTACAAAGGCAAATTTTGAACTTGTATGAAACCTTAGTTAGAAAACAGTTAGTGGATTCTGCACGGTTTTGGGCATCCCATTATAGGAAGCATATCACAGAAATAGAAAAGGTGCAATGTAGATTTGTTGGGATGTTACCCAGCATGATGAGCTAAGTTCTGATGAGACTTCAAAAGTTAAAACTTTGTTCACTGGAGTTGAGACAGTTGAGGGTTGACCTGACAGAGGTCTTCAAGATTATAAATGGTAACCAGTATTAGATTATTTTCATTGGTCAGTGGATGGCAACGAGAGGCACATAGTTAAGATAGTAACAGAAATAATTGAAGGGGAGAATAGAAAAAACGGCTTTACACAGAAGATGGGTAGAATATGGAATTCAGTTCCACAAAGCATTGCTGAAGCAGAGTCCACTGATTCTTCTAAAAAGTAATTAGATATTTGGTTGTAAAATTAAAATATTAAATGGTATGAAAGGAGAGCAAGAGAGTGGGATTAGACTAGCTGACTCATGGAGAAAGATACTGGTGCAGCCTTGTGGAGATGATAACCTGTTTATGTGAAGGGATAATTACAGTCCTAGCCCTTTTGTGCTATCCCAGATCAGGCGTATTCCCCAGACGTTCACTCTCAACTTAAGTTAGAGATAGCCGAATTCCATAAAAGACACTTAAATGGGTCTAAAGGTTCAGGCTATCTCTCCCTAAAGGAAAGGAACGACTGAAGATGTTACCGTCCTCCGGATAGTACTTTTAGTAAGTTGAACTAGACTGTAACCTTCTGGATATTATAAGGGTCCGGATTACCCCCCAGAATTCTGCAACTCCTTACAAAAGAGTGTACAGAATTTGTGGGTTCGCGAGTCTATACAGATTCACTCTTTGAGACAATTCTAGAAATACATAGTCTTATTTAAGAGCCAGCATTCAGTTAACATCTGTTGAATCAGTTGCAATATTAACAATTCAAAATATGATTAGCTTACATTTCTTATTTCTCAGAGATCCTTATTCTCAAATCTTTACTTCATTACATTTCTTATTTCTTACTTATTTCTAAATCCAGAACATCCACCAAAATCAATCACTTCCCGAGACTCATAGTTAAAGACTTACAGAGATGCCTCTGGAAAGTTGAGAAACGCCCTGCCCGTTCAGCGTGTTCTGACGTTCTGTTAAAAAGGTCTTGGCCTAGAAATTCACTAGCCTTAGCGCCGCTTTTGAGGCGCTAGAGGGACTAGCGCCAGAGTTATGGCCAGTTGAAAAATTCCCTGGGGCCCTAAAGCGGCGTTGCACCGGTAGCGCTGCGCCGGCACCGATGACGTCATCGGTGTGCGCAGCGTCCCGGTTGCCATGCCGACGGGCCCCAGCGCCGAAATTCAGTTGCGGCCGCCTCGCCCGTGGCAGCCGCAACTAAGACTCTGGCAACAGAGTCCAACATGTGTTTGCGCCGGCGCATTAAAGGCCCCGCGGCGGCCGGCCGCTTTCCCGCCGGCCGCCTGCCCGCAGCTCCCTCCCCGGACTTCTCCCCCCCCCCCCCCGGAACAGATGCAAGCCCGGCACTTGTCCGAGGTGCCGGGCTCATTTTTAAACAGATTTGCGCGGGCCGCGGCCGGGTGCAGGCAGCTCCTCCTTAACGGAAGGAGGAGGCCTGCACTTCCCCAGCCTGCCGCACTGCATCGGGTGCCGCAGCGCCGGAATTGCATCGCTAAACGGCAGTTAGCGCCCTTTTCCAGGCGCTAAGACCCTTCAGTAGCGCCGGCAGCCGTTTGGGCGCGGCGCTACTGAATTTTTGGCGCGCGCAGGGGGACTTAGCGCCGGCACTAACTTCCGGCGCTAAAGCCCTGGCTAAGCCAAAACCCAATTTCTAGGCCCTTATTTTTATATCCTTTTGGCTTTGGTTTCTTCGTTGATGTTCTCTGCTGATGTCAGCTAATTGTCTTTATTGATCCCTCTGTTTGAATGCTTTCTATGTTACTATCAATTCAACTATTGCATGCATAATTATTTCTCCACCTATAGGTGTTCCAAAAATTATCATAAAAACAATGACAGCAATGGTTTATGTTTGATGCCATTCTTATCGAAGATTCTTCATTCATTTCTTAATGTTGGCTTAACTGCTTTTTAGCAGACATTGGCCTAGAAATTGGGTTTTGGCTTAGCCAGGGCTTTAGCGCCGGAAGTTAGTGCCGGCACTAAGTCCCCCTGCGCGCGCCAAAAATTCAGTAGCGCCGCGCCCAAACGGCTGCCGGCGCTACTGAAGGGTCTTAGCGCCTGGAAAAGGGCGCTAACTGCCTTTTAGCGACGCAATTCCGGCGCTGCGGCACCCGATGCGGTGCGGCAGGCTGGGGAAGTGCAGGCCTCCTCCTTCCGTTAAGGAGGAGCTGCCTGCACCCGGCCGCGGCCCGCGCAAATCTGTTTAAAAATGAGCCCGGCACCTCGGACAAGTGCCGGGCTTGCATCTGTTCCGGGGGGGTGGGGGGAGAAGACCGGGGAGGGAGCTGCGGGCAGGCGGCCGGCGGGAAAGCGGCCGGCCGCCGCGGGGCCTTTAATGCGCCGGCGCAAACACATGTTGGACTCTGTTGCCAGAGTCTTAGTTGCGGCTGCCACGGGCGAGGCGGCCGCAACTGAATTTCGGCGCTGGGGCCCGTCGGCATGGCAACCGGGACGCTGCGCACACCGATGACGTCATCGGTGCCGGCGCAGCGCTACCGGTGCAACGCCGCTTTAGGGCCCCAGGGAATTTTTCAACTGGCCATAACTCTGGCGCTAGTCCCTCTAGCGCCTCAAAAGCGGCGCTAAGGCTAGTGAATTTCTAGGCCATTGAGTCTCCATTCTGCTTCAAGCTTAATACAAACACAATGTAATTGCTTGGTGTATCTATTTGAAGTCATATCTTCAAAGTCTTCTTGTTGGTATGGTTTACTATGCCTAAATGAAAGACGCTTCAACTGAATGTTTCATGCATTTCTAGCTATCTCAATTGGTTGCATATTTAATCTTATGGTTCCTGTTTTCCAAGTTTAACATAAAACTATTTGACCAGCAGATGTTTCTTTTACTTGATGTCATGTTTTCAAAGGCACATGCCTCTTTTAATGTTTGTGTTTCTGTTTTATCGTGTTAGCTCTTCACACTTAAACTGGGTGATTCCATTGTGTTGGTTGCAAACCATAGACTCTCTGGAATCGCCAAACTGCCATTTCAATTTTTCATTGTTTTAGAATATTTAACTAATTCCCATTTCAAAGCTTGTTTACAACTTTGTTATCAACTGACCTTCTCTCAGAAGCCTGTATTCTGTTTACAGCCTTGTCTGCTGAGACTTGTATCTTGTAAGCTTTCCAAACTTTAAAACCCTGTATGTCTTTTGTTAATAATATCAGACTTCTGTTCATAGTATTGTGTATTTCTCTGAATCATGGATATTCCTTCACATATGTACTGTCATATTCTATAATTCTATTATTCTAATGTTAGGGAATTTAGTGTTGCAGTGTTAGAAGACTGGTTGTTCTGATAAATTGATTGCTGGAGTTTTATGGTTCCACTCTCTTTGGGATTTCCTTAACCCTCTATCTAGTTAGGTTTGCTAATAAGTCAAGGGGCTTACTGCTCCTCTTGTCTTATAAGTCAGAGTTATCGCCAACAAACTTGGTCTCCTTCAATTCACCTAATAAGCGCTTAAGGCCATTTGTACAAATGATCATGTTGTTACACTGGTTTTGGACCATGGAACCATAACTAACATTTTAGTGCTAAGCAACTCTAACTGTAAATCACATATGGCTGTGTTTAACCTTCATCCCCCTCATCCCATTAAGATAACATTCAGTGCTTCTGAGTTGTGGGGCCAGTGATGGATCCCTTTTCTTTACGTCTTTACTCAGCCCTCTCCCTGATGATGCAAGCCACTGAGCCGTTACCTATTATAGCTACAACATGGATAATTCCTCCCACTACAGTTGGATAGAGCAGCTCATTACTCTCTGATAATCTCTGGGGTCTATGGAAAATGAAATATTGAGGCTCAGGAAAATGATTGCAATAACATTGATGGACCGATTGTAAGTCACCACTGTCAATGTTGAGGGCCCACTAGTCTCCTGCTGGAGCTAAGGTGGGAGGCCTGAGGAACACGTGGCGAATTTCAGCCCTTTCAGAATTACACATCTCCAATTCCAGTAGTCTATTAGTCTCAACCAATAATAAAAAAGGATTTCTCATTTTCTAGGAAGAGTCATATGAAAGTCAATCAATGACCTACTGCTTGAGATTAATTTTTACCAAAATGCTTTGCCAAACCTCAGTCTTCTTTTCTGGACCTTGTTGTATATCAGCTTGATAGGTTCTAGTACCAAATTTGGCAACTTTATTAGCTCACCCCATAAGCCTGTCCATAATTTCTCCCTCCTGTTCCAGGATACTAAACCTCTTCCAGAAATAAGTGCCTATAGCTTTCTCCCATTCATTCATACACTATATTCGTCGGTTCCAGCTCTCCAGAATACAACAGCACATTTACAAGTAATTTTATCACTAGGTTTAGCATAGAGAGCTCCACACCTAGGGTTTGGAATCTTTTCCCATCACCATCATTCTTGGTTTCTGAGTCTTTATCTATTTTTTATCAGGTTCAGCATTTCAGACCATTTCACTGAGCAAGTTCTTACTCCCTCACTCATTATGACTCAGGGTGTGCTTTAACTTGCCCAATAACTGGGTCATTTTATTATAGTTTATTCTCAGAATGTGGGTGATGCTGGCAAGACCAAACTTATTGCCCATCTCTAGTTATCCTGACTATTGAGCCTGGGGATTGACCTGGAACCCTCTTCGCTGTATTTTGGCTTATAGATTCTATCACGTGCCCTCGTGTGATCTTCCTTGACTTTGGAAGGCAATAGAATAAACTCATCACTAGACCATAGCATAGACTAAACACTGCAACTAAGTATTGGCCTCTGGTCCCCATTGCATTAAATTTAAAATTCTCAACTTTATATTTGAATACCTTCATGGACTCACCCAGCTCTGTAACCTTCTCCAACTCTACAATTCTCCCTCCCAAACTCTCTGTTTCTTTGATTCTTGGGTTGAATTAAACCTTAAAGCTTTGACCATTAAATGTTCACCTCCTGGATTTTGTTTTAGCCATGCAGCCAAAACATCAATTAGAAATTGGTAAGTCAGTTGATACCTGCAGTACAACCATTTATTTATTTAATTTTCAATGGGTTGGACTTACTTTCAAATTTCAGACCCTGATCTTGGAAAGAAAGAAATAACTTGCTTTTATATAGGGGGAGAAAATCATGTGTTTAGCACCACACGTTAGCGTCACCATGAGATGGCGCTAAAACGCCATTCAGTGCTCTACTGCCAGCTGATGCCAGTTCCCGCGTCGCATGCCTTATCCGTCTTGCTGTTAACACTGTCGCTAAACTCGATTGCAGGTGACATTGTAATAATGGAGATCATGACGTCAGTGAATGTGCAACGCTCACTTGATGCCCGATCTCCCAACTTTGTTATAGCCATTGAACTTACCAGCTGGAGAAAGTAACGACAAGTAGAGGTGGCGGCAGCAGCAGGAAGCCGGCTCCAGTGGTGCTATTTAAAGGGATCCTCAGCAATCACTCGCACCTGACAGGGTTTTGAAGTTTGAGTGGCTGTGTGCTACTTCCCGCAACTACAAAAGTTTTCCTTAGTTATTTCAAGGCTCTTTTGGTATCAGGGAGTGTTCTGGCAAGTACAAAACTTTATAATTATTTCAGAAATGCTTCAACCTACAACACTTGCTAAAAGTAATGGGGGCTGGCAGTCAATTTCAGCCTCCAGGATTTATGGGAGGGAACGGAGGCAGCAAGAAAGGTGGGAACATGTATGCAGAGGGAGGAGGAGGGCCATCAGGGCTCTCAACAGGAGGCCTTACCCTCCATGGGGCTTCCAACATCACTTCTCCTACCTTCAATTAAACAAGGAGCAGTGTATTAGGAGGCTCCACTTCACCAAGCAGGTGGTCACAGAACTCTGCCACCTCCTGTAGCCAGACCTCCAGCCTCAGACCAGGATGACCACGGCTCTCCCAGTTGCAGTCAAGGTCACCGTGGCCCTCAATTTCTTCACCAGCGGATCCTTCCAGTCTGCAGCAGGAGACATAGCTAACATCTCACAGTTTGCCATTTATCGCTGCATCAGGGAGGTTACTGAGTCTCTCTACAACAGGAGAAGGGACTACATTGGCTTCACAATCACCAGAGAGAAGCAGGATGAGAGTGCGTGTGGCTCTGCCAGGATAGCGGGTTTTCCTGTGGTGCAGGGCGTCTTCGACTGCACCCACTTGGCTTTGCGGGCACCGCGTAACAATCCTGACATCTTCCGTAATCACAAAGGCTACCACTCACTTAATATGCAGCTGGTGTGTGACCACACACAGCGAATCCTCAATGTCAATGCCCACTAACTTGGCAGCAGCCACGATGCCTTCATTCTGTGCCAGACCAGTGTGCCAGCACTCTTCCTGCCACTCCCACCCAAGGGTGGCTGCACGGAGACAAGGGCTATCCGCTCTTCACCTGGCTCATGACTCACCTCCACAACCCCAACACACATGCCCAGCACTCATATAATGAGAGCCATGCTGCCACCAGGAACATCATCGAGCAGACCATCGGCCTACTGAAACAATGGTTCCGCTGCCTTGACATAGAAACATAGAAACATAGAAGATAGGAGCAGGAGTAGGCCATTCGGCCCTTCGAGCCTGCTCCGCCATTCAATGAGATCATGGCTGATCATTCAATTCAGTACCCTGTCCCTGCCTTCTCCCCATATCCCTTGATCCCTTTAGCCTCAAGAAATATATCCAACTCTTTCTTGAATATATTTAATGAACTGGCCTCCACCGCCCTCTGTGGCAGAGAATTCCACAGGTTCACCACTCTCTGGGTGAAGAAATTCCTCCTCATTTCAGTCCTAAATGGCTTACCCCTTATCCTTAGACTATGACCCCTGGTTCTGGACTCCCCGGCCATCCGAAAAATCCTTCCTCCATCTAGTCTGTCCAGACCTGACAGAATTTTATAGGTTTCGATGAGATCCCCTCTCAATCTTCTAAACTCCAGTGAGTATAAGCCCAATCGACACAATCTCTCCTCATACGTCATTCCTGCCATCCCAGGTATCAGCCTGGTGAACCTTCGCTGCACTCCCTCCATGGCAAGAACGTCCTTCCTCAGGTAAGGTGACCAAAACTGCACACAATACTCAAGGTGCGGTCTCACCAAGGCCCTGTACAACTGTAGCAAGACATCCTTGTTCCTGTACTCGAACCCTCTTGCTACGAAGGCCAACATACCATTTGCCTTCTTAACCGCCTGCTGCACCTGCATGCATACCTTCAGCGACTGGTGCACAATAACACCCAGGTCTCTTGGCACTTCTCCTTCTCCCAATGTATTGCCATTCAAATAAAAATCTGCCTTCATGTTTTTGCCACCAAAGTGGATAACCTCACATTTATCCACATTAGAGTGCATTTGCCATGTTCCTGCCCAATCACCCAACCTGTCCAAATCGTACTGGAGTTTCACGACATCCTCCTCACAGCTTACCCTCCCACCCAGCTTTGTGTCATCTGCAAATTTGGAGATATTACATCCAATTCCCTCGTCCACATCATTAATATATATTGTGAACAGCTGGGGTCCTAGGACCGATCCTTGCGGTACCCCACTAGTCACTGCCTGCCACTCGGAAAATGACCCATTTATTCCAATTCTTTGCTTTCTATCCACCAACCAGTTCTCTATCCAAGTCAATACCTTGCCTCCAATCCCATGTGCCTTAATTTTGCATGCTAATCTCTTATGTGGGACCTTATCGAAAGCCTTCTGAAAGTCCAAATACACCACATCCACTGATTCTCCCTTATCTATTTTACCAATTACATCCTCAAAAAATTCCAGTATATTAGTCAAGCATGATTTACCTTTTGTAAATCCATGTTGACTTTGTCCGATCCTGTCACTGCTTTCCAAGTGCTCTGCTATTACATCTTTTATAATAGACTCTAATATTTTCCCCACTACCGATGTCAGGCTTACCGGTCTATAATTCCCCGCTTTTTCTCTACCACCTTTTTTGAATAGTGGGGTAACATTAGCTACCCTCCAATCCATGGGTACCGTTCCAGAGTCTATCGAGTCCTGGAAGATGACCAGCAATGCATCTACTATCTCTAGGGCCACTTCCTTAAGTACCCTGGGATGTAGACCATCAGGCCCTGGGGATTTATCGGCCTTCAGTCCCATCAATTTTCCTAACGCAATTTCCCTACAACTGCTGATTTCTTTCAGTTCCTCCCTTTCATCAGACCCTATGTTCCCCGGCATCTCTGGGAGGTTATTTGTGTCCTCCTTTGTGAAGACAGAACCTAAGTATGTATTTAGTTGATCTGCCATTTCCTTTTTTCCCATTATAATTTACCCTGATTCTGACTGCAAGGGACCTACGCTTGACTTCACCAATCTTTTTCTCTTCACATATCTATAAAAGCTTTTACAGTCAGTTTTTATGTTCCCTGAAAGCTTACTCTCATATTCTATTTTCCCTTTCTTAATTAATCCCTTTGTCCTCCTTTGTTGACTCCTAAACTGCTCCCAATCCTCAGGATGATTGCTTTTCCTAGCCAATTTATATGTCCTCTCCTTGGATCTTATGTTATCCCTAATTTCCCTTGTTAGCCATGGTTGAGCCACCTTTTTTGTTTTATTTTTATGCCAAACTGGGATGAACAATTTCTGTAGCTCATCCATTCGGTCTTTGAATGTTTGCCATTGCCTATCCACTGTCAACCCTTTGAGTGCCATTCCCCAATCAATCCTACCCAACTCGCTCCTCAGACCATCGTAGTTTCCTTTATTTAAATTGAGGACCCTTGTCTCTGAGTCAACTACTTCATTCTCCATCTTAATGAAGAATTTGATCATATTATGATCGCTCCGACCCAAGGGGCCTCGCACGACAAGATTGCTAATTAATCCTTTCTCATTACATAATACCCAGTCTAAGATGGCCTGATCTCTGGTTGGTTCCTCGACATATTGGTCCAGGAAACCATCCCGTAAACACTCCAGGAATACCTCCTCCACAGTATTGTTACTAATTTGGTTGGCCCAATCCAAATGTAGATTAAAGTCACCCATGATGACTGCTGTGCCCTTATTGCACGCTCCTTTAATTTCCCTTTTAATGCAAGCCCCAACCTCCGCCTTACTGTTTGGAGGTCTATATACCACTCCCACTAATGTTTTTTTCCCCTTAGTATTTCTCAGTTCTACCCATACAGATTCCACATCATCAGAGCTAATATCCTTCATTACAATTGTATTAATCCCTTCTTTAACCAGTAATGCTACCCCACCTCCCTTTCCTTTGTGCCTATCTTTCCTGAATATCAAATACCCCTGGATGTTGAGTTCCCAGTCTTGGCCATCCTTGAGCCACGTTTCCGTAATCCCAACCAAATCATATTCGTTTACCTCTATTTGCGCAGCCAATTCATCCACCTTATTACAAATGCTCCTCGCATTAAGACACAAAGCCTTCAGGAGGAGTCCTCCAGTACTCGCCATAGCGGGTGTCCAATTTTGTGGTGGTCTGCTGCATGCTTCACAACTTGGCCATCATGAGGGCACAGCCCTTGCCAGCAGGGATTGTGGGACCACCTCAGGAGGATGACAAGGGAGAGGAGGAGGAGGAAGAGGAAGAGGATGAGGAGCAGGCCGAGGAGGAGGAGGAACAGAAGGGAGGGCGGAGGCAGTGAGACAATCGGCCTTCCGGACGGGCTGTCATCAGACTCAGATTTGCATTTTTAAAAATTATTCCTTTATGGGATGTGGGCGTCGCTGGCAAGGCCAGCATTTATTGCCCATCCCTAGTTGCCCTTGAGATGGTGGTGGTGAACTGCCTTCTTGAACCACTGCAGTCCATGTGTGGTAAAGGTACTCCCACAGTGCTGTTAGGGAGGGATTTCCGGGAATTTGACCCAGCGACGATGAAGGATCGGCGATATACTTCCACGTCAGGATGGTGTGTGACTTGAAGGGGAATTGGAGGTAGTGGCATTCCCATGTGCCTGCTGCCCTTGTCTTTCTAGGTGGTAGAGGTCACTGGTTTGGGAGGTGCTGCCGAAAAAGTCTTGGCAAGTTGCTACAGTGCATCTTGTAGATGGTACACACTGCGGCCACGGTACACCGATGGTGGAGGAAGTGAATGTTTAAGGTGGTGGATGGGGTGTCAATCAAGTGGGCTGCTTTGTCTTGGAGGGTGTCAAGCTTCTTGAGTGTTGTTGGAGCTGCACACATCCAGGCAAGTGGAGAGCATTCCTTCACACTCCTGAATTGTGCCTTGTAGATGGTGGAAAGGCTTTGGGGAGTCAGGAGATGAGACACTCACCTCAGAATACCCAGCCTCTGACCTGCTCTTGTTGCCACTGTATTTATGTAGCTGGTCCAGTTTAAGTTTCTGGTCAATGGTGATCCCCAGGATGTTGATGGTGGGAGATTCGGCAATGGTAATGCCATTAAATGTCAAGGGGCAGTGGTTAGACTCTCACTTGTTGGAGATAGTCATTGCCTGGCACTTGTGTAGCGTGAATGTTACCTGCCACTTATCAGCCCAAGCCTGAATGTCATCCAGGTCTTGTTGCATGCGGGCATGGACTGCTTCATTATCTGAGGAGTTGCGAATGGTACTGAACACTGTGTAGTCATCAGCGAGCATCCCCACTTCTGACCTTATGCTGGAGGGAAAGTCATTGATTTAGCAGCTGACGATGGTTGGGCTTAGGACACTGCCCCGAGGAACTCCTGCAGCGATGTCCTGGGGTTGTGATGATTGACCTCCAACCACCACAACCATCTTCCTTTGTGCTAGGTATAACTCCAGCCAGTGGAGAGTTTTCCCCCCGATTCCCATTGACTTCAGTTTTACTAGGGCTCCTTGATGCTACACTCGGTCAAATGTTGCCTTGATGTCAAGGGCAGTAACTTTCACCTCACCTCTGGAATTCAGCTCTTTTGTCCATGTTGGGACCAAGGCTGTAATGAGGTCTGGAGCTGAGTGGTCCTGGTGGAACCCAAACTGAGCACCAGTGAGCAGGCTATTAGTGAGTAAATGTTGCTTGATTTCACTGTTGATGACACCTTCCATCACTTTGCTGATGATTGAGAGTAGACTGATGGGGCGATAATTGGCCCGATTGGATTTGTTTTGCTTTTTGTGGACAGGACCTACCTGGGCTGAATGGCCTACTCCTGGTCCTATGTTCCTTCCTATGTTTAGGAAGGGTTGAATTCTAAAGGATGAATGCATCATGACAATTTCCAACATATCTGGAGTTGATTTGTATGACCCTATTCACGTTGACATACGCGAATTGTGCTCTGAGGGAGTGGAAACCCTTCCTGTTGAGGTGGTTCAGGGGGTTTTCTGTCGGAGTTCACAAAGCAAAATGGGTTCCAACATGGACCTTGGCAAAACCAGCAACCTATTAAACCTGGATGGTCCTACCTCACTGGTTCCTTGCTGTGATGCGAAAGGTGATGCTTTTGCCAGCTCTCCTGTAAAGTGTGTAGGGGTTCGCAAAATCCCCGCAACCCCCGAAGATCGGGAAATATTAATCCACATCGTGGACAAAGGCTTTGTGTGATTTAAATTGTCTCTGGGTTGGGCAATGTTTTAAAACGTGCCCAGAACCGCAAAAGGCTGCGTTAAGGAGCCCGTGAGCTAAGCAGCACTTGGAGACTGGAATCAAAGGACTTTGTAAAAATCGCACACTTTAGGATAGTACATTTTATTAAAGAAAAGGATGTACTTTTGAGTTTTGAACCTCATGGAAACAGAATTTTCAGCAGGGAAAAGGACAGACAGGCCATTAGCATTTGAATGGAGGCCGAGCTGTCAATCACCCTGTGGAATTGGGCAGGTCAGGTAACCTACAAGCTGTTTGTTTACACAGGGGAGTAGCCCGTTTGAATCTGCCAATCAAAGGCAATTCAGGGAGTTTCCCCACCCTGCAGCAGATGATGATTTGTTTACTGAAACTGCTACCTTGTTGACACAAAGGATTAAACCATTTAGGCTGCGGTTTCAGTGACCACAGACAATGGGTTTCTGTTTACACTCCTCCCAGGACATAGTAATACAACTCCATTCAAACCCATCAGGATGAATGAAGACACATTCAAAACTGCAGCTATCACAGAAGAGACATTTGGACTGAGGAAGGGAACAGTTTAAATTTGAATGGGTTTGAATCACCCATTACTGGACAATGGGGACAGTTGGATCCCTTTTGTTTTAGCCCAGAAACTTCCAGATCTGGGCGGGAACATTTCGGCCCCAAAATTGGGGTATAAGAGATAGCTTCTCAGGGGCATCTCTCTCTCTCTCTGTCTTGCCTCCGTGTGCCCTCTACAGCATGGGAGTCTGTCTGAAGAAGTAAGAACACCAGCAGTTTACTTTTAAAACACTGGGGTGTTTCTTTACTTCAGGACAGTGAAGATCTCGTGGGACACAGAGCTGGCACTATAGTGGTGAGCATATATTTTTCTGGCCTTCCACAATGTAACTTAGGGTAGGCTTAGGGGTGGGGGTAAAGTGGGGATTTCGTTAAGAATTGTTATTTTAGTTTTTTTCCCTCGTTGTGTCCGTTTTTCCTCCCCTATTCAAGCAATTTTACCGTGATTACTGAGATCGTGTGGTGTAGTTTCTTAGTTTTAATAAAGTTTGACTTTCTTGCATCCAGACCATTTGTCCGTTTTAATATATCATTAATTATAAGTTCCTCCATTCAGAACTGGAAGGAGGGGTTTAGCGATTCAAAACCGCTGATTGGAACTGGTCAAAGTGCAGTGGCAAAACGGCTGCCTGACCAGGTAAATTACCATAAACCAGGTAAAGGAAGGTAAATTACCGTAAACCAGGTAAAAGATTCCTACCTACAAATTGGCAACCGCAGCAGGACTGGAGGCATTTTTTGATATGGTAAGTGGTCTGGATCTGGAGAAAGCATCAGTTCTTGCTTTTCTTGCTTTCAGTCTGTGGGTAGCCCAGCAGAAGTTAGCGGCAGTGTGTAAGCGGACCTATTATGGTATAGGTGGCTGGGTTAAGAAGGGTGAGATGAGGGTGCGGGAGGAGGTTGTAGAGGCCAAGAATCGTGAGTCAGAGTTTGGAAAATGCCAGGCAGAGGTAGAACACCTCATAAGAGAGGTGAATGAGGCCAGAGATAGTGGGATGAGGGTGCAGGAAGAAAATGCACGCCTCACACTCGAGGTCACGAAATGCCAGGCAGAGATAGAGCGCCTTGTGCAGGAAGTCACAGAGGCTAGGGACAGTGGGATGAGGCTACAGGAGGAAAACGCATACCTCACCCAAGAAGCTAGCGAGAGCAAAAGCCACGCGAGGCACAAGATAGAGTTCCTAAAGTGCCAAATTACAGAAACTAAGAGTAACGAGATGAGACTGCGGGAAGAGAATGCCCGCCTCACCTTAGAAGTAACAGAGCAGGAGGAAATGGTTAGGGAGGTAAAGGCAACTTATAAGCTGGCCTGCGACCAAAGATTTAGTGGAGCAGATCATACCCCATGTACCAGAAAGATAGAGAGTTTGGGTATGGAGTTATTAAGGACGAAAGGGATGGTATGTCTCATAAGTCTGAATGGAAGTCCGTCGGACAGTACCAGCCGCCCAAATCAAACTGCCCCACAGGCAGCACCCAGAAGAGAGCTGGCCAGGGAATTAGAGATCCCAAGACCGCAGCCCACAGCTCTGAGTTTTGAGGAGCTCTGGCAGCAAGAAGGGATGGACAATGGGGTGGTAGGAGAATACCAGCAGGTCCCGCTAGGCAGGCGGGTACCAGGACCAGTGTACCCCCTCCGACAACGGAGGTACGGTCTGCCCGTGAATGATAATGACCATGGGGCTGTTCAGTAAACCTATCTGGTACCCTATGATACCCCACAGCTCAGAGGCCTGGTGAAACATATTCCCCATCTCTCCGAAAAGGGAGACCCCTCAATGCACTTCCAAGGGATAGAACAGGCAGCCTGTGTTAACGGCTGTGATGACGAAGAGAAAGCCAAAATGTTGCTTTTCTCTGTAGATAGCAAGCTCTATCAGACCCTTTCAGATGAGGCTAAGAGAGGGCAGAAGGGTTTTGAGGACCTAAAGGAGGAAATACTGGAAGCCATGGATGCAAATGACGGCAGTCCATTCAATCGCATAGGGAAAACACTGCAGAAGGAAGGGGAGACCCCACAGGCATTTGCAGACAGGCTGTGGCCAGTCTACATCAGCGCGTGTACAGGGGGACAAAATAGGGCACACCTGAACCCGCAGCAGCGGACCCAATGGCTTTGTTGCCTGCTGTCCAATTGCCTGCCCCTGATAAAAGCAAAGGCCAATACTTGGTTTGAACACCGAGACCCCCTAGCAACCGAAGAGACTGTAATCTGGCAGCTCACGGTAGCATATAGGAATGGTAGGAATATTAGGACCCCCCAGCAAAAGGGTAAGGTCCACGAGGTTAAACCTGGGGCTCAATACAAGAAAGAGTGGCGCCAGGAGGGGAGCCGTCCCTCCCAGAACAAGGTCACTTGTTACAGGTGCGGGGAGGATGGCCACTGGCGCAGGGATTGTAAAAAGCCTGGAAGAGACGATAAAGCCAGGACCCCCGCAGCCCCAACTCAGAAGGCAGAGACAGAAACTCCTCCCGATACAGTCGAATCCGTCATGGAGTCGATAAAATCTTTCCTCAGGGTCAATCAGGGAAAGGTAGCAGCCATCAGTGGTGCTGCAGCCCCCTCGCCCACCTCTGCCTCCCCACAATGACTGGAGCCCACGCAGCCTGTCTGTCTGTGTAATCTCCGGTACGATGAATGGAAGAGACCGCTCGTACAGGTGGATGTAGAGAAGGTTACAGGGACTTATCTATTGGATACGGGGGCATCATGCACCGTGATCCATACGGATAATCCCACCACCTCACCTCTGTCTGATGGGGTTCCATATATACTATCGGGATTCACTGGTCAGGAGCAGGCGGGGGTATACTCCAGACCCCTCTCAGTCCGTCTGGGCATGCTCCAAACTAAGTGGACGTGCATCCTGGCAAAGTGGAATAAGGAGGAAGGAAAGGGGATCCTAGGAGCCGACTTCCTGGTGGGCCACGGGATCCTCGTGGATCTCCGCAACCATTGCCTTTGGGGGGCTAACACAGACAGGGAAGAAGGTGTAGTGGTCATCCCGGCCAAGGAGGGTAAGGGGACCTTGTGTACTGTGAAGCCCAAAAAAGGTTACGACCTCGGGCTCATGGTAAATGGTGTCCTGGAGGCACTGCAGGCAGTCGTGCAGGCAAACCTCACAGCCTTTGCCACCCATAAACACGACTGCGGGAGGATCACAGGGTTTGACTTTAAAAAAGACGGGGACCCCATGGCCCGACCACGGAAGCAGTACAATTTCCCCAAGGAGGCAGAACCCGACATGGAGGCAGCCATCACCTCCTTATTTAAAAAGGGAGTGTTGAGGCCCATAGCCACACATGTTAATTCTCCACTTTGGCCGGTTAGGAAACCGGACAATTCATGGAGAGCCACGGTGGACTATCGGGTGCTTAACAGCAATATCCCCGCGTGTGCCCCCACAGTAGAAGCAGTGGCTAATCTTATTAGCAGTATTCCAGCATCCGCGAACACATTCGCGGTGCTGGACATTTCGAATGGGTTCTGGTCCATCCCTTTAAAACGGGAGGACCAATATAAGTTTGCCTTCACCTTTAAGGGACAGCAGTATACCCGGACCTGTCTGCCACAGGGTTTCCACAACAGCCCCAGCATGTTCCACCAATGCATGAAGGATAGTTTAAAGGAGTTCAGTCAGCCCACTCAGTTACTGCAGTATGTGGATGACCTGCTCTTATTTACCGACTCGGTCGGGGAGCATGGCCCACTGCTGGCTGAGCTGTTGGAGCTGCTGCAGAGAAAGGGGTTTAAAGTCAACCCCAAGAAGGCGCATATCGGTCAGCAAGAGGTTAAATTCCTGGGCCTGACTGTCCGCACAGGAGAGAGGGCCATAGATAAGGCAAGGAGGGAAGCGTTCCAGGGGTTACCGATTCCCAATTCAGTAAGAGGGGTGAGGTCATTCCTGGGATTGACGGGGTACTGCAGGGATTTTATAGAGGACTATGCAGCCACAACGGCCCCTCTGCTCCGTCTCCTACACAAGGGGGTGGAGTGGTCCTGGGATGAGGGATGCCAGGCGGCATTTGTTAAGTTAAAGGGAGACCTGCAGACCGCTCCAGCCCTAGGAGCGATAGATGGGAAAAAGGAGTTCTTCTTGGAGGTAGCGGCCAGCGGGGATAAGTGCTGTGCTGTGCTGTTCCAGGAGCGGCACGGCAGGCTAAGGCCCGTGGTCTACTCCTCCAGAGCCCTCACGGATGTGGAGAGGAGCTACTCCAACTGTGAATGGCACCTTTTGGCCACGCATTAGGCTGTGAAAAGATCTTTAATTTTCACAGGCACCTCTCCCATCACCCACCTCACACACCACACACCCACTCCGATGGTTTTGGATGGGAGGATTAAAGATGGGACAGTCAGCAGCATCTGCATTGCGCGCTGGACCCTTCTCCTCTCACAGATGGATCTGAAGGTAAAGGGCCTTTGCGAGCCAAAGCTTGTGGCCAATATGGTATACCCTGGGACAGCCCATCGATGTTCCATAGATGGGGTATGGGAAGTGAACATAGGTTTACGGGCCGGGATACATCCCACGGGCCGCGAGATCTATGTAGACGGTTCCAGCATGGTATCCGCTGGAGTACGACTCACGGGTTGCGGGATCTTTGACCCAACGGCAGACATTGCCTTGGCAATCAAGCTCCCTAACACCATGAGTGCCCAGCAGGCTGAACTGTCCGCGGTGATGTACATGGTTACACACCCCGTCATCTTCCCTACCCCGTATACGTTTTGCTCTGACAGTACGTTCACTTGCACCTCGTGTAAGGAGTACTTGGCCATCTGGTCCCGTCATGGGTATACCTCCGCCGACGGGAAGCCCTTGACAGAAAAGCCCCTGCTGGAGAAAATCCTGGCAGCTGTGGGGGAGGAAGGTGCAGTTTTCATCCATAAGGTGAAAGCCCATTCCTCCACAGAACCCCGCAGCTAGGGCAACCAGCAAGCCGATATGCTGGCCAAGGAGGGTGCACGGGCAGGCACTTTCTGGGACCCATATGAGTCGGGGCCAGTGGCAGCGATAGCAGGCAGGGATGGGACACAGGGAAAATCAGGAGTAATGTTAGCCCCAGACCTCAAGACGGTCCAAGCCCAGGACCCAGTCCTGAAAGTTGTAATTAGCGCAGTGATGGAGGGCAGGAAGTTAGAAGGCCCCTACAGCGCAGCCCCCTCTCCATAAGGGAAGGCATGCTGTTCAGGGGGGAACATTGGGTAGTACCCCAGCAACACCAGAGGGAGTTCCTTCAGCTGGCGCATGAGGGGCCGGGAGCGGGACACCCCGGGCCTGAGACCACCTGGCAATGGGTGGAACAGGCAGGATGGTGGCCAGGACTCCGGGATGATGTCCGCGAGTTCTGTGCTAGCTGTCTTGTGTGTGCAGCAAATAATCCCGACCCCCACAAAAGGAAGGTGCCCATGGGACACATTAGGAAGGTGGAGGGACCATGGCAGTCGATCCAGATCGACTATATAGGGCCCTTGCCCACTACCCAGGGAGGCTACAAATACTGCCTCGTCCTGGTGGATGTGCTTTCCAAGTGGGTGGAAGCCTTCCCCTGCAGGACGGCCACAGCAATGGGGACTGCAAAGATCTTGGTGAAGGAGGTGTTCTCGCAGTGGGGACTGCCCCAGTTCATGGAGTCCGACCAGGGAAGCCACTTCACTGGCCAAGTCATGCAGAACACCCTCAGGCTGCTTGGTATTCAGGGGAAATGGCATGTCACTTACAATCCCCAGTCCTCAGGGATTGTGGAGCGCATGACCCGGACCATTAAGGAACGGCTGAGGAAAGAGACAGTGGGGTCGCCCCAAAAATGGGCAGAGGCCCTATCTCTGATCCTCATGGGGATCCGGGCCAGCCAGTCCAAGAGTACAGGGCATTCACCACATGAGCTCATGACCGGCAGAGTTATGAGGACCCCCGCTCATGTCCTTGCCCCAGTCCTCACTGAAGGACAACTGCAGGAAACAAACCGGGGTAAATTCACCCGAACCCGCCTCGAACACCTCAAACGAATTTATGGGCAGGCAGCAGACAGCATGGGGAAGCAACATCAGAATAATCAGCTGCTGCTCGAGCCTAGCAGGAGTCACCAGTGGGAGATAGGAGACCTAGTGATGGTAAGAAACTATGCCCGGGTGGGAAGTTTAGAGCTACTCTACATGGGACCCTATAACCAGCCCCATGGTCTATGCAGTAAAACTACCCCGGTGCACAAAGTGGTTCCACGCCAACCAATGTAAATTGTATAAATCTGACCATACAAGTTCAAGTTCACAGGCTGTAAAGACAGGCACTGTGGCTTGTTTCAAGGGAAAAGTTGTCCGGCCCACCAATTGGGACACTTCCCCGCCCCAGTGGGACCTAAGTTTTGGCCAAAGTTTAAATTTGAACCAGTTATCTAGTTGAGAAACAGAGAAACAGCCACCTGAGAGTAGAAATCTGCAGGCTGCTGCGAGTTCATTCACAAAAGAGACTGCCCGCGCATGCGTAGTCGCTGGTCTGGGGACAGGGATTCCCCAGTCTTTTGAACAGGAGGTTCATGCAGGCGCAGTCATGCGCCTGAGGGGAGAGGTTTCCCAACACTGAGTTCATGCAGGCGCAGTTCCCCAGCCTGTAACCCCAGCGGCTCCTACTCAGTTTTCCCATGCAGGCGCAGTCGCCTGTTTGAAGACAGAGGTTTCACAGCCTCTGCCGGGGGACTCCGGGGAAGGGGTTCGCACAGGCGCAGTTCCCCAGCCTGTGACCCAGCGGCTCCTCCTCAGTTTTCCCACGCAGGCGCAGTTGCCTGTTTGAAGACAGAGGTTTCACAGCCTCTGCCGGGGGACTCTGGGGAGGAGGTTCGCGCAGGCGCAGTTCCCCAGCCTGTGACCCCAGTGGCTCCTCTTCAGTTTTCCCGTGCAGGTACAGTCACCTGTTTGAAGACAGAGGTTTCACAGCCTCTGCCATGGGACTCCGGGGAGGAGGTTTGCGCAGGCGCAGTTCCCCAGCCTGTGACCCCAGCGGCTCCTCTTCAGTTTTCCCGCGCAGGCGCAGACACCTGTTTGAATACAGAGGTTTCACAGCCTCTGCCGGGGGACTCCGGGGAGGAGGTTCATGCAGGTGCAGTCACCTGCTTAAAGGGACAAGCTTCCCAGCCCACTTCTAGAGTGGTTCCCCCTATGGTATGGGACTCTGGGGAGGAAGGGATAGCAATTCCTCTTGCAGGGGACAAATGGGAGGAGCTGGTACCAGGTTTTGGACCTGGGGAGGAAGATTTTCAGCAATCAGCAGCGGGTGGTGAGGGAATACCTGCCCCCAGTACAGGAGTGGGTAGGGAAAAGGAGACAAACCCGGAGTACCGGCAGGCTGCCAAGTATATTAAACAGTGCGGGCTGTTTGCATCAGGGGAAGAAGGTTCCCAGCCAGCTAGGGCTGTGACCCAGGCTCAGGGTCCGTCAGCCAAAGTTTCCCCCACAGAGACGCCCCTCAGAAGGTCTCTTTGGGTGCCCCAGCCCAAGAAAGCATGGTCACCCACTTTACAGTGGATTAGGGCGACTCCCAAACCGGGGAGAAGCCAAAGGGCAGAGGTCCCCAATCAGCAGCCATAAGCTGCCAGGGACGAGAAGCAGGAGGCAGTCCAGCTTCACTGCAGGCAGCAGTAATCTGCGACAGTGAAGCCAGAGATTAGCCTGGCCGTCCGGAGACGGGCGGCATTTGTATTATAGCTTTGTGTTAAGTAACCAATGTTTATAGCTTGCTTTTAAGGTGTTTAAATTTTAAGTTTAGAATGTAACTAGTAGTTTTAAGTTTAAGTTTAAAGTTTAAGGCCTAGAAATTCAGTATAGCCACTTTTGGGGCGGTAAAGTTGGGCGGCCGCTAAAGTTTGCGCCCGGCGCAAAGTCGAGCCCCCTTCGCCGATATTCAGTCGCATCGCCCTAAGAGGTTGCTGCTGCGCTAAAACAGGCAATGCACGACTATCATTATGCACTAAGCCGGTGGCCCGGGGCGTTAACACCGGAAGTTGGGCGCAGGGCAGGTGCGGCGAGCTGCTGATTGATGGCAGACACTCTGGCTCCGGTGAGCTCTTAAAGGGGGAGGGTGGATTTGTTGTTTTGAAAGGCCGCTGTATTTGTGTTTTTGGGGAGGGCTTCTCTCCATCAGTTTGTTATGTGGTACCGGCACCACCACCACCACCACCACCACCACCACCACCATCACCACCATCACCACCATCATCCTCCTCCTCCTCCTCCTCCTCCTCCTCCTCCTCCTCCACCTCCTCCTCCTCCTCCTCCAATCTACCTTTGTCGCTCACAAAGAAGGAGTGTGGCAAAATGGCTGCCCTTTGTACTGCAGGAGTGCCCTTTAATTTGCGCTCCCCGCGGCCCGCATCGGCTGAGCACCGTTCGACTTAACAGTCGCTAGGGCCGCCCGGCGCACAATGGGCCGGCGCGACTGAAGATCCGGTTGGGGGCGCACAAAGGGCGTTGCACGAGAAAATGACGTCATGATCTGCGCGCGCAGCTGAGCGCGCGCAAAGACTTTGCGCCGGCGCTAAATGTCTACTGAAGTTGGAGCGAGGCGCAGATCGCACTGCGCCCGGGCACTAAGCGCCTAGCGCTCGACATCTACTCCTCCTAAGGCGCTAACGGCTGGCGCAACCAACTGAATTTCTAGCCCTAAGTTTATAAGTGTGCCAAATGCTTGTATTTTGGTCCGAGGTCGAGGGACCCGACCATGTCTCCACCTAAGGCAGCAGGTCAGTGAGAGACCTGGCTGCATGTCCTTTTAAGTTCTTTTGCAGGAGAGTGGACAAAGGAGCAGCCCTGTTCGCCCAGCCCGAGCTGGGCATCGAATGAAGATATGGATACAGAATGTTGGGGATCACCTCGCCACTGGACAAATCATGGAGGAGACCCCGCAGCGACCTTCGGGAGAAACCGGACAGGGTCCAGAGGAACCTGCCTACTCATCCTACATGGAAGAGATGGCCCCAGCTGGGTGGGGCACGGCCCCAACCCAGCACTACCCTGACCGAATTTCACTTGCGGGAGACCTCGTTATTGAGGAGTCATGGTGGGGAAGCATGGGCGCCTTGTCAGATAGCGACGCGTTCCCCGGGAGTGGGTGGTGATGGCCCGGGAAAGATTGTAAAGGGGAGACCCAAGAGTCGCGTGGGTGCATTCGGGGAAGGGGGGAACTCACCCGGTGCCCACGGGCAAAGGTAGGGTGTAAGTGTGACTGGGAAGGATGAGTGGGTGGCCGGATCTGGGATCCAAGTTTGAGTGTGGGGCCAGTGAGAGCCGCCACACAGGCACCCATCATTTTCTGCAGCCAGTCGAGGGCAGACGGGAGGGGGATGGACTGGGAGTCACGATCCCATACTCTCCGGTCTCAGTCTGTGAAACATGAGGGGTACCCCACCTCCACAAAGGGACAAGGGAACAGCTCGGGGCTGGCGGAGCAGACTGGTCTGTAAAATCCATTCTGTATGTTTTAAAAGTTTAAGACCATTAAAGGGGGGCTGGAAGGAACATTTACTGCCCGGGTGGGAGGAGCAATACCCACTCGAATTTTGCGACCCATCATTGGCACGTAATGGTCGGGATTTATTTTAGCATTTTGTTTCCAATATTTAATGGAGATTTTTATATTTTGTTTTACAGTTCCAAGTGGTGCAGAGGCGTAGGACCCTCTCCATGCTTGGAATCATTTTGATTACATTGTATAACCAAGATTGCAACATTTTGTAATATGTTATAATGTAACAAGTGGTGCAGGGGTATGAGTCCCCTTATTGTAACATTTTGTAATTGATGTATCTGTAGATGCCTACCGTACCATGGTTTTTCTCAGATTTGAGTGGAATAAACAGGTCAGGGAATCAGTGATAGGTAGCTATAGGTAAATACAGGGGATGGCTGTTTGTCGGGGGTCTGAAAATTTTGCTCACTTCTTCAAGAGGATACGACAAGCAAGTTGGGAGTATCCAAGGGGTGAATGTATGGGTTTGCAAAATCCCCTCAGCCCCCGAAGATCAGGAAATATTAATCCACATCATGGGCAAAGGCTTTGTGTGATTTAAATTGTCTCTGGGTTGGACAATGTTTTAAAACATGCCCAGAACCGCAAAAGTCTGCGTTAAGGAGCCCATGAGCTAAGCAGCACTTGGACACTGGAATCAAAGGACTTTGTAAAAATCGCACACTTTAAGATGGTACATTTTATTAAAGAAAAGGATGTACTCTTGAGTTTTGAACCTCATGGAAACAGAATTTTCAGCAGGAAAAAGGACAGACAGGCCATTAGCATTTGAATGGAGGCCGAGCTGTCAATCACACTGTGGAATTGAGCGGGTCAGGCAACCTACAAGTTGTTTGTTTATACAGGGGAGTAGCCCGTTTGCATCTGCCAATCAAAGGCAACTCAGGGAGTTTCTCCGCCCTGCAGCAGATGATCGATTTGTTTACTGAAACTGCTACCTTGTTGACACAAAAGATTAAACCATTTAGGCTGCGGTTTCAGTGACCACAGACAATGGGTTTCTGTTTACACTCCTCCCAGGACATAGTAATACAACTCCATTCAAACCCATCAGGATGAATGAAGATACATTCAAAACTGCAGCTATCACAGAAGAGACATTTGGACTGAGGAAGGGAACAGTTTAAATTTGAATGGGTTTGAATCACCCATTACTGGACAATGGGGACAGTTGGATCCCTTTTGTTTTAGCCCAGAAACTTCCAGATCTGGGCGGGAACATTTCGGCCCCAAAATTGGGGTATAAGAGATAGCTTCTCAGGGGCATCTCTCTCTCTCTGGCTTGCCTCCGTGTGCCCTCTACAGTGTGGGAGTCTGTCTGAAGAAGTAAGAACACCAGCAGTTTACTTTTAAAACACTGGGGTGTTTCTTTACTTCAGGACAGTGAAGATCTCGTGGGACACAGAGCTGGCACTATAGTGGTGAGCATATATTTTTCTGGCCTTCCACAAGGCAACTTAGGGTAGGCTTAGGGGTGGGGGTAAAGTGGGGATTTCGTTAAGAATTGTTATTTTAGTCGTTTTCCCTCGTTGTGTCCATTTTTCCTCCCCTATTCAAGCAATTTTACCGTGATTACTGAGACCGTGTGGTGTAGTTTCTTAGTTTTAATAAAGTTTGACTTTCTTGCATCCAGACCATTTGTCCGTTTTAATATATCATTAATTATAAGTTCCTCCATTCAGAACTGGAAGGAGGGGTTTAGCGATTCGAAACTGCTGATTGGAACTGGTCAAAGTGCAGTGGCAAAACGGCTGCCTGACCAGGTAAATTACCATAAACCAGGTAAAGGAAGGTAAATTACCATAAACCAGGTAAAAGATGCCCCCTACAAATGCGTCAATGCCCTGGCGAATGCATGCTGTTGCTGCAGTCTGCCTGATATCACAGAGATATCCGTAGCTGCCTGAAATGAGCCAGTGCTGTAAATGTTGAGTGTGCTGGTAACGTTCCTAGCCACAGAGAGAGCTGTGTGAGTAGAGGAGCGTGGCCACAGGTCCTAATGCAATAGGTGGCAAAGCCTCTTTGGTGAGGCACACTCTTATGCACATCTCCCGACTGGGATGATCTGTGCTGCCTATATATTCTATGGGATGGGTAATATTTGGTGGTGTGTACCCTCTTTAAATGCTGCATGACTCTTTGCTCCATCCTGTGTTAGTCCTCCTCCTCCATGATAATGGCATACTAGGTTATGCTCAAAGGGAATGTCATACCTGCTCCTGAGAAGTCTTCACTGTGGGTAGAGGTGAGGTATTGAGTGGAGGTTAAAATCTGTAAGTCCATGCCTGTAGAGGCTAAATGGCAAAAATAATTCTTGCAAAATGTATTTCCTAGCTGCGGAAATTGCGAGCGAATCAGTCCAAACTCTTCATGGCCAGAAACTCCTCTCTTCCTCCTGTCTCATCTGATCCTTACAGTTCACAGTCTGAATTACCCTGGGTGCATTGCAAGGAGAGAAGGAGGAAACTCGGAGCTGCAGTGCTCTGGCCCTCGTTAAAATGGCTTTGAATTTCCTGGAGACATGGGCCACTGTAATGGCACATCTACCGTGTTGGGTTTGTCGTCAAGCGCAAAAGTCCCAGGAACGATGTTGTAATTGAGTTATGTCTTTATTCACTCCACACCACAATTTCCATGGACTTTGCGCCGCCCCATCAATTGCTTTGCCGAAACTGTGCAAAGTTGATTATCCTAACTCCACCTAGTCAAGCCAATGGCGATCACAAATTTACTGGATTTACAATAGTTTTCTTGCCGCAGATAATGGCGCAGGTGAATGTATTTAAATTCATGGCTTCAAAATAACTGATTAATGTAATCTCTGCTCTTTCTAAGCTAAAACCCACCAAAACACTTCTTCGTCACTGTGCGTTTAGTGTATATCATGTGCACAGTGTGGAGCACTGAAGTGCCTGCACGTACCATTGATGAAAGTGAGAATGGAGCAGAGATTAGTTTAGGCCCATTTTCTGACCCAAATTGGTTAGCACGTGCCAGAAGCCGGAGACCCAAGTCTCATCCGAATTCAAACCTTGGGCCTCATCTGAAATAAGTCTAGTGAGCTACAAGCACCTGTGAGACCTCCTACCAACACCGACCAGCTGCACATTCATGAAGTGGAACTCCTCTCTGTTCCTAAAGTGGCTGATATTTGGGTAGGGGCCCAAATCACCACACGCTTACCATCAATTATCCACTGCCATTTGGTGAATCCAGCCAGATGTTAAAGGTAGGGCTGTTTCATCTCACTGTCTATCTTTCATGGGGAAATTGATGAATTCACTAGGCAAATAAATAATCTGTGACCTGGTTGATGTATCTCTCCACTGCAGGTTTGGAAATTTCACATACATCTGGAATGTGCTACCTGAAAAGGAAGCATATTAAATAGTAATTTTCAAAAGGGAATTGGAGATATATTTGAGAGGAGAAATTTGCAGGGCTATGGGCAAAGAGAAGGGGAGCGGGGCTAATTTGATAACACTTTCAAAGAGCCAGCACAGATGCAATGGGCCGAATGGCCTCCTTCTGTATGATTCTATGATCTCCTGGTTCTCCTTGGAGGGATCCAGCTGTATAGAAATTAGGGTTGCAAAATTCCAGGAATTTTTTAAAGAGGAAACTGTCCATGGGAATTTTGGGGAATTTTGGGAATTTATGGGAATTTATGGGAATTTTGAGTTTTTTTGCACACTGATGCTTTTTGTCTCTGACCCTTATATTATCTTTGTCATCAAAATAGACATACTGTTCCACACAAATAAAACAGGCTTTCAAAACTTTATTTAGGTTATAATATTGAACTTTATTGAACCCCCACAAAAAAGACCCATCTAAAATAAAATAAAAAGAACGTCAGCTTATTTAGCCTGTAATTTTCCTTATTTTGTCCCTTTGAGTCTTCTACTCATGAGTCTTCTGAGTCTTCTACTCATCATTGCTCCTCCTGATTCTCTGACTCTGGCTCTGACGTGTCCATTTCCTCCTCTGTGTCACTGTCTAGCTGTGTGGTGGACACTTCTGTATCTGGCTCAATAAGTTGTAGGTTCGCCCGGATAGCCATCAGTTTCTCCACTCTCTTGTTAGTCAGCCTGTTGTGCACCTTTGTATGCGCATTCCCAAAAAGTGACCAGTTTCGTTCAGAGGCCGCTGATGAAGGTAGGATTTGGAGTATCACCGATGCAATGGGTGACAGGGCCTCAGATGCACAAAGTCCCTTCCACCAGGTATGTGCACTGATATGCGTGCATGATCCTCATATCCCGTCCCCATTCCAAAGACCTTGCTTGGTAGAGAACTTTGCCAGACTTCCCAGAACTTTGCCCACGTCCAGATTGAGGTGGTGCGAGAGGGTAGAAATCATACTGTAAGTGTTGTTGATCTGTTCTCCAGAAAGTATTGGTCTCCCAACATGCTTTGGGTCCAGCATGTATGCTGCAGCATGAATCAGCTTGACACAAAATTCTTGACGCGTCTGTATGAATTGAACAATTGCCTTCTCCTCTGCTTTGAGCAGCAGGGATGTGGGTAGGGCAATGCTGATTTGTTCTTTTAAATAAGCAAAAAGCCTGAGAACATCCGACAAGACAGCGTCATCTCCTTCAATCTGAGCAATTGCAGATGCTACTGGTGAGAGTAGTTTAAGGCTGCTAACCACTCTCTCCCAAAACACATCATCCAGCAGTATTTTCTTGATGGTGGTTTCTATATCCCCAGACTGGGATATTGCCATTTCTTGCAGCGACTCCTTACCCTCCAGAAGGCTGTTGTAAATTATGACAACGCCACCCCATCTAGTGTTGTTGGGCAGCTTCAGTGTGGTGTTCTTGTTCTTTGTTGTTTGCTTGGAGTTGTAGGTTGCTGCAACTACCTGCTTTCCCCTGACATACTTAACAACTTGCTTGGCTCTCTTGTACAGTGTTTCCATGGTTCTCAAACCCATGATGTCCTTGAGGAGCAGGTTGAACCCATGAGCTGCGCACCCAATAGACGTAATATGAGGGTAGGCCTCCTCCACTTGAGCCCAAGCAGCCTTCATATTTGCAGCATTGTCAGTAACTACTGCAAAGACCTTTTGTGATCCAAGATTGTTGATGACCGCTTTCAGCTCATCAGCAATGTATGTGCCTGCATGTCTGTTGTCCTTCGTATCTGTGCTCTTGAACACTGGGAGAGGAGTGGAGATGATGTAGTTTATGATGCCCTCCCCTCGTACATTTGACCACCCATCAGAGATAACTGCAACACAGTCTGCCATCTCTATCATTTCTTTGAGCTTTCCTTGGACTCTGTTCTACTCAGCCTCCAGCAAATAAGTAGACAAAGCATGACTGGTGGCAGGACAGAATGCAGGGCGAATAACATTGAAAAATCTCTTCCAGTACACATTGGCTGCGAGCATAAGGGGTGTGCCTGTCGCATATACAGCTCGAGCAAGGCAATCATCTGCATTCTTCTGGCTATGGTTATCCATTGTATCAAAGAACCTTCCAAGTGGGCCAGGAGTTGCTGATGATAAGGAGCCTGATGCTGAATGTGAACCAGCATCTTCTTGAATGGAAGCAGAGGAACTCTGGGCTGACTGCTGTGAGCTTTGAGTGAAGTTGTTGCATTTGGATAAATGCTGCTGCATCTTTGTGGCATTCTTTACATATGGCTTTGTACAGTGTTTGCACATGTACACAGTCTTTCCATCTTTAATGCCTGGGGTAAAATGCTTCCACACATCCGACGGTAAATGTGGCATTGTTCTATGCAGAGAAATAAAGGGAATTTGTTTCTGTGTCGAACTGCGGTCGATCAGCACGATTGTAACAGGGTGAGTAAATGTTTCCTGATGCTCCATGTGATGGAAGCATGACCTGTGCATGCACGATGCTACATCACCAATAGAGGGAGCTGATCACTCATCCACTCGTCCAACCAATCAGGACACATTTGCTCACAGTCACACACAAAACTTGCAATTATTAAAACAAGCTAAGTAAGAAGATAATCATATATTGATTAAGAAATTCCTTAATAATTAAGATTCCAACTCTGTTAGTAATTTTAAGAGAGGACATGTGAAAATAAATGAAAGAAATACAAAAAAAAACAATATTATGCTAGCATATGCTTTTTTGGTCAAAATTCCCCAAATTCCCAAGCTAAACTTCCCGTGGAAAATTTCCGGAAATTTACCGGAAACTTTCCACCCCTTCGCAAGCCAAATAAAAATTCAAGACAGGACATTAACAGAACCATCTTGCCCTCATTTCTTTAATCCTCCAGAACCGGCAAATAGAAGAAGAGGGATCCTCTATAGACAGCAGTTGTAAGATTTGCAATATTTCTGCATTTCCCCGAAGGCTGTTATTAATAAACGGGACCCTGCGTGGACATTTTAAATCAAAAAGGGTACCCAAGATGGCGTCCGTGCCTCGTGGCAGAAAGCCTGTGAGATTTTAAAATGGACTCTGCAACGCAGACAGCTTGTGGATTGAAACACAAGCTGCAGGTTTCTGTCAAGAGAGACTTTGTATTTTGAAACCAGACAGGACTCTGAATTATGCATTAGACCGAATTGGAGACAAATCTAAATTCAGTTTAGGCCTATAGTTAAGGCCATCAAACAGTCTACATATATAATCGGAAACAGATTAACAGAGCCATCAAGGCTGGACAGGCTCATCAAGGAACTTTCATGACAATATAAGTCGATTATCGGGCCGGTAGACGCAATTACCGGCCATCTAAAACCAGTTAGTATGGATTGCTACCATTATTTAAAATAGCCCGCCAAGATTAAGGCAAAGAACTAGCCTGATTTGGCGCGCAGATAAGGGTTTTCAAAAGAGTATAATTGAAGGCCCCCGGGTAGCAATCGGTGTGCTGCTGCTCTTCTCTTCTCTCTCCGCTCTTCGGCCCCTCGCCCTCGTGGCTGCCGCTCTTTCCCCATCCCATGCTTACCCCCTGGTCTTTGCCCGTGCCTTTCCCCACTCCATCTGGAATCGCCCCGGCACCGGGTCGGGCGGACACGGACAATTCAGGCCAGGCGAAGCGGGATGCAACGAGGGGAGGAGGGAAGACCACCGAAGGGAAGACCACCTGAGGAAGACTGGTTGAAGAAGGCCAACTGAGGAGACGAACTGAGGGGAGGCTTCGAATTATCGGGCCTTCAGCCTCAGCCGACCTTCGAATATCTGCACACCAACTTAAACTGTCGGCTGGCGACGGAGAATCATCCCTGCAAGGTAAAGTACCCAAACAGAGACTTTAACTTTGGGGTTCTTGAACCTGGACAACGCCCTTGCAGCACCCGGAGACCACGTGACAATGGCACCCTCCTAGAACCCAGGGGCGTGGGAGCGATTCGAACCGCTCACAAAACAGTCAGAGGCATAACTGACTGGGCGTATGCGCCAAACACCACCACACGCCACCCCCTACAGAAAAGGCAACCGCGGCAGGACACCAGCAACAAGGTTGCGATGCAGTAGACAGTGGTTCGGATGAGCGAACCGTGATGGAGGAAAAGATTTCTGATTATGTGTTTAGCAAGGTGAATATCATTAAGAAGTGGATCACCACTCTGTTAAGGGCTGGGTGTCCGATAGATGCAGCAACTAAGTGGACAGAGGGAAAGGAACACAAGAAGTCCTTAGAGAAGGCAGTTTGGCTGATGTGCTTTAAAAAGCAGGTCCAGCTCTTGGACGGGCTCGTTGCAGCACAAGCAGTCGAGTTAAGGGAGTCAGCCCTGGAGATCCAGGATAAGGCTCTCGCAGGGGAGAAGTTATTAGTAGCTTTGCAGGCTTTGAACCAAGAGAGAGTACATTTAGTAGGAGAACACAAGGCCCAGTTGGAATACCTACGGTGCCAAGTCACCGAGGCCAAGGGAAACGAGTTCAGGTTGCGGGAGAAGAATGCCCGCTTGGCAAGGCAGATCAGGGAACAGGAAGAGAAAGTACAGGAGGTAAAAGCCACTTACAAGCTAGCAAGTGAACAGGGGTTTGAGGAGGCAGACCACGGCCCCTGTAGAGAGAGGATAGAAAATCTGAGCCGGGTCCTTTGGAAGGCAAAAGGCATGGTATGCCTCATAAGCCCAAAGGCAGGGCAGACAGATTTTATGGGGAACGAGGGGAGGACAGTTCCAACTTCACCGGTGGTGCCTAGGGACGACCCGGTTGAGAGAGAGGAGACCTCACGGCCACCACCCGTAGCGCCAAGTTTCAGTGAGGTTTGGCAGCAAGGGCGGGTGGAACCGAGGGCGGAACCCGAAGTGGAGCCAGAGGTGGAGGCGGAGGTGGAGCAACCCCTGCCCGAGAGCCCGGAGCCGGGACCGATGTGCCCAGCGTGGCATCGGAGGTTCGGCCCACCCGCCAATAGCGACAACGAGGGACCCCTCCAAAACCAGTTCATATTACCCTTTAACACCCAACAGCTCAGGGTTATGGTCAACCATATCCCGAAGCTTTCTGCCAAGGGAGACCCCTCGATCCACTTCAGGGAAATAGAGCAGACCGCCAGCGTCAACGGCTGCGATGATGCTGAGAAGGCCAAGATGCTGCTATTCTCCCTGGAGAGTAATCTCCTCCAAACCCTCTCTGACGAGTGTAAAAGGGGGCAGAGCGGGTATGAGGAGCTTAGAGATGCAGTTCTAGAGGCCATGGGGATGGATGAGGGAAGTCCCTTCTCCCGCGTGGAGAAGACGATCCAGTTTTCTGGGGAAACCCCGCAGGCTTTTGCGGACCGGCTGTAGCTGGTGTACCGGAAAGCTTGCCCGGGGACGCCAGGCCGGACGTTCCTGAACAGGGATCCCCTGACGCATTGGCTCCGTTCCCTGGTGGCGAACAGCTTGCCACAGGTCCGGGCCAAGGCAGAAGCCTGGTTCGACCTCAAAGATCCCCAGACCACAGAGCTCACGGTAATTAGGCAGCTAACCCTAGCCTACAAAAACGGCAGGGGAACCGATGCACACCCACCCAAGGGGAAGGTGCATGAGATAAAACCAGGAGTGCAGAGTAGGAAAGAGTGGCACCAGGAAGGGAGTAACCCCCCCAACACAAAGGCCAATTGTTACGGGCGTGGGAAGGATGGTCACTGGCGGAAGGAGTGCAAAAACCCTTGGAAGGATAACAAGGGAAAGCATCCCACAGCCCCAGCCCAAAAGGCGCGGGTAGGGACGCCTTCTGCAGAGGTCGAGTCACTTTTAGATGCCATGAGGTCCTTACTGACTGGCCAGGGGAGAGTAGCAGCCGCCACCGGTGCTCTCACCCCGTCAGCCCCATCCAACCCACAGCCGTGACTAGAGCCAACGCAGCCTGTTTATCTGTGTTCGCTCTGATATGATGAGTGGAGGAGACCCCTTTTGGAGATGAAGGTGGAAAAGGTGACAGGGACCTATCTGTTGGACACAGGGGCATCGCGCACCGTGATCTACTCAGCTAACCCCATCACCTCACCTCTCTCCAGTGCGGTCCCATACAGTCTATCGGGGTTCACGGGTAGGGAACAGGCCGGCTCTGTTTCCATCCGGCTCGCCATTCAGATAGGACCGCTCCGCTCCAAGTGGACGTGTGTCCTGGTGAAATGGGACATGATGGATGGAAGAGGGGTCTTGGGAGCCGACTTTATTGTAGGCCAGGGGATCCTAGTGGATTTGAGGAATCACTGCCTTTGGGGGGCAGGAAAAGTAAAGAACGGAGAGATCATAGTTATCCCGGGTAAGGAAGGGAAGGGGACCCTCTGCACCATGAAGCCCAAAGAGGATTATAACCTCGGGCTCATGGTCAGCAACACCCCACCAGAGTTCCAGGCATTTGTGCAGGCCCACCTGGCCACATTTGCCACTCACAAACACGACTGCGGGAGGGTCACAGGGTTTGAGGTCAGCGCAGACGGGGACCCCATGGCGCGACCACATAAACAGTATACTGTAGGAATTAACGAATTCCTATGAATAACGGAGATCGACACAAGAGAACAATTAAACAGGTCTTCACTCAATGGAGATGCCACGAGGACTGACTGGGCAGCCCCGTGGTTTGCGACGTGATGTCATCGCATTTACCTGCGTTTTCCCGCGCTCTTAAAGGGGCCACGCCCCGTACATGCAAACTCTATATACAAAACACAGTAATGCCTAACACAATGGTACAGGTTTAGGCTGGTGTTAGAACATCGTTAAAGAGAATTATATACAGTTAGCCAGAGTCATTCAGTGGTTCTGCCACAATACCTTCCCCAGGGAAGCGCAGCCGGACATGGAAGCAGCCATGTCCTCGTTAGTGCAGCAGGGTGTTCTGAGATCGATAGCTACCCACGTGAATTCTCCGTTATGGCTGGTCAGAAAGCCGGAAAATTCCTGGAGGGCCACGGTGGACTATCGGGTGCTCAATCGTAACATCCCGGCCTGTGCACCCACAGTAGCAGCAGTTGCCGACCTCATTGGGAGTATTCCAGCATCCGCAACCACTTTCACGGTGCTGGATATTTCAAATGGGTTTTGGTCCATCACTGTAAGGAGGGAGGATCAGTACAAGTTTGCCTTTACGTTGAAAGGGCAACAGTACACGTGGAACTGTTTGCCACAGGGCTTCCACAACAGCCCCAGCATTTTCCATCAGTGCATGGCCGACAGTTTGAAGGATTTTAGCCAGCCCAGGCAGTTGGTTCAATATGTGGATGACCTGCTCCTGTTCACTGATTCGAAAGAGGAGCATGCCCGCTATTGGCCGAACTGCTGGAGCTGTTAGGACAGAAGGGTTTCAAGGTAAATTCCAAGAAGACGCAGATTGGCTAGCAGGAGGTGAAATTCCTCAGTCTGACCGTGCGTGCTGGTGAAAGGGCCATAGATAAGGCTAGGGAAGGAGAGTCCCGGGACCCCTATCGGGCAGGTCCGGAAGCCGCAGTCCGGACAAGGGAGGCACATGGGGGGTAGTTTTGGCCCCGGACCTAAAGCGGGTCCGGGCCCAAGATCCCGTCTGCAAGACCGTCCCGGTGAGGGAAGACAAAGGGAAGCCCCTAGAACGTCCGTTCGGGGCAGCGGGCGAGTCTTCAGCACAGGTTTTAAAACAGGCCACTGGTTACTTCAACCAGTGTAAGCTGTTTATGCCTGAAAGGGGAAAGCAGCCAGTTGGAAAAGGGTCTGAGGATAAAGATCCTCAGCCTGCAGCAGGAGCGAGTTCACAGACTGCACAGGCAGGCGCTGTGGCTTGCTTGAAGGGAGGGGCCATCCCGCCCATCGATTGGGACACTCCCCCACTCTTCTGGGATCCAGACGAGGGGTAGGGACCTGAGGGCGAAAACGCCACCCCTAACCCAGGTGTAGAGAGGGAGGGACCTGAGGTCGAAAACCCCGCCCCGGACCCAGCCACGGGACCTGGGGGCGGAGACTCTCAGCTCGCAGCAGCAGGCTGCGAAAAGTTACCTGCCCCCAGCCCAGGTTCAGGAGGGGTCAAGTCTTGGGGAGCAACGGTTCGGGTAAAAGGCCCAGCGGCCAAGAAAGCCCTACCCGTCAAAGCCCCTAGAAGGTCCCCACGGATGCCCCAGCCGAGAAAGCCATGATCACCAGCCCTCCAGTTACCAAGGGCTGCCCCTCGAGTCAGGGAGAGGTCCAAGGACACAGGTCCTCAGCCAGCAGCCACAGGCTGCGAGGGACCAACAGTCAAGGACGGTGCTGTCACACCGGGGACGGGCGGCGCGTGTATATAGTTTTAGTTTAAGTTAAGTTTTAAGTAAAGTGTAATTATTTGGCTTAAGTTTGGGTGTTTATAATTTAAGTTAAATAAGGTGATGGGTAGTTTTAAGTTAATAGCCTGTTAAGAGTGTATATTTGGGTCGAGGTCGTGGGACCCGACAATGCTTCACCGAGCCAGAGAACCTGACTGCATGTTCTTTTACATCTTTTTGCAGAAAGATTTTCGGGATGGAATGGATTGTGATCCTATTCACCCTGATCGGGATGAGTGCGGAGAGGAGGGGCGACATCCAAGACTCCCACATCTACGGGTGTTCGGGAGACAAGGTGCCCCTGGCGATCGATGAGAGCAGTGAACGGGATGCGGAGGAGACCGCCGTTTACTTCCACGAGGGAAGGTGGCCAATTGGGGTCCAATTCATCTCAGTACTCCAGCCAAACCGGATTCACGTACGGGGAAGCCTCCCTCCTGTGTCCCAGGGTACCAGTTGTTACCACGAGGGTCAGCGTCACCGTTGGAAAGCGAATATGTTTGATGTGTAAAGGACACATTCCACTGGATAGGTGGTGGTGGCTCAGAAAGTTGAGCAAGGGCATGAGGAACCCCGAAGTCGAGTGGGAACGGTTGGGAAACAACACCCATCGGACGATTACCGGGACTCATGGAGGACTAAACGTGTGTTGGGACAAGTGGTGGGAGCTGGATCAAGGGATTTACATCTGTATGTGGGGGTCAGAGAAGGTCTGCCCCGCAGGCATATCCATTATGTTCCACCGGCAGTGGCACGATACCGGGAAGGGGATAAGGTGGGATGCCAGCCGAAAGGTGTGTGTGGTCCCATATTCCCAGATCCCAGTCAACGCCACTGAGCTGGTAACCCGCCCCCGTAAGCCCCTGCCCACGGCGCAGGTGGCGAGGTTATCCAGGGAAGGTTGCCCCACCGCCACCAAGGGACCAGGGAATGGTTTGGTACTAGTCCCCACCGATCAGATGCTGTACCAGGGGGTACACTATGCGGTAGCCTCCGTGATTTTAAATCTCACCGAAGTACATTTACCGGAGTGGTGCCCCAAAGAAACAGAGCAGTTATACCAGGCCCAATTGAAGGACATGTTCAAGAAGTTTTACGAGTTCGCTTTTGCCCACGTGGACAAGACCGAACTCTACACCACACACCGAGAATTTTTGGGTAATGCAGGGAGACAAAGAAGGGGAGTATGGAATTATGTTTTTACTGCGTTTAATACTGGGTCCTCTGTCATCAACAGCTTGGATGACATAGAGCTGCAGACCCAGATAAACGGTTTAAAAACACAGTTAAAAGGGATATTACTGGATGAGAACAAGGTAGTGGGCTCGGAGTTGCATGAGGACCAGGCCATGATGGTCCATTTAAAAGAGATCATAGACGAGTTGGAAAAGCATGCAAAGACGGTGAATGCTCTCATAAGGGAGGACTGAAATGCCTCTGACCAGGCTGCGCTGAATGAGGTGTGCGTGTTATATGGGGCGTGGTTACTGGGCGAGGGCCGCAGTAATCTGGAGGGTTTAAAACAAGGTTTGGTCCCCTCCTGGACTAGCAACAAGCACCTCGCAGCTCTCCACCCTTTTGAGAATGCATTGAACCCGTGCCAACTCCGGCTAGCCTCCGAAGCCTATCCAGTCCCCGTGGATTGTGGGCGGTCCAACCACACAATCATGGGAGTAGTAGTTAGGATGCCGGTCATGGGTAGGACAGCCCGACCAGCGCCGGTATACAGGGTTGAGAACATTGGAGTCATTCAAGGGGGTGCACACATTCGTTTCACAGCGGTCACGCCTTACATCATTAAGTGGGAGCACGCTATGACAGGTACTGACCTCTCAGGGTGCCAGAGCCGGGGAGCACACATAATCCTGTGTCCCCAGCACTTGAATGCCTTTTCAAAACTGCAGTGTGGGTTCAGAGCTGCTGACACGAAGCCTATAAATTGTACCATCGAGGCACTGGCACAAGGCCATGTTCCCCCGCAGGTAGCATGTATAGGAGGTGGGACATATGGTGTCATCACCGGCGCGTCTCACTACCAGCATGGACAGCATAGTTGGTGTCCAGTTAGTGACAGCAGTTTCTGTTTTAAACACGAGGCAGAAGTTCAAGTGGCCCAGGAGCAAATTGTCCCCATTCCTGAACCCTCCACTGTTCACCTCACTGTGAAGGAGAATTTTACGAATTTGCAAAAGTACGTAGCGCACTTTGGCTACGAAATTCCCCCTCTCCCTGAACATCTGACCAAAATACTCAAAGCCGTTATAGTTTCACAGAAACATTTTTATACACTCGAACAGAAAACAGTAGAGATAGGGGCTAAGATATTGAATATTGTGACTCCACCCTGGTGGAACATTTTCAGTGATATAGAGGTCCCTTCGTGGATCAGACTGGCTTCCCACATTCTCGTGGTTTGTCAGTTAGGGATAGTGTTGTATTTGGTTTATATCCAGTGTAAGGGAAAAGGTCGGTGGTCAGAATTCCGAAACCAGAGATTTTGGAAGGAACATTATATAAAGGTGGAGGGATATATGCCGGTTTAAGTCTTTTTCCCTGTATGTGATTAAAGGATTGTTTCTTTGTGTTTGTTATTTTTAATAAAGGTTTTTCTTTTGTTGTTTTTTTTTGCGACGCGGTTTAATAAAGATATGTGTACCAAGTGGTGCAGGGATGTTGGACCCCCTCCATGCTTGGATGTGTGTGTAAAGTCTGTAATGTTACGCTCTGTATGCTGATGTACACTACATTTTCGCAGAATGGGAAGTGCATGGGTCATGGGTATATTAGATAGGTAACTACAGGGGAAGGTTGACTATGGAGGGTGAGAAAAATTTTGCTCACCTTTAAAGTATGATATTCAAGCAAGTTTTAGTATCACAGGGGGGAATGTAAGATTTGCAAAATTTCTGCATTTCCCCGAAGGCTGTTATTAATAAACGGGACCCTGCGTGGACATTTTAAATCAAAAAGGGTACCAAAGATGGCGTCCGTGCCTCGTGGCAGAAAGCCTGTGAGATTTTAAAATGGACGCTGCAACGCAGATAGCTTGTGGATCGAAACCCAAGCTGCAGGTTTCTGTGAAGAGAGACTTTGTATTTTGAAACCAGATAGGACTCTGAATTATGCATTAGACCGAATTGGAGACAAATCTAAATTCAGTTTAGGCCTATAGTTAAGGCCATCAAGCAGTCTACATATATAATCAGAAAAAGATTAACAGAGCCATTGAGGCTGGACAGGCCCATCAAGGAACTTTCATGACAATACAAGTCAATTATCGGGCCGGTAGACGCGATTACCGGCCATCTAAAAACAGTTAGTATGGATTGCTACCATTATTTAAAATAGCCCACCAAGATTAAGACAAAGAACTAACCTGATTTAGCGCGCAGATAAGGGTTTTCCAAGAGAGTATAATTGAAGGCCCCCCGGGTAGCAATCGGTGTGCTGCTGCTCTTCTCTTCTCTCTCCGCTCTTCGGCCCCTCGCCCTTGTGGCTGCTGCTCTTTCCCCATCCTGCGCTTACCCCCTGGCCTTTGCCCGTGCCTTTCCCCACTCCATCTGGAATCGCCCCGGCACCGGGTCGGGCGTACACAGACAATTCAGGCCAGGCGAGGCGGGACGCGACGAGGGGAAGGGGGAAGACCACCGGAGGGAAGGCCACCTGAGGAAGACCGGCTGAAGAAGACCAACTGAGGAGACGAACTGAGGGGAGGCTTCGAATTATCGAACCTTCAGCCTCAGCCGACCCTCGAATATCTGCACACCAACTCAAATTGTCGGCTGGCGACGAAGAATCATCCCTGCAAGGTAAAGTACCCAAACAGAGACTTTAACTTTGGGGTACTCGAACCTGGACAACGCCCTTGCAGCGCCCGGAGACCGCGTGATGACGGCAGGCTCCAGAGAGCACCAAGAGCGAACCCCGAACCCCACCACTGTTTTGAGTCCAACAAACCTTTTGATTGGTGAGAATGAAGTTCTGACCCCTCATAGCTTAATCTAGTTAGGTATAGGGGGTGGGATAAGGATAAGGGGATTGTTAAGATTGTTGTTTTCCCTCGATGTGCCGTGTGTTCCCCATTCCCTGTATAAGTATATAGGTATTCTTTTGTGTTTTTTGCCTGTAGAAGTGCACACTAGTAATTTTCCATAAGATTGTATCGGTTTTTCCTTTTCAATAAAATCTTGGTTTTTGTTTACATCCAACCACCTGTCTACTCGAGTCTTCTATGTACTGCCGCCTTGTACCTAAGTCTGGTGTCTAGAACCCAGGGGCGTGGGAGCGATTCAAACCGCTCACAAAACAGTCAGAGGCATAACTGACTGGACGTACGCGCCAAACGCCTCCACACACCACCCTCTACACAGACAATGACATTTTCCTGGTGAAATAGACACAGATAGCAGATGCATTGCAGCTTTAAGAAACACTTAGGGGGAGAAATTCAGTATTGCCCGATTTGGGGCACAATTATCGGCCAGGCGCAAAGATTAGCGCCTGGTGCTAATTATCGCCTCCGATTGCAAACTTGGCTTTTATCATCCCTGGAGGTGATTGGAGAGCTAAATCAGGCGTTACACACCTGTCTTAAGGTTCAAAGGCCGAGGAGCGAGGCGCTACCTCAGAGCGCTGGCGAAGCTCATGTGATGTCAGTCAGCAATGGAACACAGACACAATGGCACCGGCCAGTTCTTAAAGGGGAGGGTCGATCTTGCTCTCCATCCACATCCTGCTCATTGCAGCCTTGAATCTCAGCCTGGAGAGACCTGTACATCAAAACTGCTGGAAAGAACAATGGAGAGGCCATGGGAAAGAGCTCAGAGTGCAGCCCCCACAGTCTCTTCTAAATCGATTCAAGAAAGGGCAAATCAAAATGAACCTGCAAAGTGCTGCTTAGTACCCAAAACTCCTTCACACAGCGTTGAATCTCTCCAGAAGTCTCTCTCTCTCTCTCTCTCTCAGAATGCGTGGTGCAAAAGTGTCACCAACAAAAAAAGGCAGGAAGCATTCGCCTTTAAATAGCCCATCCCAGTCCCTTCCTGACTGCAAACGCTCCCCTCAACGTGTCGTTGCTAGCGGCAGACGGTAAGGCAGGGGGTGCCACTCAATATCCGGTCCAGGGCATTACCGGGGCGTTGCACACTCAACTGATATCACGATCTGCCGGCGCAGGAGATCATGGCGATAGTGTTTAGCACTGCCGCAAAATGTCTAGTTAATTTTGCGAGCGGCGCAAACATTGCCACCCACGGGCGCTAGTTGCTTTGCGCCCCATTAGCAGCCTCTTAAGGAGCTAATGGGAGACGCAAACCAACTGAATTTCTCCCCCTTAGTATGTTGACATTTTGAAATACAATTCAACAGCAAAATAACAGTCAAACCAGTGGAGCAGAGCAGATATTTGCAGCAAGTAAAAAATATGAGCGTACTTTAAGAGAAAGGATCAAACATGCCCTCCAATGCAGCTGCTGCTTCATATGGGGGCTGAGTGCTGTTCAGGGGCTCAGGCTGCACTGTGGGGTTACGATGACATCAGCATTTTTGGGGAACCTTTAATGAACCTGATGCAAAATAGGTGCACTTGTTTCTCGGTGCTAGTGTGATTCTGGATCATCTTAAACAACGTGATGCATAATGGTCTCTGGTTAGGGCTCAGCAGTGCTACAGGTGCCCATCATTGCAATATCAGCCCCTTTTTGGATATGTAGATTTATATGTATGTCAATATTTTTTTTGATACTTAAAAGTACTGAAAATTTTTAAATAGAAATAATCTAGCATTGCTACAGGCCCGATGAGCCAAATAGCCTCTCTCTGTGCTGTAATTTCTACAATTCTGTGATTTGATAAGTAGAGGTCACATTCTGAACAGCCTGCATTAAAGAATAATGAAACTGACATTCAGAATTTTGAAGTACCATACAAGATATTCTGCACATGTGCTAAAAATAATATCCATAGCAACAGGATAACAACGTCGACCAAAAGAATAATGAATCCCAAACCATAATACTCTGCTGAATAGATCTAATGATTCTGTTAACCTTTAAGCTGTCCTAGTTGTTTTTATTAATCCTTTTCTGCAGTTCTATCTCCGGCTTCTCTCCATAATTTGCTTTGCACTGACAGTGATCATTCATAGTGAACGTGAGCTAACTAGTAACCATTCTTGAAATATTATTGTATAAAAGGGCAGTTCTGCAGTAAACAAAATCTCATACACAACTGCATGGTGACCAAAGAGTATGTGGGTTTGCATTCTGTGTGTGTCTGAGTGTTTTGTGTGTGTGGTGGAGACACAGATTCTTTTCCTCCTTTTTCTGTCAACATTCTCCCCTCCTCTCTAACTGAAGGTGTTGACTCTTTGCTGTGGTATAGTTCAATGTTAATTGGTCGCCCTCTGACAACTTCGCAGGCAAGCATTCTTCATGTATGAGACTAGACTCCATCCACAACAACTTAGGAACATAGGAATAGGAGTAGGCCATTCAGCCCCTCAAGCCTGTTCCACCTTTCAATGAGATCATGGTCGATCTGTATCTGAACTCCTTGGCTCCATATCCCTTAATACCCTTGCTAGCAAAAATATATCGATCTCAGATTTAAAATTACTAATTGAGCTAGCAACTACTGCTTTTTGTGGTAGTAAGTTTCACACATGTACCACTCTTTGCTTGAAGAAGTGTTTTTTGCATTTATATAGCACCTTTAACATAGTAAAGTGTCCCAAGGCGCTTCACAGGAAGGTTATTAGACAAAATTTGACAATGAACCACATAAGGAGATATTAGAACAGGTGGCCAAAAAATTGTTCAAGGAGGTAGATTTTAAGGCGTGTCTTAAAGGAGGAGAGCGAGGGGGAGAAGCGGAGAGGTTTAGGGAGGGAATTTCAGAACTTAGTGTCCAGACAGATGAAGGCACGGCGGCCGATTGTGGAGCGAATGAAATCGGGAGAGACAGTGATTGTTGTTGGCTATATAACAATGGGCACCAATGTAGGTGAGCCCAATCCTGTTCTAACCATACACACACTTCCAACAAGGAACGGAGGTCGTGATTAGGAGCAGGAATCCTGTCTGATCTTCCGCCTCCCTAACCCAGGGGCACCAAGGTTGCTTACGTTTTGCGGGTGTGAGTGCAGGCAGAAAGCAGGTGCAGTGAAGTGTTGTTCTCTGCTGACTTCAGGAGAGCCATGGGAAGCGGGAAAGAGGAGGATTGATGGTGCTGAGGCCATGCAGGGCTGTGCAGAGAGCTTGAGAAATGTGAAGGGGGTTCTGACCGTGGCAGACCTGGCCAGATCATCTTTTTTTTCTGCACTGTTGTCAATGCTGGTGCCAATCATACTCTCTGCCACCTCTCTCCATTTCTGTTGAGTAATTTGTCTTGGTACCTTTCTCCCATCAGAAAGGATGAGGATCTCCTTCCTGTTGGTCACTTATTCTATCTGCATCTTCACTGCCTATTCTGGAGTGGGCCTTTGGCAGCACGGTGGCATAGTGGTTAGCACTGTTGCCTCACAGCGCCAGGGACCCGGGTTCGAATCCAGCCTCGGGTGACTGTCTGTGTGGAGTTTGCACATTCTCCCCGTGTTTGCGTGGGTTTCCTCCGGGTGCTCCGGTTTCCTCCCACAGTCCAAAGATGTGCGGGTTAGGTTGATTGGCTATGATAAATTGACCCTTAGTGTTAGGGGGATTAAATACGTGGGGTTACGGGGATAGGGTGGGATATGTGTTGGTGTAGGGGTTACGGGGATCGGGTGGGATATGTGTCGGTGCAGGCTCGATGGGCCGAAATGGCCTCTATCTGCACTGTGGGGTTTCTGTGATTTCTGTGAGTAGCATCCCCGCTGCTGGGCCACAAGGTGTAGGGTTTCGAACCCCGCTCCAGACAGTCCCGGCAAGTGGAGTCGGAGCCCCAGCTCTAAATTCTGGGTTGACATCCAGCGGGATACTTGCGTCCGTGGGTGTGGGTGCCCCCCCCGCCTCGTATGGGCTGTGGGAGCCCGTAAAACCCTCCCGCCATAGGACTAACCACCCTAATGGCCGGTATGAAGATGGTTACGGTCACGGAAGGAGCGTTAATGCAGCCAGAAATCCTTCCACAACTTCATACAGTTCCCCAAAGGGAACAGTGTGAAGACACGTACGACGGCGGCTGCCTATTTGGAGAACCTTTGTGTCCTGTTGAAAGTCAAATTAGAGCCGACTTTAAAATCTGCACAGGGCGCACGCCAACACCTCCGGGTGGCCATCACGTGTGCCATATCCACTGCTCCCCAGAATTGCATTCCAACTAAATATCACCCTTGTGGTGTCTAAAATCCGCAAAGTAAATGGTAACTTCCATTACTTGCAGCTACTTCCACAATGTTTAGTTCTACCACTAAGTTCAAAGGTGGAAAAAACACTCCAGCCTCTCCATTATCAATTCTCACCTTGATCAGTTCTCCCCGGTGTCCTGGCCAATATTTATCCCTCAACCAATATCACGGGGTCATGTAGGGAAGAGTGACCATAACATGATAGAATTCTTCATTAAAATGGAAAGTGAAGAAGTCCAATCCGAAACTAGGGTCCTAAATCTAAACAAAGGAAACTATAATGGTATGAGGAATGAGTTGGCTATGATAGATTTGAGAGCTTCATTAAAAGGCATAACGGTGGCTAGGTAATGGCTAACATTTAAGGGACAAATGCATGAATTGCAACAGTTATACATTCCTTTCTGGTGCAAAAACACAAAAGGAAAAGCGGCCCAACCATGGCTAACAAAACAAATTAAGGATAGCATTAGATCCAAAGAGGAGTCATATAAAGTTGCCAGAGGATTGGGAGCAGTTTAGTTCAGCAAAAAAGGACCAAGAGATTGATTAAGAGGGGAAAAATAAGTATGAGAGTAAGCTTGCAAGGAACATAAAAGCAGATTGTAAAAGCTTCCACAAGTATGTAAAAATAAAAAGGTTAGTGAAGGCAAATGTAGGTCCCTTACAGTCAGAAACAGGAGAATTTATAATGGGAAACAAGGAAATGGCAGTGCAATTAAGCAAACACTTTGGTTCTGTCTTCACAGAAGAGAACACAAATAACTTCCCAGAAATGCTAGGGAACCAAGGGTCTATGGAGAAGGAGGAATTAAAGGAAATTAGTATTAGTAAAAAAAATAGTGCTGGAGAAATTAATGGAACTGAAAGCTGATAAAACCCCAGGGCCTGATAATCTGCACCCCAGAGTACTAAAAGAGGTAGCCATGGAAATAGTGGATGCATTGGTTGTCATCTTCCAAAATTCTATAGATTATGGAACAGTTCCTGCAGATTGGAGGGTGGCAAATGTAACCCCACTATTTAAAAAAGTAGGGAGAGAGAAAACAGGGAACTACAGACTTAAGTTAGCTTAACATCATTAGTAGGGAAAATGCTAGAGTCTATTATAAAGGATGTGATAACAGGACACTTGGAAAATATCAATGGGATTAGACAAAGTCAACATGGATTTATGAAAGGGAAATTGTGATAGACAAACATACTGGTGTTTTTTGAGGAAGTAACTGGTAGAATAGATAAGGGAGAACCAGTGGATGTGGCGTATTTGGATTTTCAGATGGCCTTTGATAAAGCCCCACATAAGAGGTTAGTGTGCAAAATTAAAGCACATTGGGATTGGGGGTAATATACTGGCATGGATTGAAAATTGGTTAACAGGCAGGAAACAGAGAGTAGGAATAAATGGGTCTTTTTCAGGGTGGCAGGCGGTGATTAGTGGGGTACCGTAGGGATCAGTGCTTGGGCCCCAGCTAATCACAATATATATCAATGATTTGGATGAGGGAACCAAATGTAATATATCCAAGTTTGCTGATGGCACGAAAATAGGTGGGATTGTGAGTTGTGAGGAGGATGCTAAGAGGCTTCAAGGCGATTTAGACAAGTTGGGCTCGATTTTGTCATTGGGGCGGGCTGGTGTCGTGTCATCCACTTTTCATGTTATCGACCCGATTCCAAATCGATGTGGGAGAATGATGCGATTTTCACATAATTGGGCAATTCAGTTCCAGCGTGTGGGAACCCATGGCCCAATTAGTTTTTTCAGTCTGAAACTCGCCTCCGATGACATCATCATTGCTGCTGCATTTAAGGTCTGCAAGAAGCCTTGCTTCTTCTGTAGACTGCCAACCTTTTGGCCTTTGCTGTGAGAGGGACCTGGAGGCAATATGAGCAGCGGGAGACCTAAGTCTGCTCCCAGAATTGATGACGTCGCCCTGCAAGCTTTGGTGGAGGGAGCAAGAGCTAGTAAGGAGGTGCTCTTCCCTTCTTCAGGGAGGAAGAAGCCTCCCCAGCAGACGAAGGCTGTGTGGATCCAGGTGGCCCAGGAGGTCAACTCGTTGTCGCTGATCCGCAGAACCTGGCTTCAGTGCAGGAAGAGGTTTCATGACCTCCTGCGCACTGGAAAAGTGAGTATGACTTTCTCATCACCCTCAATCTGATCCACATTGCCTCTCCTCACCAGCACTCAGCTTTAGCAACCTCTTCCTCCACATCCCACTTGACACTGACATCCCTGCACCCTTTCCCATTCCCTCTCTTTCTATGGTCACATTCACCTAACTATTCGACTATGCAGCCCTCACACTCCCTCTCATTGTGATGCTATGAAAGCAACTTACAAAACACAGGGAGTGCCCTTCGTCTTGCCAGCTCACTCCATCTTTGTCTCCTTCTAAGCATCTATGCTATGGATTCTCTACACTCACTCCTTCATTCTCACTCAAACTCCACTTGTCTCCCTCATTGCAGGAAAAGAGAGCTCACAATAAGAGGGAACGAGCAAGGGCAGGAGGAGGGCCACCCTCAGTAGCCCACCTCACCCCTTGGAGGTGGTCCTGGAAATCGTGGGACTCGAGGATGATGCGCAAGTGGGGGATGGACAGGCGGGTGCATCAGAGAAAGCTGGTGACAGAATAGTTTTTCATCTCTCTCACTGACATTGCATGAGTCACTGGTAATGATTCTGAAGCTCTAACAGATGGACTTATGATCATCTGAAATATGCAATGTGCATGGAACCTTGGCCTCACATCTCTGACTTTCCTTTACTCCCCCACAGGACCATCGCAAGCACCCGTCCCCACTATCCAGGAGGAACAGCCTGAGCCTTTGGACTCCTCAGAGGAAGCTGCAACCTCTGAGGACGCAGCATCAGCAGAATTCAGCCAACCCAGCACCAGCGCAGACAATCACACCTCCTTAGGACCATCGCGAGATAGAGCAGTATTGTCACCTGGTGTATCACAGCTCACAAGTGAGCATCAGCAGATTGTGGAGACAGGGGCAGCAGTGGAGAGTCCTAGTCGGAGGGCGCAGGACACTGCCAGCTCGGCTCAGCTGCATGGCGACCCTCTGCCTCTGGGTCCATCCAGAAGAACAGCGGTGCTGGAAATCCAGGAACAGCTGCAGGAGTCTCTGGTAGGTTTTGTCTCCAGGGTCGCTGTGAGTGTGGAGCGAATGGAGGAGTCCATCGCGAACATGAGCAGAGCCTTTGTGGAGTCATTGGCGCATGAACGCAGCACCACGGAAAGGATGGCAACCTCTGTGGAAAGGATGGCTACAGTAGACGAGAGGATGGCTACGGCCATGGAGGAGCTAAGTCGCCAGAGTGCAGAAAACATGGTGAGTTTTCAGAATAGACTGACATCTCCCTGGAGGAGCGATGGTCAGCTATTGAGCAGAGAAACCAGACCTTCATGGAAGTCCTTTTGAGTAGGACTGCCAGTGCAGATACGGGTCTCCATGGCCCCCCTGATGGGTAGTAAGGTGCTCTCAAGCCACTTGCAAACGCTGAGGTTGAGCTGGCCCATGAGAGGGATGTTGGTGGCAGAGAACAAGGAAGTGGGGGCTCCTCTCCAAGTGCTCAAACTTCCATGCCCCTGCCAAGTCCTCAGTCAGAGCCCCACCAGAGTCCCCACCCAACTGAGATCGGCGTCTCAACCCCTGCACAGCCGCAGGAGCAGCAGACTGTTGCTGAGCCCTCACAGGTTTGCAAACACAGAGGACGCCCGCCAAAGGTGTCGAGACACGAGCAGCAAGAAAGTGAGCAAGGGGCCCACACATCTGCTGATGCCAAGGGGGAACCATCACGTAGGAGCACGTGTAAGAGAAAGATACTGCACAAATAGTCTCAAGGGTAGTCACTTGGGTGAAATGTGATGTTTAATGTTGAGAAGTTGGTTATTGTAAATAAAAATTCTGATGGCAACTGTTGCAGTTGTGGCATGTGTCATTTCGCTAATGGGACTTCCACATTGAGGGCTTAGGATTACTTGCAATTGTCAGTATGGTGGTCAGAGTGCTAGGAATCCGCTGGTTCTTGGCCATTGTCGATGCTCTGGTAAGAAGCTGTGAGGCAAAAGTGCTTGATTGGCTAGGCTAAGCAAATCTGGCCAAGATGAGTGCCTTCCTTGCATCCCGGGCAGCAATGTTCTCACGTACTGCTGCCGCTGGTTGATGGGCCTCTGCAAGATGTTCGTTTTCGCTCTCCTCCTCCTGCTCCTCATCTGAGGAGTATATGTGAGGAGCCACTTGATCCTCGTGAATCTGCAAGCCACGACGTTGTGCCATGTTGTGAAGTGCACAGCAAACCACGACGATTCTGGAGACCCTGGCTGCTGAGTACTGCAGGGCTCCACCTGATCTATCCAGGCATCTGAAGCGCATCTTCAGCAAGCCGATGGTTTGCTCGATTATGGGTCTGGTGGAAATGTGGCTGTAGTTGTAGCTCTCCTCAGCTTCGTTGGATGGGCTCCTCAACGGCGTCATTCGCCACGTCTTCAGGGGATAGCCCTTGTCTCCAAGTAGCCATCCGTTAAGTTGGTCTGGCAGACTGAAGAGCGGAGGCACACTGGACTGGCGCAGCATGAAGGAGTCATGGCAACTGCCAGGGTACTTGGCACAAACATGCAAAATTTCCTTCTTGTGGTCACACACCAGCTGCACGTTGAGGGAGTGGAAGCCCTTGCGGTTGACAAAAATACCTGGATTGCGATGGGGTGCCTTAAGGGCCACATGTGTGCAGTCAACGATGCCCTGCATCCTTGGAAAGCCTTTCAGATTAGCTAATCCAATCGCACGCGCCGTGACACTTACTTGATCCTTGGAGAAATGGATGTGATTGTGCGCGATGGCAAAGAGGGCATCGGTTACCTGCGTGATGCAATTGTGTGCGGCCGCCTGGGAGATGCCGCTGATGTCTGCTGCTGATCCCTGGAATGAGCCTGAGGCAAAAAAGTTGAGTGCAGTGGTGACTTTGACGGCCACTGGTAAGGGGTGTCCGCCTGCTCCTCTGGGCTCCAGGTCTTGTTGCATGTTTGCGCAGATGGCACCCGCTACCTCTTGCGAAAGTCGGAGCCGCCTTTGGCACTGCTGTTAAGTCATGTTGAGGTGGCTGATCCTCTGTCTGTAGACCCTGTTTGGGGGGTATCTCCTGCGCCGATGGGCTTCCATGCGCTTGTGCCTTCTGGCCTGTGCAGCTTCTGGTGGGTGAGCAGCAGCTTGGCGCTCATGTTGTTGCTACTGCTGTTGGTGCTGCTGTTGTTCATGGTTCTGCTGCTGCTGCTGCTGTTCTTCGTCCTCATCTGATGTCCAGGAGGAAAGGAAATAAATGGTTCCCATACTTCTGGTATATGCCTCAGTTGAGGAAGCGCTCAGTCAAGGTGGCGAGAGGGGTTTCCCAGGAGGTCACACTGGAGATGGGTGTCAGGCTCCAAACTTCCACAGCTATGGTTATGCCTGCTAAAAATTCCCCCAGACCTGAGACACCTAAGTCCTGCCACTTGCAAATGATGACTGATCAAATCTCCTATTTAATGGTGGAGCTGCAGCTGATAGTCAGCAATACAATTGTGCTACCACCAGATTTCACCGTCGTGTTTCAGAGGAGGTGTGCATCATGTGAGAAAAATGTTAAAATCAGAAAGGCCTCTCAAAATGGGATTATAGAGGCAATTCAGTGGTTGTTAAGGGCCTTAAGGGCGTATCCCGCCTCTTGGAGGCGGGACGGAGACAGGATCAGAAACCACGCATTTGGGAAAATTCCTTGGAGGCGGAATGGAGGCGGGGTCGGGCCCGCCCACCACTTTTTGCAATTTTAACACCCCACACGCCTCCATTCCCGCCTCCTCGGGCCTGGCAAAATCGAGCCTGTTGAGTTATTGGGCAAATACATGGCAGATGCAGTATAACGTGGATAAATGTGAAATTATCCACTTCGGTAAGAAAAACAGAATGGCAGAGTATTATTTAAATGGTGATAGATTAGGAAATGCTGATGTACAAATGGACCTGGGTGTCCTTGTATGCCATTCACTGAAAGCAAACATGCAGCTGCAGCAAGCAGTTAGGAAGGCAAATGGTATGTTGGCCTTCATTGCAAGAGGATTTGAGTACAGGAGCAAGGATGTCTTACAACAGTTGTACAGGGCCTTGGTGAGACCACACCTGGAGTACTGTGTGCAGTTTTGGTCTCCTTACCTAGGAAAGGATATACTTGCCATAGAAGGATTGCAGTAAATGTTCACCAGACTGATTCCTGGGATGTCAGGACTGTCGTCTGAGGAGAGTTTGGGTCGACTAGGCCTGTATTCACTAGGGTTTAGAAGAATGAGAGGGGATCTCATTGAAATGTATACATTTCTGACAGGACTAGACAGACTGGATGCAGGGAGGATGTTTCCCCTGGCTGGGGGGTCTAGAACGAGGGGTCACAGTCTCAGGATACGGGGTAGGACATTTAGGACTGAGATGAGGAGAAATGTCTTCACTCAGAGGGTGGTGAACCTATGGAATTGTCTTCCACAAAAGGCTGTGGAGGCCAAGTCACTGAATATATTTAAGAAGGAGATAGATAGATTTCTAGACACAAAAGGCATCAAGGGGTATGGGGAGAGAGCGGGAATATGGTATTGAGATAGAGGATCAGCCATGATCACATTGAATGGCGGAGCAGGCTCGAAGGGCCGAATGGCCTACTCCTGCTCCTATTTTTCTATGTTTCTAAAACAGATTATCTGGGTCATTGTCACATTTCTTTTTGTGGAACCTTGCACAAATTGGCTGCTGCATTTCCTTACATTACAACAGTGACTTGGCTGTAAAGTGCTTTGGGACATCCTGAGGTCGTAGAAGGTGCTATATAAATGCAAGTTCTTTCTTCCTTTCTTTGTTGTAACTATCATTGTGTAACTAAGGAACAGAGTCTGCGCCATATGCACCATCTATGTGAGCCTTGGCTAAGTGATAGCATTCTCTGCCTCTGATTCAAACAATCTAGGCTGACACTTCAGTGCAGTACTGAGGGAGCGTTGCACTGTTGAAGGTGCTGACTTTGAGATCAGACGTTAAACTGAGGCCCTCTCTCCCCCCTTAGGTGGAGGTAAATGATCCCATGGCATTATTCGGAGACAAGCAGGGGAGTTCTCCCCATGTTCTTAATCAAGATTGCTGAAGCATATTATTTGGTGATTTATCTCAATGCTGTTTGTTGGTACTAGCTGTATGCAATTTTTCCCTACATTGCAACAGTAACTACATTACAAAAGTACTTCATTGTCTGTGAAGCTCATTGGGATGTCCTGAGGTTGTGAAAGGAGCTATCTAAATGCAAGTTATTTCTTTCTTTCTTTCACACTGCAGACAGTGTGGTAATTCAGATTTGGTTGAAGTAAGTTTCAATTTAGTCTGTGCTGTAAATGGTGCTTACAGATTGACTGAACTGCACTCAGGGTTTTATGCAAAACATTGTTGACAGCGCAACTAGATGTTAAGTATTGATTTGAGACATCTGCAGCCATTTATACCCAGGTTTTACTGATAGACCTCATCAATGAGCATCTGTGTTATGTTTTATTTAACACCAGCCAGTAGCTTTTTCTAAATGAGCTTTACCTGGCTCATTATTCACAATATGTAAAGCAGACAGCAAAGAGCATGAATATTTTATACCAGGTATACAAAGGATAATCCATGGTTGGCAGCGTAATCTGCCTAGCTTATTTATGACAATGATTATATAACAGCAATAGTTGGGAATTCGTATTTCTCTAAACCACTGTATTAATCATGCCATTGCATTTTAAAATTATTATTATATATTTATTAGGGCATTTTGAAAGACAGCATAAACATTACAAAAAAAACATTTTCTTCCTTAAGTACTTTAAATGGTGCACTTCCAATTTTTTTTAAACAATGCAGAATTTTTAGAGCAAACTGGGGAAAAGGCAGCACAGATTCATCACCTCAATATTAGAAAATAGTATAACGGCAGGAAAGATACACCGGCAGTGTGTAGATAGCATTTAAAATTCAATGACACTTCATTTGCTTGCAGTGTAGCTCTGGATGATGACACTTCCTTACTGTTTTTCCCAGATAACTATATGAAAGAGCCATAAGTCATTGGCTCAACCAGTATAACAACAGCATCACTCCAGTGAGAATACGTGGGCTTTTTTAAGCAGTTTTATTTTCCTTTTCCTTTTCTCACCAATTGTTTTTCTTCTGTTTCCCTGAACATGTTGACATCTTGCCGGGGTACAGTTCCAAGATTGGTGGCTATCCTCTGGTCCTTTGCATAAATTTCTTCAGGAGGCTGATGTTCACAGCCCATAGTAAATGCACCTTAGGCTATCTAGTAGAACCTGCCCTTACACTGCCACTCCTGTACATAGGCCAAGGGAACCAATGTCGGATCTGTCCCAAGGAACTGCATGTGGAAACTGCTATTGCCCAAAGAGGTCATGACAAACTTTGCAATATCCTGAAGGCAGATCTAGGGACCACTCAGTCAGTGGTAACCATTGCCATGTATTACATGTTGCTGGGTTATTCCAAACAACAGCAGGAAACTTACTCAGCATGTCCAGAGAGGAGGCTTCTGGACAGCTGAGAAGCCTTGCATTATCTGTTCCCCAACTGTTGTAGCCCAAACCCCATCATGATGAAAACTTTGCCTGAGCTTTGGACCTCGTCCATGGGAAGCTTTGCTACAGAAGGAACTGGAGTTCTGCTGGTCTGCGGCTGAGTCAGGTGGACATGCAGCATTGCACAGAAGTGGGTTATGGAATCCTCCTTAGATACCACTAATCTGATCAAGATTGCTAACACTTTCTCAAATGGCTGTATAAACTGCATTGTTACTGAAGTGCATTTCTGGATTTCCAAGTCCCTGAATCAGCAGCTGAAGGAGCGCTTGAGCTGGGCATCTAGCCAGCAGCTTGTAGCTCCTCCAATTCCACCTGCATTTAATCCTCTTCAGTCCTGTTCTGTGTTTGACCTGGTGTTCCCTCCTGACACTCATTAACTGATCCCCACGGTATGGATGCAGCTGTCTTGGTGCTTACCCCGTAGGAGTGGATGACACAGGATGCTGTGAGTTGCTCGAACGAGGCCAGACATTGGGCTTACCACATCTCCTGCTCTTATGTACCTGGAGAAGCAGAAGACAAGCCTATTTTAGATTGATGGCAATAGGAGATCCCTAAAAAACTGAACTTACTTGACAAGGCATTTTATTTGATTCATTCTCGGGTTTTGAGTGCCACTGACAAAACCATCATTTATTGCCCATCTCTAGCTGCCCTTGAGAAGGCAGAGGTGGGATTTTTCTTGTTCTGCTGCAATTGCTCTTTGTCAGTGTTTTGATACAACTGAGTGAATTGCTAGGCCACTTCAGAAGGCAGTTAAGAGTCAACCAGTTGGTGTGGGATATGAGTCACATATAGGTCAGGGCGGGTAAGCACGTCAGGTTTCCTTCCCTAAGAGGACATTAGTGAACCAGATGGGTTCTAATGTTTATTATGTGTGAGGAAGCGCATTAATGAGTGAGTAAGGAGATAAGGAATAAGAAAGCGGCAGCAGCGAAAGGATAAAGAGCAGCCCGAAAGCGGAGCTCAATTAAAGCAGCGGCAGTGGCGAGAGGATAAAGAGCGGCCCGAGAGCGTACCTGAATTAAAGCAGCGGCAGCGCGATGCTCCGATTCAAAAACAACGTTAAAGAGTGATGTCACAGGAGAGCAGGTAGGTGACTGGTTGGTGAGTAGTATAGCTCTTTTTTGCTCCCTAAGTTAGGGAAGGGGGTTAAAGTAAGAGCTGAGAAACTAACTTGCTTGTACTTATTAGATTAATAACTTAAACTAAATAAAATAATCAAACAATAAACCTAAAATATCGATTGAATAAAATCTTTAACTAATGAATTAATAAATAAAATAAGGTTAGAGATGGCAGGGCAGGTGGTGTGTTGTAACTGCAGCATGTGGGAGTCTGTGGAGAGCATCGTGATCCCAAGCAACCACATCTGCAGCAAGTGTCTGCAACTCGAGGAACTTCGGCTCAGAGTTGTTGAGCTGGAGTACGAGCTGCAGGTATTGCGATGCATCAGGGAGGAGGAAAGTTACCTGGACACTTTGTTCCAGGAGGCAGTCACACCCTTTAGGTTAAGTAGTACTTTAGAGTTCGTCAGTGGTAAGGGACAGGAGGGTGTGACTGCGAGTCAGGAAGGTGTGGGGTCCTAGGATGCAGTCATGGAGGAGCCTCAGCCCTGGACCTTGTCCAACAGGTACGAGGTACTTTCTACCTGTATGGATGAGGAAAAGGACTGCAGGGAGGATGGGCAAACTGACCACGGCACTGTGGTACAGGGGCCATCCAAGAGGGGGAGAAGGAAGGAATATGGTAGTAGTAGGGGACAGTATAGTCAGGGGGATAGACACTGTTCTCTGCAGCCACGAAAGAGAGTCCCGAAGGCTGTGTTGCCTGCCCGGTGCCAGGGTTAAGGATATCTCCTCGCGGCTGGAGAAGAACTTGGAGCAGGAGGGGGAGGATCCAGTTGTCGTGGTCTATGCAGGAACCAATGACATTGGTAGAACTAAGGATGAGGTTCTCCTGAGGGAGTTTGAGGAGCTAGGGACTAAATTAATAAGCAGAACCACAAGGGTAATAATCTCTGGATTACTACCTGAGCCACGCACAAATTGGCATAGGGTCAAGCAGATCAGTGAGTTAAATGCGTGGCTCAAAGGGTGGTGTGGGAAAAAGGGGTTTCAATTCATGGGGCACTGGCACCAGTACTGGGGAAAGAGGGAGCTGTTCCGTCGAGACGGGCTCCACTTAAACCAGGCTGGGACCAGTGTCCTGGCGAATCGAATAACTAGGGCTGTAGATAGGGCTTTAAACTAAAAAAGTGGGGGGGGAGGGGTCAGGTGAGGGGAAATTTAGAAATCTGAACAGAAAGGTCAAGGCAATAGAGCGGTGTAGCGACTTGGGTAAAGATAAGCAGAGTGTGACAGGAAGGGACAGAGGGTTTAATGGTAGCAGTGCAGCAGAGTATAAGGTCAAAGCAGGGAATAATGGTAAAAAATTTAAATTAAAGGCTCCTTATCTGAATGCATGAGGCATTCATAACAAGATAGATGAACTAGTGGAACAAATTGAGATAAATGGGTTTGATCTAATAGCCATTACAGAGACATGGTTGCAAGGTTTGGAACTAAATGTTCCAGGGTACTTGACGTTTCGAAAAGACAGGCAGAATGGTAAAGGAGGGGGATGACATAAGGACAGTAGCGAGAAAGGATCTCGGCTCAGAAGATCAGGAAGTAGCATCAGTATGGGTGGAGATAAGGAATAACAAGGGGCAGAAAACATTGGTAGGAGTAGTGTACAGGTCCCCGAACAGTAGCTATACCGTTGGACAGAATATTAATCAAGAAATAGTATTGAGCTTGCAACAAAGGTAATGCAATAATCTTGGGGGACCTTAATCTTCATATAGACTGGACAAATCAAATTGGCAAAGGTAGTCTGGAGGGTGAGTTCATGGAATGCATTCGGGACAGTTTCCTAGAACAATATGTCATGGAACCAACCAGGGAACAGGCTATTTTAGATCTTGTATTGTGTAATGAGACAGGGTTAATTAGCCATCTCATAGTAAAGGATCCTCTGGGGCAGAATGATCATAATATGACAGAATTTCATGTTAATTTTGAGAGTGACTTGCCTAAGTCCGAAACTAGAGTCTTAAACTTAAATAAAGCCAATTACATAGGTATGAGGGGCGAGTTGGCTAAGGTAGATTGGAAAAATAGATTAAAAGGTGTGGCAGTAGATAAGCAGTGGCAAGCATTTAAAGAAATATTTCATAATTCTCAAGCACTTAGAAGATAAAAATAGGATTGGGCAGAGTCAACACGAAGTTATGCAAGGGAAATTGTGTTTGACAAATCTATAGGAGCTTTTTGAGGGTGTAACTAGCAGGGTAGATAAGGGGGAACCAGTGGGTGTAATGTACTTGGATATTCAAAAAGCATTCGATAAGGTGCCACACAAGAGGTTATTAGACAAAATTAGGGCTCATGGGATTGGGGTAATATTTTAGCATCGATTGGTTAATGGACAGAAAACAGAGAGTAGGAATAAATGGGTTATTTTCAGGTTGGCAGGCTATAACTAGTGGGGTGCCGCAAGGATCAGTGTTGGGGCCTCAGCTATTTACAATCTATATTAATGACCTAGATGAAGGGACCGAGTGTAATGTAGCCAAGTTTGCTGATGATACAAAGTTAGGTGGGACATTAAGCTGTGAGGAGAACACAAAGGCCGTGATTTTGCCAGTGCTCAGAGAGGCGGGTCAGAGGTTAAAGGCACTTTAATTGATGGTGGGCTCCGAGCCCACCATCAACCCACCTGCAAACAACCTTCCCAAGTGTTGGGTCCCTGATTTGCGAATGGACTCGACACCTAGTGGCGGGAAACGGATTAAACGCAATTAACTGCCTATTAACAATTACTTGTCAGTAGTTTTCAGGCTGTTTTTAGATTTTTCCCACTTCTGGGTCGGGTTTCATGATGTCCGGACACCACGCCAGGTCAGTGTGGTGTGTTGTGAGTCTGGTCTAATGTTTGTGAAAAGATGACAGCTGCAGAACTGCAGAAGTGGTGTCAAGGATGCAACGTTGCACATGGTGAGTTTCAGAGCAAAGAAAATGTTGGGTACTGCATTTTTAATACATATACAGATTTCTTTAGCTTTCAAGTTTTTAAATCCAACTGTATGCCCAGTGCCACCTCATTGAGAGAACCTCTTTCATCATTGACAGATCACTTCTGTCATCTCACTTGCAGCTGCCATCTATTCCAGCATATGGAGGGAGTCATTGGAGAGCCTGGGTACAAGAGTTCACCTTTGTGCAGTGATTGTCAGTGTTTTCAGCACCTCAATGCTGTCAAACACTGAAAAGTCAACTGTCAAAATAAAATTGTGTGTGGTCCCTTTAAGGAAACCGGCAGATGACGTGTCATCAAATGACCTCATCAAACCCACTTCCTGTTAATTGGCCGGTAAGCCCGCCCTGCCAATCAAGGGAAAATTACGCCTCTGGAGCAGAGACAGCTGGGGGCGGGTCTGGAACCCAGAAACCAGTTGACCCGCACCCATCCCGACACTGAGCAGAAAATTGCGGCCAAAGAGTCTGCAAAGGGATATAGATAGACTAAGTGAGTGGGCAGTAAGGTGGCAGATGGAGTATAATGAAAGCAAATGTGAGATTATTCACTTTGGTAGGAAGAATAGAAAAACAGAACATTTTTTAAATGGTGAGAAACTTTCAAATGTTGGTGTTCAGAGTGATTTGGGTGTCCTTGTGCAAGAAACACAGAAAGCTAGCATGCAGGTACAGCAAGCAATAAGGAAGGCAAATGGCATGTTGGCCTTTATTGTAAGGGGGATGGAGTATAAAAGTAAGGAAGTCTTGCTACAATTGTACAGGACCTTGGTGAGCCACACCTGGAGTACTGCGCACAGTTTTGGTCTCTTTATCTAAGGAAGGATATACTTGCCTTGGAGGCGGTGAAACGAAGGTTCACGAGATTGATTCCTGGGATGAGAGGGCTGCCCTATGATGAGAGATTGTGTAGAATGGGCCGATACTCTCTGGAGTTTAGAAGAATGAGAGGTTATCTCATTGAAACATACAAGATTCTGAAGGGGATTGACAGGGTACATGCTGAGAGGTTGTTTACCCTGGCTGGAGTGTCTAGAACTAGGGGGCATAGTCTCAGGATAAGGGGTAGGACATTTAAGACTGAGATGAGGAGGAATTTCTTCACTCAGAGGGTTGTGAATCTTTGGAACTCTCTGCGCCAGAGGGCTAAGAATGCTGAGTCTTTGAGTATATTCAAGGCTGAGATAGATACATTTTTGGACTCTAGGGGAATCAAGCAATATGGAGATCGGGCAGGAAAGTGGAGTTGAGGTCCATGATCAGCCAGAATCTTATTGCATGGCAGAGCAGGCTCGAGGGGCCATATAGCCTACTCCTGCTCTTATTTCCTATGTTCTTATGTTCTTAAAAAAAAATATTAGCTATGAGCTTGGAGAAGCTTTTGAACTGATCATTTAATTTCTCCTAGGTTCTCTTCTCTTAATGAGTCGTGACATTGCTTAGATGATTCATGTCCTGTCTGTATGAGATGTGCTCTGTTATATGCAGTCTTCTGCAAGCAGATAGAAAAGGGACATATATTGAAATGAAGAATGTGAAAGAAGATGTGCTCCAGCCAAGTGCCCAGATTGGCAGCCACCTTACATGAGACTGTGGCCTAGAAATTCGGTTGGTAGCGCCAGCGATTAGCGCCTAAAGAGCCCGAGAATTGGGGCGTTACCCAATGTTCGGGCGGGCGCAGTGAATATAGTGCCACCTCCCATATTAAGTATCCTTTTAGCGCTGGCACTAACTGTAAAGTATGTGTCTATACTTGATCCAATAATGAAGAGACAGCTTGGAAGATTCAACGTAGGTCTTTACTTAATACCAACAGGCGGGACTGAGGGGAGATCAGTACCCACAGTACTATTTATACCCCTATGGCCAGGAGTGGTACTACGGTATCGCTACGCCCTACAAAGTAGTGCTGCCCTGGCCATAGGTTTAAAGTAACATACCTATTACATACACAACATTCCTCCCCTTTTAATTAAAACGTACCCGTGCAATTAAGTCAATAGCTGCCCCATAACTAGGGCTAATAACATTTGGTAACACAATATACATAACATATTTACATCAAGAGTTGTCTACTTATATATATATAAACAGAAACATGTTATAGATTCAGTCTCTGAGGAGGCCTCCTATCTCGACTAGGATAACGTCTTTCTCTAGTCGGTCTCAGTGTAGGCGGCGGTACTTCCGTCACCCCTTCATCGCTGGACTCGTCGGTGTCTGATGGCACATCCTGTGCCATGGAGATCACTGGAGTGATGAACTCCTCGCAATCCTGAGACCTCTGTAACGACGAGCTGGGCCATGATTCCGCTGTAACAATGTGCTGAGATGTTTGAGGTAGTGAATCAGTTGGGTTTCTGGACTCCACAAGTTGATCAGCATGTCGTCTGATTATGCCTTCCCCTGTCTCAACTGTGTACATCAAGGGTCCCTGGCGGGCCTTTATCGTACCAGACCGCCACTTTTCATTCCGATAATCATGGGCCAACACTTGCTGCCCCACTTTGAAGCTCCGTGTCTGTCTGTCAGGAGCCCTACGAAATACACGGTTTTCCACATCTCTCCGAATGTTTGGTCTGAGCAATTCAAGGCGAGACCTTAACCTTCTATTAAAGAACATGACGGCGGGGACCTGGTTGGTCACCGTATGTGCAGCATTACGGTATGCGAATAGGAAGTTGTCCACCTTGTGTTGTAGTGGCAACCTTTCCTCCCCCATCGCCTTGATGGCCTTTTTAAAAGTCTGTACAAAGCGCTCTGCCAGCCCATTTGTAGCCGGATGATATGGTGCGGACGTATAATGTCGCACTCCATTCCTTTTTAGGAATGCTTGAAATTCTTCTGCCACAAATTGTGGCCCATTGTCCGAACAGACTTGCTCGGGCACCCCGTTTCGGGCAAAAATAGTCCTTAAGACTGCGACCGTCTTTTCGGCTGTCGTTGATGACATCTTTATGACCTCCGGCCATTTTGAATGGGCATCCACTACAATAAGGAACATCGCATCCAGGAAGGGGCCAGCGAAGTCCACGTGGATCCTTTGCCACGGCGTTCAGGGCCACTCCCACGGATGTAGCGGGGCTTGTGGTGGTACGTTCTGTACCATCTGGCACCCTTGGCACGCTTTTGCTACTTCCTCAATGTCCCTGTCAATGCCGGGCCACCAGACGTAGGCTCTGGCGAGGCTTTTCATTTTGACACCCCCCAGATGACCTTCGTGTAAGTCCTGCAACACTTTATGTTGTAATTTTTGAGGGACCACCACCCTGGCTCTGCACATCAATGTGCCCCGGCAGACGGACAACTGGTCCTTCCTTGCCGAAAACGCCGGCAATGATGCATCACCCTGCGCCGGCCAGCCTTTCACGGTTAACTCGTAAACCCTTGCCAATGTCGGGTCGTTCTGTGTTTCCCGCTCGATACATTGGCTGGTGATGGGCAAGTGTTCCATAACAGCCGTATGATATATTTCCACGGGGTCCTGTACTATCTCTTCAATCTCGGCAGGCAAGGGTAGCCGCGACAGGCCATCCGCATTGCCATGCTGTTTGGTACCCTTATATTCGATAAGGTACTGGTGTGCTCCTAAGAACAGTGACCATCTCTGTAGCCTTTGGGCCGTCATCAGGGGCACCCCTTTTGTTGGATTAAATATCGACACCAACGGTTGATGATCCGTCAGTAGTGTGAAACGTTGCCCATGCAGGTAGTGGTGGAATTTTTTTACACCCCACACCAGACTGAGGGCCTCCCTGTCGATTTGCGCATAGTTTCTTTCGGCTGTAGTTAACGACCTTGAGGCAAATGCTATTGGCCTCTCCGTCCCTCTGGAAAATTTGTGTGACAACACTGCCCCTATACCGTACGGGGAGGCGTCACATGCCAACCTCATTGGCATTTTTGGGTCAAAGTGTGCGAGCACTTCCTTTGATGTAATGAGTTGTTTACCCTTTTTAAAAGCAGCCTCACACGCTTCGTCCCAATTCCAGGAGACTCCCTTTTGCAGCAAGGAATTTAGTGGATGTAAAATGGACGATAAGTTCGGGAGGAACTTATGGTAATAGTTTATAAGGCCTAAGAATGATCGTAACTGAGATACATTCTCAGGGGGCGGGGCCTTCACTACTGCCTCGATCTTTTCCGGGGACTTATGCAGGCCTTCCTTATCTATAATGTGACCACAGTATGAGATACGTTCCTGGAAAAACTCACATTTCTGCTTGTGCGCCCTGAGTCCGTATTGTTGCAACCGCAGAAGTACTCGCTCCAGGTTAGCGAGGTGGTCGTTATCCATTTGTCCTGTCACCAGGATGTCATCCAGGTAGCACTGCATTCCTGGAATGCCCTGTAGGACCTGTTCCATGGTCCTCTGCCATATTGCCGGGGCGGACGCCACACCAAATACCAGGTGATTGTACTGGTACAATCCCTTGTGTGTGTTAATCGTTAGGAGCTTTTTCGAGTCCTGTTCCACCTCCATCTGTAAATAAGCTTGACAAAGGTCAATCTTTGTAAAGTGTCTACCCCCAGCTAACGATGCGAATATGTCCTCTATCCGCGGCAGCGGATACTGTACCGTGTGCAGGACTGGGTTAATAGTTATCTTAAAATCCCCGCAAATGCGAACCTTCTTTGGTTCCCCTGGTGTGTTATTTGCAGATTTCTTTATAACTGGGACGATGGGCATGGCCCACTCACTCCACTCAATCTTTGTAAGGACACCTGCACTCTCTAAGGCATCCAGTTCTGCTTCCACAGCTGGCCGAATGGCGTAAGGCACCGGTCTGGCCTTACAAAACTTGGGGTTTGCGTCTTGAGCAATAGTTATTTTTGCTCTAATGTCCTTTAAGGTCCCCAGCCCTTGTTGGGACACCTCTGGCGTTTTTGCCAATATTTTCGACAGCCTGCTTGTAATGGTTGTATCATCCTTGGTGGTCTCTACTTTTAACTCGTGTATCGACTTCCAGTCGAAATGGATTTTTCTTATCCATTCCCTACCCAAAAGTGGTGGTCCACCGTTTGGTAGGACGTATAAATAAAGTCCTGGCACTTTTCTGCCGTTGTATTTAACTGTTACTTGCATTTTTCCCTTCGGGTAAACTTTTTGTCCCGTATATGTTTTTAATTTAATTTCCGTATCCTTTAAGGGAATGCGTTTGAACAGCCTGTTATAATCTTGTTCATTAATTACTGATAGGGCTGAACCCGTGTCCAGCTCCATATTAACTTCGACGCCTGCTACCTTCATTTTAACCCACATTGTGCTGTGGTCCTCCGTTTTGTCTACACCATATAACTTGAGACATCCCAGACCTTTAGGCTCTGCTTTTGTGCCTTCCTGTGACTTGTCTGAGCTACTGTCAGACATCTTATGTATTTTTGTCCTTGCCTTGGTACTGCTCGGACTGCCCCCACTATTGGGTTTCGTACCCGACCGACAAACTTTCGCTATATGCCCCTTTTTCCCACACTGCCGGCATATTTTATCATGAAACCAACAATTACTTTGGTCGTGGGTGGTTTTGCCACAATGGTAGCATTTACCTTTGTGAAATGTCACCTCATGGGTGTCATAGCAGGTTGTGTTTTGTCGCATTTGAGCAGCACCCTGTGCTGCTGCTTCATGGTTCAATGCTATTTCAATCACCTGATCTAGGCTGAGCTGTTTCTTGGCCAGCAACCGTTTTCGTGTACTCTCATTTAACATGCCACAGACAAATCTGTCTCTGATCGCGTCCGCCAAAAAGGCTCCAAACTGGCAATGTTTGGACAACCTTCTAAGCTTAGCCAAATAGGCTGCCTGCGACTCATCATTCCTTTGGTCGCGTCTGTAGAAGCGGTACCTTTCCGCTATAAATGGTGGCTTAGGGTTTAAATGTTCCCTTAACGTATCAACAATTTGGGCATACATTTTGTCTGCTGGCTTTTCTGGAGTAAGAAGATTCCTCAGCAGACCGTATGTTTTTGCCCCCATAAAATTTAGTAAGGTTGCTGCCTTTTCGTCATCTTTCACCTTGTGTACTATGCAATAAAGTTCATGCCTTTCAACATAGGCATCCCACTCTTCTGTGTCCTCAACAAATTCTGACAACCAGCCTTCTTTAGACATTTTAAACTGCTGAAGAGCTTTTCCCGCCTTTCTCCACTAGATGGCGTTTTTTTATTTTTTTATTTTAAACTGCTGAAGAGAAAAAAAAACTTTTCTCCTTTTGTCCACTAGATGGCGTTTTCCCCGCCTTTTCTCCTGCTGCTGCTAACGACCTCTCTCCAGCTTTGTTATTTTTGGCCCTTGCAGCTCCCGTTATTGCCACCACCGCTATTAACAAAGATCTTCCCCTCTCGTGGCTTGCTAGTCCTCGTGGCTCCGTTTGTTCCCCAGATCGCCTGCCCGTTCTGGCCCTTGCAGCTCCCGTTCCCCGGGAAGGATTTCAGTTTACCTGGCCCTGGGTGGACTTTTGCCCCGTGGCTGGAGCGCCCGTTCAGCCTCTTCTCTCAGCTGTTGCAGCCTCCACTGGAAACCTCTCTCTCTCGCTCCGTTGCTGCCGCTCCTCCCGAACCTGGAGTGCTGGGCGGTTTCCTTTGGTCGACGCTGGACTCTGCAGGCTGGCTGGTAAGAAGCCTCGCTCCTTCTCTCTCCATACTGCTACCGTTCCTTTGTTGCACCGTGTACTGGTGAGTTCGAACCTTACTCGTCGCCAGTGTAAAGTATGTGTCTATACTTAATCCAATAATGAAGAGACAGCTTGGAAGATTCAACGTAGGTCTTTACTTAATACCAACAGGTGGGACTGAGGGGAGATCAGTACCCACAGTACTATTTATACCCCTATGGCCAGGAGTGGTACTACGGTATCACTACGCCCTACAAAGTAGTGCTGCCCTGGCCATAGGTTTAAAGTAACATACCTATTACATACACAACACTAACTCTTTTCGCTCGCCCGCGGGCGCAGGCAGATCATGACGTCATTTCAGTGTGCAATGCCTTTTTGGCGTCCCGGACCGGATATTCGGTGGCGCCCGCAACCTTTTCGCCTGGCGCTATTAGTGACAGTTGGATGGAGCATTCCCAGGCCCTTCTCGGACTCGGGGGGGTGCTATTTAAAGGGGACAGCACTGGTATAAAAGCTGCAGCCATTTGGGCTGGCCATTCTGATCGTTGCTGGAGAGAGTTGCTGACCTTCTGTTAGACAGTAATTTTCTCATTGAGCCTTCGGAGGCACTGGCACTGGCAGCTTGAGGGCCCGGCTCCCGAGCTGGTGATGCAGCAGCTGAAAGCAGGGAGGTGGAAGAGTGGCTTTAGCAAAAGGACAGCTTGGCAGCAAGGGATGCCAGATTGCGGCAAGGCTATGACATGGGTCCACAGTGAGAAAGCATGCTGGCGGGGGGAACAAGTAGAAGGAGACAGTTGTAAAAGGTGAGAACCTTACCATCGCTGTCGACAATGGGGTCGGCAGGTGCAGTGGTTACAGGACCACTCAGACGTCCTCCAAGAATCTGGTGGACTCTCTCCTCGAGATCCGTGAGAGTGACCACTTGTGGAGGTCCTCCACCGGTGCGAAGCTGGTCTTTGCCAATCCTCGCCAGCTTGGACTGCAGGGGAAAGGAGGGGAAGTTCTGTTACATGATGCCCTGAGTGATCATCTCATGCCCCCCATGGTGGAAGAGCCCTTACATGATGCCCTGAGTGATCATCTCATGCCCCCCATGGTGCAAGAGCCCTTACATGATGCCTTGAGTCAAATGTGCATGTGTGTGCCCAGAAAGGGCCATGGGTGCTTGCTGGCAGATGGCCAATGGGGCACAGCCCACCCTGTAGCCATAAAGTCAGGTGCAAATGAGGGGATGCAGAAGTTTGCAGAAACAACACTCACCACCACGACCTGAGTGAGGTTGTTGCATTTCTTTCTGCATTGGACAGGGCTCCTGGTCACCATGCTGCTGGAGTTGACCCTCTGGCATACATCCCTCCAAGCTCGTCGGTAGTCCTTATGATTCGGCCTCGTGCCATTGTCTGGGTAGAGGACATCTCGCCGGTGCTCCACTGCGGCCACCAATTGCTCCAGAGCCTCATTGGTGAAGCGCTCTGCTCTCTGTCTCACCTTCTCCATCTGGTCCAAGTTTTTAGCGCCAGAGAAGGGCCTGTGCCGATTCTGAGGCCTGCAAGGTGAAGAGTGTGGATGCTGAAGCTGACTGACCCACCCCTTTAAGAGCTGGCCGGCGCCTGGAAGTTTCGTGGTCATCAGTAATAGAGAGCACCTGCGCTGCGCCCGTCCGCTCCGATATTGGGTTGCGCCGGCAGATTAGCGCCTTAGGAGTCCCGTGTAATGCCTGAATTCGCGCCTCAATCCCCTTTAGGGGCGATGCAACCCAATATCGCGCCAAGCGGCGATAAGTTTCGTCTGGCTATAAACTTTGCGCAGCGCCAGTTCTAACGCCTCAAGCGGGGCTATACCCAATTTCTAGGCCTGTGAACATGCAGCATACAGGTGGTGCTGGCAGTGTGATTGGTGTTTGTTGCTTTCTGCACGCAGTGGGTCACAGGGCAAACACCTCGCTGTCATTGCAATGCTCAGTGCCCTGGTTAAACAGCGGCATGCCTGTAATCTTGAAAGGCACATGCAAAGTTGTCAGACTGATGTGTGATGTGATGTTCCCCCAAACTTAAAATTGCAGCGCTGTCAAAATACTTTGCATGGTAACATTATAAAATTAAGTAAAATGTGAGCAGAATTTACATTGGCAACCTTCCTGAGACCAGCAACTTTCTTTCTTCATCTGCTCCCATGCTCCTTCCCTCTCCTCCATCCAAGCTATTTAACACTGCTCTTTGCTGCTGGGTGGCCCTCAGCTCCAAAGACCTCATTCCAGATGCACCTCCAAGGATACCTCATTAAATAGAGCCGTGACAACACGTGTATTCGCAACAATTCTCCTCTGCATTCCGAAGTGGACAGTTTTGAGGGCATCCAGCAGCCCTCTGAGAGGTGCCATAACAGGATAACTTGTGCCTTGATCTCAGTGCGTTGCCAACATGTCATGCATTGTGTGATGGAGTGCTGGAAATATCTTTGAACGAGTTGACCTTATGTGAGATGAATTGATGGCACTAATTGATGTGCACAGCTACACCCAAGGAGCAATGGTTCCAGTGTTTCTATGCCAGGACCAGAATTTCAGCCTCCACAGTTCATTTACTTTTCATATGTACAGGCATATCAATGTGTGAGGCTAGGCATTGAGAGAACTGCAGACTATCTGATTACATGCAGCCTGATAGTATCCTCCCAATCTCTATAACCTCCTCCAGCCCTACAATCCTTTGAAATGTCCATGTTCCTCCAATTTTGGCCTCTTGTGCAATCCTGATTTCCTTCACCTCACCATTGGCAGGTGTGCCTTCAGCTGTCTAGGCCCTAAGCGCTGGGATTCCCTCAGTAAACCTCTTTGCTACCTCTCTCTCCTCCTTTAAGACACTCCTTAAAACCTACCTCACCTCTCCTAGTATCATAAAGGCGCTATATAAATGCAAGTTGGTGTTGTCCCCACCTAATGTCCACACCTTCACTTCCAGCAGCAGATGATAGGAGCAGGATCACTGTCAGTGCCTCCCACCCACCAACTGGGGACCCGACAGTTAATTGTAACATCCCCATCGTTATCCCAGTTGAGATCAGTTAACTAAATACTGTCAAGGAATCCTGGTCCGTATGGCTCCGCTACTCAATAACTAAGCAGCTAAACCATCAGGAGAGCTTAACAAGAATTTATTTACTCAATGCCTGCTATTTAACTTTGGTTAAAAAAAATCTAGAATATGGTGCCTAAGAAGGCCCAGAGGAACCATTAATAAATAATAACTCATTCAGTCAAATCATCATTAAAACAAAGTCACTGCGGTTGTCACCCTACGAGGGATAGTGTCTTCTTTTATATGCTTCTGAATTGTGAGGAGTCGTTAATACAATTTAATTTGGGAGATTCTAAGCCATCTGCATATTTTTGAAAGCTAAGATGTGGGTTTGGATAATCTTGTGACAAATTTTTGCCTAATCTATTATGATCTATGGAATGACTTGTTTCCTTGAAATGTGAGGGCTTATTCACAGAGCCTGCACTCCCAGCGGGAAGCCTTGCTAAATGGGAGCATGGGTGGGAGAATCAACGCAGCAATATTTCAATTTCCTACGTTTGTTCCAATTGAGTGTGGCTCCCTGTTGGGAGGGCATGATCACCGATGTTATATTGTATAGTTACATTGGAATACAAAGTCAGGGGGGCACATAAGATTTAGAACCTCCTTTATCTCTGGGACCGACCGGGGTTGGAATCAAGTCATGATGACATGGAAGTTTCCTTTTGATACCGATGGAAGAGTGTTATGTGAATTTAATGTGTATGAACTCACAGTACAAAAGTGCCCAGAGACTGGAATGGTGGGAGAGGTGGTAATGTAATTAGAAAGCAACAAAGTGTTCAAGTACTTTGGAAAACAAAGGAAGGTTGAAGAGAGAGCAGATGTTAAAGAGAATGGTGGGATTTTCATCCTCTCCCACGTCCATCAATAATATAATTTATCCATTGTTCATATATTTTGTAGCTTTGAGATGTAAAATAGAACATGTGAACGAGGCATGATCAGGCCTTGCTTGGCATGCTATATAAGGGTATTTGGAACAGTAATTTACAGTCCAACAAAGGTATAAATGTAAATTTGGATTTGGACGGTTGAGCAACCTGCATACTGAACTCAGAACAGTAACATGTTCGATTCCCCAATCATCAGGTGTGACTGTAAGTACTATGGAGGAAAATTTGGTATTGACCATTTTGGGGTGCTAACATCGCCTGGGCGCTAACTTTAGTGACCGCAAAATTGAGTTTTAGCGCCCCAAGAGGGAAGTGGAGTGCTAAATCAAGCACTACACACTTCTCTTAGGGCGCGAACATCGGGAAGCGGGGTGCTACCTTCAGAGCACTACTCAAGTACCACACTGTCAATTATAAAATCCTTAGACAGACTGGCGCCTTCCAGTTCTTAAAGGGGAGGCTTAATCATGCTGCACAGCCTCACTCTGATCATTGCTGCTTGTGACCTGGGCCTGCAAGGAGCTGCAAGCCTTCACTCCAAGAAGTCATGGCTGATCAGAGGCCCAGAGAGAGAGTTCGCCAGTTCAGCGACCACACTTTGGAGGTTCTGGTTGCAGCCGTGGAACACTGACGGGCAGTGCTCTTCCCGGACGCTGGCAGGAGGCCATTGCCGCAGGCCTTTAGGAGGATGTGGAGGGAGATCACCCAGGACGTGGTGGTCAGAAGTGTGGTCCAGAGAATCTCACCCAGTGCCGGAAGAAATTCAACAACCTAACTCGGGTGGTCAGGGTGAGTTCATGCTTCAAAAACTTCTACATGCCACCATCTCAACCTCACTCTGTGCACACACTGTATAAACCGCCACATCCCCAACACTCACCCACCAACTATGCCCACCTACTAAAAGTCAGATCTACATCTCACGCCTTGCATACATTAACAGCTATTCAACTATGGTAGGCACCTCTGCCAAACACATAGCTGCACACTCACTCACACGCTTTCCTTTTTCTTGGAGGCCAAGCTTGCTCACAACAAGAGGGAGCAGCTATGAATGGGAGGAGGTGAGGCGGACCTGCACGCCCTTACAGACTTGGAGGAGCGAGTGGTCCACATCATTGGGGCCCAGGTCATGGGCGCTGTGGCCGTCGGAGACGTCGACCCCCTTGGGGACAACAACGGTAAGTTCATCATCCGTTGTTCATCTCCCCCTTCTCTCATACCGCTTCCCCCTCACACCACAAGCCTTTTCCACTTTCCATCTAAGTATACTGTCTTCATTCCTTGCTCCTTTCCTGCCCCCCTCCCCTGACTTAACCCCACTCTTGTGCCTTTATGCTTTCAGATAATCAGCCACCATCTGACCAGTCTGTCCCTCACCCTTTCAGTGACAGCGATGTGGGAGAGGAGGAGGAAGAACAAGCCAGAGCCTCACTGCCTGTTTCTCCTGAGGGTGAGAGGTCCAATGATGGGGTGATGCGGTTGCTGGAGGGGAGCCTAGTAGAAGGGTCTGATGTGGGTGAAGCTCCGGGACCCAGCGGGCTGCAGCAAGGCCATGGGGAAAGGGAAACTCGGGGGCCATCTCCCCGGAGGGGGAGTTTGTGTGCGAGTTCTGCTGCACAGAACTCAGATGAGGACGTTGACGTGGAGGCGTTGACCAGACGGGCAATGGGCCTGCACAGCGAGCTCATGAGTGCAAGGGCAAGGATGCCTGAGAGCATGGATGCACTGGTACGGAGCGTGGTGGAGTCCGGCTCCAACATTGCACTCAGCTCTGCCCATCCTTGGCATTTGCAGAGGACGGTTGACTCGCAGAGAGACTGTGGGGACTAAGACCTCACACCACATGTCATGGGTGAGGTGGCAGCAGCTATTGCAGCACAGGCCGAAGCAATGCAATGACTTAGTGCAGTAATCATAGAATTATAGAATCATAGAATGGTTACAGCATGGAAAAAGGCCATTTGTCCCGTCGCGCCCGTGCCGACTCTCAGCTAGTCTCACTCCCCTGCCCTTTCCCCGTGGCTCTGCAAATTTTTTTCCTTCAGATAGTTATCCAACTCCCTTTTGAAAAATAAGATTGAATCTGCCTCCACCACCCTTTCAGGCAGTGCATTCCAGATCTAAACCACCCGCTGCATAAAAAAGTTTTTCCTCATGTCGCCTTTGGTTCTTCTGCCTTAAATCTCTGTTCTCTGGTTCTCGACCCTTCTGCCAATGGGAACAGTTTGTCTCTATCCACTCTGTCCAAACCCCTCATGATTTTGAACATCTCCATAAAATCTCCTCTCAATCGTCTCTGCTCTAAGGAGAACAACCCCAGCTTCTCCAGTCCATCAATGTAACTGAAGTCCCTCATTCATGGAATCATTCTCGTAAATCTTTTCTGCACCCTCTCTAAGGCCTTCATATCCTTCCTAAAGTGTGGTGCCCAGAATTGGACACAGTGGGGCCGAACCAATGTTTTATACAGGTTCATCATAATTTCCACACTTTTGTACTCTATACCTCTATTTATGAAGCCCAGGATTCCGTAAGCCTTTTTAACTGCTTTCTCAACCTGCCCTGCCACCTTCAACGATTTATGCACACATACCCCCAGGTCTCTCTGTTTGTGCACCTCCTTTAGAATTATACCATTTAGTTTATATGCCCTCTCCTCATTCTTTCTACCAAAGTGTATCATTTTGCACTTTTCTGCGTTAAATTTTATCTGCCACATGTCCGCCCATTTCACCTTCTTCCTGAAGTCTATTGCTCTCCTCCTCACTGTTCACTATCCTTCCAAGTTTTGTGTCATCTGCAAATTTTGAAATTGTGCCCTGTACACCCACGTCCAAGTCATTAATACATATCAAGAAAAGCAGTGGTCCTAGTACCGACCCCTGGGGAACACCACTTTATTCCTTCCTCCAGTCCAAAAAACAACCATTCACCACTACTCTCTATTTTCTGTCACTTAGCCAATTTGGTATCCATGCTGCCACTGTCCCTTTTATTCCATGGGCTTCAACTTTGCTGGCAAGCCTATCATTGTGACATGAATCTTGTCATTCATGTGGAAATGACTTATGAAATGATACTGGGCGGCCTGCTGATGGTGCTGTCCAGGGAGAGTATAAATACTCGGGCATGGGCCCAGCTTGCTCAGGACAATCTTTAACAGGAGCTTTGAAGGACACAACTAGATCTCCATGTTGAAAAACAGTTCATTAAAGCCTTGTTTAATACTTAGACCAAGTGCCTAGTAGTTTTCTTACGTCATCAAGTGTCACTTTGCCGAACGCCTTTTGGATATCCATGTACACTACATCAACCGCATTACCCTCAACAACCCTCTCTGTTACCTCATCAAAAAATTCGATCAAGTTGGTTAAACATGATTTGCCTTTAACAAATCCATGCTGGTTTTCCTTAATTAATCCACACCTATCCAAGTGACTGTTAATTTTGTCCCTGATTACTGTTTCTAAAAGCTTTCCCCCTATCAAGGTTAAACTGACTGGCCTGTAGTTGCTGGGTTTATCTTTACACCTTTTTTTGAACAATAGTGTAACAGTTGCAATTCTCCAGTCCTTTGGCACCACCACCGTATCTATGGAGGATTGGAATATTATGGCCAGTACCTCTACGATTTCCGCCCTCAATTCCCTCAGCATCCTAGGATAGAAACATAGAAACATAGAAGATAGGAGCAGGAGTAGGCCATTCGGCCCTTCGAGCCTGCTCCGCCATTCAATGTGATCATGGCTGATCATCCAAACTCAGTACCCTGTCCCCGCCTTTTCCCCATATCCCTTGATCCCTTCAGCCTCAAGAAACATATCCAACTCTTTCTTGAATATATTTAATGAACTGGCCTCCACCGCCCTCTGTGGCAGAGAATTCCACAGGTTCACCACTCTCTGGGTGAAGAAATTCCTCCTCATTTCAGTCCTAAATGGCTTACCCCTTATCCTTAGACTATGACCCCTGGTTCTGGACTCCCCGGCCATCAGAAACATCCTTCCTGCATCTAGTCTGTCCAGACCTGACAGAATTTTATAGGTCTCGATGAGATCCCCTCTCAATCTTCTAAACTCCAGTGAGTATAAGTCCAATTGACACAATCTCTCCTCATACGTCATTCCTGCCATCCCAGGTATCAGCCTGGTGAATCTTCGCTGCACTCCCTCCATGGCAAGAACGTCCTTCCTCAGGTATGGTGACCAAAACTGCACACAATACTCAAGGTGCGGTCTCACCAAGGCCCTGTACAACTGTAGCAAGACATCCTTGTTCCTGTACTCGAACCCTCTTGCTACGAAGGCCAACATACCATTTGCCTTCTTAACCGCCTGCTGCACCTGCATGCTTACCTTCAGCGACTGGTGCACAAGGACACCCAGGTCTCTTTGCACTTCCCCTTCTCCCAATCTATTGCCATTCAAATAATAATCTGCCTTCCTGTTTTTGCCACCAAAGTGGATAACCTCACATTTATCCACATTATAGTGCATTTGCCATGTTTCTGCCCAATCACCCAACCTGTCCAAATCGTACTGGATTTTCCCGACATCCTCCTCGCAGCTTACCCTCCCGCCCAGCTTTGTGTCGTCTGCATCCCATCCGCTCCTGGTGATTTATCTACTTTAACTACAGCCAGCCTTTCTAATACCTCTTCTTTATCAATTTTTATCCTATCAAGTGTCTCCACTACCTTCTTCTTCACTATGTCTATGGCAGCATCCTCTTCCTTGGTGAAGACAGATGCAAAATATTCATTTAGTACCTCAGCCATACCCTCTGCCTTCGTGCATAGGTCTCCTTTTTGGTCCCTAATTGGCCCCACCCCTTCTCTTACTAACCTTTTGCATTTATATGCCTGTAGAAGACTATTGGATTACCTTTTATGTTGGCTGCCGTTTTATTCTTATATACCCTCTCTTTGCTCCTCTTATAATCTTTTTCATGTCCCCTCTGAACTTTCTACATTCAGCCTGATTCTCTGATGTATTCTCGACCTGACATCTGTCATATATGCTCTTTTTCTGCTTCATCATATTCTCTATCGCTTTTGCCATCCAGGGAGCCCTGACTTTAGTTGCCCTGCCTTTCCCCCGAGTGGGAATGTACCTCAACTGTACCTGAACTATTTCCTCCTTAAAGGCAGCCAATTGTTCCACTACAGTTTTGCCTGCCAATCTTTGATTCCAGTTTTTTTTTATTCGTTCATGGGATGTGAACATCGCTGGCAAGGCTAGATCCATTCTCATCCCACAGAAATTGGCTTTCCCCCAGTTAAACATTTTTACTCTAGATTGCTCCCTGTCCTTTTCCATAGCGAATCTAAACCCTATGATCACTGTTCCCTAAATGTTCACCTACTGACACTTGTTCCACTTGACCTACCTCATTCCTCAGAACCAGATCCAGCAATGGCTCCTCCCTCATCGGGCCAGAAACATACTGATCAAGAAAGTTCTCCTGACCACACTTCAGAAATCCTTCGCCCTCTCTGCTCTTTACACTATTATGATCCCAGTCTATATTAGGATAGTTGAAGTCCCCCATTATTGCCACGCTATAATTCTTACACCTCTCTGTAATTTACATGCAAATTTGCTCCTCGATATCTTTCCCACTATTTGGTGGTCTATAGAATACACCTAGTTGTGTAATGGCACCTCTATTATTTCTTAACTCTAACCATATTGATTCTGTCCTATATTCTCCCTCTCTAGCACTGTAACATCTGTGCTGGAGCAGATTGCTCCGGATGCTAAGGTTCTGCCCCGGGGGAGTGGCAGTGTGTCGGTTGAGCAGGAAGGTGCTGTCCTCTCTCAGGATGACAGCATTCCTGTTCCCACCACTGCCACTCCGCCATTGCACTTGTTGCAGCCTGTAACCCAGCCAGCCCAGACTGCTGCCACCCATGCTGAGATGGTGCAGTCTGCAGCCAGGCCTTCCAGGACCAGAGCTGCTTGAGGGCATCCTGCAAAGCCACCTACAGTCTCTGGCTCCCAGACTCAGCAACCTTCCACCAGCCTTGCTGCAGCCACTGGGACCACATTATGGAGGAGCAGTAGGGTGGGATGGGGGTAACTCAAAAGGGGAGGGAAATCATTGAAGAAGTGGGAGTAAAGAATACTTTAGTAGCAAATGGGGGTAGTGTGTGTTAATAAATTGATGTGTTTGTAAACGGCAGCACGGTGGCATAGTGGTTAGCACTGTTGCCTCACAGCGCCAGTGGACCCGGGTTCGAATCCGGCCTCGGGTGACTGTTTGTGTGGAGTTTGCACATTCTCCCTGTGTTTGCGTGGGTTTGCTCTGGTTTTCTCCCACAGTCCAAAGATGTGCGAGTTAGGTTGATTGGCTGTGATAAAAAAAAATTGACCCTTAGTGTTAGGGGGATTAAATACGTGGGGTTACGGGGATAGGGTGGGATATGTGTTGGTGAAGGGGTTACAGGGATCGGGTGGGATATGTGTCGGTGCAGGCTCGATGGGCCGAAATGGCCTCTATCTGCACTCTGTGATTTCTGTGATAAATATATTGTTGTGTTTGTGAACAAATAGTTATGCTCGTAAATAAATATTTGTGATTGGTAACAAATAGTTCAGTTTGATAAAGAGTTGTGTTTGTTGATAAATGGTTATGTTTGTTTATGAATAGTTGTGTTTCATAAGAGAGAGTTGTGTTCGATAATAAATTGTTAATTTGACATTGCACATTTTGTGATGTTTCTCATTTGACCTTTGCCTGGTGATGGGGGCTGTGAGCAGGATGTAATGATGTGGTTGTGCTGTGCAAACGCTATGTGCTATATCATTTATTGAAAGCGCTGTGTCTCTCTTCTCTCTCTTAGGCAGTCCCTCGGAACCGAGGATGACTTGCATCCACGTTAAAAATGAGTTCTCAGGTGACTGATGAGTCCAATGCGGGACCTACAGTCTCTGTCAAAGATGGGGCAGACGGTGGTTGAAGGGGCGAGTGGGTGGGGTGCTTGGGTTGACGTGCGCTCCTTCCGCTGTTTGCGCTTGGCTTCCGCTTGCTCCCGGTGAAGAGACTCGAGGTGTTCGGCGCCGTCCCGGATGCTTCTCCTCCACTTTGTGCGGTCTTGGGCCAGGGATTTCCAGGTGTAGGTGGGGATGTTGCACATTTTCAAGAAGGCTTTGAGACTGTCCTTGAAGCATTTCCTCTGCCCACCTGGGGCTCTATTGCCGTGTCAGAGCTCTGAGTAGAGCGCTTGTTTTGGGAGTCTCGTATCGGGCATGCGGACGATGTGGCCCGTCCATCGGAGCTGATCGAGCGTGGTCAACGCTTCGATGCTGGGGGTGGTGGCCTGAGCAAGAACACTGATGTTGGTGTGCCTATCCTGCCAGTGAATTTGCAGGATCTTGCAGAGGCAGCATTGGGCGTACCTCTCCAGTGCTTTGAGGTGCCTGCTGTACATGGTCCATGCCTCTGAAGCATACAGGAGGGCAGGTATCACTACTGCTCTGAGAACCATGAGCTTGGTGCTGGTTTTGAGGTCCTGGTTTTCAAACACACTCTTCCTATGGCGACCGCAGGCTGCACTGACACACTGAAGGCGGTTTTGGTCTTCGTATCGACATCTTCCCTTGTTGACAGTAGACTCCCGAGGTATGGAAAGTGGTCCACATTGTCCAAGGCCTCGTCATGGATTTTGATAATTGGGGGGCAGTACTGTGTGGCAGGGGCAGGTTGGTGGAGGACCTTTGTCTTACGGATGTTTAGTGTAAGGCCCATGCTCTCATACGCTTCGGTGCAGGTGTTGATGATGGTTTGGAGTTTGGCCTCAGAGTGTGCGCAGACGCAAGCGTCATCTGCATACTGTAATTTAATGACAGAGGATGGGATGACCTTGGATCTGGACTGGAGGCAACCGAGGTTGAACAGTTTCCCGTTTGTTCTATAGATTAGCTCCACTCCAGCGGGGAGCTTACTGACGGTGAGATGCAGCCAGGAAGATCGAGAAGAGCATTGGTGCGATGACACAACCTTGCTTGACCCCAGTCCATACGTGAATTGAGTCTGTGGTAGATCCATTGGTCAGGATCATGGCTTGCATGTTGTCGTGAAGCAGGCGAAGGATGGTGACAAACTTTTGAGGACAGCCGAATTTGAGGAGGACCACTCCATAATCCCTCGTGATTGACAGTGTCGAAGGCCTTTGTGAGATCAAAGAAGGCCATGAACAGCGGTTGGTGCTGTTCCCTGCATTTCTCTTGTAGCTGACGCGCGGTGAAGATCATGTCCATTGTGCCCCTTAGTGGGCGGAATCCACATTGCGACTCTGGGAGGAGCTCTTCAGCCACTGGGAGAAGGCGATTGAGGAGCTCACACACAGCCCTTGCAGAAGCAAGATTGAGTGCCTCCCTCCTCCATTGCTGCTGCTCCTCCTCCTTTTCATCCTCCACCTCTACCTTCTCCTCCTCCTCCCCCTCTTCCTTCTCCTGAGGTGGACCTGCAATCCCTGGTGGCAATGGCTGGGCCCTCAGAATGGCCAGGTTGTACAGCATGCAGCTCACAATGATGAAAAGGGAGACTCGATCAGGGGAGTACTGCAGGGCTCCTCCAGAGTGGTCAAGGCAATGGAACTGCTGCTTTAGCCCCCCAATAGTCTGTTCGATCAGGTTCCTGGTGGCGGTATGGCTGTCATTGTATGTGTGCTGAACAGAAGTATTGGGGTAGCAGAGGGGTGTCTTCAGCCAGGTGGCGAGTGGATAACCCTTGTCTCCGATTAACCAGCCGCGAGCTTCATGTGGTGGGCGGAACAGTGCTGACACAATGCAAAGTACTCTCTCCTTATACAGCATAATATTTTCTGTTAAAAATCTCAGAAAGGTTAGGAGATTATTATTCCCTAACATCACACATACATATTTAAAATTATTTAGCAGACTAAGGACATACTCAGGTAATAGAGTCTACCTGATAAGTGCCCACAAGCATTCAGTGACATCTGCATTCTTTTTGTTTCTGGATTTCAATCCAAAGCAGACACCCATTAAATAATTCATTATTGGCTGGGCACTCTATAATTTAGGACCAGTCCTCGCAACCCTTTGACGGTGGAAAATGGATCACAGTGTGTTACTCATGACAAAATGTGCAGGACACTTTACTTCCTGTTTTCAGGCTAATTGTGAAGTGAATAATTGTGAAATAAAGCTTTGATTTTAGATTTAGCGATTTGAATTTTTTGTAACACTATTGTATACTGCAGTTATGAATCGACACAAACACAATTGAAAATCCAAAGAAATAGCAAAGAAGTTCAGTTCTGTATGCAAATTGTAGAAAGCAGAAATAGAAAATGTTGCAAGTGCACAGCAGGTCAATCAATATCTGCAAAGAGAAACGACAAGTTAATATTTTGGGTGTATATCCTTTATGAATTCTGAAGAACATACACCCAAAATGTCGATCTATCTTTTTTTGCAGATGCAGACTGACTTGCTGTGCACTTTGAAAAAAATTTTGTTTTTATTGTAGACCTTTGGTGATTCTCCAAAGAAAAACTTCACCCTTTACTATTATTTTTCCCCCTATCCCCAACAGAGAATCACCTCAGACCGGACAAACTCGCAAAGTTACATTTAATGAGGTTCTTTCAGGATCTGTCCATTCCCAGCTCTGCATCTGAAGATACAGTTGAGACTAAAAGCTGGCACTTTACAGTCTGTCCTTGGGCTGGTGCAATTTAAAACAAAGACTAGCATTCACTGATTAGACGGCTGCCAGTGCACTATGCAAAAAGGCGCTGATGAACTCAGGGGTCAATCGAGCTGAATTATGCATCGGAGATGTGGTGGAATGCTCAGTAGCTATGTGCAGTGGCAGGACGAAAGTAAATGTCTGAGGAGGATGCGAAGCTGTTCATAAAATATGACGGCCTAGAAATTCAGTGCCCTTAGCGCCGATTTTGCGGCGCTAGAGGGCCTAGCGCTGCAATTGGCGCTGGCGCCGAAATTGCCTGGGGCCCTTCCGCCGCGGTAGACCGGTAGCGCTGCGCCGGCACCGATGACGTCATCGGTGTGCGCAGCGTCCCGGTTGCCATGCCGACGGGCCCCAGCGCCGAAATTCAGTTGCGGCCGCCTCGCCCGTGGCAGCCGCAACTAAGACTCTGGCAACAGAGTCTTACATGACTTTGCGCCGGCGCATTAAAGGCACCGCGGCGGCCGGCCGCTTTCCCGCCGGCCGCCTGGCCGCAGCTCCCTCCCCGGACTTCCCCCCCCCCCCCCCGGAACAGAAGCAAGCCCGGCACTTGTCCGAGGTGCCGGGCTCATTTTAAAAAAGATTTTCGCGGGCCGCGGCCGGGTGCAGGCAGCTCCTCCTTAAGGGAAGGAGGAGGCCTGCACTTCCCGAACCTGCCGCACCGCAGCTGGCGCCGCAGCGCCGGAATAGCGCCGATATTCAGCGCGTAGCGCCAGTTTTCAGGCGCAAACAGCTCTCAGCAGCGCCGGCAGCCGTTTGGGCGCAGAATTGGTGAATTTTGGGCCCGACCAGCGCGACTTAGCTCCGGCACTAACTTCCGGCGCTAAAGCCCTGGCTGCGCCAAAACTCAATTTCTAGGCCGTAGTGTTTGTGGGTTACACTTTGGATCATTTAAGAGAGGAAGCTTGTGTAAATTAGAATTCAAATGCAAGATTTACATTCAGAATTTCCAGTTTTTGGATCCAAAATTTGGACCCGGACTTTTCCCACAACACAGTAGGGTAGAACTTTTTTCCAGTTCTGACGAAAGGTCATCGACCTGGAACATTAACTCTGTTTCTCTCTTCACAGATGCTGCCTGACCTGCTGAGTTTCTCCAGCATTTTCTGTTTTTATTTCAGATTTCCAGCATCTGCAGTATTTTCTTTTTTGTTACAGTAGGGTAGATCTTTACTTTTGAGCGATAGTGCAAACTGGGTGATAGCGAATCGACAGCCTGTTTTACATCTCCCCATTTTAATTTCCATTGACTTCAGTGGAAATAAAAATGGGGAGCGATGTAAAAGGGGCTGTCGCTTCACTATCACCCGGTTTGCACTATGGCACAATGTCTAGATCTACCCCTGTCAGTTTGTTTTATATACAGCAACTACTGCTATGCTTATCTTCAATGGGCAAAGGCAAAAATTGACATGAATATCAATGTTTTCATATTCACAGGGGTTGTTATATTGAAAAGTAAAATATGTTTCTAAGCAGGGCATGGGAAGGAAAATTGCAAAGTCAGTGAATCTGCATTTTTCTGCCCAATTCCAAAATGGCTATTCCAGGCCTTCAGAAATGATGAAAGCTGTTATTTATCTGTGGTGCACAAATTATAGCGTTGTTATTATCTCTCTCCAATTTTTTCCTCTCATGTTACGTCTCTGTTGAAAGTGATGACTTGTAGGATGTGGTTCTAGAGCTCACAGAGGCCCACTAGTAATTCCCCAAGTGACCATTCTTAATATGTGAGCCTGGACAATAAGCATAGGTGAGCTCTTGGACTGAGAGGGGCAACATCACTCCTGGTCTACTGTTATCTCACACTATCGATTTTGTAGCACTCAGAATGTCACAACTTTCTGGGTAACAACAGAAAATGCTGGAAAAACTCAGCAGGCCAGGCAACATCCGTGGAGAGAGAAATAGAGTCAACGTTTCAGGTCGAAACCCTTTGTCAAGTACAACTTTCTGGGTTATGGCTGTTAGAGTCAGTCTTTTCTTTAATAGAGGAGCTGTTCGTGTAAGGTGAAGAATTTACAAATGTATAGGAACTGCACCATGATATTTATTGCTCATGACATTTAGCAAACCATTCAGAATTGAGCTAAAATTCTCACCATTTAATTAGCAGGACCCCGATGAAAAATAAACTGGTCACCAATCCAGATGTGCTGGCTGTAGACCTCAGGGTTATGGTCCCGAAACCTACCAGAAAAGCCTGATTCATCAACATTGAAGAGTCATTAGTTACGCAGAAGTTGCAAGTCAGGACGGCATGCACATCCCAATACAGACGCCAGAGAAGAAGCATCATCAACAGTTCGGAGCCATAGCCACCATTAAAAGACATTGAAGGGAGGTTAAGAAACATTTCCATGAGTTGGAAAAATAACAACAAAGCAGAAACTGTCATTTTATTTTATGATTTACGGTTACACTTAAGTTTTGCTGGTCTCTGTGGATTGTTCAATCATGTCATGACACATGTTTTCTGGCCACACTCCAAATTCCCCATCAACCATTCATGCATCTTTTCTAAATGCTGCAGCTAGAGATGACTACTGAGGATGAAAGAGTCAAGTATTGATTCACCTGCAAGATCCTTCATTTTGCAACTTAGGCCACCTACATATTGATTAAATGGAAGCCTTTGTGGTTTGGGCATGAGATTGATTGTAGAGCCCCTTATCTCCATGTGCATGTGGTTGATGACACCCAAAGTGCTGAAGGTATCAGCAACAACAAAGAATGATTGCTGTCTCTTCAATTGTTGCCCCATATTGCCTGTAGAAATGGATGATCCTGCAGCATCTTGAATACAGGTGAACAGCATGCTCTGGCTAATGTCTGCTAAATCATCACCAGGTGAGCCAGTGGAGGAAAAAATATCAAAGACCTACACAATCAGAGGAGGGGTAGATCTGCTCACAGACGAGACCCTCAAGCAATCTACATCCACCTTACAGCGCTCAATAATTGGTTTCCAGGAGTATCTGGACTCTTCGCTATTCCCCCCAGGTATAAGATTCTGGGCCTATAGACGCTTTCACAGTGTTGCTCATGATTTGGTTAGCAATTTTTTTGATTTGATTTGTTTTAATGCATGTGAGTTACTGGGATAGATGAAAGAAAGCTCTCTTCTCCCTCTCCCTTTTATTATGGTGAATTATGCTTAAAACAATCATGCAAAATCAATAATGAGTTAACAAAACTGCTCTACTTTCCCTCCGCTATCATCTCCTAAGATTCCTGCACCTGTATGTTCAAACCTTCTGTAAATAGGAACACAGCAACACAAATAGGCCATTCAACCTCTCGAGCCTGGTCCGCCATTCAATTAGATCATGGCTGATCTGCGATCTAACTCCATCCACCTGCCTTGGTTCTGTAACTTTCTATTCATTCCAGTCCTCATCTGAAAGGATATTGTCAGCCGTGATACAAGCAAAAGCTGTCGTCTTGTTATGTTTGGCAAGGTGTTCATTTGATAGTGCCAACTCTGAGCTAGGCCTCTGGACTATATGGGCCTTTTAAATGATTGGAAACTGCAACATATCTTGCTTTCATTGAATCTTTCCCACCTTAATTTAATGGGCGTGAAATTGGTCTTGGGCAGTAACACAAAATGGGTGCTGACGAATCAGCAGCCTGCTTTACACCTCACCCAATTTTCTTTTCCATTGAAGTCAATACATAAGAACATCTGGAGGGTTTAAAACGGGCTGCCAATTTGTTATCACCAGTTTTGTCCTAGCACCCTAAACCAATTTCACCCCCAATAATTGTCAATGATGTTTTTGCAAACCCATTTCTGGCACTGTAAACCTTTGTTAGAGGCTGGCAATCTCCATCCATGGATAACTGATTTGATGTGTGTAACAGTGCTGTTCTGGATGTCATTAGCTCATCAAAAATATTATCATGGAAAATAGCTCCCCAGTCCCCACAGCAGACCACCCCAAAGGAGAAAGATGGAATGTTTCTATCTTTTAAAATGTTGAAATGAAAGTAAAAATGCATCTTGGAAATTAAAGCAATACTATTGTGTGACTCTTTAATGTGCTCAAGCAAAATTTCTCTTTGCATTATTTTAATGGTGGTGTTAATCGGTTAATGTTTCTGTTAAAATTGATGAGAGAGAAATTTAACACAAGCACTCTAAGCAGGTAATGTAATAGTGTAAAATGGGCGATATTGATCAGCCGCCATTATACATCTCTTCTGATTCTCATTTCCATTGACTTCAATAACAGACAGCTGATCCGATATTGTCCGTGTTACATTATTGTCCAAAGTCAAAATTACCCCCTAAGCGTTTGTATAATAACAGCACTCAGTTATTTCCAGGCTAGTACATTTCAGGCCATGCTATTTGTTAATAGAAAATGATTTAATTACAACTACAGGCTACTGCTGTCTCCAGTTAGCTTTCCTCCTGAGTGCTGCACAGAAGCACAAAACCAAGAGTAGACAGCTGCGCTACACACTTCTTACTGGAACATTTACTGACTAACTCCTTGTGCTCAGCATAAATTGTAAACTTTCTTTTTTGACTATACTAGTTGAAACTGTGATTGAAAAGCAATAAAGAACTTCCCACATAGAGTACCAGGGGAACTATGTATAGGTAGTTTGATTGAAAAGCTTGACCTGATACTCGCATCCTTCAATCTGCTTCTTATACTCAATTCTCTAGTCTGGTACATAGCGGTATACTATATTGCTTAAAGATAAGAGATCTTTGAGCCATTCTCTACCAATCATGCCCCAGCTCTAGAGCATAGGATACACCCACAATAATACATAAGGATATCTTTTTTTCCATAAGGTAAATTCATATTGTTAGTTTTTGCAGAATAACAAGCAATATGGTATGGTTAGCATAAAGGTTAGCATTCCAGGATGCATAAGAACTGGACAAAGGTCCAGCTCCTGCATTATTTTTGAATCTCAAATGTTTTGATGCTCATGATTCATACAAGTCTTTATGGACTTAATTTCACACGTTTTGTGTGCTTGCACATTCCATTTACTTTACACTGCCCTAAGCAGTAGGAAAGAAAACATAAATTGCTTCTAAAAATGTCTTTCCATTTCTGCACTGAGAATTGCATTGCCTTAAAGGAATCTGTAAATGGATTGGTCTGAGTTGTTGGGAAGCTCAGAACAGATTCTGTCAAAACCTCTCATAGCCCTGTGGAACTCACCAATTACAATCCTGTCCGATGACATAACTTGTAATGTAGATGTTAATGATTAAGTAGAATCACTGGGATTTCATGACAAGCAACTATTGAAATTTTTTTTTGTCTGTTTCAGTTGGATGCCAACTGAACATATGTTCGGGTTACATTAATAGCAAATGGATAAGTAACATTTCAACTAAAGCCATTTTCTCCATTATGCACTTTTGTATAGACCTAATTAGCAAAATTTCCACATGCTATAAACCAGTGATAAATTCCAGGGGCTAGATTTTCAGTATAGACAGTTTTGGGGCGCTAACCTTAGCGCCCACCCGAAGTTAGCGCCCGCCCCAAAGTAGCGCCCCGTTGCCGGAAATTCAGTGGCTTCGCCCTAAGAGGTTGGTGGAGCGCTAAAAGAGGCGTTCCACTACTATCTTTAGGCGCTAAGCCGGCGGTGCAGAGCGCAACACCCGAGCTCGGGCGCAGCGCACGGCAGACACTCTGGTGCCAGTGAGCTCTTAAAGGGGAAGGGTGCATGTGTTTTTTTCAAAGGCAGAGTCTGGGGGGGGAAAACAGGACGAGGAGGAGGAGGAGGAGGAGGAGGAGGAGGAGGTGGTGGTGGTGGCCGGAAACATAAATACACCGTTCACAACAACACACAGGATCCTTCCACACAACACATGCAGACTGCCTTTTATAGTGCAGGAGGAGTGCCCTTTAATTTGCGCTCCCCAGGGTGTGTTGCGTTCCATTTTACAAACGCTCTGGACGCCAGCCGCACAATGGGGCGGTCCGACTGAAGTTTGGATTCGGGGCGGCCAAAGGGCGTTGCACGAGGATGTGACGTCATTTTCTGTGCGCGCATCCGGGCGGCCGCTAAACTTTGCGCCGGCGCTAATGGGCAACTTAATTTGGGGCGGGGCGCAAACTGCACTGTGCCCGGGCGCTACACGCATAGCGCCCGAAAATCACTTCTCTTAAGGCGCTAACTGCTGGCGCGAGCAACTGAAAATCTAGCCCCATATATGTAGGTACAACCCCGGTAATCCGGCACCCTCGGGACCAGGCCGGTGCCGGACCACTGAAAATTCTGAACCCACTGAAGGTGTCGAAAGTCACCACAAACACCACCACCACCTGCTCCTCCTCTTCCTGCTACTGCCCTCCCTATGCCGCTGCCGGCCCCGCCGCCCATGGGCGGCTCGGGCTCCATCGCTCCGCCGAGCCGTCGGTGATGCTGCGCGGTCCAGGCGCTGATCCTGACCCGGCGGCGGTCCCGGGACCCGAGCCGGACCCATCCCAGGGAGGGAATGTGACATATAGATCATATTTCACCACAATAATTTTCTTTGACTAATTGCCATAGTACTATAACTGAAGATTAATATAATCTTGAATTGAAACTTGTTCCCACTATGTATTAAATGCTAATTAACTTGTCTGCTTTTTAATTGTTGTTTAATTGTAAAATAATGTTCACTTTTTGGTGTGGTTTCCAGTTACGAATATTCATCTCCTTTGCTATAAAACCCCGTGGACTGATTTCAATGCCATAAATGTCTTTTGTTTGTCTAATAATGACAGAAGTATCTAAAAATGTGAGAAGCACCTTTCCGTCTCAACAGGTCGCATGTAAAATTATATAATATATATGCTGTTCCTAAAAAAGAGAATTATTTGCAATTTGTCATTATCACATACATAAAAAAATGTTATTTGTTATGGAGAAAAATACCACCATTATAGCACATTTATTGATTCCATTTAAATAGATCCCTGATTGGCAAATGAATTGCTGTTACTTCTAGCCATGTCAGCTATCCTGGATCCAGAAATGAAGGATGTAATAAATGGCTGTTCATTGATATGCTCAACAAAGGTCTTGGAGAATGCCCAGTGTCACATGGCAACATCCTGCTTGCTTTCATGAAAAACTTGCAATATCATAAATATTTTCCAGAGAGCACCTCCCTTCCAAATGACGCAGTTAAACAAGTGAGGATCACATCACCCTCTGAGTTTGAATCCCAGTATTGAATGGCATTAGCTCATTTTATTGCTATCAAGAAATTTGGGGTGAGGAACATAGAAACATGAGTAGGCCATTCAGCCCCTCAAGCCTATTCTGCCATTCAAGTAGATCATCGCTGATCCGTATCTTAACTCCATCTACCCGCCTTGGTTCTATAACCCTTAATACTCTTGCCTAACAAAAATCTATCAATATCAGTTTTGAAATTCTCAGTTGACCCAAACTCAACAGCTTTTTGGGGGAGAGAGTTCCAGATTTCCACTACCGTTTGTGTGAAGAAGTGTTCCCTGACCTTACCTCTGAACAGCCTAGTTCTGATGTTTAAGGTTATTCCCCCTTGTGGGGAGAAGTAGGGGGAAGGGAAGCTCCAGGCATTAAAGCTGAGGGCAATCTAAAATGTAAATCAAATGAGATTGTATTTTTTCTCATAGCAGCTGTGGTCTTGATGCAATCTTGGCATCAGGTCAACATCCAGGAGGCAATGGAATTGTTCCTAGACTCCTGGCAACCTGTGATGGTGCATCCAGGCTGCTATAAGCCTCATCAACTTCAGGGCTCTATCTGAAGAATGCCATTAAAACTGGCTGTCAAGGTTATGGACTTTGCAAATGTGGAAATCGTGTTTGAGGCAGGTAGGTTTGTTTTAGCTTTGGAATTGGTCAAAGAGCAACACTGATCACAACCATTGACATAACTGCATGATCACAAGAAAGGTACAGATTGGAACATAGGAATTGCTAGACAATAAAAGACTAAGGGCTATCTAGTGCGCCTTCTACCATCCTGGTAGTCGCATGCTACATTGATAATGGAGTTGTTGACTAATCATAGCAATCAATCTCTGTCAATTAGTCTACAACAGACCCAGAAATGACACGAGAAAAACCCCAGTGGTGAAGAACTTTGGGAACCATAGGTCCAAATGTAAAGGAAATAGCCATATTCCAAGAGATACACCACCCTATGAACAGATTTCTGATATTATTAATACATGACATACTGGGTTTAAAAGTCTAGAAAGCCTCGGCGACACAAGTTGTGTCAATACAGGCTTCTGAGATGAAATGAAGTGTTGACACGGGGGTTGTGGATACCACACAGGCTTTTGAAATGGGAATTGATTGTTAATTTTGAGACAAAGGCCCTATTGAAAAAGCAAAGGCTTGCTTCCAGAATGTCTGCAGTTTGGAACCAACACAATAGCAATGCCCAAGTAAAGTGTTAAAAACTGACAATTCGAACAGAAACACAATATTAAAAAACCATGTGCCTTTGATAAAAGTAACATCAATTGAAAGACAGGAAACATAAGTCAATAATATAACCAACTAAGATGGCTAGGAAAACAAACACCCTAGTTGAAGTGTTTTTGATTTACATGTTGTAAAAGATACCTACAGAACACTTTGAAAATATGACTTCAATAGATACACCAAGCAATTACATTGTGTTTGTATTGAAAATGGAATAGTTAGTAGACACGACATCTGCTTTCAAACAGCAGAGGTGATTTAGAAATTGAATGAAAGTCTTCGATAAGAATGGCATCAAAGAGATAAATCTGTTATAATCATTTTATGATAAGTTTTTGAAACACCTATACAGTAGACAGGATTCTGAGAGTTGGCAGCTAAATTGACAGTAAGATAGAAAATAATTCAACAAAGAATGACTAGAGATAATTAGCTTACATAATCAGAAAACTTCAAAGAATAAACCACTAAAAAAAGGTATAAAAATAGAGCTTTTCAGATGGAATGTCAGAAGACGCTGGAAAGGGCAAGTGTTTCTCAACTTCAGAGGCAGTGTCTGTAAGTTTTTAATTCTTTGAGTCTCGGGGATCGAAGAGGTATTCTTATTTGATTTTGGTGGATATTCTGGATTAAGAAATAATAAGAAATGTAAAAATGTATGAAGTTAAGATTTGAGAATAAGGATCTCTGAGAATAAGAGATGTAAGCTGTTTGTATTTTGAACTGTTAAATTTGCGATTGACTCAACAGCTGTTAACTGTATGTCGGCTCTTAAATAAATCTATATATTTTTAGAATTGTCTCAAGTAGTATTTCTGTATCAATCTCGTGAACTCAATCTCTGTATACTCTTTTGTGAGGAGTTGCAGAATTCTGGGGGGTTTTCCGGACCCTCATAATATCCAGAAGGTTACAGTCTAGTTAAACTTATTAAACGTGCTATCTGGAGGACGGTAACATATTCAGCCATTCCTTTCCTTTAGAGAGAGATAGCCTAGACCTTTAGACCCAATAAAGTACCTTATAGAATTCGGCTATCTTTAACTTTAGTTGAAGGTGAACGTCTGGGGAATACGCCTGATCTGGGGTAGCCCGAAAAGGGCTAGGCCTAGTAATAATCCCTTCACAAATTCACCTTTTTTCCCCCAAGCTTGCTAAACTTACCACACGTCATGTCTCAAATTATTCAAATACTGTTTCCCAAAATTATATTTTCTGGAAGAAATCTATCTAATTTGTATTTGAATGAATCAATACCAGCAACTTCCACCATCTTCCTAGAGAGCCTTTTCCATAGATTGAACACTCACTCACTGAAATATTGTTTCCATAGATTAGTTTTGAATTTATCCCCCTTCAAGCGCCAGCCATGATCAGAAAGGCCATCCATTAGTTTTAGCACAACCATCCACAACGACCTAAGGTCCCACCATCATGGCAGCCAACTGTTCCATAACTGATTACAGGGTTGTTGCCTCCACTACCCCATCTCAAAATCCATGGTGATCTGTTGTTGTGTGAAGAACTTACTGATATCAATCTTATATTTGCCTTTCACTAGTTTGAGACTATGTCCCGTTGCTCTGCTGCTACAGTTTAGTGTTCTGGATTTGTATTTTCTATGCTGTTTACTATTATATACATCTATACGTCTACAAGGTCATCTCCTAATCTTGGTCTTTCAAGGGAGAAAAGCCCAAGCTTCTCCAATGTTTCTTCATAACTGAGTCCTCTGATGTTAGGGATCAGTCTCATGACTTTGCTCCAAACTGACTTCAAGGCCTGCTTGTCTCCCTTGTGACCAGAACTGGACATGGTGCTCAAGGTATGGTGTGACCAGAGCACTATACAGTTTTAACTTGTCTGGCTTGTCATCTACTGTTTTGGTGATAGAGTTAAGTGTTCTATTGTTGGTTGCGCTTCAGTAACTGGACACATTTTTGCAGATTTTCAATGTGTTGCCTGGGTGTACAACTGCCATTCTGGATCAGCCACCCATTATGCCCAATTTCATCTTCATTGAAATAAATAGAAATGAAAATCAATGGCTTCTCTAATGTGTGGCCAATCTGCAATGCCAGTTTTATGCCCAAGGAACAAGTTGAAAATCTACTCTGTTGAGTTAATTAAAACCCCAGATCCATTTGCACATCCTTGCTAATTATGTCAATTATGCAATACTTCCGCCACCCATTTTTTTCTTCCTATTTGTCATTTACACTTAGCCATATTAAATATAATTTCTTATCATTCCACTCACTCACAAAGTTTGTATAACTCATTTTGCAATTTGCAAAATTTCCTAGGACGATTCAATTCCCTCTCCTAGTTTAGTATCATTTTTGAATATGCATTGCGTTCCTGAATCCAAATTGTGAATGGAAATTAGAAAATGTAGGGGCCCCCTGGCTTGATGCTGGCAGCAATGTGAAGGCAGAATAGAGAAAAAGACACAGATGTAATAATCTAACATTTTTCACAAAAATGCTTTTACCATTAACACACAACACAAACCATTTCAGCACCCTCGGCAGTCCAAAATCTTTTTTGAAAAGCTTTTATTACAGCAATAACTTAACAGGAACATAGCTGGAATTATATATCAATAATCAGTCAGAAAATGTATTAATTAGCCTTGCAGGTCATCAGTCAACAATAACACTGTGAGACTGTCGGAGGTGCCGACTTTTGGATGAGACGTTAAACTGAGGCCCTATCTGCTCTCCCAGGTGGATGTAAATGATCCCATGGCACTATTTTGAAGAAGAGCAGGGGAGTTATCCCTGGTGTCCTGGCCAATATTTATCCTTCAACCAACATCACTAAAACAGATTATCTGGTCATTATTGTAGTGTATGTACCTTTAAGGGGAGAACTACTTTTTTACAGCTCCTGTATACTGTAGTACCGGCAGTGACCACACCTGTATATAAAACCTGAGTAGGGATCTGTACTTTTAGTTTTAGAGTAACCCTCATCCAGTAAACACCTGTTGATTGTTCCTCTGCAGTCTCTGTCGATTTATTGAAGGACACCATACATCAAAATTCACGGATTTAACATTGGCGACGAGTCGATTCGAACCTACCTGCAACTCTGCAGAAGAAGGCCGATTCCACCAGTGCGGGCGTCGACCATCCAGAGAGGACTTGAGCATCGCAGAGGAGGCTGTGGAGAGCTGGGCTTGGTTCTCCAGTCGCGATGATCCAGCGCAGTGGGCTGGCAGCAGGTACGGCGCAGACCCTTCCCGGTCGGCGGTGGCTGGAGCAGACCGACGGCACAGAAAAAGGCCGAGCAGCATCGACGGGGTAAGAGAGAGGGTAAAGCGCACAGGGCGCAGCCGGGGTTGAAGACCAAGCGGTGTCGACGGGGGAAAAACAAAAGGGAGAGAGGGTAAATGTAACGTCCGTGTGTAATTGAGACATGGACTGCAGGAGTTGGTTATAACAGGTGTTTACTGAATGGAGACAAAACTGGAACTACTATACAAAGTTACTTCACAGGCTTATATACCGGGGTGGTCACTACTGGTACTGCAGTATACAGGGGCTGCAGAATATAGTTCCTTCTTCAAAGTACATACATTACAATTCCTCCCCTTTTAGCTAAACAGTACATAACATTCGATTAATAATTAAATAACAGATTTACAATTACAGTTGCTATATACATTAGCTGAAGTTAAGCAATTATAAATTCAGTCTTTGCGAGGCTTCCTGATTCTGTCTGGATAACGCGTCTTTGGGGTATCAGGTTCTTCTGGCAAAGTTGATTCGGGATCAACGTCGTTGTTTGGTTCGTCTGCTTCCAATATCACCGATTCTGAGGTAGATGCAATTGGTACTTTGATTTCATCACCAGGTGTATCGGATCGTGGTGTGGATTTGACGTTTATCAGTGACTCTAGAATCTGGTCAGCATGGCATCTTACAATGCTCTCTCCAACGTCCACGGTATACATTAGAGGTCCTTGCTGTGTGCAGATCGTTCCTGGCTGCCATTTCTCTGTGCGGTAGTCCCGGGACAAAACTGGTTGACCTATCTTAAAACTCCTGGTTGGCCTTTCATTCATATTCTGAAACTGCCTGTTCTCCACATCTCTTCTGATGTTTGGCTTAACCAAATCCAAGCGGCATCTTAGTCTTCGATTGAAGAACATCATGGCTGGAGTTTGGTTGGTATCCACCTTGTGTTGTAGGGGTATATCTTCATTACACATTGCCTTGATAGCCTTCTTGAATGTTTGAACGAACCTCTCGGCCAATCCATTGGTGGCTGGATGATATGGGGCGGATGTGTAATGCTTAACACCATTGTTCTTTAAGAACCTCCGGAACTCTTCAGACACAAACTGTGGTCCATTGTCGGAGCAAATCTGTTCAGGCAGCCCATTTCTGGCGAATTTGGTTCGTAAGACTGTGATGGTTTTTTCTGTGGTGGTTGAGGGCATTTTTATTACCTCTGGCCACTTTGAATGTGCATCCACCGCAATTAAAAACATCGAGTCCATAAATGGACCAGCAAAATCAAAGTGTACCCTTTGCCATGGAGATGACGGCCAGTCCCATGGATGTAGAGGGGCTTGTGGTGGGGCGTTTTGGACCTTCTGGCATCCTGTACAGCTCTTGGTCATCTCTTCGATTTCTCTATCGATTCCCAGCCACCACACAAACGCTCTGGCTAAGTTCTTCATTTTTACCCCTCCCAGATGACCCTCATGAAGCTCATTGAGCACTCTATCCTTCAATTTAGGTGGAATTACTACTCTGGATCCACACATCAAGGTTCCTAGGCACACTGACAGCTGTTCTCTTCTCGGCGAGAATGCTGGCAACAGTGGTTCTCCATGTGCTGGCTATCCCTTCACCGTTAAATCATAGACCCTGGAGAGTGTCGGGTCATTTCGTGTTTCCTTTTCTATGTTTGCATTCGTCACAGGTAGACATTCGACTATGGTCGAGTGGAATATCTCCACAGGATCCACTGCAGGTGCTTCTTCCACCGTCGGCAACGGTAGGCGCAACAATCCATCAGCATTCCCATGCTGTTTAGTTCCTTTGTACTCGATGTCATATTGGTGTGCCCCAGGAAAAGGGACCACCTCTGTAGCCGTTGTGCTGTCATTATCGGGACGCCCTTCTTAGGGTTGAAAATGGAGACAAGAGGTTGATGATCAGTTAGTAGAGTAAATTTCTGTCCGTGCAGGTAGCGATTGAACTTCTTCACCCCCCACACCAGGCTGAGGGCCTCTCTGTCAATCTGGGCGTAGTTACGCTCGGCTGCAGTTAACGAGCGTGACGCAAAAGCTATAGGCCTCTCTGAACCATCAAGGGATTTATGTGACAGTACCGCTCCAACGCCATAGGGAGACGCATCACACGCCAGTCTTATCGGTAGTGATGGGTTGTGGTGAGCCAATACTTCTCTTGAAGTGGTCAGGCCTTTACACTTCTGAAAGGCCCACTTACATTCATCGCTCCATTTCCATGCTACTCCAGTTTGTAGCAGGGCATTCAGTGGGTGCAGAATTGTGGACAAATTCGGCAAAAACTTATGGTAGTAATTCACCAATCCGAGGAATGACCTTAGTTGCGACACATTTTCAGGTGCTGGAGCCTTAACTACTGCTTCAATTTTGTCAGGGGACTTATGTAACTCCTCTTCATCAATCACGTGGCCGCAATACGATATTTGTTTCTTAAAAAACTCGCACTTGGGGCGATTGGCTCGTAGCCCATGTTCTCTTAGTCTAGTGAGCACCTGCTCTTGGTTGGCAAGGTGTTCACTGTCATTTTCACCTGTCACTAGGATGTCGTCCAAGTAACACTGAGTCCCCGGAATCCCTTGCAGGACTTGTTCCATCGCTCTTTGCCATATAGCCGGAACAGATGCAACTCCGAATACCAGTCGATTATACTGGTAAAGACCTTTGTGAGTGTTTATCGTGAGATATTTCCTAGAGGATTCTTCAGCCTCCATCTGCAAATATGCTTGCGCTAGGTCAATTTTTGTAAAACGTTTCCCTCCAGATAGTGAGGCGAAAATATCTTCTATCCTCGGAAGAGGATACTGTACTGTGTGAAGGAGTGGGTTCACAGTCACCTTGAAATCCCCACAGATGCGAACCTTCCTTGGCTCCTCAGACTTACTGTTTAACGTTTTCGTCATGACAGGAACGATGGGTGTCGCCCACTCGCTCCAGTCTACCTTAGTTAGCACGCCTGCATTCTCCAGATTCTCCAGCTCTGCCTCGACGGCTGGGCGAATTGCAAACGGTACCGGTCTTGCTTTAAAAACTTGGGAATTGCATTCTCTTCTATTTTTATCGAGGCGGTTATGCCTTTAAGAGTTCCTAGTTCTTGTTGAAATACCTCTTTAACGTTAGCCAAGATTTTTGACAATCGTCCAGGTGTGATGTCGTCATCCTTTTTACCAGCCACCGTCAGTGCCTGAATGGAGTGCCAGTCTAAACTTATCTTTCTGATCCATTCACGTCCCAATAATGGTGGTCCACCATCTTGCAGTATGTACAGATACAATTTTTGTATTTCCTTGCTGTTGTATTCGACAGGCACCCTTATTTTCCCTCTGGGGTATACTTTCTGCCCCGTATATGTCTTCAAGACAATGGATGTGTCTTTCAAGGGTATGTGTGAGAATAGCCGCTCGTAGTCTCATCGATTCATGACGGTCAGGGCTGATCCTGTATCCAATTCCATTTTGACTTGGGACCCTGCTATCGTGAGGGTGACCCAAATGGTTCGGTGATCCTCTTTTGTGATTACGTTGTGTAGTTTGAGACAGCTTAGTCTCTTGTTCCCGGATTCACTATCGCTCTTCTGGTCTTCGGAATTACTGTCCGTCATCTTTTGTACTTTCCTGTACTTTTCCTTAGTAGTCTTTTTGTTGTCGTTAGTCTTCTTCCTGGACCTGCAAACTCGTGCAATGTGTCCCATCTTTCCGCACTGCCTGCATGTTTTGTCCTTGGACCAGCAGTCCTTCTGGTCATGGGTTGTTCTGCCGCAGCGATAACATTTTTCAAATCCCCGTGTCATTTCATGGGTGCCGTATTCCTGTGGCTTTTGCTGTATTTCCGTAGCTCCCCTTGCTGCTGCTTCACACGATACTGCCACGGTGAAAGCCTTATCGAGCGTCAGCTCTTTCTCTGAGAGTAACCTCTTCTGGGTTCCTTCACTCAGGAGTCCACAGACAAATTTGTCCCGTAGGGCATCTGCCAGTCCTGCTCCGAACTGGCAGTGCTTTGATAGCTTGCGTAGTTCCGTAAGGTAATCAGCATTGCTCTCATCTTTATGCTGATTTCTCTTGTGGAATTTAAATCTTTCTGCTATCAGCAGCGGTGTAGGATTTAAGTGTTCCTGTAGGATATCAACAATTTCTTTAAAACCATTGGTTTGACTGGAGTGATCAGGTTCCGCAATAGGCCGTACGTTCTTGCATCCATTAAGTTTAGTAGTACCGATGCCTTTTTCTCATCGGCTACTTCATTTGCCTTGCAATATACTTCGACTCTTTCCACATACGTGGTCCAGTCTTCTATTGCATTATCGAAGGCAGTGATATTGCCAGTCTTCGGCATCTTGGAGATCTAAGATGGCGCCTCCCGCACTTTGCCTTCTTCCCCGCTGGATTAAGATGGCGCCTCCCGCGCTTTCTGTCTTTTCCGCTGCTGCCAATGCTGTTGCTGGCGTTTTTACGCCTTGATGGCGACACCCTATGGTCTTCGCGCACTTCCCCCCCGCACTGCTGCCAACGCCGCTCTCCGTGATCCCCGTGGCAAACTGCAGCTCCTCGCGGCTTTCTGCGCTTCTAATTCCTTTTATTTTAATCACTGTTTCCGTCGTCAGAGCAGACCCTATGGGACACTTTCCTCCCTCTTCTCATGTCTGTACGCTGCCCGGCTTCGTAGCACCAGCCACGCCCTGTGTGCTCCACCCTCTCTCTCTCTCTCCTCTTCCCGACAACACTGCTCGGCCCCGTTGAAAAGCCACCCGATCGAGCTCTAGCCCGCCGCAGCCCAGGAAGGATCAGTGTACCACCTGCCACCAGCCCGATTAGCTGGAACACCATAGACTGGATAACCAAGTCCAGCTCTCGACAGCCTCTCCTGCAAATCTTCGAATTCAATGAATCAGAGGGCGGTTGCCCACGGTCGATGCCCGTTTCTTCTGTTTTTTTTTCTTTTTGGATTTCTTCCTTCTGGCCTCGACCTCTAACAACTTCGCTTCAGGGATGGATCCCCGTGAGGTGGTGCAGAACTGTAGGTAAGTTCGGATCTGTTCGTCGCCAGTGAAACGTCCGTGTGTAATTGAGACACGGACTGCAGGAGTTGGTTATAACAGGTGTTTACTGAATGGAGACAAAACTGGAACTACTATACAAAGTTACTTCACAGGCTTATATACCAGGGTGGTCACTACTGGTACTGCAGTATACAGGGGCTGCAGAATATAGTTCCTTCTTCAAAGTACATACACTACAGTAAAGTGTACAGGGCGCAGCCGGGGTTCAGGACCGAGCGGCATCAACGAGAGAGGCGCGCAGGAAAACGCGCAGAGCGCGGCCGGTATTGAAGGGCTGAGCAGCATCCACGGGGGAAGAAAGGAAGCGCGGGAGACGCCATTATGAGCCACAGTGGAGAAGAAGGGAAAGCGCAGGAAGAAAGGAAAGCGCAGGAGACGCCATTTTGAGCCAGCGGAGAAGAAGGGAGAGCATGGGAGATGCCATTTTTGGCAATCCTACAGGACCACTTAAACCCCATACCGCTGCTGATAGCAGAAAGATTTAAGATTCACAAAAGGAACCAGCATAAAGACGAAAGTAATGCTGAGTATTTAACGGAACTGCGCAAGCTATCGAAACACTGTCAGTTTGGAACGGGACTAGCTGATACTTTAAGGGACAAGTTTGTGTGTGGGCTTCAAAGTGAAGGAACCCAGAAACGGCTTCTATCAGAAAAGGATCTTACGCTGGACAAGGCTTTCAGCATGGCAGTATCACACGAAGCAGCCGCACGGGGCGCTGCAGAGATACAACAGAGACCGCAAGAATATGGCACAAATGAAATGTCATATGGAGCAGTGAAGTGTTATCGCTGCGGCAGAACAACACACGACCATAAGGGTTGTTGGTTCAAGGACCAAGTGTGCAGACAGTGTGGAAAAGTAGGACACATAGCAAGTGTCTGCAGGTCGGAAGAGAAAACCAGCAGCAAGAAATCTCCACAGGAGAAGTACAAAAAGGTACATAAGGTGACGGAGAGTATTTCAGATGAACAGAAAAATGATACAGACTCCAGAAGCAAGGAGCTGGGTTGTCTGAAACTACATAATGTAATCAAAATGGTGGATCACCAAACTATCTGGGTCACGCTCAAGATAGACGGAGTCCAAGTGAAAATGGAATTGGACACAGGATCAGCCCTAACAGTCATAAACCGAAGGGACTACAAGCGGCTATTCTCACATATACCCTTGAGAGATACAGAGATTGTCTTGAAGATGTACACGGGGCAAAAAGTCTACCCCAAAGGAAAAATAATGGTGAACGTGATATACAACGGCAAGGAAACACCAAAAATGGACCTATATCTATTGCGAGATGGAGGACCACCACTACTAGGACGTGAATGGATCCGGAAGATACAGTTAGATTGGCATTCCATACAAGCACTGATGGTAGATGCCAAAAAGGATGACGACGTCACACCTGGACGACTGTCAAAAATGCTAACTGACGCACAAGAAGTGTTCCAGGAGGGACTTGGAACACTAAAAGGCATAACAGCAACGATCAAAATAGAGGAAAATGCAAGCCCAAAGTTATTTAAGGCCAGACCGGTACCTTATGCGATCCGCCCAGCCGTCGAAGCAGAGCTGGAAGGGTTGGAACGTTCTGGAGTACTGTCCAAAGTGGACTGGAGCGAGTGGGCTACACCCATCGTTCCTGTAATGAAGAGGTCGTTTAGTAATATGCCTGGGGAATCAAAGAAGGTTCGCATCTGTGGGGACTTTAAGGTGACAGTGAACCCAGTCCTTCACACGGTACAATATCCGCTTCCGCAGATTGAAGATATTTTTGTCTCGCTATCTGGAGGAAAACGCTTCACTAAGATTGATCTGGCCCAGGCGTACCTGCAAATGGAGGTAGAAGAAGCCTCGAAACCATACCTCACGATCAACACTCACAAAGGTCTCTACCAATACAACCGGCTGGTGTTCGGGGTAGCATCAGCTCCGGCTATTTGGCAAAGGGCAATGGATCAAGTCCTGCAAGGGATTCCAGGGACCCAGTGTTATTTGGACGACATCCTGGTCACGGGCAAAAATGACAGTGATCACCTCGCCAACCTGGAGCAGGTGCTCACTAGATTGAAGGAATATGGGCACTGAGCTAATCGCCACAAATGCGAGTTTTTCCAGAAGCAGATCTCGTATTGTGGCCACGTTATTGATGAAGAGGGGTTACATAAGTCCCCTGAAAAGATTGAGGCAGTAATCAAGGCTCCAGCACCGGAAAATGTGTCACAACTGAGGTCGTTCCTCGGGCTGGTGAACTACTACCATAAGTTCTTGCCGAATTTGTCTACAGTACTACACCCACTGAACATTCTACTGCAAACGGGGGTACCATGGAAGTGGAATGACGAATGTAAACGAGCTTTCCAGAAGTGCAAAGAATTGATCACATCAAAAGGGGTGTTGGCTCATTTCAACCCAGCACGACCAATTCGGTTGGCGTGTGATGCATCACCCTATGATATTGGTGCGGTGCTGTCACACAAATTCCCGGACGGGTTGGAGAGGACAGTAGCCTTTGCATCTCGATCACTAACCTCAGCCGAGCGTAACTACACCCAGATTGACAGGGAGGCTCTCAGCCTAGTGTGGGGAGTAAAAAAGTTCAACCACTATCTGCACGGGCAGAAGTTCACCTTGCTGACTGACCACCAACCACTTGTCTCCATCTTTAATCCAAAGAAGGGCGTTCCGGTGATGACTGCGCAACGGCTACAAAGATGGTCCCTTTTTCTGGGGGCGAACCAATATGAAATAGAGTATAAGGACACGAAACAGCATGGAAACGCTGATGGGCTATCAGGCCTGCCACTGCCTACTGCGGAGGAAGCACCAGCAGTGGATTCTGTCGAAATATTTTATTCGACTATAATTGAAAGCTTGCCAGTAACTAACGCGGATATAGAGAAAGAGACCCGAAATGACCCGACACTGTCTCGGGTATATGATTTGACGGTGAAGGGATGGCCAACACATGGTGACTCACTGTTGCCAGCATTCTCATCCAGAAGAGAACAGCTGTCAGTATGCCAGGGGACCTTGATGTGTGGATCCTGAGTGGTAATTCCACCCAAGTTAAGGGAGAGAGCGCTCAATGAGCTTCACGAATGCCATCTGGGAGGGGTGAAAATGAAAAGCCTTGCTAGGGCTTATGTGCGGTGGATGGGGATCGATCAGCAAATCGAGGACCTGACAATGAGCTGCTCAGGATGCCAGAAGGTCCAAAATGCACCACCACATGCCCCTCTACACCATGGGAGTGGCCCTCCTCTCCATGGCAAAGGGTGCATATTGATTTTGCTGGTCCATTCATGGACTGAATGTTCTTAATGGCCGTGGATGCGCACTCGAAATGGCCTGAGGTGATCAAAATGTCCTCCACCACCACGGAGAAAACGATTGCAGTCCTACGGACCATTTTTGCCAGAAACGGCTTGCCAGAGCAGATTTGCTCTGATAACGGACCACAGTTTGTGTCCGAAGAGTTTCAGAAATTTATGAGAAGGAATGGGGTAAGGCATTACACATCTGCCCCGTATCAGCCAGCCACAAATGGATTGGCTGAGAGGTTCGTACAAACCTTTAAAAAGGCAGTAAGGGCCATATGCGATGACAACATTCCACTGCAGCATAAGGTGGACAATTTCCTATTAGCCTACAGAAATGCGACACATGCAGTTACCAACCAGACCCCGGCCATGATGTTCTTTAACCGAAGGTTGCGATCTCGCCTGGATTTGCTCAGACCAAATGTACGAAGAAATGTTGAGAATAAGCAATTCCAGCACATCAATGAGAAGCTGACAAGGAGCTTCAATGTATGGCAACCAGGAACGATATGCACACGGCAGGGGCCACTAATGTACACAGTGGATGTTGGGGAGAACATTGTGAGATGCCATGTCGACCAGATCCTAGCGTCACAGGAATGAGTCAACCCCATGTCTCACGTACCTGGTGATGAACCCAACATACAGGTAGCATCTACCCCAGAAACAGTAGCATTGGAAGCTGATGAACCAACCGACGACAGGGGGGCAGAATCGCCTCCGCACCAAGAGCAAGACACTCAGGAAAGGCGCTATCCAGAAAGGATCAGGAAGCCGCCCCAAGACTGAATTTATAAATGGACTATTTTCAGTTAATGTTGCATGTTAAAAGTGTTAACTGTTAAATGAATGTTATGTTACTGTTAATCTAAAAGGGGAGGAATTGTAGTGTATGTACCTTTAAGGGGAGAACTACTTTTTTACAGCTCCTGTATACTGTAGTACCGGCAGTGACCACACCTGTATATAAACCCTGAGTAGGGATCTGTACTTTTAGTTTTTAGAGTAACCCTCATCCAGTAAACACCTGTTGATTGTTCCTCTGCAGTCTCTGTCAATTTATTGAAGGACACCATACATCAAAATTCATGGTTTTAGCAATTATCGCATTGCTGTTTGTAGGAGCTTGCTGTGCGCAAATTGGCTGCTGCCTTTCCTAAATTACATTAGTGACTGCACTTCAAAAAGTATTGTAAACGCTTTGGGATGTCCAATAGTCATGAAAGGTGCTAAATAAATGCAAGTCTTTCTTTTTTTCAATACTCTTTTGCCAGTGGTCCACTCCTCTTGCTTTCTGGCATGTTATATATAAATTCTTAATTTCATTTCTCTATTTACTGATTTCTTAACATATATTCTTAGTAGCTTTGCTACATGTACTTTAGGAAGGATGTCAAGGCCTTGTAGAGGGTGCAGAGGAGATTTACTCGAATGGTATGATGGTTGAGGGACTTCAGTTATGTGGAGAGACTAGAGAAGCTGGGATTGTTCTCCTTAGAGCAGAGAAGGCGAATGGGAGATTTTTATAAAAACATTTTATTCAATCACGGAATGTGGGCATTTCTGGCAAGCCCAGCATTAATTGCCCTTGAGAAGGTGGTGGTGAGTCGCCTTCTTGAACCGCTGCAGTCCGTGTGGTGAAGGTATTCCCCCACAGTGCTGTTAGGTGGGGAGTTCTAGGATTTTGACCCAGTGACGAGGAAGGAATGGTGATATACTTCCAAGTCAGGCTAGTATGTGATGTGGAGGGAAACTTGGAGGTGGCGGAGTTCCCATGCACCTGCTGCCCTTGTTCTTCTAGGTGGTAGAGGTCGTGGGTTTGGGAGGTGGTGCCGAAGAAGCCTTGGCGAGTTGCTGCCAAGCATCTTGTAGATGGTACACACTGAGCCACACTACGCTGGTGGCGGAGGAAGTGAATGTTTAAGGTGGTTGATGGGATGCCGATCAAGCGGGCTGCTTTTTTCTGGATGGTGTTGAGGAACTTGAGTGTTTTTGGAGTGGCACTCATCCAGGCAATTAGAGAGTATCCCCTTTGGGGAGTCAGGAGATGAGATATTTGTCTCAGACTACCCAGCCTCTGACCTGCTCTTGTAGCCACCATATTTATGTGGCTGGTTCAGTTAAGATTATGGTCAATGGTGACCCCCAGGATGTTGATGTTGGGGTATTATACAATGGTAATTGCTGTTGAATGTCAAAAGGAAGTGGTTAGAATCTCTCTTGTTCGAGATGGTCATTGCCTGGCACTTGTGTTACTTATCAGCCCAAGCCTGGATGTTGTCCAGGTCTTGCTGCATGCGGGCACGGACTGCTTCATTATCTGAGGAATTGCGAATGGAACTGAACACTGTGCAATCATTAGCAAACATCCCCACTTCTGACCTTATGATGGAGGGAAGGTCATTGATGAAGGAGCTGAAGTTGGTTGCACCAAGGAGGCATCCCTGAGGAACTCCTGCAGCGATGCCCTTGGACTGAAAGGATTGGCCTCCAACAACCACAACCACTTTTCTTTGTGCTATGTATCAACTATCACCGCCCCTCTCCACATCTCCGTCCAGAATGTCCGCTCACTTGTGAACAAGGCCTTTGCCATCATGAGCTTATTGTGGATGATTGCATCAACATCATGGCCTTGACGGAAACCTGGGTGAGGGGTGATGACACCTTCCCCCTAAATGAAACCTCTTGTCCTGACTATACCTTCCACCACCTGTCCTGCCCCGACCGTCACAGTGGCGGTTTGGCTCTTATCACCAAATCACACCTTAGTCTGTCTCCCTACTCCTCTGGCACTTTAAGCATCTCACCTTGTTCCACACCTCATCTCATTTAAAGTCCTCATTCTCTACCACCCATCCAATTACCATAAAAATGTTCTTACCAAGATATCTTCACTGCTTTCCTCCCTCAGCCTCTGCACCGAGCGACTTCTCATCCTTGGTGATTTCAAGCTCCATCTCAATTCATCATGCTCTCTCTCCTCTGAATTCACTGGCCTCCTATCCTCCCTTCACCTCTCCCTCCATGCACGGCCCTCATCTCCGCTACGTTAGGTCCATGGAACACAGACTTGAATGGATATGGTGGACAATTAGTTTAGCCATTCACCGCCAGATGTGGCTGGACCACCTAAAGCACTATCGGGTCCTGGTCTTGTCTGCAAAAACTATTCACTATTCCAGGATCATTCTGGAATGCAAAGATAACCCCCGGCTTCTTTTCTCTACTGCAAACCGTCTTCTTAAACCCCCTCCCCTGTCTCCTCCACCCTCACCTCCGATAACAAGTGTGAGGAGCTCATAGACTTCTTTGTCTCTAAGATTGAGACCATCAAATCAGCTGCCACTGCCACTTCCCATCCTTTCCCTAACCCATCGAGCTAAACATCCTCTAAGGTTCCCCTCTGCCCTAGCCCTGAACTCGCATCTTTCTTCAGTTTCTCTCTGATCTCTTCTCATGCCCTCTCCGAGTTCATCTTGTACATGAGACCCACTTTCTGCTCCCTCGATCCTATTCCCACTAAACTGCTGACCACCCAACTTCCTTTTCTGGCTCCCATGTTAGCTGACATTGTTAACTGTTCTCTCTCCTCAGGTACTGTCCTCCTCTCTCTCAAATCTGCCGTCATCAACACTCTCCTCAAAAAACCAACCCTTGACCCCGCTGTCCTTGCAAACTACCACCCCATCTCCAACCTCCCTTTCATCTGTAAAATCCTTGAACATGTTGTCGCCTCCCAAATCTGTGCCCATCTTTCCCGCAACTCCATGTTTGAAACCCTCCAATCAGGTTTCCGCCCCTGCCACAGTACTGAAACGGTTTTTATCAAAGTCACAAATGAAATCCTTTTTCACTGTGATAAAGGTAACTATCCCTCCTCATCCTTCCCAACCTGTCTGCAGCCTTTGACATGGTTGACCACTCCAACCTCCCCCAACGCCTCTCTACCATCGTCTGGCTGGGTGGGACTGCACTCACATGGTTCCATTCTTATCTATCTAATCGTAGCGAGAGAATCACCTGCAATAGCTTCTCGACCCACTCCCGCATTATTACCTCTGGTGTCCCTCAAGGATCTATCATTGGCCCCCTCCTATTTCTCATCTACACGCTGCCCTTCAGCGACACCATCTGAAAACACAGCATCAGTTTCCACATAAGAACATAACATAAGAACATAAGAATTAGGAGCAGGATTAGGGCATATGGCTCTTGCAGCCTGTTCTGCCATTCAATAAAATCATGCCTGATCCTCAACTTCAACTCCACTTTCCCACCCAATCTCCATATCCCTTGATTCCCCTATCTATGTATCTCAGCCTTGAATATTTTCAATGACTCAGCATCCATAGCCCTTTGGGGTACAGAATTCCAAAGAATCACAACCCTCTGAATGAAGAAATTCCTCACAGTACTCCAGTTGTGGTCTCAACAAAGACCTGTAGGCCTAGAAATTGAGTTTGCGCTGCGCCAGGGCTTTAGCGCCGGAAGTTAGCGCTGGCGCTAAGTCCCTTTGCGCGCGCCAAAAATTCAGTAGCGCCGTGCCCAAACGGCTGCCGGCGCTACTGAAGGGTTTTAGCGCCTGAAAACTGGCGCAACGCACCGCATTGCGGCGCTATTCCGGCGCTGCTGCGCCCGCTGCAGTGCGGCAGGCTCGGGAAGTGCAGGCCTCCTCCTTCCGTTAAGGAGGAGCTGCCTGCACCCGGCCGCGGCCCGCGCAAATCTCTTCAAAAATGAGCCCGGTACCTCGGACAAGTGCCGGGCTTGCATCTGTTCCGGGGGGGGGGTGGGGAGAAGTCCGGGGAGGGAGCTGCGGGCAGGCGGCCGGCAGGAAAGCGGCCGGCCGCCGTGCCTCCTTAAAGCGCCGGCGCAGACTCCGGCAACACTCGTTTGCCGGAGTCTTAGTTGCGGCTGCCACTGGCGAGGCGGCCGCAACTGAATTTCGGCTTGGGGCCGGGTTACCACGGCAACCGGGACGCTGCGCACACCGATGACGTCATCGGTGCCGGCGCAGCGCTACCGGTCTACCGCCGCGGAAGGGCCCCAGGCAATTTAGGAACCGGCGCCAATTGCAGCGCTAGGCCCTCTAGCGCCGCAAAATCGGTGCTAAGGGCACTGAATTTCTAGGCCGTACAATCATAGTAAGACTGCCTTACTTTTGTACTCCAACCCCCTTGCATTAAAGGCCAACATGCCACTTGCCTTCCTAATTGCTTGCTGTACCTGCATGCTAACTTTATGTGTTTCCTGTACAAGGACACCTAAATCTCTCTGAACACCAACATTTAAAAGTTTCTCACCATTTAAAAAATATTCTACTTTTCATTTCCTAAAACCAAAGTGAATAACCTCACATTTCCTCACATTGTACTCCATCTGCCACCATATTGCCCACTCACTTAACCTGTCTATATCCCTTTGCAGGCTCTTTCTGTCCTTGTAGGATTCACAAAATTCCCACATCTCCCAAGTTATTAATAAGGGACCCTGAAGGACAAGTTATTAACAAGGGTACCCTAAAAGGAAATGGCTTTTGGACTTCATGACAAAATCTGCAAGGTTAAAGGCAGGACCCTGCAAAAAGCATGTCAAGTTCAAAGCTCAAAACTTGACATGCCCGGGCCTGTAGGAGACAGCTTTAATTTGTGATTTCAAACCCGACAGCTAAAGGAGACAGAACACGCATTCTTCCCTTTAAAACAAATCAACTCAGGAAGAGGTTTAATCATGCACAAAGTTAAAGCCATCAAGACTATGCATATATAATTGCCTACAGTTCAAAATAGTTACCAAGCCAGGAAGATACCGATTTGCATTATGGATAAACAAACACCAAGACATTAAAGACCATTTAGCAACGGGATAACTGCCCAAACACCAATTAAGGTGAATGACCATAATCACCTTAAATGAGCCCACCAAAATTAGACAAAGAAATAGCCCTGATTTGGCACGCAGATAACGAACTTCAAAATAGTATAACTGTAGGCCCACCGGTAACCAAGGGCAAGCAAGCGAGCAGGGGAGCAAGCAGAGAAGGGCAGAAAGAAAGCGTTGGGGACAAGCAGGCACACGCTCGGGTGCAGGGTTACTCGAAACTCAAAGAAGCAGACAGAACATCACGGTGAGGAGGCATGGTGGGGCAGGCTCAACCAAAGACGACTAGGCCGCAACCGCAGCCTTACGCAGAGACCGACCATGAGCACCGCGGTAACAAATGGCCAGGTAAACCATACCTTCAGATCATTACCACTGCACAGGTAATGATCTAGGCCACTGTGACCGAGCTGACACCGAAGACCGCCAGCCGAACCCCAACCGCAATGAAACTCGATGACCAGACCACCACCAGAAGAACGAAACCCGAAGTTTTCCACTCTACAAGATAAAGTACCTAACAAAGACTTTACTCCCTATCTCTAACGGAGAAAAGAAGGTACTCACCCAGACAAATCCACAACCGCGCCCTTACCGCATCTGCAGACTCCACCCAACTGAAGAATCTTCGCAGATTCTAAGCCTGGGACCACGTGGCGATGGCAGGCCCCAAAGGACACAAAGAGCGAACCCCAAAAACGCAACCGGCTTAATTGACAGGATTCGAACTGTCAAGAAACCCCTATTGGTGAGCATAATCCCTGGCTCTTGTAGTGCAATTTAGTTAGGTATTGGGGGTGGGACAGGGGTAGGGGGATTGTTAATGTGATTTTCCTTCATTGTGCCGTGTGTTCCCCATTCTTAATTAAGTGTATTTTTGTATGCCTGTAATCACTCCAGTAATTTAAGTGTGTAATTTTATTGTGACTCTAAATAAAATACAGTTTTCTTGCACCAAACCAGTTGTCTACTCCAATTCTGTACCGTCGCCTGTACCTAAGCCCGGTGTCTAGAACCCAGGGGTGTGGGAGCGATTCGAACCGCTCAAAACCAGTCAGGGGCAAAGCTGACTGCACACACCACCCCCTACAGTCCTCCTCACAGATTACTTTCGCACCTAACTTTGTATCATCAGCAAACAACAGCAATGTGGTTGACTCTTAACTGCTCTCTGAAATGGCTGAGCAAGCCACTCAGTTGTAAAAAACCGCTACAAAACACAATAATAAGAATAAAACCAGATGGATCACTCAGCATTGACCTCGGCACCAGCTACAGACATGACAACGGCACACCCAGCCCAGACAACCCTGCAAAGTCCTCCTCACCAACATCTGGGGACTTGTGCCAAAATTGGGAGAGCTGTCCCACAGACTAGTCAAGCAACAGCCTGATATAGTCATACACACAGAATCATACCTTTCAGCCAATGTCCCAAACTCCTCCATCACCATCCCAGGGTATGTACTGTCCTACCAGCAGGATAGACCCACCAGGGGTGGAGGCACAGTGGTATACAGCCGGGAAGGAGTGGCACTGTGAGTCCTCAACATTGACTCCGGATCGCATGAAGTCTCATGGCTTCAGGTCAAGCATGGGCAAGGAAACCTCCTGCTGACTACCACCTGCCACCCTCCCTCAGCTGATGAATCAGTACTCCATGTTGAACACCACTTGGAAGAAGTACTGAGGGTAGCAAGGGCACAGAATGTAGTCTGGGTGGGGGAGTTCAATGTCCATCACCAAGTGTGGCTTGGTAGCACCACTACTAACCGAGCTGGCCGAGTCCTGAAGGACGTGGCTGCCAGTCTGGGCCTGCGACAGCTGGTGAGAAAAACCTACTTGACCTCATCCTCACCGATCTACCTGACGCAGATGCATCTGTCCATGACAGCATTGATGGAGGCAAAATCCCATCTTCACACTGAGGACACCCTCCATCGTGTTGTGTGGCACTACCACCGTGCTAAACGGAATAGATTCAGAACAGATCTAGCAGCTCAAAACTGGACATCCATGAGGTGCTGTGGGCCATCAGCAGCAGCAGAATTGTATTGTATCACAATCTGTAACCTCATGGCCCAGCATATCCCTCACTCTACCATTACCATCAAGCCAGGAGACCAAAACTGGTTCAACAAGGAGTGTAGAAGAGCATGCCAGGAGCAGCACCAGGCATACCAAAAAATGAGGTGCCAACCTGGGGAAGCTGCAACACAGGACTACATGCATGCTAAAAAGTGGAAGCAGCATGCTACAGACAGGACTAAATGATCCCACAATCAATGGATCAAATCAAAGCTCTGCAGTCCTGCCACATCCAGTCGTGAATGATGGTGGACCATTAAACAACTAACGGGAGAGGAGGCTCCATGAATATCCCCATCCTCATCGGCCTCCCACCATCACAGAAGCCAGTCTTCAGCCAATTCAATTCACGCCACATGATATCAAGAAATGGCTGAGTACACGGGATACAGCAAAGGCTATGGGCCCCGACAACATCCCGGCTGTCGTGTTGAAGACTTGTGCCCCAGAACTAGCCGCGCCTCTAGCCAAGCTGTTCCAGTACAGCTACAACACTGGCATCTATTCGACTATGTGGATAACTGCCCAGGTATGTCCTATCCACAAAAAGCAGGACAAATCCAATCCATCCAATTACTGCCCCAGCAGTCTCCTCTCAATCATAAGCAAAGTGTTGGAAGGTGTCATCGACAGTTCTATCAAGCGGCACTTACTCACTAATGACCTGCTCACTGATGCCCAGTTTGGGTTCCGCCAGGACCACTTGGCTCCAGACCTCATTACAGCATTGGTCCAAAAATGGACAAAGGAGCTGAATTCCAGAGGTGGGGTGAGAGTGACTGCCCTTGACATCAAGACAGCATTTGACCGAGTATGGCATCAAGGAGCCCTAGTAAAACTGAAGTCAATGGGAATCAGGAGGAAAACTCTCCACTGGAGTCATACCTAGCACAAAGGAAGATGGTTGTGGTGGTTGGTGGTCAATCATCACAGCCCCAGGACATTGCTGCAGGAGTTCCTCAGGGCAGTGTCCTAGGCCCAAACATCTTCAGCTGTTTCATCAATGACCTTCCCTCCAACATAAGTTCAAAAATAAGGATGTGCGCTGATGACTGCACAGTGTTCAGTGCCATTCGCAACTCCTCAGATAATGAAGCAGTCTATACCCGCATGCAACAAGACCTGTACAACATTCAGGCTTGGGCTGATAAGTGACAGGTAACATTCACGCCACACAAGTTCCAGTCAATGACTATCTCAAACAAGCGAGAGTCTAACCACCACCCATTGACATTCAATGGCATTACCATCACCGAATTCCCCACCATCAACATCCTGGGGGTCACCATTGACCAAAAACTTAACTGGACCAGCCACATAAATACTGTGGCAACAAGAGCAGTCAAAGGCTAGGTATTCTGCGGTGAGTGCCTCACCCCCTGACTTCCAAAAGCCTTTCCACAATCTACATGATACAAGTAAGGAGCGTGATGGAATACTCTCCACTTGCCTGGATGAGTGCAGCTCCAACAACACTCAAGAAGCTCAACACCATCCAAAACAAAGCAGACCGCTTGATTGGCACCCCATCCATCACCTTAAACATTCACTCCCTCCAGCACTGGTGTATCGTGGCTGCAGTGTGTATCATCTACAAGATGCACTGCAGCAACTCGCCAAGGCACCTTTGGCAGCACCTCCCAAACCCGCGACCTCTACCACCTAGAAGGACAAGGGCAGCAGGCGCACAGGAACACCACCACCTGCAAGTTCCCCTCCAAGTCACACACCATCCTGACTTGGAAGTATATCACCATTCCTTCATCATCGCTGGGTCAAAATCCTGGAACTCCCTCCCTAACAGCACTGTGGGAATACCTTCACCGCACAGACTGCAGCGGTTCAAGCAGGCAGCTCATCACCACCTTCTCAAGAGCAATTAGAGATGGGCAATAAATGCTGGCCTTGCCAATGATGCCCAGGTCCCATGAATTAATTTTTAAAAAACTTAGCTACATTGCACTTGGTCCATTCATCTAAATCATTAATATAGATTGTGAATAGCTTGTGGAGCAATCTTTTATGTGGCACCTTATCGAATGCCTTTTGGAAATCCAAATATACTACATCCAATGGTTCCCTTTATCTACCCTGCTAGTTACTGTTACGTTCATTAATAACTAGTCATTTTCATTATGAACAGCTAGTCAATTTATTCATGCCATGTGGACTTGTACAGCATCCATCTTGACTACTGCCTTCTGGTAGCCTAGTGCATCATGGGTAGTCCCACTCTTATATACATACAGCTCCTACATACAGCAACATACAGCTCCACCTAGTGTACCATTCAAGAATGACAGGTTACTGATCATTATATCCCCCTTTCTTTGAGGTTAAACAAAATCAATATCAATCAACTTTCAAGAAACACGATAAAGATGATATCAGTAACACTTTTGTTAGTGCTCTATAAACATAAACATTTTCACAACAGTCAACACATTTTCAAAGCTTTACTTTATACTCAAAGATTAAGTCTATCAGGCTTTTTTACTTCATGTGTGGATCTTCTCAGCACAGGTAAGTCTGATGTGTTTTCATGAGAGCCTGTATGTGTGTTTGTGTTAGATTGTTCTGGTGGTGATTGACAAGATTCAGTTGCGGCATTGTCATCGATTTGCTCTTGGATAGTTTCTTGTGTTTTTAGGAGGGAACGGCGGTTCCTTCTGAGAATCTTTCCTTCCTCGATTCTAACAGTGTATGACCTTGGTCCTACTTCCTCAAGAACTGTAGCTTTCCTGTTCCATGCATCTGGATCCTCAATCCTGACAACATCATCCCTTGTCAATGGTTTTAGAGTTTTGGATGTCTTGTCATAGTATGATTTCTGTTTCAGCTTTAACAGTTGAAGTATCTATCTCAGTTCCTTACTTTGCTTTTTTTTGCACAGCAGGGTAGCATGGTGCGCAACTTGCGACCCATTAGGAGTTCAGCAGGTGAAGAACCAGAGTCTAAAGGTGAGGCTCGGTAGCTCAGCAGGGCGAGATAAGGATCAGACTTGCTTTCTATTGCTTTCTTTAGTAGCTGTTTGAGAACTTTGTAGTGTATGTGCCTTTAAGAGCCCCCTGTGTACTGTAATGCCGGTAATGGCCACTCGGGCTATATAAGCCTGTATATTGTGTTGTATCAGTTAGTTCCCCTCCAGACTTTGTTCAGTAAACACCTGTGAAACCAACTCCTGTCTTCAGTGTCTCTATTAACACATGGACACAACAGTGGCGATGAATTGGAAACGGACTTACCAGCAATTCGGCAGCACCTCAAGGACATCGATTCCTCTGGCGTCCAAAGTCGAAGAAAAGCAAGAAAAAGCAAAAGCTGTGGTTTCACCAGCTAGCCGAGCTGGTGGCAGGTACTGCAATAATCCTTCCTGGGCATCGGGCTGGGGCTCCAGCGGCTTGCTCTGCAGCTAGGCCAAGCAGCGAAGGCGGAGGCAAGCAGTAACAGATGGGGAGGGAGCACTCGGGAGACGGCCGGCGCTGCAAGCAGGTCGGCGTTCAGACCTAGCAGAGAGAGTCCGGCAGGAACGAGTCTCCACCTGTAAATAAATAAATAAAAAGAAGGGAAACCCGCAGAAAACAGCGTTGTCATCGGCAGCAGCGGCGGGGAAGCGCGGGAAGCGCCATATCTTTTCTGCAGAAAAGAAAGAAAAGCGCGGGAAGCGCCATTTTTTTTCCACGATGCCTAAGTCTGGCAATATTGATGCTTTTGATAACAATATAGAGGATTGGACCACATATGTGGAAAGAGTGGAGGTATATTGCACCGCAAATGGAATAGAAAATGAAAAAAAAGCGTCAGTACTTCCAAATCTAATGGGCGCAAAGACATACGGGCTGTTACGAAACTTAATCACTCCAGCCAAACCAAAGGACAAGAATTTTAAAGAAATTGTTGATACCCTACAGGAGCACTTAAACCCAACACCGCTGCTGATAGCGGAATGATTCAAATTCTTCAAGAGGAATCAACACAAGAATGAAAGTAACGCTGATTACCTCACCGAATTAAGAAAGCTATCAAAGCACTGCCAATTCGGGGCAGGACTAGCAGATTATCTTCGAGACAAATTCGTCTGCGGTCTCTTAAGTGAAGGAACACAGAAAAGGCTGCTTTCTGAGAAAGATTTAACACTGGACAAGGCTTTCAGTATGGCTGTATCATACGAAGCAGCCGCAAGAGGAGCTGCAGAGATACAACAAAAGACACAGGACTTCGGCACCCATGAAATGACACAGGGTTTTGAGAGATGTTATCGTTGCGGCAGATCCACCCATGACCAGAGGGACTGCTGGTTCAAGGACAAAGCATGCAGGCAACGCGGAAAGATTGGACACATTGCACGGGTATGCCGATCTGGACAAAAAAAATCCACGGACAGGAAAAAATAAATCAATAAAGAAAAGTACAGAAAGGTACAAATGATGACGGACAGTAGCTCCGAAGACCAGAAGAGCGATAGCGACTCCGAAAACAAGAGACTAAGCTGTCTCAAATTACATAATGGCCCAGAAATTAGGATCGGGAGCTTGCCGCGCGTGCAAGCCCCCGATGTGCACTTACCTGGCGCGCTGACATTTTAATTCTGGCCCGCATTGCATTTCCTCTGACTGGCCCACTTGAGGTCCTGCCGCGCTGTGCGTGCGTGACCCAACGGCGTACTTAGTGCGATGAGCCGGCTGGGATCACGTGAGCACAGGGCAACCAATGGGAGGTTGCAAAAGTTCATTCAGGAGTTTGACAGTAAGAGCTGTCAAACTCATGAAAACTCCTGGCCCCAAAACATTACTTAAACCTGAAAGAAAATTTAAAAAAACATTGCACTATTTAAATGAACCATAAAGAACTCTGAAAAACTATTTTAAACAATAATTTTAAAATTTGAAAAAAAAATTTATATAAAAAATCGGGGCTTAAACTAAACTTACCTTACTGTAAATTCTTTAAAAATAACAAACCTGTGGGAAAAAAAATCTAAATTGTACTCAAAGCCCACTTACCTGTAAAACTAAGTACTTACGTCTGGTTTTTCCACGCGTAAAAACCGGAGGCCTTTACACTCGAGCAACTCTGAAAAAAAAAAAGGAATTTCACTGCGCACGTGCTGCCTGTGCAGTCGCACGTGCTGTGCCTCTGAACCCCTTTGTTCAGAGGACTGGAAATGCCGGTTTTCCCCGCATGCGCTGTGCATGCTGAACACCGGCATTTCCTCCGGCCAGACGCGTGAGTACCCCAACCGTACTCACACGTTCAGAGAGGAATTACTGGGCCAATGTAATTGCCAAAGAAGATTACCAGACCATTTGGGTTACCCACATGATAGCAGGGTCCCCAGTTAAAATGGAGCTAGATACAGGATCAGCTCTGACCGTCATAAATCGATGGGATTACGAGCGACTATTTCCGCATACAGGTAGACTATCCTTTATCCGAAAACCTCGGGACCAGCCTTGTTTCGGTTTTCGGAATATTTCGGATTTCGGAAGGTGGGTCGGTGGGGGTCCGCGGGGGGGTCGGCGGGGGTCCGAGGGGGGGTCGGCGGGGGTCGGGGTCGGCGGGGGTCCGCGGGGGGGTTGGCGGGGGTCGGGGTTGGCGGGGGTCCGTGGGGAGGTCGACGGGGGTCGGGGTCGGCGGGGCTCCGTGGGGGGGTCGGCGGGGGTCGGGGTCGGGGGGGGTCGGCATCGGCGGGGGTCCGCGGGGGTGTCCGCAGTCGTGGCTTGTCCGTCGCTGCTAGCCTGGAATGCAATGAAGTTCCGCATTTCCACCAACAGGTCGTCATGCTCGGTCGGAACAGGGGCCGGCACCGCCGCGGGCTCAGAGCTCTCATTGCTTTCGAGACTTTGGAAGAGAGTCAGGTGGTTCCGCGGGGGGATCGGCGGGGGGTCGTGCGCACGACTTACGCTGACCCTCTGCTCAGCGTAAGTCGGCAGGGGTCGGGATTGGCGGGGGTCCGCGGGGGGATTGGCGGGTGTCGGGGTTGGCTGGGGTCCGTGGGGGTACGCGGGGGGGTCCGCGGGGGTCAGGGTCGGCGGGGGGTCGGCGGGGATCCGCGGGGGGGTCCGCGGGGGGTCGTGCGCATGACTTACGCTGACCCTAAGCTCAGCGTAAGTCGGCGGGGGTCGGGGTCGGCGGGGGTCTGCGGGGGGGTCGGCGGGGGTTGGGGTCGGCGGGGGTCCGCGGGGGGGTCGGCGGGGGTCTGCGGGGGTCCGCGGGGGGTTCCGCGGGGGGTCGTCCGCATGACTTACGCTGACCCTCTGCTCAGCGTAAGTCGTGCGCCACTCTGGTCATGTCGTGCGCACGACTTACGCTGACCGAAAAACCTTCGGTTTTTAGAGGGTTTCGGTTTTCGGAAGTTCGGATAAAGGGTAGTCTACCTGTATACCTTTAAAAGACACATCCATTATCTTGAAAACATATACAGGGCAGAAAGTATACCCCAAAGGAAAAATAAGGGTGCCTGCTGTATACAACGGCAAGGAAATACAAAAGTTGTATTTATACGTTCTACAAGATGGTGGTCCACTGCTGTTGGGACGTGAAAGGATCAGGAAAATACTTTTAGACTGGCACTCCATTCAGGCACTGACTGTGACCAGGAAGGAAAAAAAGCGATGATGATGTCATACCTGAACGATTAAAAGACATCTTGGCCAACGCCAAATAAGTGTTTCAAGAGAAACTAGGAACCTTGAAAGGCATCACTGCCTCAATAAAAGTGGAAGATGCGGCAATTCCCAAGTTTTCTAAGGCAAGACCGGTGCCATACGCAATTCGTCCAGCAGTTGAGGCAGAGATGGAGAATTTGGAAAAGGCAGGCGTATTATCCAAAATAGATTGGAGCGAGTGGGCAACACCCATCATCCCAGTCATGAAGAAAACGTTGAATAATGATAAATCTGAAGAACAGAGAAAAATTCGCATCTGTGGAGACTTCAAGGTGACTGTAAACGCGATCCTTCACATGGTACAGTAACCTCTTCCGAGGATAGAAGATATTTTCGCCTCACTATCCGGAGGGAAACGTTTCACTAAAATTGACTTGGCACAGGCATATCTACAGATGGAGGTTGAAGAGGCCTCTAAAAATTATCTCACGATAAATACACACAAAGGCCTGTACCAGTACAATCGACTGGTTTTTGGAGTAGCATCCGCTCCAGCTATCTGGCAAAGAGCTATGGAGCAAGTCCTCCAAGGGATTCCGGGGACTCAATGCTACCTAGATGACATCCTTGTAACAGGAGAAAACGACAACGCGCACCTTGCCAATTTGGAGCAGGTGCTCACTAGACTGAGAGAACGGGGCCTACGAGCAAATCGCCCCAAGTGCGAATTTTTCCAGAATCAAATATCATATTGTGGCCACATAATTAATAAGGAAGGGTTGCATAAGTCACATGAAAAAATTGAAGCGGTCATAAAAGCCCCAGCACCTGAAAATGTTTCACAATTAAGGTCGTTCCTGGGATTAATAAATTACTATCATAAATTTTTACCGAACTTATCAAATCTTCTACACCCTCTTAATGAACTGCTACAAACAGGAGTAATTTGGAAATGGAGCGAAGACTGTAAACGTGCCTTCCATAAATGCAAAGACTTAATCACGTCCAAAGAACTTTTGGCTCATTACAACCCATCACTGCCAATCAGACTGGCGTGCGATGCATCCCCTTACAGCGTAGGAGCAGTATTATCGCATAAATTCCCTGATGGCTCGGAACGGCCGATAGCTTTTGCGTCACGCTCATTGAACTCAGCTGAGCGTAACTATGCCCAAATCGACAGGGAAGCACTCAGCCTGGTATGGGGAGAGAAGAAATTCAACCATTACCTACACGGACAAAAATTTACCTTGTTGACTGATCATCAACCCCTCATCTCCATATTCAACCCTAAAAAGGGTGTTCCCATTATGACAGCGCAAAGGCTACAGAGGTGGTCCCTTATTCTAGGGGCACACCAATATAACATAGAATACAAAGGATCAAAACAGCATGGGAATGCTGACGGTTTATCACGCCTACCGTTGCCAACGGTAGAAGAAGCACCTACCGTAGACCCACTGGAGATTTTCCACTCTACCATAGTCGAATGTCTACCAGTAACAAATTCTGCCATTGAAAGGGAAACTAGAAATGATCCGACTCTCTCACGAGTCTACGATTTAACAGTGAAGAGATGTCCAGCACATGGCGAACCACTGTTGCCAGCATTCTCGCAAAGAAGAGAACAGCTGTCAGTGTGCCGAGGAACCTTGATGTGTGGATCCAGAGTGGTGATTCCACCCAAACTCCAGGATAAAGTTCTAAAGGAGCTTCACGAAGGGCATCTGGGTGGAGTGAAAATGAAGAACCTAGCCAGGGCGTTTGTATAGTTGCCAGGTATCGATGGAGACATCGAAGAAATGACCAAGAGCTGCCTAGGATGCCAGAAGGTCCAAAACGCTCCACCACAAGCCCCTCTACATCCATGGGAGTGGCCCTCATCTCCCTGGCAAAGGGTACACATCGACTTTGCTGGTCCATTTATGGACTCAATGTTCTTAATCGCGGTTGATGCACACTCCAAGTGGCCAGAGTTAATAACGATGTCCTCCACCACCACGGAAAAAACCATCACAGTATTAAGGACCATATTTGCCAGGAATGGACTGCCTGAACAGATCTGTTCTGATAATGGACCGCAATTTGTGTCCGAAGAATTCAGGAAGTTCTTAAAAAACAATGGGGTTAAGCACTACACGTCCGCCCCATACCATCCCGCCACCAATGGATTGGCTGAAAGGTTTGTCCAGACCTTCAAGACTAAAGGCCATGGGTAATGAAGACATAAAACTTCAGCATAAGGTGGATAACTTCTTGTTTGCATACAGGAATGCAACACATATGGTTACAAACCAAACTCCCGCCATGATGTTCTTCAATAGAAGCCTAAGAGGCCGGCTGGATTTGATCAAGCCAAACATCAGAAGGGACGTGGAGAACCGGCAATTTCAAGGCATGAATGAAAGGCCAACTAGAGCCTTCCAGGTAGGTCAACAAGTTTTGGCCCGGGACTACCGTACCGAGAAATGGCAGCCTGGAACTATCTGCACACGACTAGGACCGCTGATGTATACCATGGACATCAGAGAAAGCATAATAAGGCGCCATGCTGACCAAATCATAGAGTCATCCAAAAAGGGACAACCTACACCACAACTCTATACGCCTAATGATGAAGTTGAGATACCCATAGTATCTACCTCCGATCCGGTGATACTGGAACCCGATGAACCTGACACTGGCATTCAAGCCGAATCAGCCTTGCCAAAAGAACCTACTACACCACCAGAAACTACTACACCACCGAGGCATTATCCGGACCGAGTCAGGAAGCCTCCAGAGAGACTGACTTATAATTGATTAACTGCAGCAATGTGTAGATTATTTTTCTTGTAACATGTAATCAATGATTACTTAAAATATTATGTACTGGTTGGCTAAAAGGGGAGGAATTGTAGTGTATGTGCCTTTAAGAGCCCCCTGTGTACTGTAATGCCAGTAATGGCCACTCGGGCTATATAAGCCTGTATATTGTGTTGTATCAGTTAGTTCCCCTCCAGACTTTGTTCAGTAAACACCTGTGAAACCAACTCCTGTCTTCAGTGTCTCTATTAACACACGGACACAACAAACTTGAACACCTTTTTCTGCCTTACCATTCGACTGAGCATACAGAGAACTGGATGTGATGTGCTGAAAGTCATACTGTGCTGCAAACTGTTGCCACTCCTTACAGTTGAAGCACGGACCATTGTCGCTAACGGCAATCCTGGGAATTCCATGTCTGGCGAAGATGGATTTAACATGCATTATGACACTGCTTGCTGTGGTGCTTGAGAGCAGCGCCATCTCAGGATAGTTAGAATAGTAGTCAATCACTATTAGGTATTCTTTACCATTCAAATGAAAAAGGTCCATACCAACCTTTTAACATGGTGCTGTTGGTAAGTCAGCTACTATCATTGGTTCCTTTGCTTGTTTGTTTTGGTGTTTCTGACATGTCTCACATTTGCCTATCGTGTTCTCAATGTCCTTATTTATGCCAGGCCAATAAACAGTGTCTCTTGCTCTCCTTTTGCATTTTTCAATTCCGAGGTGTCCCTCATGAATCCTTTTGAGCATGTCTTGATGTAGAGCCTGTGGAATGACTATTCTGTCCTGTTTTAGTAATAGTCCACTTGCGACACTCAACTCTGACCTGATGTGATAGTACTTTGGACAGGAACCTTTTGGCCAACCATGATGAATGTTCTCTATTGCTGTTTGTAACACTGTATCTTTTATTGTTTCTTCTGCTATTTGCTTTGATTTTGTGTCTGACACGGGCAGCGCAGCAGTGACCATACTCACATGAACATCCACGTCTTCTTCAGTAGAGCTCACATGACTCATTGTGGGTGCTCGGGATAGTGCATCTGCTAACACTATGTATTTGCCTGGTATGTAGATCAGTTCAAAGTCATATCTTTGCAGCTACATCATGAGTCGTTGTATCCTTGGAGACATCTCCTTCAGATTTTTTTTTATGATGGCAACCAGTGGGCAGTGGTCTGTCTCAATTGTGAAGGTGGGAAGTCCATATATGTAGCCATGGAACTTATCTAGTCCAACTACCAAGCCTAGACATTCCTTTTCAATCTGGGCGTATCGACACTCAGAATCAGTCATAGACCTGGAGGCATAGGCAACAGACTTCCAATCTTCACCCTCTGCTTGTAGCAAGACCGCACCTAGGCCATCTTTTGATGCATCCATTGACACTTTGATTCTCTTTGTTGGGTCAAAGAAGGTGAGTACAGGTGTGGTTGTCAGCACTGTTTTGAGGTTCATCCACTCTTGTTCATGTTTTTCTGTCCATGCGAACTCATTTGTTTTATGTAGCAGGTCTCGCAGACAGACTGTCTTGGCTGACAAGTTAGGAATGAACTTTCCAATGAAGTTTATCATCCCCATGATGCGTAGCACTCCTTTTTTGTCCGTTGGTCGGGGCATGTTGAGTATGGCGTTTACTTTTTCCATATCTGACTCTATTCCTTTACCACATAGATTATCTCCTAGGAAAGTGACTTCCTGGATGCCAAACTGACACTTGGCTTTGTTGAGCTTTAGTCTATTCCTGCGTATGCTCTGTAGCACTTTAGTCAGTCTCTCATTGTGTTCTTTCTGTGTGGAGCCCCAGATGATGATGTCATCAACATAGACCTGAACTCCTTCCAGACCTTCAATTATGTGTTCCATCACTCTATGAAAGATTTCAGATGCAGATATTATCCCGAAAGGCATTCTGAGGAAACAATACCTGTGAAATGGTGTGTTGAAGGTACAGTATTTGGTGCTTTCTTCATCCAGTTTTAGTTGCCAAAATCCTTGTGAGGCATCGAGCATTGTGAAGTATCTGGCACCTGACATTTCACTGGTGATTTCTTCTCGCTTGGGAATCTGGTAGTGTTCACGTTTTACGTTTGCATTTAAGTCCTTTGGATCCATGCATATTCTTAGATCATTGTTCTTTTTCTTTACATATACCATGGAGTTAACCCAGTCTGTTGGCTCTTCAACTTTCCTGATGACTCCTAGTGTGGTCATTCTGTCCAGTTCTTTCTTGAGCCTATCACGCAGGGGTGCTGGAACTCTCCGTGGAGCATGTACCACTGGCTGAGCATTCTCCTTTAGCTGGATCTTGTAAGTGAATGGTAGAACTCCAAACCCTTTGAACACATCCTGGAAATTACTCACTACAGAATCCACCGAGTCATCTGGTCTGCTCATGGCACAGTTTATACGGTAGACTCTCTTGACCAGTTCTACGTCCTCACAAGCTTTGTCACCTAGTAGTGAATCAAGTCCTTCAGCCACAACAGAAAACATGAGATGATGCACTTTGTCTTTGACTGTCACTTTAAGTCTGCATACACCTAAGCTATCTATTTTCTGTCCATTATAGTCCTTCAGTAGTACTGACTTTTTCTGTATTTTGGGCTTTTCTTTCATGTTTTTAATGTCACTCATACTGATTAAGTTTGCTTTTGCCCCAGTGTCTAGTTTCAATGTAACTAATGCTCCATTTACCTGCAGTGGGATCATCCATTTGTCCTCTTTTACTGCATTAACTTTATGTTCTGCATTGTCCATTCCTGAGGGCTGCACATTTTCTCTATCCTTTTTGATATTGTCACTTGACACCATTCCTACAGAAAATGTCTCACTTAAATCAGTGTCCTCAATCACATTAGCTCATTGCCCTTTCTTAGTTTTTGCTTTTGAAAAGCATTGTTTGGCAAAGTGATTCTTTCCATGACATTTTGTGCACATTTTTACAAATGCTGGGCATTGTCGTGACTGGTGTTTGTAACCACAGCGTTTACAATTAAAAATTCCTTCCTCTGATTGCTTTTTATTTCTGTTCTGCCCATGTTTCTTTCCTTTGTAGGACACAGTATCGACGGCAGCACAGTCACTCATTACAGTCACATCATTATTAATTTCACTGAAAGTCTTCGCGTGCTTTTGAGCTAGCTCACTGGCTTGGCATATTTTCACAGCATTCTCCAATGTTAGTTCGGTTTCTCTCAACAAACGTTCCCTGACCTTTTTATCATGAATACCAAACACAATCTGGTCATGAATCATGGATGATTTCAGCTCAAAGAAATTACATGTCTGTGCTTTCAGCTTCAGATCGGTCACAAAGCTATCAAAAATCTCATTTTGCTGCTGTGTCCATGAACGGAACACATACCTCTCATAGGTTTCGTTCTTTTTGGGAGAACAATGTGTATCAAATTTCTTTAGCACATCTTCCAATTTTTCTCTGTTCTCCTCTTGATCAAATACAAATGTATTAAATACCTCTATCGCCTGTGGGCCTGCAACCATGAGCAGCAACGCTATTTTCCTTGCATCTGGCTTCGTACCGAACCCGATGGCAGCAATGTAGAGTTTGAATTGTTGTTTGAAAGTCTGCCAATTGCAGTCGACATTCCCCATGAATTTCAAACCCTCCGGTGGCTTCAAAGTCTCCATGTCGCATTTCACAATATTCAGCAGATTTTACCAATCCTGGTACCATGTTATGTTCATTAATAACTAGTCATTTTCAATATGAATAGCTAGCTTCTAGCTAGTCACTTTATTCATGCCATGTGGACTTGTACAGCATTCATCTTGACTACTGCCTTCTGGGTAGCCTAGTGCATCGTGGGTAGTCCCACTCTTATATACATACAACTCCTACATACAGCAACATTCAGCTCCACCTAGTGTACCATTCTAGAATGACAGGTTACTGATCATTACAGTTACATCCTCAAAAAACTCGTATCAATTCGTTAAACATGATTTCCCTTTCATAATACCATTTTGACTCTGCCTAATCATATTTGATTTTCTAAGTGCCCTGTTACCTCTTCCTTAATTATGGATTCCAGCATTTTCCCAATGACTGATGTCAGGCTAACTGGCCTGTAGTTCCCTGTTTTCTCTCTCCCTCCTTTCTTGAATAGCGGGGTTACATTTGCTACCTTCCAATCTGCTGGGACCATTCTAGAATCTAGCGAATTTTGGATGAACACAACCAATGCATCCACTATCTCTGCAACCACCTCTTTTAGAATCCTAGGATGTAGGCTGTCAGGTCAATGGGATTTGTTGGCTTTTAGTCCCATTTGCTTCTCAAGTATTTTTTCTCTCTTGATATTAATTACTTTAAGTTGCTCACTCTTATTCGCCCTTTGGTTCCCCACTACTTTTGTTATGCTTTTTGTGTCTTCCACTGTGAAGACAGATACAAAATATTTGTTTAAAGTCTCTGCCATTTCCTTATTCCCCATTATAATTTCACCTGTCTTAGCCTCTAAGCCATCAACACTTACATGTATGCTGATGACACCCAGTTCTACCTCACCACCTCTTTACTCTCCAAACTGAGCATCGGTGAGCAGGTTATTCGTGAGTAGGTGCTGCTTGATTGCACTGTCAATGATTGAGAGTAGGCCGATGGGGTGGTAATTGGCTGGATTGGATTCGTCCTGCTTTTTGTGGACAGAACATATCTGGGCAATTATCCACTGTGTGTTAGTGAGGTGTGTTGGGAATATCAGAGAGTGTTACAGTGAGGGGTGTTGGGTATATCAGACAGTGTTACAGTGAGGGGTGTTGGGTATATCAGACAGTGTTACAGTGAGGGGTGTTGGGTATATCAGACAGTGTTACAGTGAGGGGTGTGGGGTATATCAGACAGTGTTACAGTGAGGGGTGTTGGGTATATCAGACAGTGTTACAGTGAGGGGTGTTGGGTATATCAGAAAGTGTTACAGTGAGGGGTGTTGGGTATATCAGACAGTGTTACAGTGAGGGGTGTTGGGTATATCAGAAAGTGTTACAGTGAGGTGTGTTGGGTATATCAGAGAGTGTTGCAGTGAGGGGTGTTGGGTATATCAGAGAGTGTTACAGTGAGGGGTGTTGGGTATATCAGACAGTGTTACAGTGAGGGGTGTTGGGTATATCAGAAAGTGTTACAGTGAGGGGTGTTGGGTATATCAGACAGTGTTACAGTGAGGGGTGTTGGGTATATCAGAAAGTGTTACAGTGAGGTGTGTTGGGTATATCAGAGAGTGTTGCAGTGAGGGGTGTTGGGTATATCAGACAGTGTTACAGTGAGGGGTGTTGGGTATATCAGAAAGTGTTACAGTGAGGGATGTTGGGTATATCAGAGAGTGTTACAGTGAGATGTGTTGGGTATATCAGGCAGTGTTACAGTGAGGGGTGTGGGGTATATCAGAGAGTGTTACAGTGAGGGGTGTTGGGTATATCAGAGAGTGTTACAGTGAGGGGTGTTCGGTATATCAGACAGTGTTACAGTGAGGGGTGTTGGGTATATCAGACAGTGTTACAGTGAGGGGTGTTGGGTATATCAGAGAGTGTTACAGTGAGGGGTGTTGGGTATATCAGAGAGTGTTACAGTGAGGGGTGTTGGGTATATCAGAGAGTGTTACAGTGAGAGGTGTTGGGTATATCAGAGAGTGTTACAGTGGGAGGTGTTGGGTATATCAGACAGTGTTACAGTGAGGTGTGTTGGGTATATCAGAGAGTGTTACAGTGAGGGGTGTTGGGTATATCAGAGAGTGTTACAGTGAGAGGTGTTGGGTATATCAGACAGTGTTACAGTGAGGGGTGTTGGGTGTGGTGTATGTAACCGTTCCACCTTTAAGAGAACTATTTTAAGAGATGCACTACTTTATCTTGGCTGCTGTATACTGTAATACCGGTGGTGACCACACCGGTATATAAGTGCTGTGTAATGATTTATTGGGCAGTTCAGCCTGACCTTCGACTAGTAAAGACCTGTTGAATTTATTCTTGTGGTCTGTGTGCAGTGATTCTTATTAACAATAACTAGAACACACAGACTTAACAGTGGCGACGATGACGATCTTACCCTGCGGCAGAGATATATCCAAGGCAGTTTAACGGGCGTCGAGAAGAGGCATCCGCCCTCATCATCCTGCTGAGAAAAGACTCGGGTCCGAAGAGCAAGGAAGAATCCTGACACGAAGCCTTCCATCAGCAACAGGCAGTGATCATCCCTTCTACCACGGTTGTGGGTAAGCCGATCAGCGACGAGCAGCAAGTCGGCCACGTTGGCTGTGAAGTAGGGGAGGGAAAAACGGAGGATATAAGGGTGGAGAACTCGACCACGGCCGGGGAAAAGAGCCGGACAGAAGTCGGGGCCAGAGGCGCTGAGACTGGGGCAGCGTAAGGCACGGGAGCCGCGGTGAATGCAAACGCAGCCGATGTAAAAGACCGGGCTGCAAGCGGGCTGGGAGACGCAACAGCGTCGAGAGAGAGCTCAACCACGACCGGGGAAAAAGGCCGGGCAGCTACCGAGGCCGCGAGGTGCGGGAGAAAATTTAAAAAAAAAAAACGCGGAGAACTCAGCCGCAGCCGGGGGAAAGGACCGGACTGCAAGAGGGGCTGGGAGGCACAATTTGAGAACCGCTGGGGAGGGCGAACGCAGCAATACGGCAATCGCCATTACAGCCAGCGGGGGAGAAAGGCAAACGCAGGAAGCCGCCATTTTCGTAGGCGGGGCAAGAAGACAAGCGCGGGAAACCGCCATTTTGAAAAAAAAATAAAAGAAAAATTTCTTTTTGTTTCTCAAGAAGACTGCGAGGATGCCTAAGCGTGGTAACATCAACGATTTCGATGCCGATGTTGAAGATTGGGCCACGTATGTAGAACGCATAGAGATTTATTGTAAGGCAAATAAAATATCAGATGGAGATAAAGCACTAACCTTACTAAACTCAATGGGTGCGAAGACATACGAGCTACTGAAGCATCTTCTATCACCAGCTAAACTGGCGGATCAGGCTTTCGCTAATATTGTTGCTGTCCTGAGAAATCATTTGAACCCCACACCACTGATGTTAGCGGAACGATTTAAATTTTATGCGAGAATGCAACTGGAAGAGGAAAGCAACGTGGATTATTTAATTGAACCGCGTAAGCTAGCGAAATACTGTCAGTTTGGGGAAAGACTGACAGAGGCACTGAGAGACAAATTCATGTGTGGATTGTCGAAAGAAGGAACACAAAAGCGGCTGCTTGAAGAGAATGATCTTACACTTGATAAGGCTGTCACTATTGCAGCATCGCACGAAGCCGCAGCGAGAGGCACTGCGGAAATGCAGCTGAAGGCAGCGGTACTCAGCGTAGATCAAATGGCTTTGGGTGCAGCGAAATGTTATCGTTGTGGAAAGACAACACACGATCAGAACCAATGCTGGTTTAAAAATCAGGAATGTCGAAAATGTGGCAAGCTTGGTCACATAGCTAAAGTATGCCGGTCAGGAAAGAAGACCAGCAACAAAAAGTCACCGCAGGAAAAGTGCAGAAAGGTACATAAGGTGGCTGAGAAGAGTTCGGATGAGCAGAATTCGGATTCAGACTCCAACAGCAAGGAACTGGGTAGTCTGAGAATTCACAATGTGAGTAAGGAAGCTAACCTACAAACTATCTGGGTCACACTTCAGACAGCAGGAGTCCAAGTGAAGATGGAATTGGATACCGGATCGGCGTTGACGGTCATGAATAAGCAAGATTACAAAAGGTTATTCACACATATTCCCCTACGGGATACGGAGATAGTATTGCAGACATACACGGGGCAAAGAGTATACCCCATCGGAAAGATAAAAGTCAAGGTGGTACACAAGGGCAAAGAACACCAAGGAATGGACATATATGTACTACCTGAGGGAGGTCCACCACTTCTGGGACGGGAGTGGATCAGGAAAATAAATATGGACTGGCACTCCCTAAAAGCAATAACGGTAGATTCCGGAAAAAAAGATGTCAAACCTGAACGATTGTCCAGAATATTGGATGAGGCTAAAGAGGTGTTCCAACAGGGACTGGGAACACTGAGAGGAATTACGGCAAAAATCAAGATTGCAGAACATGCAAACCCAAAATGTTTCAAAGCCAGACCAGTACCTTATGCGATATGACCTGCTGTGGAAGCTGAGCTGGAAGGGCTAGAACGTTCAGGAGTACTGTCTAAGGTGGACTGGAGTGAGTGGGCCACGCCCATTGTTCCCGTCATGAAGCGTTCATCGAGTAACAAGCCAGGGGAACCGGGGAAGGTCCGCATCTGTGGAGACTTCAAGATCACGGTTAATCCGGTGCTTCACACGGTGCAATATCCGCTTCCGCGGAATGAGGATATCTTTGCTTCATTGTCTGGCGGGAAACACTTCACCAAGATAGACCTGGCGCAAGCGTGCTTACAGATGGAAGTTGAGGAAGAGTCGCGCCAGTATCTCACAATCAACACGCACAGAGACTTGTATCGATATAATAGACTAGTTTTTGGAGTGGCTTCGGCTCCAGCAATTTGGCAGAGGGCCATGGAGCAGGTATTACAGGGAATTCCAAGCACTCAATGTTACTTGGACGATATCCTGATTACAGGAGATGACGATGAGGAACACCTTGCAAATTTGAAACTGGTGCTCACCAGATTGAAGGAATATGGACTTCGAGTTAATCGCCAGAAATGTGAGTTCTTTCAGAAACGGATCTCGTACTGTGGTCATGTCATTGACCAGGAGGGGCTGCACAAGTCACCTGACAAGATCGAAGCTGTTGTGAAGGCTCCCGCTCCGGAAAATGTATCCCAGTTGAGGTAGTTCCTAGGGTTGATTAACTATTACCATAAGTTTCTGCCAAATCTATCCACGGTGCTGCACCCGCTGAACGCTCTTTTGCAGAAAGAAGTACCATGGAAGTGGAGCGAGGACTGTAAGAAGACCTTTCGCAAAAGCAAGGCATTGATCACCTCAGAGGAAGTGTTGGCTCACTTCAACCCAACGCTACCTATTCGTTTAGCTTGTGATGCTTTTCCTTATGGTATTGGAGCAGTACTCTCATACAAGTTGCCAAATGGCTTGGAAAGGCCAGTCGCATTTGCATCCAGATCATTGACCTCCGCTGAGCGCAACTATGCTCAGATAGATAGGGAGGCTCTCAGCCTTGCGTGGGGAGTAAAGAAGTTTAATCATTACCTGCAGGGCCAGAAGTTTATACTGCTGACAGACCACCAGCCGTTGGTATCCATTTTTAACCCTAAGAAGGGTGTTTCGGTGATGACAGCACAGAGGCTCCAGAGATGGTCCCTTTTCCTAGGGGCACATCAATATCAGATAGAATTCAAAGGTACAAAGCAGCATGGTAATGCTGATGGGCTGTCACGCCTGCCACTACCTACTGAGGAGGAGGCACCGACGGTTGACCCGGTGGAGTTATTTCACTCGACCATCATCGAATTTTTACCTGTCACCAATGCAAATATTGAAAGGGAGACTAGGAATGACCCGACACTGTCCCGGGTCTACGAATTGACAGTAAAGGGATGGCCAGCCCATGGTGATCCACTGTTACTGGCATTCTCAGCAAGACGAGAACAGCTGTCCATCTGTCAGGGAACATTGATGTATGGAACAAGGGTGATTATCCCTCCTAAGTTAAGAGAGAGAGTTCTAAAAGAACTACATGAAGGTCATCTGGGGGGAGTCAAGATGAAAAGCCTTGCTAGGGCTTATGTGTGGTGGCCGGGTATCGACCAACAGATAGAGGATCTGACGAAAAGCTGCTCAGGGTGCCAAAAAGTCCAAAATGCACCTCCAATTGCACCGCTGCATCCATGGGAATGGCCTTCAACCCCATGGCAATGTGTACATATTGACTTTGCTGGTCCATTCATGGACTCCATGTTTTTAATTGCGGTGGACGCACATTCTAAATGGCCAGAAGTGATTAAAATGACTACCACTACCTCGGAGAAGACGATCGCGGTGCTAAGAACGATATTTGCAAGAAATGGATTGCCAGAGCAAATATGTTCAGACAACGGACCACAGTTCGTGTCAGAGGAATTCCAGAAATTCCTGAAGAAGAATGGGGTGAAACATTATACCTCTGCCCCATATCATCCAGCTACGAATGGGCTGGCCGAGAGGTTTGTACAGACGTTCAAAAAGGCAATAAAGGCCATGAGCGAAGATCAGATTCCACTGCAACACAAGGTGGACAATTTCCTACTGGCATATCGAAACGCCACCCATGCAACAACAAACCAAAGTCCTGCCATGATGTTCTATAACAGGAGGTTGCGGTCCAGGTTGGACCTGTTAAAACCCAATGTGCGGAGGGAAGTCAAAAACAAACAGTTCCAGCATATCAATAACAAGCCCACTCGGAGTTTTGAAAAAGGACAACCGGTGTTAGCCAGGGACTATAAAAACGAGAAATGGCAATCTGGAACAATTCGGGCCAGACAAGGACCCCTGATGTACACGGTAGATGTTGGTGAAAACGTAATGCGACGTCATGCTGACCAACTGGTGGGATCGAGAACAAGGGTCGAGCCCATGGTTACGACAGAGACAACTGTGGAGGAAGTTAGTGAACCTGAAGCATCTACCTCAGAAGTGAATATACCTGATGATGATGTCCTATCCATAGGGGATCAACTGGATGAGTCACCCCAGCAACAAGAACCAGAGACCCCTGAAAGGCGCTATCCGTCTCGGATCAGGAGGCCTCCTCAGAGACTGAATCTGTGAACTGTTTTTACGTGAAGTTGTGTATATATGTTATTATGTTATGTTAAATGGGGAATATATACTGTTAAGCTAAAAAGGGAGGATTGTGGTGTATGTAACCATTCCACCTTTAAGAGAACTATTTTAAGAGATGCACTACTTTATCTTGGCTGCTGTATACTGTAATACCGGTGGTGACCACACCAGTATATAAGTGCTGTGTAATGATTTATTGGGCAGTTCAGCCTGACCTTCGACTAGTAAAGACCTGTTGAATTTATTCTTGTGGTCTGTGTGCAGTGATTCTTATTAACAATAACTAGAGCACACAGACTTAACATTGGGTATATCAGAGAGTGTTACAGTGAGAGGTGTTGGGTATATCAGACAGTGTTACAGTGAGGGGTGTTGGGTATATCAGAGAGTGTTACAGTGAGAGGTGTTGGGTATATCAGACAGTGTTACAGTGAGAGGTGTTGGGTATATCAGACAGTGTTGCAGTGAGGTGTGTTGGGTATATCAGACAGTGTTACAGTGAGGGGTGTTGGGTATATCAGAGAGTGTTACAGTGAGAGGTGTTGGGTATATCAGAGAGTGTTACAGTGAGGTGTGTTGGGTATATCAGAGAGTGTTACAGTGAGGGGTGTAGGGTATATCAGACAGTGTTACAGTGAGGGGTGTTGGGTATATCAGACAGTGTTACAGTGAGAGGTGTTGGGTATATCAGACAGTGTTACAGTGAGGGGTGTTGGGTATATCAGAGAGTGTTACAGTGAGAGGTGTTGGGTATATCAGACAGTGTTACAGTGAGGGGTGTTGGGTATATCAGAGAGTGTTACAGTGAGGGGTGTTGGGTATATCAGAGAGTGTTACAGTGAGAGGTGTTGGGTATATCAGACAGTGTTACAGTGAGGGGTGTTGGGTATATCAGAGAGTGTTACAGTGAGGGGTGTTGGGTATATCAGAGAGTGTTACAGTGAGGGGTGTTGGGTATATCAGAGAGTGTTACAGTGAGGGGTGTTGTGTATATCAGAGAGTGTTACAGTGAGGGGTGTTGGGTATATCAGACAGTGTTACAGTGAGGGGTGTTGGGTATATCAGAGAGTGTTACAGTGAGGTGTGTTGGGTATATCAGAGAGTGTTACAGTGAGGGGTGTTGGGTATATCAGACAGTGTTACAGTGAGGGGTTTTGGGTATATCAGAGAGTGTTACAGTGAGGTGTGTTGGGTATATCAGAGAGTGTTACAGTGAGGGGTGTTGGGTATATCAGAGAGTGTTACAGTGAGGTGTGTTGGGTATATCAGAGAGTGTTACAGTGAGGGGTGTTGGGTATATCAGAGAGTGTTACAGTGAGGGGTGTTGGGTATATCAGAGAGTGTTACAGTGAGGGGTGTTGGGTATATCAGAGAGTGTTACAGTGAGGGGTGTTGGGTATATCAGAGAGTGTTACAGTGAGGGGTGTTGGGTATATCAGAGAGTGTTACAGTGAGGGGTGTTGGGTATATCAGAGAGTGTTACAGTGAGGGGTGTTGGGTATATCAGAGTGTTACAGTATGTTACAGTGTGCATTTTAATAGAGGTGTTCAAAATTGTGAAGGGTTTTGGTAGAGTAAATAAGTAGAAACTATTTCCTCTGGCAGGAAGGTTGATAATCAGAGGAGAGAGGTTTAAAGTAAATGGTAAAAGAAACAGAGGGGAGATGAGGAGAACTTTTTTGACGCAGCAATTTTTATGATCTGGAATGCAATGCTTGAAAGGACGGTGGAAGCAGATCCAATAGTAATTTTCAAAAGGGAATTGTATATATACTGGAACAGGGAAAAATTGGAGGGCCACGGGGAAAGGGCAGGAGAGTGGGACTAATTGGAGAGCTCTTTTAAAGAGCTGGCACAGGCACGATGGGCTGAATGGCCTCCTTCTGTGCTGTAAGATTCTATGATTCTATGATGTATCACATTTCTGGATACTCTTGACACGATTCTGTATGGATAACATTTTTTAAGATGTTCCAACAAACAATGTTATGGCAGTACACTGTAACAACATGGATCGTATGAGTCAGAGTTTACCTCGTCGTACTAGGTGTGGTAAAACTGTGAAGCTGTTGCTTATAAATCCAATTTTCGGTTTTACACTTGACACACTGTGGAATTCTTCCCTCATAGTGTGAGAGAAGATACACCAGACTTGTTTCCCCCTACAACTGCTTTGTGTGTTTAAGACACTTGAAACAATCATACCCTGGTCTGTACTAACAGCCTGCTGCATAAAAATTACATTAGTAACAACAGACATATGGCAGGCAAAGTTGCATATTGAAAAGCTATCTGAATTTTCTTTGCCTTCGCATTGAGTTGTGCAGAGATAAATGTTCATACTGGCTCCCTGAATCACTAACATTATTTGGGGCTGTGACAATCCCTGAGTTTTGTAGTTAATCCCACTAAGGGGATTTTTAAAATGGCCAATCATGTCTGGAGCAGGGTGAGAAGTAAGTCATACAATATCACGGCGAGTTTTTAAAGCACTCTGCTCATTTGCAATAATCTTCATTAAAGACTATTTCTCTTTTTGCAGTCCCCACACTTTTTACATAAACAGAGTAAACAATGGGGCACAGTGCAATGCTCAAATTATTCCACTCATTAGAAAACTGTATAATTCATTAGCCAGTTTTCCTTCCCCATGGAATAAACTGGGCATTCAGCAGCTCCCAGTTGTGTATTTTCTATTTATTGAATCCACAATAAAAGCAACGTTGAAGCCAAATATAGGTTTACAATATCCCTGAGGTGTTATATTCTTACCTAAATCCATGATTTATTCTCGCGGAAAGGTTAAGTACATACATAACTGTGGACATGGCTTTCTCAATCCTCATAGTTCATTTTAACACAATATTCTTAAAAGCTCAGGGGCTAAATTCTATTTTTAACCATTTTTACATGACAGTAATTCTGCTGAAAATCCACAAAATTACTGGTCGACCAAAGTGCTAACACAAGATGTTTCACTTTGAGTGTAAAATCCATTTGCAGCAAATCTAGTCATCTAATCACATCTAAGGTGAAATAATGCCATTTAGTTAGCTAAATCCAATCCAAAATTAGCTCACATTAATATTTCTAAACGAGTCAAACAGTAGAAAATTGAGTCTAAAAAAACAACTTGTTCTTCAGGGAGGCAGATGTTGGTGAATAAAGTTTGGAAACATGTATACATTTCTGTGCCCAGAAAATATTTTTTAGCTCCACATTAATGTTGTGAAGTCTGTGAAGAAATTTGTGCCACAATAAAAGAAATAGGACTAACTGCTACAAACATCTGATGCAAAATGGTTCGCCAGAAACAAACTTGCATTCGCTAGCCAATGTAGCCCACATTTGTCTCATTTTCATTCTTATTTTTGGCCTATTAACAAAATGACAGTTATCCAGAACATGCAAATTCATTAATTTAAAAAAGGCAATCACAATGCACCTGCAATAACAATCCTTTAATTTGCACTTCAGCCCTTGAACACATAGGGCTCGATTTTACCAGGTCCGAGGAGGCAGGTTTGGAAGCGTGTGAGTTGTCAAAATCGCAAAAAAAGGTAGGTGGGTCCGATCCCACCTCCATCCCGCCTCTGAGCAATTTTCCGACATTCGTGGTTTCAGGCCCCATTTCCATCCCGCCTCCAAGAGGCGGAATAGGCGCTTAAGGCCCTTAACGACCAGTTAATTGCCTCTATAATCCCATTTTGAGAGGCCTTTCTGACTTTAACACATTTCCCCCGTCCTGCACATCTCCTCTGGAACACGCCAGTTAATCTTGGTGGCCTCACAAGTGGATTGCTTACTAACAGCTGCAGCTCCACCATTAAAAAGGAGTTTTTACCAATGATCATTTGCAGGTGGCAGAACTTTGTTGTCTCAGGTCTGGGGGAACTTTTAGCAGGCCTACTCATTGTTGCGGAAGTTTGAAGCCTGACACCCATCTCCAGTGTGACCTCCTGGGAAACCCCTCTCCCCACCTTGACTGAGTGCTTCCTCAAATGAGGTATATAGCAGAAGCATGGGAACCATTTATTTCCTTTCCTCCTGGACATCACATTCAGACGAAGATGAACCGCAGCAGCGGCAGAACCCTGAACAGCACCACCACCAACAGGAGGAGCAACAACAGGAGCGCCAAGCTGCTGCTCACCCACCTGAAGCTGCACAGGCCAGAAGGTGCCAGTGCATGACCACATTACTGCCCGGGATGCAAGGGACGCACTCATGTTGGCCAGATTTGCTTAGCCTGCACAATCAAACACTTTTGCCTCGCACCTTCTTACCAGAGCATCGACAATGGACAAGAACCTATGGATTCCTATCACTCTGACCACCAAACTGACAATTGCAAGTCACCCTAAGCCCTCAATGTGGAAGTCCCATTTGTGAAATGACACAGGCCACAACTTCAACAGTTTGCCATCAAATCTGTTTATCATAACAATTCAAGGATGGCTTGTCAAAAATCAATACAACAGAACACCCAAGTGACTACCCTTGTGACTACTTGTGCTTTATCTTCCTCTTATGCGTGCTCCTACGTGGTGCTTCCCCTGTGGCTTCAGCAGATGTGGAGGCCCCTTGCTCACTTTCTTGCTGCTCCTGTCTCGACACCTCCGGCGGCCGTCCTCTGAGGTTGCGGACTTGTGAGGGCTCGGCAACAGTCTGCTACTCCTGCGGATGTGCAGGGGCTGAGACGCCCATCTCAGTTGGGTGAGGACTCTGATGGGGCTCTGACTGAGGGCTTTGCAGTGGCATGGTCCTGTGAGTGCTTGGTGAGGAGCCCCCACTTCCTTGTTGTTTGCCACCAACATCCCTCTCATGGGTCAGCCCTACTTCAGGGCTAGCAAGTGGCTTGACAGCACCCTATTGCACTTCAGGGGGCCATGAGGAACCGTTTTTGCACTGGAAATCCTATTCCAGAGGACTTCCATGAATGTCTGGTTTCTCTGCTCAACAGCTGACCATTGTTCCTCAAGAGATGTCAGTCTATTCTGAACAATTACCATGTTTTCAATACCCTGGCGACTAAGCTCCTTCATGGCCGTAGCCACCCTCTCCTCTACCGTAGCCATACTCTCCTCTATGGTAGCCAGCCTTACCACAGAGTTAGCCATCCTTTCCACGGAGGTTGCCATCCTTTCCGTGGTGATGCGTTCATGCGCCAATGCCTCCACAAAGTCTCTGCTCATGTTAGCGATGGACTCCTCCATTCGCTCCACACTCGCAGTGACCCTGGAGATAAAACAAGCCAGAGACTCCTGCACCTGTTCCTGGAGTTCCAGCACCGCTCTCCTTCTGGATCGACCCGGAGGCACAGGGTCGACATGCAGCTGAACTGAGCTGGCAGAGTCCTGTGCCCTCCGACGAGGACTCTCCTGTCTCCACCATCTGCTGATGATCACTTGTGAGCTGTGATACACCAGGTGACAACACTACTCTATCTTGCGAAGGTCCCACCGAGGTGTGAGTGTCTGCGCTGGTGCTGGGTGTGCTGAATTCTGCTGACGCTGCGCCCTCAGAGGTTGCAGCTTCCTCTGAGGAGTCTTGAGGCTCAGGCTTTTCTTCCTGGACAGTGGGGATGAGGGCTCTCAATTGTCCTGTGGGGGAGTAAAGGAAAGAGTTAGAGATGTGAGGTAAAGTTTGCATGCACATTGAATTGTGCAGATGATCATAAGTCAATCTGTTAGAGCATCAGAATCATTATCAGTCACTCATGCAATGTCAATGAGAGAGATGCCAAACTATTCTGTCACCAGCTTGCTGTGATGCGCCCGTCTGTCCGACCCCACTTGCGAATCGTCCTCCACTCCGGCGATTTCCAGGGCCATCTCCTCCGAAGTGGTGAGCTGGGCTACTGAGGGTGGCCCTCCTCCTGTCCTCGCTCTTTCCCTCTTATTGTGGGCTCTCTTTTCCTGCAATGAGTGACTCAAGTGGAGTTTGAGTGACAATGAAGGAGTGAGTGCAGAGAATCCATAGCATAGATGCTTAGAAGGAGACAAAGGGCCCTCTCTGTGTGTTGTAAATTGTTGTCATTGCGTCACAGTGATAGGGAGTGTGAGGGCTGCATGGTCGAATAGTTAAGTGAATATGACCATAGAGAGAGAGCGAATGGGTAAAGGTGCAAGGATGTTAGTGTCAAGTGGGAGGTGGAGGGAGAGCTTGGCAAAGCAGAGTGCTGGTGATGAAAGGCGATGGGGATCATATTGAGGCTGATGGGAATGTCATACTCACTTTTCCTGTGCGGAGAAGGTCATGAAACCTCTTCCTGCACTGCAGCCAGGTTCTGCTGCACATAGAAATTGCATTTACCTCTTGGGCCACTTGCAGCCACACAGCTTTAGTCTGCTGGGGAGGCTTTTTCCTCCTTGAGGAAGGGAAGAGCAGCTCCTTATTTGCTCTTGCTGCCTCCACCAGAGCTTGGAGGGAGGCCTCATCGAATCTTAGAGCACACTTTGTTCTACTGGTGGACATAATTGGTGAAGGGTGCGCTCAGAACAATGGGCATAAAGTTTAAAGGCTGAAGAAGAAGTAAGGCTGCTTGCAGGCCTTAAATCCAGCAGCATTGATGATATCATCGGAGGCGACTTTTTGTATGAAAAGGCTCATTGGGCCAGGGGTTTCCACACGCTGGAAATCAAGGCCTAGAAATTCGGTGGGGTTAGCGCCCAATTAGAGGCGTTAGAGGGCCTTGCGCCGGAATTATAGCCGCGATCGAAATTGCGTTGGGCCCTACCATCGGCGTTAGCCGGTAGCGCTGCGCCGGCACCGATGACGTCATCGGTGTGCGCAGCGTCCCGGTTGCCGTGGTAACGCGGCCGGACGCCCAAATTCAGTTGCGGCCGCCTCGCCCGTGGCAGCCGCAACCAACGATTGTTCAACGGGATGTTGCAGCACGTAGCGCCGGCGCATTAAGGTGGAGCGGCGGCCGGCCGCTTTCCCGGCGGCCGCCTGCCCGCAGCTCCCTCCCCGGACTCCTCCACCACCCCCCCGCGGCACTGATGTGTGTGGCCTACGAGCCCGGCACTTCTCCGAGGTGCCGGGCTCATTTGTCGGGCGAATCGACCGGTCAGCGGTCAGCTGCAGGCAGCTCCTCCTTAACAGAAGGAGGAGGCCTGCAGTACCCCAGCCTGCCGCACCGCATCGGGTGCCGCAGCGGGGGATTAGCGCCGCAAACCTGCATTCAGCGCCCATAGCGAGGCGCTGAAACCCTCCATTAGCGCCCGCAGCCGTCTGGGCGCGGGGCAGCTGAATTTTTGGCGGGCGCAGCGGCAATTATCGCGGGCGCAAAATTTCGGGCGCAAAAGCTCTGGCGGAGGCAAACCTAATTTCCAGGCCCAAGTGTCCAATTAGGGCAAAATCGCACTTTTGTCCCACTTCACATCGGAGTCGGGATCCTGACATGACGACCACTTGACATGCCCCCAGCCCACCCCCAATGGCAGAATCGAGCCCATAATGTAGGCTGACTGCATATTACTGAGGGGGTGCTACATTGTCAGAGGTGCCATTTTTCAGATGGGATTTTAAATCAAGTCCTTTTGTGCCTGTTCAGGTGAGAATAAAATAAACCAATGCATTTTTTAAAGAAGAGCAAGATATGTAAGAGCTTCATTTTAAATGGCAATACATTATTATACACTCTGGGTCAGTACAGATTTAGCTGCTAGGAACATAGGAACAGGAGTAGGTCACTCAGCCCCTCAAGCCTTTTCTGCCATTCAACCATATCATAGCTGATCTGCGTCTTAAATCCATTTATCTGCCTTGGTCCCATATCCTTTAATACCCTTACCTAACAAAAATCAATTGATCTCAGTTTTGAAATTTTCAATTGACCCCCAGCCTCAACTGCTTTTTGGGGGTGAGAGCTTCAGATTTCCACTACTCTTTGCGTGAAGAAGGCCTTCCTGACATCACTCCTGAATGGCCCAGCTCTAATTTTAAGGTTATGCCCCCTTGTTCTGGAAAGGACACCTGCAGATGGACTGCACCATAGGAATGGCAGTGGCAGTCAAGTTCATCACTACTGTCAACTTTACTGTGTCCGAACACCTTGAGTCTCTTCGCCGGGAGCAAGCGGAAGCCAAGCGCAGGCAGCTCAAGGAGCGCACGTCAACCCAAGCACCCCACCCACCCGCCCCTTCAACCACCGTCTGCCCCACCTGTGACAGAGACTGTAGGTCCCGCATTGGACTCATCAGTCACCTGCGAACTCATTTTTAATGTGGAAGCAAGTCATCCTCGGTTCTGAGGGACTGCCTAAGAGAGAAGAGCTTGCCTCTGCCTCCTTCTGGTTAGGATAGGAATCACCTGCAATATCAGCCAACATGCTGCTACATACGTATCGAATAGAGATCTGATTGACTGGTCAATAGGACCAGCACTTGTATTTCCTTTCTCACTGGAAAGCAACAGGACCACGACACAGCTACCCAATTTCACCACACTGCAGCATTTCCCAGTGTACAGGGGTCATCAACAACAGCTATCAGGCTCCTGCTCGTCATCTGCCACCACCACTTACTCATCTCCACCTGTGCACTGTGATTGATGCAGTGCTACCTCCTTACTCCAGTACTGAGGGAGTGTTGAACTGTCGGAGGTGCTGTCTTTCAGATGAGATGCTAAATCGAGGCACTGTCTGCCTGCTCATGAGGACATAAAAGATCCCATGACATTATTTTGAAGAAGAGCAGGGGAGTTATCCCTGATGTCCTGGCCAATATAAATCCCTCAACAACACCTAAGAAAAACAGATTATCTGATCATTATCACATTGCTGTTTGTGGGAGCTTGCTGTGCACAAATTGGCTGCCGCGTTTCCTACATAGCGAAAATGGCTATACTTCAAAAGTTCTTAATTGGCTGTAAAGCGCTTTGGGACGTCTTGAGGTCATGAAAGCCGCTATATAATGCAAGTCTTCCTTTCTTTCTTTAAGTTCATGAACTGCATCCATTGGGATCTGCGAGTGCTTGCAAGCACTAATGAGAGGAATGCAAGGTGCTATGGGGCACTTTCTTTTTCTAGGTCATTGGCACTGCTAAAGTGCTGCTCATCCAGGCTACAATGACAGAAAAAGGACAACTGTTAGAATGCTTGCTCCAAGATACACAAATAAACCGAGCTCACATGACACAATACAAACTGTGAATGAGTTTTTTATGGTTGTGAGTGAGTGAGTGAGAAGGAGAACAAGACATAAGAACAGTTGGATGGTACTAGCCCTGATCTTGGGAAAGGCCTCCATCACCTTCCCATATTCCCTTGATATTGTTTCTCAGAAAGAGTGTCCAGAATGGCCTCCTCAAAGAGAGTCAAGGGCGTGTGATTTCTGAGCCCTCTTCAGAGTTAGGCCTGATCTTTGAATTTGCTATCTTATCATTCAAGCAGAGAATTAGTCTTGAGAGGTTGCAAGTTGAAGGAACAGGTACAGTGACAGGCATGTGCCCAACCTACAGCCCAACCAATGTCCCAGTAACTGAACATTGAGGTTCTGGTACAATGTTTGCTGTGTTAAGCCCTTCTTAGATGTCACAATCCCAGGGGTTTCAGTTTTAAGCTAAAGCTGGTGTGCCTGCTTGGGTTTGGGCATGTACAGTAAGCAGCGAAAAAGCTGTAGGTTGTCTGAGGGCTTGGCATAGGCCAACAGTAAATGTGTAGCATTGGTATATTGTTGTGTAGCTGCATCTTGGCAGCTTTTTTAAAGTCGGCCTCCTCCTTCTTGTTCCTAAGTCCCATAGGTACTGGACATAGTGTTAATCCTGGTTGCCACTTCCTGCCAGGTATGCTGCAGCACTGTCCACTGGAGAGGGTCCTAGAGAATCCTTGGAGGCATGATCCTTGCAGTTGTGCTGAGAATGCGCCCATGGAACTCCTCCTCAATCCCTGATGAAGTACATAGGGGACGACCAGGGGCTTCCATGCGCATGTTTTCGGAGGGTAGAGGGCATATCTATGGCATCTCCCAGAAACGCAGATGGTATCTTGCTGGCCCCTGGAGGGGTGCCAGTCCCCTCCCCAAAAAGGAATCCGAGTAGCCCACCCCCATGTCAATCATACACTAATTCCCGACTGAGGGCCAAAGAGTGAGAACTCCTGAATTAGGGAGTTCCTGCTCCCTTGCAGGGTGGGAAGTGTAAGACATTTAAATTTAGCCTTGTCTTTTAACCCGTCCAACCGTTTCCAACTTCAGACCCATTGAACAGACAACACAAAACCCAATGAATCTGTGAAAAACTTTCTTTTAACTTAAAATCAGCAAGAGGTTACAAGTAAGCTCACACAAAACTGTTGCATATAATACTCCTGATTATATTTAAGCATACACAGGTTTATTCCCTTACTTTAAGATCAAGCGATAATAAGCCAACACTACATACGCACTAACACCAGCGAGTGGTCAATTCGGCAGTGATTGGCGTATGATTTCTGGCTGCTGACCAGGTCGCCTCCTTATGTCCTCTTCACAATTTACTTTCCTACCTATCTTTGTGTTATCAGCAAATTTAGCAACCATACCTTTGGCCCCTTCATCCAAGTCATTTATATAAGTTGTAAAATCTTGAGGCCCCAGCATTGATCCCTTTGGCACACCACTCATTACATCTTGCCAATCAGAAAATGACCCATTTATGCCTACACTCTGTTTCCTGATAGCTAGCCAATATTCTATCCATGCCAATATGTTACCCCCTACACCATGAGCTTGTAGGAATTGACAAATTCCCAACTAAGAACTGAGGTCGACTCAGGTGATCAAACAAACAGGTTTTTAATGCAAAACTAAACGAGTTTAAACAGTTTGTTGAGATCGATACAGGAGAACCACGAAAACAGGTCTGTACAAGTTGAAGCTTCCACGAGGACTGCTAGGGCGGTCCCGTGGATGGCGTCATCACGTCATCACGTTTTTCCCGCGCTTGGGTGGTCACGTGATTAGCGGCATGACGTCATCGCGTTTGCCCGCGCTTTTAAAGGGACCACGCCCCATACATGCAAACAGTATGTACAAACACAGAAATAACTAACAGACTGGTACAGGCTTAGGTTGGAGTAAAACATCATTAAAGGGAATTATATACAGTTGCTCAGAGTCCCTTAGTGGTTCTGCCACATGCGCCCCCCCAGAATTCTCATTAACGGAAAAAGTCAAACGGTGAGGGGGTCTGACAAGCCTGTCAGAACGACTCCTGTACTCCTGAAGCGGAGGCTGCTGGACGGCTGGCGGTGGAGCGGGCGATTGCACTTGGTCTGGCCTGACGACGATAGGTGGCCGACCTCGTCTTGGTGGCTGTGCTGTCTCGATGGGGCGGTCGAGGTCCAAATGTGCCGGCTTTAGACGATCGACCGAAATGTGGTCCGGTTTACCACCGACATCCACCTTGAAGTATTTGCCCCCTGCCTCAAGCACGCGGAAAGGACCAGTGTATGGGGCCTTGAGCGAATCCCTATGGGCATCGTGACAAATAAAGACGTATTCGGCCTTATGAAGCTCCAGGGGAATGTGCGAACTCTGCAGCCCATGGTGCGAAGTGGGCACCGGCGTGAAGCATCTGGCCGCCTCCTGGTGACTAGTAAGCTGGTCAGATGCGGACCATGGCTTCGTCGATTCTGGCAGGAAATCTCCCAGGACTCGCAGCGGCTGACCGTACACCAGCTCTGCTGATGAAGAGCGAAGGTCTTCTTTGGGGGCTGTGCGAAGGCCCAACAGCACCTACGATAGCTTGTCTACCCATCCAGCTTCCTGGAGGCTGGCCCTCAGGGAGGCTTTTAGTGACCGGTAGAAACGTTCACAGAGACCATTCGCCTGTGGGTGGTAGGCTGTGGTGCAGTGTAATTTGACACCGAGCCCTTGGGCCACCGCATTCCAGAGTTCGGAGGAAAACTGTGGTCCCCTGTCCGAAGAAATATCAGCGGGCACTCCGAAACGGGCGACTCAGGTGGAAATGAACGCCCTGGCCACGTCCGCCGAAGTCGTGGATGATAGGGGAACTGTCTCCGGCCATCTGGTGGTGCGGTCAACCATCATGCACCATGTGTGAAAAACCATGGGAGGGTGGGAGTGGACCCACCAGGTCCACATTGACATGGTCAAACCGTCGCTCCGGCACTGTGAAGGTGGCCAACGGAGCTTTGATATGACGCTGTACTTTGGCCTTTTGGCAGACCATGCAGGTGTTGGTCCTGTCGCGGACATCTTTGTGCATGCTGTGCCATACGAATTTCCTCGACATCAGCTTCTGGGAGGCCTTCATTCCTGGGTGTGATAACCCATGTATGGCGTCGAACACTTTGCGGCACCAGACGGCCAGTAATACAGGGCGAGGGTCCTGAACGGAGACGTCACACAAGAGCGTGGTACCTGCCGCATGGAACTTGACGCCGGCCAACTGGAGGCCAGTGACGGTGGTTCTGTCGGCTTGGACTTCTGGGTCCGAGGCTTGATCCGCTGCCATGAGGGCGTAATCGATGCCTAAAGGAACCGTATTGACGGTCGCGCGGGAGAGGCAGTTGGCCACCAGGTTGTCCTTACCGGCCACGTGCTGTATATCGTGGTAAACTCGGATATGTACGTCAGGTGACGTTGCTGTCGGGATGACAACGGTTCGGCGGTCTAGGCCATGGTGAAGGTGAGCGGCTTATGGTCCACGAAGGCGTTGAAGGGATGTCCTTCCAGGAGAAGCGAAAATGTCGGATGGCCAGAAAAAGAGCGAGCAACTCCCGGTCGAATGTGCTATACTTCCTCTCGTTCCGCCGTAGTTGACGGCTGAAGAATGCCAATGGCTGCCAGGTCCCATTCACCCACTGCTCTTGCACGGCGCCAATTGCGTAGTCTGACGCGTCGGTGGTGAGGGCGATGGTGGCTCCTGGTAGCGGGTGCGCCAGCATAGTCGCATTAGCCAAGGCTCTTTTTGTGTCGGCGAACGCCCGGGCCATGTCCTCTGTCCAGTCTACCGTATCTTTACCAGTCCTGCTCTTGAGGGCCTCGTACAGGGGCTGCATGAGCAGTGCTGCCTTAGGCACGAAACGGTAGTAAAAGTTTTCCGTGCTTAGGAATTCCTGCAGGGCCTTAATGGTTTGCGGGCATGGAAAGGATGTCACCTCCTCTACCTTCACCTGTAAGGGAACCGCTCTCTCTGAAGTGATGCGATGCCCCAGGAAATCAATTTGCTGCAGGCCAAACTGACACTTGGCCGGGTTGATAATCAGGCCATGTTGGCTGAGACACTGAAAAAGGGTGCGGAGGTGACAGATGTGTTCTGCTTTGGTGGGACTGGCAATGAGGATGTCGTCTAAGTAGACAAAGAGGAACTTGAGGTCCCGCAGCACGGAGTCCATCAGGCGTTGGAAAGCCTGGGCGGCGTTCTTTAAGCCAAACAGCATTCTTAAGAACTCGAAAAGGCCGAATGGGGTGATGACTGCAGTCTTCTGAACATCTTGGGGATGAACGGGGACCTGGTGGTAGCCCCAAACGAGGTCGACTTTCGAGAACATAGTGTTCCCTGCCAAATGGGTGGAGAAATCCTGAATATGGGGGATCGGGTACCGATCAGGAGTGGTGGCGTCGTTTAGGCGTCGATAGTCGCCGCATGGCCGCCATCCGCCGCCAGGCTTTGGGGCTATGTGGAGGGGTGAAGACCAGGGACTATTCGACCGGCGAATAATCCCTAACCGTTCCATGGTCGCGAACTCCACTATCATGACCGCCAGCTTGCCAGGTTCCAGGCAACGGGCCCACGCGTAGACCGGGGGGCCGTTGGTGGTGATGTGGTGTTCCACACCATGTTTCGTGGCCGTGGAGGAGAAAGTGGGCCTTGACAGATTGGGGAATTCGCCGAGCAGGCGACCGAACTCATCCGGAGCCGGAAAAGCACAGGCGATGGTACGCGATGTAGTGGTACTGCGGTAACAAGGGATAGAATGAAAAGTTGCCGCGTTGATCAACTGCCGGTTCTGCACGTCGACCAGGAGGCTGTTGGTGCACAGGAAATCCACGCCGAGAATGGGTTGAGAAACCTTGGCCGTAACGAACTCCCAATGAAACCGTTGCCCCGCGAAGCAAACCTCCACACGCCATCTGCCGAAAGTCCGAATCGCTCCGCCATTGGCCGCTTCAAGGGCGAGGCCGTACTTCCCTGCCTGTACATCGAGGGCGGACGCTGGCAAAATGCTGCACTGTGCTCCGGTGTCGCACAGAAAACGACGGCCGGAGAGCGCATTGGCAATGAAAAGTAACTTGCCGACGTTGCCGATCGCCATGGCGGCCGCGGGGCGCCCGTTAGACCCTTTCCTCATAAGTCACAGTTGTTTTCTTTTTTGGGGGAAGTTGCAGGGAGGGCGGCAATGTCTCGCCTTCGCGCCGAACTGCGCGTGGTAGAAACACAGCCCAGCAGGCTGACGAGCTGGTACGGCGTCTGTGGGGGATGGGCGCCTCGTGGCGGTGCAGTATTGCTGCTTTACCGTGAAAATTTTGTCTGCCTCTGCCGCGAGTGCCGCGCAGTCTTCTACCTCGGATCTGGCCAGGGCAGCTTGCACTTGCTCAGGCAGCTGGCTGAGGAATAGTTCCCAAAAAAGGAAACATTCCGGTTCAGAGCCCAGGAGTGTGAGCATTTGGCTCATCAATTCCGAAGGCTTGGAGTCCCCAAGCCTGGGCATGGTGAGCAATTGACATGCACCCTCCGATTTAGTGAGCCCGAAGACTTGCAGCAACCGCGCCTTGATGGTGTCATACTTGCGCTCCATTGGAGGGCTCTCGAGGAGGCTGATGATCCACGAGGCGGTGGAGCTGTCGAGTGCGGAGACCACGTAGAGGTATTTAGTTTGATCTGCAACGATGTCTCGCAGGGCGAACTGGGCTTCGACCTGGATGAACCACGAGGTCGCCTGCTGCTCCCAGAACTGCGGTAGCTTCAACGAAACAGAGTTGGCTTCCATGTTGTGTTCTTTTTGTGAAAAACGTTCGCAAAAGACGGGGTCACCAATGTAGGAATTGATGAATTCCTAACTAAGAACTGAGATCGACTCAGGCGATCAAACAAACAGGTTTTTAATGCAAAACTAAATGAGTTTAAACAGTTTGTTGAGATCGATACAGGAGAACCACGAAAACAGGTCTGTACAAGTTGAAGCTTCCACGAGGACTGCTAGGGCAGTCCCATGGATGGCGTCATGATGTCATCATGTTTTTCCCGCACTTGGGTGGTCACGTGATTAGCGGCATGACGTCATCGTGTTTGCCCGCGCTTTTAAAGGGGCCATGCCCCGTACATGCAAACAGTATGTACAAACACAGAAATAACTAACAGACTGGTACAGGCTTAGGTTGGAGTAAAACATCGTTAAAGGGAATTATATACAGTTGCTCAGAGTCCCTTAGTGGCTCCGGCACAAGCTTTTCAATTTGGCAGTGACTAAGCGTATGATTCCTGACAACTGACCAGGTCGACTTCGACTGCAGCAGCTCCAAGTGTCTTAAAATAGCATCTCTTATACCCTAAAAACCTGGGCAGGCTCCTCAATGCGTATGTGTCCCAAACTGTGTGACAAATAGTCGGCAGTTGTTTTTCTCTTATAATCAGTGGGCCCCAAGGCCCTTTGCACCATTTGCCTGAAGATGTTCCTGTCTTTGTAATGACCAACCGTTTGTTCCTGCTCAGGGTCTGTTATTTCCTTATCTGATTAACAGCTTTCGCACAAAGTTCCCACAGGAACCAACCTCTCAACCTCCCGAAGCATGCTGGGATATTAAATTTGGTCAACTTTTTAAGTTTGATCAAGTTATAGCAAATTCTTACAGCAAGTGGCTTATTCTTACAGTCAACCCTCAAATGACTGTGCACCCGAATCTTTGGGCCACAGGCACTTACACTTTGTAGGCATTGTCTTCTTCCCTTGGCATCTTCTGCAACAATTTGATCCACTTTCGTTGCTTGCGTTGCCTGTTAACACGGCAGGTTAGTGTCAATAGATATAACACAATCACCAATTGAATAATGACCAAAACGTGGGAAATAATCCTTATCCAAGGATGATTCTCGATATTCGTACCAATATCCCACCAGAACGAATCGTCCCCTACTTTAGGTATTTCTCATGCAGTTCACGGTTTTTCTGGGCCGGGGTATAAAAGAGCTTTTGGGACTGACTAATGTGTCTCATTACCTCTACCAAGTGTTCCGGCAAAGGTGGAATGTCATAGCCGAACTGAGTCACATACTGGTGTAGTTGATCCCTTAACTCAGCTTTTATATCAATATCTACTTGCCTATGTGTATAAATACTTAACAAAACCCACGCCCCAAGTCTCACAGGTTGGGCTGGGGTAAAACAAAATGTTCCCGCCGCAATAGGACAAATCAGGTTGTTACTGTACTGGTACTCCTGATGTATTGTAGTGACACAATATTGACCCTTCCCTCGATACTCACAGGGAAATGCTGTCCTGCCATCACTTTCATGATGCAGTTCCATGCTATCCCACCCCAATCAAACTCGCACGCAGGGGCTACATGTTCTACCACGTCATAAGGGCAGATGAATGTGTCCTGAGCTTGAGCACACCCAGTGAGATCTGGGGTCACCCATGTGGTCCCACACACTCAGGTCACGTACTTCGGGGGTTCATCATACATTATCAAGTGATGGGATGGTAGCGTAGTGGTAATGTCACTGGGCTAGTAATCCAGAAGCCTGGACTAATGATCTGGAGACGTGAGTTCAAATTCCAACACGGTAACTGGGGAATTTAAATTCAGTTAATTAAATATATCTGGAATAAAAAGCTAGTATCAGTAATGGTAACCAGGAAACTATCGGATTGTTGTAAAAACCCATCTGGTTCACTAAAGTCCTTTAGGGAAGGAAATCTGCTGTCCTTACCTAGTCTGGCCTGTATGTGACTCCAGACCCACAGCAATGTGGTCGACTCTTAATTACCCTCTGAAATGGCCTAGCAAGCCACTCAGTTGTAACAAACCGCTATGAAACAAAATAATAAGAAAGAAACCAGACTCGACCTCGGCACCGGCTACGGACACAGCAACAGCACACCCAGCCCAGTCAACCCTGCAAAGTCCTCTTCACCAACATTTGGGGACTTGTGCCAAAATTGGGAGAGCTGTCCCACAGACTAGTCAAGCAACAGCCTGACATAGTCATACTCACAGAATCATACCTTTCAGCCAATGTCCCAAATTCCTCCATCACCATCCCTGGGTGTGTCCTGTCCCACCGGCAGGATAGACCCACCAGGGGTGGTGGCACAGTGCTATACAGTCGGGAAAGAGTGGCCCTGGGAGTCCTCAACATTGACTCTGGACCCCATGAAGTCTCATGGCTTCAGGTCAAGCATGGGCAAGGAAACCTCCTGCTGATTACCACCTTCTGCCATCCCTCAGCTGATGAATCAGTACTCCGTCATGTTGAATACCACTTAGAAGAAGTGTAAGAAGTCACACAACACCAGGTTAGAATAGCAAGGGCACAGAATGTACTCTGGATGGGGGACTTCAATGTCCATCACCAAGAGTGATAGGGTAGCACCACGAGCTGGCCGAGTCCTGAAGGACATAGCTGCCAAACTGGGCCTGTGACAGGTGGTGAGAGAACCAACATACTTGACCTCGTCCTCACCAATCTACCTGTCACAGATGCATCTGTCCATGACTGCATTGGTAGCAGTGACCACCCCATAGTCATTGTGGAGATGAAGTCCCGTCTTCACACTGAGGACACCCTCCATTGTGTTGTGTGGCACTACTACCGTGCTAAATGGAATAGATTCAGACAGATCTAGCAGCTCAAAACTCGGCATCCATGAGGCGCTGTGGGCCATCAGCAGCAGCAGAATTGTATTCCACCACAATCTGTAACCTCATGGCCCAGCATATCCCTCACTCTACCAATACCAACAAGCCAGGTGACCAAACCTGGTTCAATAAGGAGTGTAGAAGAGCATGCCAGGAGCAGCACCAGGCCTAAAAATTAGGTGCAAACCTGGGGACGCTGTAACACAGGACTACATGCACGCTAAAAAGTGGAAGCAGCATGCTATAGACAGGGCTAAGCGATCCCACAATCAGATCAGATCAAAGCTCTGCAGTCCTGCCACATCCAGTCGTGAATGGTGCTGGACCATTAAACAACTAACGGGAGGAGGAGGCTCCATGAATATCCCCATCCTCAATGATGGTGGAGCCCAGCACGTGAGTGCAAAAGACAAGGCTGAAGCATTTGCAACCATCTTCAGCCAGAAGTGCCGAGTGGATAATACATATCGGCCTCCTCCTGAGGTCCCCAGCATCACAGAAGCCAGTCTTCAGCCAATTCAATTCACTCCACATGATATCAAGAAACGGCTGAGCGCACTGGATGCAACAAAGGCTATGGGCCCCGACAACATCCCAGTTATCGTGCTGAAGATGTGCTCCAGAACCAGCCGCACTTCTAGCCAAGCTGTTCCAGTACAGCTACAACACTGGCATCAATCTGACAATGTGGAAAACTGCCCAGGTATGTCCTGTCCACAAAAAGCAGGACAAATCCAATCTGTCCAATTACCGCCCCATCAGTCCACTCTCAATCATCAGCAAAGTGATGGAAGGTGTCATTGACAGGGCTATCAAGCGGCACTTACTCACCAATAACCTGCTCACTGATGCCCAGTTTGGGTTCCGCCAAGGCCGCTCTGCTCCCGACCTCATTACAGCCTTGGTCTAAACATGGACAAAGGAGCCGAATTCCAAAGTTGAGGTGAGGGTGACTGCCCTTGACATCAAGGCAGCATTTGACCGAGTGTTGCATGAAGTAAAACTGAAGTCAATGGGAATCGGGGGGAAAATTCTCCACTGGCTGGAGTCATATCTAGCACAAAGGAAGATGGTTATGGTGATTGAAGGTCAATCATCACAGCCCCAGGACATTGCTGCAGGAGTTCCTCAGGTCAGTGTCCTAGCCCCAACCATCTTCAGCTGCTTCATCAATGAGCTTCCCTCCAACATAAGGTCAGAAGTGGGGATGTTCACTGATGACTGCACAGTGTTCAGTGCCATTCATAACTCCTCAGATAATGAAGCAGTCCATGCCCGCATGCAACAAGACCTGGGGCTGAAACGTGGCAGGTAACATTCGCACCAGAGAAGTGCCAGGCAATGACTATCTCAAACAAGCGAGAGTCTAACCACTGCCCCTTGACATTCAATGGCATTACCATCACCGAATCCCCCACTATCAACATCCTGGGGGTCACCATTGACCAGAAACTTAACTGGACCGGCCACATAAATACTGTGGCAACATGAGCAGGTCAGAGGCTAGGTATTCTGCAACGAGTGTCTTACCTCCTGACTCCCCAAAGCCTTTCTACCATCTACAAGGCACAAGTAAGGAGTGTGATGGAATACTCTCCACTTGCCTGGATGAGTACAGCTCTAACAACACTCAAGAAGCTCGACACCATACAGGACAAAGCAGCCCGCTTGATTGGCATCCCATCTACCACCTTAAACATTCACTCCCTCCGCCACCGGCGTACCGTGGCTGCAGTGTGTACCATCTACAAGATGCACTGCAGCAGCTCGCCAAGGCTTGTTCGGCAACACCTCCCAAACCCGTGACCTCTTCCACCTAGAGGGACAAGGGCAGCAGGTGCATGGGAACATCATCACCTGCAAGTTCCCCTCCAAGTCAAATACCATCCTGACTTAGAAGTATATCGTCAATCCTTCATTGTCGCTGGGTCAAATCCTGGAACTCCCTCCCTAACAGCACTGTGGGAGTACCTTCATCACACGGACTACAGCTGTTCAAGAAGGCGGCTCACCACCACCTTCTCAAGGGCAATTAGGGATGGGCAATAAATGCTGGCCTTGCCAGTGATGCCCACATCCCATAAATGGATTTAAAAACAAACCCTGGCATATTCCTATGTTCTCCACACGAAACAGGAATTTGGACGACTTTTCGGGCAAAATGGGATCGTATAATACCATCCCTAACAGGCTGATGTCGTTCTGTTCCTGCAAATGGCATTCATGTTTCACCGGGTACATCTGTACCAACCCCCTGACTTTACACATATTCACGGTAAATTGCTAAGTGGACATTGCCCTTAGGTGTCAATCAGTCACCCATGAGGGTAGCTTTCCTTCAGCAATGCACTGCAGGTTTTCACGGGCTTGTTCCACACGGCCTCATTAGAGGCATTCCGGTCCTCCTTTAGCATTTGGTTTATCTTTTTAGCATGGGATTCTAAGGCCTAGAAATTCGGTGGCGCCCTGTTTGGGGTGCCAGTCTCGCCTGGGCGCTGGAAGTACCGCCCCAGAAGGAGCCGCGAGCGCCAGCCCAATATTCAGTTTGAGCGCCCCAAACGAAAGCGCGGCGCTACTCGAGGCACCCCGCATCCGTCTTGGGGCGCTGCAACTGAAAATTGCAGCGCAACGTGCCACAGCACCACACGCTGCGGCACGGTGCGCTGCAGTACTGCAGGCCTTCCTCTCCTTCTTAAAGGGGAGGGGCCTGCTGCAGCGTGATCGGAGATCGCGAGTGCCGGCAAAAGAGCCCGGCACCGAGGAGAAGTGCCGGGCTCTTGGGACACAGCCGGCACAATGTGGCGGGGGGGGGGCGGGGGTTAGAAGGCCGGGGACGGGAGCGCAGAGAGGTGCTGGCAGGCGGCCAACAACAATGATGGCCGCCCCGCACCTCTCCTTTAATTTGCGCCTTTACCGCCGCAGGTAGGCCCCCCTGAGCCGGTCGCAAATTGCGAACGGCGTTACAGTGGGGGGCGCTACCAAATATCGCGATCGGTACGGTAGAGGGGCGCTGCGCACACCGATGACATCATCGGTGGCGGCGCAGCGCTACAGTCTAATGCCGCCATTAGTGCCCCTCTAAATTTTGCGGGAGGCGTGGCCAGTGGCGCTAAACCCACTAAGTGCCCTCTTTGGGTGCTAACTGGTGGCGCAGCCCACCGAATTTCTAGGCCTAAATGTTTGACCACGTTCTGCAGATGAATGGTCATAATTTGGCTCTCTTCCAATTCCTCCTGTTCAAGACCATTCATTTCATTCAAAATTTTTCTTCAGGGATTTCTGGCCGCTTTTACAGACTGATTAAAGCTAGCAAAATCAAAGCAATTTCCAGGGAGTTTCCAGTTTTAAAAACTGGCTGCATCATTTATCAGACCTTAATACAAACAGAAAATACTGCAGATGCTGGAAATCTGAAATAAAAACAGAAAATGCTGGAGAAACTCAGCAGGTCAGGTAGCATCTGTGAAGAGTGAAACAGAGTTAACGTTTCAGATCGATTACCTTTCATCAGAACTGGAAAAAAGCATGAAATGGAACAGATTTTTAAGCAAGTGAAGAGGTTGGGAAAGGGGGGAGGGGATGAAAGAACAAAAGGGAAGGTCTGTGATAGGATGGAAGGTGGAAGAGATTAAGAGACATTAAGAGATATTCAAGGCAAAAGGAGATGGTAATGGAATAGGCTCTAGATGAACCATTGAACAATGCAAGAGGCCGAGGACGGAGAGGTCTAAGTGGGAGTGGAGCAGTGAATTAAAATGACAAGCGACCGGAAGCTCGGGGTCCCCCTTATGGACTGAATGGAGGTGTTCCGCAAAGCGGTCACCCAATCTGTGTTTGGTCTCCCCAATGCAGAGGAGACCACATTGTGAGCAGCGAATACAGTATACTAAATTGTGAAAAGTACAAGAAAATCCCCGTTTCACCTGGAAGGGGTGTTTGGGATCCTGGACAGTGGGAAGGGGGGAGGTATCAGGGCATGTGCTGCATCTCCTGCGCTTGCAGGAGAAGGTGCCAGACGAAGGGGAAGGGGTGTTGGGGGTGATAGCGGAGTGGACAAGGGTGTCGCGGAGGGAGCGGTCCCTATGGAATGGTGAAAGGGGAGGTGAGGGGAAGATGCATTTGCTGGTGGGATCACACTGGAGGTGGCAGAAATGGCAGAGGATGAATGTGGAGGCTGGTGGGGTGAAAGGTGAGGACAAGGGGAACTCTGTTGTGGTTCTGGGAGGGAGGGGCAGGGGTGAGGGCAGAAGTGCGGGAGATAGAACAGACATGGTCAAGGGCCGGGTCAACCACTGTTGAGGGGAATCCTCGGTTGAGGAAAAAGGAAGACATGTCAGAAGCACTGGTATGGAAGGTGGCATTGTCAGAACAGATGTGGCGGAGACGGAGAAAATGGGAGAATGGAATAGAGTCCTTACAGGAGGCGGGGTGGGAGGAAGTGTAGTCCAGGTAGCTGTGGCAGTCAGTGGGCTTGTAGTGAATGTTTGTCAATAACCTATCCCCAGAAATGGAGACGGAGAAGTCAAGGAAGGGAAGGGAAGAGTCGGAGGTGGACCATGTGAAGGTGAGGGAAGGGTGGAAATTGGAAGTAAAGTGAATGAAATTATCTAGTTCAGGGCGAGAGCAGGAAACAGCACCAATACCGGATCAATGTACCGGAAAAAGAGGTGAGGGAGGGGACCTGAGTAGGACTGGAACAAAGATTGCTCCACGTATCCCACGAAAAGGCAGGTATAGCTAGGACACATGCGGGTTCCCATAGCAACACCTTTGATCTGGAGGAAGTGAGTGGAGTCAAAGGAGAAGTTGTTCAATGTGAAAACAAGTTCAGCCAGGCGGAGGAGGGTGGTGGTGGATGGGGACTGGTTGGGCCTCTGTTCAAGGAAGAAGCAGAGCGCCCTCAGGCCATCCTGGTGGGGGATGGAGGTGTAGAGGGATTGTACGTTCATAGTGAAAAGGAAGCGGTTGGGGCCGGGAAACTGGAAACTGTTAAAGTGGCGGAGAGCATCGGAAGAGATGCGGATGTAGGTGGGAAGTGACTGGACAAGGGGGGAAAAAATAGAGTCGAGATAGGAAGAGATAAGTTCCGTGGGACAAGAACAGGCTGAAACGATGGGTCTACCAGGGCAGTCCTGTTTGTGGATCTTGGGAAGGAGGTAGAAGCGGGCTGTGCGGGGTTGGGGAACTATGAGGTTGGCGGCCGTGGGGGGAAGATCTCCAGAGGAGATGAGGTCAGTGACAGTCTTGGAAATGGTGGCTTGATGTTCGGTGGTGGGGTCATGGTCCAGGCGGAGGTAGGAGGAGGTGTCGGAGAGTTGGCGTTCAGCTTCCGCTAGGTAGAGGTCGGTTCGACAAACAACAACAGCAACACCCTTGTCAGCGGGTTTAATGACAATGTTGGGGTTGGATCTGAGAGAATGGAGTGCTGCAAGTTCAGAGGGAGGTAGGTTGGAGTGAGTGAGGGGAGCAGAGAAATGGAGACGGCCGATGTCACACCGGCAGTTTGCAATGAAAAGATCTAGAGAGGGTAATAGGCCAGAGGGAGGGGTCCATGTGGAACGAGAATTCTGAAAGTGGGAGAAAGTGTTAGCCGTGGGGGGGAAAGTCTCCTGGCCAAAGAAGTGGGCACGGAGACGAAGGCAGCGGAAAAAGAGCTCAGCATCATGCCAAGCTCGAAATTCATTGAGGTGGGGGCGTAAGGGGATGAAGCTCAGGCCTTTGCTAAGGACTGATCTTCTGGGGTCAGAGAGAGGAAGGTCAGGGGGATAGTGAAAACACGGCAGGGGGTGAGATTGGGAGAAGGGATGGGGTCAGAGGAAAGTGAAGGGGAAGAAGGTTCCGGAGGGGCGTTCGTGTCCAAGAGTTGTTGAAGCTTGCGATCCTTGACACCTGAAAGGAAGAAAAAAAGTTTTTTGTTAAAGCGCCGCATGAGGCGAAGTGTGAAATGGAACTGCGGACCAGGACAGATTTGAGATACAGTGAGTCGGTGCTGCTGAAGAGAGGTCGAGGGTGTGCATCTGGCGTCGCAGGGCATTCAGCGTGGATCTCAGGATAGAGTTCAACTATTTCAGATCATAACCTCGGCCCCGATCATCATATATAATATATATTTTTTTTTTTTATCCACACTTTTTGTCTGTGTCTTTTTTTCTTCTCCCCCACATGGCAGCTGTCTTTCATTCTGCCAGCACAATTTACACTTCATCTCGAGCCATCCTTTTTTTTCTTAACCTGTTCCATTACCATCTCCTTTTGCCTTGAATATCTCTAAATGTCTCTTAATCTCTTCCACCTTCTATCCTATCACAGACCTTCCCTTTCTTCCCCTACCCCCTTTCCCAGCCTCTTCACTTGCTTAAAAATCTGTTCCATTTCCTGTTTTTTTCCAGTTCTGATGAAAGGTCATCGACCTGAAACGTTAACTATGTTTCTCTCTTCACAGATGCTGCCTGACCTGCTGAGTTTCTCCAGCATTTTCTGTTTCTATTTATCAGACCTTGTCGCCTTCTGATATGGTCCCCTTTTATCCCATAACCAACATCGTTTTCTTCAACGATCACAGTACTATTTACCCCAAAAGTATCATTAAATCAATTTCCCTCCTTAGGGCCCATATGATATAATGGCTCTAATTCTGATTCCGCCAGGGTTGTACCGGCCCTTTCCCAAAAGCCCTGTTAGAAACTAGGGGTGCCTAAAAATGTATATGGCTACGTGAATAATACTGATTTTAAATAATAAATTTTGTTTTCCTGGAAAGCTTGCAATATAATTTGAGACAGTCTTTTTAATCAGTTAGATTAGGTAAAACATCAATATTCCACACAGAGGCCCATAGGATGGTCCTGCCAGGCTAGTTACCTGTTGTTTGTAAGTTAGGGTTTTGACTTTGTTAATGTGTCTTTAATTTGGCCAGTGAAGGCCCAACCTATGTTTCTTCCATTATTACTAATAACCATATTATAATCTCTACAGGTAGAATTTGGAGCTTGTTTAGCAGAACTGCTTGTGAAGATAATTAATAGTTAATTAGGAAAAGACATAGAATGAAAGGAATTTGAGGAGGCTAAGGTATCCATCTTAGAATGGGCCATTTGCTAGATGAAGGTGAGATAGCGACTGGCTAACGTGTGACAGCTCTGGCTGGGTCCATGATTAAGAGGGACAGGGCCTTGTATTTGCTGGGTTAAGGAGGATAGAGTCAAGAGAGCTAAGATGGATTCCAATGGAGGAAGCTTCAAAATGTAAAAACAAGAAAGATAAATTGGATGAAGTAATAAGACCCTCTTTTGGGGAGGGCTTTCATTCAAGAACCAAGACAAAGAACTTGAGCAGTCATTGGTTGATGAAGTTTTAGAGCAAACTCTATATGTTAAATGGTCTTGTCAATAACTTGGCCGCAGGCCCACCCCTAAAAAGAGAATAAAAAGTGATACCCCGAGGGCCTGCCCACAGACGGTGGAAGGGAGAGCCGAACAGAAGTTGCAAAGAGAAGTTGGGCTGGTTGAACGCTCTTTTGAGAGTGAACCCATGCTCACCATCGGAGGTTCTAGAGAGAGAGAGAGAGAGGCCAGAAGCCAGAGAACTGTTCACGCATGCCAGCCGTCTGTTCGATCGGGTCCGATACCAGCTGCTTGTTACGGTCGTATGTTTTTGCTGTATTACTAGTGTGTTATATTCCATCCTAAACTCCGATTAAACACAATATACCCACCATATTGGTTTGCACTCTATCCTGTTTACCAGAGATACGTGAATCTCTACAAATTGGTGAGCCGAGCCAGGAGTGCAACAGGGTTGTTGTGGTCGAAACAAGTTGAGAACGGGTTTGGTCTATAATGGTACTAGGCGTTCTTATTGGGTTGTAAAGTAAAAACGAAATGGCAGATGCGTATTTTAGAGAAAAGTTTGCGAGCAGTCTTTTAGATAAGCTAGGGGCTCCGGGGGGCCCAAGCAGTAATCGGAATAGTGCAGGGTGATAAGAAGAGTGAGAAAAGTTACTCTGAGATTTGGGGTGAGATAGCATCCCAGGTGGGTGCGAAGAAATGTAAAATTAAGGAAGCCAGAACTAGACTGGCTTACGTGGCCCACTTGTGTGCTGTTCACCTGGGAGGCGAAGTTGTACTCCTGAAAGAGAGAAATGCACAACTTGAAAGAGACTTACAGAACTGGCAAGGCCGATATGCCACAGTCTGTACACTTCTCCATCAAGAACAAGCCTTGGCAGATGAGGCATGACTTGCCTCAAGATGCCACCATCAGGTATTTGAGGATAACAATGCTTTAAAAATAAAAAATGAATCCCTGATCTCACAACTTGAGGACGCCAGGGGAGCCTTAAGAGAATTACTTGAAAAACCCCCTCTGGTGAGCACCGATCATACTCACTGCGAATTAAAAATTATGGAATTGAAGGGAAAGCTGGGGAGACAAGCAGTTGCTGTTGTGGCCTTTAGTCGCCTTAAACCAGGGGATCACGGTATTAACTGGGATGATCGAACAAGAAAAGTCCAGTGCAATAATAACCCCATCTGCCAAAATAGTCCCTCATCCTCTGCGCTTCCGCCTCCCTATCCAGGACAAACTGTCCCAGTAGAAACCAAACAGGTTAATATAGTCAATGCTACCACCTGATTTGGTGACCCTACACCCTCGGATGATGAATTCGATAATGATACCTGTTAAGTCCGTGAATGATTGAGACACGGACTAGCAGGAGAGAAACAAAGAGATCTTTACTGGTGAAAGGCATAAACGAAACTAAACAACAGAGGCTCTCTAGCGCCTTTTATACAGGGGTGGTCACTGCCGGTACTGCAGTCTGAGACCAGTTATTCTCTTAAAGGTACATACACAACAATTCCTCCCCTTTTAGATAAACAGTACATAACATTCATTTAACAACTAAATGATAACGAATTACAATCACAATTACTGTTGCTAGATACATTGGTTAAGTTTAAGCAATCATAAGTTCAGTCTTTGAGGAGGCTTCCTGATTCTGTCTGGATAACGCCTCTTTGGGGTATCAGGTTCTTCTGGCAATGTTGAGTCGGAATCAATGTCGTTGTTTGGTTCATCTGCTTCCAATATTACCGGTTCTGCGGTAGCTGCAATTGGAACGTCGATTTCATTGCCAGGTGTATCAGATCGTGGTGTGGAGTTGATGTTTTCCCGTGACTCTAGAATCTGGTCAGCATGGCGTCGTACAATGCTCTCCCCAACGTCCACGGTATACATGAGAGGTCCTTGTCGTGTACAAATCGTTCCTGGTTGCCATTTCTCAGTGCGGTAGTCCCGCGCCAAAACTGGTTGACCGATCTTAAAACTCCTGGTTGGCCTTTCATTCATATTCTGAAACTGCCTGTTCTCCACATCTCTTCGGACGTTTGGCTTAACCAAATCCAAGCGGCATCGTAGTCTTCGATTGAAGAACATCATGGCTGGAGTTTGGCTGGTAACCGCATGTGTCGCATTCCGGTAGGCAAACAAGAAGTTGTCCACCTTGTGTTGTAGGGGTATTGCCTTGATAGCCTTCTTGAATGTTTGGACAAACCTCTCGGCCAATCCATTAGTGGCTGGATGGTATGGGGCAGATGTGTAATGCTTAACACCATTGTTCTTTAAGAACCTCCGGAACTCTTCAGACACAAACTGTGGTCCATTGTCAGAGCAAATCTGTTCAGGCAGCCCATTCCTGGCGAATATGGTTCGTAAAACTGTGATAGTTTTTTCTGTGGTGGTTGAGGACATTTTTATTACCTCTGGCCACTTTGAATGTGCATCCACCGCAATTAAAAACATCGAGTCCATGAAGGGACCAGCAAAATCAATGTGCACCCTTTGCCATGGAGATGAGGGCCACTCCCATGGATGCAGAGGAGCTTGTGGTGGGGCGTTTTGGACCGTCTGGCATCCTGCACAGCTCTTGGTCATCTCTTTGATTTCTCTATCGATTCCCGGCCACCACACAAACGCTCTGGCTAAGCTCTTCATTTTTACCCCACCCAGATGACCCTCATGAAGCTCATTGAGCACTCTATCCGCCAACTTAGGTGGAATTACTACTCTGGATCCACACATCAAGGTTCCTCTGCGCACTGACAGCTGTTCTCTTCTCGGCGAGAATGCTGGCAGCAGTGGTTCGCCATGTGCTGGCCATCCCTTCACCGTTAAATCATAGACCCGTGATAGTGTCGGGTCATTCCGTGTTTCCTTTTCTATGTTTGCATTCGTCACAGGGAGACATTCGACTATGGTCGAGTGGAATAACTCCATTGGATCCACTGCAAGGTCTTCTTCTTCCACCGTCAGCAACGGTAGACGTGACAATCCATCAGCATTTCCATGCTGTTTAGTTCCTTTGTACTCGATGTCATATTGGTGTGCCCCTAGGAAAAGGGACCATCTCTGCAGCCGTTGTGCTGTCATTATCGGTACGCCCTTCTGAGGTTTGAAAATGGAGACAAGAGGTTGATGATCGGTTAGTAGAGTAAATTTTGGACCGTGCAGATAGTGATTGAACTTCTTCACCCCCCACACTAGGCTGAGGGCCTCTCTGTCAATCTGGGCATAGTTACGCTCGGCAGAAGTTAACGAGCGTGACGCAAAAGCTATCGGCCTCTCCAAACCATCAAGGAATTTATATGACAGTACCGCCCCAATGCCGTAGGGAGACGCATCACACGCCAGCCTGATTGGCAGTGCTGGGTTGTAGTGAGCCAATACTTCCTTTGAAGTGATTAAGTCCTTACTCTTCTGAAAAGCACGCTTACAATCATCGCTCCATTTCCATGCTACCCCCGTTCGTAGCAGGGCGTTCAGAGGGTGCAGAATTGTCGACAAATTCGGCAAAAACTTATGATAGTAATTCACCAACCCGAGGAATGACCTCAGTTGTGACACATTTTCAGGCGCTGGGGCCTTAACAACCGCTTCAATTTTGTCAGGGGACTTATGTAACCCCTCTTCATCAATCACGTGGCCACAATACGATATCTGTTTCTTAAAAAATTCGCACTTGGGGCGGTTGGCTCGCAGCCCATGTTCCTGTAGTCTAGTGAGCACCTGTTCTAGGTTGTTAAGGTGTTCACTGTCATCTTCACCTGTTACAAGGATGTCGTCCAAGTAACACTGAGTCCCCGGAATCCCTTGCAGGACTTGTTCCATCGCTCTTTGCCATATCGCCGGAGCCGATGCTATTCCGAATACCAATCGATGATACTGGTAAAGACCTTTGTGAGTGTTTATCGTGAGATACTTCCTAGAGGACTCTTCAACCTCCATCTGCAAATATGCTTGTGCTAGGTCAATTTTTGTAAAACGCTTCCCTCCAGACAGCGAGGCGAAGATGTCTTCTATCCTTGGAAGAGGATATTGTACTGTGCGAAGGACAGGGTTCACCGTCACCTTGAAATCCCCACAGATGCGAATCTTCCTTGGCTCTCCGGACTTATTGCTTAACGTTTTCTTCATGACAGGAACGATGGGTGTTGCCCACTCGCTCCAGTCGACCTTAGACAACACGCCCGCCTTCTCCAGATTCTCCAGCTCTGCCTCGACGGCTGGGCGAATTGCATATGGTACCGGTCTCGCTTTGAAAAACTTGGGAACTGCATTCTCTTCTATTCTTATCGAGGCGGTTATGCCTTTAAGCGTGCCCAGTTCTTGTTGAAATACCTCTTTGGCGTTAGCTAAGATTGTTGACAATCGTCCAGGAGTGACGTCTTCATCTTTTTTACCGTCCACCGTCATTGCATGAATGGAATGCCAATCTAAGTTTATCTTCCTGATCCATTCCCATCCCAATAACGGTGGTCCACCATTTGGCAGTATGTAGAGATACAATTTCCGTATTTTCTTGCCATTGTATTCGACAGGCACCCTTATTTTTCCTCTGGGGTATACTTTTTGCCCCGTATACGTCGTCAAGACGATGGATGTCTCTCTCAAGGGTATGTGTGAAAATAGCCGCTCGTAGTCTCGTCAATTCATGACGGTTAGCGCTGATCCTGTATCCAATTCCATTTTAACTTGGGACCCTGCTATCGTGAGAGTGACCCAAATGGTTCGGTGATCCTCTTTTGCGATTACATTGTGAAGTTTGAGACAGCTTAGTCTCCTGTTTCCGGATTCACTATCGCTCATCTGGTCTTCGGAACTACTGTCCGTCATCTTTTGTACTTTCTTGTACGGTTCCTTAGTAGCCTTTTTGTTATCGCTGGTCTTCTTCCCAGACCTACAAACTCGTGCAATGTGTCCAATCTTCCCGCATTGTCTGCATATTTTGTCTTTGGACCAGCAGTCCTTCTGGTCATGGTTAGTTCTGCCGCAGCGATAACATTTTGCAAACCCCCGTGTCATTTTGTGGGTGCCGTATTCCTGTGGTTTTTGTTGAATTTCTGCAGCTCCCCTGGCTGCTGCTTCATATGATACTTCCACGCTGAAAGCCTTATCTAGCGTCAGCTCTTTTTCTGCGAGTAACTTCTTCTGTGTTCCTTCACTCAGGAGTCCGTAGGGTATCTGCCAGTCCTGCTCCGAACTGGCAGTGCTTTGATAGCTTACATAGTTCCGTAAGATACTCAGCATTGCTCTCATCTTTGTGCTGAGTTCTCCTGTGGAATTTAAATCTTTCTGCTATCAACAGTGGTGCAGGGTTTAAGTGCTCCTGTAGAACAGCAACAATTTCGTTAAAACTCTTCGCCTTCGGTTTGGCTGGAGTAATCAGATCCCGCAATAGGCCGTACGTTGTAGCGCCCATTAAGTTTAGCAATATTGATGCCTTTATCCCCTCCGCTATTTCATTTGCCTTGAAATATACCTCGACTCTTTCCACATACGTGGTCCAGTCCTCTAATGTGTTATCAAAAGCAGTGATACAGCCAGTCTTCGGCATCTTGCAAATCTAAAATGGCGCCTCCCGTGCTTTGCCTTCTTCTCCGATTTAACAAAATGGCACCTCCCGCGCTTTTCCTTCTTCCCCGCTGTTGTTAGCGCTGCTTTCCACGGTTTCTTGCGCGTATTCTTTTTCTTTTATTATTTTCCCGTCGTGGAGCGGACCCTCTGGGACACTTCCCTCCCTCTTCTGAGGTCCGAACGCTGCCCAGCTTCGAAACACCGGCCGCGCCCTGTATGCTCCACCCTCTCTCTCTCTCCTTGCTTCCCGACTCGCTGCCCGGCCCCGTTGCAGCCCAGGAAGGATCAGAGCACTACCTGCCACCAGCCGTATTAGCTGGGAAACCACGGACTGAGGAACCCAGCCTGGCTCTGGACAGTCTCTCCTGCAAGTTTTGAAATCGATGATTGACGGTCGACGCCTGTTTCTCGACTTTCAATGGCCTATTTTTTTTTTTTCTTCTTTCTTCTGGCTCCGACCTTCAACACGTCATCGGAGCTGCTGCTGAGTTGCAGGTAAGTTCGTTTCTAACTCGTCGCCAGTGTTAAGTCCGTGAATGATTGAGACACGGACTAGCAGGAGAGAAACAAAGAGATCTTTACTGGTGAAAGGCATAAACAAAACTAAACAACAGAGGCTCTCTAGCGCCTTTTATACAGGGGTGGTCACTGCCGGTACTGCTGTCTGAGACCAGTTATTCTCTTAAAGGTACATACACAACAATACCTCTTCTGTAGCCTACAACCTGCCCCCAAATGAGGAAGTAACTACTACTACCAGTAGAAGTTTGACCCTGGAAGAGTGCAAAGCACTAGCTGAAGAAATGGGGCCAATAAACTGGGGGACGAACCCAGTCGCCCTAACAAATGATTGGGGTACGTTCCTTCATTTTCACACTGAATTAGATTTGACAGACTTATAACAAGTTCTGTTGTCATGTATTTCACGGGAACTCAAGTTATCACTTTCACGGGAAAACTATGATAAAAATAAGGGGTGGTGGGATGTTATGGATTCAGTTTGTTCATGTTTGGGCATGGACGCAGTTAATTTCACCCGTGCGGCTGGGGCACCTGGCAAAAGGCTAATGAGCATCCCGTAGCCTTTGCAAATCAATCGTATGATTTGGACAACCAGTCCCAGAAAAACTGTATGGTCAAGAGTTTTGGGACACGGAGGGATTTAAGCTGACATTAATTGATGCTCTCTTACGCCCCGTAAGGGACGCTCTTGGTATTACTGTTCATCGGGGAACCCGGTGGGCTGATCTGGAGGATGCTTGCATTCAAGCTTGGGACCGAGTTAAATCATCCCTCAGCCCTACTGAGTCCAAAGTGTCAGCAGTGGAGGGTCCTCTGTTTCCACAAACCCCTCCCCAGTCGGGAGATAAATGCCACGTAATCTGTTATAACTGTTATAAGCCCGGACACTATGCTCGCGACTGCCGCGATAGTCAACATCCAAATAATGGCCCACGTTACCAACCCCCAATCCGTGAAGGTAATGGGTCTGATTTGAACTCTGTGCAGCAGCAGCTCAAAAACCTTTCGGCAGTAGTTGAGGCCATGAAGCACAGTCAGGCAGGGGGGCAAAACGTTTTGGCTGTTTCTCGTAGTGGAGATGCGCTCCCAGACTCACAGCCCCAGTGACAGTCAGAGGCCTCCACAGTGATCACGTCTTCTCCTGTCTGGTACGGGGAGGGCAGACGACCCTTTGTCCAGGCCACTGATCATGGAGGCCGCCCCCATGTTTTGCTTGTGGATTCCGGTTCTGCCGTGACTATTTTACATGACCCCACTCTCTTTTCCCATTCTGGCACCGCCCTAAACCTTTAATGCTTCTACTCAGTTAGTTAATCAAGGATTGAGCTCCACAGTCTTGTCCATTGATGGGAATTCCGTCGATGACCCCTCTCCTGTATATATGGCCACCCATGACCAGAAAGGTATCCTCAGAAGTGACACGCTGCATAAACACTGTGCTCTCCTCGACTATGCTAATGATTGTCTTTGGTGGCACTTTAATGATGGACCACCGACACCTATTTCAGATGCCCATTTGGTATATGCAATTAAAAAACCCAAGGATTTCGCCCTTCCTGGGACTGAAGACCCCATAGTTAATACATTAATTCATAAATTTTCAGAGGTTTTTGCTAAGTCCAAACATGATTGTGGTAGGATGTCGGGAGATGAGGAGATTAATGGACCCTCCCACCCTCCTGTTAAGCAGCATTCCATTCCGGCTGAGAGTAAACCTTATGTTCGGTCTACTATCGATTCATTGTTATAGCAGGGTGTTATCCGCATTGGCACTTTTACCACTAATTCCCCAACCTGGCCAGGTAAGAAACCAGATGATAGTTGGCGTTTAACATTTTATTATTGCAAGCTTAATTCAGTAACCCCAGCTTGCACCCTTGTTGTTCGGGAGACCCCCACTCTCTTGTCCCAGATTCCACTAGGTAGCTGCTACTTCTCCACCTTTGACATTTCAAACGGCTTTTGGAGTATTCCTGTTAAATCAGAGGATCAGTACAAGTTTGCCTTCACTTTTGAAGATCAAAGGTATACTTGGACATGTTTACCTCAAGGCTTTCACAACGTCCCAACTATATTCCACAAATGGATAGCTCAGGCACTGAAACCTTTTTCGAGACCTGACTGCCTGCTGCAGTATGTTGATGACCTTTTGCTTGCAACGCCTGACAAAAAGACTAATATTAAATTAATGGAAGAGCTATTAGACCTTCTTCTAAAAGCTGGGCTGAAAATTAACCCCAAAAAGGTACAACTGTTACAGCCAGAAGTGACATTTTTAGGGGTTTCTGTGGGACAAAAGGGACTCAGCCCTGACCAGCATAAGATTGAGGTGATTCAGCGTTTAACATTGCCCGCATCGAAAACCGCACATTGCTCCTTCCTGGGCCTAGTGAGATACCAGCGCTCATTTATTCCCAGATTTGCGGAGCTAGCCAAACCATTATATGAACGGTTAAAGGGTGAAGAGGACGCTATGGCCCATGACTGGACCACCGAACATACAACGGCTATGTCCCTCCTTAAAACTGCTGCTATGCAAGCCACATGCCTGACAAGCCCTGACCGAGAAAAGCCTTTCCACCTGGAGGTGGGATCCACCGATCAGAATCTTGCTGCTGTTCTGTGCCAAGAGGTACAGGGTTAACTTATGCCAATCGCATTCACCTCCCGTATTTTGAATGGCGTAGAAAATAATTTCACTGTGTGTGAGCGACATCTGCTAGCCACTTTTTGGGCAGTCAAACACTTCGGCCTAGAAATTGGGTTTTGGCTTAGCCAGGGCTTTAGCGCCGGAAGTTAGTGCCGGCGCTAAGTCCCCCTGCGCGCGCCAAAAATTCAGTAGTGCCGCGCCCAAACGGCTGCCGGCGCTACTGAAGGGTGTTAGCGCCTGGAAAAGGGTGCTAACTGCCATTTAGCGCCGCAATTCCGGCGCTGCGGCACCCGATGCGGTGCGGCAGGCTGGGGAAGAGCAGGCCTCCTCCTTCCGTTAAGGAGGAGCTGCCTGCACCCGGCCGCGACCCGCGCAATTCTGTTTAAAAATGAGCCCGGCACCTCGGACAAGTGCCGGGCTTGCAACTGTTCCGGCGGGGGGGGGGGAGAAGTCCGGGGAGGGAGCTGCGGGCAGGCGGCCGGCGGGAAAGCGGCCGGTCGCCGCGGGGCCTTTAATGCGCCGGCGCAAACACATGTTGGACTCTGTTGCCAGAGTCTTAGTTGCGGCTGCCACGGGCGAGGCGGCCGCAACCTAATTTCGGCGCTGGGGCCCGTCGGCATGGCAACCGGGACGCTGCGCACACCGATGACGTCATCGGTGCCGGCGCAGCGCTACCGGTGCAACGCCGCTTTAGGGCCCCAGGGAATTTTTCAACTGGCCATAACTCTGGCGCTCGTCCCTCTAGCGCCTCAAAAGCGGCGCTAAGGCTAGTGAATTTCTAGGCCGAACCGTTTATTACTGGGCTGAACAAAATGATCATACATAGCCCCCACACCCCTTTGAATCTTCTACTTAAACCAGGGGACACTTTGGTCTCCTCTGCCCGACTCAGTCACTGGACACTTCGGTTAACTCAGAGAGATTTAGAAATAATGCCAAGGCAGACAACTCTACTACCTCCTACTGTACGAGGGGAGAAGCCATGAGTGCCCCCTTCCAACACTGGAGTTCGACCATCACCCCGTCTCTCCTATTCCTCTGAGTGACACCCAGAACGTCTACATTGATGGGTCATCCTATCACAGGGATGGAAAGCCCCTTATTGGATTTGCAGTAGTCATGCCTGACCGAGAACTTAAGTATAAATGCATTCCCCACTCTGCCCAATATGCTGAAGTTGCAGCCCTGGTGACAGCAATCCAAATTACTCATGACATACCTGTTAATGTCTGGTCAGATAGTGCCTATGCAATTAACACTTTGTTATCTTTACCGTTGTATGCAAGGAATAATTTTTGCACTGTTGATGGTAAGACCCTGCTCCATGCAGACCTCTTTGCTTCCCTTGGGGACTCTTTAAATTCACGATCTGCCCCTGTCTATGTTGGTAAGGTAACGTCCCATTCACGTTTTTCAGATGTACATACCCAGGGTAACTCACAGGCAGATCGTGCTGCCAAGGACGCCGCTGTTGTGACCTCTGGCAAGCCCCTACCCCTCCCTTAAGGTCAGTTTTGAGTATCCAAGGTGGGTCATCGACCTCCCTTCCCTCCAGTCCAGTTATTCCCCCTATGCAGTTGTTATTGCATGGCATCAGAATGGATGTCCGTTACCTCAGCCCACTCCATGGGCTGCGGACACACAATTGGCTCCGGGTCAGTCTGGGGAAGCTGCTCCCCTGTTAATGTTCAACCCCCGCATGTGGTGGCTATTGTCTGATCTCCCGGTTGTCTGTGTTCCCCCATGCATGGCACCCAAAATTTTTGATCTCCTGCACTCACACCCGGTAGGAGGGCACTATTCAGCTGATGCAACTGTTCAGAAACTACGCAAATTTGCATGGTATCCCGATTGCATCACAGATGTCACTCATAAGGTGAATCGTTGTCTGCCCTGGTTACAACATAATCCAAGTGCCCACAATAATCGGGCACTGTTGCACAGTCCCCCTCCTCCCGATGGGCTGTGGACCCACCTTCAAATTGACTTCATAGGGCCTCTACCTACAGACCTTCTGGCTTGCGGTATTGTCTGGTTATAGTTGATAAATTTACTAAATGGATGGAGGCTTTTCTATGTAAAACAAACACCACATATTGGGTGAGGTGATCTGCAGGTGGGGAGTGCCAATTCAAGTTGATAGTGATCTGGGATCACACTTTACCGCCAGAATTTTTACCGAACTACAACAGATAATGGGTATCTCGCATAAACTTCACATCTCCCATCACCCACAATCATCTGGAGTGGTGGAAAGAGGAATCCGAACTCTGAAAACTATGTTAAACAAATGTTGTGCAGATCACCCCACCAAATGGTCCAGTATGTTGCCAATGTGTCTAATGGCTATTAGATCAACCCCGCATAGCACAACGGGTATCTCACCCTACCAGGCTATGACTGGCAGACTAACGCGAATACCAGCCCATCTGTTAACCCCTTCAGCCATACCCTTAGTACAGGGAATTGCCAACCAAAAATGGCTTGGAATGGTGGTAGAGAACATAGAACAAACTAACATGTTTGTAGCTACACAAACAGCCAAATCAAAAAACCAGGCAAAGAAATACTTCGACAAGAAGGTCCGACCATTTGAGTATCAAGTGGGAGATGTTGTAATGGTACTAAACTATCGGAAGAAGCAACATTGCTTTGAACCAAAGTGGAATGGCCCCTTCCCGATTATTGACAGGACCAGTCCTTCGGTTTATCTGGTGCAATTCCCTGGGAAAAAGGGGAGGGCCAAGGTGGCTAAATGGTACCATGTCAATCAGTTGAAAACTGTGAAAGAATAAATATTGCATATTTTAGCTTACAGAGCCAGTTAAGAATGGTAGTGAAACAGGTCGCGCGCTGCATCAGTCATCAAACCCTCCTGCTGGGGGTCATCATATTCATAAGACACTCAAACACCTCTCCAATCTCTACGAACTGGGTGGAATACTACAATACCAATGGTGAGAGTATATCATGTTGAGTTTTCAAGGAAATATGTGAAGTAAAATTCATATGCGAGGGATGTGCGGTACGCCTACCGACGGTTACCACTTGGAAGCACCACCTTTCGGTTCCTGAAAGAAATGGAGTTCAGGTGCAACTACATTGTAGCACAGAGGGATACAGTCCAGAGGCACCGGAAGGCAAAGCCCTGGGATGGTACCGGAAGGTATCCACAGCATTGGTTAAAACTGGACTAATGGGAATACCCTATGAAGTAAAGAGCGATAACTGGGACATTAAGAACTATGATTTGAATTGTCAATTCCTTTTGGCCGAGACATGAGGGTGAATACCAGTGGAAAGCCAAGTGGCAAGAAAATAATACGGGAAATAACCCATGATGCTATGCGGGATGGTGTGTTAGTAGTGGAGGGGTAGTTGTAATAACACAAAAGAGAGAGGAGATCACGGTAAATAAAACCAGTAACAAGAAAGAAAACTGTCCCAAAATAACAAGGTCCCGATAATGGTTTAGTAGTAACTCGAACCCATGATAGCCTGTATAATGATGTTAGATATGAGATTGTCCCAGTGATATTTAATCTTTCAGCAGTCCAAATGCCAAAGGGCCTGTGCAACCACGCACATGAGCCATTTTACAGTTATCTGGTGAGACAAATAGTTAAGGATTTTGTAGAAAGGAATGCAGGAAAAGGCAGTGACGAATCTTGGCCCCCAATTGATGGACAATGGTACGAACCAGTGGTAGGTGGAGAAAACGGTATGACTAAGTCGAGAAGGAAGCAAGGGTTAGGAGAATGGCTAGGAATAGGTGCCATGGCAGGCACAGCAGCATGGAATAGAATAGACATAGAATAGATGTGGGAATATGATGAGGCTATGAGGGGACAATTGAAGGGAATTTTAACTGAAATAAATAAGGGAGGTTCAGACGAAATTCAAGAATTGCAAGAAGCACTAAAAACAACCTTAGAAATGGTACACAATTTTCAAGAGATTCAGGACAAGGTTAATGAGATAATCAAAGAATCTGAAGGAAGTAAGGACCAATTTTCTAAGGGTATCACTTGTGCTATGTATGGGAGTTTCCTACTGGATCAGGTACAGAAGGGTCTGACGGACATCGAAAATAATCAGATATCCAACTTTGTGAATGACAGGCATTTAGAGAAATGGTTTAACAAGACTGAACCATGGTGTACTGCTAGGAAACATGGGTTAGCTTACTATGCCAAATTACCATGCCCAGGTGGGGAGAATAATTATTATCTAGACCCCAAAAGCATTCTCATACCAGTAGTCCTATGGTTGCCCTGATTAAACAAGACAAATAAGTGGGAAGTGTTCAAGGTCAAATCAATAGGATCTATGGAAGGGAAGGTGGACAAACAGCATGCAGAATATCCACACTACTTGATTAAGCAGGGCATGACCTGGAAGGCCCCTAAGTTAGATTGTTGCACTAAGAATAAAGGATCATGGATGTGTAGATGTGACAGTCTTGAGCCTGGGATACCAGCATGTGGGTTCACTGTAGATGAAGAATCACCTACTTGCACTATCCAAGTACAAACATGGGGCAATAACCACACTCTGGTCAGTTATCTAAGCCAGGGACGTTATTGTGCGACCACCTCTGCTACCCAATATACCCACGGGCTAGACACCTGTCAGGTCAGATGGCCAAACTTTCTGCTTAAGACCTCTTGAAATGACTAGAGTAGGAAACGCCCATTTGGTTCCCATAAGAACTCACAATATAACCCAAATACAAGTAAATATTACTATGTAGCAAGAGGCCCTAGAGGCAGTGGTAAAATTTGGACACCCAATTCCACCACTATCCCTCAGTTTAAAGTCTATCATTGAAAGAAGTAGTACCTCGCAGAAACATTTGGTTAAAATGCAGCAAGACAATGCCCAAATTGAGAAAGCAATAAGCAAGTTAGGGGATCACGGGTGGTGGGAAGTGTAGTGTATGTAACTGTTCTACCTTTAAGAGAACTATTGTATGTAACCGTCCACCTTTAAGAGAACTATTTTAGGTGTGGCACTACTTTATCCTGGCTGCTGTATACTGTAATACCGACGGTGACCACACCGGTATATAAGTGCTGTGGCAGAATTTATTGGGCAGATTCGCCCTGATCTTCGAATAGTATAGTCCTGTTAAAGTTACTCTTGTAGTCTGTGTATTACTTCGCTATACAACCCACAGACTTTACAGTGGCGACGAGTTCGATCTTACCCTGCGGCAACAATACTTCTGAAGAAGTAAACGAGCGTCGAAAAGAGGCACCCGCCCTCGTCGTTTTGCTGAGAGAAAACTCGAGTCTGCAGACCAAGAAAGGAGGAAGATTTCAAACACGAAGTCTTCCATCAGCAACAGGCACGGATTGTCCCTTCTGCCACGGTGGTGAGTGAGCCGATCAACACGAGAAGCAAGTCGGCCACGGTGACTGTGAGTAAAGGGAAAAAAAAAATAATAATAATAAACGGAGGATAAGGGTAGTGAACTCGACCACGGTCGAGGGGGAAAGGAGCCGGACAGAAGTCGGGCCCAGAGGTGCTGAGACGGGGCAGCGTGGAGCACGGAAGCCGCGGTACAAGCGGGCTGGGGAGCGTTGTGAGACGGCTAGACCGCGACGGCGAAAAAGGCCGGGCACCTACCGAGGCCGCGAGGCACTGCGACCGGGATCATAAGGCGTGGAGGCAATAAATAAATAAATAACAAAATAACCCGCGAAGAATCAGCCGCAGCCGGGGAGGAAAGGACCGGACTGCGGGAGGTCTGGGAGAGGCGTTTAAAGCCGCTGAGGGAGAGCCGCGCGAGCGGGAGAGACAGAGCCCGAGAGAGAGCGAGTGAGAGCCGAGCGAGCGGGAGAGACAGAGCCCGAGAGAGAGCGAGCGAGAGCCGCGCGAGCGGGAGAGACAGAGCCCGAGAGAGAGACCGAGCGAGGTTCCGGCCAGCGGCTTGCAGCAGCTGCCGTGAAGGACCAGGAGCTGGATCTGTCCGACGCCAACTGGTTGTCCCCAGCGCCGGTTGCCCCTGCCGAAAAGAAGAAGGGGGGGGAACAAGGAACGTGATCGGCTTTTCTAGCGCACGCTTCAGAATAAACTGAAGCCGGCGCACAGGCTACAAACCCCGTAAACCAGCGGTCGTCGCCCGAGGGCAAAGCTTACCCCTCCCACCAGAGGAAGAAGTCAGGAGCGGGAAACCGCCATTTTGCCAGTAGGGGGGAAGAAGACAAGCGCGGGAAACCGCCATTTTGCCAGTAGGCGGGGAAGAAGACAAGCGCGGGAAACCGCCATTTTTGGAAAAAAAAAGAAAAAGTTAAAAAGCTAAAGAGAAATCCTGTTGTTTCGCAGAAAGATAGTGAGAGATAGTGAAGATGCCTAAGCATGGTAACATCAACAACTTCGATGCCGAGGTGGAAGATTGGGCCACGTACATAGAACGTATCGAGATATATTGTGAGGCCAATAAAATAGAAGATGATGATAAAGCTATAACCTTGCTAAACTCGATGGGCGCGAAGGCATACGGGTTATTGAAGCATCTTCTATCACCAGCTAAACCGACGGATCAGACTTTCGATAATATTGTTGCTGTTCTGAAGGATCACTTGAACCCCACACCGCTGATGTTGGCGGAACGATTCAAATTTTATGCGAGAACGCAACAGAAAGAGGAAAGCAATGCGGAATACTTGGTTGAACTGCGTAGACTAGCGAAATACTGCCAGTTTGGAGGAAATCTGACAGAGGCATTGCGAGACAAGTTCGTGTGCGGGCTGTCGAAGGAAGGAACGCAAAAGCGACTACTCGAAGAGAACGACCTTACACTTGAGAGGGCTGTCCTTATTGCAGCATCGCACGAAGCCGCAGCGAAAGGAACTGCGGAAATGCAGCTAAAGGCAGCGGTACTCAGTGTGGATCAAATTACTTCGGGTACAACGAAATGTTATCATTGTGGGAAGACAACACACGACCAGAACCAATGCTGGTTTAAAAACCAGGAATGTAGAAAATATGGCAAACTGGGTCACATAGCTAAAGTATGCCGGTCAGGAAAGAAGACCAACAACCAAAAAAAGCCATCACAGGGAAAGTACAACAAAGTACACAAGGTGGCTGAGAAGAGTTCAGACGAACAGAATTCGGATTCAGACCCAAACGGCCAGGAACTGGGTAGTCTGAGAATTCACAATGTGAGTAAGAAAGCTGACCTACAAACTATCTGGGTCATGCTAAAAATAGCCGGAGTCCAAGTGAAAATGGAGTTGGACACTGGATCAGCCCTATCAGTCATAAATCGAAGGGATTACAACCGGCTATTCTCACATATACCCTTGAGAGATACCAAGTTCGTATTGCAGGCATACATGGGGCATAAAGTATACCCCATGGGGAAGATAAGAGTCAAGGTGAGAGACAGGGGCAAAGAACACCCAGGAATGGACTTATATGTACTACCTGAGGGAGGACCACCACTTCTAGGACGGGAGTGGATCAAGAAAATAGACATGGAATGGCACTACCTAAAAGCAATAACGAGTGAGGACTCGGTGCAGACAATCAGCTCAGACTCTGAAACGGATGACGATGAGACCAGCCCAAGTATGAAAGACAAGTCTAAAATGAACTTGCTGACTGAGGTTGGAAAAACGAAGGCGTGCATAAAGGCTTATGCTCCAGAGGAGAACAAAGTTTCAGAACAGAATTCCACTGAACAACAACAACATAGTTTGACAGAGAATTTTGAGTCTGTCCAGTTTACAGACATATACATTACTGAGGAACAACGAGCTCAAACTCAACTTTATTTCAAATTACAACAGCAATTAGAACAATTGAGTTGCCATCTTGAGCAAGAGACAACAGCAATGAAAAAGTTCTTGGACACAGAGTGGGAGAATCTGGAAAGACAACAGAAGCAGCTGGGGGAGAAATTGGAGCAGGAGCACACAAACCGTCTGCGCGAGGAGGCCAAATGAATCAAAGCTGATTCGGTCTCTGAAGGTGCGTGCTCTAATCTGGTGGAGCAAGATGTTCAGCAACTGAAGGCGCTTGTTAGCAGGTTGCAGGCAGAAAAGGCTGATTTGGTCGCCATGAATTCCGAGCTCCTACTGAAGTCGGGTGCAGCATCACCGGACGATTCATTTGTGGAAATTCGAATGGTGGAGGCTGCGGATGATGGCGAAGTAGAAGCAGCAAAGGGACCCCAGTGCAAGGTTCTAAACAGCCCTGCAGCTAATGGGAAATGGATGGTGGCAGAAGAGTTAACAGTCAGCCAACTCCTCCAGGGCAAGGTTATAAACAGCCCTGTAGTTAATGGAAAAGGGATGATGGCAGAAGAGTTAACAGTCAGCCAACTCATTCATATGCTGAGGGATAAAACTCTAAAATGGGAAAAACTTAAATACAAGCCTCAATCTTCAAAGGGAAGGGAGCTCTCAAAAGTCATTGGAAGAGCTGAGGTGGCAACCCAGACTGAGAAGTCTGCAGCAGAACAGCCCTTGGATGCCAAAAGTACGCTGACGCATGGCAATGTAGAACAACAGAATACTGAAACAGCTACTTCAGTAGAGGGATTGAATAGTCCGATCAATCAATCTCCGAATGAAGTTGAAGTATTGAAATGACAAATGAGGTCATTAGTAAAAGACTTGCAGGAAGCCCAGAAAAAGCGGGATGAATCTGAACGCATGATGAAGTCTCTTCAGGACAGATGTCGGGATTTGGAACAAAAGTCGGCTAACGTCCAGCTGGGTAAGGAGGAAATAGAAGACCCTCTCGCTGGCCTAGCTCAGGACGACACCGAATATTACCATGATCTGTTGAGTGACACTGAATATTATGAGGACCTGGTCTGCCCAGCTTGTGCCGAGAACTCCCAAAGTGCCGAAATCAGGATGAATCACTTAAAGTCTAAGGAACATAGGGAGATGGTGGCGTTACAGCTGGCAGCTGACAATGGAGCTCCGAGAGTCTCCAAGAAGCAAAAAAGGAAAAGATGAAGCAGAAGATGATAACCATCTGAACGATTATTACCTCTACCCGATCACACACGTGCTCCCCCGAACGGAGCCAAATCAGTTGGAAAGTAGGAAAATTTCCCAAGGCAATCCAACTGTTTTTTGTTTGTTTTAAAAAAGTCAGCAATGCTGGTTCAGAAGTGATGGAAGTAAAGCTGTTAAGTCTAGGGAAGGACTATGGGATGAGTCCCTCTAGCAAGGTGACCCGACTACACCACGGAGGCGTGGTCCGGACCGAGTCAAGAAGATCAGAGACTGAATCTGTGAACTGTTTCCCGCAGAGACTGAATCTGTGAACTGTTTCCGCAGAGACTACCTCTGTGAACTGTTGTAACATGAAGTTGGATATGTTATGATGTTATGTTAATGGGGAATAAGTATGTTGTAAGCTAAAAAGGGAGGATTGTAGTGTATGTAACTGTTCTACCTTTAAGAGAACTATTGTATGTAACCGTCCACCTTTAAGAGAACTATTTTAGGTGTGGCACTACTTTATCCTGGCTGCTGTATACTGTAATACCGACGGTGACCACACCGGTATATAAGTGCTGTGGCAGAATTTATTGGGCAGATTCGCCCTGACCTTCGAATAGTAAAGTCCTGTTAAAGTTACTCTTGTAGTCTGTGTATTACTTCGCTATACAACCCACAGACTTTACAGGAAGTAGCTTATAATGCCAGTCAGCATACCTGGGCAAGAATGGTATCAGCAGCCCTAGCAATTGCTCAATGCCTGGTCTTAATAGTTCTAATTATAATGTCATGTTATTTGAGATGCTTGACACATCGGTTGAACCGTCGAACCAATAATTTAGAGTTGGCACAGTTAGTGGAGGTTTGTAAATGAGAGGTCGAAATAGAGTTTTTCTCCCTCTCAAGGTGGGAACTGTTAGAAACTAGGGGTGCCAAAAAATGTATATGGCTACAAGAATAATACTGTTTTTAAATGATGAGTTTTGTTTTCCTGGAAAGCTTGCATTAGAATTTGAGACAGTCTTTTTAATCAGTTAGATTAAATGACAGCGGAAAAGGCAATAGAGCAAGGTAGCAGTGGGGAAATTAAAAACCAGAGCGTGTCAGGAAGGGACAGAATGTATAATGATAAAGGTAAAGTAGTAAAAGGGGTAAAAGCAGGAATAAATTGTCAGAAAACATATTTGAAAGTTCTTTATCTGAATGCACGCAGCATTCGTAACAAAATTGACGAGTTGACAGTGCAAATAACTACACATGGGTATGATCTGGTGGCCATTACGGAAACATGGCTGCAAGATAATCATGAATGGGAACTAAACATACAAGGGTATTTGACAATTAGGAAGGACAGACAGGAAGGAAAGAGAGGTGGGGTTGCCATTTTAATCAAGGAGGGAATCACTGCAATAGTCAGAAATGATATTGGGTCAAAGGATCAGGATAGTGAAACAGTTTGGGTGGAGATAAGGAATATTGGCCCAGAAATTAGGATCGGGGGCTTGCCGCGCGTGCAAGCCCCCGATGTGCACTTACCCGGCGCGCCGACAGCTGAAGCCTGGGACTGCTTGGAATTCCTGTCACTGGCCCGGTTCAGCTGTCGGTGCACTGTGCTTGCCTGATCCAGCGGCGTAGTTAGTGCGATGTGCCGGCTGGGATCAGGTGAGCACTGGGCAGCCAATCAGGGGAGGGGAAACTTCATTCATGAGTTTGATAGTAAGAACTGTCAAACTCATGAAAACTACGGGCGCCCAAAACACTACTTAAACTTTAAATAACATTTTAAAAATCATCCCACTAATTAAATGAACTATAAATCACTTTAAAAAACTATTTTAAACAATTAATCAAATTTTTGGAAGAAATATTTTTTTAAGAAATCGGGTCTAAAAATAAACTTACCTTACTGTAAAGTCCTTAAAAACAATAAAGCTGTGGAAAAAATGTTATAATTTTAAATAATAGACCACTTACCTTAAAGAATCAAGTCCTTACGCCTCCTTTTTACATTTCTAAAAAGTTCAGGCCCTTACACACGGGCAAACCTGTCAAAAAGAAGGAAGTTCAACGCGTGTGCGCAGAGTCCTGCGCGCACGCGTTGGACCTCTGAACCCCTTGGAGGAAATGCCGGTTTCCCGTGCATGCGCTGTGCATGCTGAAATCCGGCACTTCCAACGGGCCCACGTGTGCGTACCCCGTCCGTACTCACGCGTTGGGACCGGAATTACTGGCCCAATAAGGGGAAGAAGTCACTAGTGGGCATAGTCTATAGGCCTCCTAACAGTTGCAACTCTGTTGGTCGGAGTATAAATCAGGAAATAGTTGTGGCTTGTAATAAGGGAACAGCTATAATCATGGGGGATTTAACTTTCATATTGACTGAACTAATCAAATTGGGCATGGCAGCCTTGAGGAAGAGTTCATAGAGTGTATTAGGGATGGGTTCCTTGAGCAGTATGTAACTGAACCAACCAGGGGGCAGGCAATCTTAGATCTGGTCCTGTGTAATGAGACAGGATTAATAAAAAATGTCCTAGTAAAGGATCCCCTTGGAATGAGTGACCATAATATGGTTGAATTCCAAATTCAGTTTGAGGGTGAGAGAGTTGCATCTCAAACCAGCGTACTGAGCTTACATAAAGGAGACTATGAAGGTATGAGAGTAGAATTGACTAAAGTGGACTGGGAAAAAAGATTAACGTGTAAGACGGCACAAGAGCAGTGGTCTACATTCAAGGAGATATTTCACATCTTTCAAGATAAATATATTCCACTGAGGAAAAAGGGGAGTAAAAGAAAAGACAGCCATCCATGGCTTAGTAAAGTAATAAAGGATAGTATCCAACTGAAAACAAGGGCATATAAAGTAGCCAAATCTAGTGGGAGGATAGAAGATTGGGAAGCATTTAAAAGCCAGCAAACAATAACTAAAAGATTAATTAAGAAAGGGAAGATAGATTATGAAAGTAAACTAGCAAAAAATATAAAAACAGATAGCAAGAGTTTCTACAGCTATATAAAAGAAAAAGGGTGGCGAAAGTGAACGTTGGTCCCTTAGAGGATGAGACCGGGAAACTAGTGGTGGGGAACATGGAGATGGCAAACACGCTGAACAAATATTTTGTATCAGTCTTTACAGTAGAGGACACTAAAAATATCCCAACACTGGACAAACAGGGGGCAATGGGGGGGGGAGGAGCTAAACACGATTAAAATCACTAAGGAGATGGTTCTTGGTAAAATAATGGGACTTAAGGCGGATAAGTCCCCCAGACCTGATGGCCTACATCCTAGGGTCTTGAGAGAAGTGGCGGTAGGGATTGTGGATGCATTTTGATTATTTTCCAAAACTCCCTGGACTCAGGAAAGGTCCTGGCAGATTGGAAAACTGCTAATGTAACATCCTTATTTAAGAAGGGAAGTAGGCAAAAAGCTGGAAACTATAGACCAGTTAGCCTAACATCTGTGGTTGGCAAAATGTTGGAGTCCATTAATAAGGAAACAGTAACAGAGCATTTGGATAAACATAATTTAATAGGACAGAGTCAGCATGGTTTTATGAAGAGGAAGTCATGTTTGACAAATTTGCTCGAATTCTTCGAGGACGTTACATACAGGGTGGATAAAGGGGAACCAGTGGACGTAGTGTATTTGGACTTCCAAAAGGCATTTGACAAGGTTCCACACAAAAGATTACTGATCAAGATAAAAAATCACGGGATTGGGGGTAATATACTGGCATGGGTGGAAGATTGGCTATCTAACAGAAAACAAAGAGTTGGGATAAATGGTTCGTTCTCGGGCTGGCAATCAGTAACTAATGGTGTTCCACAGGGGTCAGTGCTGGGACCCCAACTCTTTACAATCTATATTAACGATTTGGAGGAAGGGACCGTGTGCAACATATCCAAGTTTGCCGATGATACAAAGATGGGAGGGAAAGCAGTGAGTGAGGAGGACATAAAAAACCTGCAAAAGGACATAGACAGGCTAAGTGAGTGGGCAGAGATTTGGCAGATGAAATATAATATTGGAAAGTGTGAGGTTGTGCATTTTGGCAGAAAAAATCAAAGAGCAAGTTATTATCTAAATGGAGAGAAACTGCAAAGTGCTACAGTACAAAGGGATCTGGGGGTCCTGGTGCATGAAACACAAAAAGTTAGTATGCAGGTGCAGCAGGTGATCAGGAAGGCCAATGGAACCTTGGCTTTTATTGCAAGGGGGATGGAGTATAAAAACAGGGAAGTCTTGCTGCAGTTATACAAGGTATTGGTGAGGCCACACCTGGAATACTGCGTGCAGTTTTGGTGTCCATATTTAAGAAAAGATATACTTGCTCTCGAGGCGGTTCAGAGAAGGTTCACTCGGTTGATTCCGGAGATGAGGGGGTTGGCGTATGAGGAAAGGTTGAGTAGGTTGGGCCTCTACTCATTGGAGTTCAGAAGAATGAGAGGTGATCTTATTGAAACATATAAGATTGTGAGGGGGCTTGATCGGGTGGATGAGATGAGGATGTTTCCACTGATGGCTGAGACTAGAACTAGGGGGCATAATCTTAGAATAAGGGGCTGCCCTTTCAAAACTGAGATGAGGAGACACTTCTTCACTCAGAGGGTAGTAAATCTATGGAATTTGCTACCCCAAAGAGCTGTGGAAGCTGCAACATTAAATAAATTTAAATCGGAGATAGACAGCTTCCTAGCAGATAAGGGAATTAGGGGTTACGGGGAGAGGGCAGGGAAGTGGACGTGAGTCTAGATTCGGATCAGCCATGATCCTATTGAATGGCGGAGCAGGCCCGAGGGGCCGTATGGCCTACTCCTGCTCCTACTTCTTATGTTCTTATGAAACATAAATATTCCACATGAGGGCCCATAGGATGGTCCTGCCAGGCTAGTTATCTGTTGTTTGTAAGTTAGGGTTTTGACTTTGTTAATGTATCTTTAATTTGACCAGTGAAGGCCCAACCTATGTTTCTTCCATTATTACTAATAACCATATTATAATCTCTGCCGATAGAATTTGGAGTTTGTTTAGCAGAACTGCTTGTGAAGATAATGAAAAGTTACTTAGGAAAAGACATAGAATGAAAGGAATTTGAGGAGGCTAAGGTATCCATCTTAGAATGGGCCATTTGCTAGATGAAGGTGAGATAGCGACTGGCTAACGTGCAACAGCTCTGGCTGGGGCCATGATTAAGGGGGCAGGCCTTGTACTTGCTGGGTCAAGGAGGATTGGGTCAAGAGAGCTAAGATGGATTCCAATGGAGGAAGCTTCAAAATGTAAAAACAAGAAAGATAAATTGGATGAAGTAATGAGACCCTCTTTTGTGGAGGGCTTTCATCCAAGAACCAAGACAAAGAACTAGGGCCGTCATTGGTTGATGAAGTTTTAGAGGAACCTCTATAGGTTAAATGGTCTTGTCAATAACTCGGCCTCAGGCCCACCCCTAAAAAGAAAATAATAAGTGACAGACGGTGGAGGGGAGAGCCGAACAGAAGTTGCAAAGAGAAGTTGGGCTGGTCAAACGCTCTTTTGAGAGTGATCCCATGCTCACCATCGGAGGTTCTAGAAAGAGAGAGAGAGAGGCCAGAAGCCAGAGAACTGTTCACGCATGCCAGCTGTCTATCCGATTGGGTCCGATACCAGCATCTTGTCACGGTCATATGTTTTTGCTGTATTACTAGTGTGTTATATTCCGTCCTAAACTCCGATTAAACACAATATACCCACCATATTGGTTTGAACTCGATCCTGTTTAACAGAGATACTTGAATCTCTACACCTCTGTTAATTCCCGTGTCATTCTCCCATGTAACCGCGCTGTCTCTGGCTTACACCGGTTTGGCAATCCCACCTCGGTCAGATTCAATATTACCGACACCACCTTGGGCTGCACGTCATTATACAATATCATCTGAATTTGGATTACCACTAACCCATTTGTCGGCCCCGGAGTGTGTTTAGGGCAGACAACCCGACTTTCTTGTTGTTCTTCCCGCGGTTGTGTTTTATTCGATTTTCGGGCGAAATTTCACTTTTAATTCAATGGCATTTATGGTTCTGTTTACACATTCTGATACATGAAAAGTAACACACATTTCTTGGCATAGCCCTCCCTCCTTTTCATCCCACTTCCATTGATAGGGGGGTAATTTTCTGCACCATACACGAACGCAGGAGAAAGGCTGCAAACCGGGAATTCGGACCTAAAGTTGACCCAATTCTTCAGTGGGCCTGGTTGGGGGTTTATGCATCCATATATACCCTCATGCTCTTGCCACCATCGTGGCCAACATAGCATAGTTTCCCCATTGCTTTCTGATTGAGTTGGACTCCTGGGGTTCCACCGAGGGCCCCCTATCTGGTGGTACCTCATAATGTTACCGGCCTCTGTTCGGAGGAACCATACAAGTGGTTGACTCGTGGTTCCACTCTTACACCTTATACATACCCCTTTTCCTTCTTGAATCTCGTGAGTGGTCACCCATATCCTTCCCGAACAACTGGTTTCACACGTCCCCGTAATGGACTGGAGAGCAACATCCCGAGTAGTGCCTAGGGGTGATGTTGCTGGGACAAAAGTAATCTGACTTTTGTAACTCGAACTGTTGGATGCCTCCCCGTGCATTGCTGTTGCCTCTCCAAGATGGAGCGCTATACCGCACAGCACCCAAAACAGTCTCCCCATCTTCACTTGCTTGGTCCTTGCCTGTAGGGGAAGGGGACAAAAGCGGAGTATTACTCCCGGTCCTGCATCCCTTCACCCCACCACTGGCCATTCCGGCTTCTACCACTGATATCTACGGGGCATCCTTTTCTTTCTTTTACTATGTCATGGGGTAGGAGGGGTCTGTTGGACCCGTCTGCGGACAGGAGGTGGTTCCGGACCTAGGGACGAGGAGGCCTCTACAGTTCTCATGTCCCGTCCACCTTCATTTGGATCATACTGTACCTGATAGGCGCCACTTCTGGCGGGGGCACATCAGTGGGTGGGGGGTGTCCTGCCAGGCACCCCTTCTTCATCCTCCCACTGGAGAGGATGAATCCGCCTCACCATGCTCATGATTGTAGCTTGTTGTCTTCTTGACCTGCTGGTGGGCTGAAAAAACCTCATCTGGTTAATGTGAAACCACTTGATTTTCTTAGGTAACCAAGCAGCATACACCATGTTATACATTTGTCAACAATACTATAACGGTCCCTTATACAGGGGTTCAAAGACTTCCACCCTCACATAGCTCCGTACCATCACCTGGCTCCCCATCTCCCACTCCTGGGGTTTACTCGGAGCCAAGTGTAGTCGGTAGCGTTGGTGTGCCTTCCCAATGTTGTGGGCGGCACTCAAGTTCAGTTCCTTTAAAGTTCCCAAAGGTTGTTCAGCAACTTATCCCTGTTTGAGTTCCTGAAATTCGCTCATGACCACTTAGGAAAAATGATTTTAGAAAGAATTCTCATTTCTCATTTGCTACCATTTCATCTCATTCATAAGCCCTGGAGAAACTTTACCATCCAATACGATATGATCATGACCTTTTAACCTCTTATTGGACTTCCTATTCCTCAAAATATACCTGAGAGCAATTCAGTCCGCAAGATGAGGGATGTTAGTTACCTTTAACACAACAGTCTCCCCTCAAAAACATCTTTGTTAACACAGTTTAGACAGAACCACATAGACTGGACCTTTTCAAAAATAAAATTTGATTATCTCCTTAAATTTCAGATAAATTTCTCTTCCCTGGTGAGACCACACCTGGAGTATTGTGTACAGTTTTGGTCTCCTTACCTAAGGAAGGATATACTTGCCATAGAGGGAGTGCAGCAAAGGTTCACCAGACTGATTCCTGGGATGGGGGGATTGTCCTATGAGGAGAGATTGAGTAGACTAGGCCTATATTCTCAAGAGTTTAGAAGAATGAGAGGTAATCTCATTGAAATATACAAAATTCTTACAGGGCTTGGCAGGTTCGATGCATGGAGGATGTTTCCCCTGGCTGGGGAGTCTAGAACCAGGGGTCACAGTCTCAGAACAAGGGTTCGGCCATTTAGGACTGAGAGGAGGAGAAATTTCTTCACTCAGAGGGTGGTGAATCTTTGGAATTTTCTACCCCAGAGGGCTATGGAGGCTCAGTCATTGAGTATATTCCAGACAGAGATCGACAGATTTTTTAATATTAAGGGAAACAAGGGATATGGGGATAGTGGACAAGTAGCGGAATGGATTGCTGGCTTGCTTCAGGACAGAAAGCAGAGAGTCGGAGTAAAGGGTAGCTATTCACAATGGCAGAAGTTGGGTAGTGGTGTTCCACAAGGATCAGTGCTGGGACCACTGCTGTTCACAATTTACATTAACGATTTAGACTTTAGAATCAAAAACACAATTTTTAAATTTGCGGATGACACCAAATTGGGGGGGGATAGTCAATACTGAGGAGGACAGCAACAAGTTACAGGAGGACATTAATAAACCTGCAGAATGGGCATATAATTGGCAAATGAAGTTCAACACAGATAAATGTGAGGTATTACATTTTGGTAGGAAGAATAGGGAGGTCACTTATCACTTATCACTTGGAGGGTGCGAGTCTAGGTGGGGTAGCGAACAAATACACAAATCACTAAAAGTTGCGATGCAGGTTAGCAAAGCCATAAAAAAAAGGTAAAACAAGCAGTAGGGTTTATTTTTAGAGGAATAGAATTGAAAAGTAGGGAGTTATGCTAAACTTGTATCGAACCTTGGTTAGACCACACTTGGAGTACTGCGTACAGGTCTGGTCGCCATATTATAAAAATGATATAGAGGCACTGGAGAGGGTGCAGAGAAGATTTACAAGTATGATACCAGAAATGTCAGGAAAGGATGGGTCTCTTTTCTCTTGAAAAAAGAAGGCTGAGGGGTAACCTAATAGAGATCTTTAAAATTATGAAAGGTTTTGATAGATTAGATACAGAGAGAGTGTTTCCACTTGTGGGGAAGAGCATAACTAGAGGCCATCAATATAGGATAGTCACCAAGAAATCCAATCGGGAATTCAGAAGAAACTTCTTTACCCAAAGAGTGGTGAGAATGTGGAACTCACTACCACAGGGAGCAGTTGAAGCGAATAGTATAGGTGCATTTAAGGGGAGGCTAGACAAGCATTTAAGGGAGAAGGGAATAGAGGTAGAGTTAGATGAGAAAAGATGGGAGGAGGTTCGAGTGGAGCATAAACGCCGGCATGGACTGGTTGGGCTGAATGGCCTGTTTCTGTGCCGTATATCCTATGTAATCCGATGTAATCCTATGTAGTGCAGGAAAGTGGAGATGAGGTAGAAGATCAGCCATGATCTTATTAAATGGCAGTGCAGGCTCGAAGAGCCAAATGATCTACTCCTGCTCCTATTTCTTATGTTCTTATGTTCCCGAGTACTTGAGCAGCAACTCATATCAATTTATCTAATCAATTTTAATTTCTCAAACAAATTCTGTCCAGTATTGTCGTTTAACAAAAGAAGACAGAAGTATTTGCAATCATGTTTGGATGCAAGTCTTTTATCTTCCCTCTTGAGCAATCTGTCTTTGAAGATAACGCATGACTACAAATAATTAATTCCAAGCATTACAAAACAAAGTCTGAAGTCCAATGTGTGGAAATATTAACTTAAAATTAAGAAACATAAATTTAATAATGTCCAATATCTTTACTAAACACACAGCTGCTTGTGAAGTTAAAAACAGAGTTCACAGCTACTTGTGAAAAAAGTTAACTCTTTTTTGCCTTTCAAAAGAAGATAAACACAAACATCGTCAATCATTGTTGGCTTGTGTCACACAGCTTCTCGCAGCTTTCAAGTGAATTAAAAAACTCGTCCATAAAAAACTGTTACTTTTGCAAAATCTTTGTGCCTTTAAAATTCGTAAAGATCCTGATCAATTTAATTCAGCAGGTAAAAACATCAGACATCATTAGTAACAGCACTACAAACATATTGTGAAACAACTCCACACACAACAATAGCATTCCCCTTTCTTTCCCCCTGGTCACACATACTTGAACTTGGTCAGGAATTTTAAAAATACCAATTGTTGATGTGATTGTGGAACTAGAGACTTTCACACAATTTACACCAACCAGAATTTCACCATGGCCATAATAAAAGTCTGATTTTAATAGGTTAATTAACCTCAATAACTCCAATTTAATTCTGCCCAATATCTTAAACTAACCAGTATCACTTGAAAAAGAGGGAGGAGCAACAGCCACACTAACAAAGAAACATTCACACAACTTAGAAATAGCGATCCCTGTAACGGGTTATGAACTTGAAGTGCTAAATCAGTTCAAAAACCAAATCATGGCTCAAGTATCTCTCAAATAATACATGTGTATACATACATAAATCAATTAACAAACTTAAAACAGCACATGCTTGTCCAACATTCAAGACAAGAGTACAAAGGGAATACTGTACAAAAGGAATACTGTATCTTCTTAAAATTCATAGTCCAGAAAACATCCAGACTTTCACACAAACTGAAATTCCAGCATCCTTTAAGGTTCCTTTCACTCAACAAATCTTGTGTTTTATTTGTCTCGGCACAGAAGCTGATAGTTTCCATGTCGGTAAAACTTTAATTTTCTCTTTTTTTCCCTTCTTTCCATTGTCGTCTCAGCAGCTTTTCCTGACCCCCTTCCCTTTTTGGCACAGTCCCTTCCTGTTGCCATTTTCGAGGTGTCCACCTCTCACTTCATATACCTTGCCTCTTGGCTTATTTATTATTTTTTATTCTTTTATTCTTTTTAACTGCCTGACACGCCTGGAAGCGGAGGGTCATTTTCCTCACTGCCCTAGCTTCGGTATTTCCGTCACCCACATCCTCTGGATCAAACTCAGACATCGCAGCTTGTAGATAGGGCCGACTATGAGAAATCAAAGTGTGCAACCAATGGTTACACGGTGCTCCCAGTAGTTGTCCTCTATCTCCCAGCGCCCTTCCCATGGCTGCTAGATATGTGGGCCACAGCCTGTCGGCAAATGCCACTGGAGTCTCATTTAGGCCCTGCTCCACATCTGCTATAGCTTAAAAAGGATCCCCTTTTCCCTGTCTCATTACCTAGGCAATTCTCACTTTCTACCTCTCATAATCGCACCCTGCTCTTTTGCTTTCTGGAAGGAGGCTGGCAAAAACTCCAGGACTTAAGGTGAATAGCAGTAAGCACTTCTTCTCCTCCTCATCCAGGCTGTTCAAGGCAGCCATTTGTTCCACCTCTAAATAGTGCCCTTGGGGGTCCCCTCCCTGCTCCAACTTTTTCATATCACTAGACATTTTCCATAAATCCACCGTATTATACGGAATCACAAACTCCCGATCGAGCGGCCCCAGGGCTCCTGCCGCCACTCCCTCGGCCGGCACCTGGTACCGTTTTTGGTACATTGGGGGCCATAGGGGTTGTGTATGTACCTTTAGGAGAGAACTGTTTTACAGCTCCTGTACACTGTAGTACCGGCAGTGACCACACCTGTATATAAAGCCGGAGCAGGCTTCTGTACTTCAGTCTTGAGACTACTCTACTCCAGTAAGCACCTGTTGATTGTTAAGTTACAGTCTCCGAGTAGTTCTTGGGGAAACATCCTATTTAAAGAATCACGGATCTAACAGTGGCGACGAGGTTGATTCGAATCTGCCTGCAACTCTGCATTTCCCGTTGAGGAGTCGCTCCGGGAGGACGGTGGAAGAAAGTCGAGGCCAGAAGCACCGGTGTCGACCACAAGCAACCACCTAGTCATCCGGCAGCAAGTCAACGTTGCAGGAGTGGCTGTTGAGAGCCGGGCTTGGTTCCCCAGCCACGAATATCCAGCAACAGACTGACAACAGGTGCAGCGCACACCCTTCCTGGACAGCGGCGGCGGGAGCCGACCGACGGCGTAGGAAAGCCGAGCAGCGTCGACGGGGTAAGAGAGAGGGTGAAGCGCACAGGGCATGGCCGGGGGTTAAACGACCCAGCGGCGTCGAGGACAAATGAGCAGAGAGAGAGAGAGGGTAAAGCAGCAGCCGCGTTCAGGACCGAGCAACGACAATGGGAAAGGCGCACAGGAGAATGCACAGAGCACAGCCAGGGCTCAAGTGCTGAACCGCGGCCGCGGAGAAGAAGGGAGAGCGTGGGAGATGCCATTTTTAGAAGCCGCAGCGGAGAAGAAGGGTGAGCGCGGGAAGGAAGGAAAGCGCGGGAGACACCATTTTGTTCCAGCGGAGAAGAAGGGAGAGCGCGGGAGATGCCATTTAGACAGTTAGTTAAAATACACCCAGGGATGGCGAAGAGTGGCAGTATCACGGCGTTCGACAATGAAGTCGAAGATTGGGCGACATATGTGGAATGCATTGAGGTGTGCTGCAGGGCGAATGAAGTGCCAGATGCTAGGAAAGCACTGCTTTTGTTAAATTCCATGGGTGCAAAAGCTTATGGCTTACTGCGAAACCTGATAACCCCAGAGAAGCCCTTGGAGAAGAATTTCGAAAGCATAGTAGAAATCCTACAGGACCACTTAAGCCCCACACCGCTGCTGATAGCAGAAAGATTTAAGTTTCACAAAAGGAACCAGCATAAAGACGAAAGTAATGCTGAGCACTTAACGGAACTGCGCAAGTTATCGAAACACTGCCAGTTTGGAGCGGGCCTATCAGATACGTTAAGGGACAAGTTTGTGTGTGGGCTTCAAAGTGAAGGAACCCAGAAACGGCTTCTATCAGAAAATGATCTTACGCTGGACAAGGCTTTCAGCATGGCAGTATCACATGAAGCAGCCGCACGGGGCGCTGCAGAGATACAACGGAGGCCGCAAGAATACGGCACCAATGAAATGTCATATGGAGCAGTGAAGTGTTATCGCTGCGGCAGAACGACACACGATCAGAAGGATTGTTGGTTCAAGGACCAAGTGTGCAGACAGTGTGGAAAGACAGGACACATAGCAAGAGTCTGCAGGTCAGGGAAGAAAACCAACAGCAGGAAATCTCCACAAGAGAAGTACAAAAAGGTACATAAGGTGATGGACAGTATTTCAGATGAACAGGGAAGTGATACAGGCTCCGGAAGCAAGGAGCTGGGTTGTCTGAAACTACATAAGGTAACCAAAATGGAGGATCACCAGACTATCTAGGTCACACTCAAGATAGATGGAGTCCAAGTGAAATTGGAATTGGACACAGGATCAGCCCTAACAGTCATAAACCAAAGGGACTACAAGCGGCTATTTCCACATATACCCTTGGAAGCTACAGAGATTGTCTTGAAGACGTACACGGGGCAAAAAGTCTACCCCAAAGGAAAAATAAGGGTGAAAATGATATACAAAGGCCAGGAAACACCAAAAATGGACCTATATGTATTGCCAGATGGAGGACCACCACTACTAGGACGTGAATGGATCCGGAAGATACAACTAGATTGGCATTCCATACAGGCACTGAAGGTTGAGGCCAAAAAGGATGACGACGCCACACCTGGCGACTGTCAAAAATGCTAACTGACGAACAAGAAGTGATCCAGGAGGGACTCGGAACACTAAAAGGCATAACAGCAATGATTAAAATAGAGGAAAATGCAAGTCCAAAGTTTTTTAAGGCCAGACCGGTGCCTTAGGCGATCCGACCAACCGTTGAAGCAGAGCTGGAAGGGTTGGAACGTTCAGGAGTACTATCCAAAGTAGACTGGAGCGAGTGGGCTACACCCATCGTCCCTGTAATGAAGAGGTCGTTGAATAATACGCCTGGGGAACCAAAGAAGTTCCGCATCTGTGGGGATTTCAAGGTGACAGTGAACCCAGTCCTTCACATGGTACAATATCCGCTTCCACGGATTGAGGATATTTTTGCCTCGCTATCTGGGGGAAAACGCTTCACCAAAATTGATCTGGCCCAGGCGTATTTGCAAATGGAGGTAGAAGAAGCCTCGAAACAATACCTCACGATCAACACTCATAAAGGTCTCTATCAATACAACCGACTGGTGTTCGGGGTAGCATCGACTCTGGCTATTTGGCAAAGGGCAATGGATCAAGTCCTGCAAGGAATTCCAGGGACCCAGTGTTATTTGGACGACATCCTGGTCACGGCGAAAATGACAGTGAGCACCTCGCCAACCTGGAGAAGGTGCTCGCTAGATTAAAAGAATATGGGCTACGAGCTAATCACCACAAGTGCGAGATTTTCCAGGAGCAGATCTCGTATTGTGGCAACATTATTGATGAAGAGGGGTTACATAAGTCGCCTGAAAAGATTGAGGCAGTAGTCAAGCCTCCAGCACTGGAAAATGTGTCACAACTGAGGTCATTCCTCGGACTGGTGAACTACTACCATAAGTTCTTACCAAATTTGTCTACAGCAGTACACCCACTGAATACCCTACTGCAAATGGGAGTACTATGGAAGTGGAATGACGAATGTAAACGAGCTTTCCAGAAGTGCAAAGATTTGATCACATCAAAAGAGGTGTTGGTCCATTTCAACACAATGCCAATCCGGTTGGCATGTGATGCATCACCCTATGGTATTGGAGCGGTGTTGGAGAGGTCAGTCGCCTTTGCGTCTCGGTCACTAATCTCAGCCGAGCGCAACTACACCCAGATTGACAGGGAGGCCCTCAGCCTAGTATGGGGAGTAAAAAAATTCAAACACTATCTGCATGGACAGAAGTTCACCTTGCTGACTGACTGTGGTAAACCACTGTCATACCTGTCTGTGTCTGTATGTGTATTCCACTAGGTACAGGTCTGGACATGCCTCGGCTGACTCCTCCCACTATTCCAGGTATATAAGTGACTACCTCCCAGTCCCTTAGTATTCTGGACGGGTCGACCACTCGAGACAAGACCTTCATTCTTTAGTTAATAAAAGCCTGATTGTTACTCGCTCAACCTCAGTCTTTTGAGTAATTGATGGCGCATCACTGACCACCAACCACTTGTCTCCATCTTTAATCCAAAGAAGGGCGTTTCGGTAATGACTGCACAACGGTTACAAAGATGGTCCCTTTTTCTAGGGGCGCACCAATATGAAATCGAATATAAGGGCACGAAACAGCATGGAAACGCTGATGGGCTATCATGCCTGCCACTGCCTACTGTGGCGGAAGCACCAGCAGTGGAACCTATCGAGATATTTTATTCATCAATAATTGAACGATTGCCAGTAACTATCGCGGATATAGAGAAGGAGACCCGCAATGATCCGACACTGTCTCGGGTATATGATTTGACGGTGAGGGGATGGCCAACACATGGCGACTCACTGTTGCCAGCATTCTCATCCAGAAGAGAACAGCTGTCAGTATGCCAGGGGACAGTGATGTGTGGATCCCGAGTGGTAATTCCACCCAAGTTAAGGAAGAGAGTGCTAAATGAGCTTCACGAAGGTCATCTGGGAGGGGTGAAAATGAAAAGCCTTGCTAGGGCTTATGTGTGGTGGCCGGGGATTGATCAACAAATCGAGGACCTAACTAGGAGCTGCTCAGGATGCCAGAAGGTCCAAAATGCACCACCACATGCCCCTCTACACCCTTGGGATTGGCCCTCCTCTCCATGGCAACGGGTGCATATTGATTTTGCTGGTCCATTCATGGACTCAATGTTTTTAATAGCTGTGGATGCGCACTCGAAATGGCCTGAGGTGATCCAAATGTCCTCCACCACCACGGAGAAAACTATTGCAGTCCTACGGACCATCTTTGCCAGGAACGGCTTGCCAGAGCAGATTTGCTCTGATAACGGACCACAGTTTGTGTCCGAAGAGTTTCGAAGATTTATGAAAAGAAATGGGGTAAGGCATTACACCTGCGCTCCGTATCATCCAGCCACCAATGGATTGGCTGAGAGGTTTGTACAAACCTTTAAAAAAGCAGTGAGGGCCATGTGCGATGACGACATTCCACTGCAGCATAAGGTGGACAATTTCCTGTTAGCCTACAGAAATGCGACACATACAATCACCAACCAGACCCCGGCAATGAAGTTCTTTAACCGAAGGTTGAGATCTCGCCTGGATTTGCTCAGACCAAATGTGCGAAGAAATGTCGAGGATAAACAATTCCAGCACATCAATGAGAAGCCGACAAGGAGCTTCAATGTAGGACAACCAGTCTTGGCCCGTGATTACCGAACAGAGAAATGGCAACCCGGAATGATATGCACACGGCAGGGGCCATTAATGTACACAGTGGATGTCGGGGAGAACATTGTGAGATGCCACATCGACCAGATCTTAGCGTCACAGGAACGAGTCAACCCCATGTCTCGCGTACCTGGGAATGAACCCGACATATCGGCAGCATCTACCTCAGAAACAGTAGCAGTGGGAACCGATGGAAAGGGGCCAGAATCGCCTCCGCACCAAGAACAAGAACCTCAGGAAAGGCGCTATCCAGAAAGGATCAGGAAGCCGCCCCAAAGACTGAATCTATAAATGGACTATTTCTGTTTAATATGCATGTTAAAGTGTTAATTGTTATTTGAATGTTATGGGTACTGTTAATCTAAAAGGGGAGGAATTGTTGTGTATGTACCTTTAAGAGAGAACTGTTTTACAGCTCCTGTATACTGTGGTACCGGCAGTGACCACACCTGTATATAAAGCTGGAGCAGGCTTCTGTACTTCAGTCTTGAGACTACTCTACTCCAGTAAACACCTGTTGATTGTTAAGTTACAGTCTCCGTGTAGTTCTTGGGGAAACATCCTATTTAAAGAATCATGGATCTAACAATAGGCAGGGGCCGAACTCCTTCTGGTGGGTCACCACCTGGCCCCTGCTCTAGCTCCGCTCTATCCTCATCACATTCACTATCCCTTTCTCCACTTTCCAGTCCTTCTTCACCTGACAAAGGAGTCATGGCGCACACAAGGCCCCTCTGGACCCGTAATTTATCCCCCAACACCTTAATCTTCCTGTTACATCCGGTGTGATCCCCTTGAGCTCCCCTATCTTCAGAAACCTGTTTCTGAACAACTCTAACTGTGGGTTTCAGGTCCTCATTGGCCCTTTCTGCTGGCTCCGCTCGGTGCCTCTGATCTGCTTCCCTCATTGACAACATGTCACACCAATTCTGATTATTGATGCATTGGCTCTCTAGATATTGGCCCATATTTTCCGATTGCCGGCCTCCTGCAGGCGGAGGCCTGCGATCTGGAAAAATCTACGCCCTTACCTGAGGGCACCCAGTATGCACACTGTACTGGTCTCGCTAGACGTGCTCCTATCTAGTTATCCAGCAAGTTAAACACTCTATTCAAAATAATTCTTCGTGAAGCCATTTGCTGTTTGAAGCCTTTACTTGAACAATTTTGTGAAACTGTAAAAAAAGACAAAGCATGTTTTGTACACAAACTGAGTACTATACATTCGATATTACATAAGATATAACATATTTACAACAGTAGAATAGATTAATTGTATAACTAACTAACATTTGGACTCACTTCTGTAACTATCAAATATTAACCTTTTATAAACATAGTGTTATCAAAATACTACTCTGACAACGTTGCTATTATGCTAAGAAACAAAGATACTCACAGATATTGCGCTTGGCCTAACATATGAAATCAGATTACATTGGATTGTGAAACCCTTATGGAATCCTCCATTACTGCCAGGTTCTCCCTGGAATTCTACTTCCTGTGTTACACATGTAAGAAATCACACAACACCAGGTTATAGTCCAACAGCTTTATTTGAAATCACAAGCTTTCGGAGCGCTGCTCCTTCTTCAGGTGAAGTGGAGAAATGCATAAAGACACAGCTTATATAGTCAGAGAATCATGTCAGATGTTTACAGGTAACCTTTCCAACTGCCATTTATCGCACCTCGGCACCTTCATCCTTGACCACAATGTCTTCACCTTCGACAACCAGTTCTTTACCCAAACACACGGAACAGCCATGGGGACCAAATTCGCATCCCAATATGCAAACATCTTCATGCACAAGTTCAAGCAAGACTTCTTCGCTGCACAGGATCTCCAACCAACGCTATACACCAGATACATCGACGACATTTTCTTCCTATGGACCCACGGCGAAGAATCACTGAAAAGACTACACGATAACATCAACAAGTTCCATCCCACCATCAAACTCACCATGGACTACTCCTCAGAATCAGTCTCATTCCTGGACACACGAATCTCCATCAAAGACGGACACCTCAGCACTTCACTCTACCGCAAGCCCACGGACAACCTCACGATGCTTCACTTCTCCAGCTTCCACCCTAACCACGTTAAAGAAGCCACCCCCTATGGACAAGCCCTGCGAATACACAGGATCTGCTCAGATGAGGAGGAACGCGATGGACACCTACAGACACTGAAAGACGCCCTTGTAAGAACGGGATATGACGCTCGACTCGTTGATCGACAGTTCTGACGGGCCACAGCGAAAAATCGCATAGACCTCCTCAGAAGACAAACACGGGACACAACCAACAGAGTACCCTTCGTCGTCCAGTACTTCCCCGGAGCGGAGAAACTACGCCATGTTCTTCGCAGCCTTCAACATGTCATCGATGACGATGAACACCTTGCTAAGGCCATCCCCACGCCTCCACTACTCGCTTTCAAACAGCCGCCTAACCTCAAACAGACCATCGTTCGCAGCAAATTACCCAGCTTCCAGGAGAACAGCGACCACGACACCACACAACCCTGCCACAGCAACCTCTGCAAGACATGCCAGATCATCAACACAGATACCATCATCACACGTGAGGACACCACCCACCAGGTACATGGTACATACTCATGTGACTCGGCCAACGTTGTCTACCTCATACGTTGCAGGAAAGGATGCCCCGGAGCATGGTACATCGGCGAGACCACGCAGACACTGCGACAATGGATGAACGGACACCGCGCAACAATCACCAGGCAGGAGTGTTCCCTCCCAGTCGGGGAACACTTCAGCAGTCAAGGACATTCAGCCTCCGATCTTCGGGTAAGCATTCTCCAAGGTGGCCTTCAAGACACACGACAACGCAAAATCGTCGAGCAGAAACTGATAGCCAAGTTCCGCACCCATGAGGACGGCCTTAACCGAGATCTTGGGTTCATGTCATGCTACATGTAACCCCACCTGATGCAGGGTCATCCAGACTCGAGTCGACATTGGCTTGTTCTCTCTACACAGATGCGGCTGGACCTGCTGTGATTTCCAGCCAAAAAAAATGTTTTTTGTCTGTTTTTTTGTTTTTCATACAGACCCCAGCATCTGCAATATTTGACCCCTTGTGACCCCACCTCATTGTTCTTTGATGTAATGTTTCCCTGACTGACCTGTTTGGACACCATTCACACCTTTGACTGCTGTGATTATCTCCCTGCCGAGGTGCGATAAATGGCAGTTGGAAAGGTTACCTGTAAACATCTGACATGATTCTCTGACTATATAAGCTGTGTCTTTATGCATTTCTCCACTTCACCTGAAGAAGGAGCAGCGCTCCGAAAGCTTGTGATTTCAAATAAAGCTGTTGGACTATAACCTGGTGTTGTGTGATTTCTTACATTTGTCCACCCCAGTCCAACTCCGGCATCTCCACACCTGTGTTACACAGGAAGAAAGGTACGAAGGTCAAATGACCTCTCACAGGAAGAAAGGAACAAAGGTCAAATGACCTCACACAGAAAGAAAGGAACAAAGGTCAAATGACCTCTGCTTCATACAAACACACTGCTAACACAATAGCCACCACCAGAGGGTGCTACTGCATGTAAAAATGTCCATCGGTCCAGAACACTCCCCATCTGGGGTCGTTAACGACTCCACATAGTCCGAACTCTACTTGTCACTGGAGTCCTCTGGCGACAAAAGAAGAACCACCTCAGAGACGGTCCATCGGTGTCGATGATAGGATGCAGCTTCATTAGACTGCTGTGGGGGGGGGGGTAGGTTGCGTTCTGCTATGCACAGTTCCAATCTGGGTATGGTGAGTTCTGGCTGGGGCACCAACTTGCCTCTTTCAAAGACGAAGCCGATTTTGCTTTGTCCTTCTTGAGTGGTGACCTTCAGATAAGCCACGCTTGCAATGGCCTTAGCGGATGTGTCTGCAAAGACGCAAAGCTCATTGAATTGGGCATTTAAGGGAGACAAAGACGAATAGCAGTGAGGTATTCGGATCTCCTGTAAGTCTTGGAGTGAGTCTTTCCATCTGTCCCACTCTGCTTCCATCTCTTCAAGGAGAGGTGAATCCCACCCTTTAGCGCATGTGGAGAGTTCCCTGAGGAGCAGCCTGCCTTGTATAGTGACAGGGGCTAAGAAGCCGAGAGGGTCGTATAGGTTGTTGACTGTAGAGAGCACTCCTCTACGTGTGAAGGATTTCTTGGCATCTAAGACTTGGAACGTGAACATGTCTGTTGCTATGTTCAACGACACCCCTAGGCTACGCTGTAGGGGGAGGTCATCAGTGAAGCGGTCTAGGTCCTTGACGTCCTTAGCACGATCTTCAGGGGGGAATGCCTCCATCACTGCTGGTCTGTTAGAGGCTATCTTATGCAGCCTGATGTTGGATAGTGCAAGTAGTTCCTGGGCTCGTCCGAGGGTACTGATGGCCTCTGCTTCGGTCGGGAATTACTTCAGTGCGTCATCGACATAGAACTCTCGTTCGATGAACCCTCTCACATCACTGCCAAAGTCGTCGTCTTCTTCCTTGGCAGCCCTCCTTAGTCCGTTTATGGCGACAGCAGGGGATGGGCTATTCCCAAAGACATGGACACGCATTCTGTAGTCCACAATGTCTCTATTGGTGTCATTGTCCCAATACCACAGGAAACGGAGGAAGTCTCTGTGGTCTTCTCTCACCACGAAGCAATGAAACATGTGCTGGATATCGGCAGTGATGGCGACGGGCTCTTTCCTGAATCTCATGAGCACTCCCAAGAGGCTGTTGTTAAGATCGGGCCCTGTGAGGAGTACGTCGTTGAGAGAGACTCCCTGATATGGTGCACTGGAGTCAAACATCACGCGGATCTGTTCCGGCTTTTTGGGGTGATAGACTCCGAAGGAAGGGCGGTACCAACACTCTTGGCCTTCCTGGAGTGGAGGAGCTATCTCTGCATGATCGTTGAAAAGCATTTTCTTGACAAATTCTATGAATTGTGCTTTCATCTCTGGCTTCTTCTCTAGTGTGTGATGGAGTGAGTTAAGACGATTATAGGCATACCCCCTGTTGTTCGGCAGCCGTCGTCTGGGGTTCCGGAAGGGTAAGGGTGCAACCCAGCTGTTAGAGCTGTCACGAGAGACCTCATTGTCCATAATCTGGAGGAACCTCATGTCGTCGATCGATGGCGCAAGTTTGTGGTCGTTGGCGGTGTGACAGAAGACTGACTGACCCAGGTTCTCTCCAGTGAGCATCATCTGTGTGCTGTCTGCGGAGATCAGCGCCGGGGTTTTCTGAGGCTGAACCGTATGACTGAACTTCTCTGTCACTCGGATCTGACTACTGCATGGGGTAAGGTAGCTTGGACGACCATTCTCCAAGATGGAAGTCTTGAGTGTGCTCACCTGAGATGGCTTGTGAGCGCCCTTGAGGCACACAACTCCAACAACGACCCAGCCGAGGTCTAGCCTTTGGGCGAAAGGGGCATCATGTGGACCGTTGATCTGTTCCCTTATCTTATGTACCCTCAGGATGTCTCTTCCCAACAACAGAAGTATGCTTGCATCTGGATCAAGAGGTGGGATCTCACCTGCAATGCGTCTCAGATGACGGTGATGACGAGCTGCATTCGGAGTGGGAATCTCAGAACGGTTGTCGGGGACTTGATTACATTCGATGAGTGTAGGAAGGGGGAGACTAATCTTCCCGTCGGCTGACTCAACAACGTAACCGCAAGCCCTCCTGCCGGCTGTCTCTGAAAGTCCAGCACACGTCTTCAGCGTGTAAGGCGACGGACTTCCTTTGACCTTGAAGATGTTGAAGAACTCGGATCTTGCTAGAGAATGATTGCTTTGTTCATCTAGTATGGCATACATCTTTTCAGATTCCTGGCGACATCCTGCAGGGTACACATTAATGAGGCATATCTTGGAGTATGCTCTTGCGCTCACTCCTTCTCCACACACCTCGGTGCACCTGGATGTAATCTCCGGACCGGCAGCTCCCTCTCTCTCCCCGCCGTGCTCTGGAGCGGGAGGAGGTGTCTCTGACTTCCAAGGAGCTGGGCCTGGGTGGAGTGCTGAAATGTGTCGATCACTTTCACATTCAGTGCATTTTGCATCTACCTTGCAGTTCTTGGCGAGATGGCTCGTGGACGAGCAGCACTTGAAACATATAAAGTTCTCTTTGAGGTATTGTTTCCGATCTTCCAGGGACATCTCCCTGAAGCCTCTGCACTTCTTTAAAGGATGGGGCTTGTTGTGGGTAGGGCATTGTTTGCTCATATCCTTAGGTTTCTTCTGAATCTTTGTGTGCTCAGTTGAGGACACTTGCATTTTGTGGACAGATATTGGTGTCTTTCCATGTCTGTCGAACTTGTCTCTTCTGGCAAGTGCTGGGTGGGAGGAGAAGAAGTTGAAGCTGGGGTCATTCCAGGCTTTGGCTTCTTTACGGATGAATTTAACGAACGCAGAGAATGGTGGGAACGCCACGTTGTGCTTTAGCTTGAACTTTGATCCAAACGTTATCCACTTCTCCTGCAGGTTAAATGGAAGCTTCTCAATGATGGGACTTACCCCTCTGGAAGTGTCTAAGTACGATAGACCGGGTAGGTAGCCGTCCTGCTTTGCGGCTTCGAGTTCCGACAGCAGATCTCCAAGGTCGCGGAGCTTCTGGGGTTCCTTACTCATCAACCTCGGAAAGTTCTCCAACCTGTCAAAGAGAGCCCTTTCAATGGCTTCGGGCGAGCCGTAGCTTTCTTCCAGCCTCGCCCAAGCCTTCTTCAACCCCTCTGGCAGCTGTTACACATTGGCCGCTTTTATCCTGCAGGCCTGTCCGGCGGACTCTGGGCCGAGCCATTTGATAAGGAGGCCGAGTTCTTCTCCTGCCGACAGGTCTAAGCCCGATATGGCATCGTGGAAGCAGGACTTCCAAGCCCGATAATTCTCCAGCCTGTCATCAAACTTAATTAACCCCGAAGTCACCAGCTGGGTGCGTGCAAGGTATTTGGCGAGGTCGTAGGTGCTGGGACCTGTGCCAGGGTTGCCTTGGCCGGGGGCTCTGTTGGGGGTCTCAAGGAACTGAGAGGGGATTTGCCTCTGACTTTCTCTATTCAGCGTCCTATTCCTCTGCACCGTGTCTTCCGTTCTGCTGGGGGAGACTCTGCGGCTTGGGGCACACCATCTGCTTTGATCTTGGTTGGCAACTTGTGGCATGTTATACGAAGTGCTTGCGTCTGTAGAGATGTGCGGGCCTCCATCCCTTTCTCCTGTAAACTGTATGTCGGCATGGTCGCTCACGTAATCTATGGTGCGCTATCGTGGACTCTGCCACGGAACGGGAATTAAAGGTTTGTAAGCTGTCTCGGGAACAGCTCCCTCCAAAATTGCCTCGAATACTTGTGTCTCGGCTAATGCAGCATCTATCTCTTTTTGTTGCTGCAGTGCGTCTAATGTGGCTTGGAGACGGGCCTGTTCAGCCTGGCGTTCCACTTGGTGATGGGTCTGTTCCGCTTGGAGTCGGGCCTGTTCTGCTTGGAATCGGGCCTGTTCTGCTTGGAATCGGGCCTGTTCTGCTTGGGGTTCAGCTTGGAGACGGGCCTGTCTTACTTTTATTTCTATTTCACTGTTCGCATGTGCAGCTCTGGCTTGAGCTGCCACTAGCTTAGCCTGTGCTCTGGCGATAGTCACGCTTATTCTAGAACCACCCGATGACCGTGAACCAACTTGCGATCTGTAGTAACCGGAGCTTATAGACCGATTGTCACGTTCTACAGTTTCATCTGCCTGTTTAAGGTCTTCTCCTCGCTGCAAAGCATTTTCGTTATTATCTTCTGACATGTTGATGTGAGGTAGGTGTGCCCTACGACGTTAAGGCTTACACTGGGTTCCTCCTGTTCCGCTCTTCACAGCTAGCCGTATTGCTATCATTTCACTGATATCTTTTCACTGATATCTTTTCACTGTACTGGTCTCGCTAGACGCGCTCCTATCTAGTTATCCAGCAAGTTAAACACTCTATTCAAAATCATTCTTCGTGAAGCCGTTTGCTGTTTGACGCCTTTACTTGAACAATTTTGTGAAACTGTAAACAAAGACAAAGCATGTTTTGTTCACAAACTGAGTACTATACATTCGATATTACATAAGATATAACATATTTACAACAGTAGAATAGATTAATTGTATAACTAACTAACATTTGGACTCACTTCTGTAACTATCAAATTTTAACCTTTTATAAACATAGTGTTATCAAAATACTACTCTGACAACGTTGCTATTATGCTAAGAAACAAAGATACTCACAGATATTGCGCTTGGCCTAACATATGAAATCAGATTACATTGGATTGTGAAACCCTTATGGAATCCTCCATTACTGCCAGGCTCTTCCTGGAATTCTACTTCCTGTGTTACACAGGAAGAAAGGTACGAAGGTCAAATGACTTCTCACAGGAAGAAAGGAACAAAGGTCAAATGACCTCACACAGGAAGAAAGGAACAAAGGTCAAATGACCTCTGCTTCATACAAACACACTGCTAACACAATAACCACCACCAGAGGGTGCTACTGCATGTAAAAATGTCCATCGGTCCAGAACACACACCCTTCTGCTCCTGGGCCTCACCAAACTTGAAGTGTGCAGGGCCCATGTCTCCCAGAGGCGCATGTTGTTTGCAGCATCCCTGGGATCACGTGGGCCATGGGGAGCCAATCACAGAAGGGAATCTCTGTTCATACATTTGACAGGAAGACCTGCCAAATATATGAATGGAGATCACCCCAAAAACATAGTAAAACTTTAAATAATTTTTTTTTTTAATCACATTTTTAAAATGACTTGAAATAACAATAAATTAAGTATTTTAAACAAAAATTAAATTTTTTTACAGGGCTAAAAATTAACTTACCTTTTTTTAAAAGTACTTTTAAATGATAAATCAGTGAAAAAAAAAAATTTTGTGCTTTTTTTCAACTCTTATCCTGGTAAAAGCAAGCCTTACGCTTGCTTTTACCAGGTGTAAGAATTGCAAGGGATTTCTGCAGGTGGAGGGTCTCCAAAAAGCAGAACTATCCGCCTGCAGAGGCCCTTCTCCAGGGCAGCCAGCGGATCTGTCAAGAGCTTTCTTGACAGATCGGAAATGCCGGTTTTCAGCGCCTGAAACCGGCATTTCCGATGTCCCCATGGGTGGGCACACAGCAGGTACACACCCATAGGGATTGGAATATCTGGCCCAACGTTCTTTACTAACCCACCTTTCCTTTTCCTTCTCAAATTTTTCCTTGAGCTTCCTCTTGTTCTCCCTTAATTCCTCTGCCTCCCTCTTTCTGCTTTTCCTTTCTTCCTCCAGTTCCTTCTTCTTACTTTTTCTATCTTCCTCTAATTCCTTGAGAAGTCAGTTTACCACCCCTTCTCTGTCACTGGTTTTTTCTGCCATATCCTCTATTTCCCTTCATTACTTAATCTTTATACACTCGTCGTTCTTAACCTGCTTTTGATAGGCTAACAACCAGATGACTTTCATTATCCGCTGCCAACGTGTGGACTCTGTATCCATTGTTCAGCCTCATAAACTGGATCAATGCTGTGGCATTGAGTGCTGCTAGAGTTTGGTAAGTGGGAGAAAAGTCATTTAAGTGTATTTTGTGAATTTTAGTGTGTTAAGAAGTTAATTATTTGAAGTGAGTTTAATTTTTTAAGTGTATATTTAACTGCTGGGGAGTTTAAACCGGAAGTAGAATCCGGGTATAAAAGGGGCGGGACTAGTGCTGTTGCACAGAGTGCTGTGGCATTGAGTGCTGCTAGAATTTGGTAAGTGGGAGAGTTCGTGCAAGTGGGAGGTGAGGGTGTGTTTTTTGTTCTGTTTTATTCCCCACTCCCAGGCTTAGACAGCACTGCGGAAGCGCAGCAGCGAGACGAGTCAACCAAACAGGCCCCACAGACAGTATTCAAGGAGGAGGTTGATGGTCGGCTGGTTGGTTGGTTTTCTTCCTTCTCTTTTATACCTTTATGTTGGTAAGTCCTATTGAATAGTGGTGTAATATTACCATCTATATTGGGGCAGAGGGTCTTCATAACTAATAATAAGAAATTTAATTAATTACATAGATATGGGTGAACAGGTGATGTGTCACTGTTGCAAAATGTGGGAGCTGGTGGACCCCATTGAGGCTCACAGTGATTACATTTGAAATAAGTGTTTGCTGCTAGAGGAAGTCAAGCTCCATGTTAAAGAACTTGAGACCGAGCTTCAGACACTGCGACACATCAGGGAGGGGGAGAAGTTCCTGGACTCTATGTTTCAGGAGGTGGTCACACCTATGAAATTAATTAATGCAGATGTAGTCCGTGGTCAGGGCAGTGTGACTATGAGTGAGGCAGGTACAGGGATCCAGGAGGTAGTGTTGAAGGAGCCACAGCCCTTGCTCTTGTCAAGTAGGATCGAGGTTCTTACTCCCTGTGAGGGCGGAAGCGGGGACTGCAGGGAGGATGAGCAACCTGGCCACAGCACCATGGTACAGGGGGCCATTCAAGTGGAGGGAGTAAAAAGAAATGTTGTAGTGGTAGGGGATAGTATCATTAGGGGGATAGATAGGGTTCTCTGCAGTCAAGAGCGGGAGTCCCGAAGGCTGAGTTGCCTGCCCGGTGCCAGGGTTAAGGACATCTCTTCTGGGCTGGAAAGAAACTTGGAGTGGGAGGGGGAGGATCCAGTTGTCGTGGTCCATGTTGGTACAAACGACGTAGATAGGACAAGGAAGAAGGTTCTGTTAAAGGAGTATGAGCAGCTAGGGGTCAAATTAAAAAACAGAACCTCAAGGGTAATAATCTCTGGGTTATTACCTGAGCCACGAGCGAATTTGGCAAGGATAAATAAAATTAAAGAATTAAATGTGTGGCTCAAAGACTGGTGTGGGAGAAATGGGTTTTGCTTCTTGGGACACTGGCACCAGTACTGGGAAAGGAGGGAGCTGTTCCGTTGGGACAGACTCCACTTGGCCAGTGCTGGGACTAGAGTCCTGGCGAATCATATAACTAGGGCTGTAGAGAGGGCTTTAAACTAATTAGTGGGGGGGAGGTTTCTAGAGAGCAAATAATAGAAATGACAACGGAGAAGGTCATAGACTTAGGTAGCAGTGGGGGAATTAAAAAACAGAACGTGTCAGGAAGGGACAGAAGGTATGGAGTAAAAGGTAAAGTACTAAAAGGGGAAAAAACAGGAACTAAGTGTCATAAAACATATTTGAAAGTTCTTTATCTGAATGCACGTAGCATTCGTAACAAAATGAATGAGTTAACGGCACAAATAACTACATATAGGTATGATCTTGTGGCCATTACAGAAACATGGCTGCAGGGTGACCATGACTGGGAATTAAACATACCAGGTTATTTAACAATCAGGAAAGACAGGCAGGAAGGGAGGGGAGGCTATGTTAATAAAGGAAGGAATCACTATAATACAGAGAAATGATATTGGGTCAAAGGAGCAGGATAGTGAAACAGTTTGGGTGGAGATAAGGAATAATAAGGGGAAAAAAACACTAGTGGGCGTAGCCTATTGGCCTCCAAACAGTAGCAACTCTGTTGGACGGAGTATTAGTCAGGAAATAGTTGAGGCTTGTAATAAGGGAACAGCTATAATTATGGGGGATTTTAACTATCATACTAACTGGTCAAATCAAATTGGGCAGAGCAGCCTTGAGGATGAGTTCATTGAGTGTATTAGGGATGTGTTTCTTGAGCAGTATGTAACTGAACCGACCAGGGGGCAAGCAACCTTAGATTTGGTCCTGTGCAATGAGACAGGATTAATTAAAAATGTCCTAGTAAAGGATCCCCTTGGAATGAGTGACCATAACATGGTTGAATTCCATATTCAATTAGAGGGTGAGAAGGTTGGATCTCAAACAAGCATGCTGAGCTTGAATAAAGGAGACTATGAAGGTATGAGAGCGGAATTGATTAGAGTGGACTGGGAAAATAGATTAAAGGGTAAGACGGTACATGATCAGTGGTGTACATTTAAGGAGTTATTTTACAACTTCCAAAAAAAATATATTCCACTGAGGAAAAAAGGGTGTAAAAGAAAAGACAGCCATCCGTGGCTAAGTAAAGTAATTAAGGATAGTATCCAACTAAAAACAAGGGCATATAAGGTAGCCAAATCTAGTGGGAGGATAGAAGATTGGAAAGTCTTTAAAAGATAGCAAAAAATAACTAAAAGATTGATTAAGAAAGGGAAGATAGATTATGAAAGTAAATTAGCAAAAAATATAAAAACAGATATCAAAAGTTTCTATAGTTATATCAAAAGAAAAAGGGTGGCTAAAGTAAATGTTGGTCCCTTAGAGGATGAGACCGGGAAATTAATGGTGGGAAACATGGAGATGGCAAAAAAGCTGAACAAATATTTTGTATCAGTCTTTACGGTAGAGGACAATAAGAATATGCCAACACTGGACAAACAGGGGGCTCTGGGGGGGAGGAGCTAAATACGATTAAAATCACTAAGGAAGTGGCACTTGGTAAAATAATGGGACTCAAGGCGGATAAATTCCCTGGACCTGATGGCTTACATCCTAGGGTCTTGAGGGAAGTGGCGTTAGGGATTGTGGATGCATTGGTAATAATTTTCCAAAACTCCCTGGACTCAGCAAAGGTCCCGGCAGATTGGAAAACTGCTAATGTAACATCCTTATTTAAAAAGGGTAGTAGGCAGAAGGCTGGAAACTATAGACCTGTTAGCCTAACATCTGTGGTTGGTAAAATGTTAGAGTCCATTATTAAGGAGACAGTAACAGGACATTTGGATAAACATAATTTAATAGGACAAACTCAGCATGGTTTCATGAAGGGGAAGTCATGTTTGACAAATTTGCTTGAGTTCTTTGAGGAAGTAACATACAGGGTGGATAAAGGGGAACCAGTGGACGTAGTGTATTTAGACTTCCAAAAGGCATTTAACAAGGTGCCACACAAAAGATTATTGCTCAAGATAAAAAATCACGGGATTGGGGGTAATATTCTGGCGTGGGTGGAGGATTGGCTCTATAACAGAAAGCAGAGAGTTGAGATAAATGGTTCATTCTCAGACTGGCAATCAGTAACTAGTGGTGTTCCGCAGGGGTCAGTGCTGGGTCCCCAGCTCTTTACAATCTATATTAACGATTTGGAGGAGGGGACCGAGTGTAACATATCAAAGTTTGCAGATGATACTAAGATGGGAGGGAAAGTAGTGAGTGAGGAGGACATAAAAAACCTGCAAAGGGACATAGACAGGCTAAGTAAGTGGGCAGAGATTTGGCAGATGGAATACAATACTGGAAAGTGTGAGGTTATGCACTTTGGCAGGAAAAATCATAGAGCCAGTTATTATCTTAATGGCAAGAAACTGGAAAGTACTGTAGTACAAAGGGATCTGGGGGTCCTGGTGCACGAAACTCAAAAAGTTAGTATGCAGGTGCAGCAAGTGATCAAGAAGGCCAATGGAATGTTGGCTTTCATTGCTAGGGGGATAGAATATAAAAACAGGGAGTTATTGCTGCAGTTGTACAATATATTGGTGAGACCGCACCTGGAATACTGCATACAGTTTTGGTGTCCATACTTAAGAAAAGACATACTTGCTCTCGAGTCAGTACAAAGAAGGTTCACTCTGTTAATCCCGGGGATGAGGGGGTGGTCATATGAGGAGAGGTTGAGTAGATTGGGACTCTACTCATTGGAGTTCAGAAGAATGAGAGGCGATCTTATTGAAACATAAGATTGTGAAGGGGCTTGATCGGGTGGATGCGGTGAGGATGTTCCCAATGATGGGTGAAACTAGAACTAGGGGGCATAATCTTAGAATAAGGGGCTGCTCTTTCAAAACTGAGATGAGGAGAAACTTCTTCACTCAGAGGGTGGTAGGTTTGTGGAATGTGCTGCCCCAGAAAGCTGTGGAAGCTACATCATTAAATAAATTTAAAACAGAAATAGATAGTTTCCTAGAAGTAAAGGGAATTAAGGGTTACAGGGAGCGGGCAGGAAATTGGACATGAGTCTAGGTTCGGAATGGTCATGGCCCTGTGGGCAGTGGAGTGGGCCCACTTGACCCCTCGAGCCTGCTCTGCCATTCAATAAGATCATGGCTGATCCGATTACTCCACATTCCCGCCTACCCCCGATAACCTTTCACCCCCTTGCTTATCAAGAATCTATCTACCTCTGTTTAAAAATATTCAAAATCTCTGCTTCTACCATTCTCTGAGGAAGAGAGTTCCAAAGACTCACGACCCTCTGTGAGGAAAAATTCCTCCTCATCGCTGTCTTAAATGGGCGACCCCTTATTTTTAAACAGTGATTCCTAGTTCTAGATTCTCCCACAAGAGGAAACAGCCTCTCCACATCCACCCTGTCCAGACCCCTCAGGATCTTATATGTTTCAATCAAGTCACCTCTTACTCTTCTAAACTCCAGCGGATACAAGCCTAGCCTGTCCAACCTTTCGTCATAAGACAACCCGCCCAACCCAGGTATTAGTCTAGCAAACCTTCTCTGAACTGCTTCCAATGCATTTACATCCTTCCTTAAATAAGGAAACCAATACTGTACACATTGCTCCAGATGTGGTCTCACCGATGCCTTGTATAACTGAAGCATAAGCTCCCTACTTTTGTATTCAATTCCCCTTGTAATAAATGATAACATTCTATCAGCTTTCCTAATTACTTGCTGTACCTGCACACTAATCTTTTGCAATTCATGTACTAGGACACCCAGAGACCTCTGCATGTCAGAGCTCTGCAATCTCTCACTATCTAGATAATACACTTCTTTTTTAATCTTCCTGCCAAAATGGACAACTTCACATTTTCCCACATTATACTCCATTTGCCAGATCTTTGCCCACTCACTTAACCTATCTATATCCCTTTGTAGCTTCCTTATGTCCTTCACAATTTACTTCCCTACCTATCTTTGTGTTATCAGCAAATTTAGCAACCATACCTTCGGTCCCTTCATCCAAGTCATTCATATGAATTGTAAAAAGTTGAGGCCCCAGCGCTGATCCCTGTGGCACACTGCTCATTATATCTTTCCAATCAGAAAATGACCCATTTATGCCTACTCTCTGTTTCCTGTTAGCTAGCGAACCTTCTATCCATGCCAATATTGTTAAATCCGTGAATTTTGATGTATGGTGTCCTTCAATAAATCGACAGAGACTGCAGAGGAACAATCAACAGGTATTTACTGGATGAGGGTTACTCTAAAACTAAAAGTACAGATCCCTACTCAGGGTTTATATACAGGTGTGGTCACTGCCGGTGCTACAGTATACAGGAGCTGTAAAAAAGTAGTTCTCCCCTTAAAGGTACATACACTACAATTCCTCCCCTTTTAGATTAACAGTGCCATAACATTCATTTAACAGTTAACACTTTTAACTTGCAACATTAACTGAAAATAGTCCATTTATAAATTCAGTCTTTGGGGCGGCTTCCTGATCCTTTCTGGATAGCGCCTTTCCTGAGTGTCTTGCTCTTGGTGCGGAGGCGAATCTGCCCCCCCTGTCGTCGGTTGGGTCATCAGCTTCCGATACTACTGTTTCTGGGGTAGATGCTACCTGTATGTCGGGTTCATCACCAGGTACGCGAGACACGGGGTTGACTCGTTCCTGTGACTCTAGGATCTGGTCAACATGGCATCTCACAATGTTCTCCCCAACATCCACTGTGTATATTAGTGGCCCCTGCCGTGTGCATATCGTTCCTGGTTGCCATTTCTCTGTTCGGTAGTCGCGGGCCAAGACTGGTTACCCTACATTGAAGCTCCTTGTTGGCTTTTCAGTGATGTGCTGGAATTGCTTATTCTCAACATTTCTTTGTACATTTGGTCTGAGCAAATCCAGATGAGATCTCAACCTTCGGTTAAAGAACATCATGGCCGGGGTCTGGTTGGTAACTGCATGTGTCGCATTTCTGTAGGCTAACAGGAAATTGTCCACATTATGCTGCAGTGGAATGTTGTCATCGCACATGGCCCTTACTGCCTTTTTAAAGGTTTGTACGAACCTCTCAGCCAATCCATTTGTGGCTGGATGAAACGGGGCGGATGTGTAATGCCTTACCCCATTCCTTCTCATAAATTTCCGAAACTCTTCGGACACAAACTGTGGTCCGTTATCAGAGCAAATCTGCTCTGGCAAGCCGTTCCTGGCAAATATGGTCCGTAGGACTGCAATCGTTTTCTCCATGGTGGTGGAGGACATTTTGATCACCTCAGGCCATTTCGAGTGCGCATCCACGGCTATTAAGAACATTGAGTCCATGAATGGACCAGCAAAATCAATATGCACCCTTTGCCATGGAGAGGAGGGCCACTCCCATGGGTGTAGAGGGGCATGTGGTGGTGCATTTTGGACCTTCTGGCATCCTGAGCAGCTCTTTGTCAGGTCCTCGATTTGCTGATCGATCCCCGGCCACCACACATAAGCCCTAGCAAGGCTTTTCATTTTCACCCCTCCCAGATGGCCTTTGTGAAGCTCATTGAGCACTCTCTCCCTTAACTTGGGTGGAATTACCACTCGGGATCCACACATCAAGGTCCCCTGGCATACTGACAGCTGTTCTCTTCTCGATGAAAATGCTGGCAACAGTGAGTCGCCATGTGTTGGCCATCCCTTCACCGTCAAATCATATACCCGAGACAGTGTCGAGTCATTTCGGGTCTCCTTCTCTATACCCGCGTTAGTTACTGGCAAGCTTTCAATTATAGTCGAATAAAATATTTCGACAGGGTCCACTGCTGGTGCTTCCTCCGCAGTAGGCAGTGGCAGGCGTGATAGCCCATCAGCATTTCCATGCTGTTTCGTGCCCTTATACTCTATTTCATATTGGATCGCCCCTAGAAAAAGGGACCATCTTTGTAGCCGTTGCGCAGTCATCAACAGAACGCCCTTCTTTGGATTAAAGATGGAGACAAGTGGTTGGTGGTCAGTCAGCAAGGTGAACTTCTGCCCGTGCAGATAGTGGTTGAACATTTTTACTCCCCACACTAGGCTGAGGGCCTCCCTGTCAACCTGGGCGTAGTTATGCTCGGCTGAGGATAGTGACCGAGACGGAAAGGCTACTGGCCTCTCCAAGCCGTCCGGAAATTTGTGTGACCGAACCGCCCCAACACCATAGGGTGATGCATCACACGCCAACCGAATTGGTAGTGCTGGGTTGAAGTGAGCCAACACCTCTTTTGATGTGATCAATTCTTTGCACTTCTGGAAAGCTCGTTTACATTCGTCATTCCACTCCCATGGTACCCCGTTTGCAGTAGGGTGTTCAGTGGGTGTAGTACTGTAGACAAATTCGGCAAGAACTTATGGTAGTAGTTCACCAGCCCGAGGAACGACCTCAGTTTTGACACATTTTCCGGTGCTGGAGCCTTGACTACTGCCTCAATCTTTTCAGGGGACTTATGTAACCCCTCTTCATCAATAACATGGCCACAATGCGAGATCTGCTTCTGGAAAAACTCACATTTGTGGCGATTAGCTCGGAGCCCATATTCCTTCAATCTAGTGAGCACCTGCTCCAGATTGGCGAGGTGATCACTGTCATTTTCGCCCGTGACCAGGATGTCGTCCAAATAACACTGGGTCCCTGGAATCCCTTGCAGGACTTGATCCATTGCCCTTTGCCAAATAGCCGGAGCTGATGCTACCCCGAACACCAGCCGGTTGTATTGGTAGAGACCTTTGTGAGTGTTGATCGTGAGGTACTGTGAGTGTTTATCATGAGGTACTGTTTCGAGGCTTCTTCTACCACCATTTGCAGGTATGCCTGAGCCAGATCAATCTTAGTGAAGCGTTTTCCTCCAGATAGCGAGGCAAAAATATCTTCAATCCGCGGAAGCGGATATTGTACTGTGTGAAGGACTGGGTTCACTGTCACCTTAAAGTCCCCACAGATGCGACCCTTCTTTGGTTCCCCAGGCGTATTACTCAACGACCTCTTCATTACAGGAACGATGGGTGTAGCCCACTCGCTCCAGTCCACTTTGGACAGTACTCCAGAACGTTCCAACCCTTCCAGCTCTGCTTCGACGGCTGGGCGGATCGCATAAGGCACCGGTCTGGCCTTAAAAAACTTTGGGCTTGCATTTTCCTCTATTTTGATCGTTGCTGTTATGCCTTTTAGTGTTCCGAGTCCCTCCTGGAACGCTTCTTGTGCATCAGTTAGCATTTTTGACAGTCGTCCAGGTGTGACTTCGTCATCCTTTTTGGCATCTACCATCAGTGCTTGTATGGAATGCCAATCTAACTGTATCTTCTGGATCCATTCACGTCCTAGTAGTAGTGGTCCTCCATCTGGCAATACATATAGGTCCATTTTTGGTGTTTCCTTGCCGTTGTATATCACGTTCACCCTTATTTTTCCTTTGGGGTAGACTTTTTGCCCCGTGTACGTCTTCAAGACAATCTCTGTATCTCTCAAGGGTATATGTGAGAATAGCCGCTTGTAGTCCCTTCGGTTTATGACTGTTAGGGCTGATCCTGTGTCCAATTCCATTTTCACTTGGACTCCGTCTATCTTGAGCGTGACCCAGATAGTTTGATGATCCTCCATTTTGATTACATTATTTAGTTTCAGACAATCCAGCTCCTTGCTTCCAGAGTCTGTATCACTTTTCTGTTCGTCTGAACTACTCTCCGTCACCTTATGTACATTTTTGTACTTCTCCTGTGGAGATTTCTTGCTGCTAGTTTTCTTTCCCGACCTGCAGACAGTTGCTATGTATCCTACTTTTCCACACTGTCTGCACACTTGGTCCTTGAACCAACAATCCTTCTGGTCGTGTGTTGTTCTGCTGCAGCGATAACACTTCACTGCTCCATATGACATTTCATTTGTGCCATATTCTTGCGGTCTCCGTTGTATCTCTGCAGCGCCCCGTGCGGCTGCTTCGTGTGATACTGCCATGCTGAAAGCCTTGTCCAGCGTAAGATCCTTTTCTGATAGAAGCCGTTTCTGGGTTCCTTCACTTTGAAGCCCACACACAAACTTGTCCCTTAAAGTATCTGATAGTCCCGTTCCAAACTGGCAGTGTTTCGATAGCTTGCGCAGTTCCGTTAAATACTCAGCATTACTTTCGTCTTTATGCTGGTTCCTTTTGTGAAACTTAAATCTTTCTGCTATCAGCAGTGGTGTGGGGTTTAAGTGGTTCTGCAGGATTGCCGCTATGCTTTCAAAATCCTTTTCCACTGGCTTCTCTGGGGTTACTAGGTTTCGCAGTAAGCCGTACATTTTTGCACCCATGGAATTCAACAATACCAGTGCTTTCCTGGCATCTGGCACTGCATTCACCTTGCAGTACACTTCTATGCATTCTACATATGTCGCCCAATCTTCGATTTCATTGTCGAACGCTGTGACACTGCCACTCTTCGGCATCCCTGGGTGTGGTTAGACTGGCTAGAAATGGCGTCTCCCGCACTCTCCCATCTTCTCCGCTGGCTCAAAATGGCGTCTCCCGCGCTTTCCTTTCTTCCTGCGCTCTCCCTTCTTCTCCGCTGGCTCAAAATGGCGTCTCCCGCGCTTCCTTTCTTCCCCCGCGGACGCTGCTCAGCCCTTGAACACCAGCCGCACTCTGCGCGTTTTCCTGCGTGCCTCTCTCGTTGACGCCGCTCGGTCCTGAACCACGGCTGCGCCCTGTGCGCTTTACCCTCTCTCGTTGACGCCGCTTGGTCTTCAACCGCGGCTGCGCCCTGTGCGCTTTACCCTCTCTCTTACCCCGTCAACGCTGCTCAGCCTTTTTCTGTGCTGTCGGTCGGCTCCAGCCGCAACCGTCTGGGAAGGGTCTGCGCCGTACCTGCTGCCAGCCCGCTGCGCTGGATCGTCGCGACTGGAGAACCAAGCCCAGCTCTCCACAGCATCCTCTGCGATGCTCAAGTCCTCTCTGGATGGTCGACGCCCGCACTGGTGGAATCGGCCTTCTTCTGCAGAGTTGCAGGTAGGTTCGAATCGCCTCGTCGCCAATGTTAAATCCGTGAATTTTGATGTATGGTGTCCTTCAATAAATCGACAGAGACTGCAGAGAAACAATCAACAGGTGTTTACTGGATGAGTGTTACTCTAAAACTAAAAGTACAGATCCCTACTCAGGGTTTATATACAGGTGTGGTCACTGCTGGTACTACAGTATACAGGAGCTGTAAAAAAGTAGTTCTCCCCTTAAAGGTACATACACTACAAATATGTTACCCCCTACACCATGAGCTTTTCAATTCAGCAGTGACTAGGCGTATGATTCCTGGCAACTGACCAGGTCGACTCCGATTGCAGCTGCCCCAAGTGTCTTAAAACAGCATCTCTTATACCCTAAAAACCTGGGCAGGCTCCTCAATGCGTATGTGTCCCAAACTGTGTGACAAATAGTCGGCAGTTGTTTTTCTCTTATAATCAGTGGGCCCCAAGGCCCTTCACACCATTTGCCTGAAGATGTTCCTGTCTTTGTAATGACCAACCGTTTGTTCCTGCTCAGGGTCTGTCGCTTCCTTATCTGATTAACAGCTTTCGCAAAATTTTCCCACAGGAACCAACCTCTCAACCTCCCGAAGCATGCTGGGATATTAAATGTGGTCAACTTTTTAGGTTTGTTCAAGTTATAGCAAATTCTTACAGCAAATGGCTTATTCTTACAGCAGAGGCTCTGCCCCTTGAGTGCCATCTCGAAAATGTTGGTGAAAAGCTGGAATCTGCATATCTAAGTCCCAGTTCTCAGGCTCGATTTTAATTCCTGAGGCGGGTTGGAGTTGGGTTGCGTGGTGGGCGGGTTCGGGCGCCACTTCTGGCGGGAACAGCTACTGATATCCGATTTTGATTCAATGGGCTTGTTAATATCAAGGAGGCGCGCTGGCCAGTCCAATGAGTGGGATCGGGTCGGCTGGCCACCTCTGATGACATCATCATAGCAGTTGCTTTTAAAGCTGCCTTCCAGCCTCAGCCCTTCCATTGTGGTTTCCTGGAATCATTGATATTGATTTAAACGCTATGACTTCTTCCAGAGGCAAGGCAGCACCTCGTTTTAATGATGAGTCCCTCCAAGTACTTGTGGATGCTGTCAGAGGGTGCTGGGAGATTCTCTTCCCTCCTGATGACTGGAGGAAGCCTCCTCAGCAGACCAAGACAGCCTGGCTGCGCATTGCTCAGGAGGTGAGTGCAAGGTCCATTTATGCACGCTCCTGGATCCAGTGCCGCAAAAGGTTTAATGATCTTGTGCGAACATCAAAAGTGAGTATCCCATCTCACTTGCCATCGCTCTGCTTCCCTTCTCTTCTCTTCACTAGCACTCTGCATTGTAAGCCTACTCTTCACATCCCACCTTACTCTTAGTTCCCTTGCACCCTTTCCTATCGATCTCTGTCTCTGCACTGAATCACTTCAGCATCCTGCCTATGCACACTTTAGACTCACACTCACTGTCATGCAGTGACAACAACTAACAGTGCACTGGGAGCTACCTTCCTCTTGGCACCTTACCCCATCTTCGTCTCACTCAAATCTTCTACGGTAGGGATTAATCACACTCACTCCATCACTGTGGCTGAAACACCGCTTGTGTCCCTCCTTGCAGGAAAAGTTAACCCACAATAAAAGGAGAGAGGAAGAGGAACACCCACCCTAGCAACATTGACCAGTGCTGAGGAGGCTGCTAATGAAATTGTTGGAGGTAGCGAGGACCTGGAAGTGGGCAATGAAGAGACGGGCACACTAGAGGAAGCTGGTGACATAATAGAGTTTCATCGCTCTCAGAAAGCAATGGAATATGAAGTACATAGAGAATCGCTTTGTATCATCTGCTCAAAAGGATGTGTCGGCTACATCAATATCAGATGTCTAAATCATGCCTTGGCTCTCACACAGGACCTTCGAGTGCCCCCCTCCCCACAATCCAGGATGAAGAGCCAGACGACTCCTCAGAGGAACCTAAAGCCTCTGAGGGATCAGCGTCACCAGGACTCAGCGCACCCAGCACCTGCGCACCAACGCACACTGCGGTGGGGCCATCGCGAATTAGAGTAGTGTTGCCACCTGGTCTATCACAGCACACAAGTGATCATCAGCAGATGGTGGAGACAGTGACAGCAGTTGAGCAGAGAGACCAGAGCTTCATGGATGTCCTTTTGAGGAGGACTGCCAGTACAGATACAGGTCCTCGTGGTCCCCCTGAAGTGCAGCAAGGTGCTCTCCAGCCACTTGCCAGCATTGAGGTGCAGCTGACCCATGAGAGGGATGCTGTTGGCAGGACAGAAGGAAGTGTGGGCTCCTCTCAAAGTGCCCACATGACCATGCCACTGCGGAGCCCTCGGCCAGAGACCTACTTTGCAGAGACAACTGAGATGGCTCTGCACAGCTGCAGGAAGAGCAGACTGTTGAAGGGCCCTCCCAGGCTCCCAAACCCAGAGGACACCCGCCAAAGTTGTCTAAGCAGGTGCAGCATCCTAGTCAGCAAGGTGCCTCTACATCTGCTGAAGCCACAGGGGAAGCACCACATAGATGCATGTGTAAGAGAAAGATTAAGCACCTATAGTCACAAGGGGAGTCACTTGGGTGATGTTTCTTTTTTTTCTGACTCTTGCTGGTTTATTATCCTTTTGTCATGTGTTAAAGATGAATGATGTCAAACATTTGATTGTGTGGATTATGTGATATGGGAAATGGCAAAAGCACATTGAGGGCTCAGGTCGACCTGCTTTTGTAATGCTGATGGTAAAAGTGATAGGAAGTAACAGGGTATAGCAGAGATGATGTATGACATTGGACAAGTGTCGCCTGCAATTACAGAGCCATATGGTAGCCACCTATGGTTGAAGAGTAAACTTATGCTAATGTGGCATGGCATTCTGCATACCCTGGCTGACGGGCAGCAGTGAACTGGAGGGATGCTGTATTGGTCACAACAGGGCATGCAAGGTGCCCTTCATCCTCCTCCTACTCCTCTTCCCAGGAAGATCTGCACTGAGCCACGCAGCTTCTGCTCCTCTGATTATGAGGACCAGGATGAGAGGGCATAAGTGTTTTCCATCCCCTTGCTATAGATTTCATTTGAGGCAACAAGCTTGCAAGTGCACAGTCGATGTGGCCTGAAATTATTCCATTCATGCCACACTGCAGATGGGTGTCATCTTGAACAGTCACAAGGTCAGTAGATGTGCAAAATGTTATCCCATACCTACAACAGCAAAGTTGTTGCATTTGAATGTCAGCCATGTTTCATGAGCGCTTTTAAAGCACTCCACCAATGAATACAAATCATGTCCTCCAGCAACTCGTCTCCTTGAACCTGGCCTGTTTCTGACAAGTAGGGAAACAGGAGCCAGAAGCACAAAAATGGGAAACCATTATGAAAAAAGGATTAGCAAGGCAGTTAACAGGCTGTTAACTGCCTTAACTATCTGTCCCACCAGTTCCAGACGGGTCAGTTTGGGAGCGGCTGAACAGACACTCACGAAAATCGGGTGGGGGCAGTGTAGGGGGGCATCTTTTAAGTGATTTAAGGTAATTTCCCTGGTCTTGCAGCCTTTGCCTGCACTCTGACCAATTCCAATCTTTTACCTGGTTTACGGTAATTCACCTGGTCAGGCAGCCTGCTGCTACACTGTAAACCAAATTCCAATAAACCAATTTTCAAACAGTGGTTTTGAATCGCTACCCCACCTTCCAGTTCTGACTGAAGGGCTTATAATTAATTATATTAAAATGGACAAATGGTCTGGATGAGAGAAAATCAAGCTTTATTAACTAGAAGAAACTATAATCAAATATAAAACTATACCACATGAACACAGTAAATTACAGTAAAATTGCTTAAATGGAGGAAGGCAGACGGCAAAAACGAGTGGTAAGTGGCTACAATGTTGATTAAACAATCTTAGCAATATCCCCTTAATTACCATCCCCCAACTCCTTACTAGGTTGCTTTGCTGAGGAGTCAAAAACCCTGCTCACATGTGGTCCAGCGAAGTAAGAGCTAAGAGAGAGATAGCTTCTCAGGAGCTATCTTTATACCTGGAAAAGTCTGTCTGCAAAATTCGCGCCCAAAGTTCCAATACACAAAAGAAACGCTGATGATTGATTGATTCAAAGTGGTTGGAACGGGTTAATGTGTCTGCACTGTGGGGCCGAAATGTTCCCGCCCACATCTGGAGCTCACCTGGGCTAAAACAAAAGGGAATGCAACTGCCCTATTGTCCAAAATGATGGGTGATTCAAACCTATTCAATGCTTAAACTGTTGCATATAAAAATCCATTCCACAGTTTCAATGTGCCTCATTGACTGTTAGTGCTTTGAATTGCTGTGTAAACAGAAGCAGTTTCAATCAATTGTCCTGCGGTTGGTATCAAGTGGGCTAATCACTTATGTAAATAAGCAACTTCAAGTGCTTCTGAAGGGAACCTCCCTTTGATTGGCAGGTCTTTGACTGCCACTGTACCCTCCCACTTTTTCACACAGACAACTTGAGCTGCTTCTTTGTCCTTTTGCCATGCTTTCTCTGCCATTTGAAAACCTTTTGTGATTGCCCAAACTCCAGGGAACGATTTATTAATAAAAGTACTGTCTTAAGGTGTATGAATATTTTCCACAGAGCTCTACAACTCCCATGTTGTCCACGTTCTTTCCATCTCAGAGCAGTCTTTTGTGGTTCTAGGCACATTTTAAAACATTGTAGACAAGTCACATCACCCAATTCTTCATCCACGATGTGGACCAATATTTTCAATCTTCAGAGAAAAATAGGGGAATTTTGTGAAACCCTACAGCGGGATAGAGGCAGGTTGGGTGTCTGAAGCCAGTTTTTCTGATTTTCACAACAGACCCACCTCCAAACCTGCCTCCTCAGGGCTATTAATATTGAGCCCCTGTTTGCAGCAGTTCAGGTGGGCTCCCGCCGGAGGAATGGCAGGAGACTGCTGGAACAGATGCACAATTGCAGGGCTGGTATCCACTAGTGTTCCCTAACAGGACCACTCTCCTCATACCCACTGCAGCACCTCCCCATCACCATTCATCAAATACTGGCTCAGGTGCCGTGCTCCTTCATCACTTGGACACCTTTAAAGGGTGCAATTAAAATTTGAGGGAGGCCTTCACTCACTGACATTGGGGAGACAAATCATTTCAGCTTTTCCAAAGGTTGCAGTGGACAAAAGAAGTGGCTGACAAAATGCAAGGGAAGCTGAAATAAATAGGCAGGCAGGGAAATGGTGTCTGTGGCCAAGTGATGAAGTAGCACAGTATCTCAACCTTTGTTTGATGAATGGCAAAGTGGAGGTGCTGCTGCATGAGGTGGGTGACTTACCCTGTCTTGACACTGAAACATAGAGTAGAATGATACAGCACAGAAAAAGGCCATTAAGCCCATTGTGCCTGTGCCGGCTCTTTGAAAGGGCTATCCGATTAGTCTTACTCCCATTGCTCTTTCCCCACAGCCCTGCAAATTATTTCTTTTGAAGTACATATCCATTTCCCGTTTTGAAAGTTACAATTAAATCTGCTTCCACCACCCTTTCAGGCAGTGCATTCCAGATCACAACAACTCGCTGAGTGAAAAGATTTCTTCTCATCTCCCCTCTGGTTCTTTTGCCAATCATCTTAAATCTGTGTTATCTGGTTATCGACCCTGCCACCAGTGGAAGAAGTTTCTCCTTATTTATTCCAGAGCACCCTCACCCTTTATGAACAGCTCACAAGCATAATTTCCATCTGTCCCTTTCTTTTGTCGAGCTCCATGCTCCAGGTCCAATATTGGATGTACATGTAACTACGGCTGACCTCATGGGATGTCGTAAGGTCAGCCCAGTGTAATCCCAGCCAGGGTAAGCTTGTTGCTTTTGGTGCTTCCATCGGAAAATTCATCCTCATGCAGAATTCCGCCTGACCATTAAAACAGGAAGCTATTTGCAAGGTTTGGTATAGTTTGGTGATTTACATGTGTTGGTGCTGTGTGCATCCCATGCGAAAGGTATTTTTTGAAGAATTGGAAAAGGCAAGCGCTTCTCAGAAGTAATGACATGCTAGGATCAGAGCTGCAGAATGACTGATGTCAGCCTAAGAAATTTTCTTTTGAAGAATTAATAGATTTCCTCATGAAAGAGGTCAACAGAGAAATGATATGTTTGCTTGAGGGAAAGAGAAATCACCCTGTGGCGAACAGAGTAGATTCCATTGCATTAACATTAACGCAATGCCAAAAGTAAAAAGGTAGCCAGTAAATTAAAAAAGATGCAAATATATGGCAAAGTGCCGTAGATAATCAGACAGACGTCCAGCTAAAGGGTAACTGTGAGAGTGGATGGGGCTTTTAACTGTTGAACGCAGGGCTGCAGCTCATCACACACTGTTAGCTCCGCTGGAGGATGCAGCCTTTTGGGGAAGGGAATAGGGTTAAGAGTGAAAAGTTATAAAATCAGAAAAACTAACATTGACTAAGAGAAGGCACAAGTATTTCAACAATAAGATAGATATTGGGTTTATAACTGGAGGAGAGAGCGTTAATGACATTGTATTTGACACTATAAATGAGAATGTCTACACTGTAGGTATCAGGTTCAGCATGAACTCATCCTGATACTGAAGAAATTATCTTTGAGTGGAATGTTAAAACCAGGCTATTTGTGATTGTTCCGGACAGCCTACCTGACTACATTGACAATGGCCCTTTAAACACCTCCAACGCTGATCTTATTCAAAATACTAACAAGTAATATTTAACAAAATGTTCACATTTAAATATTCAGCATTACAAGTAAGAAGGAATTTTCACACATAAATGATAATATTTTGGTAGCATAATTATTGCTAGTTGTCAAGATGTAAATAGTATTCCATTTTCAGATGATGATAATGTCAGTTTTTCTGAGGGTATGCACATCAGAGTCACCAACACCATTCCCACCTGAATGCTGGGGAGATGTGCATCTGCTGACCAGGGACAGCTTCAATCTTCCTTCATCTGCTGAGCCCAATGATTGGGGCCTGATGGGGCCAGCTTACACATGTATACTCATATCTGATATCATGCAGTCACTCGACAATGCACGAAGCACCCTATGAAGTCTGAGGTCAGCTGTGGAGGAACCCACAGTAGTGATGTTTGACTGCAGAGCAGCATGTAGAAAGGGTCCACTCTGCTCACTGACAGCTGCACACTAATAGAATGGAACTCCTTCTGTTCAAGGGTTCTGTGGAATTTGGGGCCGGTGTAGGGGTTCGCAAAATCCCCTCAGTCCCTGAAGATACTGGAGATATTAACCCACATCGTGGACGGAGACTGTGCGTGACTTTAAATTGTCTCTGGGTTTGACAATGTTTTAAAACATGCCCAGAACTGCAAAAGGCTTCGTTGAGGTGGGCAGCACGTGGACAACACTGGAATCAAGGAATTCGTGGATAAAAATTCACACACTTTAAGACAGCACATTTTATTTTAAAAAATGTACTCTTGAGTTTTGAACTGTGTAAATTGCAAAGGGGTTTAAAAATGGCCATCAGAAAAGCATGGCCAAGGATAAAAGGCTTAGAAGCAGCTCGTGGTTGTCTGTGAAAAGTGGGAGGATCAAGCAGTGGCAGTCAGATTCTGTCAATCAAAAAAAGGGCGTTTCCCTTCCCTACAGAGGCAATGTTTGTTCAGGATGTTGACATAAGGGATTATCCACTTGAGACTGCAGTTTCAGTGACCACAATGAATGGGTTTCTGTTTACATAGTAATCCAACTCCATTCAAAGCCCAGCACACAATTGAGACACACCTAAACTATGGAAGAGATTTTTTTTTAGACTAAGAAAAGGAATGAATGGGTTTGAATCACCCATTAATCAGGCAATAGGGCAGTTGGGTCCCTTTTGTTTTAGCCAGATGAACTCCGGATGTGGGCGGGAACATTTCGGCCCCAGAATGAAGACACATTCAAACCACCCCAAGCTTTATTCAAAACCCATTCCAGACAAAGGAAGCAGTTTGGCCACTGGGAAATAGCCCGTTTGAATCAGCCAATCAGGGTCTTTCTCTTGTGTATTCGAACTTTTCGGCGCAAATTTGCACACAGACCTTTTCAGCACCAAAACAGCAGGAGCTCACAGGATATAAAGATAGCTTCCCAGAAGCTCTCTCTTTCTTTCTCCTTGGACTGCAGGTGAGCTCTTCTCTCTCTTTGGACCATAGGTGAGCAGGTTTCTGACTCCTCAGCAAGGCAATCTAGTAAGGAGTTAGAGGGGTGGTAATTTAAGGGAAATTGCTAAGATTGTAAGACTTACATTGTAGCCATTTATCCCTCATTTTTGCCATCTGCCTTCCCCGTTAAGCAATTTTACATTGATCGTGTGGTGTAGTTTTCTTTAGTTAATAAAGTTTGATTTTCTTGCATCCAGATCATTTGTCCATTTTTAATATATCATTAATTATAAGTTCCTCCAGTCAGAACTAGAAGGTGGGGTTTAGTGATTCGAAACCGCTGTTTGGAAATTGGTTTACAGTGCACTGCAAAAGCTGTCTGACCAGGTAAATTACCATAAACCAGGTAAAGATTGGAATTGTTCACAGTGCAGGCAAAGGCTGCTGACCAGGTAAATTACCGTAAACCAGGTAAAAGATGCCCCCTACAAATTGGCGACCGCGGCAGGACTGGAGGCAGTTTTTGATATGATAAGTGGTCTGGATCTGGAGAAAGCATCAGCTATTGCTTTTCTTGCTTTCAGTCTGTGGGTAGCCCTGCAGAAGTTAGCGGCAGCGTGTAAGCTGACCTATTATGGAATAGGTGGCTGGGTTAAGAAGGGTGAGATGAGGGTGCAGGAGGAGGTTAAAGAGGCCAAGAATCAGGAGTCCGAGTTTGAAAAATGCCAGGCGGAGGTAGAACGCCTCATAAGAGAGGTGAATGAGGCCAGACATAATGGGATGAGGGTGCAGGAAGAAAATGCACACCTCACACTAGAGGTCACGAAATGCCAGGCAGAGATGGAGCGCCTTGTGCAGGAAGTCACAGAGGCTAGTGACAGTGAGATGAGGCTACAGGAGGAAAACGCACACCTCACCCAAGAAGCTAGCGAGGGCAAAGGCCATGCGAGGCACAAGGTAGAGTTCCTAAAGTGCCAGTTTACAGAAGCAAGGAGTAACGAGATGAGACTGCGGGAAGAGAATGCCCGCCTCATCTCAGAAGTAACAGAGCAGGAGGAAATGGTTAGGGAGGCAAAGGCAGCTTATAAGCTGGCCTGCGACCAAAGGTTTGAGGAAGCAGATCATGGCCCCTGTAGGGCAGAGATAGAAAGTCTTAACATGGCTTTGAAAAGAGCAAAGGGGAAGTTTTGTCTGATCAGCCCAAAGGCAGGTCAGACAGATTTTACTGGCAACCTAAGCAAAACAGCCCCACAGGCAACACCCAGGGAAAAGCTGGCTCGGGATTCAGAGATCCCAAGACAACAGCCCAGAGCTCTGAGTTTTGAGGAGCTCTGGCAACCAGAAGGGGTGGTAGAAGAATGCCAGCAGGTCCCACTAGACAGGCAGGGACCAGCACAAGTGTACCCCCTCTGACAACGGAGGTATGGTCTGCCCATGAACGATAATGACCCAGGGGCTGTTCAGCATACCTATCTGGTAGCCTATGATACCCAACAGCTCAGAGGCCTGGTGAAACATATTCCACTGCTCTCTGAAAAGGGAGACCCCTCAGTGCACTTCCAGGGGATAGAATAGGCAGCCTGTGTTAGCGGCTGTGATGAGGAAGAGAAAGCCAAAATGTTGCTTTTCTCTGTAGATAGCACGCTCTATCAAACCCTTTCAGATGAGGCTAAGAGAGGGCAGAAGGGTTTTGAGGACCTAAAGGAGGAAATACTGGAAGCCATGAGTGCGAACGACGGCAATCCATTCGAACGCATAGGGAAAACACTGCAGAAGGAAGGGGAGACCCCACAGGCATTTGCAGATAGGCTGTGGCCAGTCTACAACAGCGCATGTACAGGGGGACAAAATAGGGCACAACTGAACCAGCAGCAGTGGGCCCAATGGCTTCGTTGCCTGGTGTTCAATTGCCTGCCCCAGATAAAAGCAAAGGCTGATACCTGGTTTGACCCCCAAGACCCCCTAGCAACTGAATAGTCTGTAATCTGGCAGCTCACGGTAGCATATAGGAATGGTAGGAATAGTGGGACCCCCCCAAGCACAAGGGTAAGGTCCACGAGGTCAAACCTGGGGCTCAATACAAGAAAGAGTGGCGCCAGGAGGGGAGCCGTCCCTCCCAGAACAAGATCACTTGTTAGAGGTGTGGGGAGGATGGCCACTGGCGCAGGGATTGTAAAAAGCCTGGGAGAGACGCTAAATCCAGGACCCCCGCAGCCCCAACTCAGAAGGCAGAGACAGAAACTCCTCCTGATACAGTCGAGTCCATCTTGGAGTCGATAAGATCTTTCCTCAGGGCCAATCAGGGAAAGGTAGCAGCCATCAGTGGTGCTGCAGCCCCCTCGCCCACCTCTGCCTCCCCACAATGACTGGCCGGTATGCTGGCCAAGGAGGGTGCACGTGCAGGCACTTTCTAGGACCCATATGAGTCCGGGCCAGTGGCAGCGATTACAGGCAGGGATGGGACACAGGGAAAATCAGGTAAATTGTATAAATCTGACCAGACAGGTACAAGTTCACAGGCTGTAAATACAGGTGCTGTGGCGTGTTCCAAGGGAAAAGTTGTCTGGCCCACCAATTGGGACACTTCACTGCCCCAGTGGGACCTAAGTTTTGGTCAAAGTTTAAATTTGAACCAGTTATTTGGCTCAGAAACAGAGAAACAGCAACCTGAGAGCAGAAATCGGCAGGCTGCTGCCAGTTCATTCACAGAAGATCGCTTGGAGACTGCCCGTGCATGCGCAGTCACTGGTCTGGAGACAGGAATTCCCCAGTCTTTTGAACAACCTGTTCGCGCAGGCGCAATTCCCCAGCCCATGACCCAAGCGGCTCTTCTTCAGTTTTCCCACGCAGGTGCAGTCGCATGCCTGAGGGGAGTGGTTTCCCAACACCGGGTTCGCGAAGGCGCAGTTGCGGACTTGGAACCCCCAGCAACTCCTTTTCACTGTGAGGCCGCACGCGCAGGCGTAGTCGGCCGTTTAAAGGTACCCGCTTCCCAGTCTATATGTGCAGGCGCAGTAGCCTGCTTGGAAGACCCAACGGTTCTTGCTACCCTTTTCAAAGAAATCGAACGTGCAGGCGCAGTTGCCTGTGATAGTGTAGCGGTTCCCCAGCCCTGTGAAGAGATCGAACATGCAGGCGCAGTTGCCTGCGGGACCACAGCGGCTCCACTTCGGTTTCCCTGCGCAGGCGCAGTCGCCTGTTTGAAGACAGAGGCTTCACAGCCTCTGCCATGGGACTCCGGGGAGGAAGTTTGCGCAGGTGAAGTCACCTGTTTAAAGGGACAAGCTTCCCAGCCCGCTTCTAGAGTGATTCCCCCTATGATGTGGGACTCTGGGGAGGAAGGGATAGCAATTCCTCTTGCAGGGGAGCCGGTACCAGGTTTTGGACCTGGAGAGGAAGATTTTCAGCCATCAGCAGCGGGTGGTGAGGGAATACCTGCCCCCAGTACAGGAGTGGTTAGGGAAAAGGAGACAAAGCCGGAGTACCGGCAGGCTGCCAAATACATTATACAGTCCGGGCTGTTTGCACCAGGGGGAGAAGGTTCCCAGCCAGCCACGGCTGTGACCCAGGCTCAGGGTCCGTCAGCCAAAGTTTCCCCCACAGAGACGCCCCTCAGATGGTCTCAGCGGGTCTGCAAGCCCAAGAAAAGGTGATCACCAGGGCACCTGCAACAAAGAGCAATCTCCCGAGCCCGGGAGGAAACAGATCACAGAGCTCCCCAATCAGCAGCCATAAGCTGCCAGGGATCAGAAGCAGGGGACATCCAGCTTTGCTGCAGGCAGCAGTAATCTGCAACACTGACACCAGAGATTAGCCTGGCCATCCGGAGATGGGCGGCATTTGTATTATAGCTTTGTGTTAAGTAACCAATGTTTATAGCTTGTTGTTAAAGTGTTTAAATTTTAAGTTTAGAATGTAACTAGAAGTTTAAAGTTTAAGTTTATAAGTGTGCCAAATGCTTGTATTTTGTTCCGAGGTCGAGGGACCCGACTATGCCTCCACCTAAAGCAGCAGGTCAGTGAGACACCTGGCTGCATGTCATTTAAGTTTTTTACAGGAGAGTGTACCAAGGAGCAGCCCTGTTTGCCCAGCCCAAGCTTGGCATCGAATGAAGATATGGATACAGAATGTTGGGGATCACCTCGCCACTGGACGAATCCAGGAGGGGACCCCGGAGCGGCCTTCGGGAGAAACCGGACAGGGTCCGGAGGAACTTGCCTACTCGTCCTATGCGGAAGAGATGGCCCCAGCTGGGTGGGGCACGGCCCCCAACCCGGCACTACCCTGACAGAAGTTCACTTGCGGGAGACCTCGCTATTGAGGAGTCATGGTGGGGAAGCATGGGCGCCTTGTCAGATAGGGACACATTCCCCGGGAGTGGGTGGTGATGGCCTGGGAAAGATTGTAAAGGGGAGGGGGAGACCCAAGAGTAGCGTGGGTGCGTTCGGGGAAGGGAGGAACTCACCCGGGGCCCACGGGCAAAGTTAGAGTGTAAGTGTGGCTGGGGAGGATGAGTGGGTGGCCGGATCTGGGATCCAAGTTTGAGTGTGGGGCCAGTGAGAGCCGCCACACAGGCACCCATCATTTTCTCCAGCCAGTCGAGGGAAGACAGGAGGGGGAGGGACTGGGAGTCGCGATCCCATACTCCCCGGTCTCGGTCTGTATAACATGAGGGGTACCCCGCCTCCACAAAGGGACAAGGGAATGGCCGTGGGCTGGTGGAGCAGATTGTTCTATAAAATCCATTCTGCATGTTTTAAAAGTTTAAGACCATTAGAGGGGTAGGGGTGGAAGGAATATTTACTGCCCGGGTGGGACGAGCAATACCCACTCAAATTTCGCGACCCATCATTGGCACATGATGGTCGGGGTTTATTTCAGCATTTTGTTTCAAATGTTTAATGGAGATTTTTTGTATCTTGTTTTACATTTCCAAGTGGTGCAGAAGTGTAGGACACTCTCCGTGCTTGGAATCATTTTGATTACATTGTACAACCAAGATTGCAACATTTTGTAATATGTTATAATGTAACAAGTGGTGCAGGGGTATGAGACCCCTTGTTGTAACATTTGGTAGTTGATGTATCTGTAGATGCCTACTGTACCACGGTTTTTCTCGAATTTGAGGGGAATAAATGGGTCGGGGGATCAGTGGTATGTAGCTATATGTAAATACAGGGGATGGTTGTTTGTCGGGGGTCAGAAAGTTTTGCTCACTTTCTTCAAATGGATACTACAAGCAAGTTGGAAGTATCCAAAGGGTGGAATGTAGGGGTTCACAAAATCCCCTCAGTCCCCGAAGATACTGGAGATATTAACCCACATCGTGGACGGAGACTGTGCGTGACTTTAAATTGTCTCTGGGTTGGACAATGTTTTAAAACGTGCCCAGAACCGCAAAAGGCTGCGTTGACATGGGCAGCACGTGGACAACACTGGAATCAAGGAACTTCATGGATAAAAATTCGCACACTTTAAGACAGCACATTTTATTTTTAAAAATGTACTCTTGAGTTTTGAACTGTGTAAATTGCAAAGGGGTTTAAAAATGGCCGTCAGAAAAGCATGGCCAAGGATAAATTGCTTAGAAGCAGCTCGTGGATGCCTGTGAAAAGTGGGAGGATCAAGCAGTGGCAGTCAGATTCTGTCAATCAAATAAAGGGAGTTTCCCTTCCCTACAGAGGCAATGTTTGTTCAGGATGTTGACATAAGGGATTATCCACTTGAGACTGCAGTTTCAGTGACCACAATGAATGGGTTTCTGTTTACATAGTAATCCAACTCCATTCAAAGCCCAGCACACAATTGAGACACACCTAAACTATGGAAGAGATATTTTTTTAGACTAAGAAATGGAATGAATGGGTTTGAATCACCCATTACTCAGACAATAGGGCAGTTGGGTCCCTTTTGTTTTAGCCAGGTGAACTCCGGATGTGGGCGGGAACATTTTGGCCCCAGAATGAAGACACATTCAAACCACCCCAAGCTTTATTCGAAACCCATTCCAGACAAAGGAACCAGTTTGGCCACTGGGAAATAACCCGTTTGAATCAGCCAATCAGGGTCTTTTTCTTGTGTATTCGAACTTTTCGGTGCAAATTTGCACACAGACCTTTTCAGTGCCAAAACAGCAGGAGCTGACAGGATATAAAGATAGCTTCTCAGAAGCGCTCACTCTCTCTTTCTCCTTGGACCACAGGTGAGCTCTTCTCTCTCTTTGGACCACAGGTGAGCAGGTTTCTGACTCCTCAGCAAGGCAATCTAGTAAGGAGTTAGGGGGGTGGTAATTTAAGGGAAATTGCTAAGATTGTAAGGCTTACATTGTAGCCATTTATCCCTCGTTTTTGCCGTCTGCCTTCCCCTGTTAAGCAATTTTACATTGATCGTGTGGTGTAGTTTTCTTTAGTTAATAAAGTTTGATTTTCTCGCATCCAGATCATTTGTCCATTTTTAATATATCATTAATTATAAGTTCCTCCAGTCAGAACTGGAAGGTGGGGCTTAGCGATTCGAAACCGCTGTTTGCAAATTGGTTTACAGTGCACTGCAAAATCTGTCTGACCAGGTAAATTACCATAAACCAGGTAAAGATTGGAATTGTTCACTGACAAGGCTGCTGACCAGGTAAATTACTGTAAACCAGGTAAAAGATGCCCCTCTACACTGGGGCCCATATTGACACCACTGCCCATCAATATAGCCCTGCACTTTGGAGAAACCTTTAACATGGATAAAGTGCAGAGATTTCACGTGTTGCTGCTTGCTTTCTATGAGGAAATGGGTCAAGTTAACTCCTCTAGCAAACAAGGTATCTCTATCTACTAGATGCATTGGTGTACAGCTGGTTTCAAAATTTGGCATATATCCCCTGCTGCTGCTTGGAAGAATCCAGTAGCCTAGACATTCATGGTTGTGGTCATCTTAGGCTCGTGTTGGGCCGAATGGCCTGTTTCGATGCTGTAGTTCTATTACAGCCATTGGCAGAGTCATCTCTCTCGTGGAATTTGCCCTACAGTCTGGCTAAATTAGATGGCATGTTTCCATGACTGTCTCCTTAGTGAAGCATAGGTGGTAAAGAATTAACAAGGGGAATTGTGAGGAAAGTGCAATCATCCTCTTAAATCATGGCCTGACAGCAGCATGGTGATGTGTGCACTTTGACAGGATACAGGCTTAAGGCCTGCTCATCCAATAGTGCATACCCATTTGGTGTCAGCAAACTCAATCACGTAATTAGCCACATATTGTAATACAATAATATGGCACTGATACATAACACTAAGAAATAGAGCAAGTGAAATCATACACCATGTGGTCAAATGCATATTTTGTGAGTTGTGTCGAACTGTTAGTCACTCATTCACTGAGTGTCAGCAATCCATGCTCCATTCATAAAGAGACTTTCCAAAAAGGAATGCTAACTCACAAAAATGTGTTTGTGGCATTATTGCTTTGAGCCCAATTACTGCTGTATTGTCCAGCTGTGATGACGAGCATTGATGATAGGAAATGGTTACCTTCCTTCACTGTCCCATTGTACTGTCAAAATAGCAATACCTAATATGGCAAGTATAGTGAAGAATTAGGGGAATTGACTGAGGGTTTTATAGTGACATCTAAAACAGAAGTCACATGGCAATGGTGTTTAACAGGAGGCATCTGCCTTCTAGGAGGAAAAGGAGATACCTAATAGTAAATGTCTCTTCCCTTCAGCCTCCCTCTGGAACCTTGGCCTGGTCTGCTGCATGAAAGATGTACTTATAACCTGTTAGGCCAGGACCACACAGCCCCAGGCCTCATTACAGCCTTGATCCAAACATGGTCAAAAGAGCTGAATTCCAGAGGTGAGGTGAGAATGGCTGCCCTTGATATCAAGGCAGCATTTGACCGAGTGCGGCATCAAGTAGCCCGAGTAAAATTGAAGTCAATGGGAATCAGGGGGAAAACTCTCCACTGGCTGGAGTCAAATGTAGCACAAAGGAAGATGGTTGTAGTGGTTGGTGGTCAATCGTCACAGCCCCAGGACATCATTGTAGGAGTTTCTCCGTATCCTAAGCCCAACCATCTTCAGCTGCTTCATCAATGACCTTCCCTCCATCATAAGGTCAGAAGTGGGGATGTTCGCTGATGATTGCACAGTGCTCAGTTCTATTCACAAGTCCTCAGATAATGAAGCAGTTTGTGCCTGCATGCAGCAAGTCCTGGATGACATTCAGGCTTGGGCTGATAAGTGGAAAATAACATTCGCACCACACAAGTGCCAGTCAATGACTATCTCCAACAAGAGAGCGTCTAACCGCCACCCCTTGGCATTCAACGGCACTACCATCACGGAATCCCCCACCATCAACATCCTGGGGGTCACCATTGACCAGGAGCTGAACTGGACCAGCCACATAAATACTGTGGCTACAAGGGCAGGTCAGAGGCTGGGTATTCTGCAGCGAGTGTCTCACCCCCTGACTCCTCAAAGCCTTTCCACCATCTACAAGGCACAAGTAAGGAGTGTGATGGAATACTCTCCACTTGCCAGGATGAGTGCATCTCCAACAACACTCAAGAAGCTCTACACCATCCAGGACAAAGCAGCCCGCTTGATTGGCATCCCATCCACCACCTTAAACATTCACTCCCTTCATCATTGGCACACCGTGGCTGCAGTGTGTACCATCTACAAGATGCACAGCAGCAACTCACCAAGGCTTCTTTGACAGCACCTCCCAAACCCACGACCTCTACCACCTAGAAGGACAAGGGCAGCAGGCATGTGGGAACACCATCAGCTCCAAGTTCCCCTCTATGTTACATACCATCCTGATTTGGAAATATATCACCATTCCTTCATCGTCGCTGGGTCAAAATCCTGGAACTCCCTCCCTAACAGCACTGTGGGAGTACCTTCACCACACGGACTGCAGCGGTTCAAGAAGGAGACTCACCAGCACCTTCTCAAGGGCAATTAAGAATGGGCAATAAATACTGGACTTGCCAGCGACACCCACATCCCAGGAACAAATAAAAAATACATTGCATTGCATAGAATCATTTGCCTGTGGAGTAAAGTTGGAACCCAAATTACATGCAAAAACAACAACAACCACAACTTGTATTTATACAGCACCTTTAACATAGTAAAACATCCCAAAGTAGTTCACAGGCATGTTATAAAGCAAAATCTGACACAGAACCACATAAGGAGATATGAGGGCAGATGATCAAAAGCTTGGTCAAAGAGGTAAGTTTTAAGAAGTGTCTTAAAGGAGGAAAGAGAGGTAGAGAGGCTTAGCATGCTTACCATTTGTTGATCATAATCATAATCATAATCAACTTTATTGTCATTGTTAGTGCACAAGTGCATTACAACGAAATGTAGGCTTGCGGCTCCCGAGAGTGTACATTTAGATTAAGACATTTAAACATTCAACATTCATTTGGCTTGTAATACATTAACATAAACATAATAAAGTGCATTGGCAGATGTGCAGGCTTTAGAGTTTATTTGTGGAGTTCAGTAGGATGACAGCCCTGGGAAAGAAGCTGTTCCTAAATCTGGTCGTTCAGGTGCGAATGCATCTGTAGCATCTCCCAGATGGCAGGGGGGTGAACAGGCTGTGGCTGGGGTGGGTAGGGTCTTTGATGATGGTCAGTGACCTCCGTAAGCAGCGTTTCTGGTATATGTGCTCTATGGTCGGTAGCCGGGTGCCAGTAATGCGTTGGGCAGTTTTGACTACCCGCTGCAGGGCTTTCCGGTCATAGGAGCTACAGCTGCCATACCATACTATGATACAGTTCGTCAGGATGCTCTCTATTGTACAGCGGTAAAAGTTAGAGAGGATCAGGGGTGACAGGTTACATCCCTTCAGCCTCCTTAGGAAATATAGGCGCTGCTGGGCCTTCTTCACCAGAGAGGAGGCATTGAGGGACCAGGAGAGGTCTTCCGTGATGTGGACTCCGAGGAACTTAAAGCTGTCCACCCTTTCCACCACAGCCCCATGGATGTGGATGGGGGTGTGACTTCCGCCTTTAGACTTCCTGAAGTCCACAATGATTTCCTTGGTTTTCTTGATGTTAAGGGCCAGGTTGTTATCGGTGCACCACTTCACGAGATGCTGGACCTCCTCCCTGTAGGCTGACTCATCGTTGTTGGTGATCTGGCTTACCACCGTGGTATCATGTTTCTAAGCTATTTTTCTCCCTACAACTGTATCGCGAACACCGTTCAACTCTAAGAAAAGGATTACATTAGTATGAATGCTAACTGTGTAATGTAACCTCATCACATGTTCAGTCTCTGTCCTTTCCATTTCTCCTGTCAGTTCTGGCTGATTTCCCCCCTCACTCTCTCTTGTTAACATTCTCCATTTCTCTGCCAATCTTTTCTGCTGTTGCTGTCGATTCTCTTTTTAAACTTGCCACCTTACCTGTCACAGCATATTTCTCCTTCGGTGATCCTCTTTTTACTGTATTGGTTCTCCTGCTGTCATTTGTTCTTTGACTTCTGTCTAAATGACAATCCACAAAAAGAAAGTGTAGAAGTTTTTAAATACTGTAAACACATCTATCACATTGATTGTGTTTTGTTTCAGTAGTCCATGGATCACTTTGTATTTGAGCAGTTCAAGAATAATTTGAAATGAACAACTTAGGCTCTCTAGATATTTAAAAAATATATATTTTTAATGCCTAATTTTCTCAGCATATTTCAGGGGTGAAATCGGGAAGCACTTTTTCACACAAAGGATAGTAGAAATCTGAAATCTCTTTCCCAAAAGACTGTGGATGCTGGGAAAATTGGAGGTTTCAAGACTGAGCTAGATAGATTTTTGTTAGATAAGGATATCAGGGGATATGGAGAAAAGATGGGTAAATGCAGTTGAGGTGTTGTTCAACCATTGAATAGGGGTGAAGGGGCTGAATGGCCTATTCCCTTTCCTCATGTTTCAAGAACATAACATGTTTAATGCTGCTCCAAGTGTTCTGTCTTTTAGGATGTATATTTATTAGTAAAATCATAGAGATACGATGCAGAGGATATAGGTTTTGGAGTTTGTCTCCTTTATTCCATGCTTCTACATTAGAGCAGATTTTCCTCCGCCCTGCCCCCCAAAAATGGGGGCAAGGCAGAGGCAAATGGGGTAGAAGTGACTAGGGTTTGATGATGTGCCTGTGCTGTTCAAAAGTTGTACTGTTGTCACTATTCCATAAATCTGCAGCTATTTCTGCCCCTTGATCACTCACATGAACCATATCCAGCTGTGCCTCCTGGACTCCTTGCTGCATCCAGTCCAGAAGCAGTCACACATTATATTGACAGGCCCAGAGTTTTTAACACTTGTATACCCTCAGCTGGTTGAAGTCACCCATCAATGAGCTTTTCTTTTCTTGCTCACTCTCCTGATATCACCATAAAGTTATGAATCATTCTTCTTATTTTGACCTTATGGTCTGTAGCAAACCCCAAATGTTCTGCGGACTCTCTTCTCGTTGAACACAATTAGCCAGAGAACTTTGACTACCTTAACTTTCCAGGTTACACAGAAGGTGACACTGTAAAGTCCACGCCTCAATAATACACAGACTTCAGGAGAACAGTTTAACAGGTACTTTACTGAACAAGAGGCAGCTTGAAACTGAAACTACAGAAGCCTGCTAGGGCCTTTTATACAGGGGTGGTCACTGCCGGTACTGCAGTCTAAGACCAGTTATTCCCTTAAAGGTACATACACAACAATTCCTCCCCTTTTAGATAAACAGTACATAACATTCATTTAACAACTAAATAATAACTAATTACAATTTTCTCAGTAATATATACATCAACTGAAATAGTCATTTATAAGTTCAGTCTTTGAGGAGGCTTCCTGATCCGGACTGGATAGCGCCTTTCTCGAGTATCCTGTTCTGGCGGTGGAGTCAATTCTGGCTCATTGTCATTGGTTGGTTCGTCAGCTTCCAATACCCCTGCTTCTGAGGTAGACGCAATCTGTACTTCGAGCTCATTACCAGGTGCACATGCTTGTGGTACAGGTTTGGCTTGTTCCTGTGACTCTAGAATCTGGTCAGCATGGCGTCTCACGATGCTCTCTCCAACGTCCACTGTGTATATTAGTGGTCCCTGCTGTGTGCATATCGTGCCTGGCAGCCATTTTTCTGTTCGGCAGTCGCGGGACAAGACTGGTTGCCCTATCTTGAAGCTCCTGGTTGGCTTCTCATTTATGTGCTGGAACTGCTTATCCTCAACATCTCGTCTTATGTTTGGTTTGAGCAAATCCAAGCGACATCTTAGTCTCCGGTTAAAAAACAGTACGGCTGGAGTTTGGTTGGTTACTGTATGTGTTGCATTCCAGTAAGCAAACAGGAAGTTATCCATCTTGTGTTGCAGTGGTATGTCGTCATTATACATTGCCTTTATGGCCTTTTTAAAGGTCTGAACAAACCTCTCAGCCAATCCATTTGTGGCTGGATGATATGGGGCAGATGTGTAATGTTTCACCCCATTATTCTTCAGGAACCTCCGGAAATCCTCAGACACAAACTGTGGGCCATTGTCGGAACAGATCTGTTCTGGCAACCCATTCCTGGCGAAGATGGTCCTTAGGACTGCAATAGTTTTCTCCGTAGTGGTGGAGGACATTTTAATGACCTCTGGCCATTTCGAATGGGCGTCCACAGCGATTAGAAACATTGAGTCCATAAATGGACCAGCGAAATCAATGTGTACCCGTTGCCATGGCGATGAGGGCCACTCCCATGGATGTAGCGGGGCCTGTGGTGGAGCGTTTTGGACCTTCTGGCATCCTGTGCATCTCTTGGTCATATCCTCAATTTCTTTATTGATTCCCGGCCACCACACAAACGCCCTGGCTAGGCTCTTCATTTTTACCCCTCCCAGATGACCCCCGTGAAGCTCATTGAGTACTCTATCTCTCAACTTGGGTGGAATTACCACTCGGGATCCACACATCAGGGTTCCCCGGCACACTGACAGCTGTTCCCTCCTTGGCGAGAATGCTGGCAACAGTGAGCTGCCATATGCTGGCCATCCCTTCACCGTCAAATCATAGACCCGAGAGAGTGTCGGGTCATTTCGGGTTTCCTTCTCAATACTTGCGTTTGTAACAGGCAAACATTCAACTATGGTCGCATGGAATAGCTCCACAGGGTCCACTGCAGGTGCTTCTTCCACCGTAGGCAACGGTAGTCGCGACAGCCCATCAGCGTTTCCATGTTGTTTCGTACCTTTGTACTCTATGTCATACTGATGTGCCCCTAGAAAAAGTGACCATCTTTGCAGCCGTTGCGCCGTCTTGCAGCCGTTGCGCCGTCATCACCGGAATGCCCTTCTTTGGGTTAAAAATTGAGACCAGGGGTTGATGATCAGTCAGTAGGGTGAATTTCTGCCCGTGCAGATAGTGATTAAACTTCTTCACCCCCCACACCAGGCTGAGGGCCTCCCTGTCAATCTGGGCGTAGTTACGCTCGGCTGAGGTTAGCGAGCGCGATGCAAAGGCTATTGGCCTCTCTGAACCGTCACGGAATTTGTGTGACAGCACCGCTCCAATGCCGTAAGGTAACGCATCACATGCCAACCGAATCGGTAGTGTTGGGTTGTAGTGGGCCAATACTTCTTTTGAAGTGATTTGGCATTTACATTCCTGAAAGGCACGCTTACACTCATCACTCCATTTCCATGTTACACCAGTTTGAAGGAGGGCGTTAAGTGGGTGCAGAATTGTAGATAAATTCGGCAAGAACTTATGGTAGTAGTTCACCAACCCGAGGAACGACCTCAGTTGCGACACATTTTCTGGTGCTGGAGCCTTGACTACAGCCTCAATCTTGTCCGGCGACTTATGCAACCCTTCCTCATCAATCATGTGGCCACAATATGAGATTTGTCTCCTGAAGAACTCGCATTTGGGACAGTTGGCTCATAGCCCATATTCCTGCAATCTCGTGAGCACCTGTTCCAGGTTGGCAAGGTGTTCATTGTCATTTTCGCCCGTAACTAGGATGTCGTCCAAATAACACTGTGTCCCCAGGATCCCTTGCAGGACTTGTTCCATTGCCCTCTGCCACATAGCTGGGGCCGATGCTGCCCCAAATACCAGTCGATTGTACTGGTAAAGGCCTTTGTGAGTGTTTATCATGAGGTATCCACTGACAGAAAAAAAATCAATAAGGAAAAGTACAGAAAGGTACAGAGGATGAGGGACAGTAGCTCCGAAGACCAGAAGAGCGATAGCGACTCCGGAAACAAGAGACTAAGCTGTCTCAAATTACATAATGTAATTGCCAAAGAAGATTACCAGACCATTTGGGTTACCCTCACGATAGCGGGGTCCCCAGTTAAAATGGAGCTAGATACAGGATCAGCTCTGACCATCATAAATCGACGGGATTACGAGCGGCTATTTTCATATATACCTTTGAAAGACACATCCATTATCTTGAAAACATATACGGGGCAGAAAGTATACCCCAGAGGGAAAATAAGGGTGCCTGTTGTATACAACGGCAAGGAAATACAGAAGTTGTATTTATACGTTCTGCAAGATGGTGGTCCACCGCTGTTGGGACGTGAATGGATCAGGTAGATACGTTTAGACTGGCACTCCATTCAGGCACTGACGGTGACTCGTAAAAAAAAAATGATGACGTTATACCTGAACGATTAAAAGACACCTTGGCCAACGCCAAAGAAGTGTTTCAACAGGAACTAGGAACCTTGAAAGGCGTCACCGCCTCAATAAAATTGGAAGATGTGGCAATTCCCAAGTTTTTTAAGGCAAGGCCGGTGCCATACGCAATTCGTCCAGCAGTCAAGGCAGAGCTGGAGAATTTGGAAAAGGCAGGCGTGTTATCCAAGATAGATTGGAGCGAGTGGGCAACACCCATCGTCCCGGTCATGAAGAAAACGTTGAATAATGATAAATCTGAAGAACAGAGAAAAATTCGCATCTGTGGGGACTTCAAGGTGACTGTAAACCCGATCCTTCACATGGTACAGTATCCTCTTCCGAGGATAGAAGATATTTTCACCTCACTATCCGGAGGGAAACGTTTCACCAAAATTGACTTGGCACAGGCGTATCTACAGGTGGAGGTTGAGGAGGCCTTTAAAAAGTATCTCACGATAAACACACACAAAGGCCTGTACCAGTACAATCGACTGGTTTTCGGAGTAGCATCAGCTCCAGCTATCTGGCAAAGAGCTATGGAGCAAGTCCTGCAAGGGATTCCAGGGACTCAATGCTACCTAGACGACATCCTTGTAACAGGAGAAAACGACAACGAGCACCTTGCCAATTTGGAGCAGGTGCTCACTAGGCTGAGAGAACGGGGCCTACGAGCAAATTGCCCCAAGTGCGAATTTTTACAGAAACAAATATCATATTGTGGCCACATAATTAACGAAGAAGGGTTGCATAAGTCACCTGAAAAAATTGAAGCTGTCATAAAAGCCCCAGCACCTGAAAATGTCTCACAATTAAGGCCGTTCCTGGGATTGATAAATTACTATCATGAATTTTTACCGAACTTGTCAACTGTTCTGCACCCTCTTAACAAACTGCTACAAACGGGAGTAATTTGGAAATGGAGCGAAGACTGTAAACGTGCCTTCCATAAATGCAAAGGCTTGATCACGTCCAAGGAAGTTTTGGCTCATTACAACCCATCACTGCCAATCAGACTGGCGTGCGATGCATCCCCTTACGGCGTAGGAGCGGTATTATCGCATAGATTCCCTGATGGCTCGGAGCGGCCGATAGCTTTTGCGTCACGCTCATTTAACTCAGCTGAGCGTAACTATGCCTAGATCGACAGGGAAGCACTCAGCCTGGTGTGGGGAGTGAAGAAATTCAACCATTACCTACACGGACAAAAATTTACCTTGTTGACTGACCATCAACCCCTCGTCTCCATATTCAACCCTAAAAAGGGCGTTCCCATTATGACAGCGCAAAGGCTACAGAGGTGGTCCCTTTTCCTAGGGGCACACCAATATGACATAGAATACAAAGGATCAAAACAGCATGGAAATGCTGACGGTTTATCGTGCCTACCGTTGCCAACGGTAGAAGAGGCACCTACAGTGGACCCAGTGGAGATGTTCCACTCAACCACAGTGGAATGTCTACCAGTAACAAATTCTACCACTGAAAAGGAAACGAGAAATGACCCGACTCTCTCACGAGTCTACGATTTAACGGTGAAGGGATGGCCAGCACATGGCGAACCACGGTTGCCAGCATTCTCGCAAAGAAGAGAACAGCTGTCAGTGTGCCGAGGAACATTGATGTGTGGATCCAAAGTGGTGATTCCACCCAAACTCCAGGATAAAGTGCTAAAGGAGCTTCACGAGGGGCATCTGGGTGGAGTGAAAATGAAGAACCTAGCCAGAGCGTTTGTGTGGTGGCCAGGTATCAATGGAGACATCGAAGAAATGACCAAGGGCTGTCTAGGATGCCAGAAGGTCCAAAACGCCCCACCACAAGCCCCTCTACATCCATGGGAGTGGCCCTCATCTCCATTGCAAAGGGTACACATCGACTTTGCTGGTCCATTTATGGACTCAATGTTCTTAATCGCGGTTGATGCACACTCCAAGTGGCCGGAGGTAATAAAGATGTCCTCCACCACCACGGAAAAAACCATCACAGTATTAAGGACCATATTTGCCAGGAATGGGCTGCCTGAACAGAACTGTTCTGATAATGGACCGCAATTTGTGTCCGAAGAATTCAGGAAGTCCTTAAAAAACAATGGGGTTAAGCACTACACGTCCGCCCCATGCCATCCCGCCACCAATGGATTGGCTGAAAGGTTTGTCCAGACCTTCAAGAAGGCCATAAAGGCCATGGGTAATGAAGACATAAATCTACAGCATAAGGTAGATAACTTCTTGTTTGCATACAGGAATGCAACACATGTGGTTACAAAGCAAACTCCCGCCATGATGTTTTTCAATAGAAGACTAAGATGCCGGCTGGATTTGATCAAGCCAAACATCAGAAGGGACGTAGAGAACCGACAATTTCAAGGCATGAATGAAAGGCCAACTAGAACCTTCCAGATAGGTCAACAAGCTTTGGCCCGGGACTACCGTACCGAGAAACGGCAGCCTGGAACTATTTGCACACGACTAGGACCGCTGATGTATACCGTGGACATTGGAGAAAGCATAATAAGGCACCATGCTGGCCAGATCATAGAGTCATCCGAAAAGGGACAACCTACACCACAACTCTATACGCCTAATGATGAAGCAGAGATACCCATAGTATGTACCTCCGATCCGGTGATACTGGAACCAGATGAACCCGACACTGGCATTCAAGACAAATCGACCTTGCCAAAAGAACCTACTACACCACCGAAAACTACTACACCACCGAGGCGTTATCCGGACCGAGTCAGGAAGCCTCCAGAGAGACTGACTTATAATTGATTAACTGCAGCAAATGTGTAGATTATTGTTCTTGTAAACATGTTAATTAATGATTACTTAAAATGTTATGTACTGGTTGTCTAAAAGGGGAGGAATTGTGGTGTATGTGCCTTTAAGAACCCCTGTGTACTGTAATGCCGGTAGTGGCCACTCGGGCTATATAAGCCTGTATAGTGTCTTGTATCTTTTAGTTCACCTCCAGACTTTGTTCAGTAAACACCTGTTAAACCAACTCCTGCATTCCGTGTCTCCATTAACACACGGATACAACACTTCTTCCACCTCCATTTGTAGATACGCTTGAGCCAGGTCAATCTTTGTAAAACGTTTCCCTCCAGATAGTGAGGCGAAAATATCTTCTATCCGTGGAAGTGGATACTGTACTGTGTGCAGGACTGGGTTCACAGTCACCTTGAAGTCCCCACAGATGCGAACCTTCCTTGGCTCCCCAGGCGTGCTGCTCAATGCTTTCTTCATTACAGGAATGATGGGTGTGGCCCACTAGCTCCAGTCCACCTTAGACAGCACCCCCGAATGCTCCAGACTCTCCAGTTCAGCTTCCACAGCTGGGCGTATCGCGTATGGCACCGGTCTGGCCTTGAAAAATTTTGGGGTTGCGTTATCCTCAATCTTTATGGTTGCCTTTACTCCTTTTAGATTCCCAAGTCCTTGTTGGAACACCTCTTCCGCGTCAGATAGAATTTGTGACAGACGTCCAGGTGCGACGTCATCATCTTTTTTGTCAGTCACAGTTAGTGCCAGAATGGAATGCCAATCCAATTGTAGTCTTCGGATCCACTCACGTCCCAATAATGGTGGTCCTCCATCTCGTAGTATATACACGTATATTTTCTGTTTTTCCTTTCCGTTATATTCAACTTGCACCCTTATTTTTCCTCTGGGGTAGACCTTTTGCCCCGTGTATGTCTTCAATACAATGGACGTGTCCTTTAAGGGTATGTGTGAGAATAGCCGCTCATAGTCTCGTCGATTCATGACAGTTAGGGCTGATCCTGTGTCCAATTCCATCTTCACTGGGGACCCTGCTATCATGAGGGTAACCCAAATGGTTCGGTGATCTTCTTTTGCGATCACGTTGTGTAACTTTAAACAACTTAGTCGCCTGCTCCCGGAGTCCTTATCACTCTCCTGATCTTCTGAACTACTATCTGTCAGTTTCTTTACTTTCCTGTACTGTTCCTTAGTAGTTCTTGTCATGTTGGTCTTCTTTCCCGACCTGCAGGCTCTTGCTATATGTCCCATTTTCCCGCATTGCCTGCATATTTTGTCTTTAACCCAGCAGTCCTTCTGCTCATGGGTTGTTCTGCTGCAGCGATAGCACTTTTTGGCTCCATACGTCATTTCGTTAGCGCTGTATTCTTGTGGTTTCTGTTGTATTTCCGCAGCTCCCCATGCTGCTGCTTCGTAGGATACTGCCACGCTGAAAGCCTGTTCTAGCGTCAGGTCCTTTTTTGAAAGTAGTCATTTCTGGGTTCCTTCACTCTGGAGCCCGCAGACAAACTTATCCCGTAAGGTGTCTGCCAGTCCTGCTCCGAACTGGCAGTGCTTCGATAACTTGCGTAGTTCCGTAAGATAGTCAGCATTGCTCTCATCTTTGTGCTGGTTTCTTTTATGGAACTTGAATCTTTCTGCTATCAGCAGTGGTGTAGGGCTTATGTGTTCCTGTAAGATATGAACAATCTCCTCAAAACTTTTCTCCATTGGTTTAGCTGGGGTAATTAAGTTCCGCAATAGGCCGTACGTACTCGCACCCATCAGATTTAATAATACCGACGCCCTCTTTCCATCAGCCACCTAATTTGCCTTGCAGTACACTTCAATTCTTTCCACATACGTGGTCCAGTCTTCTACCTCGTTGTCGAAAGCAGTGATACTGCCACTTTTCGGCATCTTGGGTGATTTAAAATGGCGCCTCCTGTGCTTTTGCTTCTTCCCCAATGGAATAAAATGGCGCCTCCCGCGCTTTTGCTTCTTCCCCTTACTGCCACGCTGCTCCTAGCATTCTACGGGGTAATGGCAGCGACCCGCAGCTTCGGCGCGTCTCACTTTCCTTCCCCCCCATTTAGTTTCTCTCCGCTGTCCTGTTCTCGAGCACCGACCGCGCCCTGTGCACTCCACCCTCTCTCTCTTGTTTTCTTTTCCCGGCGATGCTGCGCGGCGCCGCTCGATCGAGCTTGAGCCCGCCGCAGTCCGGAAGGGTCAGCACGCTACCTGCTACCAGCACGATTCGCTGGAACCACAGTCTCTCCCGCAATTCTCCAAACACCGATGGATTCTTTGGGCGGCTGCCCTCGGTCGATGCCCATTGCTCAGACTACGACCTTCCAGTACCTTCCTTTCAGGCGAGATCCCCGTGAGATGATGCCACACTGCAGGTGAATTCGAACTTACTCGTCGCCACTGTAAAGTCCGCGCCTCAATAATACACGGACTTCGGGAGAACAGTTTAACAGGTACTTTACTTAACAAGAGGCAGCTTGAAACTGAAACTACAGAAGCCTGCTAGGGCCTTTTATACAGGGGTGGTCACTGCCGGTACTGCAGTCTAAGACCAGTTATTCCCTTAAAGGTACATACACAACAGACACCTCTGCTTTTTTTGCTTCTTTCAATGAATGCCCTGTGCCCTTGACAGTTGCATTCCCTGCTGTGTATTAGCCATGTCTCTGTTATTTCCGATACTGTACATACCATTTGCCTTTAGTGGCACCATTTTATTTTGAGTGCTTCATGCTTTCATATACATACAGATCTAAATTTGGTCTTTGCCCTCTTAATTTCCCTCTCTATTTCAGTGTTGTCCAATACATTTGCCACTAGCCACATGCGGCTAATTGGGAGTCTAGGTGTGGCTAACTGCATTTTTGGTTAGCAAATAATAAATGAGTAAAAGACACCGTTGAGCATTTGATCTCAATGTTCATATTTGCATAAGGTATTATTGTGTACTTTATACTTTTTGTCCATCTGTTGGTAAAATGGTAAGTCAAAAAGTAGCCAGTACGAGTGTTTTTTAATCGTTGTGTGCGCTTTACTTTCTTGGTTACTGCTAAATTGCATGTAACATGGGGGAAAATGCTAGACTTCAGCACCATGGGAACACCAGCAACATTGTACGGAGAGGGGAGCTGTCATCGTGGCAAGTTTGACCAATCGGAATTACTGCTCCAGGCCAGCTGAAGAAAGCATGCCCAATGAATAATGAGCAGCTCCAACAGGGTGCGTCAAGGCAATGCACAATCAGCATGCAGCCGCGTTCTGGATGGAGAACAGGGGAGGTCTGGTGTGCAAATCACCATTCTCAGCAATTGCTCTGATGAAGTCAAAGTACTGCTCGGAACTGCTGGACACAAACCAAGAAGCTGCACTAAGCTGTGCTGGGTCTGGTCAATTCATGGCAGGATTCCAAACTTTGATAAAAGCGAAAGACTACTGTAATATATGTGGGTAGAACAAATGAGGGACAGAGACACAATGAGTTGCTACTCCATGTGCTTGCTTTACTAGGCCAGAGCGAACTGAGCATGCTCTTACTAAACTATGTGTAAAACCATGTGATAATAAATTACACTGCTTTCCCCTTAACAAAATGTATGTATTCCCCTCTCAAATACAACAAAACTATGGCCCCACCTTTCCCAGCATTACATGTACCACTTAACAAAAACTCCTGGCTTTTCTCTTTTAAATGAACTACAAATCCTATAATGAACTACAAATACACTACAAATCCAGTTTAATAACAGGTTTGCGGCGCCTTCCTGATCTCCTTAAAGAAGGTTTTGGTGTTGAATCAATTTTCAGGCTGTTTTGTTTTGGTTCCGAACTCAAGGATGATCCTGTTTCTATCTCAGATTTGTTTAAACCTATATGTTTCATTTCAATCCACTTTGCTGGCAAGTGATCACTGTCCAATCCAGGCCAGTAAACAAAGCTTCTTGCGATTGATTTCATTCTGACGATCCCTGGATGTTCAGTATGAAGTTTGGCCCGAATTCTATCTCTCAAATAAGTAGGTACCACCACTCTGTTCCCCACTTGATACACCCTTGCTCACAAGATAATTCAGTATGACGGTTATGGAATGGTTTCAACTCTGTATCCAGGCACTGATCAGTCTATCCATTCAAGGTGTTTTCATACACTCTTTTCAGTACTGAGTCCTTTTGAGTCTCAGTTGCAATCTCAGTTGCATTCATGGGAAAATCTTTATCAACTGCACCTAGCGTGAAAATCTCACCTTCACTCCCAACACATGAGTACTCATGTGGCAACCTGGACAAGGCATCTGTGATTGCATTTTGCTTCGAAGTGCAGTCATATTTTGACAACAACACTGCCCACCATTGCATTCTTGATGTGGCCGTTGCAGGGATGGCAGATTCGGGCCCCAATATTGCTAGGAGCAGATTGTGATTGGTTATCAGGGTGAACTTTTTGCCGATCAGGAACTGTTGGAGTTTCTTGATTCCAAACACTGGCGAGTGCTTCTTTTCAATTTACGCGTTGTTTCTTTCGCTCTTTGTGAGGGCCCACAATGCGAACGCGATTGGTTTCTCTTGGCCGTCATCCATTACATGGCTTATCACAGCTCCCACACCATAACTGGAAGCATCACATGGTAACTTAAGCTCACGCTCTGTGTCGTAGTGCATAAGTGGAACATCGCTAGAGAGACTTCTCTTACAAGCGTCATAAGCTTCCTGTTGCGCTTTTGTCCACTTCCACTGGACATCTTTCTTGAGGAGCTCGTGCAATGGAGCTAACATGGTTGCTGACTCAGGTAAGAAACGTGTGTAATACTGGACCATTCCAAGGAAAGATCTTAACTCAGACATGTTCTGTGGCTTTGGAGCATTGATGAGAGCATCAAACTTTTCCTTCACTGGTTGCAAGCTATTTGCATCAACTTTCAGACAAAGGTACACAACCTTGGGCTGCACAAAATCACATTTGCTCCTTTTCAATTTGACGTTGTGGGAATTCAACCTCTAGAGTACTAACTCTAACACTTCTAGATTTTCTTTCTTACTGCTTGTTGCAATCAGCACATCATCTTGACTGCATAAGCAATTTGGAACTCCTTGCAAAATCTTATCCAACGTAGCCTGGAAGATTTTGGGGGAGAACTTTATACCATACGGCAGCGTGGTGTATGAGTACAGCCCCTTGTGTGTGTTGATGATACTGTTGACTCTCTTTGTCAACATTCAGCTGAGCGTAAGCATGTGACAGGTCTTTACTGACTGGCCATTGTGTTGAACTGTACATTCCATTTGTCCACATGTCTCTAGGATTTCTCGAGTAGGTTTTTAACTCTACGGTACTCTTTGTAAGTGGTATTTGATTAAACTTACTCTCATATGTGTCTCTACTCATTATAGAGCAGTCACCACAGTGTCGATACACATATCAATATATTGGTCATTGATTAAAAGTTTTGTACGGAAATCTTTCTCGTGACTGCTAGTGTTGCTGCTAGTGGCATAGATACTGTAGATGTCTAGTTCTTCAACATTAGGTACGTTCACTTCAATATTGTGAATTCCTCCCTTTTGTTGTCGCTGCTTTGCATTGCCACTAGAATGGTTCTTACTTCCTGCTTTAGATCTAGCTCTGCAAGCTGTTGAAATATGGCCTTGCTTCTGGCAGTGAAAACACTTTGCATTTCTGTATTGGCAGGACTGTGGAGTGATTTCCATTGCAGCGATAACAATTCACTGAACTGCTCTCACCAACATGCTTTTGACTCGGTCTCAGAGCTTTAGGTTCGGTGGTGGCTTTGTGACTGTAGACCTCAGCTGCACTTGTCACTTGAGTTGGATGGAGCTTCCAAGCATTCTTAGGTGCCATCTCCATAGATAGGACAATTTTGCATGCTATGTCAAATGTTAGGCCCAGAGTGTTCGGAGTGTGTGTGCTCATCCATTAGTTCACACACAAACTTATCTCGCAATGCATGATCCAAAAATGTGCCGAAGTTACAATGCAAAGACAGGTTCTTAAGAGCTACAATGTACTCACTGATGGTGTAAAGTCTGTAGGTATTATGGCGAATTAATACACAGACTACAAGAGTAACTTTAACAGGACTTTACTATTCGAAGGTCAGGGCGAATCTGCCCAATAAATCCTGACACAGCACTTATATACTGGTGTGGTCACCATCGGTATTACAGTATACAGCAGCCAAGATAAAGTAGTGCCACACCTAAAATAGTTCTCTTAAAGGTGAACGGTTACATACAATAGTTCTCTTAAAGGTAGAACAGTTACATACACTACAATCCTCCCTTTTTAGCTTACAACATACTTATTCCCCATTAAACATAACATCATAACATATATCCAACTTCATGTTAAAACAGTTCACAGATGTAGTCTCTGCGGAAACAGTTCACAGATTCAGTCTCTGCGGGAAACAGTTCATAGATTCAGTCTCTGCGGAAAACAGTTCACAGATTCAATCTCGGTGGATGCGCCTTCCGTGCTTCTTGACTCGGTCCTGACAACACCTCAGTGGTGTAGCAGTTCCCTGTGGTGTAGTCGGTTCACGTTGCTGGAGTGACTCATCCAATAGTCTTTCACTGGACTTAACAGCTTGAACTTCCGTCCTTCTGAACCAGCATTGTTGGCTTGTAAAACTTGAGTACCTTGGGAAGTTTTTCTACTTCCAAACTGATTTGGCTCCGTTCGAAGGGACCCCGTGCGTGATCTAGTAGTGATGATGATGGTCCAGGTGATCATCATCTTCTGCTTCGTCTTTTCCTTTTCTGCTTCTTGGAGGCTCTCTGGGCTCCACTGTCAGCTGCCAGCTGCATGCACAGTTCCTCCTTCTCGTCCTCCTTTTTCCGTAGTAGCGCCACCATCTCCCGATGTTCCTTAGACTTTTTGTGATTCTTCATGGTTTCTGCACTTTGGGAGTTTTCATCACAAGCTGGGCAGAACAGGTCATCGTAATATTCGATGTCGTCCAACAGGTCATGGTAATATTCGGTGTCATCCTGAGCTAGGCCAGCGAGAGGGTCTTCTATTTCCTCCATACCTAGCTGGACATTAGCCAGCTTTTGTTCCAAATCCAGACATCTTTCCTGAAGAGACTTCTTCAGGCGTTCAGCTTCATCCAGCTTTTTCTGGGCTTCCTGCCAGTCTTTTACTAATGACGTCATTTGTGATTTCAATACTTCAACTTCATTCGGAGATTGGTTGATCGGACTATTCAATCCCTCTACTGCAGCAGCTGTTTCAACCTTCTGTTGTTCAACATTGACATGAGTCAGCGTACTTTTGGCATCCCAGGGTTGCTCTGCTGCCATCTTCTCAGTCTGTGTTGCCACCTCAGCTATTTCAATAACTTTTGGGAGCTCCAAACCCCTCTCCTTTGAAGATTTAAACTCCTGTTCAATTTGTTCCCATTTCAGAGTCTTGTCCTTCAGCATATGAAGGAGTTGGCTGACCGTTAACTCCAAACCCCTCTCCTTTGAAGATTTAAACTCATGTTCAATTTGTTCCCATTTCAGAGTCTTGTCCTTCAGCATATGAAAGAGTTGGCTGACCGTTAACTCTTCTGACCTCATACGTTTTCCAGTAGCTGCAGGGCTGTTTATAACCTTGCCCTGGGGCTCCTTTGCTGTTTCTACTTCGCCATCATCCGCAGCCTCCACCATTCGAATTTCCACACTTGAATCGTCCGGTGATGCTGCACCCAACTTCAGTAGGAGCTCGGAGTTCATGGCGACCAAATCAGTCTTTTCTGCCTGCAATCCGCTAACAAGCGCTTTCAGTTGCTGAACATCTTGCTCCACCAGATTAGAGCACGCCCCTTCAGAAACCGAATCAGCTTTGATTCGTTTGGCCTCCTTGCCCCGACGGTTTGTGTGCTCCTGCTCCTTTTTCTCCATCAGCTGTTTCTGTTGTCTTCCCAGGTTCTCCCACTCTGTGTCACAGAACTTTTTCATTGCTTTCATCTCTTGTTCGAAACGGCAACTCAATTGTTCAATTTGAAATGGAGTTGAGTTCAAGCCCGGTGTTCCTCAGAATTGTGCATATCTGTAAACTGGACAGACTCAGAATTCTCTGTCAACCTATGTTGTTGTTGTTCAGTGGAATTCTGTTCTGAAACTTTGTTCTCCTCTGAAGCATAAGCATTTATGCACTCCTTCGTTTTTCCAACCTTAGTCAGCAAGTCCATTTTAGACTTGTCTTTTGCACCTGGGCTGGTCTTATCGTCATCCGTTTCAGAGTCTGAGCTGATTGTCTTCACCGAGTTCTCACTCATTATTGCTTTTAAGTAGTGCCATTCCATGTTTATTTCCCAGATCCACTCCCGTCCCAGAAGTGGTGGACCTCCCTCCGGTAGTACATATAAATACATTCCTTGGTGTTCTTTGCCCCTGTCTCTCACCTTGACTTTTATCTTTCCCATGGGGTATACTTTCTGCCCCGTGTATGTCTGCAATACGATCTTGGTATCTCTCAAGGGTATGTGTGAGAATAGCCGGTTGTAATCCCTTCGATTTATGACTGATAGGGCTGATCCTGTGTCCAATTCCATTTTCACTTGGACTCCGGCTATTTTTAGCATGACCCAGATAGTTTGCAGGTCAGCTTCCTTACTCACATTGTGAATTCTCAGACTACCCAGTTCCTGACCGGTTGGGTCTGAATCCGAATTCTGTTCATCTGAACTCTTCTCAGCCACCTTGTGTACCTTATTGTACTTTTCCTGCGGTGACTTTTTTTGTTGTTGTTGGTCTTCTTTCCTGACCGGCATACCTTAGCTATGTGACCAAGTTTGCCACATTTTCTACATTCCTGGTTTTTAAACCAGCATTGGTTCTGGTCATGTGTTGTCTTCCCACAACGATAACATTTCGATGTACCCGAAGTAATTTGATCCACACTGAGTACCGCTGCCTTCAGCTGCATTTCCGCTGTGCCTCTCGCTGCGGCTTCGTGCGATGCTGCAATAAGGACAGCCTTATCAAGTGTGAGATCGTTCTCTTCTAGCAGACGCTTTTGTGTTCCTTCCTTCGACAACCCGCACACGAACTTGTCTCTCAATGCCTCTGTCAGATTTTCCCCAAACTGGCAGTATTTCGCTAGTCTACGCAGTTCGACCAAGTATTCCGCGTTGCTTTCCTCTTTCCGTTGCGTTCTCGCATAGAATTTGAATCGTTCCGCCAACATCAGTGGTGTGGGGTTCAAATGATCCTTCAGGACAGCAACAATATTAGCGAAAGTCTGATCCGCCGGTTTAGCTGGTGATAGAAGATGCTTCAATAGCCCGTATGTCTTTGCCCCCATTGCGTTTAATAAGGTGAGAGCTTTATCATCATCTGCTATCTTATTGGCCTCACAATATATCTCGATACGTTCTACGTACGTGGCCCAATCTTCCACCTCGGAATCGAAGTTGTTGATGTTACCATGCTTAGGCATCTTCACTATCTCTCACTATCTTTCTGCGAAACAAACACAAAATTTTTCTTTAACTTTTTTTTTCTAAATGACGGTTTCCCGCGCTTGTCTTCTTCCCCCGCCCACTTTCAAAATGGCGGTTTCCCGCTTTTCTTCCCCTGGCGGGAGGGGTAAGCTTTTCCCTCGGACGACGACCGCTGGCTTTCGGGGTTCGCAGCCTGCGCGTCAGCTTCAGTGCGTTCCTTGTTCCCTTTTCTCGGCAGGGCAACCGGCGCTGGGTACAACCCGTTGACGGCGAACAGTTTCAGCCACTGGGCTGGATCTCGCTCAGTCTCCCTCGCTCGGGCTCTGTCTCTCCCGCTCGCTCGGGCTCTGTCTCTCCCTCAGCGGCTTCCAATCGCGCCTCCCAGCCCTCTCGCAGTCCGGTGCTTTCCTCCCCGGCTGCGGCTGAGTTCTCCGCGATTTATTTATTTTTGTATCTTCCCGCGCCTTACGATCCCGGTCGCAGCGCTTCGTGGCCTCGGTCGCTGCCCGGCCTTTTTCACTCCACTCGCGCCTCCCAGCCCTCTCGCAGTCCGGTGCTTTCCTCCCCGGCTGCGGCTGAGTTCACCGCGGTTTATTTATTTTTATATCTTCCCGCGCCTTACGAGCCCGGTCGCAGCGCCTCGTGGCCTCGGTAGCTGCCCGGCCTTTTTCACCGGTCGCGGTCTAGCTGTCTCACGACGCCGTTGCGTCTCCCCGCCCGCTTGTACCACGGCTTCCGTGCTCCACGCTGCCCCAGTCTCAGCGCCTCTGGGCCCGACTTCTGTCCAGCTCCTTTCCCCCGACCGTGGTCGAGTTCACCGCCCTTATCCTCCGTTTATTTTTATTTTTTATTTTCCCTTTACTCACAGTCACCGTGGCCGACTTGCTTCTCGTGCTGATCGGCTCACTCACCACCGTGGCAGAAGGGACAATCAGTGCCTGTTGCTGATGGAAGGCTTCGTGTCTGAATTCTTCCTTCTTCCTTGCTCTGCAGACTCGAGTTTTCTCTCAGCAGAACGACGAGGGCGGGTGTCTCTTCTCGACGCTCGTTAACTGCTTCGGAAGTATTGTTGCCGCAGGGTAAGATCAAACTCGTCGCCACTGTAAAGTCTGTAGGTATTATGGCGAATTAATACACAGACTACAAGAGTAACTTTAACAGGACTTTACTATTCGAAGGTCAGGGCGAATCTGCCCAATAAATCCTGACACAGCACTTATATACCGGTGTGGTCACCGTCGGTATTACAGTATACAGCAGCCAAGATAAAGTAGTGCCACACCTAAAATAGTTCTCTTAAAGGTGAACGGTTACATACAATAGTTCTCTTAAAGGTAGAACAGTTACATACACTACAGATGGTTTCACTTTCTTTTTGGTTTCTGATACCAAATTTATAGTTCTCTGCTATTGCTAATGGCTTTGGGTCGAAATGGTCCTCGAGTTTCTCGACAATGTCTTCAAGCGACACATCCTTCGCTTTCCCTGACGCGAGTAGGTTTGTCAACGTTCTGTAGACATCTGGCCCGACCTCTGTTAGAAAAATTGCTTTCTTCCATTCACGAATTACTTTATTTTGAGCTTGAACATTCTCATTTGCACCTTCGGTCTCAATAATGTTATTGGCCCAAAAAATTATCTCCATCCACTCAATGTAAGAACTGAATGGTTCGCGAGCTCGGTCATACATGCCGAGGCTTCCGATGAATCCCATAGGCGTGGCCATGAGTGTCCTGATTCTGTCGAACAGTGACTTAGCACGCTACCTGTGTCCATGTGAGAATCAACACCGCTGTTGCTGTGTATACACACGAAGGCGAAGCACAGATGATTCTGCATCAGCATTAACAGTAAAACATTGCAAAAATTCAGTTCAGGTATCACAAATTCACTGTAAACTTTTACACTCAAAGTTTGAACACTGTGGGCTGGATTTTGCCAGGCCCGAGGAGACGGGAATGGAGGCGTGTGGGGTGTTAAAATTGCAAAAAGTGGCAGCCGGGCCCGACCCCGCCTCCATCCTGCCTCCAAGTAATTTTCCCAAATGCGTGGTTTCTGATCCCGTCACCGTCCCACCTTCAAGAGGCGGGATAGACCCTTTAGGCCCTTAACAACCACTGAATTGCCTCTATAATCCCATTTTGAGAGGCCTCTCCGATTTTATCACATTTCCCACGCGATTCACACCTCCTCTGAAACACGACGGTGAAACCTGGTGGGAGCACAATTGGATTGCTGACTATCAGCTGCAGCTCCACCATTAAATAGGAGATTTGATTAGTCATCATTTGCAGGTGGTAGGACTTTGTTGTCTCAGGTCTGGGGGAACTTTTAGCAGGCATAACCACAGCTGCGGAAGTTTGGAGCCTGACACCCGTCTCCAGTGTGACCTCCTGGGAAACCCCTCTCGCCACCTTGACTGAGCGCTTCCTCAACTGAGGCATCTACCAGAAGAATGGGAACCATTTATTTCCTTTCCTCCTGGACATCAGATTCGGACGAAGACCAGCCGCGGCAGCAGCAAAACCATCAACAAAAGCAGCACCAACAGCAGCGGCAACAACAGGAGTGCCAAGCTGCTGCTCACCCACCTGAAGCTGCACAGGCCAGAAGGGGCCAGCCCATTGAAGCCTGTCGGCGCAGGAGATACCCCCCAAACAGGGTCTACAGACAGAGGATCAGCTACCTCAACATGAGTGAGCATCAGTGCCAAAGGCGGCTCCAACTTTCGCGAGAGGTAGTGGGTGAGGTCTGCACAATGCTGCAGCAAGACCTGGAGCCCAGAGGAGCAGGTGGACACCCCTTATCAGTGGCCGTCAAAGTCACCACCGCACTCAACATTTTTGCTTCAGGCTCATTCCAGGGATCAGCAGCAGACATCAGCAGCATCTCCCAGGCGGCCGCACACACTTGCATCATGCAGGTAACCGATGCCCTCTTTGCCATCGCGCACAATCACATCCATTTCTCCAAGGATCAAGCAAGTGTTACGGCGTGTGCGGTTGGATTAGCTAATCTGGCTGGCTTTCGAAGGGAGCAGGGTATCGTTGACTGCACACATGTGGCCCTTAAGGCACCCCATCAGAATCCAGGTATTTTTGTCAACCGCAAGGGCTTCCACTCCCTCAACATGCAGCTGGTGTGTGACCACAAGAAGGAAATGTTGCATGTTTGTGCCAAGTGCCCTGGCAGTTACCATGAATCCTTCATGCTGTGCCAGTCTAGTGTGACTCCGCTCTTCAGTCAGCCAGACCAACTTAACAGATGGCTACTTGGAGACAAGGGCTATCCCCTGAAGACATGGTTAATGACGCCGTTGAGGAGCCCATCCAACGAAGCTGAGGAGAGCTCCAACTACAGCCACATTTCCACCAGATCTATAATCGAGCAAACCATTGGCATGCTGAAGATGAACTTCAGATGCCTGGACAGATCAGGAGAAGCCCTGCAGTATTCAGCAGCCAGGGTCTCCACAATCGTTGTGGTTTGCTGTGCACTTCACAACATGGCACAGCGTCGTGGCTTGCAGGTTCCTGAGGACCAAGTGGCTCCTCACATATCCTCAGATGAGGAGGAGGAGGAGAGCGAAAGCAAACATCTTGCAGAGGCCCATCAACCAGCGGCAGCAGTACTCGAGAACATTGCTGCTCGGGATGCAAGGAGCGCACTCATCTTGGCCAGATTTGCTTAGCCTAGCCAATCAAGCACTTCTGCCTCGCAGCTTCTTACTCGAGCATTGACAATGGCCAAGAACCAGTGGATTCCTAGCACTCTGACCACCATACTGACAATTGCAAGTAATCCTAAGCCCTCAATGTGGAAGTCCCAGTTGCGAAATGACACACACCACAACTGCAACAGTTGCCATCAGAATTTTTATTTACTATAACCAACTGATGGCATTTTAAAAATAAATACAACATTTCACCCAAGTGACTGCCCTTGTGACTATTTGTGCAGTATCTTTCTCTTATGCGTGCTCCTACGTGTTGCTTCCCCTGTGGCTTCAGCAGATGTGGAGGCCCCTTGCTCACTTTCTTGCTGCTCCTGTCTCAACACCTTTGGCAGGCGTCCTCTGGGGTTGTGAACCTGTGAGGGCTCGGCAACAGTCGTAGATACATACATAGATACATAGAAGATAGGAGCAGGAGTAGGCTATTCGGCCCCTCGAGCCTGCTCCACCATTCAATGAGATCATGGCTGATCATCCAAATTCAGTACCCTGTCCCTGCTTTCTCCCCATATCCCTTGATCCCTTTAGCCTTAAGAAATATATCCAACTCCTTCTTGAATATATTTAATGAATTGGCCTCCACTGCCTTCTGTGGTAGAGAATTCCACAGGTTCACCACTCTCTGGGTGAAGAAATTCCTCCTCATCTCAGTCCTAAATGGCTTACCCCTTATCCTTAGACTGTGACCCATGGTTCTGGACTCCCCGATCATCAGGAACATCCTTCCTGCATCCAGTCTCTCTAGTCCTGTTAGAATTTTAAAAGTTTCAATGAGATCCCCTCTCATTCTTCTAAACTCCAGCGAGTAAAAGCCCAATCGACCGAATCTCTCCTCATACGTCATTCCTGCTATCCCAGGTATCAGCCTGGTGAATCTTCATTGCACTCCCTCCATGGCAAGAGCATCCTTCCTCAGATAAGGCGACCAAAACTGCACACAATACTCAAGGTGTGGTCTCACCAAGGCCCTGTACAACTGCAGCAGGACATCCTTGTTCCTGTACTCGAACCCTCTTGCTACGAAGGCCAACATACCATTTGCCTTCTTAACCGCCTGCAGCACCTGCATGCTTACCTTCAGCGACTGGTGCACAAGGACACCCAGGTCTCGTTGCACTTACCCTTCTTCCAATGTATTGCCTTTCAGATAATAATCTGCCTTCCTGTTTTTGAAACCAAAGTGGATAACCTCGCATTTATCCACGTTATATTGCATCTGCCATGCTTCTGCCCAATCACCCAACTTGTCCAAATCATACTGGAGTTTCTCGGCATCCTCCTCACAGCACACACGCCCACCCAGCTTTGTGTCGTCTGCAAACTTGGAGATATTACATCCACTTCCCTCGTCTAGATCATTAATATATATTGTGAATAGCTGGGGTCCAAGGACTGATCCCTGCGGTACCTGACTAGTCACGGCCTGCCACTTGGAAAAAGACCCGTTTATTCCAACTCTTTGCTTTCTGTCTGCCAACCAGTTCTCTATCCAAGTCAATACCTTGCCCCCAATCCCATGTGCCTTTACTTTACATGCGAATCTCTCATGCGGGACCTTACCGAAAGCCTTCTGAAAGTCCAAATACACCACATCCACTGGTTCTCCCTTATCTATTTTACCAGTTACATCCTCAAAAATTCCAGTAGATTAGTCAAGCATGATTTACCTTTTGTAAATCCATGTTGACTTTGTCCGATCCTGTCACTGTGTTCCAAGTGCTCTGCTATTACATCTTTTATAATGGACTCTAGCATTTTCCCCACTACCGATGTCAGGCTTACCGGTCTATAATTCCCTGTTTTCTCTCCACCACCTTTTTTGAATAGTGGGGTAACATTAGCTACCCTCCAATCCATGGGTACTGTTCCAGAGTCTATCGGAATTTTGGAAGATGACCAGCAATGCATCTACCATTTCTAGGGCCACTTCCTTAAGTACCCTAGGATGTAGATTATCAGGCTCTGGGGATTTATCGGCCTTCAAATCCCGTTAATTTCCCCAACACCATTTCCCTACAAATACTGATTTCGTTCAGTTCCCCCCTCTCATTAGACCTTATGTTCCCCGACATCTCTGGAAGGTTATTTTTGTCCTCCTTTGTGAAGACAGAGCCAAAGTATGTATTTAATTGGTCTGCCATTTCTTTATTCCCCATTTTACATTCCCCTGATTCTGACTGCAAGGGACCAACGCTTGACTTCACCAATCTTTTTCTCTTCACATATCTATAAAAACTTTTATAGTCAGTTTTATGTTCCCTGAAAGCATACTCTCATACTCTATTTTCCCTTTCTTAATTAATCCCCTTGTCCTCCTTTGTTGAATCCTAAACAGCTCCCAATCTTCAGATTTACTGTTTTTTCAGGCCAATTTATATGTCCTCTCCTTGGATCTTATGCTATCCCTAATTTCCCTTGTTAGTCACAGTTGAGTCACCTTTTTTGTTTTATTTTTATGCCAAACAGGGATGAACAAATTCTGTAGTTCATCCATGCGATCTTTGAATGTTTGCCATTGCCTATCCACCGTCAGCCCTTTGAGTGACATTCCCCAACTCATGCCTCATACCATCATAGTTTCCTTTATTTAAATTCAGGACCCTAGTCTCTGAGTCAACTACTGCACTCTCCATCTTAATGAAGAATTCTATCATATTGTGATCGCCCCGACCCAAGGGGCCTCGCACAACAAGATTGCTAATTAATCCTTTCTCATTACATAATACCCAGTCAAAGATGGCCTGATCTCTAGTTGGTTCCTTGACATATTGGTCCAGGAAACCATCCCGTATACACTCCAGGAATTCCTCCTCCACAATATTGTTACTAATTTGTTTAGCCCAATCTATATGTAGATTAAAGTCACCCATGACTTATTGCATGCTTCTCTAATTTCCCTTTTAATGCCTTCCCCAACCTCCGCATTACTGATTGGAGGTCTATATACCACTCCCACTAACGTTTTCTGCCCCTTGGTATTTCTCAGTTCTACCCATACAGATTCCATATCATCAGAGCTAATATCCTTCCTTACAATTGTGTTAATCCCCTCTTTAACTAGGAATGCTACCCCACCTCCTTTTCCTTTTTGCCTATCTTTCCTGAATATTGAATACCTCTGGATGTTGAGTTCCCAGCATTGGTCACCCTGGAGCCATGTTTCTGTAATCCCAATCATATCATATTTGTTTACCTCTATTTGTGCAGCTAATTCATCCACCTTATTACGAATGCTCCTCGCATTAAGACACAAAGGCCTAGAAATTCACTTTGGGGCGGCCAGCTCGCTCGCGCCCAAAAGTTAGCGCTGGGCGGGGAGCCATTAGCGATCGTCAGATATTCAGTGTTAGTGCCCCAAATCGGAACCGGGCGCTATACCAGGGTGTGCCCGCCTCCGCTTGGGGCGCTGACACTGAATTTCAGCGCTCTTGGCACCGCTGCGCCAGCCGCTGCGGAGCGGCAGGCTGCGGTACTGCAGGCCTCCTCCTTCTCTTAAGGGGGAGCGGCCTGCAACGGGGAGATCGCCGCTGGAGAGTGCCGGCAAATGAGCCCGGCACCACGGAGAAGTGCCGGGTTCGCGGAAAGCAGCCGGCAATGCCACGGGGGGGGGGGGAGGAGGCCGGGGAAGGAGGTGCGGGCAGGCGGCCGCCGAAAAAGCGGCCGGCCACACCTTCCCCTTTAAAGCGCCCCACTAAGGCTACAGCACGGCCCCGTTTTTTGGTCGCTGTTTGCGGCCGCTTCGGAGGAGGCGGCCGCTACTAAATATGGGGATCGGGCCGGATTCGGGGCGGAACCGGGGCACTGCGCACACCGATGACGTCATCGGTGCCGGCGCAGCGCTAACGGCTACCGCTGCCAATACCGCTGCGCTGAATATCAGCGCAAACTCATTTTTGGCGCAGAAGCCCTCTTTGGGCGGTAACTGGCCGCAAAGCTGGCAGCGCCTTAATGAATTTCTAGGCCACAGCCTTCAGGCTTGTTTTTTTAACGCTCTTAGACCTTTTAGAATTATTATTTACTGTGGCCATGTTTGACTTAAACCCTTGATTTCTCTTACTGCCACCTTTGTATTTCTCCTTCCTGTCTTTTGCTCTATCCTTGTTTCCCTTTCCTCTGTCTCTCTGCTTCCTGTTCCCAACCCCCTGCCATTTTAGTTTAAACCCTCCCCCAGGGCACTAGCAAACACAGTCTGCTGCTCCTGCGGCTGTGCAGGGGTTGAGACGCCGATCTCAGTTGGGTGGGGACTCTGGTGGAGCTCTAACCGAGGACTTGTAGGTGGCATGGAAGTGTGAGCACTTGGAGAAGAGCCCCCACTTCCTTGTTCTCTGCCACCAACATCCCTTTCATGGGTCAGGTGCACCTCAGCGCTTGCAAGTGGCTTGAGAGCACCTTGCTGCACATCAGGGGGGCCATGGGGACCCGTATCTGCACTGGCAGTCCTACACAGAAGGACTTCCATGAAGGTCTGGTTTCTCTGTTCAATAGCTGACCATCGCTCCTCCAGCGATGTCAGTCTATTCTGAACTCTCACCATGTTTTCTACACTCTGGCGACTTAGCTCATCCATGGCCGTAGCCATCCTCTCGTCTACTGTAGCCATCCTTTCCACGGAGGTTGCCATTCTTTCCATGGTGCTGCGTTCATGCGCCAATGACTCCACAAAGGCTCTGCTCATGTTCGCAATGGACTCCTCCATTCGCTATGACACTCGCAGCGACCCTGGAGACAAAACCTGCCAGAGACTCCTGCACCTGTTCCTGGAGTTCCAGCACCACTGTTCTTCTGGATGGGCCCAGAGGCAGAGGGTCAACATGCAGCTGAGCTGAGCTGGGAGAGTCCTGCGCCCTCTGACTAGGACTCTCCACTGCTGTCCCTCTGAGGAGTCTGGAGGCTTAGGCTGTTCCTCCTGGATAGTGGGGATGGGTACTTGCGATGGTCCTGTGGGGGAGTAAAGGAAATAGTCAGAGATGTGAGGCCAAGATTACATGCACATTGCATATTGCAGATGATCATAAGTCCATCTGTTAGAGCTTCAGAATCATTATCCGCGACTCATGCAATATCAATGAGCGAGATGAAAAACTATTCTGTCACCAGCTTTCTCTGATGCACCCATCTGTCCGTCCCCCACTTGCACATCATCCTCGAGTCCCACGATCTCCAGTACCGCCTTCTCCCAAGGGGTGAGGTGGGCTACTGGGGGTGGCCCTCCTCCTGTCCTTGCTCTTTCCCTCTTATTGTGAGCTCTCTTTTCCTGCAATGAGGGAGACAAGTGGAGTTTGAGTGAGAATGAAGGAGTGAGTGTAGTGAATCCATATCATTGAAGGTTAGAAGGAGACAAAGATGGAGTGAGTTGGCAAGACCAAGGGCCCTCCCTGTGTTTTGTAAGTTGTTTTCATAGCATCACAGTGATAGGGAGTGTGAGGGCTGCATAGTCGAATAGTTAGGTGAATGTGACCATAGAGAGAGAGGGAATGGGTAAGGGTGCAGGGATGTCAGTGTCAAGTGGGATGTGGAGGAAGAGGTTGCTAAAGCTGAGTGCTGGTGAGGAGAGGCAATGGGGATCAGATTGAGGGTGATGGGAAAGTCATACTCACTTTTCCAGTGCGCAGAAGGTCATGAAACCTCTTCCTGCACTGAAGCCAGGTTCTGCGGATCATCGACAACGAGTTGACATCCTGGGCCACCTGGATCCACACAGCCTTCGTCTGCTGGGAAGTCTTCTTTCTCCCTGAAGAAGGGAAGAGCACCTCCTTACTAGCTCTTGCTCCCTTCACCAAAGCTTGCAGGGCAACGTCATCAAATCTGGGAGCAGACTTACATCTCCCGCTGCTCATTCTGCCTCCAGGTCTCTCTCACTGCAAAGGCCAAAAGGTTGGCAGTCTGCAGAAGAAGAAAGGCTTCTTGCTGACCTTAAATGCAGCAGCAATGATGATGTCATCAGAGGTGAGTTTCAGACTGAAAAAACTAATTGGGCCATGGGTTCCCGCACGCTGGAACACAATTGCCCAATTATGTGAAAATCACATCAATCTCCCACATCGATTTGGAATCGGGTAGATAACACGAAAAACGAATGACATGACCCCAGCCCGCCCCGATGACAAAATCCAGTCCTAAGTCTTTCTATGATCCCTAAAAATGGATTTGGGATCCCATCCTCATCGCCAAAATGTAATATATGTGGGTAGAACAAATGAAGGACAGAGACACGATGAGTTGCTAGTCTTTACTGGGCCAGAGCGAAGTGAGCATATTCATATTAAACCATGTGGCAAACCATGTGATAATACATTACAACTACAAAGTTTTGCACTGAATGAGATAGATGTTTGTTAAGTAAATATATGTGAAGTACTGTTGTGTATGTACCTTTAAGGGAATAACTGGTCTTAGACTGCAGTACCGGCAGTGACCACCCCTGTATAAAAGGCCCTAGCAGGCTTCTGTAGTTTCAGTTTCAAGCTGCCTCTTGTTCAGTAAAGTACCTGTTAAACTGTTCTCCCGAAGTCCGTGTATTATTGAGGCGCGGACTTTACAAGTACATTTACCTGGAATGTGTGAATGTAGCTGAGGCATTTTCTACTAAAATGACTGCATTTGGCTGAAACAATGTTGTCGTAACCACACCTGTTGCTAGTCAGCACATTCTATTGGACAGCAGTGATCTAGTTGTCTGGTCTTGCTCCCTGGCTGATGCTTTTCATGATGCTGTATTTTTGGCCCTGTGTAACCGGTTTTTGCGGTGGCCAATTTCCTGTGGCCACTGCCGCAATCGCCAATTATTGTAAGTGGTTTCGCCCCGCCCATAGAGAGCATGCAAACCCCCTTACTACAAGTTCTGGACGATAGGGATTACTGAGGACAGATTTGAACACGGATAGCGTTTTCGGGCTCACCCGTACAGTGTTTATTAAGGTTAACAAAAACCACTCCACTCGTATACAGTACAAGTGGTGTGAACACAACAGTGCAGTTTAAAACAGTACAACCCTGACTTGTTCAAAAAGCCACTGCCGTACTGAATTACCACGGCCCAAAAAACACCCTCCCGTGAACTAAACTATCACAGGACCCTTCCAATGCTAAACCTCCTCTGGTTTGGTAGGAACATACAGGCACCCCTTACACAGCTAAGTGATCTTGTGGGTGTGTAGGCTTGGCAATGTTCACCTAGATTGCCCCTTTTATCTTGCTTGCAGCTTCCTCCTGTATGTCTCGGCTACCTGGTTCCGTACCGGCCTTGCGGCATGCGAGTCCCAGCCTTAGTCAAAGTCCGTCTCGGTTGGAAGAGCAAGGCTCAGCTCTTCTTGATGTTACGTTGTGTGAAGGGCAGGAGAGAGAGAGAGAGCTATCCAAACTGCTCTTTTTATACCCCTCCAATACACAAACCATTGTCTGTGGTTTTAATGGACACATGGCCTGGGGGAATGGGTTTTTGATCCCTTGAATGGTTTGAATTGGTTTTTGATCTCTTTTCGATCTTCCTGCCAATTAACTTAACAAATTCATCTTGACTAGAATAATGAGTCATCAGCCTTGTTAATCAAGACTTGGGAGTGGGCCTCTCTGGGCCATTGTTCCCAGGACAGTTTGTTTCCATACGAATGAGTCATCTCCAGCTCGAGTGGGTTTTACACTGTCCCCCCCCCAAACAGCCTGTCCAGTTTTTAATAGGGGTTAAAAATCCAGAAATCCATGAAGTCTGCGTCGACTGCTACAGGCCCCACTTTGATATTTCAACTTTTCCCAAACAGAAATATCATCAAAAGTTCTGCTGTCTTCCGCTGTGGGAGGTGCACTGTATATCCCAACCAAACCGTACGTCAAATTTTACCCCAGGGTCCTGTATCTCACACTTTATGCAACAAATCACATCACAGTTACAGGTGTATATGCAAATAGACAGTCAACTCCAGGCTATTCTTTAATCAAAGCTTGCCACCTGTTTCGGAGTGTTTTTCTTCGCTTTCTGCATGATAACCGGAGAAGGTAAAACACGAACACACATTGAACTACTACAATCACATGAGAAATCACACGAATCCATGGGGGAATCTCAATATTCAGACCAATGTCTCACCATGGTGGAGAAACCAGGGGCTAGATTTTCAGTTGCTTGCGCCAGCAGTTAGCGCCTTAAGAGAAGTGATTTTCGGGCGCTATGCGTGTAGCGCCCGGGTGCAGCGCAGTTTGCGCCCCGCCCCAAATTAAGTTGCCCGTTAGCGCCGGCGCAAAGTTTAGCGGCCGCCCGGCTGCGCGCGCAGAAAATGACGTCACATCCTCGTGCAACGCCCTTTGGCCGCCCCGAATACAAACTTCAGTCGGACCGCCCGATTGTGCGGCTGGCGTCCAGAGCGTTTGTAAAATGGAACGCAACACACCCTGGGGAGCGCAAATTAAAGGGCCCTCCTCCTGCACTATAATGGACGGATCCAGTGTGTTGTGAATGGTGTATTTATCTCCTCCTCCAACTCCTCCTCCTCCTCCTCCTCCTCCTCCTCCTCCTCCTCCTCCTCACCTCTCACATCCTCATCCTCATTTCCCCCCCAGACTCTGCTTTGGAGAAAGAACACATGCACCCTGTCGCCCTTTAGATGAGCTCACTGGCACCAGAGTGTCTGCCGTCATTAACGCTTGGCGCCCAGAGCAATCGGGCGTTGCGCTCTGTCATCCGCCGGCTAGCGGCCTAAAGGGAGTAGTAGTGGAAGGACGCCTCTTTTAGCGCTCCACCAACCTCTTAGGGCGAAGCCAGCTGAACTTTGGGGGCTAACGGGCCTACTTTGGGGCGGGGCGCTAACTTCGGGCCGGGCGCTAAGCATAGCGCCCCGAAAACTGTCTTAGGGTACTGGGGAAGAAATCTAGCCCCTGATCTTTGATTAATTTCCCCCAGTGATATCCTGATCTTTGATTAATTTCCCCCAGTGATGTCCTGATATTTAATTCATTTCCCCATGTGATGTCCTGATCTTTGATTAATTTCCCAGTGTTATCCTGATATTTAATTCATTTCCCCATGTGATGTCCTGATCTTTGATTAATTTCCCCCAGTGTTGTCCTGATATTTAATTAATTTCCCCATGTGATGTCCTGATCTTTGATCAATTTCCCCCAGTGATGCCCTGATCTTTAATTCATTTCCCCCAGTGAAGTCCTGATCTTGATTAATTTCCCCCAGTGATATCCTGATCTTTGATTAATTTCCCCCAGTGATGTCCTGATATTTAATTCATTTCCCCATGTGATGTCCTGATCTTTGATTAATTTCCCATTATTGTCCTGATATTTAATTCATTTCCCCATGTGATGTCCTGATCTTTGATTAATTTCCCCCAGTGTTGTCCTGATATTTAATTAATTTCCCCATGTGATGTCCTGATCTTTGATTAATTTCCCCCAGTGATGCCCTGATCTTTAATTCATTTCCCCCAGTAATGTCCTGATCTTTGATTAATTTCCCCCAGTGATGTCCTGATATTTAATTCATTTCGCCATGTGATGCCCTGATCTTTGATTAATTTCCCCCAGTGATATCCTGATCATTGATTAATTTCCCCCAGTGATGTCCTGATATTTAATTCATTTCCCCATGTGATGTCCTGATCTTTGATTAATTTCCCAGTGTTGTCCTGATATTTAATTCATTTCCCCATGTGATGTCCTGATCTTTGATTAATTTCCCCCAGTGTTGTCCTGATATTTAATTAATTTCCCCATGTGATGTCCTGATCTTTGATTAATTTCCCCCAGTGATGCCCTGATCTTTAATTCATTTCCCCAGTGATGTCCTGATCTTTGATTAATTTCCCCCAGTGATGTCCTGATATTTAATTCATTTCCCCATGTGATGCCCTGATCTTTGATTAATTTCCCCCAGTGATGTCCTGATATTTAATTCATTTCCCCATGTGATGTCCTGATCTTTGATTAATTTCCCCCAGTGATGTCCTGATCTTTGATTAATTTCCCCCAGTGATGTTCTGATATTTAATTCATTTCCCCATGTGATGTCCTGATCTTTGATTAATTTCCCAGTGTTGTCCTGATATTTAATTCATTTCCCCATGTGATGTCCTGATCTTTGATTAATTTCCCCCAGTGTTGTCCTGATATTTAATTAATTTCCCCATGTGATGTCCTGATCTTTGATTAATTTCCCCCAGTGATGCCATGATCTTTAATTCATTTCCCCCATGTGATGTCCTGATCTTTGATTAATTTCCCCCAGTGATGCCCTGATCTTTAATCATTTCCCCCAGTAATGTCCTGATCTTTGATTAATTTCCCCCAGTGATGTCCTGATATTTAATTCATTTCGCCATGTGATGCCCTGATCTTTGATTAATTTCCCCCAGTGATATCCTGATCATTGATTAATTTCCCCCAGTGATGTCCTGATATTTAATTCATTTCCCCATGTGATGTCCTGATCGTTGATTAATTTCCCAGTGTTGTCCTGATATTTAATTCATTTCCCCATGTGATGTCCTGATCTTTGATTAATTTCCCCCAGTGTTGTCCTGATATTTAATTAATTTCCCATGTGATGTCCTGATCTTTGATTAATTTCCCCCAGTGATGCCCTGATCTTTAATTCATTTCCCCCAGTGATGTCCTGATCTTTGATTAATTTCCCCCAGTGACGTCCTGATATTTAATTCATTTCCCCATGTGATGCCCTGATCTTTGATTAATTTCCCCCAGTGATGTCCTGATATTTAATTCATTTCCCCATGTGATGTCCTGATCTTTGATTAATTTCCCAGTGTTGTCCTGATATTTAATTCATTTCCCCATGTGATATTCTGATCTTTGATTAATTTCCCCCAGTGTTGTCCTGATATTTAATTAATTTCCCCATGTGATGTCCTGATCTTTGATTAATTTCCCCCAGTGATGCCCTGATCTTTAATTCATTTCCCCCAGTGATGTCCTGATCTTTGATTAATTTCCCCCAGTGATGTCCTGATATTTAATTCATTTCCCCATGTGATGCCCTGATCTTTGATTAATTTCCCCCAGTGACGTCCTGATATTTAATTCATTTCCCTATGTGATGTCCTGATCTTTGATTAATTTCCCCCAGTGATGTCCTGATCTTTGATTAATTTCCCCCTGTGATGTCCTGATATTTAATTCATTTCCCCATGTGATGTCCTGATCTATGATTAATTTCCCAGTGTTGTCCTGATATTTAATTCATTTCCCATGTGATGTCCTGATCTTTGATTAATTTCCCCCAGTGTTGTCCTGATATTTAATTAATTTCCCCATGTGATGCCCTGATCTTTGATTAATTTCCCCCGTGATGCCCTGATCTTTAATTCATTTCCCCCAGTGATGTCCTGATCTTTGATTAATTTCCCCCAGTGATGTCCTGATATTTAATTCATTTCCCCATGTGATGCCGTGATCTTTGATTAATTTCCCCCAGTGATGTCCTGATATTTAATTCATTTCCCCATGTGATGTCCTGATCTTTGATTAATTTCCCCAGTGATGTCCTGATATTTAATTCATTTCCCCCAGTGATGTTCTGATCTTTGATTAATTTCCCCCAGTGATGTCCTGATATTTAATTCATTTCCCCATGTGATGCCCTGATCTTTGATTAATTTCCCCCAGTGATGTCCTGATATTTAATCCATTTCCCCATGTGATGTCCTGATCTTTGATTAATTTCCCCCAGTGATATCCTGATCTTTGATTAATTTCCCCCAGTGATGTCCTGATATTTAATTCATTTCCCCATGTGATGTCCTGATCTTTGATTAATTTCCCAGTGTTGTCCTGATATTTAATTCATTTCCCCATGTGATGTCCTGATCTTTGATTAATTTCCCCCAGTGTTGTCCTGATATTTAATTAATTTCCCCATGTGATGTCCTGATCTTTGATTAATTTCCCCCAGTGATGCCATGATCTTTAATTCATTTCCCCCATTGAAGTCCTGATCTTTGATTAATTTCCCCCAGTGATATCCTGATCTTTGATTAATTTTCCCCAGTGATGTCCTGATATTTAATTCATTTCCCCATGTGATGTCCTGATCTTTGATTAATTTCCCAGTGTTGTCCTGATATTTAATTCATTTCCCCATGTGATGTCCTGATCTTTGATTAATTTCCCCCAGTGTTGTCCTGATATTTAATTAATTTCCCCATGTGATGTCCTGATCTTTGATTAATTTCCCCCAGTGATGCCCTGATCTTTAATTCATTTCCCCCAGTGATGTCCTGATCTTTGATTAATTTCCCCCAGTGATGTCCTGATATTTAATTCATTTCCCCATGTGATGCCCTGATCTTTGATTAATTTCCCCCAGTGATGTCCTGATATTTAATTCATTTCCCCATGTGATGTCCTGATCTTTGATTAATTTCCCCCAGTGATGTCCTGATCTTTGATTAATTTCCCCCAGTGATGTCCTGATATTTAATTCATTTCCCCATGTGATGTCCTGATCTTTGATTAATTTCCCAGTGTTGTCCTGATATTTAATTCATTTCCCCATGTGATCCTGATCTTTGATTAATTTCCCCCAGTGTTGTCCTGATATTTAATTAATTTCCCCATGTGATGTCCTGATCTTTGAATAATTTCCCCCAGTGATGCCCTGATCTTTAATTCATTTCCCCCAGTGATGTCCTGATCTTTGATTAATTTCCCCCCAGTGATGTCCTGATATTTAATTCATTTCCCCCATGTGATGCCCTGATCTTTGATTAATTTCCCCCAGTGATGTCCTGATATTTAATTCATTTCCCTATGTGATGTCCTGATCTTTGATTAATTTCCCCCAGTGATGTCCTGATCTTTGATTAATTTCCCCCTGTGATGTCCTGATATTTAATTCATTTCCCCATGTGATGTCCTGATCTATGATTAATTTCCCAGTGTTGTCCTGATATTTAATTCATTTCCCCATGTGATGTCCTGATCTTTGATTAATTTCCCCCAGTGTTGTCCTGATATTTAATTAATTTCCCCATGTGATGTCCTGATCTTTGATTAATTTCCCCCGTGATGCCCTGATCTTTAATTCATTTCCCCCAGTGATGTCCTGATCTTTGATTAATTTCCCCCAGTGATGTCCTGATATTTAATTCATTTCCCCATGTGATGCCCTGATCTTTGATTAATTTCCCCCAGTGATGTCATGATATTTAATTCATTTCCCCATGTGATGTCCTGATCTTTGATTAATTTCCCAGTGTTGTCCTGATATTTAATTCATTTCCCCATGTGATGTCCTGATCTTTGATTAATTTCCCCCAGTGTTGTCCTGATATTTAATTAATTTCCCCCAGTGATGTCCTGATCTTTGATTAATTTCCCCCAGTGTTGTCCTGATATTTAATTCATTTCCCCATGTGATGTCCTGATCTTTGATTAATTTCCCCCAGTGTTGTTCTGATATTTAATTAATTTCCCCATGTGATGTCCTGATCTTTGATTAATTTCCCCCAGTGATGCCCTGATCTTTAATTCATTTCCCCCAGTGAAGTCCTGATCTTTGATTAATTTCCCCCAGTGATGTCCTGATATTTAATTCATTTCCCCATGTGATGCCCTGATCTTTGATTAATTTCCCCCAGTGATGTCCTGACATTTAATTCATTTCCCCATGTGATGTCCTGATCTTTGATTAATTTCCCCCAGTGATGCCCTGATCTTTGATTAATTTCCCCCAGTGATGTGCTGATATTTAATTCATTTCCCCATGTGATGTCCTGATCTTTGATTAATTTCCCAGTGTTGTCCTGATATTTAATTCATTTCCCCATGTGATGTCCTGATCTTTGATTAATTTCCCCCAGTGTTGTCCTGATATTTAATTAATTTCCCCATGTGATGTCCTGATCTTTGATTAATTTCCCCCAGTGATGCCATGATCTTTAATTCATTTCCCCCATTGAAGTCCTGATCTTTGATTAATTTCCCCCAGTGATATCCTGATCTTTGATTAATTTTCCCCAGTGATGTCCTGATATTTAATTCATTTCCCCATGTGATGTCCTGATCTTTGATTAATTTCCCAGTGTTGTCCTGATATTTAATTCATTTCCCCATGTGATGTCCTGATCTTTGATTAATTTCCCCCAGTGTTGTCCTGATATTTAATTAATTTCCCCATGTGATGTCCTGATCTTTGATTAATTTCCCCCAGTGATGCCCTGATCTTTAATTCATTTCCCCCAGTGATGTCCTGATCTTTGATTAATTTCCCCCAGTGATGTCCTGATATTTAATTCATTTCCCCATGTGATGCCCTGATCTTTGATTAATTTCCCCCAGTGATGTCCTGATATTTAATTCATTTCCCCATGTGATGTCCTGATCTTTGATTAATTTCCCCCAGTGATGTCCTGATCTTTGATTAATTTCCCCCAGTGATGTCCTGATATTTAATTCATTTCCCCATGTGATGTCCTGATCTTTGATTAATTTCCCAGTGTTGTCCTGATATTTAATTCATTTCCCCATGTGATATCCTGATCTTTGATTAATTTCCCCCAGTGTTGTCCTGATATTTAATTAATTTCCCCATGTGATGTCCTGATCTTTGAATAATTTCCCCCAGTGATGCCCTGATCTTTAATTCATTTCCCCCAGTGATGTCCTGATCTTTGATTAATTTCCCCCAGTGATGTCCTGATATTTAATTCATTTCCCCATGTGATGCCCTGATCTTTGATTAATTTCCCCCAGTGATGTCCTGATATTTAATTCATTTCCCTATGTGATGTCCTGATCTTTGATTAATTTCCCCCAGTGATGTCCTGATCTTTGATTAATTTCCCCCTGTGATGTCCTGATATTTAATTCATTTCCCCATGTGATGTCCTGATCTATGATTAATTTCCCAGTGTTGTCCTGATATTTAATTCATTTCCCCATGTGATGTCCTGATCTTTGATTAATTTCCCCCAGTGTTGTCCTGATATTTAATTAATTTCCCCATGTGATGTCCTGATCTTTGATTAATTTCCCCCGTGATGCCCTGATCTTTAATTCATTTCCCCCAGTGATGTCCTGATCTTTGATTAATTTCCCCCAGTGATGTCCTGATATTTAATTCATTTCCCCATGTGATGCCCTGATCTTTGATTAATTTCCCCCAGTGATGTCATGATATTTAATTCATTTCCCCATGTGATGTCCTGATCTTTGATTAATTTCCCAGTGTTGTCCTGATATTTAATTCATTTCCCCATGTGATGTCCTGATCTTTGATTAATTTCCCCCAGTGTTGTCCTGATATTTAATTAATTTCCCCCAGTGATGTCCTGATCTTTGATTAATTTCCCCCAGTGTTGTCCTGATATTTAATTCATTTCCCCATGTGATGTCCTGATCTTTGATTAATTTCCCCCAGTGTTGTTCTGATATTTAATTAATTTCCCCATGTGATGTCCTGATCTTTGATTAATTTCCCCCAGTGATGCCCTGATCTTTAATTCATTTCCCCCAGTGAAGTCCTGATCTTTGATTAATTTCCCCCAGTGATGTCCTGATATTTAATTCATTTCCCCATGTGATGCCCTGATCTTTGATTAATTTCCCCCAGTGATGTCCTGACATTTAATTCATTTCCCCATGTGATGTCCTGATCTTTGATTAATTTCCCCCAGTGATGCCCTGATCTTTGATTAATTTCCCCCAGTGATGTGCTGATATTTAATTCATTTCCCCATGTGATGTCCTGATCTTTGATTAATTTCCCAGTGTTGTCCTGATATTTAATTCATTTCCCCATGTGACGTCCTGATCTTTGATTAATTTCCCCCAGTGTTGTCCTGATATTTAATAAATTTCCCCATGTGATGTCCTGATCTTTGATTAATTTCCCCCAGTGATGCCCTGATCTTTAATTCATTTCCCCCAGTGATGTCCTGATCTTTGATTAATTTCCCCCAGTGATGTCCTGATATTTAATTCATTTCCCCATATGATGCCCTGATCTTTGATTAATTTCCCCCAGTGATGTCCTGATATTTAATTCATTTCCCTATGTGATGTCCTGATCTTTGATTAATTTCCCCCAGTGATGTCCTGATCTTTGATTAATTTCCCCCTGTGATGTCCTGATATTTAATTCATTTCCCCATGTGATGTCCTGATCTATGATTAATTTCCCAGTGTTGTCCTGATATTTAATTCATTTCCCCATGTGATGTCCTGATCTTTGATTAATTTCCCCCAGTGTTGTCCTGATATTTAATTAATTTCCCCATGTGATGTCCTGATCTTTGATTAATTTCCCCCGTGATGCCCTGATCTTTAATTAATTTCCCCCAGTGATGTCCTGATCTTTGATTAATTTGCCCCAGTGATGTCCTGATATTTAATTCATTTCCCCATGTGATGCCATGATCTTTGATTAATTTCCCCCAGTGACGTCCTGATATGTAATTCATTTCCCCATGTGATGTCCTGATCTTTGATTAATTTCCCAGTGTTGTCCTGATATTTAATTCATTTCCCCATGTGATGTCCTGATCTTTGATTAATTTCCCCCAGTGTTGTCCTGATATTTAATTCATTTCCCCATGTGATGTCCTGATCTTTGATTAATTTCCCCCAGTGTTGTCCTGATATTTAATTAATTTCCCCATGTGATGTCCTGATCTTTGATTAATTTCCCCCAGTGATGCCCTGATCTTTAATTCATTTCCCCCAGTGATGTCCTGATCTTTGATTAATTTCCCCCAGTGATGTCCTGATATTTAATTCATTTCCCCATGTGATGCCCTGATCTTTGATTAATTTCCCCCAGTGATGTCCTGACATTTAATTCATTTCCCCATATGATGTCCTGATCTTTGATTAATTTCCCCCAGTGATGCCCTGATCATTGATTAATTTCCCCCAGTGATGTCCTGATATTTAATTCATTTCCCCATGTGATGTCCTGATCTTTGATTAATTTCCCAGTGTTGTCCTGATATTTAATTCATTTCCCCATGTGACGTCCTGATCTTTGATTAATTTCCCCCAGTGTTGTCCTGATATTTAATAAATTTCCCCATGTGATGTCCTGATCTTTGATTAATTTCCCCCAGTGATGCCCTGATCTTTAATTCATTTCCCCCAGTGATGTCCTGATCTTTGATTAATTTCCCCCAGTGATGTCCTGATATTTAATTCATTTCCCCATATGATGCCCTGATCTTTGATTAATTTCCCCCAGTGATGTCCTGATATTTAATTCATTTCCCTATGTGATGTCCTGATCTTTGATTAATTTCCCCCAGTGATGTCCTGATCTTTGATTAATTTCCCCCAGTGATGTCCTGATATTTAATTCATTTCCCCATGTGATGTCCTGATCTATGATTAATTTCCCAGTGTTGTCCTGATATTTAATTCATTTCCCCATGTGATGTCCTGATCTTTGATTAATTTCCCCCAGTGTTGTCCTGATATTTAATTAATTTCCCCATGTGATGTCCTGATCTTTGATTAATTTCCCCCAGTGATGCCCTGATCTTTAATTCATTTCCCCCAGTGATGTCCTGATCTTTGATTAATTTCCCCCAGTGATGTCCTGATATTTAATTCATTTCCCCATGTGATGTCGTGATCTTTGATTAATTTCCCAGTGTTGTCCTGATATTTAATTCATTTCCCCATGTGATGTCCTGATCTTTGATTAATTTCCCAGTGTTGTCCTGATATTTAATTCATTTCCCCATGTGATGTCCTGATCTTTGATTAATTTCCCCCAGTGTTGTCCTGATATTTAATTAATTTCCCCATGTGATGTCCTGATCTTTGATTAATTTCCCCCAGTGATGCCATGATCTTTAATTCATTTCCCCCATTGAAGTCCTGATCTTTGATTAATTTCCCCCAGTGATATCCTGATCTTTGATTAATTTTCCCCAGTGATGTCCTGATATTTAATTCATTTCCCCATGTGATGTCCTGATCTTTGATTAATTTCCCAGTGTTGTCCTGATATTTAATTCATTTCCCCATGTGATGTCCTGATCTTTGATTAATTTCCCCCAGTGTTGTCCTGATATTTAATTAATTTCCCCATGTGATGTCCTGATCTTTGATTAATTTCCCCCAGTGATGCCCTGATCTTTAATTCATTTCCCCCAGTGATGTCCTGATCTTTGATTAATTTCCCCCAGTGACGTCCTGATATTTAATTCATTTCCCCATGTGATGCCCTGATCTTTGATTAATTTCCCCCAGTGATGTCCTGATATTTAATTCATTTCCCCATGTGATGTCCTGATCTTTGATTAATTTCCCAGTGTTGTCCTGATATTTAATTCATTTCCCCATGTGATGTCCTGATCTTTGATTAATTTCCCCCAGTGTTGTCCTGATATTTAATTAATTTCCCCATGTGATGTCCTGATCTTTGATTAATTTCCCCCAGTGATGCCCTGATCTTTAATTCATTTCCCCCAGTGATGTCCTGATCTTTGATTAATTTCCCCCAGTGATGTCCTGATATTTAATTCATTTCCCCATGTGATGCCCTGATCTTTGATTAATTTCCCCCAGTGATGTCCTGATATTTAATTCATTTCCCCATGTGATGTCCTGATCTTTGATTAATTTCCCCCAGTGATGTCCTGATCTTTGATTAATTTCCCCCAGTGATGTTCTGATATTTAATTCATTTCCCCATGTGATGTCCTGATCTTTGATTAATTTCCCAGTGTTGTCCTGATATTTAATTCATTTCCCCATGTGATGTCCTGATCTTTGATTAATTTCCCCCAGTGTTGTCCTGATATTTAATTAATTTCCCCATGTGATGTCCTGATCTTTGATTAATTTCCCCCAGTGATGCCATGATCTTTAATTCATTTCCCCCATTGAAGTCCTGATCTTTGATTAATTTCCCCCAGTGATATCCTGATCTTTGATTAATTTTCCCCAGTGATGTCCTGATATTTAATTCATTTCCCCATGTGATGTCCTGATCTTTGATTAATTTCCCAGTGTTGTCCTGATATTTAATTCATTTCCCCATGTGATGTCCTGATCTTTGATTAATTTCCCCCAGTGTTGTCCTGATATTTAATTAATTTCCCCATGTGATGTCCTGATCTTTGATTAATTTCCCCCAGTGATGCCCTGATCTTTAATTCATTTCCCCCAGTGATGTCCTGATCTTTGATTAATTTCCCCCAGTGACGTCCTGATATTTAATTCATTTCCCCATGTGATGCCCTGATCTTTGATTAATTTCCCCCAGTGATGTCCTGATATTTAATTCATTTCCCCATGTGATGTCCTGATCTTTGATTAATTTCCCAGTGTTGTCCTGATATTTAATTCATTTCCCCATGTGATATTCTGATCTTTGATTAATTTCCCCCAGTGTTGTCCTGATATTTAATTAATTTCCCCATGTGATGTCCTGATCTTTGATTAATTTCCCCCAGTGATGCCCTGATCTTTAATTCATTTCCCCCAGTGATGTCCTGATCTTTGATTAATTTCCCCCAGTGATGTCCTGATATTTAATTCATTTCCCCATGTGATGCCCTGATCTTTGATTAATTTCCCCCAGTGACGTCCTGATATTTAATTCATTTCCCTATGTGATGTCCTGATCTTTGATTAATTTCCCCCAGTGATATCCTGATCTTTGATTCATTTCCCCCTGTGATGTCCTGATATTTAATTCATTTCCCCATGTGATGTCCTGATCTATGATTAATTTCCCAGTGTTGTCCTGATATTTAATTCATTTCCCCATGTGATGTCCTGATCTTTGATTAATTTCCCCCAGTGTTGTCCTGATATTTAATTAATTTCCCCATGTGATGCCCTGATCTTTGATTAATTTCCCCCGTGATGCCCTGATCTTTAATTCATTTCCCCCAGTGATGTCCTGATCTTTGATTAATTTCCCCCAGTGATGTCCTGATATTTAATTCATTTCCCCATGTGATGCCGTGATCTTTGATTAATTTCCCCCAGTGATGTCCTGATATTTAATTCATTTCCCCATGTGATGTCCTGATCTTTGATTAATTTCCCCCAGTGATGTCCTGATATTTAATTCATTTCCCCCAGTGATGTTCTGATCTTTGATTAATTTCCCCCAGTGATGTCCTGATATTTAATTCATTTCCCCATGTGATGCCCTGATCTTTGATTAATTTCCCCCAGTGATGTCCTGATATTTAATTCATTTCCCCATGTGATGTCCTGATCTTTGATTAATTTCCCCCAGTGATATCCTGATCTTTGATTAATTTCCCCCAGTGATGTCCTGATATTTAATTCATTTCCCCATGTGATGTCCTGATCTTTGATTAATTTCCCAGTGTTGTCCTGATATTTAATTCATTTCCCCATGTGATGTCCTGATCTTTGATTAATTTCCCCCAGTGTTGTCCTGATATTTAATTAATTTCCCCATGTGATGTCCTGATCTTTGATTAATTTCCCCCAGTGATGCCATGATCTTTAATTCATTTCCCCCATTGAAGTCCTGATCTTTGATTAATTTCCCCCAGTGATATCCTGATCTTTGATTAATTTTCCCCAGTGATGTCCTGATATTTAATTCATTTCCCCATGTGATGTCCTGATCTTTGATTAATTTCCCAGTGTTGTCCTGATATTTAATTCATTTCCCCATGTGATGTCCTGATCTTTGATTAATTTCCCCCAGTGTTGTCCTGATATTTAATTAATTTCCCCATGTGATGTCCTGATCTTTGATTAATTTCCCCCAGTGATGCCATGATCTTTAATTCATTTCCCCCATTGAAGTCCTGATCTTTGATTAATTTTCCCCAGTGATGTCCTGATATTTAATTCATTTCCCCATGTGATGTCCTGATCTTTGATTAATTTCCCAGTGTTGTCCTGATATTTAATTCATTTCCCCATGTGATGTCCTGATCTTTGATTAATTTCCCCCAGTGTTGTCCTGATATTTAATTAATTTCCCCATGTGATGTCCTGATCTTTGATTAATTTCCCCCAGTGATGCCCTGATCTTTAATTCATTTCCCCCAGTGATGTCCTGATCTTTGATTAATTTCCCCCAGTGACGTCCTGATATTTAATTCATTTCCCCATGTGATGCCCTGATCTTTGATTAATTTCCCCCAGTGATGTCCTGATATTTAATTCATTTCCCCATGTGATGTCCTGATCTTTGATTAATTTCCCAGTGTTGTCCTGATATTTAATTCATTTCCCCATGTGATGTCCTGATCTTTGATTAATTTCCCCCAGTGTTGTCCTGATATTTAATTAATTTCCCCATGTGATGTCCTGATCTTTGATTAATTTCCCCCAGTGATGCCCTGATCTTTAATTCATTTCCCCCAGTGATGTCCTGATCTTTGATTAATTTCCCCCAGTGATGTCCTGATATTTAATTCATTTCCCCATGTGATGCCCTGATCTTTGATTAATTTCCCCCAGTGATGTCCTGATATTTAATTCATTTCCCCATGTGATGTCCTGATCTTTGATTAATTTCCCCCAGTGATGTCCTGATCTTTGATTAATTTCCCCCAGTGATGTTCTGATATTTAATTCATTTCCCCATGTGATGTCCTGATCTTTGATTAATTTCCCAGTGTTGTCCTGATATTTAATTCATTTCCCCATGTGATGTCCTGATCTTTGATTAATTTCCCCCAGTGTTGTCCTGATATTTAATTAATTTCCCCATGTGATGTCCTGATCTTTGATTAATTTCCCCCAGTGATGCCATGATCTTTAATTCATTTCCCCCATTGAAGTCCTGATCTTTGATTAATTTCCCCCAGTGATATCCTGATCTTTGATTAATTTTCCCCAGTGATGTCCTGATATTTAATTCATTTCCCCATGTGATGTCCTGATCTTTGATTAATTTCCCAGTGTTGTCCTGATATTTAATTCATTTCCCCATGTGATGTCCTGATCTTTGATTAATTTCCCCCAGTGTTGTCCTGATATTTAATTAATTTCCCCATGTGATGTCCTGATCTTTGATTAATTTCCCCCAGTGATGCCCTGATCTTTAATTCATTTCCCCCAGTGATGTCCTGATCTTTGATTAATTTCCCCCAGTGACGTCCTGATATTTAATTCATTTCCCCATGTGATGCCCTGATCTTTGATTAATTTCCCCCAGTGATGTCCTGATATTTAATTCATTTCCCCATGTGATGTCCTGATCTTTGATTAATTTCCCAGTGTTGTCCTGATATTTAATTCATTTCCCCATGTGATATTCTGATCTTTGATTAATTTCCCCCAGTGTTGTCCTGATATTTAATTAATTTCCCCATGTGATGTCCTGATCTTTGATTAATTTCCCCCAGTGATGCCCTGATCTTTAATTCATTTCCCCCAGTGATGTCCTGATCTTTGATTAATTTCCCCCAGTGATGTCCTGATATTTAATTCATTTCCCCATGTGATGCCCTGATCTTTGATTAATTTCCCCCAGTGACGTCCTGATATTTAATTCATTTCCCTATGTGATGTCCTGATCTTTGATTAATTTCCCCCAGTGATATCCTGATCTTTGATTAATTTCCCCCTGTGATGTCCTGATATTTAATTCATTTCCCCATGTGATGTCCTGATCTATGATTAATTTCCCAGTGTTGTCCTGATATTTAATTCATTTCCCCATGTGATGTCCTGATCTTTGATTAATTTCCCCCAGTGTTGTCCTGATATTTAATTAATTTCCCCATGTGATGCCCTGATCTTTGATTAATTTCCCCCGTGATGCCCTGATCTTTAATTCATTTCCCCCAGTGATGTCCTGATCTTTGATTAATTTCCCCCAGTGATGTCCTGATATTTAATTCATTTCCCCATGTGATGCCGTGATCTTTGATTAATTTCCCCCAGTGATGTCCTGATATTTAATTCATTTCCCCATGTGATGTCCTGATCTTTGATTAATTTCCCCCAGTGATGTCCTGATATTTAATTCATTTCCCCCAGTGATGTTCTGATCTTTGATTAATTTCCCCCAGTGATGTCCTGATATTTAATTCATTTCCCCATGTGATGCCCTGATCTTTGATTAATTTCCCCCAGTGATGTCCTGATATTTAATTCATTTCCCCATGTGATGTCCTGATCTTTGATTAATTTCCCCCAGTGATATCCTGATCTTTGATTAATTTCCCCCAGTGATGTCCTGATATTTAATTCATTTCCCCATGTGATGTCCTGATCTTTGATTAATTTCCCAGTGTTGTCCTGATATTTAATTCATTTCCCCATGTGATGTCCTGATCTTTGATTAATTTCCCCCAGTGTTGTCCTGATATTTAATTAATTTCCCCATGTGATGTCCTGATCTTTGATTAATTTCCCCCAGTGATGCCATGATCTTTAATTCATTTCCCCCATTGAAGTCCTGATCTTTGATTAATTTCCCCCAGTGATATCCTGATCTTTGATTAATTTTCCCCAGTGATGTCCTGATATTTAATTCATTTCCCCATGTGATGTCCTGATCTTTGATTAATTTCCCAGTGTTGTCCTGATATTTAATTCATTTCCCCATGTGATGTCCTGATCTTTGATTAATTTCCCCCAGTGTTGTCCTGATATTTAATTAATTTCCCCATGTGATGTCCTGATCTTTGATTAATTTCCCCCAGTGATGCCCTGAACTTTAATTCATTTCCCCCAGTGATGTCCTGATCTTTGATTAATTTCCCCCAGTGATGTCCTGATATTTAATTCATTTCCCCATGTGATGCCCTGATCTTTGATTAATTTCCCCCAGTGATGTCCTGATATTTAATTCATTTCCCCATGTGATGTCCTGATCTTTGATTAATTTCCCCCAGTGATGTCCTGATCTTTGATTAATTTCCCCCAGTGATGTCCTGATATTTAATTCATTTCCCCATGTGATGTCCTGATCTTTGATTAATTTCCCAGTGTTGTCCTGATATTTAATTCATTTCCCCATGTGATATCCTGATCTTTGATTAATTTCCCCCAGTGTTGTCCTGATATTTAATTAATTTCCCCATGTGATGTCCTGATCTTTGAATAATTTCCCCCAGTGATGCCCTGATCTTTAATTCATTTCCCCCAGTGATGTCCTGATCTTTGATTAATTTCCCCCAGTGATGTCCTGATATTTAATTCATTTCCCCATGTGATGCCCTGATCTTTGATTAATTTCCCCCAGTGATGTCCTGATATTTAATTCATTTCCCTATGTGATGTCCTGATCTTTGATTAATTTCCCCCAGTGATGTCCTGATCTTTGATTAATTTCCCCCTGTGATGTCCTGATATTTAATTCATTTCCCCATGTGATGTCCTGATCTATGATTAATTTCCCAGTGTTGTCCTGATATTTAATTCATTTCCCCATGTGATGTCCTGATCTTTGATTAATTTCCCCCAGTGTTGTCCTGATATTTAATTAATTTCCCCATGTGATGTCCTGATCTTTGATTAATTTCCCCCGTGATGCCCTGATCTTTAATTCATTTCCCCCAGTGATGTCCTGATCTTTGATTAATTTCCCCCAGTGATGTCCTGATATTTAATTCATTTCCCCATGTGATGCCCTGATCTTTGATTAATTTCCCCCAGTGATGTCATGATATTTAATTCATTTCCCCATGTGATGTCCTGATCTTTGATTAATTTCCCAGTGTTGTCCTGATATTTAATTCATTTCCCCATGTGATGTCCTGATCTTTGATTAATTTCCCCCAGTGTTGTCCTGATATTTAATTAATTTCCCCCAGTGATGTATTGATCTTTGATTAATTTCCCCCAGTGTTGTCCTGATATTTAATTCATTTCCCCATGTGATGTCCTGATCTTTGATTAATTTCCCCCAGTGTTGTTCTGATATTTAATTAATTTCCCCATGTGATGTCCTGATCTTTGATTAATTTCCCCCAGTGATGCCCTGATCTTTAATTCATTTCCCCCAGTGAAGTCCTGATCTTTGATTAATTTCCCCCAGTGATGTCCTGATATTTAATTCATTTCCCCATGTGATGCCCTGATCTTTGATTAATTTCCCCCAGTGATGTCCTGACATTTAATTCATTTCCCCATGTGATGTCCTGATCTTTGATTAATTTCCCCCAGTGATGCCCTGATCTTTGATTAATTTCCCCCAGTGATGTGCTGATATTTAATTCATTTCCCCATGTGATGTCCTGATCTTTGATTAATTTCCCAGTGTTGTCCTGATATTTAATTCATTTCCCCATATGATGCCCTGATCTTTGATTAATTTCCCCCAGTGATGTCCTGATATTTAATTCATTTCCCTATGTGATGTCCTGATCTTTGATTAATTTCCCCCAGTGATGTCCTGATCTTTGATTAATTTCCCCCTGTGATGTCCTGATATTTAATTCATTTCCCCATGTGATGTCCTGATCTATGATTAATTTCCCAGTGTTGTCCTGATATTTAATTCATTTCCCCATGTGATGTCCTGATCTTTGATTAATTTCCCCCAGTGTTGTCCTGATATTTAATTAATTTCCCCATGTGATGTCCTGATCTTTGATTAATTTCCCCCGTGATGCCCTGATCTTTAATTCATTTCCCCCAGTGATGTCCTGATCTTTGATTAATTTGCCCCAGTGATGTCCTGATATTTAATTCATTTCCCCATGTGATGCCATGATCTTTGATTAATTTCCCCCAGTGACGTCCTGATATGTAATTCATTTCCCCATGTGATGTCCTGATCTTTGATTAATTTCCCAGTGTTGTCCTGATATTTAATTCATTTCCCCATGTGATGTCCTGATCTTTGATTAATTTCCCCCAGTGTTGTCCTGATATTTAATTAATTTCCCCCAGTGATGTCCTGATCTTTGATTAATTTCCCCCAGTGTTGTCCTGATATTTAATTCATTTCCCCATGTGATGTCCTGATCTTTGATTAATTTCCCCCAGTGTTGTCCTGATATTTAATTAATTTCCCCATGTGATGTCCTGATCTTTGATTAATTTCCCCCAGTGATGCCCTGATCTTTAATTCATTTCCCCCAGTGATGTCCTGATCTTTGATTAATTTCCCCCAGTGATGTCCTGATATTTAATTCATTTCCCCATGTGATGCCCTGATCTTTGATTAATTTCCCCCAGTGATGTCCTGACATTTAATTCATTTCCCCATGTGATGTCCTGATCTTTGATTAATTTCCCCCAGTGATGCCCTGATCATTGATTAATTTCCCCCAGTGATGTCCTGATATTTAATTCATTTCCCCATGTGATGTCCTGATCTTTGATTAATTTCCCAGTGTTGTCCTGATATTTAATTCATTTCCCCATGTGACGTCCTGATCTTTGATTAATTTCCCCCAGTGTTGTCCTGATATTTAATAAATTTCCCCATGTGATGTCCTGATCTTTGATTAATTTCCCCCAGTGATGCCCTGATCTTTAATTCATTTCCCCCAGTGATGTCCTGATCTTTGATTAATTTCCCCCAGTGATGTCCTGATATTTAATTCATTTCCCCATATGATGCCCTGATCTTTGATTAATTTCCCCCAGTGATGTCCTGATATTTAATTCATTTCCCTATGTGATGTCCTGATCTTTGATTAATTTCCCCCAGTGATGTCCTGATCTTTGATTAATTTCCCCCAGTGATGTCCTGATATTTAATTCATTTCCCCATGTGATGTCCTGATCTATGATTAATTTCCCAGTGTTGTCCTGATATTTAATTCATTTCCCCATGTGATGTCCTGATCTTTGATTAATTTCCCCCAGTGTTGTCCTGATATTTAATTAATTTCCCCATGTGATGTCCTGATCTTTGATTAATTTCCCCCAGTGATGCCCTGATCTTTAATTCATTTCCCCCAGTGATGTCCTGATCTTTGATTAATTTCCCCCAGTGATGTCCTGATATTTAATTCATTTCCCCATGTGATGTCGTGATCTTTGATTAATTTCCCAGTGTTGTCCTGATATTTAATTCATTTCCCCATGTGATGTCCTGATCTTTGATTAATTTCCCAGTGTTGTCCTGATATTTAATTCATTTCCCCATGTGATGTCCTGATCTTTGATTAATTTCCCCCAGTGTTGTCCTGATATTTAATTAATTTCCCCATGTGATGTCCTGATCTTTGATTAATTTCCCCCAGTGATGCCATGATCTTTAATTCATTTCCCCCATTGAAGTCCTGATCTTTGATTAATTTCCCCCAGTGATATCCTGATCTTTGATTAATTTTCCCCAGTGATGTCCTGATATTTAATTCATTTCCCCATGTGATGTCCTGATCTTTGATTAATTTCCCAGTGTTGTCCTGATATTTAATTCATTTCCCCATGTGATGTCCTGATCTTTGATTAATTTCCCCCAGTGTTGTCCTGATATTTAATTAATTTCCCCATGTGATGTCCTGATCTTTGATTAATTTCCCCCAGTGATGCCCTGATCTTTAATTCATTTCCCCCAGTGAAGTCCTGATCTTTGATTAATTTCCCCCAGTGACGTCCTGATTTTTAATTCATTTCCCCATGTGATGCCCTGATCTTTGATTAATTTCCCCCAGTGATGTCCTGATATTTAATTCATTTCCCCATGTGATGTCCTGATCTTTGATTAATTTCCCAGTGTTGTCCTGATATTTAATTCATTTCCCCATGTGATATTCTGATCTTTGATTAATTTCCCCCAGTGTTGTCCTGATATTTAATTAATTTCCCCATGTGATGTCCTGATCTTTGATTAATTTCCCCCAGTGATGCCCTGATCTTTAATTCATTTCCCCCAGTGATGTCCTGATCTTTGATTAATTTCCCCCAGTGATGTCCTGATATTTAATTCATTTCCCCATGTGATGCCCTGATCTTTGATTAATTTCCCCCAGTGACGTCCTGATATTTAATTCATTTCCCTATGTGATGTCCTGATCTTTGATTAATTTCCCCCAGTGATGTCCTGATCTTTGATTAATTTCCCCCTGTGATGTCCTGATATTTAATTCATTTCCCCATGTGATGTCCTGATCTATGATTAATTTCCCAGTGTTGTCCTGATATTTAATTCATTTCCCCATGTGATGTCCTGATCTTTGATTAATTTCCCCCAGTGTTGTCCTGATATTTAATTAATTTCCCCATGTGATGTCCTGATCTTTGATTAATTTCCCCCGTGATGCCCTGATCTTTAATTCATTTCCCCCAGTGATGTCCTGATCTTTGATTAATTTCCCCCAGTGATGTCCTGATATTTAATTCATTTCCCCATGTGATGCCGTGATCTTTGATTAATTTCCCCCAGTGATGTCCTGATATTTAATTCATTTCCCCATGTGATGTCCTGATCTTTGATTAATTTCCCCCAGTGATGTCCTGATATTTAATTCATTTCCCCCAGTGATGTTCTGATCTTTGATTAATTTCCCCCAGTGATGTCCTGATATTTAATTCATTTCCCCATGTGATGCCCTGATCTTTGATTAATTTCCCCCAGTGATGTCCTGATATTTAATTCATTTCCCCATGTGATGTCCTGATCTTTGATTAATTTCCCCCAGTGATATCCTGATCTTTGATTAATTTCCCCCAGTGATGTCCTGATATTTAATTCATTTCCCCATGTGATGTCCTGATCTTTGATTAATTTCCCAGTGTTGTCCTGATATTTAATTCATTTCCCCATGTGATGTCCTGATCTTTGATTAATTTCCCCCAGTGTTGTCCTGATATTTAATTAATTTCCCCATGTGATGTCCTGATCTTTGATTAATTTCCCCCAGTGATGCCATGATCTTTAATTCATTTCCCCCATTGAAGTCCTGATCTTTGATTAATTTCCCCCAGTGATATCCTGATCTTTGATTAATTTTCCCCAGTGATGTCCTGATATTTAATTCATTTCCCCATGTGATGTCCTGATCTTTGATTAATTTCCCAGTGTTGTCCTGATATTTAATTCATTTCCCCATGTGATGTCCTGATCTTTGATTAATTTCCCCCAGTGTTGTCCTGATATTTAATTAATTTCCCCATGTGATGTCCTGATCTTTGATTAATTTCCCCCAGTGATGCCCTGATCTTTAATTCATTTCCCCCAGTGATGTCCTGATCTTTGATTAATTTCCCCCAGTGATGTCCTGATATTTAATTCATTTCCCCATGTGATGCCCTGATCTTTGATTAATTTCCCCCAGTGATGTCCTGATATTTAATTCATTTCCCCATGTGATGTCCTGATCTTTGATTAATTTCCCCCAGTGATGTCCTGATCTTTGATTAATTTCCCCCAGTGATGTCCTGATATTTAATTCATTTCCCCATGTGATGTCCTGATCTTTGATTAATTTCCCAGTGTTGTCCTGATATTTAATTCATTTCCCCATGTGATATCCTGATCTTTGATTAATTTCCCCCAGTGTTGTCCTGATATTTAATTAATTTCCCCATGTGATGTCCTGATCTTTGAATAATTTCCCCCAGTGATGCCCTGATCTTTAATTCATTTCCCCCAGTGATGTCCTGATCTTTGATTAATTCCCCCAGTGATGTCCTGATATTTAATTCATTTCCCCATGTGATGCCCTGATCTTTGATTAATTTCCCCCAGTGATGTCCTGATATTTAATTCATTTCCCTATGTGATGTCCTGATCTTTGATTAATTTCCCCCAGTGATGTCCTGATCTTTGATTAATTTCCCCCTGTGATGTCCTGATATTTAATTCATTTCCCCATGTGATGTCCTGATCTATGATTAATTTCCCAGTGTTGTCCTGATATTTAATTCATTTCCCCATGTGATGTCCTGATCTTTGATTAATTTCCCCCAGTGTTGTCCTGATATTTAATTAATTTCCCCATGTGATGTCCTGATCTTTGATTAATTTCCCCCGTGATGCCCTGATCTTTAATTCATTTCCCCCAGTGATGTCCTGATCTTTGATTAATTTCCCCCAGTGATGTCCTGATCTTTGATTAATTTCCCCCAGTGATGCCCTGATCTTTGATTAATTTCCCCCAGTGATGTGCTGATATTTAATTCATTTCCCCATGTGATGTCCTGATCTTTGATTAATTTCCCAGTGTTGTCCTGATATTTAATTCATTTCCCCATGTGACGTCCTGATCTTTGATTAATTTCCCCCAGTGTTGTCCTGATATTTAATAAATTTCCCCATGTGATGTCCTGATCTTTGATTAATTTCCCCCAGTGATGCCCTGATCTTTAATTCATTTCCCCCAGTGATGTCCTGATCTTTGATTAATTTCCCCCAGTGATGTCCTGATATTTAATTCATTTCCCCTTATGATGCCCTGATCTTTGATTAATTTCCCCCAGTGATGTCCTGATATTTAATTCATTTCCCTATGTGATGTCCTGATCTTTGATTGATTTCCCCCAGTGATGTCCTGATCTTTGATTAATTTCCCCCTGTGATGTCCTGATATTTAATTCATTTCCCCATGTGATGTCCTGATCTATGATTAATTTCCCAGTGTTGTCCTGATATTTAATTCATTTCCCCATGTGATGTCCTGATCTTTGATTAATTTCCCCCAGTGTTGTCCTGATATTTAATTAATTTCCCCATGTGATGTCCTGATCTTTGATTAATTTCCCCCGTGATGCCCTGATCTTTAATTCATTTCCCCCAGTGATGTCCTGATCTTTGATTAATTTGCCCCAGTGATGTCCTGATATTTAATTCATTTCCCCATGTGATGCCATGATCTTTGATTAATTTCCCCAGTGACGTCCTGATATTTAATTCATTTCCCCATGTGATGTCCTGATCTTTGATTAATTTCCCAGTGTTGTCCTGATATTTAATTCATTTCCCCATGTGATGTCCTGATCTTTGATTAATTTCCCCCAGTGTTGTCCTGATATTTAATTAATTTCCCCCAGTGATGTCCTGATCTTTGATTAATTTCCCCCAGTGTTGTCCTGATATTTAATTCATTTCCCCATGTGATGTCCTGATCTTTGATTAATTTCCCCCAGTGTTGTCCTGATATTTAATTAATTTCCCCATGTGATGTCCTGATCTTTGATTAATTTCCCCCAGTGATGCCCTGATCTTTAATTCATTTCCCCCAGTGATGTCCTGATCTTTGATTAATTTCCCCCAGTGATGTCCTGATATTTAATTCATTTCCCCATGTGATGCCCTGATCTTTGATTAATTTCCCCCAGTGATGTCCTGACATTTAATTCATTTCCCCATGTGATGTCCTGATCTTTGATTAATTTCCCCCAGTGATGCCCTGATCTTTGATTAATTTCCCCCAGTGATGTCCTGATATTTAATTCATTTCCCCATGTGATGTCCTGATCTTTGATTAATTTCCCAGTGTTGTCCTGATATTTAATTCATTTCCCCATGTGACGTCCTGATCTTTGATTAATTTCCCCCAGTGTTGTCCTGATATTTAATAAATTTCCCCATGTGATGTCCTGATCTTTGATTAATTTCCCCAGTGATGCCCTGATCTTTAATTCATTTCCCCAGTGATGTCCTGATCTTTGATTAATTTCCCCCAGTGATGTCCTGATATTTAATTCATTTCCCCATATGATGCCCTGATCTTTGATTAATTTCCCCCAGTGATGTCCTGATATTTAATTCATTTCCCTATGTGATGTCCTGATCTTTGATTAATTTCCCCCAGTGATGTCCTGATCTTTGATTAATTTCCCCCAGTGATGTCCTGATATTTAATTCATTTCCCCATGTGATGTCCTGATCTATGATTAATTTCCCAGTGTTGTCCTGATATTTAATTCATTTCCCATGTGATGTCCTGATCTTTGATTAATTTCCCCCCAGTGTTGTCCTGATATTTAATTAATTTCCCCATGTGATGTCCTGATCTTTGATTAATTTCCCCCAGTGATGCCCTGATCTTAATTCATTTCCCCCAGTGATGTCCTGATCTTTGATTAATTTCCCCCAGTGATGTCCTGATATTTAATTCATTTCCCCATGTGATGTCGTGATCTTTGATTAATTTCCCAGTGTTGTCCTGATATTTAATTCATTTCCCATGTGATGTCCTGATCTTTGATTAATTTCCCCAGTGTTGTCCTGATATTTAATTAATTTCCCCCAGTGATATCTTGATCTTTGATTAATTTCCCCCAGTGATATCCTGATCTTTGATTAATTTCCCCAGTGATGCCCTGATCTTTAATTCATTTCCCCCAGTGATGTCCTGATCTTTGATTAATTTCCCCAGTGATGTCCTGATATTTAATTCATTTCCCCATGTGATGCCCTGATCTTTGATTAATTTCCCCAGTGATGTCCTGACATTTAATTCATTTCCCCTTGTGATGTCCTGATCTTTGATTAATTTCCCCCAGTGATGCCCTGATCTTTGATTAATTTCCCCCAGTGATGTCCTGATATTTAATTCATTTCCCATGTGATGTCCTGATCTATGATTAATTTCCCAGTGTTGTCCTGATATTTAATTCATTTCCCCATGTGATGTCCTGATCTTTGATTAATTTCCCCCAGTGTTGTCCTGATATTTAATTAATTTCCCCATGTGATGTCCTGATCTTTGATTAATTTCCCCCAGTGATGCCCTGATCTTTAATCATTTCCCCAGTGATGTCCTGATCTTTGATTAATTTTCCCCAGTGATGTCCTGATATTTAATTCATTTCCCCATGTGATGCCCTGATCTTTGATTAATTTCCCCCAGTGATGTCCTGATATTTAATTCATTTCCCCATGTGATGTCCTGATCTTTGATTAATTTCCCAGTGTTGTCCTGATATTTAATTCATTCCCCATGTGATGTCCTAATCTTTGATTAATTTCCCCCAGTGTTGTCCTGATATTTAATTAATTTCCCCAGTGATGTCCTGATCTTTGATTAATTTCCCCCAGTGTTGTCCTGATATTTAATTAATTTCCCCATGTGATGTCCTGATCTTTGATCAATTTCCCCCAGTGATGCCCTGATCTTTAATTCATTTCCCCCACTGAAGTCCTGATCTTTGATTAATTTCCCCCAGTGATATCCTGATCTTTGATTAATTTCCCCCAGTGATGTCCTGATATTTAATTCATTTCCCATGTGATGTCCTGATCTTTGATTAATTTCCCAGTGTTGTCCTGATATTTAATTCATTTCCCCATGTGATGTCCTGATCTTTGATTAATTTCCCCCAGTGTTGTCCTGATATTTAATTAATTTCCCCATGTGATGTCCTGATCTTTGATTAATTTCCCCCAGTGATGCCCTGATCTATAATTCATTTCCCCCAGTGATGTCCTGATCTTTGATTAATTTCCCCCAGTGATGTCCTGATATTTAATTCATTTCCCCATGTGATGTCCTGATCTTTGATTAATTTCCCAGTGTTGTCCTGATATTTAATTCATTTCCCCATGTGATGTCCTGATCTTTGATTAATTTCCCCCAGTGTTGTCCTGATCTTTGATTAATTTCCCCCAGTGTTGTCCTGATATTTAATTAATTTCCCCATGTGATGTCCTGATCTTTGATCAATTTCCCCCAGTGATGCCCTGATCTTTAATTCATTTCCCCCAGTGAAGTCCTGATCTTTGATTAATTTCCCCCAGTGATATCCTGATCTTTGATTAATTTCCCCAGTGATGTCCTGATATATAATTCATTCCCATGTGATGTCCTGATCTTTGATTAATTTCCCCCAGTGTTGTCCTGATATTTAATTAATTTCCCCATGTGATGTCCTGATCTTTGATCAATTTCCCACAGTGATGCCCTGATCTTTAATTCATTTCCCCCAGTGATGTCCTGATCTTTGATTAATTTCCCCAGTGATGTCCTGATATTTAATTCATTTCCCCATGTGATGCCCTGATCTTTGATTAATTTCCCCCAGTGATGTCCTGACATTTAATTCATTTCCCCTTGTGATGTCCTGATCTTTGATTAATTTCCCCCAGTGATGCCCTGATCTTTGATTAATTTCCCCCAGTGATGTCCTGATATTTAATTCATTTCCCCATGTGATGTCCTGATCTTTGATTAATTTCCCAGTGTTGTCCTGATATTTAATTCATTTCCCCATGTGACGTCCTGATCTTTGATTAATTTCCCCAGTGTTGTCCTGATATTTAATTAATTTCCCCATGTGATGTCCTGATCTTTGATTAATTTCCCCCAGTGATGCCCTGATCTTTAATTCATTTCCCCCAGTGATGTCCTGATCTTTGATTAATTTCCCCCAGTGATGTCCTGATATTTAATTCATTTCCCCATGTGATGCCCTGATCTTTGATTAATTTCCCCCAGTGATGTCCTGATATTTAATTCATTTCCCTATGTGATGTCCTGATCTTCGATTAATTTCCCCCAGTGATGTCCTGATCTTTGATTAATTTCCCCCAGTGATGTCCTGATATTTAATTCATTTCCCCATGTGATGTCCTGATCTTTGATTAATTTCCCAGTGTTGTCCTGATATTTAATTCATTTCCCTATGTGATGTCCTGATCTTTGATTCATTTCCCCCAGTGATGTCCTGATCTTGGATTAATTTTCCCCAGTGATGTCCTGATATTTAATTCATTTCCCCATGTGATGCCCTGATCTTTGATTAATTTCCCCCAGTGATGTCCTGATATTTAATTCATTTCCCCATGTGATGTCCTGATCTTTGATTAATTTCCCAGTGTTGTCCTGATATTTAATTCATTTCCCCATGTGATGTCCTGATCTTTGATTAATTTCCCCCAGTGTTGTCCTGATATTTAATTAATTTCCCCCAGTGATGTCCTGATCTTTGATTAATTTCCCCCAGTATTGTCCTGATCTTTGATTAATTTCCCCCAGTGATATCCTGATCTTTGATTAATTTCCCCCAGTGATGTCCTGATATTTAATTCATTTCCCCATGTGATGTCCTGATCTTTGATTAATTTCCCAGTGTTGTCCTGATATTTAATTCATTTCCCCATGTGATGTCCTGATCTTTGATAAATTTCCCCCAGTGTTGTCCTGATATTTAATTAATTTCCCCATGTGATGTCCTGATCTTTGATTAATTTCCCCCAGTGATGCCCTGATCTTTAATTCATTACCCCCAGTGATGTCCTGATCTTTGATTAATTTCCCCCAGTGATGTCCTGATATTTAATTCATTTCCCCATGTGATGCCCTGATCTTTGATTAATTTCCCCCAGTGATGTCCTGACATTTAATTCATTTCCCCATGTGATGTCCTGATCTTTGATTAATTTCCCCCAGTGATGCCCTGATCTTTGATTAATTTCCCCCAGTGATGTACTGATATTTAATTCATTTCCCTATGTGATGTCCTGATCTTTGATTAATTTCCCCCAGTGATGTCCTGATCTTTGATTAATTTCCCCCAGTGATGTCCTGATATTTAATTCATTTCCCCATGTGATGTCCTGATCTATGATTAATTTCCCAGTGTTGTCCTGATATTTAATTCATTTCCCCATGTGATGTCCTGATCTTTGATTAATTTCCCCCAGTGTTGTCCTGATATTTAATTAATTTCCCCATGTGATGTCCTGATCTTTGATTAATTTCCCCCAGTGATACCCTGACCTTTAATTCATTTCCCCCAGTGATGTCCTGATCTTTGATTAATTTTCCCCAGTGATGTCCTGATATTTAATTCATTTCCCCATGTGATGCCCTGATCTTTGATTAATTGCCCCCAGTGATGTCCTGATATTTAATTCATTTCCCCATGTGATGTCCTGATCTTTGATTAATTTCCCCCAGTGTTGTCCTGATATTTAATTAATTTCCCCATGTGATGTCCTGATCTTTGATTAATTTCCCCCAGTGATGCCCTGATCTTTAATTCATTTCCCCCAGTGATGTCCTGATCTTTGATTAATTTCCCCCAGTGTTGTCCTGATATTTAATTAATTTCCCCCAGTGATATCCTGATCTTTGATTAATTTCCCCCAGTGATATCCTGATCTTTGATTAATTTCCCCCAGTGATGCCCTGATCTTTAATTCATTTCCCCCAGTGATGTCCTGATCTTTGATTAATTTCCCCCAGTGATGTCCTGATATTTAATTCATTTCCCCATGTGATGCCCTGATCTTTGATTAATTTCCCCCAGTGATGTCCTGACATTTAATTCATTTCCCCTTGTGATGTCCTGATCTTTGATTAATTTCCCCCAGTGATGCCCTGATCTTTGATTAATTTCCCCCAGTGATGTCCTGATATTTAATTCATTTCCCCATGTGATGTCCTGATCTATGATTAATTTCCCAGTGTTGTCCTGATATTTAATTCATTTCCCCATGTGATGTCCTGATCTTTGATTAATTTCCCCCAGTGTTGTCCTGATATTTAATTAATTTCCCCATGTGATGTCCTGATCTTTGATTAATTTCCCCCAGTGATGCCCTGATCTTTAATTCATTTCCCCCAGTGATGTCCTGATCTTTGATTAATTTTCCCCAGTGATGTCCTGATATTTAATTCATTTCCCCATGTGATGCCCTGATCTTTGATTAATTTCCCCCAGTGATGTCCTGATATTTAATTCATTTCCCCATGTGATGTCCTGATCTTTGATTAATTTCCCAGTGTTGTCCTGATATTTAATTCATTTCCCCATGTGATGTCCTAATCTTTGATTAATTTCCCCCAGTGTTGTCCTGATATTTAATTAATTTCCCCCAGTGATGTCCTGATCTTTGATTAATTTCCCCCAGTGTTGTCCTGATATTTAATTAATTTCCCCATGTGATGTCCTGATCTTTGATCAATTTCCCCCAGTGATGCCCTGATCTTTAATTCATTTCCCCCACTGAAGTCCTGATCTTTGATTAATTTCCCCCAGTGATATCCTGATCTTTGATTAATTTCCCCCAGTGATGTCCTGATATTTAATTCATTTCCCCATGTGATGTCCTGATCTTTGATTAATTTCCCAGTGTTGTCCTGATATTTAATTCATTTCCCCATGTGATGTCCTGATCTTTGATTAATTTCCCCCAGTGTTGTCCTGATATTTAATTAATTTCCCCATGTGATGTCCTGATCTTTGATTAATTTCCCCCAGTGATGCCCTGATCTTTAATTCATTTCCCCCAGTGATGTCCTGATCTTTGATTAATTTCCCCCAGTGTTGTCCTGATATTTAATTAATTTCCCCCAGTGATATCCTGATCTTTGATTAATTTCCCCCAGTTTTGTCCTGATATTTACTTAATTTCCCCATGTGATGTCCTGATCTTTGATCAATTTCCCCCAGTGATGCCCTGATCTTTAATTCATTTCCCCCAGTGAAGTCCTGATCTTTGATTAATTTCCCCCAGTGATATCCTGATCTTTGATTAATTTCCCCAGTGATGTCCTGATATATAATTCATTTCCCCATGTGATGTCCTGATCTTTGATTAATTTCCCCCAGTGTTGTCCTGATATTTAATTAATTTCCCCATGTGATGTCCTGATCTTTGATTAATTTCCCCCAGTGATGCCCTGATCTTTAATTCATTTCCCCCAGTGATGTCCTGATCTTTGATTAATTTCCCCCAGTGATGTCCTGATATTTAATTCATTTCCCCATGTGATGCCCTGATCTTTGATTAATTTCCCCCAGTGATGTCCTGACATTTAATTCATTTCCCCTTGTGATGTCCTGATCTTTGATTAATTTCCCCCAGTGATGTCCTGATATTTAATTCATTTCCCCATGTGATGCCCTGATCTTTGATTAATTTCCCCCAGTGATGTCCTGACATTTAATTCATTTCCCCATGTGATGTCCTGATCTTTGATTAATTTCCCCCAGTGATGCCCTGATCTTTGATTAATTTCCCCCAGTGATGTACTGATATTTAATTCATTTCCCTATGTGATGTCCTGATCTTTGATTAATTTCCCCCAGTGATGTCCTGATCTTTGATTAATTTCCCCCAGTGATGTCCTGATATTTAATTCATTTCCCCATGTGATGCCCTGATCTTTGATTAATTGCCCCCAGTGATGTCCTGATATTTAATTCATTTCCCCATGTGATGTCCTGATCTTTGATTAATTTCCCCCAGTGTTGTCCTGATATTTAATTAATTTCCCCATGTGATGTCCTGATCTTTGATTAATTTCCCCCAGTGATGCCCTGATCTTTAATTCATTTCCCCCAGTGATGTCCTGATCTTTGATTAATTTCCCCCAGTGATGTCCTGATATTTAATTCATTTCCCCATGTGATGTCGTGATCTTTGATTAATTTCCCAGTGTTGTCCTGATATTTAATTCATTTCCCCATGTGATGTCCTGATCTTTGATTAATTTCCCCCAGTGTTGTCCTGATATTTAATTAATTTCCCCCAGTGATATCCTGATCTTTGATTAATTTCCCCCAGTGAAATCCTGATCTTTGATTAATTTCCCCCAGTGATGCCCTGATCTTTAATTCATTTCCCCCAGTGATGTCCTGATCTTTGATTAATTTCCCCCAGTGATGTCCTGATATTTAATTCATTTCCCCATGTGATGCCCTGATCTTTGATTAATTTCCCCCAGTGATGTCCTGACATTTAATTCATTTCCCCTTGTGATGTCCTGATCTTTGATTAATTTCCCCCAGTGATGCCCTGATCTTTGATTAATTTCCCCCAGTGATGTCCTGATATTTAATTCATTTCCCCATGTGATGTCCTGATCTATGATTAATTTCCCAGTGTTGTCCTGATATTTAATTCATTTCCCCATGTGATGTCCTGATCTTTGATTAATTTCCCCCAGTGTTGTCCTGATATTTAATTAATTTCCCCATGTGATGTCCTGATCTTTGATTAATTTCCCCCAGTGATGCCCTGATCTTTAATTCATTTCCCCCAGTGATGTCCTGATCTTTGATTAATTTTCCCCAGTGATGTCCTGATATTTAATTCATTTCCCCATGTGATGCCCTGATCTTTGATTAATTTCCCCCAGTGATGTCCTGATATTTAATTCATTTCCCCATGTGATGTCCTGATCTTTGATTAATTTCCCAGTGTTGTCCTGATATTTAATTCATTTCCCCATGTGATGTCCTAATCTTTGATTAATTTCCCCCAGTGTTGTCCTGATATTTAATTAATTTCCCCCAGTGATGTCCTGATCTTTGATTAATTTCCCCCAGTGTTGTCCTGATATTTAATTAATTTCCCCATGTGATGTCCTGATCTTTGATCAATTTCCCCCAGTGATGCCCTGATCTTTAATTCATTTCCCCCACTGAAGTCCTGATCTTTGATTAATTTCCCCCAGTGATATCCTGATCTTTGATTAATTTCCCCCAGTGATGTCCTGATATTTAATTCATTTCCCCATGTGATGTCCTGATCTTTGATTAATTTCCCAGTGTTGTCCTGATATTTAATTCATTTCCCCATGTGATGTCCTGATCTTTGATTAATTTCCCCCAGTGTTGTCCTGATATTTAATTAATTTCCCCATGTGATGTCCTGATCTTTGATTAATTTCCCCCAGTGATGCCCTGATCTTTAATTCATTTCCCCCAGTGATGTCCTGATCTTTGATTAATTTCCCCCAGTGATGTCCTGATATTTAATTCATTTCCCCATGTGATGTCCTGATCTTTGATTAATTTCCCAGTGTTGTCCTGATATTTAATTCATTTCCCCATGTGATGTCCTGATCTTTGATTAATTTCCCCCAGTGTTGTCCTGATATTTAATTAATTTCCCCCAGTGATATCCTGATCTTTGATTAATTTCCCCCAGTTTTGTCCTGATATTTACTTAATTTCCCCATGTGATGTCCTGATCTTTGATCAATTTCCCCCAGTGATGCCCTGATCTTTAATTCATTTCCCCCAGTGAAGTCCTGATCTTTGATTAATTTCCCCCAGTGATATCCTGATCTTTGATTAATTTCCCCAGTGATGTCCTGATATATAATTCATTTCCCCATGTGATGTCCTGATCTTTGATTAATTTCCCCCAGTGTTGTCCTGATATTTAATTAATTTCCCCATGTGATGTCCTGATCTTTGATTAATTTCCCCCAGTGATGCCCTGATCTTTAATTCATTTCCCCCAGTGATGTCCTGATCTTTGATTAATTTCCCCCAGTGATGTCCTGATATTTAATTCATTTCCCCATGTGATGCCCTGATCTTTGATTAATTTCCCCCAGTGATGTCCTGACATTTAATTCATTTCCCCTTGTGATGTCCTGATCTTTGATTAATTTCCCCCAGTGATGCCCTGATCTTTGATTAATTTCCCCCAGTGATGTCCTGATATTTAATTCATTTCCCCATGTGATGTCCTGATCTTTGATTAATTTCCCAGTGTTGTCCTGATATTTAATTCATTTCCCCATGTGACGTCCTGATCTTTGATTAATTTCCCCCAGTGTTGTCCTGATATTTAATTAATTTCCCCATGTGATGTCCTGATCTTTGATTAATTTCCCCCAGTGATGCCCTGATCTTTAATTCATTTCCCCCAGTGATGTCCTGATCTTTGATTAATTTCCCCCAGTGATGTCCTGATATTTAATTCATTTCCCCATGTGATGCCCTGATCTTTGATTAATTTCCCCCAGTGATGTCCTGATATTTAATTCATTTCCCTATGTGATGTCCTGATCTTTGATTAATTTCCCCCAGTGATGTCCTGATCTTTGATTAATTTCCCCCAGTGATGTCCTGATATTTAATTCATTTCCCCATGTGATGTCCTGATCTTTGATTAATTTCCCAGTGTTGTCCTGATATTTAATTCGTTTCCCTATGTGATGTCCTGATCTTTGATTCATTTCCCCCAGTGATGTCCTGATCTTGGATTAATTTTCCCCAGTGATGTCCTGATATTTAATTCATTTCCCCATGTGATGCCCTGATCTTTGATTAATTTCCCCCAGTGATGTCCTGATATTTAATTCATTTCCCCATGTGATGTCCTGATCTTTGATTAATTTCCCAGTGTTGTCCTGATATTTAATTCATTTCCCCATGTGATGTCCTGATCTTTGATTAATTTCCCCCAGTGTTGTCCTGATATTTAATTAATTTCCCCCAGTGATGTCCTGATCTTTGATTAATTTCCCCCAGTATTGTCCTGATCTTTGATTAATTTCCCCCAGTGATATCCTGATCTTTGATTAATTTCCCCCAGTGATGTCATGATATTTAATTCATTTCCCCATGTGATGTCCTGATCTTTGATTAATTTCCCAGTGTTGTCCAGATATTTAATTCATTTCCCCATGTGATGTCCTGATCTTTGATAAATTTCCCCCAGTGTTGTCCTGATATTTAATTAATTTCCCCATGTGATGTCCTGATCTTTGATTAATTTCCCCCGTGATGCCCTGATCTTTAATTCATTTCCCCCAGTGATGTCCTGATCTTTGATTAATTTCCCCCAGTGATGTCCTGATATTTAATTCATTTCCCCATGTGATGCCCTGATCTTTGATTAATTTCCCCCAGTGATGTCCTGACATTTAATTCATTTCCCCATGTGATGTCCTGATCTTTGATTAATTTCCCCCAGTGATGCCCTGATCTTTGATTAATTTCCCCCAGTGATGTACTGATATTTAATTCATTTCCCTATGTGATGTCCTGATCTTTGATTAATTTCCCCCAGTGATGTCCTGATCTTTGATTAATTTCCCCCAGTGATGTCCTGATATTTAATTCATTTCCCCATGTGATGTCCTGATCTATGATTAATTTCCCAGTGTTGTCCTGATATTTAATTCATTTCCCCATGTGATGTCCTGATCTTTGATTAATTTCCCCCAGTGTTGTCCTGATATTTAATTAATTTCCCCATGTGATGTCCTGATCTTTGATTAATTTCCCCCAGTGATACCCTGACCTTTAATTCATTTCCCCCAGTGATGTCCTGATCTTTGATTAATTTTCCCCAGTGATGTCCTGATATTTAATTCATTTCCCCATGTGATGCCCTGATCTTTGATTAATTGCCCCCAGTGATGTCCTGATATTTAATTCATTTCCCCATGTGATGTCCTGATCTTTGATTAATTTCCCAGTGTTGTCCTGATATTTTATTAATTTCCCCCAGTGATATCCTGATCTTTGATTAATTTCCCCCAGTGATGTCCTGATATTTAATTCATTTCCCCATGTGATGTCCTGATCTATGATTAATTTCCCAGTGTTGTCCTGATATTTAATTCATTTCCCCATGTGATGTCCTGATCTTTGATTAATTTCCCCCAGTGTTGTCCTGATATTTAATTAATTTCCCCATGTGATGTCCTGATCTTTGATTAATTTCCCCCAGTGATGCCCTGATCTTTAATTCATTTCCCCCAGTGATGTCCTGATCTTTGATTAATTTCCCCCAGTGATGTCCTGATATTTAATTCATTTCCCCATGTGATGCCCTGATCTTTGATTAATTTCCCCCAGTGATGTCCTGACATTTAATTCATTTCCCCATGTGATGTCCTCATCTTTGATTAATTTCCCCCAGTGATGCCCTGATCTTTGATTAATTTCCCCCAGTGATGTACTGATATTTAATTCATTTCCCCATGTGATGTCCTGATCTTTGATTAATTTCCCAGTGTTGTCCTGATATTTAATTCATTTCCCCATGTGACGTCCTGATCTTTGATTAATTTCCCCCAGTGTTGTCCTGATATTTAATTAATTTCCCCATGTGATGTCCTGATCTTTGATTAATTTCCCCCAGTGATGCCCTGATCTTTAATTCATTTCTCCCAGTGATGTCCTGATCTTTGATTAATTTCCCCCAGTGATGTCCTGATATTTAATTCATTTCCCCATGTGATGCCCTGATCTTTGATTAATTTCCCCCAGTGATGTCCTGATATTAAATTCATTTCCCCATGTGATGTCCTGATCTTTGATTAATTTCCCCCAGTGATGTCCTGATCTTTGATTAATTTCCCCCAGTGATGTCCTGATATTTAATTCATTTCCCCATGTGATGTCCTGATCTTTGATTAATTTCCCAGTGTTGTCCTGATATTTAATTCATTTCCCCATGTGATGTCCTGATCTTTGATTAATTTCCCCCAGTGTTGTCCTGATATTTAATTAATTTCCCCATGTGATGTCCTGATCTTTGATTAATTTCCCCCAGTGATGCCCTGATCTTTAATTCATTTCCCCCAGTGATGTCCTGATCTTTGATTAATTTCCCCCAGTGATGTCCTGATATTTAATTCATTTCCCCATGTGATGCCCTGATCTTTGATTAATTTCCCCCAGTGATGTCCTGATATTTAATTCATTTCCCCATGTGATGTCCTGATCTATGATTAATTTCCCAGTGTTGTCCTGATATTTAATTCATTTCCCCATGTGATGTCCTGATCTTTGATTAATTTCCCCCAGTGTTGTCCTGATATTTAATTAATTACACCCAGTGATGTCCTGATCTTTGATTAATTTCCCCCAGTGTTGTCCTGATATTTAATTAATTTCCCCATGTGATGTCCTGATCTTTGATCAATTTCCCCCAGTGATGCCCTGATCTTTAATTCATTTCCCCCAGTGATGTCCTGATCTTTGATTAATTTCCCCCAGTGATGTCCTGATATTTAATTCATTTCCCCATGTGATGCCCTGATCTTTGATTAATTTCCCCCAGTGATGACCTGATATTTAATTCATTTCCCCATGTGATGTCCTGATCTTTGATTAATTTCACAGTGTTGTCCTGATATTTAATTCATTTCCCCATGTGATGTCCTGATCTTTGATTAATTTCCCCCAGTGATGTCCTGATCTTTGATTAATTTCCCCCAGTGATGTCCTGATATTTAATTCATTTCCCCATGTGATGCCCTGATCTTTAATTAGTTTCCCCCAGTGATGTCCTGATATTTAATTCATTTCCCAGAGTTGTCCTGATATTTAATTCATTTCCCCATGTGATGTCCTGATCTTTGATTAATTTCCCCCAGTGTTGTCCTGATATTTAATTAATTTCCCCCAGTGATGTCCTGATCTTTGATTAATTTCCCCCAGTGTTGTCCTGATATTTACTTAATTTCCCCCAGTGATATCCTGATCTTTGATTAATTTCCCCCAGTGATGTCCTGATATTTAATTCATTTCCCCATGTGACGTCCTGATCTTTGATTAATTTCCCAGTGTTGTCCTGATATTTAATTCATTTCCCCATGTGATGTCCTGATCTTTGATTAATATCCCCCAGTGATGCCCTGATCGTTAATTCATTTCCCCCAGTGATGTCCTGATCTTTGATTAATTTCCCCCAGTGATGTCCTGATATTTAATTCATTTCCCCATGTGATGCCCTGATCTTTGATTAATTTCCCCCAGTGATGTCCTGACATTTAATTCATTTCTCCATGTGATGTCCTGATCTTTGATTAATTTCCCCCAGTGATGCCCTGATCTTTGATTAATTTCCCCCAGTGATGTCCTGATATTTAATTCATTTCCCCATGTGATGTCCTGATCTTTGATTAATTTCCCAGTGTTGTCCTGATATTTAATTCATTTCCCCATGTGACGTCCTGATCTTTGATTAATTTCCCCCAGTGTTGTCCTGATATTTAATTAATTTCCCCATGTGATGTCCTGATCTTTGATTAATTTCCCCCAGTGATGCCCTGATCTTTAATTCATTTCCCCCAGTGATGTCCTGATCTTTGATTAATTTCCCCCAGTGTTGTCCTGATATTTAATTCATTTCCCCATGTGATGCCCTGATCTTTGATTAATTTCCCCCAGTGATGTCCTGATATTTAATTCATTTCCCCATGTGATGTCCTGATCTTTGATTAATTTCCCCCAGTGATGTCCTGATCTTTGCTTAATTTCCCCCAGTGATGTCCTGATATTTAATTCATTTCCCCATGTGATGTCCTGATCTTTGATTAATTTCCCAGTGTTGTCCTGATATTTAATTCATTTCCCCATGTGATGTCCTGATCTTTGATTAATTTCCCCCAGTGTTGTCCTGATATTTAATTAATTTCCCCATGTGATGTCCTGATCTTTGATTAATTTCCCCCAGTGATGCCCTGATCTTTAATTCATTTCCCCCAGTGATGTCCTGATCTTCGATTAATTTCCCCCAGTGATGTCCTGATATTTAATTCATTTCCCCATGTGATGCCCTGATCTTTGATTAATTTCCCCCAGTGATGTCCTGATATTTAATTCATTTCCCCATGTGATGTCCTGATCTATGGTTAATTTCCCAGTGTTGTCCTGATATTTAATTCATTTCCCCATGTGATGTCCTGATCTTTGATTAATTTCCCCCAGTGTTGTCCTGATATTTAATTAATTTCCCCCAGTGATGTCCTGATCTTTGATTAATTTCCCCCAGTGTTGTCGTGATATTTAATTAATTTCCCCATGTGATGTCCTGATCTTTGATCAATTTCCCCCAGTGATGCCCTGATCTTTAATTCATTTCCCCCAGTGAAGTCCTGATCTTTGATTAATTTCCCCCAGTGATATACTTCTCTTTGATTAATTTCCCCCAGTGATGTCCTGATATTTAATTCATTTCCCCATGTGATGTCCTGATCTTTGATTAATTTCCCAGTGTTGTCCTGATATTTAATTCATTTCCCCATGTGATGTCCTGATCTTTGATTAATTTCCCCCAGTGTTGTCCTGATATTTAATTAATTTCCCCATGTGATGTCCTGATCTTTGATTAATTTCCCCCAGTGATGCCCTGATCTTTAATTCATTTCCCCAAGTGATGTCCTGATCTTTGATTAATTTCCCCCAGTGATGTCCTGATATTTAATTCATTTCCCCATGTGATGCCCTGATCTTTGATTAATTTCCCCCAGTGATGTCCTGATATTTAATTCATTTCCCCATGTGATGCCCTGATCTTTGATTAATTTCCCCCAGTGATGTCCTGATATTTAATTCATTTCCCCATGTGATGTCCTGATCTTTGATTAATTTCCCCCAGTGATGTCCTGATATTTAATTCATTTCCCCATGTGATGTCCTGATCTTTGATTAATTTCCCAGTGTTGTCCTGATATTTAATTCATTTCCCCATGTGATGTCCTGATCTTTGATTAATTTCCCCCAGTGTTGACCTGATATTTAATTAATTTCCCCATGTGATGTCCTGATCTTTGATCAATTTCCCCCAGTGATGCCCTGATCTTTAATTCATTTCCCCCAGTGAAGTCCTGATCTTTGATTAATTTCCCCCAGTGATGTCCTGATCTTTGATTAATTTCCCCGAGTGATGTCCTGATATTTAATTAATTTCCCCATGTGATGTCCTGATCTTTGATTAATTTCCCCCAGTGATGTCCTGATCTTTGCTTAATTTCCCCCAGTGATGTCCTGATATTTAATTCATTTCCCCATGTGATGTCCTGATCTTTGATTAATTTCCCAGTGTTGTCCTGATATTTAATTCATTTCCCCATGTGATGTCCTGATCTTTGATTAATTTCCCCCAGTGTTGTCCTGATATTTAATTAATTTCCCCATGTGATGTCCTGATCTTTGATTAATTTCCCCCAGTGATGCCCTGATCTTTAATTCATTTCCCCCAGTGATGTCCTGATCTTCGATTAATTTCCCCCAGTGATGTCCTGATATTTAATTCATTTCCCCATGTGATGCCCTGATCTTTGATTAATTTCCCCCAGTGATGTCCTGATATTTAATTCATTTCCCCATGTGATGTCCTGATCTATGGTTAATTTCCCAGTGTTGTCCTGATATTTAATTCATTTCCCCATGTGATGTCCTGATCTTTGATTAATTTCCCCCAGTGTTGTCCTGATATTTAATTAATTTCCCCCAGTGATGTCCTGATCTTTGATTAATTTCCCCCAGTGTTGTCGTGATATTTAATTAATTTCCCCATGTGATGTCCTGATCTTTGATCAATTTCCCCCAGTGATGCCCTGATCTTTAATTCATTTCCCCCAGTGAAGTCCTGATCTTTGATTAATTTCCCCCAGTGATATACTTCTCTTTGATTAATTTCCCCCAGTGATGTCCTGATATTTAATTCATTTCCCCATGTGATGTCCTGATCTTTGATTAATTTCCCAGTGTTGTCCTGATATTTAATTCATTTCCCCATGTGATGTCCTGATCTTTGATTAATTTCCCCCAGTGTTGTCCTGATATTTAATTAATTTCCCCATGTGATGTCCTGATCTTTGATTAATTTCCCCCAGTGATGCCCTGATCTTTAATTCATTTCCCCAAGTGATGTCCTGATCTTTGATTAATTTCCCCCAGTGATGTCCTGATATTTAATTCATTTCCCCATGTGATGCCCTGATCTTTGATTAATTTCCCCCAGTGATGTCCTGATATTTAATTCATTTCCCCATGTGATGCCCTGATCTTTGATTAATTTCCCCCAGTGATGTCCTGATATTTAATTCATTTCCCCATGTGATGTCCTGATCTTTGATTAATTTCCCCCAGTGATGTCCTGATATTTAATTCATTTCCCCATGTGATGTCCTGATCTTTGATTAATTTCCCAGTGTTGTCCTGATATTTAATTCATTTCCCCATGTGATGTCCTGATCTTTGATTAATTTCCCCCAGTGATGCCCTGATCTTTAATTCATTTCCCCCAGTGATGTCCTGATCTTTGATTAATTTCCCCCAGTGTTGTCCTGATATTTAATTCATTTCCCCCAGTGATGTCCTGATCTTTGATTAATTTCCCCCAGTGTTGTCGTGATATTTAATTAATTTCCCCATGTGATGTCCTGATCTTTGATCAATTTCCCCCAGTGATGCCCTGATCTTTAATTCATTTCCCCCAGTGAAGTCCTGATCTTTGATTAATTTCCCCCAGTGATATACTTCTCTTTGATTAATTTCCCCCAGTGATGTCCTGATATTTAATTCATTTCCCCATGTGATGTCCTGATCTTTGATTAATTTCCCAGTGTTGTCCTGATATTTAATTCATTTCCCCATGTGATGTCCTGATCTTTGATTAATTTCCCCCAGTGTTGTCCTGATATTTAATTAATTTCCCCATGTGATGTCCTGATCTTTGATTAATTTCCCCCAGTGATGCCCTGATCTTTAATTCATTTCCCCAAGTGATGTCCTGATCTTTGATTAATTTCCCCCAGTGATGTCCTGATATTTAATTCATTTCCCCATGTGATGCCCTGATCTTTGATTAATTTCCCCCAGTGATGTCCTGATATTTAATTCATTTCCCCATGTGATGCCCTGATCTTTGATTAATTTCCCCCAGTGATGTCCTGATATTTAATTCATTTCCCCATGTGATGTCCTGATCTTTGATTAATTTCCCCCAGTGATGTCCTGATATTTAATTCATTTCCCCATGTGATGTCCTGATCTTTGATTAATTTCCCAGTGTTGTCCTGATATTTAATTCATTTCCCCATGTGATGTCCTGATCTTTGATTAATTTCCCCCAGTGTTGACCTGATATTTAATTAATTTCCCCATGTGATGTCCTGATCTTTGATCAATTTCCCCCAGTGATGCCCTGATCTTTAATTCATTTCCCCCAGTGAAGTCCTGATCTTTGATTAATTTCCCCCAGTGATGTCCTGATCTTTGATTAATTTCCCCGAGTGATGTCCTGATATTTAATTAATTTCCCCATGTGATGTCCTGATCTTTGATTAATTTCCCCCAGTGATGTCCTGATCTTTGCTTAATTTCCCCCAGTGATGTCCTGATATTTAATTCATTTCCCCATGTGATGTCCTGATCTTTGATTAATTTCCCAGTGTTGTCCTGATATTTAATTCATTTCCCCATGTGATGTCCTGATCTTTGATTAATTTCCCCCAGTGTTGTCCTGATATTTAATTAATTTCCCCATGTGATGTCCTGATCTTTGATTAATTTCCCCCAGTGATGCCCTGATCTTTAATTCATTTCCCCCAGTGATGTCCTGATCTTCGATTAATTTCCCCCAGTGATGTCCTGATATTTAATTCATTTCCCCATGTGATGCCCTGATCTTTGATTAATTTCCCCCAGTGATGTCCTGATATTTAATTCATTTCCCCATGTGATGTCCTGATCTATGGTTAATTTCCCAGTGTTGTCCTGATATTTAATTCATTTCCCCATGTGATGTCCTGATCTTTGATTAATTTCCCCCAGTGTTGTCCTGATATTTAATTAATTTCCCCCAGTGATGTCCTGATCTTTGATTAATTTCCCCCAGTGTTGTCGTGATATTTAATTAATTTCCCCATGTGATGTCCTGATCTTTGATCAATTTCCCCCAGTGATGCCCTGATCTTTAATTCATTTCCCCCAGTGAAGTCCTGATCTTTGATTAATTTCCCCCAGTGATATACTTCTCTTTGATTAATTTCCCCCAGTGATGTCCTGATATTTAATTCATTTCCCCATGTGATGTCCTGATCTTTGATTAATTTCCCAGTGTTGTCCTGATATTTAATTCATTTCCCCATGTGATGTCCTGATCTTTGATTAATTTCCCCCAGTGTTGTCCTGATATTTAATTAATTTCCCCATGTGATGTCCTGATCTTTGATTAATTTCCCCCAGTGATGCCCTGATCTTTAATTCATTTCCCCAAGTGATGTCCTGATCTTTGATTAATTTCCCCCAGTGATGTCCTGATATTTAATTCATTTCCCCCAGTGATGTCCTGATATTTAATTCATTTCCCCATGTGATGTCCTGATCTATGGTTAATTTCCCAGTGTTGTCCTGATATTTAATTCATTTCCCCATGTGATGTCCTGATCTTTGATTAATTTCCCCCAGTGTTGTCCTGATATTTAATTAATTACACCCAGTGATGTCCTGATCTTTGATTAATTTCCCCCAGTGTTGTCCTGATATTTAATTAATTTCCCCATGTGATGTCCTGATCTTTGATCAATTTCCCCCAGTGATGCCCTGATCTTTAATTCATTTCCCCCAGTGATGTCCTGATCTTTGATTAATTTCCCCCAGTGATGTCCTGATATTTAATTCATTTCCCCATGTGATGCCCTGATCTTTGATTAATTTCCCCCAGTGATGACCTGATATTTAATTCATTTCCCCATGTGATGTCCTGATCTTTGATTAATTTCACAGTGTTGTCCTGATATTTAATTCATTTCCCCATGTGATGTCCTGATCTTTGATTAATTTCCCCCAGTGATGTCCTGATCTTTGATTAATTTCCCCCAGTGATGTCCTGATATTTAATTCATTTCCCCATGTGATGCCCTGATCTTTAATTAATTTCCCCCAGTGATGTCCTGATATTTAATTCATTTCCCAGAGTTGTCCTGATATTTAATTCATTTCCCCATGTGATGTCCTGATCTTTGATTAATTTCCCCCAGTGTTGTCCTGATATTTAATTAATTTCCCCCAGTGATGTCCTGATCTTTGATTAATTTCCCCCAGTGTTGTCCTGATATTTACTTAATTTCCCCCAGTGATATCCTGATCTTTGATTAATTTCCCCCAGTGATGTCCTGATATTTAATTCATTTCCCCATGTGACGTCCTGATCTTTGATTAATTTCCCAGTGTTGTCCTGATATTTAATTCATTTCCCCATGTGATGTCCTGATCTTTGATTAATATCCCCCAGTGATGCCCTGATCGTTAATTCATTTCCCCCAGTGATGTCCTGATCTTTGATTAATTTCCCCCAGTGATGTCCTGATATTTAATTCATTTCCCCATGTGATGCCCTGATCTTTGATTAATTTCCCCCAGTGATGTCCTGACATTTAATTCATTTCTCCATGTGATGTCCTGATCTTTGATTAATTTCCCCCAGTGATGCCCTGATCTTTGATTAATTTCCCCCAGTGATGTCCTGATATTTAATTCATTTCCCCATGTGATGTCCTGATCTTTGATTAATTTCCCAGTGTTGTCCTGATATTTAATTCATTTCCCCATGTGACGTCCTGATCTTTGATTAATTTCCCCCAGTGTTGTCCTGATATTTAATTAATTTCCCCATGTGATGTCCTGATCTTTGATTAATTTCCCCCAGTGATGCCCTGATCTTTAATTCATTTCCCCCAGTGATGTCCTGATCTTTGATTAATTTCCCCCAGTGTTGTCCTGATATTTAATTCATTTCCCCATGTGATGCCCTGATCTTTGATTAATTTCCCCCAGTGATGTCCTGATATTTAATTCATTTCCCCATGTGATGTCCTGATCTTTGATTAATTTCCCCCAGTGATGTCCTGATCTTTGCTTAATTTCCCCCAGTGATGTCCTGATATTTAATTCATTTCCCCATGTGATGTCCTGATCTTTGATTAATTTCCCAGTGTTGTCCTGATATTTAATTCATTTCCCCATGTGATGTCCTGATCTTTGATTAATTTCCCCCAGTGTTGTCCTGATATTTAATTAATTTCCCCATGTGATGTCCTGATCTTTGATTAATTTCCCCCAGTGATGCCCTGATCTTTAATTCATTTCCCCCAGTGATGTCCTGATCTTCGATTAATTTCCCCCAGTGATGTCCTGATATTTAATTCATTTCCCCATGTGATGCCCTGATCTTTGATTAATTTCCCCCAGTGATGTCCTGATATTTAATTCATTTCCCCATGTGATGTCCTGATCTATGGTTAATTTCCCAGTGTTGTCCTGATATTTAATTCATTTCCCCATGTGATGTCCTGATCTTTGATTAATTTCCCCCAGTGTTGTCCTGATATTTAATTAATTTCCCCCAGTGATGTCCTGATCTTTGATTAATTTCCCCCAGTGTTGTCGTGATATTTAATTAATTTCCCCATGTGATGTCCTGATCTTTGATCAATTTCCCCCAGTGATGCTCTGATCTTTAATTCATTTCCCCCAGTAAAGTCCTGATCTTTGATTAATTTCCCCCAGTGATATACTTCTCTTTGATTAATTTCCCCCAGTGATGTCCTGATATTTAATTCATTTCCCCATGTGATGTCCTGATCTTTGATTAATTTCCCAGTGTTGTCCTGATATTTAATTCATTTCCCCATGTGATGTCCTGATCTTTGATTAATTTCCCCCAGTGTTGTCCTGATATTTAATTAATTTCCCCATGTGATGTCCTGATCTTTGATTAATTTCCCCCAGTGATGCCCTGATCTTTAATTCATTTCCCCAAGTGATGTCCTGATCTTTGATTAATTTCCCCCAGTGATGTCCTGATATTTAATTCATTTCCCCATGTGATGCCCTGATCTTTGATTAATTTCCCCCAGTGATGTCCTGATATTTAATTCATTTCCCCATGTGATGCCCTGATCTTTGATTAATTTCCCCCAGTGATGTCCTGATATTTAATTCATTTCCCCATGTGATGTCCTGATCTTTGATTAATTTCCCCCAGTGATGTCCTGATATTTAATTCATTTCCCCATGTGATGTCCTGATCTTTGATTAATTTCCCAGTGTTGTCCTGATATTTAATTCATTTCCCCATGTGATGTCCTGATCTTTGATTAATTTCCCCCAGTGTTGACCTGATATTTAATTAATTTCCCCATGTGATGTCCTGATCTTTGATCAATTTCCCCCAGTGATGCCCTGATCTTTAATTCATTTCCCCCAGTGAAGTCCTGATCTTTGATTAATTTCCCCCAGTGATGTCCTGATCTTTGATTAATTTCCCCGAGTGATGTCCTGATATTTAATTAATTTCCCCATGTGATGTCCTGATCTTTGATTAATTTCCCCCAGTGTTGTCCTGATATTTAATTAATTTCCCCCAGTGATGTCCTGATCTTTGATTAATTTCCCCCAGTGTTGTCCTGATATTTAATTAATTTCCCCATGTAATGTCCTGATCTTTGATCAATTTCCCCCAGTGATGCCCTGATCTTTAATTCATTTCCCCCAGTGAAGTCCTGATCTTTGATTAATTTCCCCCAGTGATATCCTGATCTTTGATTAATTTCCCCCAGTGATGTCCTGATATTTAATTCATTTCCCCATGTGACGTCCTGATCTTTGATTAATTTCCCAGTGTTGTCCTGATATTTAATTCATTTCCCCATGTGATGTCCTGATCTTTGATTAATTTTCCCCAGTGTTGTCCTGATATTTAATTAATTTCCCCATGTGATGTCCTGATCTTTGATTAATTTCCCCCAGTGATGCCCTGATCTTTGAATCATTTCCCCCAGTGATGTCCTGATCTTTGATTAATTTCCCCCAGTGATGTCCTGATATTTAATTCATTTCCCCATGTGATGCCCTGATCTTTGATTAATTTCCCCCAGTGATGTCCTGATATTTAATTCATTTCCCCATGTGATGTCCTGATCTTTGATTAATTTCCCCCAGTGATGTCCTGATCTTTGATTAATTTCCCCCAGTGATGTCCTGATATTTAATTCATTTCCCCATGTGATGTCCTGATCTTTGATTAATTTCCCAGTGATGCCCTGATCTTTAAATCATTTCCCCCAGTGATGTCCTGATCTTTGATTAATTTCCCCCAGTGATGTCCTGATATTTAATTCATTTCCCCATGTGATGCCCTGATCTTTGATTAATTTCCCCCAGTGATGTCCTGATATTTAATTCATTTCCCCATGTGATGTCCTGATCTTTGATTAATTTCCCCCAGTGATGTCATGATCTTTGATTAATTTCCCCCAGTGATGTCCTGATATTTAATTCATTTCCCCATGTGATGCCCTGATCTTTGATTAATTTCCCCCAGTGATGTCCTGATATTTAATTCATTTCCCCATGTGATGTCCTGATCTTTGATTAATTTCCCCCAGTGATGTCCTGATCTTTGATTAATTTCCCCCAGTGAGGTCCTGATATTTAATTCATTTCCCCATGTGATGTCCTGATCTTTGATTAATTTCCCAGTGTTGTCCTGATATTTAATTCATTTCCCCATGTGATGTCCTGATCTTTGATTAATTTCCCCCAGTGTTGTCCTGATATTTAATTAATTTCCCCATGTGATGTCCTGATCTTTGATTAATTTCCCCCAGTGATGCCCTGATCTTTAATTCATTTCCCCCAGTGATGTCCTGATCTTTGATTAATTTCCCCCAGTGATGTCCTGATATTTAATTCATTTCCCCATGTGATGCCCTGATCTTTGATTAATTTCCCCCAGTGATGTCCTGATATTTAATTCATTTCCCCATGTGATGTCCTGATCTATGGTTAATTTCCCAGTGTTGTCCTGATATTTAATTCATGTCCCCATGTGATGTCCTGATCTTTGATTAATTTCCCCCAGTGTTGTCCTGATATTCAATTAATTTCCCCCAGTGATGTCCTGATCTTTGATTAATTTCCCCCAGTGTTGTCCTGATATTTAATTAATTTCCCCATGTGATGTCCTGATCTTTGATCAATTTCCCCCAGTGATGCCCTGATCTTTAATTCATTTCCCCCAGTGAAGTCCTGGGGCTAGATTTTCAGTTTAGGCAGTTTTGGGGCGCTAGCTTTAGCGCCCGCCCGAAGTTAGCGCCCGCCCCAAAGTAGCGCCCCGTTGCCGGGAATTCAGTGGCTTCGCCCTAAGAGGTTGGTGGAGCGCTAAAAGAGGCGTTCCACTAGTCTCTTTAGGCGCTAAGCCGGCGGTCCAGAGGGATAGCGCCCAGGCGGGGCGCAGCACGGGTGCGGTCATTTTTGCACTGACAGCAGACCCCGTGGTGCCGACCAGCTCTTAAAGGGGGAAGGGACGAATTAGTCTGCTGCCACGCCCTGCACACTGCAGCCTTGCAAAGAGGCCTCAACACTACTGCTCAGCCCCAGGGAGTCATGGCAACGCCAGAGAAGGCCCGTCAGCGTGCCCTGCGCTTCTCAGAGGGTGATCTGGACATCATGCTCACAGCTCTGGAGGTGAGGCGCAAGATCTTGTTTCCAGACAGTGGGAGGAATCCAACCCACCACGACTACACCAAAGCCTGGAAGCAGATCGCCCAGAGGGTGACATTCACCGGCGAGGCCCCCAGGACCCACACACAATGCCGTAAGAAGTACAACGATCTGACCAGGATTGTGAGGGTGAGTAGCCTTTCCAGTCTCCTCCTCATTCTTGCATGTACACCTGACATGATGGGCAAAGGGACCTGAAAGTCCTTTTGGCCAGCCCTCAGCCAGCAGCATTGGGACAGTCATGAGCATCAAATGGCCATTCGGCACTCTACACTTTGGCCAAGCTATTCCACCATGGGAGGCAGTGCACACTACATCAGGGCTTCACTCTGTCCAAGCTATTCCACCATGGGAGGCAGTGCACACTACATCAGGGCTTCACTCTGTCCAAGCTATTCCACCATGGGAGGCAGTGCACACTACATCAGGGCTTCACTCTGTCCAAGCTATTCCACCATGGGAGGCAGTGCACACTACATCAGGGCTTCACTCTGTCCAAGCTATTCCACCATGGGAGGCAGTGCACACTACATCAGGGCTTCACTCTGTCCAAGCTATTCCACCATGGGAGGCAGTGCACACTACATCAGGGCTTCACTGCGCACTTACAGCCCGTCCTTTCTCTTGCAGGCTAAAGTAGCGTTTAATCGCCAGGCCCGTGCCAGGGGTGGCCGCGCCAAGCTGCAGAAGCTCACTCGGCTGGAGGAGCGCGTGTGTGTGCTCATGGGAGCACGTGTGATTGTCCCCACAGCGTGCGGTGTATCCGACCCTCCACTGCCCGGCAATGGTAAGGACCTCGCCTTTTGGCCCTCTCGCGTCGCACTGGCCCATCCGAGCTACCTCCTTTGCCACTGTCCCACCAATGCGCTGAATCCCACCAGTCCTAACTCCCTCGCTGACGCCGTCTCCTCACTCTGAAGCTACTCTTGTGCATTCCTGCTTTCAGCTGGTGACGACCAGGACCCTGAGGCTGCCAGTGACAGCACCTCCAACCAGGAGGAGGAGGAGGAGCAAGCCGGACCTTCGGGGGAACAGTCACGTCCCGCAGGAGAGGAGGAAATGCTCGACACCTCCTCACTGGACGAGTGCCTGGAGGAACTGTCGCAGGGCAATGCAGCTTCTGGGACCAGTGGCGTCCAGCCACCCAGCAGCCGTGCGCGTGGCCCGCGGCCTTCCCCCCAAAGGGGGGAAGGATCAGAGGGGAGTGCTGCTGCTCGGCACACTCGCCGTCACCAACGCGGCAAGGGTCCCCTAGTTCGGCCCCCTCCTCCCCAGCGGGAGAGTCGCGACTCCAGTCCGGACACCTTCACTTCGGAGGAGGTGCGGAAGCTCGATCAGATGGCCGACGACTCGGACCGGCGCCACACGGAGCTCATGAGCGTGGTGGGGCGCATGCCTGAGGCCATCGAGTCGCTGGCGACCAGTGTGCGCGAGTTCGGGGCAGCAACTGCCGCGACTGGCCGCATGCTAACTGATGCCGTCAAGACCCTGGCGGATGTGATGCGCGCGCACACCAGGACCACAGGGCCACTCACTGCTGCCACACGCGCTGTCTCAGGCAGGCATCGCCAGGGCAGGCGCCGCGCTGGACCATCCCAGCAAGCCGGCCGTCGGCTGATTGCTGCGGATCCTGCAGTGCGGGCCCGGCCGAGTGCCACCGCGCCACAGCACCAGCCAGCGCATCCCAGACGCCAGCTGGCCCACATTGCACCATCCGTCGCCGCCATTCCCCCTCTGGGGCGTCAAGGGCAAGCGGCTGCAGCTGATGGTGGCCAGGCTCAGGCGCGCCACTCAGGAGACGGCCCCTCGAGGCCCAAACGCCATGTAGGCCGCCCCCCAGCGGCATCTGGCGGAAGGGCATCTGAGCCTCAGGCGCCTTCCCCCAGCCTCGCAGCAGCCACTGGGCAGAGCTTGCGAAGGAGCAGCAGGCAGGGCAGGGGAGGCAAAATGCTGGCCAAGGTCTCGCCCTCGCGGGCCACTCAGTAGAGGGTGTGGCCAGCTTTCCTTTAATATGGCGGTGGCCATCTTTATTTTGCCCATGGTTGTGCTTTTGGAGGGCTTTTTTTTTGCGTTAGGCCGACGTTGAGGCCCGGTTTCAATAAAGGTGGAGTGGCTCCTCCCCAGTTTGTGGGAGTGAGTCGTTTGTTGGGCTTTTTGTGGGGCCCGTTTATTGTTTTTGGGGATTCATGTGGGAAGGGCTTTTCATTTTTGTTTAATAAAAAATTATCTTTATTCATGCAGTCTCCATGGTTGTTCTTCTTAGTGTTTGTTGGCTTCGCCGGCTGAGGGCTTGCGGAGCGGCTGCATTCATCTTCCCTCATGGCCCCTGGCCATTCCCTGACAGGGGGCTTAGAAGTACCGTGTAATAAGGTGGCGTCGTGCGGCCCTTGGCCCTGGTCGCTCCCTCCTGGGAACGTACTCCTGCTCCTCCTCCTCCTCCTCCTCCTCCTCCTCATGCTCCTCCTGCTCCTCCTCCTGAGGTGCTGGTCCAACGTCAGGTGGCAGTGCCTGAGTCCTGCGGATAGCCAGGTTGTGTAGCATGCAGCAAACCACCACAAATTGGGAGACCCGGTCCGGCGAATACTGGAGAGCTCCTCCGGAGCGATCAAGGCAGCGGAACCGCTGCTTGAGGACCCCAATAGTTAGCTCGATGATGTTGCGGGTGGTTTGATGGCTCTCGTTGTAGGCCTCTTCAGCAGCGGTCCTGGGCGCGCGGAGCGGGGTCATGAGCCAGGTGCACAAAGGATAGCCTTTGTCCCCGAGTAGCCATCCTCTTGGGGGAGGCTGTGCCTGGAACATGTCATGCACAGTACTCTGCCGCAGGATAAAGGCATCGTGGCTGCTGCCTGGGAAGCTGGCATTGACTGCCATGATGCGCTGCTTGTGGTCACAGACCAGCTGCACATTCAGAGAATGGTAGCCCTTCCTGTTGCGATACTGCTCGCCATGCTCCAGAGGGGCCCGCAAAGCCACATGCGTACAGTCAATGGCGCCCTGCACCAAGGGGAATTCCCCGAGTCTGGAAAATCCCAATGCGCGCTGATGCTGGCTCTCCAGGGCCATGGGGAAGGAGATGAATTGGCTTCTCCTTCTGAACAGTGCTTCGGTCACCTGGCGGATGCAGCGATGCGCGCCGTACTGGGAGATGTTTGCTATGTCCCCAGCAGCGTATTGGAAGGAGCCGGTGGCATAGAAGTTCAATGCCACTGTCACCTTCACTTCCACCGACAGAGACGTCCTGCACCTGAGCTTTGGCCGCAGATCTCGGCGAAGCAGGTGGCAGATCTCTGCAATCACCCCCTTCCGGAATCGGAGCCTTTTAACACATCGCGCGGCACTCATGTTTAGGTAGGAGCGCTGCTGGCGGTATAGCCTGACTGGGTAAGGCCTACGTGGCCGACGCCTGTAGCCCCCTCTGCCTCTAGCCAGGGCTGCCCCTCTCACAATACGTCTGCGAGCCCTACGGACATGGAGCTGCAGCTCCGCGTTGGCACCCCATGCAACCCCCATCAAATCCTGGCAAACACTCCAATTTCCAAATGGCCACTTGCAGCGCTGTTGCCTGAGTCCAAAAATACCTGGCTCTTGCTGCTTGAAACCAGTTAGCTATCCTCCTTGTTGTGTCTCCAGAAATGCGTTGCACAAGACTGTTTTCTGAAATAATGGATGGCCTTTATACTGGAGAGGACGTTCCCTTTAATTAGCGCCCCCCGGGGCCCGCGCTGGTTGTGTTGCGTTCCTTTTTCCAAACGCTCCGGCCGCCCGCCGCACAATGGGGCGGTCCGACTGAAGTTTGCAATCGGGGCGGCCAAAGGGCGTTGCACGAGGATGTGACGTCATTTTCTGCGCGCGCATCCGGGCGGGCGCTAAACTTTGCGCCGGCGCTAACGGGCAACTTAATTTGGGGCGGGGCGCAAACTGCGCTGCGCCCGGGCGCTACACGCATAGCGCCCGGAAATCACTTCTCTTAAGGCGCTAACTGCTGGCGCAAGCAACTGAAAATCTAGCCCCCTATCTTTGATTAATTTCCCCCAGTGATATCCTGCTCTTTGATTAATTTCCCCCAGTGATGTCCTGATATTTAATTCATTTCCCCATGTGATGTCCTGATCTTTGATTAATTTCCCAGTGTTGTCCTGATATTTAATTCATTTCCCCCAGTGATGTCCTGATCTTTGATTAATTTCCCCCAGTGATGTCCTGATATTTAATTCATTTCCCCATGTGATGCCCTGATCTTTGATTAATTTCCCCCAGTGATGTCCTGATATTTAATTCATTTCCCCATGTGATGCCCTGATCTTTGATTAATTTCCCCCAGTGATGTCCTGATATTTAATTCATTTCCCCATGTGATGTCCTGATCTTTGATTAATTTCCCCCAGTGATGTCCTGATATTTAATTCATTTCCCCATGTGATGTCCTGATCTTTGATTAATTTCCCAGTGTTGTCCTGATATTTAATTCATTTCTCCATGTGATGTCCTGATCTTTGATTAATTTCCCCCAGTGTTGTCCTGATATTTAATTAATTTCCCCATGTGATGTCCTGATCTTTGATCAATTTCCAACAGTGATGCCCTGATCTTTAATTCATTTCCCCCAGTGAAGTCCTGATCTTTGATTAATTTCCCCCAGTGATGTCCTGATCTTTGATTAATTTCCCCCAGTGATGTCCTGATATTTAATTCATTTCCCCATGTGATGCCCTGATCTTTGATTAATTTCCCCCAGTGATGACCTGATATTTAATTCATTTCCCCATGTGATGTCCTGATCTTTGATTAATTTCCCAGTGTTGTCCTGATATTTAATTCATTTCCCCATGTGATGTCCTGATCTTTGATTAATTTCCCCCAGTGTTGTCCTGATATTTAATTAATTTCCCCCAGTGATGTCCTGATCTTTGATTAATTTCCCCCAGTGTTGTCCTGATATTGAATTCATTTCCCCATGTGATGTCCTGATATTTAATTCATTTCCCCATGTGATGTCCTGATCTTTGATTAATTTCCCAGTGTTGTCCTGATATTTAATTCATTTCCCCATGTGATGTCCTGATCTTTGATTAATTTCCCCCAGTGTTGTCCTGATATTTAATTAATTTCCCCATGTGATGTCCTGATCTTTGATTAATTTCCCCCAGTGATGCCCTGATCTTTAATTCATTTCCCCCAGTGATGTCCTGATCTTTGATTAATTTCCCCCAGTGATGTCCTGATATTTAATTCATTTCCCCATGTGATGCCCTGATCCTTGATTAATTTCCCCCAGTGATGTCCTGATATTTATTTCATTTCCCCATGTGATGTCCTGATCTATGGTTAATTTCCCAGTGTTGTCCTGATATTTAATTCATTTCCCCATGTGATGTCCTGATCTTTGATTAATTTCCCCCAGTGTTGTCCTGATATTTAATTAATTACACCCAGTGATGTCCTGATCTTTGATTAATTTCCCCCAGTGTTGTCCTGATATTTAATTAATTTCCCCATGTGATGTCCTGATCTTTGATCAATTTCCCCCAGTGATGCCCTGATCTTTAATTCATTTCCCCCAGTGAAGTCCTGATCTTTGATTAATTTCCCCCAGTGATATCCTGCTCTTTGATTAATTTCCCCCAGTGATGTCCTGATATTTAATTCATTTCCCCATATGATGTCCTGATCTTTGATTAATTTCCCAGTGTTGTCCTGATATTTAATTCATTTCCCCATGTGATGTCCTGATCTTTGATTAATTTCCCCCAGTGTTGTCCTGATATTTAATTAATTTCCCCATGTGATGTCCTGATCTTTGATTAATTTCCCCCAGTGATGCCCTGATCTTTAATTCATTTCCCCCAGTGATGTCCTGATCTTTGATTAATTTCCCCCAGTGATGTCCTGATATTTAATTCATTTCCACATCTGATGCCCTGATCTTTGATTAATTTCCCCCAGTGATGTCCTGATATTTAATTCATTTCCCCATGTGATGCTCTGATCTTTGATTAATTTCCCCCAGTGATGTCCTGATAATTAATTCATTTCCCCATGTGATGTCCTGATCTTTGATTAATTTCCCCCAGTGATGTCCTGATATTTAATTCATTTCCCCATGTGATGTCCTGATCTTTGATTAATTTCCCAGTGTTGTCCTGATATTTAATTCATTTCCCCATGTGATGTCCTGATCTTTGATTAATTTCCCAGTGTTGTCCTGATATTTAATTCATTTCCCCATGTGATGTCCTGATCTTTGATTAATTTCCCCCAGTGATGTCCTGATCTTTGATTAATTTCCCCCAGTGATGTCCTGATCTTTGATTAATTTCCCCCAGTGATGTCCTGATATTTAATTCATTTCCCCATGTGATGCCCTGATCTTTGATTAATTTCCCCCAGTGATGACCTGATATTTAATTCATTTCCCCATGTGATGTCCTGATCTTTGATTAATTTCACAGTGTTGTCCTGATATTTAATTCATTTCCCCATGTGATGTCCTGATCTTTGATTAATTTCCCCCAGTGATGTCCTGATCTTTGATTAATTTCCCCCAGTGATGTCCTGATATTTAATTCATTTCCCCATGTGATGCCCTGATCTTTAATTAATTTCCCCCAGTGATGTCCTGATATTTAATTCATTTCCCAGAGTTGTCCTGATATTTAATTCATTTCCCCATGTGATGTCCTGATCTTTGATTAATTTCCCCCAGTGTTGTCCTGATATTTAATTAATTTCCCCCAGTGATGTCCTGATCTTTGATTAATTTCCCCCAGTGTTGTCCTGATATTTACTTAATTTCCCCCAGTGATATCCTGATCTTTGATTAATTTCCCCCAGTGATGTCCTGATATTTAATTCATTTCCCCATGTGACGTCCTGATCTTTGATTAATTTCCCAGTGTTGTCCTGATATTTAATTCATTTCCCCATGTGATGTCCTGATCTTTGATTAATATCCCCCAGTGATGCCCTGATCGTTAATTCATTTCCCCCAGTGATGTCCTGATCTTTGATTAATTTCCCCCAGTGATGTCCTGATATTTAATTCATTTCCCCATGTGATGCCCTGATCTTTGATTAATTTCCCCCAGTGATGTCCTGACATTTAATTCATTTCTCCATGTGATGTCCTGATCTTTGATTAATTTCCCCCAGTGATGCCCTGATCTTTGATTAATTTCCCCCAGTGATGTCCTGATATTTAATTCATTTCCCCATGTGATGTCCTGATCTTTGATTAATTTCCCAGTGTTGTCCTGATATTTAATTCATTTCCCCATGTGACGTCCTGATCTTTGATTAATTTCCCCCAGTGTTGTCCTGATATTTAATTAATTTCCCCATGTGATGTCCTGATCTTTGATTAATTTCCCCCAGTGATGCCCTGATCTTTAATTCATTTCCCCCAGTGATGTCCTGATCTTTGATTAATTTCCCCCAGTGATGTCCTGATATTTAATTCATTTCCCCATGTGATGCCCTGATCTTTGATTAATTTCCCCCAGTGATGTCCTGATATTTAATTCATTTCCCCATGTGATGTCCTGATCTTTGATTAATTTCCCAGTGTTGTCCTGATATTTAATTCATTTCCCCATGTGATGTCCTGATCTTTGATTAATTTCCCCCAGTGTTGTCCTGATATTTAATTAATTTCCCCCAGTGATGTCCTGATCTTTGATTAATTTCCCCCAGTGATGTCCTGATATTTAATTCATTTCCCCATGTGATGTCCTGATCTTTGATTAATTTCCCAGTGTTGTCCTGATATTTAATTCATTTCCCCATGTGATGTCCTGATCTTTGATTAATTTCCCCCAGTGTTCTCCTGATATTTAATTAATTTCCCCATGTGATGTCCTGATCTTTGATTAATTTCCCCCAGTGATGCCCTGATCTTTAATTAATTTCCCCCAGTGATGTCCTGATCTTTGATTAATTTCCCCCAATGATGTCCTGATATTTAATTCATTTCCCCATGTGATGCCCTGATCTTTGATTAATTTCCCCCAGTGATGTCCTGATATTTAATTCATTTCTCCATGTGATGTCCTGATCTTTGATTAATTTCCCAGTGTTGTCCTGATATTTAATTCATTTCCCCATGTGATGTCCTGATCTTTGATTAATTTCCCCCAGTGTTGTCCTGATATTTAATTCATTTCCCCATGTAATGTCCTGATCTATGATTAATTTCCCCCAGTGTTGTCCTGATATTTAATTAATTTCCCCATGTGATGTCCAAATCTTTGATTAATTTCCCCCAGTGATGCCCTGATCTTTAATTCATTTCCCCCAGTGATGTCCTGATCTTTGATTAATTTCCCCCAGTAATGTCCTGATATTTAATTCATTTCCCCATGTGATGTCCTGATCTTTGATTAATTTCCCCCAGTGTTGTCCTGATATTTAATTAATTTCCCCCAGTGATGTCCTGATCTATGATTAATTTCCCCCAGTTTTGTCCTGATATTTAATTAATTTCCCCATGTGATGTCCTGATCTTTGATCAATTTCCCCCAGTGATGCCCTGATCTTTAATTCATTTCCCCCAGTGATGTCCTGATATTTAATTCATTTCCCCATGTGATGTCCTGATCTTTGATTAATTTCCCAGTGTTGTCCTGATATTTAATTCATTTCCCCATGTGATGTCCTGATCTTTGATTAATTTCCCCCAGTGTTGTCCTGATATTTAATTAATTTCCCCATGTGATGTCCTGATCTTTGATTAATTTCCCCCAGTGATGCCCTGATCTTTAATTCATTTCCCCCAGTGATGTCCTGATCTTTGATTATTTTCCCCCAGTGATGTCCTGATATTTAATTCATTTCCCCATGTGATGCCCTGATCTTTGATTAATTTCCCCCAGTGATGCCCTGATCTTTAATTCATTTCCCCAGTGATGTCCTGATCTTTGATTAATTTCCCCCAGTGATGTCCTGATATTTAATTCATTTCCGCATGTGATGCCCTGATCTTTGATTAATTTCCCCCAGTGATGTCCTGATCTTTGATTAATTTCCCCCAATGATGTCCTTGTCTTTAATTCATTTCCCCATGTGATGTCCTGATCTTTGATTAATTTCCCCTAGTGATGTCCTGATATTTAATTCATTTCCCCATGTGATGTCCTGATCTTTGATTAATTTCCCCTAGTGATGCCCTGATCTTGGTTCCATTCTTATTCATCTGAACATAGCCAGAGAATCACCTGTAATGGCTTCTCTTCCCGCTCCCATGTCTGGTGTCCCCCAAGGATCTATTCTTGGCCCCGTCCTATTTCTCATCTACATGTTGCCCCTTGGCCTCATCATCCAAAAACACAATGTCAGCTCCCACACGTACGCTGAGTGCAGCAGCACTTCGAGTTTGGTAAGTGTGGTAGTTTTAAGGGTTAATGGGCTAGATTTTCAGTATAGACAGTTTTGGGGCGCTAAGCTTAGCGCCCGCCCGAAGTTATCGCCCGCCCCAAAGTAGCGCCCCGTTGCCGGAAATTCAGTGGCTTCGCCCTAAGAGGTTGGTGGAGCGCTAAAAGAGGCGTTCCACTAGTATCTTTAGGCGCTAAGCCGGCGGTGGAGAGCGCAACACCCGAGCTCGGGCGCAGCGCACGGCAGACACTCTGGTGCCAGTGAGCTCTTAAAGGGGAAGGGTGCATGTATTTTTTTCAAATGCAAAGTCTGGGGAGAAACGGGAGGAGGAGGAGGAGGAGGAGGAGGAGGAGGAGGAGGAGGAGGAGGAGGAGGAGGAATGATTGGTGCCCGGAAACATACATAACAACACACAGCTTACTTCCACACAACACATGCAGAGTGCCTTTTGTACGAGTGCCCTTTAATTTGCGCTCCCCAGGGTGTGTTGCGTTCCATTTTACAAACGCTCTGGACGCCAGGCGCACAATGGGGCGGTCCGACTGAAGTTTGGATTCGGGGCGGCCAAAGGGCGTTGCACGAGGATGTGACGTCATTTTCTGCGCGCGCATCCGGGCGGCCGCTAAACTTTGCACCGGCGCTAACGGGCAACTTAATTTGGGGCGGGGCGCAAACTGCGCTGCGCCCAGGCGCTACACGCATAGCGCCCGAAAATCACTTCTCTTAAGGCGCTAACTGCTGGCGCAAGCAACTGAAAATCTAGCCCATACTCTTTTAAAATCTAATGTTAATTGCCAGTAGTGCTTAAGTAACATCAGTTTAAGTTCAAATTTAAACTCTAAGGCCTAGAAATTCATTATAGCCACTTTTGGGGCGGCAAAGTCGGGCGGCCACTAAAGTTTGCGCCCGGCGCAAAGTCGAGGCCACTTCGCCGATATTCAGTTGCATCGCCCTAAGAGGTTGCTGCTGTGCTAAAACAGGCGATGCACGACTATCATTAGGTGCTAAGCCGGCAGCCCGGGGCGCTAACACCGGAAGTTGGGCGCAGGGCAGGTGCGGCGAGCTGCTGATTGCCGGCAGACACTCTGGCTCCGGTGAGCTCTTAAAGGGGGAGGGTGGATTTGTTTTTTTGACAGGCCGAGACTAGTGTATTTGTGTTTTTGGGGAGGGCTTCTCTCCATCACTTTGTTGTTGTTGTTGTTGTTGCTCCTCCTCCTCCTCCTCCCAAAGAAGGAGTGTTGCAAAACGGCTGCCTTTTCTACTGCAGGAGTGCCCTTTAATTTGCGCTCCCCGCGGCCCGCCTCGGCTGTGTACCGTTCCACTCCACAGTCGTTCGGGCCGCCAGGCGCACAATGGGGCGGCGCGAGTGAAGTTCCGGTTCCGGGCGCACAAAGGGCGTTGCACGATGAAATGACGTCATGATCTGCATGCGCAGATGAGCGCGCGCAATGACTTTGCGCCGGCGCTAAATGTCTACTGAAGTTGGGGCGAGGCGCAGATCACGCTGCGCCCGGGCGCTAAGCGCCTAGCGCTCGAGATCTACTCCTTCTAAGGCGTTAACGGCTGGCGCAGCCAACTGAATTTCTAGGCCTAAATTTTTAAGTTTCTTCAGGCTTAAGCAGAGACAAACAAGCAAGATCTTCTGCTGGAGAGCTGCTGTAGTTCGTTCATTAGCTAACTGGATTAAACTGGTTCCTGAAACAGTAGCAGAGCAGTGGTGACTCATCTGAGTCACAAACAGTATAAAAATAGGGGCCTGTGAGTGCAGCAGCACAGAGTGAACATCTGTGAGTTTGATAAGTGTGGGAGTTCGGTGAAGTGGGGGAAGGAGGTGCTTGCTTTTCTTAACTTCTCCCACAGAGTGGCGGCGGACCTGAGCGGGAGCAGACCGAGGCCCGAGAGTAGGGATAAAAGCAGCAACAGAGCTGCATCAACAAGAGAAAACGGTGGTGTGACATTACAGATAAGGCAGGTAAGTGATTGGTAGTGACTGTGGGCTAAGTTTTAAGATAGTGACTGTGGGCTAAATTTTAAGTTAACATATAACATATGTTTTAAAATTTTAATAACTAAACATAATTTAATTAATTTAATAAACTAAACGAGGTAAATAATTTTGTTAATACTAAACTAATTAATTAAACAAATAAAATAATGGGAGAAAAGGAGATGTGTTGCTGTTACAATATGTGGGAGCTTGTGGACATTTTTGCCGAGGGCGACTACATCTGCGGTAAGTGTCTGCGGCTCGAGGAACTTCGGCTCCGAGTTGAGGAGCTGGAGTCCGAGCTGCAGACATTGCGAGACATCAGGGAGGGAGAAAGTTACCTGGATCTTTTGCTCCAGGAGGCAGCCACACCCCTTAGAATAAATACTTTAGAATTGACACGTGGTCAGGGACAGGAGGGTGTGACTGCGAGTGAGGCAGGTACGGGGATCCAGGAAGTAGTATTGCAGGAGCCTCAGGCCCTGCACTTGTCCAATAGATTTGAGGTTCTTGTAACCCTTGTGGATAATTGCGGGGACTGCGGGGAGGACGAGCAAACTGACCACGGCACTGTGACAGGAAGCAGTTCAAGTGGGGGGAGTTAAAAGGAAGGTGGTTGTAGTAGGTGACAGTATAGTTAGAGGGATAGACACTGTTCTCTGCAGCCAGGAGCGTTAGTCCCGAAGGCTATGTTGCCAGGGTAAAGGACATCTCCTCCGAGCTGGAGAAGAACTTAGAGTGGGAGGGGGAGGATCCAGTTGTCGTGGTCCATGTAGGTACCAATGACATATGTAGGACAAAGAAAAAGGTTCTGCTGGAACAGTTTGAGCAGCTAGGGACCAAATTAAAAAGCAGAACCACAAAGTTCATAATCTCTGGATTATTACCGGAGCCATGAGCAAATTGGCATAGGGTCAATCGGATCAGGGAGATGAATGCGTGGCTCAAAGATTGGTGTGGGAGAAGTGGGTTTTGATTCGTGGGGCACTGGCACCAGTACTGGGGAAAAAGAGAGCTGTTTCATTGGGACGGACTACACCTGAACCATGCTGGGACCAGAGTTCTAGCGAATCGAATAACTAGGGAGGTAGATAGGGCTTTAAACTAAATAAGGGGGAGAAGGTCCCCGTGGAGAGAAATCTAGAATGCTAAAGAGAAAAGACAAGGAAGCAGTGCAGGAAAGTGATTGGGGTAAGGATAACCAGATTGTGTCAGGAAGGGACAGAGCGTCCGGGTCGGTAAAAATGGTAATAAGACAAATAGGGCCATAGTACAAAAAAATATCTAAAAATGTTACAAAGACAAATCTAAAGGCATTGGGCTAAAAATTCAGTTTGGGGCGCCAAGCTCGCCCGGGTGCCGGAATTACCGCTGCGCGCGGAACCACTTGCGCCATCGGGATATTCAGTTTCTGCGCCCCAAATGGAAGCCGGCCGCTAAACGAGGCTTCCCGCGCCCCGCTTGGGGCGCTGAAACTGAATATCGGTGCGCAAAGTGCCGCAGCGCCACCCGCTGCAGCATGGCACGCTGCGGTACTGCAGGCCTTCCTCCCACTGTTAAGGGGGAGGTGGCTGCAACAGCGCGATCCCCGCTCGCGAGTGCCGGCAAATGAGCCCGGCACCAAGGAGAATTGCCGGGCTCTCGGGAAACAGCCGGCAATGCCGCGGGGGGGGTGGTGTAGGAGGCCGGGGACGGAGGTGCGGGCAGGCGGCCGCCGAAAAAGCGGTCGGCCGCACCTCCACCTTAACTCGCGCCACTACCGCCACAGGTTGGCTCCTGTGTACCGGTCGCTATTTGCGGCCGGCGCGGAAGTGGCGGGCGCGACCTAATATGGCATTCGGGGTGGTGGCGGGGCGCTGCACACACCGATGACGTCATCGGTGGCGGCGCAGCGCTACAGGCTAACGCCGCCATTAGCGCCCCGCTAAATATCGTGGTGGTTGTGGCCAGTGGCGCTAAAGCCTCTGAGTGGCCTCTTTGGGCGCAAACTGATGGCGCAAGCAACTGAATTTCTAGGCCATTGTATCTGAATGCACAAAGCATTCATAATAAGGTAGATGAATTAACAGCACAAATAAATGTAAACGGATACGATATAATTGCAATTACAGAGACATGGCTGCAGGGAGACCAAGGCTGGGAGCTGAATATCCAAGGATATTCGATATTTAGGAAGGACAGGTGAAAAGGAAAAGGAGGTGGGGGTCTTTGTTAGTAAAGGATGAAATCAGGGCAATAGTGAGAAAGGATATTGGCTCAGAAAATCAAGATGTAGAATCAGTCTGGGTGGAGCTAAGAAGGACCAAGGGGCAGAAAACATTGGTGGGAGTTATCTATAGGCCCCCAAACAGTAGTGGTAATGTAGGGGATGGCATCAAACAGGAAATTAGGGATGCATGTAACAAGGGTACTACAGTAATCATAGGTGACTTTAATCTACATATAGATTGGTGAAACCAAATTAGCAATAATAATGTGGAGGATGAATTCCTGGAGTGTGTACGAGATTTTTTTTAGACCAGTACATTGAGGAGCCAAGTAGGGAACAGGCTATCCTAGATTGGGTATTGTGCAATGAGAAGGGGTTAATTAATAATCTTGTTGTGCAGGGTCCTTTAGGGAAGAGTGACCAAAACATGATAGAGTTCTTCATTAAGATGGAAAGTGAAACCAGGGTCCTAAATCAAAACAAAGGAAACTACAATGATATGAGGAGTGTGTTGGCTATGATAGATTGGGGAGCTTGATTAAAAGACATGATGGTGGATAGGCAATGGCTAACATTTAAGGAACGAATGCATGAATTGCAACAGTTATACATTCCTTTCTGCTGCAAAAACACAAAAGAAAAAGTGGCCCAATCATGGCTAACAAAAGAAATTAAGGATAGTATTAGATCCAAAGAGGAGTCCTATAAAGTTGCCAGAAAAAGTAGCAAGCCTGAGGATTGGGAGCAGTAAAGAATTCAGCAAAAAAGGACCAAGAGATTGATGAAGAGGGGGAAAAATAGAGTATGAGAGTAAACTTAAAAGGAACATAGAAGCAGATTGTAAAAGCCTCTACAAGTATGTAAAAAGAAAAAAGATTAGTGAAGACAAATGTAGGTCCCTTACAGTCAGGAATGGGAGAATTTATAATGGGGAACCAGGAAATGGTGAAGTAATTAAACAAATACTTTGGTTCTGTCTTCACGGAAGAGGACACAAATAACTTCCCAGAAATGCTAGGGAACCAAGGGGGAGAAATTCGGTTGTTAGCGCCACCGATTAATGCCTAAAGAGGCCGAGAAGTGGGGCGCTAGCCAATTTCCGGGCGGGCGCAAGGCGCCTAGCGCCTTGCCCCATATTGAGCATGCATTTAGCGCCGGCGCTAAATCTTAGTGCCCACTCATGGGCACAGGCTGATTATGACGTCATTTGAGTGTGCAACGCCTTTTGGGCGCCCCGGACCGGAAATTCAGTGGCGCCCCCCCTCCATAGTGCCTGGCGCTAATAGTGACAGCTTACCTGGGCCTTAGCAAGTCGCTCTCGGGCTGGAGGAGCGTTATTTAAAGGGGACTGGTGTGGTTTAAAAGCGGCAGCCATTTTTGGATCACAACTTCCTCGAGAGCTACAAAGAGTTGCTGAGCTGCACACTGAGAGCCATTTGGCCACTGAGCCAGCGCAGGCAGGCGATCTTCAGCCTTCTGACCATCACCTTGCTGTTGGTGAGCCTTGACAATGGGAAACCTTCCTATGGGCACTTATTATGGGGGCTGCATTGGAGGGGAACATCCTGCTGCTGAATCATCTGGAAAGGGCACTGAGACGTTGGGAGAGGGGGGAGGGCATGGCCAGACGGAGAAGGGCCAACAGATGTTGCCACAGCAGACCTTACGCTGGCAGGGTTATCCGACAGCAGTTTTCCTAAATGAACATGTCGGAGGAGCAGTGTGTCAGAAGGCTGCGATTTAGAAAGGAGGTGGTGACTGAGCTGTGCCAGCTGCTTCAGCCAGATCTGCAGCCTCAGATAAGGTGCAGGACATCTCTGTCGGTGGCTGAGAAGATGGCTGCTGGCCTGAACTTCTACGCGAGCGGCTCTTCTCCGGCTGCGCGTCAGAGGCTGATCAGAAGTAGCTTCTAGGCCCCTCTCATGGAATGCTTGCTGCCATTACAAGAACAGGAATGGAACCGGCCTGATACCCCCAAGCCTGTGAAGGGCAAGATGCATGTAAATAGCAGGCATAGCCATTGTAAATGGAGAAAGTGTTTCATTACACAAAATGTGGTTCCTTCAAACATGAGAAAGCTATGGCAACAGAAAGCAAAACTAATACACTGACACATAACTGACTCTCAAAACCGGGAGACTGTCCAAAACATAAACCACATTCCGGCCATCTTCCTTGGCCTTGATTCCACTGCGCCAACCAAAGCATCCAATGCCCCATCAGTGAGGTGTTCCGCCCTCTGCCTCACCCTTTCCATGTCTTGCTAGGCTGGTGCGCCACAGGTAGGCTCCCACCGCTTTGAAGGCCTACAAGGCAGTGAGTGTGTCTGGTGATGCCAATTGACCTGCCCCTTTAAGAGCTGGCTGGCGCCACTGTGTCTCAGGGAAAGTGATTATTGACAGCACCCTCGCTGTGCCCCGCCACCGCGAAATTGGGTTGCGCCGCCGGGTAAGCGCCTTAAGAGTAGCGTGCAGCGCCTGATTTAGCGCCGCAATCACCTTTAGGGGTGCTGCAACCCAATATCACGCTAGGTGGCACTAAATTGCGCCTGGCGCTAAACTTTGTGCATCGCCAGGACTAGCGCCCCAAACGCGGCTATACCGAATTTCTAGGCCCAAGGGTCTAGTGAGAAGGAAGAATTAAAGGAAATTAGTATTAGTAAAAAAATACTGCTGGAGAAATTAATGGGACTGAAAGCTGATAAATCCCCAGGGCCTGATAATCTACCTCCCTAAAAGAGGTAGCCATGGAAATAATGGATGCATTGGTTGTCATCTTCCAAAATTCTATAGATTATGGAACAGCTCCTACAGATTGGAGGGTGGCAAATGTAACCCCACTATTTAAAAAAGGAGGGAGATTGAAAACAGGGAACTACAGACTGGTTAGCCTAGCATCAGTAGTAGGGAAAATGTTAGAGTCTATTATAAAGGATGTGATAACAGGACACTGAGAAAATATCAATGGGATTAGACAAAGTCAACATGGATTTAAGAAAGGGAAATCGTGTTTGACAAACCTACTGGAGTTTTTTGAGGATATAACTGATAGAATAGATAAGAGAGAACCAGTGGATGTGGTGTATTTGGATTTTCAGAAGGCCTTTGATAAAGTCCCACATAAGAGGTTAGTGTGCAAAATTAAAGCACATGGGATTGGGGGTAATATACTGGCATGGATTGAAAATGGGTTAACGGACAAGAAACAGAGAGTAGGAATAAATGGGTCTTTTTCGGGGTGGCAGGCGGTGACTAGTGGGGTACCGCAGGCCCCAGCTATTCACATTGGCCCAGAAATTCGGGTCGGGGGCTTCCCGCGGGTGTTATCCCCCGACCTGCACTTACCTTGCGCACCGGCAGTTGAGCTGTAGGGCCCCGTGGAATTCCGCTACGGGGCCTGGCCCAGCTGCCGGCGCGCTGTGCTTGCGTGTCCCAGGGGCGTAGTTAGTGCAATGCATCCCCTGGGATCACGTGAGCCATGGGCAGCCAATCGGAGGAGGGAAAAGCCCATTCATAAGATTGACAGGAAGACCTGTCAAAACTTATAAATACTACAGGCCCAAAATAGCAGTAAACCTTCAAATAAATTTTTAAAAACATCACACTTTTTAAATAAACTATAAATTACATTAAATAACTATTTTAAACAATAATTTAAATTTTTGAAAAAAATAATTTTATTTTATAACGGGGCTAAAAATAAACTTACCTTGCTTTAAAGTATTTAAAAATAATAAACTTGTGGAAAAAATGTTTTAATTTTAATTAATTGACCACTTACCTTGCAAAAACAGGCCTTAACGCCTGCTTTTTAAATGTGTAAATCCTGCAGGCTTACCCTCCCAGGAAAACCTGTAAAAAAAAACTAAGTTCAAAGCGCACGCGCAGCCTCCCCTGCGCGCGCGTTCGACCTCTGAACCTCTTCGTTCAGTGGATCGGAAGTGCTGGTTTCCCGCGCATGCACAGTGCATGCAGGAAACCGGCAATTCCATTCGGCCTACGGGTGAGTACCCCGTGCGTACTCACCCGGGGAGAGCCGAATTTCTGGGCCAATATATATCAATGATTTGGATGAGGAATCCAAATGTAATATTTCCACGTTTGCTAACGACACAACACTAGGTGGGAGCGTGAGTTGTGAGGAGGATGCAAAGAGGCTTCAAGGCGATTTAGACAAATTGAGTGAGTGGGCAAATACATGGCAGATGCAATATAATGTGGATAAATGTGAAGTTATCCACTTTTGTAAAAAAAACAGAAAGGCAGAGTATTATTTAAATGGTGATAGATTGGAAAATGTTGATGTACAAAGGGACCTGGGTGTCCTTGTACACCAGTCACTGAAAGCAAACATGCAGGTGCAGCAAGCAGTTAGGAAGGCAAATGATATGTTGGCCTTCATTGCAAGAGGAGCAAGGATGTCTTACTACAGGTATACAGGGCTTTGGTTTCCTTACCAAAGAAAGGATATACTTGCCATATAGGTAGTGCAGTGAAGATTCACCAGACTGATTCCTGGGATGGCAGGACTGTCGTATGAGGAGAGATTGGTTCGACTAGGCCTGTATTCACTAGAGTTTAGAAGAATGAGAGGGGATCTCATTGAAACGTATAAAATGCTGACAGGGCTAGACAGACTGGATACAGAGAGGATGTTTCCCCTGGCTGGGGGGTCGAGAATGAGGGGTCACTGTCTCAGGATACAGGGTAGGATATTCAGGACTGAGATGAGGAGAAATTTCTTCACACAGAGGGTGGTGAACCTATGGAATTCTCTACCACAGAAGGCTGTGGAGGCCAAGTCACTGAATATATTTAAGAAGGAGATAGATAGATTTCTAGACACAAAAGGCGTGAAGGGGGATAGGGAGAGAAAGGGACTATGGTATTGAGATAGAGAATCAGCCATGATCATATTGAATGGCAGAGCAGGCTCAAAGGGCTGAATGGCCTACTCCTGCTCCTATTTTTCTATGTTTCTATGTTACGCTGACGACACCCAGCTCTACCTCACTACCACTTCTCTCGGCCCCTCCATGGTCTCTAAATTGTCAGAATGCTTGTCCGACATTTAGTTCTGGATGAGCAGAAATTTTCTCCAATTAAAATTGGGAAGACCAAAGCCATTGTTTTCCGTCCCCGCCACAAACTCCATTCCCTAGCCATTGACTCCATCCCTCTCCCTAACATCTGTCTGAGGCTGAACCACACTGTTTGCAACTTTGGTGTCATATTTGACCCTGAACCGAGCTTCCGACCACATATCTGCAACATAACTAAGACAGCCTATTTCCACCTCCATAACATCGCCCGCCTCCGCCCTTGCCTCAGCTTATCCGTCGCTGAAACCCTCATCTATATCTTTGTTACTTCTAGACTTGGCTATTCCAATGTACTCCTGGCTGGCCTCCCACATTCTACCCTACGTAAATTTGAGGTGCTCCAAAACTTGCTGCCCGTGTCCTAACTCGCACTAAGTCCCGTTCACCCATCACCCCCATGCTCACTGGCCTACATTGGTTCCCAGTTAAGCAACGCCTCCATTCCAAAATCTCATCCTTGTTTTCAATTCCCTCCATGACCTCGCCTCTCCCTGCCTCTGTAATCTCCTTCAGCCCCACAACCCCCGAGATATCTGCGCTTCTCTAATTCTGCCCGCTTGAGCATCCCTGATTATAACCACTCAACCATTGCTGGCCGTGCCTTCTGTTGCCTAGGCCCTAGCTCTGGAGTTCCCTGCCTAAACCTGTCTGCCTCTCTACCTCTCTTTCCTCCTTTAAAACGCTCCTTAAAACCTACCTCTTTGACCAAGCTTTTGGTCACCAGCCCTAATTTCTCCTTATGTGGCTCGATGTCAAATTTTTTGTCTTATAATACTCCTGTGAAGCGCCTTGGGACGTTTTACTATGTTAAAGGCATGATATAAATACAAGTTGTTGTTGTTGTTTAATTAACTTCCCCCAGTGATACCCTGATCTTTAATTAATTTCCCCAGGTGGTGCCCTTATATTTAATTAATTGGCCCCAGTGAAGCCCTGATCTTTAATTATTTTTCCCCAGGGAATTAAAGACAAGGCATCATTTGGGAAATTACTGTAAGTTTAAGTCCTTACTGGGGAAAATGTATTAAAATCCTGGCTTCACTGGGGAAATACTTCAAGTTGAAGGCCTCACTGGGGAAATTAATTGAAGATTAAGGCTTCACTGGAGAAAATTAATTAAGATCAGGGATTCACTGGGAGAATTAATTAAATTAGCATTTCACAGGGGCAATTAATTAACGATCAAGGATTCACAGGGGAAAATTAATTTAGATCAGGGATTCATGGCAGAAAATTTTAAAAAATGAAAGGAAGACATTCATTTATATAGCATTCTTTACAACCTCAGGATGTCCCAATGTGTTTACAGCTAATTAGGTACTTTTGAAATGTAGTCACAGTTTAACGTCTCATCTGAAAGACGACACCTTCGACAGTGCAACCCCCCCTCAGTAGTCCACTGCCTAGATTTCTGTGCTCAAATCTCTTGTGATTAATTAATTGAGATTAACTAATTGAAGATCATCTTCACTGGGGAAATTAATCAAGATCGGGATTGCACTAGGAGAAATTAATTAAAATCAGTGCTTCACTGGGGGAAATAATTAAAGATCTGGGCTTCACTGGGGAAATTACTTAAAGATCAGTGGGACTAAATTCGATAGCTCACGAAAACGGGCACGTCTTTTCTATGTGATTCCGCCAGCTCACCAACTTTGTGCTGCCTGCTCATTGCCATGATTGTAGCATGTAGCCAGTGCAAGCCGCGCTGTTCATTGGCTGTATGCATCAGCAGGTTTGCCAAAGCCATGAGAGGTTAACACCACTTCAAGCTAGCCTACACTACTTAAAGCCAGCCTGCACCTCTTAAAGGGGAGGTGCATTGTGGCTGGAGCAGGTGGTAGAAGTTGTTTTACAACTGATTTTGACATTGGAAACACTCAATATGGCACAACATGGTTTTCTGACATTGCACTAGAGACCTTGGAGAAGGAGGTGGAAAGGACGAGAGATGTGCTGCATTCACAGGGGGCCAGGAGACCCTCGAGATAAACACTCAGAAGGCAGTGGGAGCAGATAGCCATGGTGGTCAATGCCAGGAGTCAAGCCCCGAGGACCTGGATGCAGTGCAGCAAAAAATTAAATGATCTCACACGAGTGGTCAAGGTCAGTGACTGCATCTTCAAATGCCATGTTCCACCAACTGTACCACTAGCCTCAGCAAATCACAATGCGCCACACCACTATCACTCACTTACCAACAATCTCTATCAATCACGACTGATGCCTAACATTCATAGCTTCACATCACATTCACACACTTAGCACTGCTGCAAGCCTCACACCCACATTTCACAGCTTGCAAATACTGCTAGCTATTCAACCATGACAGCTACATCACCCAAACAGATTGCACGACACTCACTGACACACTTCCCTCTCTCTTGCAGGACAAGATGGCACACAACCAGAGGCAGCAGGACCTAACCGATGAGGGACAGGCGTGCCTGGATGTCCTTACCTCTATGGAGGAAACGATGCTCCCCATCATTGGAATGGCCACTGCTGAGACCTTGGCCAGTTGGCGAGGCTGAAACCATAGAAGATGATGGTATCCTCAAACCTAATCCTCCTTCTCACATCCCACTTCCACCTCATCCCACAATCTCTTCTGATTTACAAGCTGCAGATGGTGTAAGCATGCAACTCTTGCTTCCCCGCCCCCCACCTCACCACAATCTTACCCTTGTGTCTTTCTCCTTTCAGCTACCCAAGAACTGCAACCAGGCAAGGCAGTGGTGGAAAAGCAACAGGTAGAACAGCAATAAGGCAGTGATGATGAAGAAACACCTTCAGTCAATTTCACACTCGCAGCCACCAGCTCAGATACTGAAACTACGCGTAATTTAGAGGATAGCATAGAGGTGGGATCTGCATGTGGTGAGACACCGGGCCCGAGTGGCCTGCAGCCAGGGCAGGGGACAATGATATAGCAAGTGCCAACTCCCTGGAGGGTGTGGTGTTGCACGAGTTCTGCTGCAGAGGAGTCAGATGGTGCATGTTAAGTCTGTGTTATATTGAGAATTACTACACAGACCACAAGAGTAAACTTTAACATGTCTTTACTAGTCGAAGGTCAGGGCGGAACTGCCCAATAAATCATTACACAGCACTTATATACCGGTGTGGTCACCACCGGTATTACAGTATACAGCAGCCAAGATAAAGTAGTGCCACTCTTAAAATAGTTCTCTTAAAGGTGGAACGGTTACATACACCACAATCCTCCCTTTTTAGCTTAACAGTATATATATTCCCCATTAACATAACATCATAACATATATACACAACTTCATGTACAACAGTTCACAGATTCAGTCTCTCTGGAGGCTTCCTGACTCGGTCCGGATAACGCCTCGGTGGTGTAGTAGTTTTCGGTGGTGTAGTAGGTTCTGTTGGCAAGGTCGATTCGGCTTGAATGCCAGTGTCGGGTTCATCTGATTCCAGTATCACCGGATCGGAGGTAGATCCTATGGGTATCTCTGCTTCATCATTAGGCGTATAGAGTTGTGGAGTAGGTTGTCCCTTTTCGGATGACCCTATGATCTGGTCAACATGGCGCCTTATTATGCTTTCACCAATGTCCACGGTATACATCAGCGGTCCTAGTTGTGTGCAAATAGTTCCAGGCTGCCATTTCTTGGTACGGTAGTCCCGGGCCAAAACTTGTTGACCTATCTGGAAGGTTCTAGTTGGCCTTTCATTCATGCCTTGAAATTGTCGGTTCTCTACGTCCCTTCTGATGTTTGGCTTGATTAAATCCAGCCGGCATCTTAGTCTCCTATTGAAAAACATCATGGCGGGAGTTTGGTTTGTGACCGCATGTGTTGCATTCCTGTACGCCAACAAGAAGTTATCCACCTTATGTTGTAGATTTATGTCTTCATTACCCATGGCCTTTATGGCCTTCTTGAAGGTCTGGACAAACCTTTCAGCTAATCCATTGGTGGCGGGATGGTATGGGGCGGACGTGTAGTGCTTAACCCCATTGTTTTTTAAGAACTTCCTGAATTCTTCGGACACGAATTGCGGTCCATTATCAGAACAGATCTGTTCCGGCAGCCCATTCCTGGCAAATATGGTCCTTAATACTGTGATGGTTTTTTCCGTGGTGGTGGAGGACATTTTTATTACCTCCAGCCACTTGGAGTGTGCATCCACCGCGATTAAGAACATTGAGTCCATAAATGGACCAGCAAAGTCGATATGTACCCTTTGCCATGGAGATGAGGGCCACTCCCATGGGTGTAGAGGGGCTTGTGGTGGGGCGTTTTGGACCTTCTGACATCCTAGACAGCTCTTGGTCATTTCTTCGATGTCTCCATCAATACCTGGCCACCACACAAACGCTCTGGCTAGGTTCTTCATTTTCACTCCACCCAGATGCCCTTCGTGAAGCTCCTTTAGCACTTTACTCTGGAGTTTGGGTGGAATCACCACTCTGGATCCACACATCAAGGTTCGTCGGCACACTGACTGCTGTTCTCTTCTTTGCGAGAATGCTGGCAACAGTGGTTCGCCATGTGCTGGCCATCCCTTCACCGTTAAATCGTAGACTCGTGAGAGAGTCGGGTCATTTCTTGTTTCTTTTTCAATGGTAGAATTTGTTACTGGTAGACATTCCACTATGGTTGCGTGGAACATCTCCACTGGGTCCACTGTAGGCGCCTCTTCTACCGTTGGCAACGGTAGGCGCGATAACCCATCAGCATTCCCATGCTGTTTTGATCCTTTGTATTCTATGTCATATTGGTGTGCCCCTAGGAAAAGGGACCACCTCTGTAGCCTTTGCGCTGTCATAATGGAAACACCCTTTTTAGGGTTGAATATGGATACCAACGGCTGGTGGTCTGTCAGCAGTGTAAACTTCTGGCCCTGCAGGTAATGATTAAACTTCTTTACTCCCCACACCAGGCTGAGAGCCTCCCTATCTATCTGAGCATAGTTGCGCTCAGCGGAGGTCAATGATCTGGATGCAAATGCAACTGGCCTTTCCGAGCCATTTGGCCACTTGTGTGAGAGTACTGCTCCAATACCATAAGGAGAAGCATCACAAGCTAAACGAATAGGTAGTGTTGGGTTGAAGTGAGCCAACACTTCCTCTGAGGTGATCAATGCCTTGCTTTTGCGAAAGGCCTTCTTACAGTCCTCGCTCCACTTCCATGGTACTTCTTTCTGCAAAAGAGAATTCAGCGGGTGCAGCACCGTGGATAGATTTGGCAGAAACTTATGGTAATAGTTAATCAACCCTAGGAACGACCTCAACTGGGATACATTTTCCGGAGCGGGAGCCTTCACAACAGCTTCGATCTTGTCAGGTGACTTGTGCAGCCCCTCCTGGTCAATGACATGACCGCAGTACGAGATCCGTTTCTGAAAGAACTCACATTTCTGGCGATTAACTCAAAGGCCATATTCCTTCAACCTGGTGAGCACCAGATTCAGATTTGCAAGGTGTTCCTCATCGTCATCTCCTGTAATCAGGATATCGTCCAAGTAACATTGAGTGCTTGGAATTCCCTGTAATACCTGCTCCATGGCCCTCTGCCAAATTGCTGGAGCCGAAGCCACTCCAAAAACCAGTCTATTATATCGATACAAGCCTCTGTGCGTGTTGATTGTGAGATACTGGCGCGACTCTTCCTCAACTTCCATCTGTAAGTACGCTTGCGCCAGGTCTATCTTGGTGAAGCGTTTCCCGCCAGACAATGAAGCAAAGATATCCTCAATCCGCGGAAGCGGATATTGCACCGTGTGAAGCACCGGATTCACTGTGATCTTGAAGTCTCCACAGATGCGGACCTTCCCCGGTTCCCCTGGCTTGTTACTCGATGAACGCTTCATGACGGGAACAATGGGCGTGGCCCACTCACTCCAGTCCACCTTAGACAGTACTCCTGAATGTTCTAGCCCTTCCAGCTCAGCTTCCATAGCAGGTCATATCGCATAAGGTACCGGTCTGGCTTTGAAAAATTTTGTGTTTGCATGTTCTGCAATCTTGATTTTTGCCTTAATTCCTCTCAGTGTTCCCAATCCCTGTTGGAACACCTCTTTAGCCTCATCCAATATTCTGGACAATCGTTCAGGTTTGACATCTTTTTTTTCCGGAATCTACCGTTATTGCGTTTAGGGAGTGCCAGTCCATATTTATTTTCCTGATCCACTCCCGTCCCAGAAGTGGTGGACCTCCCTCAAGTAGTACATATAAGTCCATTCCTTGGTGTTCTTTGCCCTTGTGTACCACCTTGACTTTTATCTTTCCAATGGGGTATACTCTTTGCCCCGTGTATGTCTGCAATACTATCTTCGTATCCCGTAGGGGAATATGTTTGAATAACCTTTTGTAATCTTGCTTATTCATGACCGTCAATGCCGATCCGGTGTCCAATTCCATCTTCATTTGGACTCCTACTATCTGCAGTGTGACCCAAATAGTTTGTCGGTCAGCTTCCTTACTCACATTGTGAATTCTCAGACTACCCAGTTCCTTGCTGTTGGAGTCTGACTCCGAATTCTGTTCATCCGAACTCTTCTCAGCCACCTTATGTACCTTTCTGCACTTTTCCTGCGGTGACTTTTTGCTGCTGGTCTTCTTTCTTGACCGGCATACTTTAGCTATGTGACCAAGCTTGCCACATTTTCTACAGTCCTGGTTTTTAAACCAGCATTGGTTCTGATCGTGTGTTGTCTTCCCACAACGATAACATTTCATTGTACCCAAAGCCATTTGATCTACGCTGAGTACCGCTGCCTTCAGCTGCATTTCCGCAGTGCCTCTTGCTGCGGCTTCGTGCGATGCTGCAATAGAGACAGCCTTATCAAGTGAAAGATCATTCTCTTCAAGTAGCCACTTTTGTGTTCCTTCTTTCGACAATCCACACACGAATTTGTCTCTCAGTGCCTCCGTCAGGCTTTCCCCAAACTGGCAGTATTTCGCTAGCTTACGCAGTTCAATTAAGTACTCCGCGTTGCTTTCCTCTTTCAGTTGCGTTCTCGCATAAAATTTAAACCGTTCCGCTAACATCAGCGGTGTGGGGTTCAAATGATCCTTCAGGACAGCAACAATATTAGCGAAAGTCTGATCCATCGGTTTAGCTGGTGATAGAAGATGCTTCAATAGCCCGTATGTCTTCGCACCCATTGAGTTTAGTAAGGATAGTGCTTTATCTTCATTTGATATTTTATTAGCCTTACAATATATCTCTATGCGTTCTACATACGTGGCCCAATCTTCAACATCGGGATCGAAATCGTTGATGTTACCACGCTTAGGCATCCTCGCAATACTCTTGAGAGACAAAAATAAATTTTCTTTTATTTTTTTTTTAAAATGGTGGTTTCCCGCGCTCGTCTTCTTCCCCCGCCTATGAAAATGGCGGCTTCCCGCGTTTGCCTTTCTCTCCCGCTGGCTGTAATGGCGATTGCCGTATTGCTGTGTTCGCCCTCCCCAGTGGTTTTCAAATCGTGCCTCCCAGCCCCTCTTGCAGTCCGGTCCTTTCTCCCCCGGCTGCGGCTGAGTTCTCCGCGTTTTTTTTTATTTTTTTTTATTTTCTCCCGTGCTTACGCTGTCCCGGTCGCTGCGCCTCGTGGCCTCGGTAGCTGCCCGGCCTTTTTCACCGGTCGCGGTCGAGCTCTCTCTCGACGCTGTTGCGTCTCCCAGCCCGCTATTTTCTCCCGCGCCTTACGCTGTCCCGGTCGCTGCGCCTCGCGGCCTCGGTAGCTGCCCGGCCTTTTTCACCGGTCGTGGTCGAGCTCTCTCTCGACGCTGTTGCGTCTCCCAGCCCGCTTGTAGCCCAGTCTCTCACACCGGCTGCGTTTGTATTCACCGCGGCTTCCGTGCCTTACGCTGCCCCAGTCTCAGCGCCTCTGGCCCCGACTTCTGTCCGGCTCTTTTCCCCGGCCGTGGTCGAGTTCTCCGCCCTTATATCCTCCGTTTTTTTTTTCTCCCCTACTCACAGTCAACGTGGCCGACTTGCTGCTCGTCGCTGATCGGCTTACCCACCACCGTGATAGAAGGGATGATCACTGCCTGTTGCTGATGGAAGGCTTCGTGTCAGAATTCTTCCTTTGCTCTGCAGACCCGAGTCTTCTCTCAGCAGAATGATGAGGGCGGATGCCTCCTCTCGACGCCCGTTAAACTGCCTTGGATGTATCTCTGCCGCAGGGTAAGATCGTACTCGTCGCCACTGTTAAGTCTGTGTGTTATATTGAGAATTACTACACAGACCACAAGAGTAAACTTTAACATGTCTTTACTAGTCGAAGGTCAGGGCGGAACTGCCCAATAAATCATTACACAGCACTTATATACTGGTGTGGTCACCACCGGTATTACAGTATACAGCAGCCAAGATAAAGTAGTGCCACTCTTAAAATAGTTCTCTTAAAGGTGGAACGGTTACATACACCACAGTGCAGGTTACAGAAGAAGGCTGATGGGTATGCACAATGAAGTGCTTGGTGCATTGGCAGGCCTGCCTGAAAGCTTGAATGCAGTGCCAAGGAGCATGGGGGAGTCCAGCTCCAACCTTACACAGTGTTTTGCGCAGAGCTTGGATCCCATCCTTTCCAGCGTGGAAGTGGTGGCCAACTCCATTAGCACACTTGTGAACTCAACCATGATACAGCGTCTGATGGCCAATGTCTCAGCTTCCATTGCAGCACAAGCAGCAGCCACCCAACATTTGAGTGCTGCAGTGGAAGCTCAGACTGCTGCCATCATGGCTGTTGATTCGAGTGTTCAAAGGGGCATCCAGGGTGTCACAGCAGTCCAGCAATTTGTCCTCCAACAGGTTACCACGATTGCTGAGGTGCCACCCGGGGGAGTGGCAGTGGTTCCGTGGAGCACGAACCTGCTGTCCTCTCTCAGGATAACAACATTCATCCTCCCACCCCTGCCAGTGCCTTTGCTGTTGCCTGTAAGCCAGCCAGCCCAGACTGCGGCTGCTGATGCCAAGTTGGTGCAGTCCGCAGCCAGGCCTTCTAGGCCTGAGCTGCTCGAGGTCGTCCTCCAAGGACATCTGCTGTCTCCTTCACAGCCTTCCACCAGCCAGGCTGCAGCCACTTGGGTAGCACTGCATAGGGGCACTAGGAGCACTAGAACAGGCAAAGGCACGAAGGGAATGCACAAGGGTGATGAGTTTACAGTTGTATGCAATTTGGCATGATATCATTTATAAATTTGGTTTGGAATGTTTTTTGTTTTTGCTTTAATTTTTGCATTGTGGCCAAGCGGACATTGTGATGGTCAATAACAGAGGGAAGGTAAGTTGTGGGACTGTTTGTGAATGGGGAATTGGGGTTGCATTCACTGGTGTCGCACTCAGATGAGTTTGTCACAAACAACCCGGTCAGAAATGGGCTATCTAGACTGCCTCCTCTCTTCCTCCTCTTCATGCTCCTGCTCCTCACATGCTTGCCGTATAGCTGGGGGCAAGGCCTGTGCCCTCATGATGGCGAGGTTGTGCAGCATGCAGCAGACTACCACGAATCTTAACACCGGCTTGGCCGAGTACTGCAGAGCTCCTCCAGAGCAGTCCAGGCAGCGGAAGCATTGTTTCAGCATGCCAATGGTCTGCTCTATCACATTTCATGTGGCAGCATGGCTTTCATTGTATGCATGCTGCCCGCATGTGTGTGGGTTGTGCACCGGAGTCATTAACCATGTCATCAGTGGATAGCCCTTGTTGCCCAGTAGCCACCCTTTGGTTTGGCTTGGTGGCTCAATGGAGATGGCACAGCGGATGCCACAGAATGAAGGCATCATGGCTGTTGCCAGAGTACCAAGCATTGACCGGCATGATTTGCTACCTGTGGTTGCACCCCAACTGGACGTTGAAGGAGTGGACTCCCTTCCGGTTCCGTTACATGGCAGAGTTGACATGCGCTGTCTGCAAATCGATGTTTGTACAGTCAATGGCACCTTGCACCATGGGGAATCCTGCAATCCTAGTGAAGCCACGTGCTTGCTCCGCCTACTGGTCTCTGTCAAGAGAGATTGAAATGTAATTAGTTCTCTTTGAATAGAGAGCCTCAGTGACCTGCCTTGCGTAACAGTGGAGGGCAATCTGCGAGACATTGCAAATATCTCCGGCTCCTGCCTGGAAGGAGCCTGACGCATGAAAGTTCATCACCACGGTTACCTTCACAGTTACTGGCAATGCGGTCCTTGCCCTGCTCTGAGGTTGCAGTTGTGGCTGCAACAAATAGCAGTTTTCAGTGACAATATCCTGTAGAAGTGCAGATGTCTCACGTATTGTTCCTTACTGAGGTTCAGATAGGAGAAGCCTTGAAGTCAAGAAAAAGTCCTTCAGATCCTGCCACACCATTCCCTGTTAAGTTTGGCAACTTTAAACAACTATAGAAAGTACCAAACACTTGTAGAGGTGTACCAACAGCCAAAAGAAATCAGCCAGCAACTAACCTGTAAGTAGTAGATGATCCCTTTAAATTATCGCTGGTGTGGAGTTATTTCAGCTGCTGAAAGCGTGTCCAGCTGTGTGAGTTTAAGAGAGTACGCCGGCTGGAGCGTTGAGCTCCAAAAATGTTAGCACTGGTGTCAAATCAGTATTGCATGCTGATTGACGTCATGATCTGCCTGCTCTGCATACTTCGGGTGGACGCTCAATGCGCACACTGACGCCCTGACCAATATGGCGTTATTCATCCTACAAGTGTACGCATGGGCCGCAATCACTATTTTGGACCTCATGTAGCACCCAAAAAACAGGCGCTATGTACCGAATTTTGCGCCCCAGGTCTTCACTGGTGTAAAATTAATTATGGTCAAGGCTTCACTGGGGAAAATTAATTAAAGATCAGGCCTTCACTGGTGGAAATTAATTAAGGTCAGGGCTTCACTGGTGGAAATTAATTAAGGTCAGGGCTTCACTGGGGAAATTAACAAATGCTGCAGGAAGAAAGGCACAGCAGTAGAGGCAACACTGCTATTTAATAAAAGTCGTGGAAAGCAAAGTGAGCCACGAGAGCCAAATCCACACTAATCAGCAAAACAGGAGCAGTGTAACACAAAAAACAGATTTCTGACAGTACGAAGTGATTATCATGTACCTACCTTTACTTTCCTTTAGCAAGATGTCAGCTGTTCTCTGAGAAATACACTTTGGTGAACGTACTGAAATTAGAATTGACACCGAGAGCTTAAGTTTAGTTGATTGAGAGTAATGTAACATTAGGTGACATAATGTTGTGCTCACAGCACCACCTACAGGTACGATACCACTTGAATGTTGTGACCACTCGCCACATTTAATGGGGCAGAACTTTGGGCCTCCACGGGTGAGTACACACGGGGTACTCACCCGTAGGCCCAATGGAAGTGCCGGTTTCCTGCATGCACTGCGCATGTGCAGGAGACCGACACTTCCGTTCCCCTGAAAGCAGGGGTTCAGAAGTCGAACGCGTGCACGTAGAGGCTGCGTGTGCGCATCGAACTTGCGTTTTTTTTTACAGGTTTTCCCGGGAAGGTACGTCTCCAGAAGTTACACATTTAAAAAGCAGGCACAAGGCCTGCTTTTTACAAGGTAAGTGGTGAATTAATTAAAATTAAAACATTTTTTCCACAGGTTTATTATTTTTAAATACTTTAAAGAAAGGTACGTTTATTTTTAGCCCCATTAGAAAATAAAATTATTTTTTTCAAAAATTTAAATTATTGTTGAAAATAGTTATTTCATGTAATTTATAGTTTATTTTAAAAATGTGATTAAAAAAAAAATTATTTGAAGGTTTAGTGATGTTTTGGGGCCGTAGTATTTCTAAGTTTTGACAGCACTTCCTGTCAAACTTATGAATGGTGCATTCCCTGCTCCGATTGGCTCTCCATGGCCCACGTGATCCCAGGGGACGTATCGAACTAACTGCGCCCTGGGATACGCAAGCACTCTGCGCCGGCAGCTGGAGCAGGCTCAGGATTGGAATTCCACGGGGGCCCACAGCTCAACGGTCGGCACGCAGGGTAAGTGTAGATTGGGGGCTTACACCTGCGGGAAGCCCCCGACCCAAAATTCTGGGCCATTATATAGCAGATTGAATGGTATAAATAAGTGAGATTTTGAGGAGGGAAGAGAAACAAAGTAATTAGCACTTACAAACTAGTTTTGGGAAATAGTATAAATAGTGGAACAAATATATTTGAGGCCTGTATCTGCAAGGTGTGTAGTAATTTTACCTTGTATCAATCATGGGATACAATTCTTCTATTAATTTGCTGTATGATAGCAATGAGCAAACAATTACATCAATTAGGGTGTAGCTGGACTAGTGAGAGCTCCAGGTGTACGACTACCTGTGAGCAATGCCACATGAGATCTGCAAGTTTAGTCGAAAGAAGAGGATGGAGAGAGAAAAAAACAAAAAGCCTGGGTTATAGGAACTTGTTCATTTCACAGGTTATGCTGAAAGGACACAGAAATGGGGAAATGAATGATGATGTATTGCTTGTTACATTTTTATCATGTACATATAAAATATGTAGAGATGTCTTGTTCTGTTTACTATAGATGCCTATTCTATAGCAATAGTCTTTCTGGAATATAATTAGCCGAGATTGCAAGAGATTGATGATAACTGTAGAGGCTGTTTTAGATTATATAGCTCGCAAGGATTGGGAAATATGTTTATTATAATATATATCTGCACTTGCAATGACATAAAAATATAAATGCCTTTAGAAATTAAATTTTAAAGTTTGCGTAAAATATGAATAGATTAAGTCATGGCTGACAGTCAGATGGAATAGATTCCTCTACCTGAGAGGCTGACCATAACTCAGTCATGTTTTAATTACTCAGGATTTATCTGGTCAGATTCATTTGTGGAGATATTTATCTTCCATATACGTCCTCCTAGAGTAAATGGCATCCAGTCTTCCTTTATATTGGGGTCGTACTGTAAAGGCAGGTTTACATTACAGCTTACATGATGGAACATGAATCTAGATCCTAAAATACAGAAGTTACACAAAAACCTAAATTCATGACTATATTGAGAACTCATATTTATTTTATCTCAGCTGTTTATGGTGTGTCTTCAATTATAATAAGCCTAAAAATTACACTTAAATATTACAAAATTACTTTGCTAATTTTAATTGAGGTGATTATCGATTTAAAATCCAATTAACACCTCCATTAAAATAGCAGAACAAGTAACTTCATATCAATGGATTAAGTATTCGTAAGGTAATATTGCACGGTGTAACTTTCAGAATGTGAGGGCCAACTCCCTGATCTTAAGGAAAATGTGGCTAAGATCATGTCATGCACATATGCTCCTGCACTGACAGAGTGGCCTGCAAAATGTGTTGGATTCAACGAGATCACTGAACTTAAGTAATTTCAATTGGTCCCTGTGTGTTTTCCTCATACATGGGGAGTGCTATGGCAGCAGGTAGGTGTGAAATGAGGAGTGCAGCTTACAAAGGGCTTTTAAAGGACTGCTGCTGCAAAAAGGGCGATGAATCATTTTCATGAAGAAAAGAAAAACAGAGAGAACAAAGAAAAAAGCAAAAGACGATTTAAGGGGAAAGAAGCAGCAGAGAAGAGAAAGGGAGAGACAGAGAGAAACAGCAACACAAAGACATCAGGGACAGGTAAGAGAGTACCATATTCTTTGACTACCATGTGCAATGCCATAGGAGATCAACTAGTGACTACTGAAATATGCAAATATTTATTTGATAAATACTTCAAAGAAAATTGGATTCTCGAGATGTGCGGGCTGCTGATAAGTCCAGCATTTATTTCCCATTCCTAGTTGCCCTCAGCGGTATGATACAACTAAGTGGCTTGCTAGGCCACTTCAGTGGGCACTTGAAGTGGGCTTGGAGTCACATATAGGCTAGACCAGGTAAGAACAGTAGATTTCGTTCCCTAAAGGACGTTAGTAAATCAGTTGGGTTCTAGCGCCTGTTGTGCTAAAGTTTATGTCTATGCATGAGGGAGATCATTAGTGAGTGAGTAGGCAGATAGAGAATGTGAATAATTAGCCATGATAGTTAGTTAGTGCAGGGGTTCTCAAACTTTCTGCTTCCAATGCCCCGCTCTGTGTTATAAAAAATCCACAGACCTCCTGTAACATAAAACAAGTATTTTTTCTATTTAAAGACTAGTTATTAGTAGTTCTATTACACCTTACATAAAGAAGAATTTATTAAATCCTAAATTTGCATAAGAAAAATACTGTGGATGTTGGAATATGAAATAAAAACAGAAAATGCTGGAAATACACAGCAGGTCAGGTAGCATCTGTGGAGACAGAAACAGAGCTAACGTTTCAGTTCTGATGAAAGGTCATCGACCTGAAATGTTAACTCTGTTTCTCTCTCCACAGATGCTGCCTGACCTGCTGTATATTTCATGCATTTTATGTTTTTATCCTAAATTTACATTATGTGCCCATTAGTTGTCCAAGGCCTGCTCCCCATCAACCGTTTGGTTAACAAGAAATTAACCAGCAGCAACAAGCGCCGAGGTCACTACAAGCTCGTTTTGTGCACACTCGGTCGGACTGGACTAAAGTTCCAGGTTCATATCCTCCATTTCAGAAACAGAGTTTCCCTCTTATTTCAATACCGAACCCCAACACGGCGGTGAAAGCCAGCGACTTGAATTAACAGCACCAGTAATGGCCAAGGCAGATGGCACACGAGAGAAATGGAGAAATAAACAGGGCCCTGAGCGACTTTACCCACCCGACCTCATTGCCATAAATCATTTAGTGACAAAGGCCTCCTCTTTCCTCCTCCCCAACCCTTTCACAAATAGCTGGCGGTATCTCAAAGGACACGAGTGCCCAGACTAGGCCCATCCGTCCGTCAGAGAAGCAGATGGCCATGAATATAAAGCTCCAAGTCTGAGTTGTGATAAGTTGTGATAACGCCTTCAGCTATTTTACTAACTCAGCCTGAAGACACTGAAAGAGAGAGTCACACCGGACTCCGATTGTTACGGCCTGGCCACAGGACCAGAGACTGGAAATTCTCTTTCTTTCCTTCCTCCCCATCCTCCACCCAAAGCCACGTGGCGCGCGTGCACTCTCCCCATTGACGGCGTTCTTTGCAAACGCGCGAGAAAAGGAAAAGGTTGAAAGGAAGGCTTGCGCTACCTGGGCTCACGCAACACCAGACTAACTCACGGATTTCCCCACCCCCAACTCAGGTTTTAATCCCCCGAAAGAAGTTATAACTTCCACTATTTTATTTAATAGTTAATAGCGGCGAGCGGTTTATGAACGTGGAAGCGATTAAGGCTCGTTCAAAAAAAACTTACCGAGATAAGTAGTGCTGTAACATCAGTAGTCTCCCCTGTATATTAAGATGAGTGGCATAGTCTCAGCAATACAAAGACTGTGCATGTGCAGTCAATTCAGGTTCTTACTGTTGGACAGCATTTGAACACTTAGACAAGTATTTAAAAATAATATTAATAAATTTAATTAATTACATAGAATGGGAGATCAGGTGATGTGTTGCTGCTGCAATATGTGGGAGCTGGTGGACACCATTGATGCTCACGGTGATCACATTTGCAGTAAGTGTTGGCTGCTCGAGGAATTCCGGCTCCGTGTTGAAGAGCTGGAGTCCGAGCTTCAAACACTGAGACACATCAGGGAGGGGGAGAGTTACCTGGACTCTGTGTATCAGGAGGTAGTCACACCAATTAGATTAATTAATTCAGATGTAATCCGTGGTCAGGGTCAGGATGGTGTGACTAGAAGTGAGGCAGGTACGGGGATCCAGCAGGTAGTGTTGGAGGAGCCGCAGCCCTTGCTCTTGTCCAACAGGTTTGAGGCTCTTACTCCCTGTGAGGATGGGAACAGGGACTGCGGGAAGGATGAGCAACCTGGCCACAGCACCGTGGAGTGGGGGGCCATTCAAGTGGGGGGAGTTAAAAGAAATGTTGTAGTGGTAGGGGATAGTATCGTTAGGGGGATAGATAGAGTTCTTTGCAGCTGAGAGCGAGAGTCCCAAAGGCTGTGTTGCCTGCCCGGTGCCAGGGTTAAGGACATCTCCTCTGGGCTGGAGAGAAACTTGGAGTGGGAGGGGAAGGATCCAGTTGGCGTGGTCCATGTTGGTACCAACGACATAGATAGGACAAGGAAGGAGGTTCTGCTGAGGGAGTTTGAGCAGCTAGGGGCCAAATTAAAAAGCAGAACCACAAGGGTAATAATCTCTGGATTACTACCTGAGCCACGTGCAAATTTGGCTAGGGTAAATAAAATTAGAGTTAAATGCGTGGCTCAAAGACTGGTGTGGGAGAAATGGGTTTTGCTTCCTGTGACACTGGCATCAGTACTGGGACAGGCGAGAGCTGTTCCATTGGGACGGACTTCACTTGGCCAGTGCTGGGGCTAGAATCCTGGCGAATCGAATAACTAGGGCTGTAGAGAGGGCTTTAAACTAATTAGTGGGGGGGAGGTTTTAAGAGAGCGAAAAATAAAAATGACAGCGGAGAAGGCAATAGAGCAAGGTAGCAGTGGGGGAATTAAAAACCAGAGCGTGTCAGGAAGGGACAGAATGTATAATGATAAAGGTAAAGTAGTAAAAGGGGTAAAAGCAGGAATAAATTGTCAGAAAACATATTTGAAAGTTCTTTATCTGAATGCACGCAGCATTCGTAACAAAATTGACGAGTTGACAGTGCAAATAACTACACATGGGTATGATCTGGTGGCCATTACGGAAACATGGCTGCAAGATAATCATGAATGGGAACTAAACATACAAGGGTATTTGACAATTAGGAAGGACAGACAGGAAGGAAAGGGAGGTGGGGTTGGTTGCTATGTTAATCAAGGATGGAATCACTGCAATAGTCAGAAATGATATTGGGTCAAAGGATCAGGATCGTGAAACAGTTTGGGTGGAGATAAGGAATAATAAGGGGAAAAAGTCACTAGTCGGTGTAGTCTATAGGCCTCCTAACAGTTGCAACTCTGTTGGTCAGAGTATAAATCAGGAAATAGTTGGGGCTTGTAATAAGGGAACAGCTATAATCATGGGGGATTTTAACTTTCATATTGACTGGACTAATCAAATTGGGCATGGCAGCATTGAGGAAGAGTTCATAGAGTGTATTAGGGACGGGTTCCTTGAGCAGTATGTAACTGAACCAACCAGGGGGCAGGCAATCTTAGATCTGGTCCTGTGTAATGAGACAGGATTAATAAAAAATGTCCTAGTAAAGGATCCCCTTGGAATGAGTGACCATAATATGGTTGAATTCCAAATTCAGTTTGAGGGTGAGAGAGTTGGATCTCAAACCAGCGTACTAAGCTTAAATAAAGGAGACTATGAAGGTATGAGAGTAGAATTGACTAAAGTGGACTGGGAAAACAGATTAAAGTGTGAGATGGTACAAGAGCAGTGGTCTACATTCAAGGAGATATTTCACATCTTTCAAGATAAATATATTCCACTGAGGAAAAAGGGGAGTAAAAGAAAAGACAGCCATCTGTGGCTTAGTAAATTAATAAAGGATAGTATTCGACTGAAAACAAGGGCATATAAATTAGTCAAATCTAGTGGGAGGATAGAAGATTGGGAAGCATTTAAAAGCCAGCAAACAATAACTAAAAGATTAATTAAGAAAGGGAAGATAGATTATGAAAGTAAACTAGCAAAAAATATAAAAACAGATAGCAAGAGTTTCTACAGCTATATAAAAAGAAAAAGGGTGGCGAAAGTGAACGTTGGTCCCTTAGAGGATGGGACTGGGAGGCTAGTGATGGGGAACATGGAGATGGCAAAGACGTTGAACAAATATTTTGTATCAGTCTTTACAGTAGAGGACACTAAAAATATCCCAACACTGGACAAACAGGGGGCATTGGGGGGGGAGGAGCTAAACACGATTAAAATCACTAAGGAGATGGTACTCAGTAAAATAATGGGACTTAAGGCGGATAAATCCCCCGGACCTGATGGCCTACATCCTAGGGTCTTGAGAGAAGTGGCGGTAGGGATTGTGGATGCATTGGTGATCATTTTCCAGAACTCCCTGGACTCAGGAAAGGTCCCGGCAGATTGGAAAACTGCTAATTTAACACCCTTATTTAAGAAGGGAAGTAGAGAAAAAGCTGGAAACTATAGACCAGTTAGCCTAACATCTGTGGTTGGCAAAACGTTGGAGTCCATTATTAAGGATACAGTAACCGAGCATTTGGATAAACATAATTTAATAGGACATAGTCATCATGGTTTTACAAAGGGGAAGTCATGTTTGACAAATTTGCTCGAATTCTTTGAGGATGTAACATACAGGGTGGATAAAGGGGAACCAGTGGATGTAGTGTATTTGGACTTCCAAAAGGCATTTGACAAGGTTCCACACAAAAGATTACTGATCAAGATAAAAAATCACAGGATTGGGGGTAATATACTGGCATGGGTGGAAGATTGGCTATCTAACAGAAAACAAAGAGTTGGGATAAATGGTTCATTCTCGGGCTGTCAATCAGTAACTAGTGGTGTTCCGCAGGGGTCAGTGCTGGGACCCCAACTCTTTACAATCTATATTAACGATTTGGAGGAAGGGACCGAGTGCAACATATCCAAGTTTGCCAACGATACAAAGATGGGAGGGAAAGCAGTGAGTGAGGAGGACATAAAAAACCTGCAAAAGGACATAGACAGGCTAAGTGAGTGGGCAGAGATTTGGCAGATGTAATATAATGTTGGAAAGTGTGAGGTTATGCACTTTGGCAGAAAAAATCAAAGAGCAAGTTATTATCTAAATGGAGAGAAACTGCAAAGTGCTACAGTACAAAGGGATCTGGGGGTCCTGGTGCATGAAACACAAAAAGTTAGTATGCAGGTGCAGCAGGTGATCAGGAAGGCCAATGGAATCTTGGCTTTTATTGCAAGGGGGATGGAGTATAAAAACAGGGAAGTCTTGCTGCAGTTATACAGGGTATTGGTGAGGCCACACCTGGAATACTGCGTGCAGTTTTGGTTTCCATATTTAAGAAAAGATGTACTTGCTCTCGAGGCGGTTCAGAGAAGGTTGACTCGGTTGATTCCAGAGATGAGGTGGTTGACGTATGAGGAAAGGTTGAGTAGGTTGGGACTCTACTCATTGGAGTTCAGAAGAATGAGAGGCGATCTTATCGAAACATATAAGATTGTGAGGGGGCTTGATTGGGTGGATGCGGTGAGGATGTTTCCACTGATGGGTGAGATTAGAACTAGGGGACATAATCTTAGAATAAGGGGCGCCCCTTTCAAAACTGAGATGAGGAGAAACTTCTTCACTCAGAGGGTAGTAAATCTATGGAATTTGCTACCCCAGAGAGCTGTGGAAGCTGCAGCATTAAATAAATTTTAAATGGAGATAGACATTTTCCTAGCAGATAAGGGAATTAGGGGTTACGGGGAGAGGGCAGGGAAATGGATGTGAGTCTAGATTCAGATCAGCCATGATCCTATTGAATGGTGGAGCAGGCCCGAGGGGCCGTATGGCCTACTCCTGCTCCTATTTCTTATGTTCTTATGATCTTATGTAGGCTTCAATTGGGGGGCATGCGGAGAGTCTCGCACCTCCGCGGCAGAGCTGACAGATGGCCATTGCATTCTCCAATACAGCAACCATCTAATTTCTACAAAATTCTTGAATTCAAGAACTCATCAAACTACAGAGAATGTCACTGTTTGACAGCTTCACAGAGCTGTCAAATGTTGACAATTCATCTGTCAAAAATTGAAAAGTCATACGTTGACGTTCTCTGTAACCGGCTTTCCTTTAATTGGCCTGCGAAGCCCGCTGGGCAAGCTTAACAAGGTCAATCAAGGGAAAATAGCGTGAGTTGGCCAGAAGTTGATGGAGGCAGGACTAAAATCCGACAAGCAGCAGTCCTGCCCCCAAAAGCTCCCCATTGGCAAAATCCAGCCCCTTGTGTTTTGAGTGTCAGAATCCACAAGCCTTGTGCTACAAATGACTGGTGCACTCATTGCATTCATTAAGAAGATAATGGCCCTAAATTCGCAGTTGGTGGTGTAATGATATCAGCAAATAGTGATGGTATTTGCCTGTTTGATTATTATGCCTTACCAGCATATTTGCCTGTTTGATTATTTATGCCTTACCAGCAGAGGGCATGTGAGAGAGGCAGTTTAGTTTCGTTTTGGATGGATCTCTAAGATGGTGTCTCCTGTAAAGCTGTTAACCTACTTGAACACACTTTAGATTAAAAGACATGGGCCTAGAAATTCATTGTAGCCACTTTTGGGGCGTTAAAGTCGGGCGGCCGCTAAAGTTTGCGCCCGCCGCCAAATCGAGGCCACTTCTGCGATATTCATTAGCTTCGCCCTAAGAGTTTGCTCGAGCGCTAAAACTGGTGTTGGACGCCTCTCTTTAGGCGCTAAGCCGGAGGTGCTGAGCGAGAGCGCCCAGGCCGGGCGCAGCGCAGGTGCGGCCATCTCGTGATTGACAGCAGACACCCTGGCGCCGGCCAGCTCTTAAGGGGGAAGGGTCGACTTTGTCTGCTGCCACGCCCTGGATAGTGGAGCCCTCCAGCTAGGCCTGAACACTGCTGCTGGACCCAAATAGCGCCTGAAGCCATGCAGAGGACCCGTGAACGAGCGCAGCGCTTCTCAGAGCGTGATCTGAGTGTGCTGGTTGGTGGTGTGGAGAAGAGGCGCCATATTTTGTACCCGGACAATGGCAGGAAGGCGCCGGTCCGCGCCTACCGGAGAGCCTGGAGGCATGTCGCCAGCAAGGTGTCAGCCAACAGCGAGGTCCCCAGGACCGGTGTCCAATGCCGCAAAAAGTTTAATGACCTCACGCGGATTGTCAGGGTGAGTACCCTTTCCAGTGACCTCCTCATCCTTGCATGTGTACCTCACATTATGGGCAAAGGGACCTGAAAGCCCTAATGGCCAGCCCTCATCCAGCAGCTATGGGACAGGCATGAATATCAATTGCACATTCTGCACTTAACACACTGGCCAAGCTATTCCACCATGGGAGGCAGTGCACACAAGATCAGGGCGACACACTGGCCAGGCTATTCCACCATGGGAGGCAGTGCACACAAGATCAGGGCTACACACTGGCCAGGCTATTCCACCATGGGAGGCAGTGCACACAAGATCAGGGCGACACACTGGCCAGGCTATTCCACCATGGGAGGCAGTGCACACAAGATCAGGGCGACACACTGTGCTTAGAGGCCGTCCTTTCTCTTGCAGGCCAAGCTGGCCAATAACAAGAAGAGCCGCACTGCGACTGGGGGAGGCCGACCCCAGATCCAGCCGCTCACCGAGCTGCAACATCACGTGGAGCGCATCATGGGTGCCCGGGTGATTGGCCCCGTTGCATGTGGAGATGCCGACCCTGTTCTGGGCACCAATGGTAAGGACACCAACTTTTGGACCTCTCTCGTCCCACTTGCGCATCAGATCTACATCGTTGCCACTGTCCGACCAATGCGCTGAATGCCACCACTCATGCATCCCTCGCTGACGCCCTCTCCTCTAAAGCTACTCTTGTGCCTTCCTGCTTTCAGATGGTGAGGAGGAGGTCCCTGAACTTGCCAGTGACAGCCCCTCAGAGGAGGAGGAGCAAGAGGAAGGCGGCCCATCAGGGGAACCCTCAGCCGTGGCAACCCATGCCAATGTAGGGGACACGTCTTCCCTGGAGGGGAGTGTCGCGGAAGTGTCGGAGGGGAGGGGAGCTCATGGGACCTGCGGCCTGCAGAAACGCGGGAGGGGGGTGCCAGCTCGGCGGCCTTCTCCCCAGAGGGGGAAGGGTCGGAGGGGAGTCCAATTGCTGGGCCCAGCGGCCTCCAGCAACGCAGGAAGGGTCGGCCAGCTCGGCGGCCTTCTCCCCAGAGGGAGAGTCCGGCCTCCAGTCCGGAGATGGTCTTCGCCGAGGAGATGGAACGTCTCGAGGACTTGTCCGCGGACTCGGAGCGCCGGCACACGGAGCTCATTGGGGTAGCGGCACGGTTGCCTGAGGCCATCGAGTCCCTCTCTCGGAGTGTCACCGACGTCGGGGCCTCACAGGCCATCAGTTTGGCGGCATTCGGGGCAGATCAGGCAGCGAGTCGTGCGGCATTTGGGGCAGCTCAGGCAGCGAGTGGGCAGCTGATCAGTGGTGCCGTGCAGTCACTGGGTGCTCTGATGAGGTCACTGAACAGGTCAACATGGGCACTCACTGCTGCCACACTCGCTGTGTCAGCCAGGCATCGCCAGGGCACCCGGCGCGCTGCAGCAGCACAGCGGTCTGTCCCTCGGCAGATTGGTGCGCATGCTGCAGTGCTGGCCCGGGCGAGTGCCAGTGTCTCAGGCGACCAGCGAGCGCCTGCCATCCGCCAGCTTGCCCCCATTCCTCCAGCCGCCACTGCCACTCCCCCAGTGGAGCTGCCAGGAGCTGCTGCAGCGACTGATGCTGGCCATCCACAGCTGCAGCATTCAACAGCCGCCCGCTCGACGGCCAGACCTCGACTTGGCCGACCCCCAAGGGCATCTGCCGTCACGACATGTGCCCCTCTGGAGCCTGCCCCCAGCCTTGCAGCAGCCAATGGCCTTACTTTGAGGAGGAGCAGCAGGGCGGGCAGGGGCCACACAAAGATGGCCAAGGCATCGCCCTAGCGGGCCAAAAAGTCGAATGTGTGGCCAGTTGTGTTTGTTATTTGAGGCCGAGAATTTGATGCTTGTTTTTTTGAGGCCGAGAATTGGATGTTTGTTTTTTGAAGGCCGAGGATGTGATGTTTGTATTTTACGAAGTCCGAGGATGACGGCCATTTTAGTTGCACTGTTTTGTTAATCCTCTCCAGGTTGTGGGAGTGAGTAATGTGTTTGAGTGTTTTTTGGGGGTTTCGTCTGTTTTTGGTTTTCATGTGGGAAGGGCCCTGAGTTTGTACAATAAAGCATTTTATTTATTAACATTGTCCATGTTTGATCTTTGAAGTGTTTGTTGCCTTAACCGCCTGAGGGCTTGTGGAGCGGCTGCAATCATGTTCTTTCATTGGCACAAGCCATTCCCTGACAGGGGGCCTAGAAGTGACGTTCAATAAGCCGCCGACGGGCGGCCCTTGGACCTTGTGCCTCCCTCCTGGGCTGGTACTCCTCGTCCTCCTCCTCCTCATGCTCCTCCTGCTCCTCCTCCTGAGGTGGGGGTCCAACGCGAGGTGGCAGTGCCTGAGTCCTGCGGATAGCCAGGTTGTGCAGCATGCAGCAAACGACGACGAATTGGGAGACTCGGTCCTGCGAATACTGGAGGGCTCCCCCGGAGCGATCGAGACAGCGGAACCATTGCTTGAGGACGCCGATTGTTTGTTCTATGATGTTCCTAGTCGCTTGATGGCTCTCGTTGTATGCCTCTTCAGCAGGGGTCGTGGGCGCGCGGAGCGGGGTCATGAGCCAGGTACACAAAGGATAGCCTTTGTCCCCGATAAGCCATCCTCTTGGGGGAGGCTGTGCCTGGAACATGTCAGCCACAGTTATCTGTCGCAGGAGAAAGGCATCGTGGCTGCTGCCTGGAAAGCGGGCATTGACAGCTAGGATGCGCTGCCTGTGGTCACACACCAGCTGTACGTTGAGGGAATGGTAGCCCTTCCGGTTGCGGTAATCCTCGGCATGCTCCAGAGGTGCCCGCAAAGCCACATGCGTGCAGTCAATGGCGCCCTGCACCATGGGGAAGCCCGCTATTCTTGCAAATCCCACTGCACACTGCTGCTGCTTGTCCAGGGTCATGGGGAAGGAGATGAATTGATGTCTCCTTCTGAAAAGGGCTTCGGCCACCTGGCGGATGCAGCAATGCACGGCGAACTGGGAGATGTTAGCGATGTCCCCAGCAGCGGATTGGAAGGAGCCGGTGGCATAGAAGTTGAGAGCCACCGTCACATTCACTGCCACCGACAGAGACGTCCTGCGCATCAGCTGTGGCTGCAGATCTCTCTGAAGCAGCTGGCAGATGTCTGCAACCACCTCCCTTCTGAATCGCAGCCTCCTTACACACATCGCGGCAGACATGGTCAGATAGGAGGACTGCTGGCGGTATACCCTGTGTGGGTAAGGCCTCAGTTGGCGACGCCTGTTGCCCCCTCTGCGTCTAGCCAGGGCTGCCACTCTCTCACGGCGTCTGTAAGCCCTTCTGGCATAAGGCTGAAAGTCAGTGTTGGCACCCAATGCAGCCCCCATTATATGCTGGCAAACAATGAGCTCTCAATGAAGGCAAAGATAATTGCTAAGCTCTGGCCTGAGCCAAAAATACCTGTCCTAGTGTTGGTCCAAACCAGTAAGCTCTCCTCCTTGGTCTCTCTCCAAAAAACCGTTGCACAAGAGTGAATGCTGCAAAATGGCTGCCCTTTATAGTGCAGGGTAAGTGCCCTTTAATTAGCGCTCCCCGCGGCCCGCCTCTGCTGTGTACCGTTCCACTTCACAGTTGTTAGGGCTGCCCGGCGCACAATGGGCCGGCGCGAGTGAAGTTCCGGTTCGGGGCGCATAAAGGGCGTTGCACTAGTAAATGACATCATGATCTGCGCGCGCAGCAGGGCGCGCGCTAAGACTTTGCGCCGGCACTAAATGTGTACTGAAGTTGGGGCGAGGCGCAGATCGCGCTGCGCCCTGGTGCTAAGCGCCTAGCGCTCGAGATCCACTCCTCCTAAGGCGCTAACGGCTGGCGCGCCCAACTGAATTTCTAGGCCATACTCTTTCATCAATGTGTCGTCATTGAACCCACATAGAAAACAATACATGGCGTCAGAAGAGGGATTGAAAGAGATGAAGAGGAAAAATCTGAAGTTAGCAACTCAACGAGACAGTAAACAGAGTCGTGGCAAGTAAGCTACCCAGCGAAATCAGCTCTCCACATATTAGCAAGCCAAAAGAGAACATCGTTACTTACCTTTGGAGAATAGCTAACGAAGTGAAAAAATGGAAGGTTTACACCCACCGGCGAAGCTTCAGTTGACAGGTAATGTGGCTGCAAGTTGGAGGAGGTTCAAACAACGTTTGGAGTTGTATTTAGCAGCAATCGGAGCTGACGAGAAAAGTGATAAAATGAAAGCGTCAGTGTTCTTACGTGTCGTGGGTGATGAAGTGCTGGAGGTGTATAATAACTTCACATTCGCTGCTGATGGAGACAAAATGAAGCTGGATAAAATAATGGAACAGTTTGAGGCCTACTGCATACCTAAACATAACGTGACGTTTGAAAGGCACAGGTTTTTCACATGTGTACAGAAAACGGGAGAGACTATTGATCAGTATGTGACTGAACTGAGAAACAGAAGCAAAACGTGTGAATTTGGGGGACTGACAGACTCGCTGATAAAAGACAGACTGGTGTCTGGTATTCCAGATAATGGTCTAAGGGAAAGACTGCTAAGAGAGCAAAATCTAGACCTGGGAACAGCCATAGCATTGTGTAGGGCTACAGAGACTGTGAAGTCGCAGGCAAAGGAGCTGTTCAGTGACAGTAGCTGCAAAGTGGATGCAGTGAGAAAGAACGGACACAAACCGTTTAACAAAAAGAGCGCCAATGTGAAAAAAGAGGCGTGGCCAGCAAACAAAAATGAAAGGGGCAATCGAAAGTCATGTAGTCGATGCGGTACACAGCATCCACCAAAAAAGTGTCCAGCATATGGTAAAACATGCAATAGTTGCAACAAAAACAACCATTATGCCCGTTGCTGTAAGAACCAAGCGCAACAAAGCAAAGTCCATGCTGTAGATGAAAGCGAGATAGAGGAGTTCTATGTGGATGCTGTGTCTGAAAACAAAAAAGAAAAAAGAGACTGGATGTTGACACTAAAAGTGAATGACATACACATTCCATTTAAATTGGATACTGGAGCACAAGTTAATGTGATATCAGAGACTGATTTTAAGAAAATTAGACCCAAACCAAAGATACATGGAACAAAAGTGAAAGTTACAGGATACTCAGGTACTGATATACCAGTGGAAGGAAAGTGCATTGTCAAAGTGACACACAAGGGCAGAGAGCACGCGCTAGCATTCATCGTGGTGCCAAAGGATGTGCAGGCCATACTAGGCTTAATAGCCTGTGAGAGACTGAACCTGGTAAAGAGAGTCCTGATTGTGGAAAGCGAAGGAGAGACAGTCTATGATGAACTCATGAAAGAGTACAATGACCTATTTGAGGGTCTAGGCTGCCTTCCAGGAGAACACACGATCAGAGTAGATAAAAGTATGCCAACGGTCATACATCCATGCAGAAAAGTTCCGTTTGCTCTTCAAAAGCAACTGAAGGCAGAGTTGGACAGGATGGAAAGCCTGAAAGTGATTCAGAAGATAGATGAGCCAACTGAGTGGGTGAGTTCCCTCGTCATTGTGGACAAAAAGAATGGAAAGCTCAGAATTTGCCTGGATCCAAGAGATCTAAACAGAGCAATAAAGAGAGAGCACTTCAAGCTTCCTACACGTGAGGAAATCATGTCACAGTTTGCAAATGCAAAGTATTTCAGCAAGTTAGATGCATCATCAGGATTTTGGCAGATGAAACTGGACGAGGCAACTTCAAGACTGTGCACGTTCAACAGTCCATTGGCAGATACAGATTCCTAAGGTTACCATTTGGCATTGCCTCAGCTCCTGAAGTGTATCACAAAACTATCCATATGATCTATGAGCACCTGGAGGGAGTTGATACCTCAATGGATGACATCATAGTATGGGGAACCACTAGAGCTGAGCATGACGAGAGACTGAAAAAAGTGCTGGAAGCAACAAGGAAAACAAACCTGAAGCTGAATAGAGAGAAATGCCAGCTCGGGGTGACAGAACTGACATTCGTGGGAGATATCCTTAGCAGTGAGGGCATCAGACCAGATCCCAGAAAGGTGTCCGCCATTGAGAATATGCCAAAGCCACAATGCAAAAAGGACGTGCAGAGGTTTAATGGAATGATCAACTACATGGGTAAATTCATATCCAACCTCTCAGAAAAGATGGCGCCACTGAGATGACTAACTGAAAAGAACATAGAATGGGAATGGAATCATGAGCATGAGAAGTCATGGAGCGATCTAAAGAAACTGCTCACAGAGGAACCAGTTCTGAGGTTTTATGACCCAGCGAGACCCATCAAGATATCATCAGATGCATCACAGAGTGGGCTCGGTGCCGTTCTTCTGCAAAAATATGACGACTGGCAACCTATTGCATATGCATCACACTCAATGACAGACGCGGAGATGCGATATGCTCAAATAGAAAAGGAGCTGCTCAGCATCACATACGCCTGTGAAAGATTTCACCAGTTTGTGTCAGGACAAGCAATCAGTGTAGAGACTGACCATAAGCCCTTGATTGCATTGTTCCAAAAGCCACTAAATGGCTGTCCGCTTAGAATACAAAGAATGATGATCAGGCTGCAACGCTATAGACTGAATGTTGCGTACACCCCGGGTAAGCTGATGTATACAGCAGACACGTTGTCCAGAGCTGTTGACCCAAGAGAGCCCGCAAACACCAAAATGGATGAAGACGTGAACGCCTATGTGGACATGATCACAAGTGCACTGCCCATAGCAGATGCAAAAATGGAGCTCATAAAGACTGAGACAAACAAAGATGAAACAATGAGACGACTGAGGAAAAGCATCTTGGATGGATGGCCCAACATGAAGCAAGACTGCTCACCTGACATGGCAGAGTACTGGAACTGCAGGGCGGAACTATCACTGGTCGAAGACATCATCTACAAAGGAAGTAAAATAGTTATCCCAAAGAGTCTGAGAAAAGAGATGCTAAAAAGGATCCATGGAGGACATCTGGGAATCGAAAAGTGTAAGAAAAGAGCACGAGAGGTGATGTACTGGCCACGAATCAACCAAGATGTGACAAATGAGGTGTCAAACTGCGCAATATGCCTGAAATATCAAGCAAGCAATCCTGCAGAACCACTAAAGCCACACCCAGCGCCAGACAGATCTTACCAGAAGGTAGGCGCTGACCTATTCGTATGTCAAGGGAAGGACTATCCTGTAGTCACAGACTATTACTCCCTGTATCCAGAGGTTTGTAGACTGTACACCACCACTGCCGATGCTGTGATAACATGTATGAAAGCCATATTCTCCAGACATGGCGTGGCAAGCGAGGTCTTCACAGACAACGGACCCCAGTTTTACAATGCAAGTTTCCGACACTTTGCCAAAGAGTGGGACTTTGTCCACACAAAGTCAAGTCCTCACTTTCCACAGTCCAATGGACTAGTGGAAAAATCAGTCCAGACAGTGAAAAGACTGATGTACAAGGCAAAAGACAGTGGAACTGACTTCTACCAGAGCATGCTTGTATACCGCACAACACCGCTCGAGTGTGGTATGTCACCAGCCCAACTACTTATGGGACGTCTGCTAAGGTCAAACCTACCCATCCCGGAGAACCTCCTGAAAACAAAAGAGGGGGAGAAAGTGAGGAAGTTCAAAGAACAACAGAGAAAAGCAAAAGTACTACTATGACAGAGGAACACAAAACCTACCTGAACTCCACACTGGTGACCAAGTAAGGTTCAAAGACAAAACAAACATATGGACTCAGAAGGGAACTGTCCTGAGTGAAGTCCAACCAAGATCATACACCATTCAGACAGATGAGGGTGCTGTTCTGCGAAGAAATCGTCGGGATCTTCTCATGGGACCAGCCTCAGCAGGTCAGAAGACTGATACTGTTGAACAACCTGATCACACAGCTGAGAACCCATCATCTGAGGCAACAACTCCGATTCAAGGACAATCAATCAGAAAATCCTCAAGACACGTGAAGCCTCCTGAGAGACTCATTGAGCAAGTTTAAGGACTCTTGTTATAGAAGGAAGTAATGTTATCTTATTCTCTCTTCAAGTTATAGTGTATATACATATTTCATGTGAACACACAAAACAAGGTTAAAAAACCTTGATAATGATAATGTAAGTTCATTAAGTGTTACAGTTAAAATGCAGAGTAATACAAAGAAAACATGTTAGATAAAAGTAAAATACTTTTGTTTTTAAGAAAGGGAGATGTAATGATATCAGCAAATAGTGATGGTATTTGCCTGTTTGATTATTTATGCCTTACCAGCAGAGGGCATGTGAGAGAAGCAGTTTAGTTTTGTTTTGGATGGATCTCTAAGATGGTGTCTCCTGTAAAGCTGTTAACCTACTTCAACACACTTTAGATTAAAAGACATACTCTTTCATCAATGTGTCGTCATTGAACCCACATAGAAAACAATACAGGTGGCCTAGCTAAGGAGTACACTGCTGACATCCGAACAAAATCTGCATTTACCTCATGCGAACCCCCCTTCACGAAGTTGCTTTCAAACATTGCAGAGTTGTGTGCAACGTAATGCCCCATGGATCCCAGGAGTGCACTGTTGTGCATAAGCAAACCTGGGATCACGTGAGGTGGTGCAACTGTCACTTCTCCTAGCCAATCAGGAAACAGAGGAGATTGCTGATTTTCCCACAATTAATTAAAAATAATCTAGCAGCCAAAAATGCTATTTTATTAATACATTATGATCATTGCAATAGTATTTAATACAGAAACCAAGATTTCAACATTAATAGAATTCAATCAAACACTGAAAAGTCTTGAGATACTTTTTACTGAAAGTGTCCTTCAAACCATAAAACTCGATTAGGATGCTTTTTATACAAAGCATGCAGCTGAATTAGCATCGGCCCTTTAATGACAACACAAACGTATAATTACAGAATTACAGTCTTATCAAATTAATTTCTCCTCTATTAGACGAACTAACTTCTGATTAATTTAAATAATCTAAAATCGAGAGTTTAGATGTCTAATAACATGAGGAAATCATGAAACTGAATTGAATCTTATCTAAATAGGAGTTGGGAAATAATTAAACCAAAACTACAAAAGGCTTTTGGGCAAAGATGGTGATGCAAAAAGGCCACATTTTCAAACTCGAACAAATGAAAGTTTCTTTCAAAGTTTCTATCCGCTCAGACACGAACCAGTGCCTCATTGTTATGGCTGCAGCATAAACTAATGCAATTTTCTCATCCCCTCCCTCCCCTTACACTGTGCAACAGGCTCCTTCGCCTGTCTGCAACAGACATAAACATTTTCAGGATAATTAATGCTCAGTAGGTGGGCAATTAGCCCAACTTTTCGCTGGCACATTGGTTTCAATGAGGAGGTGAAGCGTGCAGCGAAGCTGATGTGCAGTCAGAACTTGACAGATCGCAAGCTCAGGATTTAGCACATGCATGCGGAAATCCCGAACTTGCGGTCAATTTCGAAGGCAGTATGACGCCGTACTCTGAGAGTACGGCATCATACCGACCGCGAATTCAGGGCCAATGGTTCTTCCCATCAACTGATAGCACTGCACATTGTAACGTTTCTTAGAGTCATAGAGTTATACAGCACGGATAGAGGCCCTTCGGCCCATCGTGTCCGCGCCGGCCATCAAGCCCTGTCTAATATAATCCCATATTCCAGCATTTGGTCCATAGCCTTGTATGCTATGGCATTTCAAGTGCTCATCCAAATGCTTCTTGAATGTTGTGAGGGTTCCAGCCTCCACAACCCTTTCAGGCAGTGAGTTCCAGACTCCAACCACCCTCTGGGTGAAAAAGTTCTTTCTCAAATCCCCTCTAAACCTCCCGCCCTTTACCTTGAATCTATGCCCCCTAGTTATTGACCCTTCTACTAAGGGAAAAAGCTCCTTAGTATCCATCCTATCTATGCCCCTCATAATTTTGTACACCTCAATCATGTCCCCCCTCAGCCTCCTCTGCTCCAAGGAAAACAAACCCAATCTGCCCAGTCTCTCTTCATAGCTGAAGCACTCCAGCCCTGGTAACATCCTGGTGAATCTCCTCTGCACCCTCTCCAAAGCTATCACATCCTTCCTGTAGTGTGGCGACCAGAACTGCACACAGTATTCCAGCTGTGGCCTAACCAGTGTTTTATACAGCTCCATCATAACCTCCTTGCTCTTATATTCTATGCCTCGGCTAATGAAGGCAAGTATCGCATATGCCTTTTTTACCACCTTATCCACCTGTTCCGCCGCCTTCAGGGATCTGTGTACTTGCACACCCAGATCCCTCTGACCCTCCGTCTTGCCTAGGGTCTTACCATTCATTGTGTATTCCCTTGCCTTGTTAGTCCCCCCAAAGTGCATCACCTCGCACTTTTCCGGGTTAAATTCCATTTGCCACTGTTCCACCCATCTGACCAACCCATCTATATCGTCCTGCAGACTGAGACTATCCTCCTCGCTATTTACCACCCTACCAATTTTTGTATCATCCGCGAACTTACTGATCATACCTTTTACATTCATATCCAAGTCATTAATGTAGACCACAAACAGCAAGGGACCCAGCACCGATCCCTGTGGTACCCCACTGGCCACAGGCTTCCATTCACAAAAACAACCTTCGACCATCACCCTCTGCCTTCTGCCACTAAGCCAGTTTTGTATCCAATGTGCCAAGGCACCCTGGATTCCATGGGCTCTTACCTTCTTGACCAGTCTCCTGTGCGGGACTTTATCGAAGGCCTTACTGAAATCCATGTATACCACATCCACTGCGTTACCCTCATCCACACACCTAGTCACCCCCTCAAAAAATTCAATCAAATTAGTCAGACATGATCTTCCCTTGACAAAGCCATGCTGACTATCCCTGATTAATCCTTGCCTCTCCAAGTGGAGACTAATTTTGTCCCTCAGAATTTTTTCCAATAATTTTCCTACCACTGATGTTAGGCTCACTGGCCTGTAGTTCCCTGGTTTTTCCCTACTCCCCTTCTTGAATAATGGTACTACATTAGCGGTTCTCCAGTCCTCTGGCACATCCCCTGTGGCCAGAGAGGTTCTGAATATATGTGTTAGAGCCCCCGCAATCTCTTCCTTTGCCTCACACAGCAGCCTGGGATACATTTCGTCCGGGCCTGGGGATTTATCCATTTTTAGGCCTGCTAAAACCGCCAATACCTCCTCCCTCTCGATGTTAATATGTTCGAGCATATCACAGTCCCCCCGCCCTATTTCTATGTCTACATCGTCCCTCTCCATAGTGAAAACAGATGCAAAAAATTCATTTAGAACCCCTCCTACATCTTCCGGCTCCACACACAGATTGCCACTTTTGTCCCTAATGGGCCCTATTTTTTCCCTAGTTATCTTCTTACCCTTAATATACTTATAAAGCATCTTAGGATTTTCCTTTATTTTGCTCGCCAGTGTTATTTCATGGCCCCTCCTTGATCTCCTAATTTCTTTTTTAAGTATCCCCCTGCACTTTTTGTACTCCTCTAGGTCTTCCTCTGTCTTTAGCCTTTTGTATCTGCCAAAAGCCCTCCTTTTTTTTCTAATCCATTCTCGTATATCCCCTGACATCCAAGGTTCCCTGTGGTTTTTGGAACCACCCTTGACCTTTACGGGAACATGTTGCCATTGTATGATCTCAATCTCCCTTCTGAAAGCCTCCCATTGCTCCGATGCGGATTTTCCTACAAGTAGCTGATCCCAGTCCATTTTGGCCAGATCCTGCCTTATCCTATTAAAATCGGCCTTCCCCCAATTTAGAACCTTTATTTCCGGCCCATCCCTGTCCTTTTCCATGACCACCTTAAATCTCACCATATTATGGTCACTGTCACCAAAGTGCTCACCTACTAGCACTTCTTCCACTTGGCCGGCCACATTCCCTAGAATTAGGTCCAGTACCGCCCCCTCTCTTGTAGGACCTTCTATATGCTGGCTCAAAAAGCTCTCCTGGATGCACTTTAAGAATTCTACACCCTCTGTGCCTTTCACACTCTGACTATCCCAGTTAATATTGGGGAAGTTGAAATCCCCCATTATTATTATCCTATTATTTGCACATTTCTCTGAGATTTGCCTACATATCTGTTCCTCTATCTCCCCCTGACTGTTTGGAGGCCTATAGTACACTCCCAGCAAAGTGCTTGCCCCCTTTTTGTTTTTAAGCTCCACCCATATGGCCTCATTAGAGGAACCTGCTAATATGTCATCCCTCCTTACTGCAGTAATTGACTCCTTAATTAATATTGCGACACCCCCTCCTCTTATACCTCCCCCTCTGTCTCACCTGAAGATTCTGTACCCCGGAATATTGAGCTGCCAGTCTTGCCCCTCCCTCAACCATGTCTCCGTGATAGCAACAATATCATACTCCCATGTGTTTATCAACACCTTCAGTTCATCCACCTTATTTGCAAGACTCCTTGCATTAAAATAGATGCCATCCAGCCTTGCCCTTGTATATTTGCCCTGTCTACCAAGCTGACTTGTTTTTTTCTCTATAATTGGCAGCACATCACCCCCTATTTCAGCTCCCCTCTGTATCCCATCCCCTCCCCCAACAGTGCTAGCAAACCTCCCCGCAAGGATATTTGTCCCGCTCTGGTTCAGGTACAGCCCGTCCGACTTGTACAAGTCCCACCTTTCCCAGAAGCAGGCCCAGTGATCCAGGAAACTAAAACCCTCCCTCCTGCACCAACTCTTTAGCCACGCATTCATCTGTTCTATCCTCCTATTCCTATACTCACTAGCACATGGCACTGGGAGTAATCCAGAGATTACAACCTTTGAGGTCCTGTTTTTAAATCTGCTACCTAGCTCCCTAAATTCTTGATGCAGGACCTCATCCCCCTTCCTACCTATGTCGTTGGTCCCAATGTGGACCACGACCTCTGCCTGCTCACCCTCCCCCTTAAGAATGCCCTGTAGCCGCTCAGTGACATCCATGACCCTGGCCCCAGGGAGGCAACAAACCATCCTGGAGTCACGTTTGCGGCCACAGAAACGCCTATCTGTTCCCCTTACGATAGAATCCCCTACCACTATTGCTCTCCCACTCTTTTTCCTCCCTTTCTCTTCTTTTCAATCATTTTTGCTTTGTTCTCTGTCTTTTTGTGCTGCCTTGATGTTTTCATCATGACTAGTTTGATTTTAATATTTATTATTTGGATAATTTTCAATTCCACCCAAAATGATTAAAATATAAAATGTTGAAAGAGGAAAAAAAATGATTAAATACACGTCTAGATTCTCCCCATGTCTCCGTGTTTAAATGCACCCCCTGCTATGGTGCCGACCTATCCTGACCAGGACGGTCGCAACTTTGACCCCTGGCCTCTTTTGAGTTAGCGGATCTCAGCCTGGTGGTGGTGGGGGCACTACAGTTGACTTCAGAATCCTGTGCTGGATAGACGGAACATCAGCCAAAGTTCATCCTCCTGATTTTCCTCTAGTGACTCCTACTGGAAGTATGTGGATGTCACATCAGGACAGCTAGGCGATACCTTCCTTTGTTGAATAGCTGGTCTATATTTATTGTCCAGGCTCGCACATGAAGAATGACCACTTGGGTACTGAAGGAACTTTTGAATTGTATTCCAGCAGAAGTTATGAGAGGAGAGGACCAAACTGTAAAAAGAAAAAAATGATCCATCTTTTTAACAGACTTTCATTTTATGCATTGCATCTTATGACAGGAAAAGTCAATAATCCCCATGTGCATCATCATGTACCTCACAAAGATTTGTGTGTGGAGACTGGGATTGTTCTCCTTGGAGCAGAGAAGGCTAAGGGGAGATTTAGTAGGGGTGTTCAAAATTATATGAGATTTTGACAGAGTAAATAAGGAGAAAATGGGATGTTGCAAGGGCAGCCCTAATTACTTGTTTCATCCAATATTGGGCCTGGAGCTCAGAGATCGACAAAAGAAAGGGGCAGGGGGAAATTATGCACGCGAGCTGCTCTTAAAGGGGGCGGCTACACTGGAAAAAATAAGAAGAAACTGTTTCCTCTGGCAGGAGGGTCAGCAACCAGAGGACACAGATTTAAGATAATTGGCAAAAGAACCAGTGGGGAGATGAGAAGAATTTTTTTATGCAGCGGGTTGTTATGATCTGGAATGCACTGTCTGAAAGAGTGGTAGAAGCAGATTCAGTAGTAACTTTCAAAGCGGGAATTGGATATATACATTTGCAGGGCTTTAGGAAAAGAGCAGGGGAATGGGACTAATTAGATAGCTCTTTCAAAGAGTCAGCACAGGCACGATGAACCGAGTGGCCTCCTTCTGTGCTGTAAGTGATCACATGTTGTTGATTTCTATAATGAGTCTATGTTTAGTTCTGATGATTGGTTTCTCTACCAGCATTTACAACATCAGCATTTCACTATCTGTCAGTCACAAAAGTGAAGTGTAGACTCTAGTAATCAATATAATGATTTTTTATGGAGCTTCTCCAGACAGTCTGAAAACATTCCCAATGTCCCCAAATGCCACAAATTCCCCTAATATACATCTCGAGGGGGGGAAACAAAAAAAATAAAAAATAGAGATGGCAGTGAGAGGAGAAGAGAGAGGGACAGAACCATGAGAGAACATTTAGAATTAGGACTGTGAGAAAAAGAGGCCTGTGGCCTTTTCCTCATCCCTTTAATATACTGAGGAAATTTGAAAATTGTGTTTAGTAAAATAATTCACTCTCTTTGTAAAACATAACCTTTTGGCTCTATTTATTCCTCCCAAAGTTTCTCTTTTATGAGCATTTTATCAGTGCAACTGACCTTTAAAAAAATTCCCAATAAAAAAAGAATTGCATCAGATATTTGAAAAGAAAGATGAGAATTTTCATATGAACATGAACAAATGAAATTTCCAGCTCCCTGATGGGCCAGCAGATAATTGTAATTGTATAGTACTCGGACAGGCGGATCCAGAAGGTCCCTGATTTGATCTATGCTCTGTGCTGATTCCCCTAATCTCACAGGGTTGCAGTGGAAACACGAGAATAGGCACTAGGACCCCTAAGCTAGAGAGAGGGAAACTCAGCCAGTGCTTCCCCTTATTGATTGTTAGCCAGTGAATTCTGCTTGAAAGTGTGCTTTGTGTATGGCATCAAGTGAGGTTGGAATTGGGATTGGCTTTGAGGCCTCAATGGGTGAATATCCCATCTATGCTTATGGTCTGGGTCCATGCATGAAGTAGGGACACTTGTGGGAGATACCAAGAACATATGTCGGGCTTGAAGCAGTACCTTCAGAAAAGGAGGGGAGAAAACTGAGGATAATAGCAAATGAAAGCATTGAGAAAATTTGCATCTGATTCTAGTCTGTTCAATTTAAAAAACTTTTGCTTAGTATCCAACCCACTATCTATTCAACATATATAGGGTAATCACAGAAAAGGCATGAAATGGCCTAATTAATGGGATGCTGGCTTGCTCAAGGCAATTTCACAGCAGTTTGACATTTTTTAAGCTAAGTACTCTTATCAATGGAAATGGCCAATTAAATTTCTCCAAATGAAAGGAGGAAAGAGCAATTTTCAGGCTACTCATTGTAGTCTTTGTGAAGTATCTTAACTGCTCACCTCATATTAGTTCGCTCTTTAAGGTACTTTTCCCAGCACACAGCTCCCATGTGTATTGCAGTGTCCTGCCTGTGCTCACATGTACCCGCCACTGCACTGCTGACATTTGAGAACGCTTGTACTCGCCTAATCAGATTGGTTTGTGAGCACTTCTATGAAAATACTGTCAGGTGTACATGCCTGAGAACAATATCAAGGATTAACCCCTTTTACCATGTACGGAAAAGCTTTTATTCCAGCACTGTTTTCCCGTCTGCGGTGAAATGAATTGACAGCGGCTTATTTAACTAGTTTTATTCCCCAGGGAACAGTGCGCTACATTTGCAGCCTAAAGCAGGCCAAGTATTCCGCAAACATCAAACAATTTCTTACTTTGCTCCATTTATTTATTGAGTTCCCACAAAGGGCGTGCGTGTGTGTATGTGTTGGGGGGGTGGTGGATGTCCTGTCTTTAATTGATGATCTTTGCTTGTTATTATATCACATGCATTAAGTCTTACTGCTAACTGTTCAACCATTCTGATAGCAGAAATTCGTTGCTCTTCGATTCAACTTGCCTGATAGCATCTGAAATAATGCATTTCATGTTCAGCTGGTGAATGTGACCAGAACTTATAAAGAAATATTCACTGATTGGAGCAGTACCTGTGCAACTGGTTAGGACCAATGCCAGATTAAGGCATGTCCTATTAGAACTGTAGTATAGGACCCTGGTTCAAATTTAAAATAAAAATGAAAAATAAATTTAAATACATAAATCAATTATTTTGTTTAAATATGTACTACCTATCATAGTTAATCTTTGTAGCCAACCTGTGTTTACTTAATGTACCTATTTTGTGTAAGAGATAATTGCAGCAGAGATTAGAATTTACATAAGTGCCATCCATCCAATAATGTACAATGCGAACATTTCACAAAAAGACTTGTAATTCTATAGTGCTTTAACACATCTCTCAGAAATGTCTCAAACCATTCCACACTCGTAGGACGCGATTTTCCTATTGGTAGCGGGTTGGGTGCGGGTCAGGTGGTCGGCGGGTTCCGGTCCCGCCGCCGCTTCCAGCCGGTAAAAATTTGCGATTTTGCCCTATTTGGGCAATTGAGCCCCTGCGTGTGCGCTCCCCTGGCCAATCTGGGTTTTGGGTCTGGAACTCACCTCTGCTGACATCTGTGAGCCAGTTTCATTTAAGGGGCCCATGCAGCCTTGGCTCATTATCATTATTTGCTGCTGGATTTCCTTCTGACAACTGCTGCCATGACTACCTCAAGGACCAAGGCCTCTCCCTGATTTGATGATCACTCCCTCCATGCTCTGGTGGAGGGAGTCAGAGGTCGCAGGGAGGTACTCTTCCCATCCTCTGGGCAGAAGAAGCCACCACAGCAAACCAAAGCAGTCTGGCTGCAAATTGCTCAGGAGGTGAGCTCCAAATCCATGTGCACTCGAATCTGGATGCAGTGCAGAAACCGGTTCAATGACCTGGTCCGCTTAGGAAAAGTGAGTATAACATCACACTTGGCCTCAATCTGCTCCCCATCTCCACTCATCACCAGCATTGTCAACCTTCTCCTGCACATCCCACTTTACCCTTACATCCCTTGCACCCTTAACCATCCCTCTTTTCTATGTACACAATCACTTCACTATTTGACTATGTACCCCTCACACTCGCTATCACTGTGATGCTATGACAACAACTAACAATGCATAGGGACGGCCCTTGGTATTGGCACCTCACTCCATCTTTGTCCCCTTCGAAGCATCTACGCTATGGATTCTCTACACTCACCCCATCATTCTCACACAAACTCCACTTGTGTCCCTCATTGCAGGAAAAGAGAGGCCACAATAGGGAATGGTAGTGTAGTGGTAATGTCACTGGGCTAGTAATCCAGTAGGCCTGGACTAATGATCCAGAGACGTGAGTTCAAATCCCACCACGGCGGCTGGGGAATTTAAATTCAGTTGATTAAATAAATCTGGAATAAAAAGCTAGTATCAGTAATGGTAACCATGAAACTATCGGATGTCGTAAAAACCCATTTGGTTCACTAATGTCCTTTAGAGAAGGAAACCTGCTGGTCTGGTCTATATGTGACTCCAGACCCACAGCAATGTGGTTGATTCTTAACAGCCCTCTGAAATGACCTCAGTTGTAACTAACCATTATGAAACAAAATCATAAGAATAAAGCTGGATGGACCACCCAGCATCAACTACGGACACGGCAACGGCACACCCAGCCCAGTCAACCCTGCAAAGTCCTCCTCATCCAACACCTGGGGACTTGTGCCAAAATTGGGAGAGCTGTCCCACAGATTAGGCAAGCCTGAAATAGTCATACTCACAGAATCATACCTTTCAGCCAATGTCCCGAACTCCTCCATCACCATCCCTGGGTATGTCCTGTCCCACTGGCAGGGTGGAGGCACAGTGCTATACAGTCGGGAAGGAGTGGCCCTGGGAGTCCTCAACATTGACTCCAAACCCCGTGAAGTCACATGGCTTCAGGTCAAGCATGGGTAAGGAAACCTCCTGCTGATTACCACCTACTGCCCTCCATCAGCTGATACTGATGAATCAGTACTCCTCCATGTTGAACACCACTTGGAAGAAGCACTGAGAGTAGCAAGGGCACAAAATGTACTCTGTGTGGGGGGACTTCAATGTCCATCACCAAGAGTGAGCTCAGTAGCACCACTACTGAACAAGCTGGCCGAGTCCTGAAGGACATGACTGCAAGTCTGGGCCTGCGACAGGGGGTGAGTGAACCAACCCGAGGGAAAAACCTGCTTGACCTCATCCTCACCAATCTACCTGTCGCAGATGCATCTGTCATTGGCAGCAGTGACCACAGCACAGTCGTTGAGGAAATGAAATCCCATCTTCACACTGAGAACACCCTCCATCGTGTTGTGTGCAGAACAGATCTAGCAGCTCAAATCTGGGCATCCATGAGGCGCTGTGGGCCATCAGCAGCTGCAGAATTGTATTCCACCACAATCTGTAACCTCATGGCCCGGTAAATCCCTCACTCTACGATTACGACCAACTCTAGTTCAACAACGAGTGCAGAAGAGCATGCCTGGAGCAGCACCAGGCGTACCTAAAAATGAGGTGCCAACCTGGGGAAGCTGCAACACAGGACTAAATGCAAGCTAAAAAACGGAAACAGCATGCTATAGACAGGGCTAAGCGATCTCACAATCAATGGATCAGATCAAAGCTCTGCAGTCCTGCCACATCCAGTCGTGAATGGTGGTGGACCATTAAACAACTAACGGGAGGAGGTAGCTCCAAGAATATCCGCATCCTCAATGATGGTGGAGCCCAACACGTGAGTGCAAAAGATAAGGCTGGAGCGTTTGCAGCAAACTTCAGCCAGAAGTGCCAAGTGGATGATCCATATCGGCCTACTCTCGAGGTCCCCACAATCACAGAAGGCAGTCTTCAGTCAATTCGATTCACTCCAGGTGATATAAAGAAATGGCTGAGTGCACTGGATACAGCAAAGGCAATGGGTCCCGGCTATCGTGCTGAAGATTTCTGCTCCAGAACTAGCCGCGCCTCTAGCCAAGCTGTTCCAGTACAGCTACAAAACTGGCATCTCTCCGACAATGTGGAAAACTGCCCAGGTATGTCCTGTTCACAAAAAGCAGGACAAATCCAACCCGACATGTTAGATCCATGTATCTTGATGTTGTGTGTCCTTCAATAATTAGACAAGAGACTGCAGGGAACAATCAACAGGTGTTTACTGGATGAGGGTTACCCTAAAACTAACTATACAGATCCCTACTCAGGGTTTATATACAGGTGTGGTCACTGCCGGTACTACAGTATACAGGAGCTGTAAAAAGTAGTTCTCCCCTTAAAGGTACACACATTACAATTCCTCCCCTTTTAGATTAACAGTACCATAATATTCATTTAACAATTAAATATCAACAAATTACAATTAACACTTTTAACATGCAACATTAACTGAAAATAGTCTATTTATAAATTCAGTCTTTGGGGAGGCTTCCTGATCCTTTCTGGGTAGCGCCATTCCTGAGTGTCTTGCTCTTGGTGCGGAGGCAATTCTTGCCCCCTGTTGTCGGTTGGTTCATCAGCTTCCGATGCTACTGTTTCTGGGGTAGATGCTACCTATATGTCGGGTTCATCACCAGGTACGCGAGACAAGGGGTTGACTCGTTCCTGTCACTCTAGGATCTGGTCAACATGGCGTCTCACAATGTTCTCCCCAACATCCACTGTGTATATTAGTGGCCCCTGCCATGTGCATATCGTTCCTGGTTGCCATTTCTCTGTTCGGTAGTCGCGGGCCAAGACTGGTTGCCCTACATTGAAGCTCCTTGTCGGCTTCTCATTGATGTGCTGGAATTGCTTATTCTCAACATCTCTTCGTACATTTGGTCTGAGCAAATCCAGACGAGATCTCAACCTTCGGTTAAAGAACATCATGGCCGGGGTCTGGTTGGTGACTGCATGTGTCGCATTTCTGTAGGCTAACAGGAAATTGTCCACCTTATGCTGCAGTGGAATGTCGTCATCGCGCATGGCCCTTACTGTTTTTTTAAAGGTTTGTACGAACCTCTCAGCCAATCCATTTGTGGCTGGATGATACGGGGCGGATGTGTAATGCCTTACCCCATTCCTTTTCATAAATCTTCGAAACTCTTCGGACACAAACTGTGGTCCGTTATCAGAGCAAATCTGTTCTGGCAAGCCGTTCCTGGCAAATAAAACCGTAGGACTACAATAGCTTTCTCCGTGGTGGTGGAGGACATTTTGATCACCTCAGGCCATTTCGAGTGCGCATCCACTGATATTAAAAACATTGAGTCCATGAATGGACCAGCAAAATCAATATGCACCCATTGCCATGGAGATGAGGGCCACTCCTATGGGTGTAGAGGGGCATGTGGTGGTGCATTTTGGACCTTCTGGCATCCTGAGCAGCTCTTTGTCAGGTCCTCGATTTGCTGATCGATCCCCGGCCACCACACATAAGCCCTAGCAAGGCTTTTCATTTTCACCCCTCCCAGATGGCCTTCGTGAAGCTCATTGAGCACTCTCTCCCTTAACTTGGGTGGAATTACCACTCGGGATCCACACATCAAGGTCCCCTGGCATACTGACAGCTGTTCTCTTCTGGATGAGAATGCTGGCAACAGTGAATCGCCATGTGTTGGCCATCCCTTCACCGTCAAGTCATATACCCGAGACAGTGTCAGGTCATTTCGGGTCTCCTTCTCTATATCAGCGTTAGTTACTGGCAAGCGTTCAATTATAGTGAAATAAAATATTTCGACAGGGTCCACTGCTGGTGCTTCCTCCACAGTAGGCAGCGGCAGGCTTGATAGCCCATCAGCGTTTCCATGCTGTTTTGTGCCCTTATACTCGATTTCATATTGGTTCGCCCCTAGAAAAAGGGACCATCTTTGTAGCCGTTGCGCAATCATCACTGGAACGCCCTTCTTTGGATTAAAGATGGAGACAAGTGGTTGGTGGTCAGTCCGCAAGGTGAACTTCTGCCCGTGCAGATAGTGGTTGAACTTTTTCACTCCCCACACTAGACTGAGGGCCTCCCTGTCAATCTGGGCGTAGTTACGCTCGGCTGAGGTTAGTGACCGAGGCGCAAAGGCTACTGGCCTCTCCGAGCCGTCCGGGAATTTGTGCGACAGCACCGCTGCAATGCCATAGGGTGATGCATCACACGCCAACCGAATTGGTAGTGCTGGGTTGAAATTAGCCAACACCTCTTTTGATGTGATCAATTCTTTGCACTTCTGGAAAGCTCGTTTACATTCGTCATTCCACTTCTATGGTACCCCCGTTTGCAGTAGGGTGTTCAGTGGGTGTCGTACTGCAGACAAATTTGGCAAGAACTTATGGTAATAGTTCACCAGCCCGAGGAACGACTTCAAGTGTGACACATTTTCCAGTGCTGGAGCCTTGACTACTGCCTCAATCTTTTCAGGGGACTTATGTAACCCCTCTTCATCAATAACGTGGCCACAATACGAGATCTGCTTCTGGAAAAACTCACATTTGTGGCGATTAGCTCGGAGCCCATATTCCTTCAATCTAGTGAGCACCTGCTCCAGGTTGGCGAGGCGATCACTGTCATTTTTGCCCATGACCAGGATGTCGTCCAAATAACACTGGGTCCCTGGAATCCCTTGCAGGACTTGATCCATTGCCCTTTGCCAAATAGCCGGAGCTGATGCTACCCCGAACACCAGCCGGTTGTATTGGTAGAGACCGTTATGAGTGTTGATCGTGAGGTACTGTTTCGAGGCTTCTTCTACTTCCATTTGCAGGTAAGCCTGGGCCAGATCAATCTTAGTGAAGCGTTTCCCTCCAGATAGCGAGGCGAAAATATCTTCAATCCGCGGAAGCGGATATTGTACAGTGTGAAGGACTGAGTTCACTGTCACCTTAAAGTCCCCACAGATGCGCACCTTCTTTGGTTCCCCAGGCGTATTACTCAACGACCTCTTCATTACAGGAACGATGGGTGTAGCCCACTCGCTCCAGTCCACTTTGGACATTACTCCTGAACGTTCCAAACCTTCCAGCTCTGCTTTGACGGCTGGGCGGATCGCATAAGGTACCGGTCTGGCCTTAAAAAACTTTGGGCTTGCATTTTCCTCTAATTTGATCGTTGCTGTTATGCCTTTTAGTGTTCCGTGTCCCTCCTGGAACACTTCTTGTGCGTCAGTTAGCATTTTTGACAGTCGTCCAGGTGTGACGTCATCATCCTTTTTGGCATCTACAGTCAGTGCTTGTATGGAATGCCAAACTAGCTGTATCTTCCAGATCCATTCACGTCCTAGTAGTGGTGGTCCTCCATCTGGCAATACATATAGGTCCATTTTTGGTGTTTCCTTGTCGTTATATATAACGTTCACCCTTATTTTTCCTTTGGGGTAGACTTTTTGCCCTGTGTACATCTTCAAGACAATCTCTGTATCTCTCAAGGGTATATGTGAGAATAGCCGCTTGTAGTCCCTTCGGTTTATGACTGTTAGGGCTGATCCTGTGTCCAATTCCATTTTCACTTGGACTCCGGCTATCTTGAGCGTGACCCAGATAGTTTGGTGGTCCTCCGTTTTGATCACATTATGTAGTTTCAGACAACCCAGCTCCTTGCTTCCAGAGTCTGTATCACTTTTCTGTTCGTCTGCACTACTCTCCGTCACCTTATGTACCTTCTTGTACTTCTCCTGTGGGGATTTCTTGCTGCTGGTTTTCTTTTCCAACCTGCAGACTCTTGCTATGTGTCCTACTTTTCCACACTGTCTGCACACTTCGTCCTTGAACCAGCAATCCTTATGGTCGTGTGTTGTTCTGCCTCAGCGATAGCACTTCACTGTTCCGTATGACAATTCATTTGTGCCATATTCTTGCGGTCTCCGTTGTATCTCTGCCGCGCCCCGTGCTGCTGCTTCGTGTGATACTGCAATGCTGAAAGCCTTGTCCAGCGTAAGATCCTTTTCTGATAGAAGCCATTTCTGGGTTCCTTCACTTTGAAGCCCACACACAAACTTGTCCCTTAAAGTATCTGCTAGTCCCGTTCCAAACTGGCAGTGTTTCGATAGCTTGCGCAGTCCCGTTTAAAACTCAGCGTTACTTTCATCTTTATGCTGGCTCCTTTTGTGAAACTTAAATCTTTCCGCTATCAGCAGCGGTGTGGGGTCTAAGTGGTCCTGTAGGATTGACACTATGTATTCAAAATCCTTTTCCACTGGCTTTTCTGGGGTTACTAGGTTTCGCAGTAATCCATCCGTTTTTGCACCCATTGAATTCAACAATACCAGCGCTTTCCTGTCATCTGGCACTTCATTCGCCTTGCAGTACACTTCTATGCGTTCGACATATGTCGTCCAATCTTCGACTTCATTGTCGAACGCTGTGACACTGCCACTCTTCGGCATCCCTGGGTGTGGTTAGACTGGCTCAAAATGGCGTCTCCCGCGCTCTCCCTTCTTCTCCACTGTGGCTCAAAATGGCATCTCCCGCGCTCTCCCTTCTTCTCCGCTGCGGCTCAAATTGGCGTCTCCCGTGCTTTCCTTTCTTCCCCGCTGACGCTGCTCGACCCTTGAACACCGGCTGCGCTCTGCGCGTTTTCCTGCGCGCCTCTCTCTCTCGTTGACGCCGCTCGGTCCTGAACACCGGCTGCGCCCTGTGCGCTCTACCCTCTCTCTTCTCCCGTCGACACCGCTCGGTCCTGAACACCAGCTGCGCCCTGTGCGCTCTACCCTCTCTCTTCTCCCGTCGATGCTGCTCGGCCTTTTTCTGTGCCATCGGTCGCCTCTAGCCGCCGCTGTCCGGGAAGGGTCTGCGCCGTACCTGTTGCCGGCCCGTTTCGCTGGACCACCGTGACTGGAGAAGCAAGCCCAGCTCTCAACAGCCTCCCCTGTGATGCTCAAGTCTGCGCTGGATGGTCGACGTCCGTGCTTCTGGACTCGGCCTTCTTCTTTCACTGTTCTCCAGGAGCGAATCCCTGGGAGGTGATGCAGAGTTGCAGGTAGGTTTGAATCTTCTCGTTGCCAATGTTAGATCCGTGTATCTTGATGTTGTGTGTCCTTCAATAATTAGACAAGAGACTGCAGGGAACAATCAACAGGTGTTTACTGGATGAGGATTACTCTAAAACTAAGTGTACAGATCCCTACTCAGGGTTGATATACAGATGTGTTCACTGCCAGTACTACAGTATACAGGAGCTGTAAACAGTAGTTCTCCCCTTAAAGGTACATACACTACACGACCAATTACCGCCCCATCAGTCTACTCTCAATCATCAGCAAAGTGATGGAAGGTGTCATCGAGAGTGCTATCAAGTGGCACTTACTCATCAATAACCTGCTCACTGATGCCTAGTTTGGGTTCCGCCAAGACCGCTCTGCTCCTGACCTCATTACAGCCTTGGTCCAAACATGGACAAAGGAGCTGAATTCCAGAGGTGAGGTGAGAGTGACTGCCCTTGACATCAAGGCAGCATTTGACCGTGTCTAGCATCAAGGAGACTTAGTAAAACTGAAGTCAATGGGAATCAGGGGGAAAACACTCCACTGGCTGAAGTCATACCTAGCACAAAGGAAGATGATTGTGGTGGTTGAACGTCAATCATCACAGACCCAGGACATCGCTGCAGGAGTTCCTCAGGGCAATGTCCTAGGCCCAACCATCTTCAGCTGCTTCATCAATGACCTTCCCTCCAACATAAGATCAGAAATGGGGATGTTCGCTGATGACTGCACAGTGTTCAACGCCATTCACAACTCCACAGATAATGAAGCAGTCCATGCCCGCATGCAACAAGACCTGGACGACGTTCATGCTTGGGCTGGTAAGTGGTAGGTGTAATGATATCAGCAAATAGTGATGTTATTTGCCTGTTTGATTATTTATGCCTTACCAGCATATTTGCCTGATTGATTACTTATGCCTGACCAGCAGAGGGCATGTGAGAGACAAGCAGTTTAGTTTTGGTTTTGTTTTAGATGGATCTCTAAGATGGTGTCTCCTGTAATGCTGTTAACAGAGTTGAACATACTTTAGATAAAAAGTCATTCTCTTTAATGAATGTCTCATCATTGAACCCACATACAAATCAATTCATGGTGTCAGAAGTGATGAAACAGATGAAGAGGAAAAATCTGAAGTTAAATCAGCTTTCCACATATTAGCAAGCCAAAAGAGAAAATCGTTACCTACCTTGGAGAATAGCTAACGAGGTGAAAAATGGAAGGATTACACCCACCGGCGAAGCTTCAGTTGACAGGTAATGTGGCTGAAAATTGGAGGAGATTCAAACAATGTTTGGAGTTGTATTTAGCGGCAATCGGAGCTGATGAGAAAAGTGATAAAATGAAAGCGTCAGTGTTCTTACATGTCGTGGGTGATGAAGCGCTGGAGGTTTATAATAACTTCACATTCGCTGCTGATGGAGACAAAATGAAGTTGGATAAAATAATGGAACAGTTTGAGGCCTACTGCATACCTAAACATAACGTGACGTTTGAGAGGCACAGATTTTTCACATGTGTACAGAAAACGGGAGAGACTATTGATCAGTATGTGACTGAACTGAGAAACCGAAGCAAAACATGTGAATTTGGGGGACTGACAGACTCGCTGATAAAAGACAGACTGGTGTGTGGTATTCCAGATAAATGGTCTAAGGGAAAGACTGCTAAGAGAGCAAGATCTAGACCTGGGAAAAGCCATAGCACTGTGTAGGGCTACAGAGACTGTGAAGTCGCAGGCAAAGGAGCTGTTCAGTGACAATAGCTGCAACGTGGATGCAGTGAGAAAGAACGGACACAAACCGTTTAACAAAAAGAGCGCCAATGTGAAAAAAGAGGTGTGGCCAGCGAACAAAAATGAAAGGGACAATCGAAAGTCATGTAGTCGATGCGGTACACAGCATACACCAAAAAAGTGTCCAGCATATTGTAAAACATGCAATAGTTGCAACAAAAACAACCATTATGCCCGTTGCTGTAAGAACCAAGCGCAACAAAGCAAGGTCCATACAGTAGATGAAAGCGAGATAGAGGAGTTCTATGTAGATGTTGTGTCTGAAAACAAGAAAGAAAAAAGAGACTGGATGTTGACACTAAAAGTGAATGACATACACATTCCATTTAAATTGGATACTGGAGCACAAGTTAATGTGATATCAGAGACTGATTTTAAGAAAATTAGACCCAGACCAAAGATACATGGAATAAAAGTGAAAGTGACAGGATACTCAGGTACTGATATACCAGTGAAAGGAAGATGCATTGTCAAAGTAACACAGAAGGACAGAGAGCACACGTTAGCATTAATCGTGGTGCCAAAGGATGTGCAAGCCATACTAGGTTTAATAGCCTGTGAGAGACTGAACTTGGTAAAGAGAGTACTCGTTGTGGAAAGCGAAGGAGAGACAGTCTATGATGAACTCATGAAAGAGTTCAATGACCTATTTAAGGGTCTAGGCTGCCTTCCAGGAGAACACACGATCAGAGTAGATAAAAGTATGACACCGGTCATACATCCATGCAGAAAAGTTCCGTTTGCTCTTCAAAAGCAACTGAAGGCAGAGTTGGACAGGATGGAAAGCCTGAACGTGATTCAGAAGATAGATGAGCCAACTGAGTGGGTGAGTTCCCTCGTCGTTGTGGACAAAAGGAATGGAAAGCTCAGAATTTGCCTGGATCCAAGAGACCTAAACAGAGCAATAAAGAGAGAGCACTTCAAGCTTCCTACACGTGAGGAAATCATGTCACAGTTTGCAAATGCTAAGTATTTCAGCAAGTTAGATGCATCATCAGGATTTTGGCAGATGAAACTGGACAAGGCAAGTTCAAGACTGTGCACGTTCAACAGTCCATTTGGCAGATACAGATTCCTAAGGTTGCCATTTGGCATTGTCTCAGCTCCTGGAGTGTATCACAAAACTATCCATATGATATATGAGCACCTGGAGGGAGTTGATACATCAATGGATGACATCATAGTATGGGGAACCACGAGAACTGAGCATGACGAGAGACTGAAAAAGTGCTGGAAGCAACAAGGAAAACAAACCTGAAGCTGAATAGAGAGAAATGCCAGCTCGGGGTGACAGAACTGACATTCGTGGGAGATATCCTTAGCAGTGAGGGCATTAGACCAGGTCCCAGAAAGGTGTCCGCCATTGAGAATATGCCAAAGCCACAATGCAAAAAGGACGTGCAGAGGTTTAATGGAATGATCAACTACATGGGTAAATTCATATCCAACCTCTCAGAAAAGATGGCGCCACTGAGGCGACTAACTGAAAAGAACATAGAATGGGAATGGAATCATGAGCATGAGAAGTCATGGAGCGATCTAAAGAAACTGCTCACAGAGGAACCAGTTCTGAGGTTTTATGACCCAGCGAGACCCATCAAGATATCATCAGATGCATCACGGAGTGGGCTCGGTGCCGTTCTTCTGCAAAAATATGATGACTGGCAACCTATTGCATATGCATCGTGCTCAATGACAGACGTGGAGACGCGATATGCTCAAATAGAAAAGGAGCTGCTCAGCATCACATACGCCTGTGAAAGATTTCACCAGTGTCACGGGGGTGGGAGCCACGGGGCCGTGTAGATACGGGGCCATGCTCTCCGGGCAAGGTAGGTTCTGGACCCAAGTGCAGAAACCAGGCTAGAGGCAGGTATACAATCTTTAAGGTACTTTACTAGATTCACACATAACTAGATTCATACAAGGAACACAACAATATACATAGAAGTCAAGACAAGTTACAAAACGGCTAGTCAAGAATAGGAACTCAGGACAGCTTCCATGAGGCAACCTATTTGTCTATACTGAGCTGGGATAAGCTTACCACAAGCGCAACCAGCTTGCCGAGACGAGACTCGAGACAAGCTATCACAAGGGGCTGCCACAGGGGTAACAGGCTTATCAATACAAAGCTCAAGACAAGCGCCAACATGGCAACACACTAGCCCAGCCCAGCACCTTATCAAGACTAAGAACAACAAGAACACAGACTTAGATACATCTTAAATACAGAGCTCGAGAACCATGGCAGCCAGCTAGTCAAAGCCAGCAGCCACAGAGCGAAGGCTAGTCCCCGGTTAGGACTGAGCACAGAGGAAAGCAACCACAGAAATTATATAACAAGAAAACCAGGTGAAACCCATGAACAGCTAACAGGCCGTTAAGAATTAACACAGGAGGCTAGGAACAATTAACAAAGGGAAAACAAACAAGTGAAGGTGCCATCTAGAGGCTACAGAAGGAACTGACTGGCACCCTCACAACCAGTTTGTGGCAGGACAAGCAATCAGTGTAGAGACTGACCATAAGCCCTTGATTGCATTGTTCCAAAAGCCACTAAATAGTTGTCTGCTTAGAATACAAAGAATGATGATCAGGCTGCAACGCTATGCACTGAATGTTGCGTACACACTGGGTAAGCTAATGTATACAGCAGACACGTTGTCCAGAGCTGTTGACCCAAGTGAGCCCGCAAACACCAAAATGGATGAAAAAGTGAACGCCTACGTGGACATGATCACAAGTGCACTGCCCATAGCAGATGCAAAAATGGAGCTCATAAAGACTGAGACAAACAAAGATGAAACAATGAGATGACTGAGGAAAAGCATCTTGGATGGATGGCCCAACATGAAGCAAGGCTGCTCACCTGACATGGCAGGGTACTGGAACTGCAGGGCGGAACTATCACTGGTCGAAGACATCATCTACAAAGGAAGTAAAATAGTTATCCCAAAGAGTCTGAGAAAAGAGATGCTAAAAAGGATCCATGGAGGACATCTGGGAATCGAAAAGTGTAAGAAAAGAGCACGAGAGGTGATGTACTGGCCACGAATCAACCAAGATGTAACAAATGAGGTGTCAAACTGCACAATATGCCTGAAATATCAAGCAAGCAATCCTGTAGAACCGCTAAAGCCACACCCAGCACCAGACAGACCTTACCAGAAGGTAGGCGCTGACCTATTCGTATGTCAAGGGAAGGACTATCTTGTAGTCACAGACTATTACTCCCTGTATCCAGAGGTTTGTAGACTGTGCACCACCACTGCAGATGCTGTGATAACATGTATGAAAGCCATATTCTCCAGACATGGCGTGGCAAGCGAGGTCTTCACAGACAACGGACCCCAGTTTTACAATGCAAGTTTCTGACACTTTGCCAAAGAGTGGGACTTTGTCCACACAACATCAAGTCCTCACTTTCCACAGTCCAACGGACTAGTGGAAAAATCGGTCCAGACAGTGAAAAGACTGATGTACAAGGCAAAAGACAGTGGAACTGACTTCTACCAGAGCATGCTTGTATACCGCACAACACCGCTCGAGTGTGGTATGTCACCAGCCCAACTACTTATGGGACGTCTGCTAAGGTCAAACCTACCCATCCCGGAGAACCTCCTGAAAACAAAAGAGGGGGAGAAAGTGAGGAAGTTCAAAGAACAACAGAAAGAAAAGCAAAAGTACTACTATGACAGAGGAGCACAAAACCTACCTAAACTCCACACTGGTGACCAAGTAAGGTCAAAGACAAAACAAACATATGGACTCAGAAGGGAACTGTCCTGAGTGAAGTTCAACCAAGATCATACACCATTCAGACAGATGAGGGTGCTGTTCTGCGAAGAAATCGTCGAGATCTTCTCATGGGACCAGCCACAGCAGGTCAAAAGACTGATACTGTTGAACAACCTGATCACACAGCAGGTCAAAAGACTGATACTGTTGAACAACCTGATCACACAGCTGAGAAATCATCATCTGAGGCAACAACTCCGATTCAAGGACAATCAATCAGAAAATCCTCAAGACACGTGAAGCCTCCTGAGAGACTCATAGAGCAAGTTTAAGGAGTCTTGTTATAGAAGGAAGTGATGTTATCTTATTCTTTCTTCAAGTTCTAGTGTATTTACATATTTCATGTGAACACACAAAACAAGGTTAAAAAACCTTGATCATGATAATGATAATGTAAGTTCATTAAGTGTTACAGTTAAAATGCGGAGTAATACAAAGAAAACATGTTGTTAGATAAAAGTAAAATACTTTTGTTTTAAGAAAGGGAGATGTAATGATATCAGCAAATAGTGATGGTATTTGCTTGTTTGATTATTTATGCCTTACCAGCATATTTGCCTGATTGATTATTTATGCCTGACCAGCAGCGGGCATGTGAGAGACAAGCAGTTTAGTTTTGTTTTTGTTTTAGATGGATCTCTAAGATGGTGTCTCCTGTAATGCTGTTAACAGAGTTGAACATACTTTAGATAAAAAGTCATTCTCTTTCATGAATGTCTCGTCATTGAACCCACATACAAATCAATACAGTAGGTAACATTCGCGCCACAGAAGTGCCAGGCAATGACTATGCCGAACAAGCGAGTGTCTAACCATCTTGCCTTGACATTCAATGGCATTACCATCGCCGAATCCCACACTACCAACATCCTGGGGGCCACCATTAACCAGAAACTTAACTGGACCAGCCACATAAATACTGTGGCAACAAGAGCAGGTCAGAGGCTAGGTATTCTGTGGTGAGTGTCTCACCTCCTGACTCCCCAAAGGCTTTCCAGCATCTACAAGACACAACTAATGAGTGTGATGGAATACTCCCCACTTGCCTGGATGAGTGCAGCTCCAACAACACTCAAGAAGCTCGACACCATTCAGGACAAAGCAGTCCGCTTGATTGGCACCCCATCCACCACCTTAAACATTCACTCCCTCCACCACCACCGCACCGTGGCTGCAGTGTGTACCATCTACAAGATGCACTGCAGCAATTCTCCAAGGCTCCTTCGGCAGCACCTCCCAAACCCGCAACCTCTAACACCTAGAAGAACAAGGGCAGCAGCTGCATGGGAACATCACCACCTCCAAGTTCCCCTCCAAGTCACACACCATCCTAAATTAGAAGTATATCGCCGATCCTTCATTGTCGCTGGGTCAAAATCCTGGAACTCCCTACCTAACAGCACTGTGAGAGTACTGCAGTGGTTCAAGAAGGTGGTTCACCACCACCTTCTCAAGGGCAACTAGGGATGCGCAATGAATGCTTGCATTGCCAGCGACGCCCAGATCCCATAAACAAATTTTTAAAAAAACAATAAGAGGGAGAGGGCTAAGACAGGAGGAGGGCCACCTTCCATAGCCCATCTCACCAACACTGAGGAGGCAGCCCTGGAAATCATTGGAGGCAATGAGGATCTGGAAGTGGGGGACAGTCAGACGGGTTCAGCAGAGCAAGCTGGTGAAAGAATAGATTTGCATCTCTCTCATTTACATTGCATGAGTGACTGATATGGCTTCTGATGCTCTAACAGATTGACTTATGATCATGCTACATTAGTATCACATGTCTAACTCATGCCTTTACTCCCCCACAGGACCATTGACAGCCCCCCTCCCTACTGTCCAGGAGGAAGACCCTGAGGTGGAAGACTCCTCAGAGGAACCTGCAACCTCTGAGGGTGCAGCATCAGCAGAATTAAGTGCACCCAGCACCAGCGCAGATACGCACACCTTGGTGGGACCAACGCGACATAGAGTAGTGTTACATAACAACATAAGAACATAAGAAGTAAGAGCTGGAGTAGGCCATACAGCCCCTCGGGCCAGCTCCGCCATTCAATAGGATCATGGCTGATCCGAACCTAGACTCACGTCCACGCCCCTGCCCGCTCCGCGTAACCCCTAATTCCCTTATCTGCTAGGAAACTGTCTATCTCCATTTTAAATTTATTTAATGTCGCAGCTTCCACAGCTCTCTGGGGTAGCAAATTCCATAGATTTACTACCCTCTGAGTGAAGAAGTTTCTCCTCATCTCAGTTTTGAAACGGCAGCCCCTTATTCTAAGATTATGCCCCCTAGTTCTAGTCTCACCCATCAGTGGAAACAACCTCCCCGCATCCACCCGATCAAGCCCCCTCACAATCTTATATGTTTCGATAAGATCGCCTCTCATTCTTCTGAATTCCAATGAGTAGAGGCCCAACCTACTCCACTTTTCCTCATAAGTCAACCCCCTCATCTCTGGAATCAACCGAGTGAACCTTCTCTGAACTGCCTCGAGAGCAAGTATATCTTTTCTTAAATATGGAAACCAAAACTGTACGCAATATTGCAGGTGTGGCCTCACCAGTACCCTGTATAACTGAAGCAAGACTTCCCTGCTTTTATACTCCATCCCCTTTGCAATAAAAGCCAAGATTCCATTGGCCTTCCTGATCACCTGCTGTACCTGCATACTAACCTTCTGTGTTTCATGCACCAGGACCCCCAGATCCCTTTGTACTGTAGCACTATGCAGTTTCTCTCCATTTAGATAATAACTTGCTCTTTGATTTTTTCTGCCAAAGTGCATAACCTCACACTTTCCAACATTATATTCCATCTGCCAAATTTCTGCCCACTCACTTAGCCTGTCTATGTCCTTTTGCAGGTTTTTAATGTCCTCCTCACTCACTGCTTTCCCTCCCACCTTTGTATCGTCAGCAAACTTGGATACGTTGCACTTGGTCCCCTCCTCCAAATTGTTAATATAGATTGTAAAGAGTTGGGGTCCTAGCACTGACCCCTGTGGAACACCACTAGTCACTGATTGCCAACCCGAGAATGAACCATTTATCCCAACTCTCTGTTTTCTGTTAGATAGCCAATCTTCCACCCATGCCAGTATATTACCCCAATCCCGTGATTTTTTATCTTGTGCAGTAATCTTTTGTGTGGCAACTTGTCAAATGCCTTTTGGAAGTCCAAATACACCACATCCACTGGTTTCCCTTTATCCACCCTGTTTGTTACATCCTCAAAGAATTCGAGCAAATTTGTCAAACATGACTTACCCTTCATAAAACCATGCTGACTCTGTCCGATTAAATTATGCTTATCCAAATGTCCTGTTACTGCTTCCTTAAAAATGGACTCTAACATTTTTAAACCACAGATGTTAGGCTAACTGGTCTATAGTTTCTAGCCTTTTGTCTACCTCCCTTTTTAAATAAGGGCGTTACATTAGCAGTTTTCCAATCTGCTGGGACCTTTCCTGAATCCAGGGAGTTTTGGAAAATTACCACCAATGCATCCGCAATCCCTACCGTTACTTCTCTCAAGACCCTAGGATGTAAGCCATCAGGTCCAAGGGATTTATCCACCTTAAGTCCCATTATCTTACCGAGTACCATCTCCTTAGTGATTTTAATCGTGTTTATCTCCTCCCCCCCTATAGCCCCCTATTTTACCAGTGTTGGGATATTTTTAGTGTCCTCTACTGTAAAGACTGATACAAAATATTTGTTCAGTGTTTCTGCCAACTCCATGTTCCCCACCACTAATTTTCCGGTCTCGTCCTCTAAGGGACCAACATTCACTTTAGCCACCCTTTTTCTTTTTATATAACTGTAGAAACTTTTGCTATTTGTTTTTATATTTTTTGCTAGTTCATAATCTATCTTCCCTTTCTTAATTAATCTTTTAGTTATTCTTTGCTGGCTTTTAAATGCTTCCCAATCTTCTATCCTCCCACTAGATTTGGCTACTTTATATGCCCTTGTTTTCTGTCGGATACTATCCTTTATTACTTTACTTAGCCACGGATGGCTGTCTTTTCTTTTATGTCCCTTTTTCCTCAGTGGAATATATTTTTCTTGAAAGTTGTGAAATATCTCCTTGAATGTACACCACTGCTCATGTACCGCCTTACACCTTAATCTATTTTCCCAGTCCACTTTCGTCAACTCTGCTCTCATACCTTCATAGTCTCCTTTATTTAAGCTTAGTACGTTGGTTTGAGATCCAACTCTCTCACCCTCCAACTGAATTTGGAATTCCACCATGTTATGGTCACTCATTTCAAGGGGATCCTTTAATAGGACATTTTTTATTAATCCTGTCTCACTACACAGGACCAGATCTAAGATTGCCTGCCCCCTGGTTGGTTCACTAACATACTGCTCAAGGAACCAGTCCCTAATGCACTCTATGAACTCTTCCTCAAGGCTGCCCTGCCCAATTTGATTTGTCCAGTCAATATGAAAGTTAAAATCTCCCATGATTATAGCTGTTCCCTTATTACAAGCCCCAACTATTTCCTGATTTATACTTGTTGCCACCTGGTGTATCACAGCACACAAGTGAGCATCAGCAGATGGTGGAGACAGGGACAGTAGTGGAGAGTCCTCATCGGAGGTCGCAGGACGCACCCAGCTCTGCTCAGCTGCATGTGGACCCTGTGCCTCTGGGTCCATCCAGAAAGAGAGCAGTGCTGGAACCCTAGGAACAAGTGCAGGTGTCTCTGGCAGGTTTTGTCTCCAGCGTTACTGCAAGTGTGGAGAGGATTGTAGAGTCCATCTCTAACATGAGCAGTGCCTTTGTGGAGGCAATGGTGGAATGCACCACCATGGAAAGGATGGAAACCTCTCTGGAAAGGTTGGCTACGGTAGAGGAGAGGATGGCTATGGCCATGGAGGAAATAAGTTGCCAGAGTCTGGAAAACATGGTTGTTAGAATAAAATTTTGCTGGACAAGATTGCTGGACAAGATTTTGCTGGAAAAGACACAAACAACAAATTTGCTGACTGGGACTAATTGAATCACTGCACAGTGAGACATGCCACGTTTACGCATGGCTGGAACAAAGTTCGTCTCGTGTCCTGACTGGGACTAATTGGACCACTGAGGACTAACAAGGTTCACTGGTATCCTATCATCGAACTAATCACTTGTATCCTATTATCGAACTAATCACATTCCGCCGGGGAACAAGATGGAACGAAGACCTGAAGAGGCAGAGTTGGCAACACAAGTGTGTAAACTCCTGACTGGAGGAAAATAACGATATGCGCTAATAAACGAATTGATTGGATGAATGTAAATGATCTAAAACCAGCTTCTTGGAATTGTATATAAGCTCGGCGCGTACTACAATCGAGGAGAAGGTGCTCTCGCAGACCGTGTGGTTGCAGACTCTTCTCCCAGAGCTCTGTCATTTAATAAAGTTGTCTCTCTTACTTAAAGTCTAGTTTCCGAGGAATCATTTTTCCTACAACAATGGTGAATGTTCAGAATAGACTGACATTTCTGGAGGAGCAATGGGCAGCTATTGAGAAAAAAAAACAGAACTTCATGGAAGTCCTTTTGAGTAGGACTGCCAGTGCAGATATGGGTCCTCATGGCCCCCCTGATGTGTAGCAAGGTGCTGTCAAGCCACTTGCTAGCAGTGTAGTGGGGCTGACCAATGAGAGGGATGTTGGTGGCAGGCAACAAGGAAGTGGGGGCTCCTCTCCAAGCGCTCACACTCCCATGCCACTGAGTAGCGCTTGGTCAGAGCCCCACCAGAGTCCTCACCTAACTGTGATGGGCATCTCAGCCCCTGCACCGACGCAGGAGGAGCAGACTGTTGCTGAGCCCTCACAGGCTCGCAAACCCAGAGGACACCCGCCAAAGGTGTCGAGGCAGGAGCAGCATGAAAGTGAGCAAGGTGCCTCCACTTCTGCTGAAGCCACAGGGAAGCAACACGTAGAAGCACGCATAAGAGGAAGATAAAGCACAATTAGTCACAAGGGTAGTCATTTGGGTGTTCTGTTCTGTTGTCTTTAATTTTTGCCATTGCCATCCTTTTGTGCATTGATTAAACAGGAGTGATGGCAAACAGTTGAAGCTCTGGCCTATGTGATCTGGGAAATGGAAGTTGCACATTGAGGGCTCAGGGCGATTTGCATTTGTAATGATGATCATCCTCTGTATGTAAACCCTATGTTGGGGGTATCTCCTGCAGCGACGTGCAGCCCTGCGCTGATGCCTTCTGCCCTGTGCAGCATCAGGTGGCTGAGCAGGAGGTTGGCACTCCTGCCATTGATGCTGCTGTTGTGCCTGGTTCTGCTGCTGCCGCGACTGCTCTTCCTCCGAATCTGAGGACCAGGATGAAAGGAAATAAATGGTACCCATGCTGCTGGTAGATATCTCAGTTGAGGAAGCGCTCAGTCAATGTGGGGAGAGGGTTTTCCCAGGAGGTCACAGTGCAGATGGATCTCAGCTTCACCACTTCCAAGATCAGTAGACCTGCAAAAAGTTTTCCAAGACCTGAAGAAACAAAGTTGTGCCACCTGCAACTGAGCCTTGTTGAGAGCTCCATTTTTATGCTGGAGCTGCAGCTGTGAAGAAGGCAGCCACTTGTGAACCTGACTCAATCATCTGGTGTGGTTTGGGAACGGCATGGAACACACTGAAAATGTGGTAAAATCTAAAACCGCTGTTAAAATTGCATTATCCAGGCACTTAACAAGCAGTTAACTGCCTTAAGAGTCTATCCCGCCGTTTGGTGGCGGGACCGATCGGGAGTCTGGGAGGCTGCCTTTGGGAAAGTTGCACGGAGGCGGATTGACAGCAGGATCGGAACCCGCCATCAATATTTGCGATTTTACCACCTGACCCGCCTCCAAACCCGCCCCCTGAGCACCGGCAAAATTGCGGCCAATGAGTTACTTTTGAAGTGCAGTTGTTACATAGGCCAATGTGGAATTTTTGGTTTGGTTGGATGAGAAAGAAATGGGAGGAAAAGTATCAGATTGCAGAGTTCCGTTATAGAGGATTCACTCAGTTTCAATCAAATCAAATCAACTTTTATTGTCATTGTTAGTGCACAAGTGCAGTACGACGAAATGTAGGCTTGCGGCTCCCAAGAGTGTACATTTAGATTAAGACATTTAAACATTCAACATACATTTGGCTTGTAATACATTAACATAAACATAACCATAATAAAGTGCATTGGCAGATGTGCAGGCTTTAGAGTTTATTTGTGGAGTTCAGTAGGATGACAGCCCTGGGAAAGAAGCTGTTCCTAAATCTGGTCGTACGGGTGCGAATGCATCTGTAGCGTCTCCCAGATGGCAGGAGGGCGAATACGAACAGACTGTGGCTGGGGTGGGTAGGGTCTTTGATGATGGACCGTGACCTCCGTAAACAGCGTTTCTGGTATATGTGCTCTATGGCCGGTAGTCGGGTGCCGGTAATGCGTTGGGCAGTTTTGACTACCCGCTGCAGGGCTTTCCAGTCATAGTAGCTACAGCTGCCATACCATACTGTGATACAATTTGTCAGGATGCTCTCTATTGTGCAGCGGTAAAAGTTAGAGAGGATCAGGGGTGACAGGTTACATCCCTTCAGCCTCCTTAGGAAATATAGGCGCTGCTGGGCCTTCTTCACCAGAGAGGAGGTATTGAGGAACCAGGAGAGGTCTTCCGTGATGTGGACTCCGAGGAACTTAAAGCTGTCCACCCTTTCCACCACAGCCCCATTGATGTGGATGGGGGTGTGACTTCCGCTGTTAGACTCCCTGAAGTCCACAATGATTTCTTTGGTTTTCTTGATGTTAAGGGCCAGGTTGTTATCGGCGCACCACTTCACGAGATGCTGGACCTCTTCCCTGTAGGCTGATTCATCGTTGTTGGTGATCTGGCCTACTACCGTGGTATCATCTGCAAACTTGATGATGGTGTTGGAACCATGAACAGCCACACAGTCGTGGGTGAAGAGGGAGTAGAGGAGGGGGCTCAGCACACATCCCATCACCAGGCATGTCATCTTGGAGCCATCTTGACCCCAAAGAGATCCACTTACTCACCCCTCCCTATCTCTCACATCAGTTTGAAACTAGCATAAACAAAAAGGACAAGTGACAGACTGTGGGTCTACTGCCTATTTTGAATCTCCACCTCATTATAGATTAGCTACAATCTGGCACAACAGCTAGTCAGAGTGACAGTGCAAGGATAGAGCCCAGGAAGAGCTCGCAAAGGAGAAGATCGACATCAACAAAAAATAGGGGTCATTTAAAACAAGAAATGTAAACATCTCTCAATGTCCCGCTGAACTCCTAAAAAAGATCTCACAATGTTTAATTTTGTTTTTCTTTGTCTGCCACTGATGTTTCTGAGTCCCATTTCATGACAATACCCCTTGTGTTTTCAGCACATTTTGTAGTACATACCATCGGCAGCAATGTTTCCTAAAGCTATTCACAGCACATATCACTGTCTCAAATGACGTTATCATTTTAAATGAAAATGAGTCCCTGTGATCCTGCAGATTACAGGGGGAGTAAAAAACAACAATAGTGCGACAGGTTGAGATTTTTTAACAAAAGAGAAGAAGGATAAGAGACAAAGGGAAGAGATAAAAAGGAGAAATTGTGATTGAAGAAGAAAAATGTTAATGACAGAGAGTCAAGAGAATCAGGAGACAAGGGGTGGGGGTCGAATAAAATACTGGAAAAGAGGGGAAAGATAACGAGGCTAATGAAGGCAGCATGCTAATGCAGTAAGTTGGTGTTGCAATACATTGTCACAGAATAGTAGGCTACAGGTTCACACTTCCCCTGCATGTCCAATTTGTTTCCACAAAAGACTGCCGCACAGCGAAAGAGAGAAAATCAACAGGTTAGTTATCCTTGGCTGCTCTGCACACCGCGAGAGTGCAATTAGACAGCACTACAGGTTGAGCGTTCTGAATCCGGCAACCTCGGGACTGAGGCCAAGCCGGTTTTCGGGTTTATCCGGACTTCGGAACGTGTTCCTGATGTCCGAAGTCCGGAAACACCCGAGCCCAGGTTGCGATATTTTCGGACTTTGGACATCAGAAACACGTGTCGAGTCTGGAAATGACTGGGCCCAGGTTACGTTTTTGGTAAGCCTCCCTCAGGGTGTCCGGATTCCGGAACATTTTACGGATTCCGGACCCCTGCCACCAATCGTCCCGGAGTCCGGATTCTGGAACTCCGGATTTGGGACGCTCAACCTGTATTAGCAAAGATCTGGGAGAGAGATTCCTGCCCATTCAATCAGCTGGAGAATGGTGCATGATATGGAAAACTTAGAAAAAGGAAAGAAAAGTATGTGAGCAAAGGTCTGAATGTCTGTGTGTGTCGGTGTGTGGGATATGTGAATGATGGAAGTATATCACACAGAGCCTGGGTGAGGGGAGAGGCAGTGTGGATTCCACATATACAGGAAAGGTGTAGCAGTCGACGCAGACTTCATGGATTTCTGGATTTTTAACCCCTATTAAAAACTGGACAGGCTGTGAACAGTGAAAACCCACTCAAGCTGGAGATGACTCATTCGTATGGAAACGAACTGTCCTGGGAACAATGGCCCGAGAGGCCCACTCCCAAGTCTTGATTAACAAGGCTGACGACTCATTGTTCTAGTCAAGATGAACTCGTTAAGTTAATCGGCAGGAAGATTGAAAAGAGATCAAAAACTATTTCAAAACATTCAAGAGATCGAAAACCCATTCCCCAGGCCATGTGTCCATTAAAACCACAGACAATGGTTTGTGTATTGGAGGGGTATAAAAAGAACAGTTTGGATAGCTCGCTCTCTCTCTCCTGCCCTCCACACAACGTAACATCAAGAAGAGCTGAGCCTTGCTCTTCCAACCGAGACGAAAATCGACTAAGGCTGGGACTCGCATGCCGCAAGGCCGGTACGGAACCAGGTTGCCGAGATGTACGTGAGGAAGCTGCAAGCAAGATAAAAGGGGAAATCTAGGTGAGCATTGCCAAGCCTACACACCCACAAGATCACTTAGCTGTGTGAGGGGGGTACCTGTATGTTCCTACCAAACCAGAGGGGGTTCAGCGTTGGAAGGGTCCTGTGGTAGTTTAGTTCACGGGAGGGTGTTTTTTGGCTGTGGTAAGTCAGCACGGCAGGGGCTTGCTGGACAAGTCAGGGTTGTACTGTTTTAAACTGTACTGTTCTGTTCACACCGCTTGTACTGTATGCGAGTGGAGTGGTTTTTGTTAATGTTAATAAACACTGTACTGGTGAGCCCGAAAACGCTGTCTGTGTTCAAATCTGTCCTCAGTAATCCCTATCGTCCAGAATTTGTAGTAAGGGGGTTTGCGTGCTCGCTATGGGTGGGGCAAAACCACTTACAATAATTGGCGATTGCGGCAAGGACCATAGGAAATTGGCCACCGCAAAAACCGGTTACAGATTTGGCAACCGCTGGCAGGACGATAGGTTGTGGATTAGGTATGGACATTTTGGAGGGCAAGAGATCCGCAATGGAGGACAGAATTTCCTCCTACATGTTTAAAAAGGTTAACGTATCCCAGCAATGGGTGCTGGAGATGTTGCGCTGAGAGTCCCCAGAATATTGCCGCAGAGTGGACAGGGAGCAAGGAGCACAGGAAGTCCAAAGAGAAGGTAATCTGGCTCCTGTGCTTCCAAAAGCAAGTTCAACTGCTCCGGGAGCAGGTTGAAAAGCTCAAAAACGAGCTGAAGGAGTCTGAGGGCAAGTCAGAAGCAAGGGGGATAGTTGGGAGTGGACTAGTGGAGGAGTTGTGTGAGGAAAGACAGGAAAGACGCGCACAGAAAGAGACCTCCCGTAATATGGGCGAACACCTGCGGTGCCAGGATACAGAGACCAGGTTAAATGAGCAGGCCTTATGGGAGGAGAACAAGAGCTGACGGTTTGGAGGGTCAGCTAAGGGACATTAAAATAGCTCATAAGGTAGCTAGAAGTAGGGGCTATGAAGACTCTGATCACAGTCCCTGCGAAGAAAGGATTAAAAAATTGACCCAAGCCTTGTCTGGGGCCGGAGGCATGGTCTGTTTAATGGCACCAGGGGAAACCAGGGTGGAGTGGGACGAGGAGGTTCAGGACAGGGAAGTCCCAATGGCGCCTGAAGCGCCACTGAGACCAATGTATCCTCTGTGGCAGCAAAAGTACGGTCCACCCACACCAAATGGTGACCAGGGCCCACTGCAGAGCGATTACGTGGTCCCATTCACCACCCCGCAGTTGCAAGCCATGGTAGCAGAGTTGCCCAAACTAAAACAGGACGGGGACCGCTCAGTTCACTTTATGGAGGTCGAGCAGGTAGGGGGGATCAACGGGTGTAGCGAGGGCAAGAGCCACAGGCTGATGCTGCTCTCCCTTGATGGGAAACTGTACCAGAGCCTGTCCGCAGCCACAAAAATGGGGCGAGGCACCACAGAGGGGTTGAAAGAGGAGATCCTGAGAGCCATGGGGCATACCCAGGGTAATTCGTTCTCACAAGTGGAACGGACTCTACAGTTGGCCGGTGAGGCACCGGCTGCATTTGCGGACAGGCTATGGCCGGTGTACGCAAAGGCAACTGGAGGTGCACCAGACCGCGCGCAACTGATAGGGGTCCCCAGAAATCACTGGCTCAGGACCCTGGTAGCAAACAGCCTGCCATGGATTAAAGCCAAGGCAGAAGCATGGTTTGACTCCGAGGACCCTGCGAACACGGAGGCAGTTGTGCTCCGGAAACTGGGCTTAGCTTTTAGGGCTGGTTCCAAGGAGGAGGTCAAACACAAGGGGAGGGTACATGAGATGAAGACCAGTAAGGGGGAAAGGAAGGAATGGTGTCAGGAAGGGGGTAACACCAACGAGGCTAAGACTTGTTTCAAGTGTGGGAAGATGGGAAACTGGAGGCGGGATTGCCTGGCCAAAAGGGGGTTCTGGCCAAGGGTGTCCTCCGTTGCGAAAACCCCAGGTCACCGAGGTGAAGGAGGCGACCAATGAACCGTTTGATGTTCTGGTGGCCGCCCTTCGCACGGTGCTGGGGAAGGACAAAGGAAGGCTAGACGCTGCCGTGAGCAACATAACGCCAACTGCACCGCATGTCCGCCTTCCTCCTGACTAGAATGCACCCAGCCTGAGTACCTGTGTCTGCTCACTTATGATGAGTGGGACAGGCCCTGTGTTAAGATGGGGGTGGAGACGGTGCAGGGGAGATATTTGATGGTCACCGGAGCTTCCAGCACAGTGGTCCATTCAAAGGACCCGACCAATTCAACCTGGCCTAACAAGGTCCCATTTAGCCTAATGGGATTCACAGGGAACGAGCAGGTGGGGGCGATGTCCAAACCCCTGAGAATAGAGCTAGGGTCCCTCCACACCACATGGAAGTGCGTGCTAATGAAATGGGAGCAACCAGGGTGGGGAGTCCTCGGGGCTGTTTTCATGTTAGCCAACCGGGTCATTGTGGACCTGAGGAATCACTGCCTGTGTGGGGCAGTGGTCTCGGACAAGACAGAGGAGGTGATAGTGATCTCCAGAGGTAAGGAAGGAATGGGTAGTGTATGCACCATGAAACCAAAAGGGAGTTACGACCTGGAACAGTTGGTTAGTAGCGCCCCAGCCCAGTACTGAGGAAATGTGCGGGACAACCTCGCCGCATTCGCCACCCATAAACACGATTGTGGCAGGGTGGCCGAGCTAGAGGTCCAGGTGGAAGGGGACCCCATGTCACAGCCACAAAGGCAGTATAGTTTCCCCCGGGAGGCAGAAGCCAACTTGGAGACGGCACTGGGATCCCTGGTAAAACATGGGGTGTTGAGACTAATAGCCACCCATGTGAACTCACCACTCTGGCCGGTGAAGAAACCCGACCAGTTGTGGAGAGCCACCGTGGACTATCGGGTCCTCAATAGAAACATAGAAGATAGGAGCAGGAGTAGGCCATTCGGCCCCTCGAGCCTGCTCCGCCATTCAATGAGACCATGGCTGATCATCCAAATTCAGTACCCTGTCCCTGCCTTCTCCCCATATCCCTTGATCCCTTTAGCCTTAAGAAATATATCCAACTCCTTCTTGAATATATTTAATGAACTGGCCTCCACTGCCCTCTGTGGCAGAGAATTCCACAGGTTCACCACTCTCTGGGTGAAGAAATTCCTCCTCATCTCAGTCCTAAATGGCTTACCCCTTATCCTTAGACTATATCCCCTAGTTCTGGACTCCCTGGCCATCGGGAACATCCTTCCTGCATCTAGTCTGTCCAGGCCTGACAGAATTTTATAGGTTTCAATGAGATCCCCTCTCAATCTTCTAAACTCTAGTGAGTACAAGCCCAATCGACACAATCTCTCCTTATACGTCATTCCTGCCATCCCAGGTATCAGCCTGGTGAATCTTTGCTGCACTCCTTCCATGGCAAGCACATTCTTCCTCAGGTAAGGCGACCAAAACTGCACACAATACTCAAGGTGCAGTCTCACCAAGGCCCTATACAACTGCAGCAAGACATCCTTGTTCCTGTACTCGAACCCTCTTGCTACGAAGGCCAACATACCATTTGCCTTCTTAACCGCCTGCTGCACCTGCATGCTTACCTTCAGCGACTGGTGCACAAGAACACCCAGGTCTCTTTGCACTTCCCCTTCTCCCAATCTATTGCCATTCAAATAATAATCTGCCTTCCTGTTTTTGCCACCAAAGTGGATAACCTCACATTTATCCACATTATAGTGCATTATAGTGCAATAAGAACATCCCAGCTTGCGCGCCCACAGTCACAGCTGTCGCTGATCCGATAGGGAGCATTCCAGCAACCGCAACTACATTCACAGTGCTGGATATTTCTAATGGGTTTTGGTCGATTCCCCTCAGATGGGAAGACCAACACAAGTTTGCATTCACTTTTAAAGGGCAGCAATATACATGGACTGCATTCCCCAGGGGTTCCACAACAGCCCCACCATATTCCACCAATGCCTGACAGACACATTAAAAGGCTTCAGCCAACCCCACCAGTTAATCCAGTACGTGGACGACCTGTTTTTGTTCTCCGCAGAGGGGGAGAACCACGGGCCACTGCTGGATGAGCTGCTAAAGTTGTTGCAGGAGGCGGGGTTCAAGGTCAACCCCAAGAAAGCCCAGATCGGCCAGGAGGAAGTCAAATTCCTCAGGCTGACCATAAGGGCTGGTGAAAGGGCCATAGATGAGGCTAGGAGGAAGGCAGCACAGGAGCTACCGGCCCCCAAGAATGTGACCGGGGTGAGGTCTTTTCTGGGACTCACAGGGTACTGCCGGGACTTCATAGAGGGTTACGCAGCCACAGCAGCCCCTCTGCTTCGGCTCCTCCGCAAGGGAGTCGAGTGGGAGTGGGATCAGAACTGCCAGGAAGTGTTCACCCGCCTCAAAGGGGATTTGCAGACGGCACCCACATTGGGAACCATCAACGGTGGGGAAGAATTCTTCTTAGAGGTAGCAGCCAGTGAGGATAGCTTGAGCGTGGTGTTGCTCCAGGAGCGACACGGAAAGCTACGGCCCATGGCCTACTCACCTAGGGTTCTCACCGAGGTAGAACGGGGATATTCCAACTGCGAGAGGCATCTCCTGACAACGCATTGGGCCATAAAGCACTCACAGCTCTTTATGGGATCATCCCTGATAGTTCTACTCACCCACCATACCCCCACTTAGATGTTGTTGAACAGGAGAATAAAGGACGGGACAGTAAGCAGTGCTCACATTGCCCACTGGACTTTATTGCTCTCACAGATGAACTTGAGAGTGCAGGGGTTGACCGAGCCAAAGCTATCAGCCAACATGATTTACCCAGGGACGGCCCACACATGTACGGTAGAAGGGGTGTGGGATGTAGATGAAAGACTTCGGGCCAGGATACACCCGACGGGCCGGGACATCTATTCAGAGGGGTCCAGTTCCATCGTGAAGGGGGAAACGTCTCACCGGGTGCGGAATCTATGACCCTACGGCAAAAATAGCGAAGGCTATTAAACTCCCCAACACCCTGAGCGCTCAGCACGCCAAACTGGCGGCGGTGGCTGTCGTGTATTGATTGCGTGTTTGACACCAGTCAATACGGCAATGTAATGTGCGAGTTTGACACCAGTAAATATGGTAATGTAATGTGCATTGCATTATGGGAATTACCCAGGAAAACGGCAGTCAGCCATTTTACACAATAAAGTGAACAGCGCAGTTAGAAGCCTGTCTGCTTGATTCTATGCTTTAATGCGTTCATACAATATTGGTGACGAGGATAACGGACAGAATCATTTTAGATAGGTAGTTGCCCAAGTTTTAGTTAGCTAGGATGAAGAAGACCAGCATTCAAAATTTTGCATGCTTCGCCGAGCCAGCCACGTTGGGTCCAAGATGGACGAGGTGGTTAACGTCTTTTGAGCTTTATGCCGACGGCAAAGGACTCATTATCGACGATACCTCTACAGGTGCCACAAAGCAGAGGAAAAGAGCTCTACTTCTACACCTAGCAGGACCAGATGTCCAGGATATCTTTTCGACTCTACCGGACACAGGAGAACGAGCAGACTACATGGCGGCGGTTAGTGCTTTGAATCACTACTTCGTGCCCCAGGTCAACGCAGCATTTGAGAGACAGACTTTTCATAAGTTGTCCCAGAAGACAGGTGAGGCTGTGCAACAATTTGCTACTCGCTTGCGGCAGGCTGCTAAAGACTGTGCTTTTGGGGGGGATGTGGATAATCAAGTAAGAGATGCTATCCTGAGTAGGTGCACGTCAGCCTATGTGCGGAGGAAATTGCTAGAGGAAGGGCAAGGTCTAACGCTCGCCCGCACGTTGCAATTGGCCTCACAATGTGAAAACGTCGAGGAGCAGATGTCAGCCATGTCATGTACAGAGAAGGCGGAGACAGATACTGTTCGTCGTGTTACACAGAAAAGAGGGTATTATGCAAAAAGATCGACAGAGAAACCAAAGGTTAATGGCAATAGGAACGAAAGGAAATGTTACAGATGTGGACACACAGACCACATGGGCAGAGATCCAAAATGCCCAGCATGTGGACAAACGTGTCATAAGTGCAAGAGAAAGGATCATTTCTCCAAAGTATGCCGCACAAAGGGTACAAAGAAACACAGTGTGAAAAATGTAGAGGAACAAAATGACTTTGCATTTGCTGTTACTGGAAATAACGTGACAGAGAGACTTACCTTTTGTGTGGGGGGAGTAAACCTGAGAATGTTAATTGATTCGGGTGCAACTAGTAATGTTATAGATGAGAATACATGGGAAGGATTAAAGTCAGAACACATTAAGTGTCAGTCACATGTCCCTAAGACAGAGAGAAAGTTATCCTCTTAGGCTTCTAGCCGACCACTGTCAGTTAAAGGTGTATTCACATGTGGGATTACAATAGGTAAGAGAACTGAGCAGGTGGAGTTCATTGTGGTTAAAGGCCATGGAGAGCCATTGCTAGGAAGGGAGACAGCCATGAAACTGGGAGTTTTAAAAATAGGCGCAGATGTCTCAGCTGTGGTAGATGTAAGACAGCTACTAGAACAGCGGTATCCAAAGGTGTTCCAGGGAGTAGGAAGGCTGAACACAAAACAGATCAGTTTGTATATCGACCCACAAGTGAAGCCTGTGGCCCAGCCACTCAGGCGTATACCATTCAACTCAAGGGGGGCAGTAGAGGCCAAAATAAAACAATTGAGGGACATGGACATTATCGAACCTGTAACTGGTCCCACCCCATGGGTAAATCCTGTGGTTATTGTACCAAAAGTGGATAAGGATGTAAGGTTATGTCTAGACATGAGACGAGCAAACCAGGCAATAGTGAGGGAACGATATCCAATCCCCACCGTTGATGAGATACTCCAAGGTATGAACGGCTCGACGGTGTTTGGTAAGCTAGACCTGAAATGGGGTTATCACCAGCTAGAACTGACCCCTGAGTCACGAGAAATCACAACGTTTGCAGTACATAACGGAGTATACAGGTACAAGAGGCTGATATTCGGTGTATCTTCAGCTAGTGAGCAATATCAACAGGAGATGGCTAATGCCTTAGCTGGAATAGAGGGTGTTGAAAACATCTCAGACGACATTATCATGCATGCACACGACCAGGAAACGCACGACAGACGCCTGCACGCTGTCATGACCAGACTAATGGAAAGTGGACTGACACTAAACTCAGAGAAGTGCCAATTCAACATGGACCGATAGGATTCCCATGAAAATCAGTTGTCTGAAAAGGGCATCGGACCAACAGCAGAGAGTGCGAGCGGTGGCAGAAGCTCGGGAACCAGAGAATCCTACAGAGGTGAGGAGTTTCTTGGGACTCGTTGGGTACAGTAGCAGATTCATCCCGCAGTTTGCAACGCTATCAGAGCCACTGCGACGCCTGACGAGGAAAGACACACCATTTAAATTTGGATCACAACAGAGACAGTCATTCAGTGCACTCAAGGAAGAGTTAGCCAGAGGCAGCACTTCAGCATATTTTGATAAGGACGCACCAACCAAGGTGATAGCAGATGCCAGTCCTGTAGGTTTAGGCGCAGTCCTAGTTCAGGATCAACAGGGACAAGAGGTGCCAATATGCTATGTAAGCCGTAGTTTAACAGACTGTGAGAGGAAATACTCTCAAACAGAGAGAGAGGCCTTAGCTCTTGTACGGGCTTATGAGAGGCTGCATCCATATGTGTATGGCCGAAAATTTAACTTGGTAACTGACCATAAGCCATTACAAGTGATATACGGCCCACACTCTAAACCCTGTGCCCATATAGAGAGATGGGTAATTAGATTACAGCCGTACGATTTTAAGTTGATACACATTCCAGGCAAGCAAAACATTGCAGACCCACTGTCACGATTGCTGGGGGAGACAGCAAAACAGGAGAGACATTCTCATGGCTCAGATGAATACGTGAGATTTGTAGCTGTGAGTGCGACACCAAAAGCACTCACTACTAGAGAGGTGGAGGAAGCCTCTGCTACTGACCCAGAGCTGATTGAGGTACAGAAGGCTATCACAAATGGACATTTTGAGAACTGTAAAGCTTATGCAGCAATTGCAAACAAGCTGTGGGTAGTGGGGTACCTAGTTCTTCGGGGAACACGCATCGTGCTACCCACAGTGTTACACACATGAGCCCTGGTGTTAGCACATGAAGGACACTTGGGAATAGTTGAAACAAAGCAACATCTCAGAACCAAGGTTTGGTGGCCTGGCATGGACAAGGCAGCTGAAAAACATTGTAAGGAGTGCCACGGCTGTCAGATAGTAGCCAGACCCGACCCACCTGAACCATTGAGACCAACACCATTACCGGAGGGCCCCTGGCAGGATGTAGCTATAGACTTACTGGGACCCTTGCCATCCAACCACTCCATTCTTGTGGTAGTTGATTATTATAGTCGCTACTATGAATATGACATCATGACCTCCACAACAACAGAGAAGGTTATTGATAGTTTAGAGTCAATCTTCAGCCGTCATGGTTTGCCAATCACCTGCAAATCTGATAATGGTTCCCAATTCAGATCTGAATTATTCAAGGAATACTGTGAAAACAATGGGATCAAACACCTGAAAACGACAGCAAAATGGGCTCAGGCTAACGGAGAAGTCGAGCGCCAGAATGCATCGCTGATGAAGAGAATCAGAATTGCTCAGTCAAAAGGTCTAGATTGGAAACGTGAACTTAGAAAATATGTGACTGTGTACAGGAGCATTGACCATGCCATGACAGGAAAGAGCCCGGCAGAGCTGCTCTTTAAGTGGAAAATGAGAGGAAAGCTGCGAGACATCACAGAGTCGCGCGCAGACATGGAAGTATGTTACCGGGACACAGAACAAAAAGGCAAGTCCAAACTGTACGCAGATGAACAGCAGAGAACACAATACTCAGAGGTGGAAGTTGGCGACACGGTGCTGGTAAGGCAGGACAAAGTGGACAAGTTCACCACTCCTTTTAATGCCACACCCCACAAAGTTTTGAGTAAAACAGGGAGTCAAGTAGTAGTAGAATCTCCAGACGGAGCACGCTACTCGAGAAACACTACGTTTGTGAAGAAATGCAGAACCAATGGACCAAAGGAGACACTCCATGAGCAGGAGGAAACACAAGGGACCGAGGACAGTATAGCAGACACTTACACACATACCACTGTGACACAGGCAATACCCACTGACACCAACATGTCAGACATACCCAATACAGCCAGACCTCAAAAGGGTTAAAAGAAAACCCCAAAGACTGTCTGATTATGTCACAACATAAACTGTGCAAGAACTGCATGGGTGATGTTAAATGTTTAAACCTGGGAATTATTTAGTTGTGTGGTAAGACACAAGTTTGTAAAAAGTTTATAAATCAATTAAGTTATGCAGTGTTATTGTAAGCAACTGTTTGTAAACTGCAAGTTTGTTTCCAAGGAAAAAGGGGGATGTCGTGTATTGATTGCGTGTTTGACACCAGGCAACACGGTAATGTAATGTGTGAGTTTGACACCAGTAAATATGATAATGTAATGTGCATTGCATTATGGGAATTACCCGGGAAAACATGAGTCGGCCACTTTACACAATAAAGTGAACATCGCAGTTAAAGCCTGTCTGCCTGATTCTATGCTTTAATGCGTTCATACAACAGTGGCGTATGTGGTCACCCACCCCGACGAGTTCCCCACCCTCTACATAATTTTCTTGGACTCTATGTTCACGTTCAACTCATGCACGGAATACTTGGCAATCTGGGCCAGGCGCGGATTCAAGTCCACAGATGGGAAGCCCCTAGCAACAGCACCGCTGCTAGGTAAAATTTGAGGCCACAGGCACACAGGGAGATCACTATATTCACAAAGTTAAAGCCCATTCAAAGACAGAGCCCAAGTGGGAGGGCAACCAAAAGGCAGATGAGCTGGCCAAACAGGGGGCCAGGGAAGGAGTATTCTGGGATCCGTACAAAGCAGGTCCGGTATCCGCAATCCGGGACAAGGGAGGCACACAGTGGGTAGCTTTGGCCCCGGATTTAAAGCAGGTCCAAGCCCCCAGGATCCCGTCCTTAAGGCCGTCCTGGTAAAGAGAGAATGGGGAGTCCATAGAAGGTCCATTTGGGGCAGCGGACATTAGTATCAAAGAGCAGATGCTTTTCAAAGGGGATCGGTGGGTAGTCCCAGTGCAGCACCGAGAGGAGTTCTTCCAGTTGGCCCATGGGGGCCCAGGAGCGGGACACCCAGGACCGGATATTACCTGGCAAAGGGTAGAGGAGGCAGGGTGGTGGCCCCAGCTCAGGGAGGATGTCCGAGTTTTCTGTGCGCACTGTTTGGTGTGCGCAGCCAATAACCCCGACCTGCAGCACAGGAAAGCCCCCATAGGACACACCAGGAGGGTAGAGGGGCCGTGGCGGTCCCTGCAGGTCAATTTCATCGGACCACTGCCCATCACTAAAGCAGGTAACAAGTACTGTTTAGTCCTGGTGGACGTATTCTCCAAGTGGGTGGAAGCCTTCCCCTGCCGAGCAGCCACGGCACTAGCAACAGCTAGAATCCTGGTGAGGGAAGTATTCTCCCAGTGGGAGCTGCTACAGGTCGTGGAGTCCGACCAAGGGAGCCATTTCACGGGGCAGGTGAGGCAGGCCACCTTAAAACTCTTGGGAATACAAGGGAAGTGGCATGTGGCTCACAACCCCCAGTCATCGGGGATTGTGGAGCGCATGAACCGGACACTGAAAGAAAGACTGAGGAAGGAGATAGGCCCATTCCCGCAGAGCTGGGACGAGGTCTTGCCTCTAGTCTTAATGGGTGTCCGGGCCAGCCCCTCCAGAAGCACAGGGTACTCCCCACACAAGCTGATGACCGGGAGGATTATGCGCACCTCAACCCATGTGTTGGTGCCGGTCCTCACCGAAGCGCGGGTCAGGGAGGTAAAACGGGACAGGTTTGTCCAGAATCTGTATGAGACTTTAAAACAGATTTACTGGCAAGCAGCCAGTAACCTGGGGAGCCAACACCCGAAAAATCAGCTGCTGTTAGAACCCCAGAGAACCCACGAGTGGGAGGTGGGAGACCAGGTAATGGTCCGTAATTTCGCCCGAGTAGGGGCATTCGAGCCACTGTATATAGGGCCGTATAATATTGTGGATAAAGCGAGCCCCATGGTATATGCAGTAAAACTCCCGAAACGCACAAAATGGTTTCATGTAAACCAGTGCAAGTTGTTTAACCCCAAGGAGGGGAAAACAAAGGTCAAGAGGCACCAGAGCACAGTCATGGGCCTGGTGGACGCGGGTCTTCCTCCCATGGTGTGGGACGATGATGACCCGGAGGACGGGGCAGTAAGGAGGAGCAGTCTAGTCCCACGGCCTAGGGTGCTGTGGACGCCTCCCTACTCGCCGACCACGGGCCGCAAGAGGCCCCGATGGGACAGGTCTTAAATGGGGTGCTCATTAATGCGGCAGGGAACACTGTAAATATCTTGTAAATAATCAAAACCAGATCCGTGGAGAAAAACCCTCTCACAGAGCGGAACTGTTTTGCTTTTGTTTTGCTAGGGAACTAAAGGAGATCGGAGGAACAAAGGGATATGGATATCGTACTTCTATTCCTAATTATCAGAACTGGCAGCATGGAAAGAGGAGACACCGAGATGTCCTTCCTCTATGGCTGCACAGGAGGGAACGGGCCTACCGTGACACAGGGGGGTAGGACAGGGGTAACGAACGGAATGGCCACTTAATTCTACAAGGGAAGGTGGCCAGGGTGGCTGGGATCGAACTCGACTCGGTACTCCGGCAGCGAGGGTTTCACGTATGGAGAAGCTTCCATACTGTGTCCCAAACTGCAGGTCACAGCTGTAACATTTGCATACTGAATTATCATTGGCCTGCAGGCATCTGTAAGGAATACCTATTATATTCACATGTGATCACATGCTGAGTTGTCATTGGCCTGCAGGCATCTGTAAGGACTGTTATTGTTTAGAAGACCCAGGGGTCCTTACTCCATCTTGTCCACACGGTGCTGTACTGCTGTGAGTCAGACCAGACCTTATGCTTCATTAAAATAGTTTAAACTGTAATACTCCGTTGTCCTGCAATTTTTTTTTTGGTACAAAGTGTGCAAAACAAGACATGGTGTCAGAACAGGGATTTGAAATGGACATCGTTGGAGCTCCATTACCCCGAATGAATTGGGAATCTTTGAACTTACCTAGAGAATGGAGCAAGTTCAAGCAACATGTGGAGTTGATGTTTTCGGGTCCATTGAAAAGAAAAGAGGAGGAAGAAAAATGCAGCTATCTAATCCTGTGGATCGAAGAAAAAGGGAGAGACATTTTTAACACATGGTCTCTCACCGCGGATGAAGCAAAGGTACTGAAAAGTTATTTTGACCGTTTTGAAGCATATGTGATTGTGACGGGGTTGGGGAGCCATGGGGCCGTGTTCATACGGGGCCGTGCTCTCCGAGTTATGTAGGTTCTGGACCCAAGTGCAGAAACGAGGCGAGAGGCAAATATACAGTACTTTGTTTGAACTTTACTAGATTCACACATAACTAGATTAACACAAGGAACACAACAATATACATAAAAACTAGAGACAAGTTACAAAACGACACTAAGCTTGAGACAAGCTACCACAAGGGCAACCGGCTTGCCGAGACGGGACTCGAGACAAGCTACCCCAGGGGTAAGCCACACAACTAGATTCACACAAGGAACACGGCAATATACATAAGAACTAGAGACAAGTTACAAGACGGCTCGTCAAGATAGGAACTCAGGACAGCTTCCATGAGGAAAAGCCACTTGTCCATACTGAGCTTGAGACAAGCTACCTCAAGGGCAACCGGCTTGCCGAGACAAGACTCGAGACAAGCTACCACAGGGGTAATCAGCTTATCAATACAAAGCTCAGGACAAGCTCCAACATGGCAACACGCTAGTCCAGCCCAGCACCTTATCAAGACTAACAACAAGAACACAGACTTAAATACATCTTAAACACAGAGCTCGAGAATACATCTTAAATACAAAGCTCGAGAATACATCTTAAATACAAAGCTCGAGAATACATCTTAAATACAAAGCTCGAGAGACACCATGGCAACCAACTAGTTAAAGCCAGGAGCCACAGAGCAAGGGCTAGTCCCTCCGGTTACCCAGCTAGGACTGAGCCCAGAGTGAAGCAACCACAGAACTTATATACCAAGAAAACCAGGTGAAACCCATGAACAGCTAACAAGCCGTTAAGAATTAACACAGGAGGCTAGGAACAATTAACACAGGAGACTAGGAACAATTAACAAGGACTACAAACAAGTGAAGGTGCCATCTAGAGGCTACAGAAGAACTGACTGGCACCCTCACAAGATCATTTTGGACCTTGCTTTCAGAGGAGCAGGTTGTGCTGCTGTTCCTGCTGCTGCTTAGGAGGTGGTGGTCGCCTTGGCCTGGGAGTGGAGAGGAAGGAGTGACCCCAGGCCACCACTGCCAGCAACCTACCTACAACCAACCAACATCATCTACAGAGGTGCCTGGAGAGGGAGGAGTAGGGGACAGAGGAGGAGGCCAGCTTTACAACTACAAGAGGCCTTCCATCACTGCCTCCCAATTTGGCCTCCAGCCCAGGAGAGGGAGAGAGGGGAGAGGAATACCTCTCAGCTACAACTTGGAAGGAGGGGAGGAGCTGCTGCAACTCTCAACATCTGCAGGTGGGTGTCTTTGTGCATTCCCCTAAAGACTTTGCATTCTAGGCGGGGGGAGGAAAGAAGACGGGCCGGAAAGCCTGGCCTGGGTTGGCTGGAGCCTGCCCAGGTGAAGTTTGTTCCTCTACACCGAGAAGACCTGGTGTGGGCTGAGCTTGGGCTTTCTCCAGCCTACCCAGGCGAAGACATCTTCTCCCCCTGCCCGAAGACCATCTGCTGGGACTTTATTTTTCCATCGGGGAGTGCACCCTGCCGACACCCACCCACCGAATACCATCTTGAGTGGGGACCCTGCCTTGCGGCCTCCCCTCCTTCCCACCGCCCCCTCTCTCTCTCTTTGTCCTCTCTCTGCCTCTCTAAAAGGCACCTCCTTTTATTTATTAATTGCCAATTGAGCAGAGGGAAGATAGGCCCCTCTCCCAATGAATACCATCAAGGGGAGAGGCGGGCCAGTCACTTCACACTCCCTCTGCTCAGGGGAAGACACTTTTACCAAGGCCATTAAACACCTTCAGGCCTGTGACAAAGTTGGGGTGTGTGTGGCTCTTTTAAGAACCACCCCATTATGGCTAGCACTTCTTCGGCGGTGACGGGGCCAGCAATGACTTATGCGGCAGCGACGGCCAAAGCCACGGCTGCTCCCGCTTCTGCTGCTGCCCCGTCGCCGTTCCGATTAATAACAAAGAAGCTTGGGGTGAAGAGCTACACCCACCCCAACATGACCATTGAGGCATGTGTGAAGGCGATGGCTGGGGTTGTCGGCCCTTCAGCCATCCTCGCCGACTCAAAAATGTATGGGAAGGCTGTGTTCTTCCTGGAGTCCGAGCGGGCGGTGGCCCTGGCCATCGCCGAGGGGCTCACTGTGGGTGGGACCTTCCTGCCGGTGGACCCTCTTGAGGCCACTGCGCAGAGGGTCGTGCTATCCAACGTCCCGCCCTTTATCTCCGGTGAGCTCCTCCTCCCCCACTTACACCGACTTGGGGAGGTGAGGTCGGGGATTTCGCCGATCCCGCTCGGATTCCGGGAGGCCAGCCTTCGCCATGTCTTCTCCTTCCGGCGCCAGGCTTTTGTGCAGCTGGCGCGGGAGGGGGAGACGGACGGGGCCTTTTCGGTCCTCCACGAGGGGACCCCATACCGCGTCTTCTGGACGACGGACGGCGTGCGGTGCCACGCCTGTAAGGAGGTGGGGCACGTACGAAAGAACTGCCCCGCCTCCAAGGCCACCAGGTCGTCTGGCGTGGCCGAGGGTGGCGCCGCCGCTGCTCCTCCCCCCGGGTCTAGCCGTGCCCCCCCCCAAACAAATGCTACCGGGGTACGGTCGTCGTCGGAGGTCAATGCCACCCAGGCTTCCGGCGGGGGGGAGGAGGGGTGTCCGGTCGGGAAGAAGGCGCGGTGGAAGACTAAAAACCGTGGGGCAGGTCCCCCCGTGGAGGGCGTGCCCCATAACATGGAGCCCCTGATGCCCGAGAGCGTTGCCGCATTAATCGTGGAGTGCGGCAGTGGGGGGGACCTCGTGCCCGAGCCTGTGGCCGCGACCGCCGAGGCGGTAGCACCAGAACCTGCGGCCGGGCTTGGGCCCGAGGGACCCGAAGAACCCGCTCCACTGGAGGGAGCTGGGGAGGCCCCTGCAGAAATGGAGGTCTCCCTCTGCCCCTCCTCTTTGAAAAGAAGGCGCGACCCCCAGGATGAGGAGGAGGACCGGGAGGAGGAAGGTCCCTCCGGTCAGGGGGAGTCGTCGCCCGCCGCGGGTACTGCGCCCCACCCCACCGCTGTCAACATCGTGGGCGAATGACAGGGGTCGCCTGTCCCTGGGGAGGCTGAGGCAGAGGTGTCTGCCCAGCTCGTGCCTCCCGGGGATGGGGACGAGACCCTGCCCGTGGGGGGGGTTGCGGAACAACCCGCAGCAGAGATTGATCCCTTATCGGTGGCATTACCCCTCGACGAGTCGGGCGGCTTGGAGTCTGGGTCGGGCGGGCTCGCGGAGGATGAGCTCGCCCAGAGCGGCCCGGACCTTTCCCAGGTGCTGCTCGACTTCGTCGAGGTTTGTACAAAAATTACCCCATCTGCTGGGTCGGAGGCCGGTGGCGCGGAAGAGAAGGGCCCTCTGTCTGTGTCTCCGGCGCCGGGCGACTTGGAGGAGTGCGTTTTTACGTTCTCTCCGATCTCTCCGTTCATTCCGGCGCCTGGGGCGGAGGGGGTCTCCGAACCGCCGCCGTCTTCTGGCCCGGCCCCCTTAGAGGAGCCCAGGGAGGAATCCTCCGCTACCGATCCTGGGGGTGGGATCCGGGCGGAGGCGGGGCTGGCCGTCGCGGCCGAGCCGCTCGATGCGCACTGCGTGACGGACGGTTCGGCCGCCGGTGGCGACCCCCCGGAGGAGGACGGGGACTCGGTGGTGGGGGCGGAGGAGGACTGGGAGTCCATCGCCGATGAGGCGATGGATGACCTCGCGCCCCTCGCCGGGACTCCCCTCATTCCCATGAAGGAACTCCGGGACTTTGTGGCCACGTGCCTGGGTCGTCGCAGGACCTGGCAGGCCCTCGACAGATGGTCGGGGCTGGCGCTGCTCATCGGGTCGGCTCGCGTCGCCTACAAGACCACGAGTGCGGACGCGGGCGTGGGCCCGCCCGAGCTGCGTCAGTTCTGGTCGTTCCTCATTGGGCTGCTAAGGGAGTGGCGGTTGACTAGCGGCCGCCCTCCCTTCCCCCGTTAGTTCTAAGTAGGGGTTGGTTTATGCTGCTGAAATGAAGATAACCATAGCCAGCCTCAACATCAACGGCAGCAGGGAAGCTAGCCGCAGATTTAATAACTTTTCGGTCCTTCGGGACGGAAGTATGCGGTGTGCTTCCTGCAAGAAACCCACACCGTTCCGGGAGACGAGGCCACGTGGCTCCTGGAATGGCAAGGAGGGGTCAGCATGAGTCACCTCTCCAGTGTTTCCAGTGGGGTGGCTATCTTGCTGGCCCCACATTTTCAGCCGGAGATCTTGGGTGTCAAGGAGCTCGTGCCGGGCCGCTTGCTCCAGGTCACTGTTCGCCTGGGGGGCGTGCCGCTCCATCTAGTGAACGTGTACGCCCCTCAGGCCGGTGCGCAGCAAGCGCGCTTCTTTGAAGAAGTGTCCACTCTTCTGAGCTCCGTCGACGCGGGCGAGTGCGTCATCCTCGGGGGGGATTTTAATTGTACCCTCGAGGCGAGGGACCGCACGGGCACCCTGCCTTGCCCGGCGGCGACGGAGAAGTTGAGGGACCTGGTCAGGTCCCTCGACTTGGTGGACGTCTGGCGAAATCTCCATCCCGACTCCAGCGCCTTCACTTGCGTGAGGTCTGGGAGAGGAGCGTCCAGGATCGACTGCCTCTACATTTCCCGGGCATACGTCTCCTGCGTTCCGGCGGCTTCCATGCGGCTGGTGCCGTGCACGGACCACCACCTGGTGTGGGCGGAGCTCGTTCCGCTGCGCGCGCGGGGGGGGTCCGCGTATTGGCACTTTAATAACCTGCTGCTGGAGGACGCGCGGTTCTGGGACTCGTTTAGTCGGTTCTGGGCCGGCTGGAGAAGGAAGCAGGGGGGCTTCCCCTCCTTGAGGCTATGGTGGGATGTGGGCAAGGCTCACATCCGTCTCTTCTGTCAGGAGTACGCGAAGGGGTCGACCAAGAGGCGGGAGGCCCGGGTCGGGCAGTTGGAGAAGGAGATGCTCGACCTGGAGTCCCGTCTCGGTCAAGTCGTCGAGGACCCGGCCCTGCGGTTGGTGTACGAAGAGAAGAAGGGCGCGCTGAAGGACCTGCAGCTCGTCGGGTCCCGAGGCGCGTACGTGAGGTCGCGGATCCAGTTCCTGCGGGACCTGGACCGCGGCTCCCCCTTCTTCTACTCGCTGGAAAAAAGACGGGGGGTCCGTAAGCAGCTCTTGGAGCTGCTGGCCGACGACGGATCTCTGGTCTCGGATCCGGAGGGAATCCGCGCGGAGACCCGCGCCTATTACGGGGCTCTGTTCTCTCCGGATCCGTCCAGCGAGGATGCGCGCAGAGTTTTGTGGGAGGACCTGCCGAAGGTCGGCCTGGAGGGCGCCGAAAAATTGGACGCTCCTCTGAGTCTGGAGGAGCTGACCGGCGCCCTCCGCCAGCTCTCTAGGGGGAAGTCCCCGGGGCTGGACGGGCTGACCGTGGAGTTCCACAGGGCGTTCTGGGATGTCCTGGGGGGCGACTACGCGCGGGTCCTGGGGGAAAGTTTGGCGACCGGGGAGATGCCCCTCTCTTGGCGCAGGGCGGTGATTGTCCTGCTGCCGAAGAGGGGTGATCTCCGCCTCCTTAAGGACTGGCACCCGGTCTCCATCCTCAGCACGGATTACATAATTTTTGCCAGGGCTATGTCTGCTCGCCTTGGCGCCGTGCTGGCCCACATGATCCACCCCGGCCAGTCCTATACGGTCCCGGGCCGGTCTATCCATGACAACATCCATCTGGTCCGGGACCTGGTCCACCATTCCCAGAGGGCTGGTCTGTCGGTCGCCTTCCTTTCCCTGGATCAGGAGAAGACGTTCGACAGGGTGGATCACGAGTATCTTTTCGGGACTCTGCGCGCATTCGGGTTCGGGACGCATTTTGTCACCCGGATCCGACTTCTGTACGCTGCCGTGGAGTGTCTGATTAAAGTTAACGGGTCCTTGATGGCGCCCCTTCGCTTCGGGAGGGTGTTGCGTCAGGGATGCCCCATGTCCGGCCAGTTATATGCCATTTGCGTAGAGCCTTTCCTGCGCCTCTTGCGGAAGAGGTTGGCGGGACTGGCTCTGCAAGGGCCGGGCGTGGAGGTGGTCCTCTCGGCTTATGCCGATGACGTGCTCCTCATGGTCACGGATCCCGTTGACTTGCAGAGGATGCGGGAATGCCAGCAGATTTACTCGGACGCATCCTCCGCCAGGATCAACTGGGGGAAATGTTCCGGACTCCTGGTGGGTCAGTGGCGAGTGGACTCCCTGCCGGAGGAGTTCAGGCCCTTCGCCTGGAGCACTACGCACCTCCTCTACTTGGGAGTCTACCTCAGCCCGGCCGAGGACGCCTGGCCGGCGAACTGGCACGAGTTGGAGGCCAAAGTCACCGCTCGCTTAGGACGCTGGACAGGATTGCTCTGAGTGTTGTCCTACAGGGGTCGGGCGTTGGTCATAAACCAACTGGTGGCCGCCATGTTGTGGTACCGGTTGGTTACCCTGATCCATCCCCCTGCGTTTGTCGCCAAGATACAGAAGAAGCTCGTCGACTTCTTCTGGAACAACAGGATGCACTGGGTCTCTGCCGCGGTTCTGAGTCTCCCGCTTAGGGAGGGCGGTCAGGCGCTGGTGTGCATTCGCACCCAGGCTGCGACTTTCCATCTTCAGACGCTGCAGAGATACCTGTACATTGAGAATCCTCCGAGATGGTGTGCGCTGGCGACGTATTTCTTCCGCCAGCTGCACGGCCTCAATTACGACATGCAGCTCCTGTTTTTGGAAGTGGGCGGCAGGCATGCCAGCCTGCGGGAGCTGCCTGTCTTTTACCAGGAACTGCTATGGGTTTGGAGCTACGTCGCCTCCAGGCGGAGCTCTCCCCCGTCAGGAATGGCGGCTGTCCTTCGAAAGCCGCTGTTCAGGAATCCGCACCTCCGCGTCCGCGAGTTCGGGTGGCTGGCGGAACGGAGGGCTGTGCCTGGCAGGGTGACTAGAGTCGGGGACCTACTCGATGGCGGAGGAGTGGGCTGGATGGCGCCGGAGGAGTTGGCGCGGCGCATGTCTTGGGACAACGTCCGGCTCGCGGTCGATGCCATCGAGGCGGTGAAAGTGACGCTGCCCCCCGGCACCACGAGGTGTATCGAGGCGACTCAAGTGCGTGGGGCGATCCCGTCCGAGCTTTCCCCCGTTCGGACGGAATTCCTTATCGGCGCCCTGCCCCAAAACTCCCCTCGGGGATTGGCGCCTCACAACTTGAGCCGTCTCGAGGAGATGCCCTCCGTGCCTTTTCATTGCACGTGGAGGGGTTTCCTGTACGGGCTGCTCCTGCACACCTTCCACTTTGCCATCTTCGCCTGCCGTCCGGACATGCCGTGGCGTGCTGTTTTACCTTCCGATGGAGGCGGAGGTCCCCAATGGGGGGCTCTCTATGCGGGAGTCCTCCCTTGTTCTATTGGGGACTTGGCCTGGAGGGTGTTGCACAGGGCAGTCCCGTGCAATAGGCTCTTAAGTAGGTTCACGGACTCCCAGACCGCCTGTTTGTTCTGCGGTCTGGAGGAGTCCGTGTTCCATGTTTATGTTGAATGTGAGAGGTTGCAGCCCCTCTTCCATTATTTGAAGGGGCTGCTCCTCAAGTTTTATTTGCACTTCAGTCCCACGCTCTTGATCTACGGTCACCCGGTACGGAGGGGAGTGGGCAGGCTGGAGGACCTCCTCGTGGGTCTGCTCCTGGGCCTGGCAAAGAAAGCCATTAATTGGTCCAGGCAGCGGGCGGCCGAGGGGGTCGTCCAGCCAGATTGCCTCCCTCTCTTCCGTGGCCATGTTCGCGCCCGGGTGGCCCTGGAGATGGAGCATGCGGTGCCCGCAGGCGAGCTCGAGCTCTTTCGTGACCGGTGGGTGCCGCGGGGACTGGAGTGCATAATCGGTTTAAACAACCAAATTTTAATTTGATTTGTTAAGTTTTATTTAAAGGTTTATTAGACTTTTAGTTACAGTTTATTTGTTTAATGTATTTTTGGTTTGACACAAAGAGGAGGCTAGGAACAATTAACACAGGAGACTAGGAACAATTAACAAGGACTACAAACAAGTGAAGGTGCCATCTAGAGGTTACAGAGGGAACCGACTGGCTCCCTCACAGTGATGCCCAAGACAAATACGATATTTGCCAGGTACAAGTTTCAGGAGAAAGTACAAGGAGCTAGTGAGCCGTTTGAACAGTTCGTGACTGAGTTAAAACTGCTGGTAAAAGACTGTTTATATGCAGATAAAGATGAGATGGTCAGAGACCGCATCGTGTTTGGAATACATTCAGCTAAAGTGAGAGAATAACTTTTGAATGCTGGACAAAGCTATAGACACAGCTAGATCGCACGAGATAGACCAAGCACAGTTGAAAACCATAACCGGCGCCACGAACAGCTCGAATGAGCAGACAGTGCACGCAGTTAATAGACACACACCAAAGAACACCGCCCAGAGAGCGCATTTCAGAGTTCTAAAAATGAGCGAAACAGACATAAAACGCTTCAAAAACTGTGGATATTGTGGAAACAACTGGCATGGAGAAAAGGAGTACTGCCCTGCCAAAGGAAGGCAATGTACTAAATGTGGTAAACGGAACCACTTTGCTAAAGTCTGCAGGACTGTTTTCGGAAAAATGGTACACACAGTGAGTGACAGCCAAATGCCAGATAGAGAGCCAAATGCAGAGGAACTGTTTATTGATTCTGTGTCACAGAAAAAACAGATTTCAGGGACTGAGCAAGCCTATGCCAATATTGAGATAGGAAAACAGGGCAAAGAGCTTAAGTTTAAACTAGACACTGGATCTCAGGTTAATGTAATTCCTCTGAGTGAGTATCACAGCTTGAAGGATGAGTGTGAGCTACAGCCCACCTCATGCAGACTGACCGGCTATGGGGGGGAGCAGCTCAATGTAAAAGGCACATACGTGATGAAATGCAAGTACAAAGAAAGCGACATGATGTTGAACTTTTACATTGTTGACACTCAAGCACCTCCAGTGCTAGGTCTAAAGGCATGTTTAGACATGGACCTCGTCAAGCTAGTACTATCATTGACAGCACCAGTTGATAAGCAGACAGTCATGGAGGAGTTTGCTGACGTTTTCAAAGGAATTGGACTATTCCCAGGTGAATGCACTATTCACCTTGACCCAGCAGCAACCCCTGTGGTTTGCCCACCGAGAAGGATACCCCTTGCTCTACCTAGTTGCCTGAAGGAGGAGCTGCAGAGCATGGAGAATACAGGAATCATCTTCCGGGAAACAGAACCGACAGAGTGGGTCAACGCATTAGTAGTGGTTGAGAAACCACGTACAGGCAAGCTCAGAGTCTGTCTCGACCACAGAGATTTGAACAAGGCTATCAAACGCCCTCACTACCCTCTACCAATGCTAGATGACACCACACCCAAGCTAGTGGGAGCACATTACTTCAGTGTAATGGATGCACGATCAGCATGCTGGAATATCAAGCTCACGGAAGAGTCATCTAAGCTAACAACGTACACACCATTCGGACGCTACCGATTTCTGCATTTACCATTTGGTCTTATCTCAGCTCAGGATGAATTCCAGTGGAAGATCGACGAAACCTATGAAGGCCTCGACGGAGTAGTCGCAATCGTAGACGACATCCTCATCTATGGCAGGAATAAAGCGGAACATGACAGGAACCTCCGTGCGATGCTACAAAGATCACGGGAGAAAGGTATCCGGCTCAACCCCGAGAAAAGCACAATCGGATCCACCGAGATCAGTTATTTCGGGCATCGCCTCTCAACTGATGGCATTAAGCCGGATCCAGAGAAAATCTCCGCCATCAAGAAGATGGAGCTGCCGAAGAACCGTGCAGAGCTAGAGACAGTACTAGGCATGGTTAATTACTTAGCCAAGTTTGCCCCAAGCCTCTCCAAAATCAACGCACCCATGCGTCAGTTGCTCAAACAATCCAATGAGTTCCTGTGGGACAATCAACATGACACAGCATTTCAGAAAATGAAAGACCTAATCACCAGAGAACCAGGACCAGTTCTTGCCTAATTCGACCCCAACAAAGAGCTCAGACTACAAGTGGACGTGTCAAAGTACGGACTAGGTGCAGTATTACTGCAAGAAGGAAAGCCCATTGGCTACGCTTCCAGACCTTCACAGACAGTGAAATCAACTATGCTCAAATCGAGAAAGAGCTATATGCAATTCTGTTTGGATGTATGCGTTTCCACCAGTACGTCTATGGCCGACAAGTCATTGTGGAATCCGACCACACGCCCCTCGAGTCAATCATGAGGAAACCACTAGCCGCAGCCCCACCAAGGCTACAGAGAATGGCCTAGAAATTCGCTATCGCCGCGCCAGGTCTTTAGCGCCCGAAATTTAGCGCTCGCCCGGATTCCCGTAGCGCCCACCTGAAATTCAGTTGCGGCGCCCCAAGACGGAGCGGGCGCTATTGCAGGGTTTGGCCGCCTCGCTTGGGGCGATGAAAGTCAATTTCAGGCGTCCAGCTGCCGCTGCGGCACCCAATGCGGTGCGGCAGGCTGGGATACTGCAGGCCTCCTCCTTCTCTTAAGGAGGAGCTGCCTGCAGCCGTGAGATCGCCGCTGGATTCCCCCGGCAAATGAGCCCGGCACCACGGAGAAGTGCCGGGCTCGCGGGAGTCAGACACCAATGCCGCGGGGGGGTGGTGCAGGAGTCCGGGGAGGGAGGTGCGGCCAGGCGCCCGCCGGGAAAGCGGCTGCCCGCCCCTCCACCTTTATGCGCCGGCCTCTCGGAGCTGCAAGGCCCCGTTTTTCAAACGCTGTTTGCGGCCGCTACGGGCGAGGCGGCCGCAACTGAATTTGGCCGTCGGCACGGAATCGCGTTGGAACCGGGGCGCTGCGCACACCGATGACGTCATCGGTGCCGGCGCAGCGCTACCGGCTAACGCCGATTTTAGGGACCAACTGAATTTCGGGCACTAAAAGACTTCCGACGCAAACCACTCTTTAGCCAATAAGTGGGCGCAAACGCGACTGAATTTCTAGGCCACTGATCATTTAGCTACAGAAGTATGACTTTACAATCATTCATCGTCCAGACAAAGACATTCATGTCGCAGACACGCTCTCCAGAAAGTCTCTTAGCTAGCAGGACAGCAGCCTCAGTGAAGGCATGGATGTGCAGGTGCACATGGTGTACAACAGCTTACCTGTGAGTGACTCAAAACTGAAGGAGATCCGAGCAGAAACAGAGAAAGATGCACAACTCACACTGCTGAGCAAAGTCATACATGAAGGATGGCCTGAGGAAAGGAGGAAATGCCCTCAGAGCATATCTGAATTCTGGAACCACAGAGACGAACTGTCACAAATCAATGGAATTGTCTTCAAAGGGGAGAAAATCATCATTCCTACCAGTCTCAGAGAAGAGATGTTGACAAAAATTCATGCTGGACATATGGGCATGAAAAAATGCAAACAAAGAGCACGTGACATTATGTTTTGGCTCGGAAGGTGCAAACACATTGAGGACATTGTCGGAAAATGTTCCATTTGTCTAGAATGCCACCCATCAAATGTCAAAGAGCCCATGATACCTCACCGTATCCCAGACAGACCCTGGCAGGTCGCGGCAATGGATCTGTTCACATGGAACAATGAGGACTACATAGTGACTGTTGATTACTACAGCAGATTTTTTGAATTGGACAATCTTCACAGCACCACATCTGCAGCTGTGTTCCACAAGCTAAAGGCAGCCTTTACCAGGCATGGCATTGTAGAGACCTTAGTCTCAGACAATGGGCCCCAATACAAATCAAAAGAGTTTGAGTCGTTTGCCAAGGCATGGGATTTCACACATGTCACATCAAGCCCACATTACCCTCAAAGTAATGGTCTTGCTGAAAAAACTGTCCAGATTGCAAAAACATTCATGGACAAAGCCAAAGCGGACAAAAGAGACCCCTACATCCGTCTCGTTGAGTACCACAACACTCCGGTTGACAACTTCAAGTCACCAGCACAGCTGTTAATGAGCCGCAGACTTCTCTCAATCCTTCCAAGCACCAACCAGCAGCTGCAGCCAGAGGTTGGTAGCTGCAAGCAAGTGCATGCAAAACATGTACAGAGACAGCAACACCAAAAGAGATACTATGACAGGTCAGCTAGGCTACTGCCACTGCTGCACAATGGAGAATCCGTCAGAATCCAGGAGCATGACTACTGGAAGCCAGCAGTCATCATCCAGCCAGCTGACACTGAACGATCGTATCACGTCCGCACCCCAGAAGGACAGGTGTACCGCCGCAATCGCAGGCACCTCCTGAACACCAAGGAACAACACCATCATTCTGACGAGAGGATCAGTGCAACAGAGTGTGATGAACAGAGCAATACACAAAAAACATCATACTTACCTGAACCTAAACCTGAACCTGATTAGTTGACCGATTCAGGAGCATGCACAGTTCCATACCACACAAGGCCGGGACGAGAGGTCAAGCCTAGAGTTATCCATGACTTGTGAACTGTCAAAGGGTGTAGGCGGATCGCTGCCCTAAAAAAAAACTGTACATCTTTATTGAAACGTTATGTTTTCAGTGCTAGTTAAATGTTGAGTTTACTTATATGTTGATGCTACTGAGAACATTATGTAGAAGAAAGGTTCAAAAGTAATGCATAACATTTTTCTTTTAAAAGAAAGGGGATGTAACATTTGCATACTGAATTATCATTGGCCCGCAGGCATCTGTAAGGAATACCTATTATATTCACATGTGATCGCATGCTGAGTTGTCATTGGCCTGCAGGCATCTGTAAGGACTGCTATTGCTTAGAAGACCCAGGGGACCTTACTCCATCTTGTCCACACGGTGCTGTACTGCTGTGAGTCAGATCAGACCGAATGCTTCATTAAAATAGTTTAAACTGTAGTACTCCATTGTCCTGCAATTTATTATTTTTGTACAAAGTGTGCAAAACAAGACAACAGCCACACGGGTTAGGGTGACGGTGGTGGTGGTTAAGGAAGTTGGGCCAGGTCAAGGGTAACAGATCCACGGACTGGGAGAAACTGGGGGATGATACGTACCGACAGATTACGGGGCGAGGGGTGGAGTAGAAATGTGCTGGAATAAATGGTGGAAAGAGGAACAGGGAATTTACGTGTGTATGTGGGGGTTGGAACGGGTCTGCCCGGCAGGTGTGTTGATTGCCTTCTTGCGGCGGTGGCAGGATTCTGGGGCCAGGATCGGATGGGATCAGGGTGGGGACTCCTGCGTGATCCCAGACCCTCCCAACACAGTAAATTCCACAGAACTGGTAGCAAACGAGAGGAAGCCCCTGCCCACAGCCCCATCGGTACAGTAAACACAGGTTAGTTGCCCCGCCACCACACCGGGACTGAGGAATGGGTTAGTGTTAGTCCCGACTGGCACGGTCTTGTACCAAGATGTTCACTACGAAGTCGCGTCGGTCATTCTAAATTTAACCCGGGTACAGCTGCCCTGATGGTGTCCAGTAGAAATGGAAAAATTATATGAGGCCCTGTTGAAGGAAATGTTCCGACAATTTTATGAATTAAGTTAATGAGCCCGTGCCAACTCCGACTGGCGTCAGAGGCATACCCGGTCCCAGTTGACTGTGGCCAGTCCAACCACACTGTAATGGGGATTGTATTACGGATGCCGGTAATGGGCGGGTCACTGCGGCCAGCACCAATATACCGAGTAGAGAATATCGGCGTCCTAATGGACGGGGTGCACGTGCGACATCATGGGGCCCTACCGTTTGTTGTAAAGTGGGAGAACGCCATGACCAGCATTGACCTCAATGGATGCCAGAGCAGGGGCGCACGTGGTGTTGTATCCTCAGCATTTGAATGCGTTTAATCGGCCGGTGTGCGGGTTTGAATCAGAGGGTGCGGAGCCCATTAATTGCACCATGGAGGTGATGGCCCAAAGCCACGTTCCACCCCAGGTAGCATATGCGGGCAGAGGGATGTACTGCGACACGACAAGCATGGACCAGTACTGGGTACACAATGACACTTTCTGCTTCAAACCCTGCACAGAAGTTCAGGTGGCTCAAGAGCACATCATTCCCATTCCAGAGCCCACCACGGTACAACTAACCATGAACAACACTGTACAGGACCTGCAGCAATACATAACATGGTTCAGGTATGAAATTCCTCCTCTGCCCGAACACCTCACTAATTAATAAAGGAAGTTGAACTCTCCCAAAAGCATTTCTATACTCTTGAGCAACAGAACAGGGAAATGGGGATTGAGATAAAAGAACTGGGGCTAGATTTTCAGTATATACAGTTTTGGGGCGCTAACCTTAGCGCCCGCCCGAAGTTAGCGCCCGCCCCAAAGTAGCGCCCCGTTGCCGGAAATTCAGTGGCTTCGCCCTAAGAGAGTGGTGGAGCGCTAAAAGAGGCGTTCCACTCCTACCTTTAGGCGCTAAGCCGGCGGTCCAGAGGGATAGCGCCCAGGCGGGGCGCAGCATGGGTGCGGTCATTTTTGCACTGACAGCAGACCCCGTGCTGCCGACCAGCTCTTAAAGGGGGAAGGGGCGAATTGGTCTGCTGCCACGCCCTGCACACTGCAGCCTTGCAAAGAGGCCTCAACACTGCTGCTCAGCCCCAGGGAGTCATGGCAACGCCAGAGAAGGCCCGTCAGCGTGCCCTGCGCTTCTCAGAGGGTGATCTGGACTTAATGGTCACAGCTCTGGAGGTGAGGCGCAAGATCTTGTTTCCAGAGAGTGGGAGGAATCCAACCCACCATGACTACACCAAAGCCTGGAAGCAGATCGCCCAGAGGGTGACGTTCACCGGCGAGGCCCCCAGGACCCACAAACAATGCCGTAAGAAATACAACGATCTGACCAGGATTGTGAAGGTGAGTAGCCTTTCCAGTCTCCTCCTCATTCTTGCATGTACACCTGACATGATGGGCAAAGGGACCTGAAAGTCCTATTGGCCAGCCCTCAGCCAGCAGCATTGGGACAGTCATGAGCATCAAATGGCCATTCGGCACTCTACACTTTGGCCAAGCTATTCCACCATGGGAGGCAGTGCACAGTACATCAGGGCTTCACTCTGTCCAAGCTATTCCACCATGGGAGGCAGTGCACACTACATCAGGGCTTCACTCTGTCCAAGCTATTCCACCATGGGAGGCAGTGCACAGTACATCAGGGCTTCACTCTGTCCAAGCTATTCCACCATGGGAAGCAGTGCACACTACATCAGGGCTTCACTCTGTCCAAGCTATTCCACCATGGGAGGCAGTGCACACTACATCAGGGCTTCACTGCGCACTTACAGCCCGTCCTTTCTCTTGCAGGCTAAAGTAGCGTTTAATCGCCAGGCCCGTGCCAGGGGTGGCCGCGCCAAGCTGCAGAAGCTCACTCGGCTGGAGGAGCGCGTGTGTGTGCTCATGGGAGCTCGTGTGATTGTCCCCACAGCGTGCGGTGTATCCGACCCTCCACTGCCCGGCAATGGTAAGGACCTCGCCTTTTGGCCCTCTCGCGTCGCACTGGCCCATCCGAGCTACCTCCTTTGCCACTGTCCCACCAATGCGCTGAATCCCACCAGTCCTAACTCCCTCGCTGACGCCGTCTCCTCACTCTGAAGCTACTCTTGTGCATTCCTGCTTTCAGCTGGTGACGACCAGGACCCTGAAGCTGCCAGTGACAGCACCTCCGACCAGGAGGAGGAGGAGGAGCAAGCCGGACCTTCGGGGGAACAGTCACGTCCCGCAGGAGAGGAGGAAATGCTTGACACCTCCTCACTGGACGAGTGCCTGGAGGAACTGTCGCAGGGCAATGCAGCTTCTGGGACCAGTGGCGTCCAGCCACCCAGCAGCCGTGCGCGTGGCCCGCGGCCTTCCCCCCAAAGGGGGGAAGGATCAGAGGGGAGTGCTGCTGCTCTGCACACTCGCCGTCACCAACGCGGCAAGGGTCCCCTAGTTCGGCCCCCTCCTCCCCAGCGGGAGAGTCGCGACTCCAGTCCGGACACCTTCACTTCGGAGGAGGTGCGGAAGCTGGATAAGATGGCCGACGACTCGGACCGGCGCCACACGGAGCTCATGAGCGTGGTGGGGCGCATGCCTGAGGCCATCGAGTCGCTGGCGACCAGTGTGCGCGAGTTCGGGGCAGCAACTGCCGCGAGTGGCCGCATGCTGACTGATGCCGTCAAGACCCTGGCGGATGTGATGCGCGCGCACACCAGGACCACAGGGCCACTCACTGCTGCCACACGCGCTGTCTCAGGCAGGCATCGCCAGGGCAGGCGCCGTGCTGCACCATCCCAGCAAGCCGCCCGTCGGCTGATTGCTGCGGATCCTGCAGTGCGGGCCCGGCCGAGTGCCACCGCGCCACAGCACCAGCCAGCGCATCCCAGACGCCAGCTGGCCCACATTGCGCCATCCGTCGCCGCCATTCCCCCTCTCGGGCATCAAGGGCAAGCGGCTGCAGCTGATGGTGGCCAGGCTCAGGTGCGCCACTCAGCAGACGGCCCCTCGAGGCCCAAACGCCGTGTAGGCCGCCCCCCAGCGGCATCTGGCGGAAGGGCATCTGAGCCTCAGGCGCCTTCCCCCAGCCTCGCAGCAGCCACTGGGCAGAGCTTGCGAAGGAGCAGCAGGCCGGGCAGGGGAGGCAAAATGCTGGCCAAGGTCTCGCCCTCGCGGGCCACTCAGTAGAGGGTGTGGGCAGCTTTCCTTTAATATGGCGGTGGCCATCTTTATTTTGCCCATGGTTGTGCTTTTGGAGGGCTTATTTTTTGCGTTAGGCCGACGTTGAGGCCCGGTTTGAATAAAGGTGGAGTGGCTCCTCCCCAGTTTGTGGGAGTGAGTCGTTTGTTGGGCTTTTTGTGGGGCCCGTTTATTGTTTTTGGGGATTCATGTGGGAAGGGCTTTTCATTTTTGTGAAATAAAAAATTATCTTTATTCATGCAGTCTCCATGGTTGTTCTTCTTAGTGTTTGTTGGCTTCGCCGGCTGAGGGCTTGCGGAGCGGCTGCATTCATCTTCCCTCATGGCCCCTGGCCATTCCCTGACAGGGGGCTTAGAAGTACCGTGTAATAAGGTGGCGTCGTGCGGCCCTTGGCCCTGGTCGCTCCCTCCTGGGAACGTACTCCTGCTCCTCCTCCTCCTCCTCCTCCTCATGCTCCTCCTGCTCCTCCTCCTGAGGTGCTGGTCCAACGTCAGGTGGCAGTGCCTGAGTCCTGCGGATAGCCAGGTTGTGTAGCATGCAGCAAACCTCCCCAAATTGGGAGACCCGGTCCGGCGAATACTGGAGAGCTCCTCCGGAGCGATCAAGGCAGCGGAACCGCTGCTTGAGGACCCCAATAGTTAGCTCGATGATGTTGCGGGTGGTTTGATGGCTCTCGTTGTAGGCCTCTTCAGCAGCGGTCCTGGGCGCGCGGAGCGGGGTCATGAGCCAGGTGCACAAAGGATAGCCTTTGTCCCCGATGAGCCATCCTCTTGGGGGAGGCTGTGCCTGGAACATGTCATGCACAGTACTCTGCCGCAGGATAAAGGCATCGTGGCTGCTGCCTGGGAAGCTGGCATTGACTGCCATGATGCGCTGCTTGTGGTCACATACCAGCTGCACATTCAGAGAATGGTAGCCCTTCCTGTTGCGATACTGCTCGCCATGCTCCAGAGGGGCCCGCAAAGCCACATGCGTACAGTCAATGGCGCCCTGCACCAAGGGGAATTCCCCGAGTCTGGCAAATCCCAATGCGCGCTGATGCTGGCTCTCGAGGGCCATGGGGAAGGAGATGAATTGGCTTCTCCTTCTGAACAGTGCTTCGGTCACGTGGCGGATGCAGCGATGCGCGCCATACTGGGAGATGTTTCCTATGTCCCCAGCAGCGTATTGGAAGGAGCCGGTGGCATAGAAGTTCAATGCCACCGTCACCTTCACTTCCACCGACAGAGACGTCCTGCACCTGAGCTTTGGCCGCAGATCTCGGCGAAGCAGGTGGCAGATCTCTGCAATCACCTCCTTTCGGAATCGGAGCCTTCTAACACATCGCGCGGCACTCATGTTTAGGTAGGAGCGCTGCTGGCGGTATAGCCTGACTGGGTAAGGCCTACGTGGCCGACGCCTGTAGCCCCCTCTGCCTCTAGCCAGGGCTGCCCCTCTCACAATGCGTCTGCGAGCCCTACGGACATGGCGCTGCAGCTGCGCGTTGGCACCCCATGCAGCCCCCATCAAATCCTGGCAAACAGTCTAATTTCCAAATGGCCACTTGCAGCGCTATTGCCTGAGTCCAAAAATACCTGGCTCTTGCTGCTTGAAACCAGTTAGCTATCCTCCTTGTTGAGTCTCCAGAAATGCGTTGCACAAGACTGTTTTCTGAAAAAAGGATGGCCTTTATACTGGAGAGGACGTTCCCTTTAATTAGCGCCCCCCGGGGCCCACGCTGGTTGTGTTGCGTTCCTTTTTCCAAACGCTCCGGCCGCCCGCCGCACAATGGGGCGGTCCGACTGAAGTTTGCAATCGGGGCGGCCAAAGGGCGTTGCACGAGGATGTGACGTCATTTTCTGCGCGCGCATCCGGGCGGGCGCTAAACTTTGCGCCGGCGCTAACGGGCAACTTAATTTGGGGCGGGGCGCAAACTGCGCTGCGCCCAGGCGCTACACGCATAGCGCCCGGAAATCACTTCTCTTAAGGCGCTAACTGCTGGCGCAAGTGACTGAAAATCTAGCCCTAGGGCATTACTGGGGAAACTAAAATGGCAGGGGGTTGGGAACCTGAGCAGGGAGACAGAGGAAAGGGAAACAGGGATAAAAGCAAAAGATAGGAAGGAGAAAAACAAAAGTGGCAGTCAGAGAAATCAACGGTTTAAATCAAACATGGCCACAGTAAATAATAATTCTAATAGGTCTAAGAGCATTAAAAAAACAAGCCTGAAGGCTTTGGCCTAGAAATTCAGTTGGTTGCGCCAGCAGTTAGCGCCTTAAGAGAAGTGAATTTCGGGCGCTATGCGTGTAGCGCCCGGGCGCAGTGCAGTTTGCGCCTCGCCCCAAATTAAGTTGACCCTTAGCGCCGGCGCAAAGTTTAGCGCCCGCCCGGCTGCGCGCGCAGAAAATGACGTCATATCCTCGTGCAACGCTCTTTGCGCGCCCCGATTCCAAACTTCAGTCGGACCGCCCCATTGTGCGGCTGGCGTCCAGAGCGTTTGTAAAATGGAATGCAACACAGCCGACGCAGGCCCCGGGGAGCGCAAATTAAAGGGCACTCCTCTAAAAGGCACTCTGCATGTGTTGTGTGGAAGGGTCCAGTGTGTTGTTGTGAAAGGTGTATTTGTGTTTCCGGCAACCACCACCACCACCACCACCACCACCACCACCACCACCACCAACACCACCACCTCCTCCTCCTCCTCCTCCTCCTCCTCCTCCTCCTCCCCCTCCTCCATCCCAGACTTGGCCTTTGAAAAAAACACATGCACCCTTCCCCTTTAAGAGCTCACTGGCACCAGAGTGTCTGCCGTCAATCACCAGCTCCCCGCACCTGTGCTGCGCCCGAGCTCGGGGGTTGCACTCCGGCCTGACGGCTTAGCGCCTGAAGATAGTCGTGCAACGCCTGTTTTAGCGCTCCAGCAACCTCTTAGGGCGAAGCGACTGAATTTCCGCGAAGGGGGCGCAACTTTGGGGCTGCGCTAACGTCGGGCGGGCGCTAACGTTAGCGCCCCAAAACTGGCTATACTGAATTTCTAGGCCTTTGTGTCTTAATGCGAGGAGCATTTGTAATAAGGTGGATGAATTGGCTGCGCAAATAGAGGTAAACGGATATGATTTGGTTGGGATTACGGAAACGTGGCTCAAGGATGGCCAAGACTGGGAACTCAACATCCAGGGGTATTCAATATTCAGGAAAGATAGGCAAAAAGGAAAGGGAGGTGGGGTAGCATTACTGGTTAAAGAAGGGATTAATACAATTGTAATGAAGGATATTAGCTCTGATGACGTGGAATCTGTATGGGTAGAATTGAGAAATACTAAGGGGAAAAAAACATTAGTGGGAGTGGTATATAGACCTCCAAACAGTAAGGCGGAGGTTGGGGATGGCATTAAAAGGGAAATTAAAGAAGAGTGCAATAAGGGCACAGCAGTCATCATGGGTGACTTTAATTTACATATAGATTGGGCCAACCAAATTAGTAATAATACTGTGGAGGAGGAATTCCTGGAGTGTTTACGGGATGGTTTCCTGGACCAATATGTTGAGGAACCAACCAGAGATCAGGCCATCTTAGACTGGGTATTATGTAACGAGAAAGGATTAATTAGCAATCTTGTTGTACGAGGCCCCTTGGGTCGGAGTGATCATAATATGATCGAATTCTTCATTAAGATGGAGAATGAAGTAGTTGACTCAGAGACAAGGGTCCTCAATTTAAATAAAGGAAACTATGATGGCCTGAGGAGCGAGTTGGGTAGGATTGATTGGGGAATGGCACTCAAAGGGTTGACAGTGGATAGGCAATGGCAAACATTCAAAGACCGAATGGATGAGCTACAGAATTTGTTCATCCCAGTTTGGCATAAAAATAAAACAAAAAAGGTGACTCAACCGTGGCTAACAAGGGAAATCAGGGATAGCATAAGATCCAAGGAGAGGACATATAAATTGGCTAGAAAAAGCAATAATCCTGAGGATTGGGAGCAGTTTAGGAGTCAACAAAGGAGGACAAAAGGATTAATTAAGAAAGGGAAAATAGAATATGAGAGTAAGCCATCAGGGAACATAAAAACTGACTGTAAAAGCTTTTATAGATATGTGAAGAGAAAAAGGTTGGTGAAGTCAAGCGTAGGTCCCTTACAGTCAGAATCAGGGGAATTTATAATGGGAAACAAGGAAATGGCAGATCAACTAAATACATACTTTGGTTCTGTCTTCACAAAGGAGGACCCAAATAACCTCCCAGAGATGTCGGGGAACATAGGGTCTGATGAAAGGGAGGAACTGAAAGAAATCAGTATTTGTAGGGAAATGGTGTTAGGAAAATTGATGGGACTGAAGGCCGATAAATCCTCAGGGCCTGATGGTCTACATCCCAGGGTACTTAAGGAAGTGGCCCTAGAAATAGTAGATGCATTGCTGGTCATCTTCCAGAACTCGATAGACTCTGGAACGGTACCCATGGATTGGAGTGTAGCTAATGTTACCCCACTATTCAAAAAAGGTGGTAGAGAAAAAGCGGGGAATTATAGACCGGTAAGCCTGACATCGTTGTGGGGAAAATGCTGGAGTCTATTATAAAAGATGTAATAGCAGAGCACTTGGAAAGCAGTGACAGGATCGGACAAAGTCAACATGGATTTACAAAAGGTAAACCATGCTTGACTAATCTACTGGAATTTTTTGAGGATGTAACTGGTAAAATAGATAAGGGAGAACCAGTGGATGTGGTGTATTTGGACTTTCAGAAGGCTTTCGATAAGGTCCCACATAAGAGATCAGCGTGCAAAATTAAGGCACATGGGATTGGGGGCAAGGTATTGACTTGGATAGAGAACTGGTTGGCGGACAGAAAGCAAAGAGTTGGAATAAACAAGTCGTTTTCCGAGTGGCAGGCAGTGACTAGTGGGGTACCGCAAGGATCGGTCCTAGGATCCCAGCTGTTCACAATATATATTAATGATCTGGACGAGGGAATTGGATGTAATATCTCCAAATTTGCAGACGACACAAAGCTGGGTGGGAGGGTAAGTTGTGAGGAGGATGTCGTGAAACTCCAGTACGATTTGGACAGGTTGGGTGATTGGGCAGAAACATGGCAAATGCACTATAATGTGGATAAATGTGAGGTTATCCACTTTGGTGGCAAAAACAGGAAGGCAGGTTATTATTTGAATGGCAATAGATTGGGAGAAGGGGAAGTGCAAAGAGACCTGGCTGTTATTGTGCACCAGTCGCTGAAGGTAAGCATGCAGGTGCAGCAGGTGGTTAAGAAGGCAAATGTTATGTTGGCATTCGTAGCAAGAGGGTTCGAGTACAGGAACAAGGATGTCTTGCTACAGTTGTACAGGGCCTTGGTGAGACCGCACCTTGAGTATTGTGTGCAGTTTTGGTCACCTTACCTGAGGAAGGACGTTCTTGCCATGGAGCGAGTGCAGCGAAGATTCACCAGGCTGATACCTGGGATGGCAGGAATGACGTATGAGGAGAGATTGTGTTGATTGGGCTTATACTCACTGGAGTTTAGAAGATTGAGAGGGGATCTCATCGAAACCTATAAAATTCTGTCAGGTCTGGACAGACTAGATGCAGGAAGGATGTTTATGATGGCCGGGGAGTCCAGAACCAGGGGTCACAGTCTAAGGATAAGGGGTAAGCCATTTAGGACTGAAATGAGGAGGAACTTCTTCACCCAGAGAGCGGTGAACCTGTGGAATTCTCTGCCACAGAGGGTGGTGGAGGCCAGTTCATTAAATATATTCAAGAAAGAGTTGGATATATTTCTTTAGGCTAAAGGGATCAAGGGATATGGGGAGAAGGCAGGGACAGGGTACTGAATTTGGATGATCAGCCATGATCTCATTGAATGGCGGAGCAGGCTCGAAGGGCCGAATGGCCTACTCCTGCTCCTAACTTCTATGTTTCTATGTTTCTATTAATTAAAGATCAGGGCAACACTGGGTGAGATTAATCAAAGATCAGGACATCACATGGGGAAATTAATTGAAATTCAGGACATCACTGGGGGAAATTAATTAAATATCAGGACAACACTGGGGGAAATTAATCAAAGATCAGGACATCACTGGGGGAAATTAATCAAAGATCAGGACATCACATGGGGAAATGAATTAAAGATCAGGGCATCACTGGGGGAAATTAATCAAAGATCAGGACATCACATGGGGAAATTAATTAAAAATCAGGACAACACTGGGGGAAATTAATCAAAGATCAGGGCATCACTGGGGGAAATTAATCAAAGATCAGGACATCACATGGGGAAATGAATTGAAATTCAGGACATCACTGGGGGAAATTAATTAAATATCAGGACAACACTGGGGGAAATTAATCAAAGATCAGGACATCACTGGGGGAAATTAATCAAATATCAGGACATCACATGGGGAAATTAATTAAATATCAGGACAACACTGGGGGAAATTAATCAAAGATCAGGACATCACATGGGGAAATGAATTAAATATCAGGACATCACTGGGGGAAATTAATCAAAGATCAGGACATCACTGGGGGAAATTAATTAAAGATCAGGGCATCACTGGGGGAAATTAAAGGCCAGGGCATCACTGGGGAAATTAATTAAATATAAGGACATCACTGGGGAAATTAATTAAATATAAGGACATCACTGGGGAAATTAATTAAAGAACCGGGCCTAGAAATTGGGAACGCTGGAAACCTGCCGGTAACATTGGCGGCCAAGGATAATGGCCACCGTCCGAGAGAGCGCAGGCAGTACCAGCATTTTGGCACTGCTTGCTCATTTACATCAGCGTGGTGGTAATTTTCTAGTGCAACGCACTCTTTCCAGCGCTAATCTCAGAAGGAGGCCAAAGGTCGCCTCGGTCACCTGCCTAAAGTGTAGGAAAACGGGGAAGAATGGAGTGACCCGAACAGTTGCTGCACTTGCTCCAAAAATATTAGCTGCCACCTGATGCTTGTGGATTTTTTAAAAGTTTATGATATGAATGCATTGAATTTTTAAAGGAAGATCATGTCTGACTAACTTGATTGAATTTTTTGAGGAGGTAACAAGGAGGGTTGATGAGGGTAGTGCATTTGATGTAGCCTACATGGATTTTAGCAAGCCTTTTGGCGAAGTCCCACATGGCAGACCGGTCAGAAAATTAAAAGCCCATAGGATCCAAGGGAAAGTGGCAAGTTGGATCCAAAATTGGCTTCAGTGACAGGAAGCAAAGGGTAATGGTCGACGGATGTTTTTGTAACTAGAAAGCTGTTTTCAGTAGGATTCCGCAGGGCTCAGTACTGGGTCCCTTGCTTTTTGTGGTACATAGCAATGATTTCGACTTCAATGTAGGGGGCATGATTAAGAAGTTTGCAGATAATACAAAAATTGGCTGTGTGGCTGATAACGAGGAAGAAAGCCTTAGACTGCAGGAAGATATCAATGGACAGGTCAGGTGGGCAGAAAAGTGGCAAATGGAATTCAATCCAGAGAAGTGTGTGGTAATGCATTTGGGGAGGGCTAACAAGGCAAGGGAATACACAATGGCCCAGAAATTCCGTTCGGAGGCTTCCCGCGGGCGGAAGCCCCTGACATGCACAAAATAACCACGCCGACCGTAATGCTCTGGGCCAGCGTAGAATTCCGTTTTCATCCAGAGGACTCCCGGGCAGCATCTGATGTCACGCCACCCAGGAACGCAGGGTGCGCGGAGCCTAGGGCGCCGAGGGTAGGGGAGACCCGCCCTCAGAAGTTGTATTTGCATAGGCCACACCCCCGATTTTTTTCAGCTGATCCGAAGCTTTGGAAACTGGAATTAGATGCAGAACAGCATGGTAAGTAGCTTATTGTTGTTTTCTGAATCTTTTGCTAACTTTTAAAAACTTTTAAAGACTTTTACATGGTTTGGAAGAATCCTAAATAGTTTTAAAGAGATTTGAAGCACCTTAAAGAGTTTTAAAAGCCCTGAAATCATTTTTTTCATTCATTTTAATTAATCAGCAAAGTGAAATGGCTGGAATGAGCACAATTCACATCATTAAGGGAGCTCAGAATTTCAGTGACAATGACCTCAGCACACTCCTCAATGAGGTTCAGGCGAAGCGCCTACGGATCATTGGGAATGAGAAGTCCAGGGCGCCGCGCAAAGGACAGGTGATAGCTTGGTCAGAAGTTGCCCAGGCTGTCAGCGCAAACTCCACCATTCCACGGACAGCGGAACAATGCCGCAAGAAACTTAATGATTTATTTTGATCTGTCAAGGTTTGTACAGTTGTTAGAAAAGTCAACTGTAATATTTCTTTAAATTTAACTGAACTAGTTTTAAAAAGCTATTCAATGTATGTGTGTAGTCAAGTGACTTCATTATCCAGGCACCTGAGCTTGCCATAAAATTTTATGGCTTTGGGGCCAGCTCAGAGTCATCCATTGTGCTCTTATCTTGATTCCACAGGTTTGAGTTGTAAAATTTCAATTAGTGAGTGAAAAAAAAACCCTGTCTGCAAAGCAGGCTGTGCCCATGTTTCAAATGCAGGTGGGTGGACTCTGCAGAAAAAGCTGCAGCTTCATGGCATTTCATATTTTCTGTTTTCACTTTAGTGTAAAACTGTTCACAACACCAGAGAACGTGCACTGACAGGTGGTGGTGTTGACATGCTAAGGGATTTATCCGAGCATGAGGAAAGGGTCGAGCAGCTGTTTGGATTTAGTAGCGGTTGCACCTTGGCTGCTGCAGAATCAGACATTGGTATACGGAAACGTGAGTTGGTCTGGCCAGGTATATGTTTACAAATGTTAGGTGTGAGTTGAATATCAGTTTCTGTGATGTGGCAGATCATGCTTTACCTTTGCAAATGTTTACTGTTTTCTTTCCACAGGTGGACAGCATACTTCTCACACACAGGATGAACAGTGCGTTGAGTCTGCGGCCGCAGAGGGCATTGGGGAAGGGGTTGCAGATGCAGTGGGAGCAATAAGTGAGGTGGTGGAGGAGCAGGAGGAATTTGCGCTTTGTCAGCTAGTGGAAGAGGAGGGTATTGACCCTGGGTGGCTGCACAGTACCTCTCCAGCTCTTGGCTCCTCTGGCTCTGTGCGAGGCACAGATGACTGTTGTTCCACAGACAGACACCAGCCTGATACTGCAGAGCAGGTGGGAGAAGCAGAAAGACATTCAACACAACGGAATGACGTAGAAGCTCAGGTGCATCATATTGAAGGGTTGAGGCAATCGATGTGTACTCTTACTGAGAAGAAAGTTGACTCTCTTGCCTCCATCAGGCAGGGAATTGATGATCTTGGTAAAGATGTTAACATGTCACTTAATGAGATAGTATTGCAGTTGCAAAAGCCAGATGTTAATATGGCACTTAATGAGATAGTATTGCAGTTGCAAAAACAAGATCATGTTACAATGGTGCTTAATCAAATAAATGAGTCTCTCGTTCGACTCTTGCAGTTGCTTGAACCACTTTCTGCTGCCATTACTTTGACTCCCGCAGAACCGCCCTTATCTGCTCCCAGCGCAGAAACAGTGCAGGCTTACGAGACAGCAGCTCTGCCAGTCCTGATGCAAGCAAACTTTGCCTTTCAGCAGCAGCAGCAACCCTGTCAGGAGGCAATTGCTGAAGGGCAAGAGATGGCACACAGGGACCTTTCAATTGGCAGCAGAGGGCTCCGGTCACGGGGAGGGGGAAAGCGGAGGAGACAGTAGGGTGTCACCTTTTGCACAATGCACCTCCTTTGACCCTCAGGCACAGATGCGAGGGGGCAAATCGTTCAATTGTTTAATTTTTCATTTTATTTAAATGTTAAATGTTGTTTTTTTTATTGAAATATATACTTGTGACTGAAAGTGTATATAACCTTTTCATTTAAAAAGTACAGCCTCTAGTCGCTTTGAAAAAAAATTCAACTTTTTTATTTGCAAAAATATTTAAAATTACAACTGTTTGAAATTTAGAAAATAGCTAGTTTCCATCTTGAATGTCTTTATTGCACTAAGAAACCAAAAAAGTCACTTTAAACTGTTTACAAATGTTATTCTAAACAATTATGTTTGCGAATGTTTGAAAAGTAGAAAATAGCTAGTTAACATTTAAAATTTATAAACTATGTACATCAAAACTGAACCTCAAAAGTCTTTGATGCTGCAATAAAAGTTCACTGTTTCACTTTAAATTATGTGTGTTCCTTTCTTTGCCTTGCTGGGGGAAGGAGAGGTACAAGGCGACACTATCATCACCTTGTGAAGGTTTTGGCTACTAGCAATTCCTGAGCAGCCTTACTTTTGGCAGCACTTGGCTCCTCCCCATCAGGCCTGGCCACAGGCACATCGGCATCGTCCATGTCCTCCATTTCAGCAGGGAGCTCCTCTGTAGGGTTAAGGGTCAGTCCTTCCTGCAGGGCAAAGTTATGCAAAGCACAACAGGCCACCACAATCTTTCCACTTTCAGAGGAGAATACTGCAAGGTCCCCCCTGACATGTCCAGGCACCGGAAGCGTGATTTCAGAACTCCGATTGTCCTCTCCACCACTTGCCATGTGGACATGTGTGCCTGGTTGTATCTCTCCTGAGCCTTATTATTGGTCTTGCAGTAGGGAGTCATCAGCCATGGTCTTAGTGGGTAGCCCTTGTTACCCAATATCCATGCGGATCCTGGAGGCAATGTGCTGAGGGTGCCATATAAGTTCGAGTTACGGAGGACGAAGGAGTCATGATTACTTCCCCGGTGCTCTGCATTCATGTTTAGGATCCTGAGGTGCGCATCACAGACTATCATGTCACAGGTATATCCAGTGGTGCCTTCAATGCAACATGGGTTCCATCGACGGCCCCAATCACTTTGGGGAATCCAGCAATGCTAAAAAATGCAAGGGCCATCTCATTTTGATGGCGAGTGGACAAGTCAAAGTCTATGAACGCTGAAGCCCTACGGAAAACGGCATCTGGTGAATGCAGGCCCTCGCAGCACTCTGGGAGATGTTGGTAATGTCACGAGGTCAGGCAAGATGGCGTCCAAGATGGCCGCTCCCACGGCGCACACGCGGCGGTTGCGGGTTTTCCGGCGGTTGGTTTTCCGGCGGGGTTCCCTCTGCACACCTTCCCGAAGTGCCCCTTCTTACCGCACTTAAAGCAGGTGGTGCCTTTCGCCGGGCACAGGTTTCTGGTGTGCTTTGGCTGCCCGCAGAAGTAGCAGTTGGGTCCTAGACGTGTCGCGGCTGTCGTAGGGCTTCTGGGGGGAGAGCTGGGCCCCGCCGGTGTCGGGCTGCCGGGCGGGGAAGATGCCTTCCAAGATGGCGGCGCCCTCGGCGCACACGTGGCGCCGTTTTTTCCAGCAGTCTTTGCCGGGTGTGAGTGGAGCTGAGGCCTGTGATAAAGGCATCGCGAACAAGCTCGTCAGTGTACACTGCGGCTTTTACATCTCGGCACTTACAGTCCTTGCCAAGCTTTTTCAGGATGCTTAGGAACTCCTCCACCGATTCCCCAGGTCGCTGTGCGCGAGTAGCCACCACACAAACGCTCTTGCTAGGTTCTTCATTTTCACTCCACCCAGATGTCCCTCGTGCAGCTCCTTTAACACCTTCTGTTGAAGTTTGGGTGGAATCACCACTCTAGATCCACACATCAGGGTTCCTCGACACACTGACAGCTGTTCTTTTCTCTGCGAAAATGCTGGCAGCGTTGGTTCGCCCTGTGCTGGCCATCCCTCCACCGTTAAATCATAGACTCGTGAGAGAGTCGGGTCATTTCTTGTTTCGTTTTCGATCATCGAATTTGTTACTGGTAGACATTCCACTATGGATGAGTGGAACATCTCTACCGGGTCCACTGTAGTCGCTTCTTCTACTATCGGCAATGGCAAGCGCGATAACCCATCAGCATTTCCATGCTGTTTGGACCTTTTGTATTCGATGTCATATTGGTGTGCCCCAAGTAACACGGACCACCTCTGTAACCTTTGCGCTGTCATGGTGGAAACGGCCTTGTTAGGGTTGAATATGGACACCAACGGCTGGTGGTCTGTCAGTAATGTGAACTTCTTGCCCTGCAGGTAATGATTGAATATCTTTACGCCCCACACAAGGCTGAGGGCCTCCCTATCTATTTGAGCATAATTTCGCTCCGCGGAGGTCAATGATCGGGACGCGAATGCCACTGGCCTTTCCGAGCCATTTGGTAACTTGTGTGAAAGTACTGCTCCAATTCCATAGGGGGAAGCATCACAAGCTAGACGAAGAGGTAACGTTGGGTTGAAATGAGCCAACACTTCTTCAGAGGTAATCAATGCCTTGCTTCTGCGAAAGGCCTTTTTACATTCCTCACTCCACTTCCATGGTACTTCTTTCCGCAACAGAGCATTCAGCGGATGCAGCACCGTGGATAGATTCGGCAGAAACTTGTGATAATAATTAATCAACCCCAAGAATGATCTTAACTGTGATACATTTTCCGGAGTGGGGGCCTTCACGACAGCTTCTATCTTGTCAGGTGACTTGTGCAGCCCCTCTCGGTCAATGACATGACCGCAGTACGAGATCCGTTTTTGGAAGAACTCACATTTCTTGCGATTAACTCGAAGGCCATATTCCTTCAACCTAGTGAGCACCAGTTTCAAATTTGTGAGGTGTTCTTCCTCGTCTTCTCCCATAATCAGGACATCGTCTAAGTAACACTGCGTGCTTGGAATTCCTTGTAATACCTGCTCCATGGCCCTCTGCCAAATTGCTGGAGCCGAAGCTACCCCAAAAACCAGTCTATTATAACGATACAAGCCTCTGTGTGTGTTGATGGTGAGGTACTGACGCGACTCTTCCTCGACTTCCATTTGTAAGTATGCCTGTGCCAGGTCTATCTTGGTGAAGTGTTTCCCTCCAGCCAACGAAGCAAAGATGTCTTCAATCCGCGGAAGCGGGTATTGTACCGTGTGAAGCACCGGATTCACTGTGATCTTGAAGTCTCCGCAGATGCGGACCTTCCCCGGTCCCCCTGGCTTGTCACTTGGTGAAGACTTCATGACGGGAACAATGGGCGTGGCCCACTCACTCCAGTCCACTTTTGACAGTACCCCTGATCGTTCAAGTTCTTCCAGTTCTGCCTCCACAGCAGGTCGTATCGCGTAAGGTACCGATCTGGCTTTGAAAAATTTTGGGCTTGCATGTTCTGCAATCTTAACCTTTGCTTTAATTCCTCGCAGTGTTCCCAGTCCTTGCTGGAATACCTCTTTAGCTTCGTCCAATATTCTGGACAACCGTTCAGGTTTGACATCTTCCTTTCCGGAATCTACCGTCATAGTGTTTAGTGAATGCCAGTCTATCTTTATTTTCCTGATCCACTCCCGTCCCAGAAGTGGTGGACCTCCCTCAGGCAACACATACAGGTCCATCCTTTGGTGATCTTTGTCCTTGTATCTCACCTTGACTTCTATCTTTCTGATGGGGTATACTTTGTGCCCCGTGTATGTCTGCAATACTAGTTCCGTATCCCGTAGGGGAATATGCTTGAATAACTTTTTATAATCATGCTTATTCATGACCGTCAACGCTGATCCGGTGTCCACTTCCATTTTCACTTGGACTTTTGCAATCTGTAGTGTGATCCAGATAGCTTGTCGGTCAGCTTCATTACTCACATTGTGAATTCTCAGACTATCCAGTTCCTTGCAGTTGGAGTGTGAGTCCGAATTCTGTTCTTCCGGACTCTTCCTAGTCACCTCATGTACCTTCCTGTACCTCTTTTGTGGTGACTCATTATTGTTGGTCTTCTTTCCTGACCGGCATACCTTAGCTATGTGACCGAGCTTGCCACATTTCCTACATTCCTGGTTTTTAAACCAGCATTGGTTCTGGTCGTGTGTTGTCTTCCCACAATGATAGCATTTCATTGTACCCGAAGTAATTTGCTGCACACTGAGTGCCGCTGCCTTTAGCTGCATTTCCGCCGTTCCTTTTGCTGTGGCTTCGTTCGATGCAGCAATAAGGACAGCCTTATCAAGTGTAAGATCGTTCTCTTCGAGCAGTCGTTTTTGTGTTTCTTCCTTCGACATTCCGCACACGAATTTGTCTCTGAGTGCCTCTGCCAGATTTTCCCTAAACTGACAGTGTTTCGCTAGCCTACGCAGTTCAATCAGGTACTCCGCGTTGCTTTCCTCTTTCCGTTGTGTTCTCGCATAAAATTTGGATCGTTCCACTAACATCAGTGGTGCGGGGTTAAAATGATCCTTCAGGACAGCAACAATATCATCGAAAGTCTGATCCGCCGGTTTAGCTGGTGCTAGTAGATGCTTCAAGAGCCCGTATGTCTTCGCGCCCATCGAGTTTAGCAAGGTTATAGCTTTGTCATCTTCTTCTATTTTATTGGACTCACCATAGATCTCAATGCGTTCCACATACGTGGCCCAGTCTTCTACCTCGGAATTAAAATCGTTGATGTTACCACGCTTAGGCATCTTCCTCTCTTCCTGATAACACCACGGATTATTTCTTTAAATTTTCTTTTTTTTTCTTCAAGATGGCGGTTCCCGCGAAAATGGCGGTTTCCCGCGCTTATCTTCTTCTCCGCCTAATGGCGGCTTCCCGCGTTTCTTCCCCTGGCGGGAGGGGTACACTCTCCCCACGGGCGACGGCCGCTGGCTTTCAGGTTCACAGCCTGCGCGTCGGCTTCAGTGCTTTCCCTTTTCTCGGCAGGGCAACCGGCGCTGGGTACACCCCGTTGACGGCGAACAGTTTCAGCCGCTGGGCTGGCTCTCGCTCAGTTCCCCTTGCTCGGGCTTTGTCTCTCTCCCGCTCGCTCGGCTCTACCGGCGCTGGGTACACCCCGTTGACGGCGAACAGTTTCAGCCGCTGGACTGGCTCTCGCTCAGTCTCCCTTGGTCGGCTCTGCCTCTCCCGCTCGCTCGGCTCCCAATCATGCCTCCCAGCCCTCTCGCAGTCCGGTGCTTCCCTCCCCGGCTCCGGCTGAGTTTTTATATCTTCCCGCGCCTACGCTCCCGGTCGCAGCGCTTCGTGGCTTCGGTCGCTGCCCGGCCTTTTTCGCCGGTCGCGGTCTAGCTGTCTCACGATGCCGTTGCGTCCCCAGCCTGTCTGTACCGCGGCTTCCTTGCTCCACGCTGCCCCAGTCTCAGCGCCTCTGGGCCCGACTTCTGTTCGGCTCCTTTCCCCCTCGACCGTGGTCAAGTGCACCACCCTTATCCTCCGGTTATTCTTTTTACTTTTCCCTTACTCACAGTCACCGTGGCCGGCTTGCTTCTCGTGCTGATCGGCTCACTCTCCACCGTGGCAGAAGGGACAGTCAGTGCCTGTTGCTGATGGAAGTCTTTGTCTCTGAATTCTTCCTCCTTTCCAGCTCTGCAGACTCGAGTTTTCTCCCAGCAGAATGACGAGGGCGGTTGCCTCTTCTCGACGCTCGTTAACTGCTTCGGAAGTATCGTTGCCGCAGGGTACGATTGGACTCGTCGCCACTGTAAAGTCTGTGAGTTGTTTAGTTAATTAATACACAGACTACCACAGTAACTTAAAACAGGACTTTACTATTCGAAGGTCAGGGCGAATCTGCCCAATAAATCCTGACACAGCACTTATATACCGGTGTGGTCACCGTCGGTATTACAGTATACAGAAGCCAACAAAGTAGTGCAACACCTAAAGAAGTTCTCTTAAAGGTGGACGGTTACATACAATAGTTCTCTTAAAGGTAGACGGGTACATACACTACAGTATCAATACCCAACTTTAACCTGGAGGACACTGCAGATAACCTGGAAGACACTGCGGAGGCCCGGACAGCGGAGGAACCAGAATCCACTCCCCTAGAGGCACCCCAACCAGCTTTGCGCCGATCACTGAGAACTGCAAAACCTCCTGACAGACTCACTTATACCAACTTTTAAGAAACATCACCCCGATGGACTAAATCTATAGAAGGGGTGAATGTAATGAAATCTGTTTGTCTTGCTCCTGTATTCGTTTTGCACTCATGTATATTACCCTCCCCCACTGTGTATAGTTTCATTTCCTCTTTCCCGACTAACCTGGGAGGTTCCAGGTCTTGGCTCTTGGCTCCGCCCCTGACTTCTCTTACATAAAGATCCCAGGATCTGTATGACTCATTCCTGTGAACCAGTCGGCGTGTTGAGATGTTAGCTCTGATCTTAGTGATTAAAAGCCAACTTGTTTAAGTCTATAACTTCTAGTTTTGTGGTTATTGAAGGCCCATTAGCATCCGTATACCTAATCCTCCTTCTCTCATCCCACTTCTCCCTCATCCCATAATCTCTCCTGACTGAGAAGCTGCTGATGGTGTAAGCATGCACTTCTTACTTTCTCCTCTTGCCCCCCCATCACAATTGTAACTTTGTCCCTTGTTCCTTTCAGCTACCCAAGAACTGCAACAATCCCAGGTAGTGGAGGAAGAGCAAGAAGACAGTGAAGATGAAAACACATCATCGTTTGATTTCACAGTCGCAGTCACCAGCTCAGATACTGACACTGCGCGTAATTTAGAGGATAGCTTAGAGGCGGGATCTGCATGTGGTGAGAAATGAGCACAAGTGTGCCGGAGCCAGGGCAGGGGGAAAGGATAGCACAGGTGCCAGCTTGCCAGAGGACGAGGTTGCACACTAATTCTGCTGCAAAGGGCTCAGATGATGACTTTAATGGGCCAGGCTACAGAAGAATAGGTGTACACACCCAAAAGCTTGGCGCACTGGAGAGCCCGCCAGAAAGCCTGCGCTCAATGTCAAGGAGCAAGGAAGAGTCTGGCACCAACTTGGGACAGGGCTTTACGCAGAGCTTGGATCCCATCCTTTCCAACATGGAACGGGTGACTACCTCCAGCAGCACACCTGTGGGAGCAACCGTGACGCAGCATCTGATGGCCGATGTCGCAGCTTCCATTGCAGCACATGCAGCATCCATCCAATTTCTGACTACGGCAGTGGAAGCTCAGGATGGAGTCATGCAATCTCAGCTTGCTGCCATGGATGCTCAAACTGCTGCCATCATAGCTCTGGATACCAGTGTGCAAAGGGGGTGGGGGGTGGTTTCAGGACATCACAGCACTCCAGCAATCTGTTCTCCAAAAGATCTTCTCCCTAATGACCCTCTGTGGATATGGCCTCCTGCTGAGAGCCCTTCTCCCCCTCCTCCTCCATCTTCTGGCAGCTTGTCCTGCTGTGTGTGGTCTCTGCTCATTCTACCAGTCATGCTCAATGCCAAGAGGAAGGCCTACTGGGCCACCCATGTCTGGAAGCAACTGGTTTGTGCACACAAGTTTGTAAGTCACCAAAGAAGTACTTCAGTACCAGTCAGACCCCTCCTTGTAGAGTACTGAAACTTTTAACAAGTGAGGAAAAGCATCCAAAGCATGTAGAATTTCAGCAACAGCCCGAAGAAATGATCAAGCAACTAACCTGCAAGCAGTTGATGATCCCTTTAAATAGCAGTAGTGGGGGTCCATCATGTGTTCAGCTGTGGGAGGATAAGAGAGGGTGTAGGCCAGAGCGTGGAGATCCAAAATGGCAGTGCTGGCATCAAATCAATGTCACATGCTGGTTGACGTCATGATCTGCCTGGTCTACATGCCATCAGCAATCGTTAGGTGCGCGTGCAGGGAGCCTCCACTGGAAGTATGCAGAGTGGGCAGATCGTGACATAAATCAGGGTGGATTTGACATCAGCGCTGACATTTTGGAGCTCAATGCTCCAGTTATGCCTTTTTTTAAACTCGCACAGCTGAACATGCATTCAGTAGCAGGAAGGACCCCCCAAGCAACACTATTCATCAACTACTTTCAGGTTAATTGCTGATTGATTTCTACTGGCTGTTGCTGTGATTGTAGAAGTGTTTGGTGCTTCCTAGAGCTCTAGAGTTCCTTTAAAGTTGCTAAAGTCCACAGCGAGTGGTGTGGCAGGTGCTGAATAGACTTTGGCCTGACTTCAAGGATACTGCACAAACCACTTGCTCCCAGACATGTGTGTAGTATCATAGAATGGGTACAGCACAGAAGAAGGCCATTCAGCCAGTTGAGCCCATGCCGGCTCTCTGTAAGAGCACTTCACCTAGTCCCACTCCCCCGCCCTTTCCCTATAGCCCTGCAAATTTCTTTCCTTCAGATACTTATCCAACTCCCTTTTGCAAGCTATGATTGAATCTGCCTCCACCAGCCTTTCAGGCGGTACATTCCAGAAGCTAACCACTCGCTGCGTAAAAAAGTTTTTTCTTATGTCACCTTTGGTTCTTTTGCCAAACACCTTAAATCTGTGTCCTTTGGTTCTCGACCCTTCTGCCAATGGGAACAGTTTCTCTCTATCTACTCTGTCCAGACCCTCATGATTTTGAACGCCACTATCAAATCTCCTCTCAATCTTCTCTGCTCCAAAGAGAACAATCCCTAGCTTCTCCAGTCTATCCACGTAAGTGAAGTCCCTCATCCCTGGAATCATTCTTGTAAATCTTTCCTGCTTCTCTAAGGCCTTCACATCCTTCCTAAATTGCAGTGCCCAGAATTGGACACAATACTACATTTGGGTCCGAACCTGTGTTTTATACAGGTTCATCATAATTTCCACACTTTTGTGCTATTTATGAAGCCCAGGATCCTGTAAGCCTTTTAAGCTGCTTTTTCAACCTGCCCTGCCACCTTCAACGAGGTTGTGCACACATACCCCCAGATCTCTCTGTTCATGCACCCCCTTCAGGATTCTACCATTTAGTTTATATGTCCTCTCCTTTCTAACACTTTTCTGCATTAAATTTAATCTGCCACGTGTCCGCCCATTTCACCAGCCTGTCTATGTCTTCCTGAAGTCTATCACTATCCTCCTCACTGTTCACTATATCTCCAAGTTTTGTGTCATCTGCAAATTTTGAAATTGTGCCCTGTACACCCACAGCCAAGTCATTAATATATATCAAGAAAAGCCGTGGTCCTAGAACCGACCCCTGGGGAACACCACTGTATAACATCCTCCTGTCCGAAAAACACCGTTCACCACTACTCTCTGTTTCCTGTCACTTAGCCTATTCCATATCCATGCTGACTCTGTCCCTTTATTCCATGGGCTTCAACTTTGCTGGTAAGCCTATTATGTGGCACTTTGTCGAACGCCTTTTGGAAATCTATGTACACTACGTCAACTGCATTAGCCTCATCAACCCTCTCTGTTACCTCATCGAAAAACTCAATCAAGTTAGTTAAACAAGATTTGCCTTTAACAAATCCGTGCTGGCTCTCCTTAATTAATCAACACCTGCCCGAGTGAATGTTAATTTTGTCCCTGATTACTGTTTCTAAAAGCTTCCCCACTACAGCACCGAGGTCAAACTGACTGGCCTGTAGTTGCTGGGTTTATCTTTACTCCCTTTTTTGAACATTGGTGTAACATTTGCAATTCTCGAGTCCGCTGACACCACCCCTGTATCTAAGGAGGATTGGAATATTATGGCCAGTACCGCCGCGATTTCCTCCCTCAATTCCCTCAGCATCCTAGGATGCACCCCATCCGCTCCTGGTGATTTTTCTACTTTAAGTACAGCCAGCCTTTCTAATACCTCTTCTTTATCAATTTTTATCCTATCAAGTATCTTCACTACCTCCTCCTTCACTATGTCTATGGCAGCATCCTCTTCCTTGGTGAAGACAGATGCAAAGTACTCATTTAGTAACTCAGCCATATCCTCTGCCTCCATGCATAGGTCTCCTTTTTGGTCCCTAATCAACCCACCCCTCCTCTTGCTACCCTCTTACTATTTATATGCCTATAGAAGATTTTTTGATTGCCTTTTATGTTGGCTGCCATTCTATTCTCAAACCCTCTATGTGCCCCTCTTTCTTTCTTTTCCACTTCTCCTCTGACCTTTCTATGTATAGCCTGATTCTCAGATGTATTTGCAACCTGACATCTGTCATACACGCTCTTTTTCTGCTTCATCATATTCTCTATCTCTTTTCGTCATCCAGGGAGCCCTGAGTTTAGTTGCCCTGCCTTTCCCCCGAGTGGGAATATACCTTAACTGTACCTGAACTATTTCTTCTTTAAAGGCAGCCCATTGTTCCATCACAGTTTTGCCTGCCATCTTTGATTCCAGTTTGCCCGGGCCAGATCGTTCTCCTCCCATTGAAATTGGCCTTCCCCCGTTAAACATTTTTACTCTAGACTGCTCCCTGTCCTTTTCCATAGCTAATCTAAACCTCATGATACTATGATCACTGTTCCCTAAATGTTCACCGACTGACACTTGCTCCACTTAACCTACCCCTTTCCCCAGATCCCCCAGATCCAGCAATGCCTCCTCCCTCGTCGGACTGAAAACATACTGATCAAGAAAGTTCCCCTGAACACACTTCAGAAATTCTTCCCTTTCTCTGCCCTTAATACTATTATGATCTCAGTCTATATTAGGATAGTTGAAGTCCCCCATTATTACTACTCTATAGTTCTTGCACCTCTCTGTAATTTCTCTGCAACTTTGCTCCTCCATATCTTTCTCTCTATTTGGTGGTCTATAGAATACACCTCGTAGTATACCTCTATTATTTCTTAACTCGAGGCATATAGATTCTGTCCTTGACCCCTCCAGGGCATCCTCCCTCTCCAGCACTGTAACATTCTCCTTAACCAATACTGCCATACCATCTCCTATCTTTCCTGAACAATTTATAACCAAGAATATTTAATACCCAATCCTGTCCTTTTCTGAGCCAGGTCTCAGTTATTGCCACAACATCATATTCCCATGTGTCTATTTGTGCCTGCAGCTCACTTACCTTGTTTACTACGCTTCATGCGTTCACATACATACACTGTAAACCCATCTTCAATCATCCCGTATTCTCTCTTAGTTGCACCCCACCGAATACCTTACTATTTCTTACTTTAGTGCTCTCTGCCTCTCCCAATCCTTTGAGCACTTTATTTCCCCTTTCTAATGTTACATCCTGGTGCCCATCTCCCTGCAAAATTAGTTTAAACCCTTCCCAACAGAACTAGCAAACCTCCCCGCGAGGATATTAGTCCCGGCTCTGTTGAGGTGCAACCCGTCCGGCCTATACAGGTCCCACCTCCCCCAGAACCAATCCCAATGCCCCAGGAATCTAAAGCTCTCCCTCCTGCACCATCTGTCCAGCCACTATCTCTGCTCTATCCTCCTATTTCTATATACTCACTTGCGTGTGGCACCGGGAGTAATCCAGAGATTACTACCTTTGAGGTCCTGCTTTTTAATCTTTTTCCTAGCTGCCTAAAATCTGCCTGCAGGACCTCATCCCTCTTTCTACTTATGTTGTTGGTACCGATATGAACCACGACCTCTAGCTGTTCACCTTCCCCCTCAGAATGTTCTGCAGCCGCTCGGTGACATCCTTGACCCTGGCACCAGGGAGGCAACATACCATCCTGGAGTCACGTCTGCGGCCGCAGAAACACCTGTCTGCTCCCCTAACTATCGAATCCCCTATCACTATTTCTTTCCCACTCTTCCTCCTCCCCCTCTGTACAGCTGAGCCACCTGTGGTGCCATGGACTTGGCTTTGGCTGTACTCCCCAGAGGAACCATTGCCCTCACCAGTACTCATAACCGAATACTGGTTGGAGCACGAGATGCACTCAGGGACTCCTGCACTACCTGCCTGGTCCTCCTCTTCTGTCTAGTGGTCACCCATTCCCTTTCTGCCTGCGGGGTGACCACCTCCTGAAATGTGCTATCCACGAAGCTCTCAGCCTCGTGGATGCACCGCAGTAATGCCAGCTGCTGCTCAAGCTCCAAAACCCAGAGCTCGAGCTCCTCCAGCTGACGACACTTCCCACACACGTAGTTGTCCAGGACACTGGAAGCATCCTGGAGTCCTCACATGGCACAAGATGTGCATTCCATGGTACTGAGCTGCCCTGCCATGCCTTTACTAAATAGACTATTAACTAGAAACACTTACCAGCTACTCACCCATCAGCTCCTTCCCTGATTGTGATGTCACTTTAGCTGTTTTGCAGTTGTTGCTTTTGTTGGTGTTGTTTTCACTGGAGGTCCTCCGCCTCCTCACTGCCGCCGCTGCTCCAGTCTGCGCTCACTCTGAGTCTCCTGCTCGATTTATACTCCGCCTCCTCGCTGCCGCCGCTGCTCCGGTCTGCGCTCTCTCTGAGTCTCCTGCTCGATTTATACGCCGCCTCCTCACTGCCCCCGTTACTCCAGTCTGCACTCTCTCTGGGCCTCCCGCTCGATTTATACTCTGCCTCCTCGCTGCCCCCGCTGCTCTGGTCTGCACTCTCTCTGGGCCTCCCGCTTGATTTATACTCCACCTCCTCGTTGCCCCCGCTGCTCCGGTCTGCACTCTCTCTGGGCCTCCCGCTTGATTTATACTCTGCCTCCTCGCTGCCCCCGCTGCTCTGGTCTGCACTCTCTCTGGGCCTCCCGCTCGATTTATACTCCACCTCCTCGTTGCCGCCGCTGCTCCGGTCTGCGCTCTCTCTGAGTCTCCTGCTCGATTTATACGCCGCCTCCTCACTGCCCCCGTTACTCCAGTCTGTGCTCTCTCTGGGCCTCCCGCTCGATTTATACTCCGCCTCCTCGTTGCCCCCGCTGCTCCAGTCTGCGCTCACTCTCTGGACCACCCGCTCGATTTATACTCCACCTCCTCGTTGCCCCCGCTGCTCCGGTCTGCACTCTCTCTGGGCCTCCCGCTTGATTCATACTCTGCCTCCTCGCTGCCCCCGCTGCTCTGGTCTGCACTCTCTCTGGGCCTCCCGCTCGATTTATACTCCGCCTCCTCGCTGCCCCCGCTGCTCCAGTCTGTTCTCTCTCTGTGCCTCCCGCTTGATTTATACTCTGCCTCCTCGCTGCCCCCGCTGCTCCAGTCTACGCGCTCTCTGTGCCTCCCGCTTGATTTATACTCTGCCTCCTCGCTGCCCCCGCTGCTCCAGTCTGTGCTCTCTCCAGGCCTCCCGCTCGATTTATACTCTGCTCCCTCGCTGCCCCCGCTGCTCCAGTCTGCACTCTCTCTGGGCCTCCCGCTTGATTTATACTCTGCCTCCTCGCTGCCCCCGCTGCTCTGGTCTGCACTCTCTCTGGGCCTCCCGCTCGATTTATACTCCGCCTCCTCGCTGCCCCCGCTGCTCCGGTCTGCACTCTCTCTGGGCCTCCCACTCGATTTATAATCCGCCTCCTCGCTGCCCCCGCTGCTCTGGTCTGCACTCTCTCTGGGCCTCCCGCTTGATTTATACTCCGCCTCCTCGCTGCCCCCGCTGCTCCAGTCTGTGCTCTCTCTGGGCCTCCCACTCGATTTATACTCTGCCTCCTCGCTGCCCCGGCTGCTCCAGTCTGTGCTCTCTCTGGGCCTCCCGCTCGATTTATACTCTGCCTCCTCGCTGCTCCCGCTGCTCCAGTCTGTGCTCTCTCTGGGCCTCCCGCTCGATTTATACTCCGCCTCCTCGCTGCCCCCGCTGCTCCGGTCTGCACTCTCTCTGGGCCTCCCGCTCGATTTATACTCTGCCTCCTCGCTGCCCCCGCTGCTCCGGTCTGCACTCTCTCTGGGCCTCCCGCTTGATTTATACTCCGCCTCCTCGCAGCCGCCGCTGCTCCGTTCTGCACTCTCTCTGGGCCTCCCGCTCGATTTGTACTCCGCCTCCTCGCTGCCCCCGCTGCTCCGGTCTGCACTCTCTCTGGGCCTCCCGCTCGATTTATACTCTGCCTCCTCGCTGCCCCCGCTGCTCCGGTCTGCACTCTCTCTGGGCCTCCCGCTTGATTTATACTCCGCCTCCTCGCAGCCGCCGCTGCTCCGGTCTGCACTCTCTCTGGGCCTCCCGCTCGATTTGTACTCCGCCTCCTCGCTGCCCCCGCTGCTCCGGTCTGCACTCTCTCTGGGCCTCCCGCTCGATTTATACTCTGCCTCCTCGCTGCCCCCGCTGCTCCAGTCTGTGCTCTGATGTGCCTCAATAAGTTCCGAGACTCGATGTTAGCGAAACAAAACAAGGCTTTTATTAACTTAGAAAGTAACACATAAAAGAGAGAGATGTCTTCCTTCTGGAGGCTGAGGCCAGACTGAGCCAGCTTACAAAAGGGGCCAGGTATGGGCGGAGCCCTACACACAGCACATTCCAGCACATTCCAATACATAATACAATGAGGACTGGGGGAAGGGAAATGACACTGAAACCGACCACAGTCACAGGCAGTGATGAATGGAATATATTTCATCACATTCACCCCTTCTATAGATTTAGTCTGTTCGGGGGTTTGATAGTCCTCTGCGACCGACGTGGTGCCGCGGGTGTCAGCTGGGTGTCCCCGGTAGCCTCCTGGGTCTCTGCCGGGGGTGCCGCCAGGGCTGTTGAAGGGGTAGTTGGTGGGGGTGCCGTTGGTCGATGTTCTTCCGGGGGTGATGAAAGAGTAGTGGGTGGGTAAGGGCTGCTGTGATCGTTGAAAAGAGTAGTGGGTGGGTAAGAATTGCTGTGATCGCTGTCGCTGCTATTGCCGTGGTTGTTGTCGATGCCGGCTGGGGTGACGTCTTTTATGGACACGGTGTCCTCCCTTCCGTCGGCGTGCCGGACATATGCGTATTGGGGGTTGGCGTGGAGTAGGTGTACTGGCTCCACGAGAGGGTCCGTCTTGTGGCCCCTCACATGCCTTCGCACGAGTACCGGACCTGGGGTGGAGAGCCATGACGGCATGGATACACCTGAGGTGGATTTCCGGGGAAAGACAAACATACGTTCATGAGGCGTGGCATTAGTGGCCGTACACAATAGCGACCGTATCGAATGGAGCACATCCGAGAGGACTTCCTGCCAGCGGGAGATAGGGAGGCCCTTGGTCCTTAGAGCTAGAGTGACTGCTTTCCACACTGTCCCGTTCTCTCGCTCCACCTGGCCGTTACCCCGGGGGTTGTAGCTGGTGGTACGGCTCGTGGCGATCCCCTTGGACAGCATGTACTGGCGTAGCTCTTCACTCATGAAGGACGCCCCCCTATCCGTATGGATGTAGCTCGGCATACCGAACAGGCAGAACAGGCTGTTGAGGCATTTAATGACCGTGGCGCTGGTCATGTCTGGGCAGGGGAAGGCGAATGGGAACCGGGACTATTCGTCCACAATGTTCAGGAAGTAAACATTGCGGTTGACGGACGGGAGGGGGCCCTTGAAATCTAAGCTGAGCTGCTCAAAGGGCCGTGTAGCATTGATTAAGTGGGCTCTATCTGGGCGGTAGAACCGAGGCTTGCACTCAGCGCAAGTGCGGCAGTTCCTGGTCAGAGACCGAACTTCCTCAATCGAGTAGGGTAAGTTACGGGACTTTATGAAGTGGAACAGCCGCGTGACCCCTGGGTGGCAGAGGTCGTTGTGGAGGGTCTGTAGCCGATCCCCGGTGGCGCTGGCACACATCCCTCGTGAGAGGGCGTCAGGGGATTCGTTAAGGGCCCCTGGCCGGTAAATGATGTCGTACTCGAAGGTGGAGAGCTCGATCCGCCACCTAAGAATCTTATCATTTTTAATCTTCCCCCTCTGTTTATTGTTGAACATAAACGCTACCGACCGCTGGTCGGTAAGTAGGGTGAAGCGTTTGCCGGCTAGGTAGTGGCGCCAGTGGCGCACTGCCTCCATGATGGCTTGGGCCTCCTTTTCCACGGAGGAGTGTCTGATCTCGGGGCCTTGGAGGGTCCTCGAGAAGAAAGCTACGGGCCGCCCCGCCTGGTTGAGGGTGGCCGCCAAGGCGAAGTCAGACGCATCACTTTCCACTTGAAATGGAGTGTTCTCGTCCACTGCCTGTAGCGTGGCCCGCTCAATATCCTGCTTAATGCTTTTGAAGGCGGCGTGGGCCTCAGCAGAGAGCGGAAAAGAGGATGCTTTCAAGAGGGGGCGGGCTTTGTCGGAGTAGTTGGGGACCCATTGGGAATAATAAGAAAATAACCCCAGGCACCTTTTCAGGGCTTTGGGAGTGTTGGGCAGGGGCAGCTCCCGTAGGGGGCGCAATCGGTCGGGGTCTGGTCCGATTTCCCCATTCTCCACCACGCTGCCTAGTATGCAGAGGCGCGTGGTGTTGAAAATGCACTTGTCCTCGTTGTAGGTGAGGTTGAGTTTTTGTGCGGTTTCCAGGAACCTCTCGAGGTTCGAGTCGTGATCCTGCTGATTGTGGCCGCAGATGGTGACGTTGTCGAGGTAGGGGAAGGTTGCCTGCAAGTGGTGGTCATTGACCATGCGGTCCATCTCCCTCTGAAAGACCGAGACCCCATTCCTCACCCCAAAGGGGACTCTGAGGAATTGGTAGAGGCGTCCGTTCGCCTCGAAGGTGGTGTACGGGCGGTCCTCTGGTCTGATAGGGAGCTGGTGGTACGCTGACTTGAGGTCGATGGTGGAGAACACCCGGTATTGGGCGATTTGGTTCACCATTTCTGATATGCGGGGTAGCGGGTAGGCGTCTAGTTGGGTGTACCTGTTGATCGTTTGACTATAGTCGATCACCATCCGTTTCTTCTCGCTACCCCTTACCACTACCACTTGGGCGCGCCACGGGCTGTTGCTGCGTTCAATAATGCGCTCTTTCAGGAGCCTGTCTACCTCGGTCGCGATAAACCACCTGTCCTCCCAGCTGTACCTCCTGCTTTTGGTCGCTATTGGCCGGCAGTTAGGGGTAAGGTTCGCGAATAGCGAAGGTGGCTTTACCTTCAGGGTAGCCAGACCGCACACTGTGAGGGGCGGCTGGGACCCACCGTACTTGAGCGTGATGCTTTGGTGGTTGCACTGGAAATCCAGGCCCAAGATCACGCTCGCACATAGGTTCTTCATGATTAACACTTTAAAATTATCGTATACAGTTCCGTTAACGCCCAATTGTACCGTGCAGTAACCCAGAATGGTCGATGTCTGGGTTTTATCAGCCATAGAGATGGTACCCTGAGTAGGGACCACCTTTAGGGAGAGTTGCTGTGCCAGTTCAGGGTGGATAAAACTCTCCGTGCTTCCACTGTCAATTAAGCATTTAACCCGGCACCCGTTTACCTCGATGTCCACCATTGATTTGGATAGCGGGTGCGGCCTGGTCTGGTCCACTGTGACCGATGCCACTGTAGGGCCCTGATCGATACAAGATGGCGTCCACGCTGTCTGCTCATAAGATGGTGGACCCCACGAGGTCGGGCAAGATGGCGTCCAAGATGGCCGCTCCCACGGCGCACACGCGGCGGTTGCGGGTTTTCCGGCGGTTGGTTTTCCGGCGGGGTTCCCTCTGCACACCTTCCCGAAGTGCCCCTTCTTACCGCACTTAAAGCAGGTGGTGCCTTTCACCGGGCACAGGTTTCTGGTGTGCTTTGGCTGCCCACAGAAGTAGCAGTTGGGTCCCTGACGCGTCGCGGCTGTCGTAGGGCTTCTGGGGGGAGAGCTGGGCCCCGCCGGTGTCGGGCTGCCGGGCGGGGAAGATGCCTTCCAAGATGGCAGCGCCCTCGGTGCACACGTGGCGGCGTGGACGGCGCGGGCTGAAGAGTAGGCGTCCGAGTTTCTCTGGGCCACATCCAGGAACCGCGCGGTGTCCGCAGCCTGTTTCAGGTCCAACCCCGTTTTTTCCAGCAGTCTTTGCCGGATGTAAGTGGAGCTGGGGCCTGTGATAAAGGCATCGCGAACAAGCTCGTCGGTGTACACTGCGGCTTTTACATCTCGGCACTTACAGTCTTTGCCAAGCATTTTCAGGATGCTTAGGAACTCCTCCACCGATTCCCCAGGTCGCTGTGCGCGAGTAGCGAGTAGATGCCTAGCATACACCTCATTCGTAGGCTGCTGGTAATGTGCCTTTAAGATGTCGCAGGCGGCCAGGTACGTATCGGCGTCTTGGATGAGGGGGTAAACCCGGTGGCTTACCCAATTCCGCAGAATTCCGAGTCTCATCCTCGCAGCGTCCGTAGCGTCTTTGACGGCTGCGGAATTGTCCAGGAAGAATTCCATACGCTCAAACCAGTGTCCAAAGCGTGCTGATGCGTCCGGAGTATGTTGATCCAAATCCAAACGTTCGGGTTTCAGGAGTTGGTCCATAGTGTTGAAAAATAAGTTAATAAAATTGATGTGCCTCAATAGGTTCCGAGACTCGATGTTAGCGAAACAAAACAAGGCTTTTATTAACTTAGAAAGTAACACGTAAAAGAGAGAGATGTCTTCCTTCTGGAGGCTGAGGCCAGACTGAGCCAGCTTACAAAAGGGGCCAGGTATGGGCGGAGCCCTACACACAGCACATTCCAGCACATTCCAATACATAATGCAATGAGGACTGGGGGAAGGGAAATGACACTGAAACCGACCACAGTCACAGGCAGTGATGAATGGAATATATTTCATCACATTCTCTCTCTGGGCCTCCCGCTCGATTTATACTCCGCCTCCTCGCTGTCCCCGCTGCTCCAGTCTGCACTCTCTCTGGGCCTCCCGCTCGATTTATACTCCGCCTCCTCGCTGCCCCCGCTGCTCCAGTCTGTGCTCTCTCTGGGCCTCCTGCTCGATTTATACTTTGCCTCCTCGCTGCCCCCGCTGCTCTGGTCTGCACTCTCTCTGGGCCTCCCGCTTGATTTATACTCTGCCTCCTCGCTGCCCCCGTTACTCCAGTCTGTGCTCTCTGGGCCTCCCGCTCGATTTATACTCCGCCTCCTCGCTGCCGCCGCTGCTCCAGTCTGTGCTCTCTCTGGGCCTCCCGCTCGATTCATACTCTGCCTCCTCGCTGCCCCCGCTGCTCCGGTCTGCACTCTCTCTGGGCCTCCCGCTCGATTTATACTCTGCCTCCTCGCTGCCCCCGCTGCTCCGGTCTGTGCTCTCTCTGGGCCTCCCGCTTGATTTATAATCCGCCTCCTCGCTGCCGCCGCTGCTCCAGTCTGTGCTCTCTCTGGGCCTCCCGCTCGATTTATACTCCACCTCCTCGCTGCCTCTGCTGCTCCAGTCTGTGCTCTCTCTGTGCCTCCCGCTCGATTTATACGCCGTCTCCTCGCTGCCTCTGCTGCTCTGGTCTGCACTCTCTCTGGGCCTGCTGCTCGATTTATACTCTGCCTCCTTGCTGCCGCCGCTGCTCTGATCTGCAGTAGTAGGCATCCCCTTGGCCTACAGCATGACAGAAAGAATGAGCAGAGGCAACACAGAGCAGGACAAGCTGCTGGCAGAGGGAGAAGCAGGAGAGGGGAGAGGGCACTCAGCAGGAGGCCATATCCACCCAGGGTGCTCAGGAGCAATTCACCTACCTGAATCTCAGCGAGAACCAATGTGTGCTATGTCTGCACTTAAGAAAGGATGTCCTCACTAAAATCTGCCAACTGCTGCAGCCACAACTGCAACCTCAGAGCAGGGCAAGGACCGCATTGCCAGTGACTGTGAAGGTGACCGTGGCCATGAACTTTGATACATCTGGCTCCTTCCAGGCTTGAACTGGAGATATTTGTAAACAGTGGCTGTCAAATTTGGTACCTTAGCACCAGTAGTTAAGGCCGGTTTCAGCAAAATAATTATGGCTGCCTCGCTTCCGCCCACTTCCGGCGCAGGCCGTGGCAACCGCCATTTTGGACAGGTCGGTAGCCGGGCCGTTGCCTGCTTTCGCCAGAAGAATGCTAATCAATCACATTATGACAACAATCAGCATTATTTGATGCACAACCTGCTATTTTGGAGGTCGACACTCGATTGCATGCCCTTTCCAAATCACGTACAGCAGAACGTGCGTTCAGCTGCACAAGGGTCACCCCAGAAGCGGTATTTAAAGGAATCATCAACAGATGACATGCTTTTTGATTTCTGCAGGCTCTGTGTAGGTTTGTGAAACTGTTTGGAGCTTTCTACAGTCATTTAAAGTTGGTGAGGTGACAGGGAGCGGTGCTGCAAGTGGAGAGGACTTGTTTCTGAATTTAAGGGTTCTGCTCAGACCACGTGCTCACAGTCATGGGGGCTCTACTTGCAGTCCCCCATGCGCTCGAGTATTATAAGGAGATGGAGCGGAGGTAATGAAGAAGAGGACATGATGCTCGCAGAGTGAGGAGGAGGAGGGGCTGGAGGGCTCTCAGCAGCAGGCCTTACCCTCCTAGGATCTTCCGAGAGCACTTCTCCTAACTGCACTTTGGCCAGCAGCAGTGTATTAGGAGGCTCCACTTCACAAAGAACTCTGCCACCTCCTAGAACCAGACCTGCAGCCTCAGAGCAGGATGGTGACAGCTCTGCCAATGGCCTTCAAGGTCACCGCGGCCTTCAATGTTTTCGCCACCTGATCCTTCCAGTCTGCAGCAGGCGACATAGCTAGCATCTCCCAGTTCTCCTGTGAAGGAATAGCCATGATTCAGAGAAATACACGATACTATGAACAGATTTCTAATATTATTAATAAAAGACATACTTGGTTTAAAAGACACAAGTCTCAGCAGACAGGCTGTAAACAGAGAACAGGCTTCTGAGATAAGATCAGTTGATAACTGTTGTGTATGTACCTTTAAGGGAAGAACTAGTTTTAGACTGCAGTACCGGCAGTGACCACCCCTGTATAAAAGGCCCTAGCAGGCTTCTGTATTTCAGTCTGATGTTGCCCTCCTGTTCAGTAAAGTACCTGTTAAACTGTTCTCCCGAAGTCCGTATATTATTGAGGCGCGGATTTACAGTGGCGACGAGTAAGTTCGAACTCACCTGCAGTGTGGCATCATCTCACGGGGATCTCGCCCTGAGAGGAGGTTTCTTGGAGGTCGTAGTCTGAGCAACGGGCGTCGACCGCGGGCAACTGCCCAAAGAATTCATCGGTGTTCGGAGGATTGCGGGAGAGACTGTGGAGAGCTGTGCTTAGCTCCCCAGTTAAAGTGTTCCAGCAAATCGTGCTGGTGCCAGGTAGTGCGCTGACCCTTCTGGACTGCGGCGGGCTCAAGCTCGATCGAGCGGCTCTACAAACCGAGGCGTGCAGCATCGCCGGGAAAAGAAAACAAGAGAGAGAGGGTGGAGCGCACAGGGCGCGGTCGGTGCTCAAGAACCGGGCAGCGGAGTGAAAATAAACGGGGGGGGGGAAGGAAAGCGAGACGCGCCGAAGCCGCGAGTCACCGCCATTACCACGTAGATTGCTAGGAGCAGCGCGGCAGCAAGGGGAAGAAGGAAAAGCGCGGGAGGCACGATTTTATCCCATTGGGGAAGAAGGAAAAGCGCGGGAGGCGCCATTTTATTCCATTGGGGAAGAAGAAAAAGCGCGGGAGGCGCCTTTTTAAATCACCCAAGATGCCGAAAAGTGGCAGTATCACTGCTTTCGACAACGAGGTAGGAGACTGGACCACATATGTGGAAAGAATTGAAGTGTACTGCAAGGCAAATGAGGTGGCCGATGGGAAGAGGGCGTCGGTATTATTGAATTTCATGGGCGCAAGAACGTACGGCCTATTGCGAAATTTAATTACCCCAGCTAAACTAATGGAGAAAAGTTTTGAGGAAATTGTTAATATATTACAGGAACACCTAAACCCTACACCGCTGCTGATAGCAGAAAGATTCAAGTTCCATAAAAGAAACCAGCACAAAGATGAGAGCAATGCTGACTACCTTACGGAATTATGCAAGTTATCGAAGCACTGCCAGTTCAGAGCAGGACTGGCAGACACCTTACGGGATAAGTTTGTCTGCGGGCTCCAGAGTGAAGGAACCCAGAAACGACTACTTTCAAAAAAGGACCTGACGCAAGAACAGGCTTTCAGCATGGCAGTATCCTATGAAGCAGCAGCACGGGGAGCTGCGGAAATACAACAGAAACCACAAGAATACAGCGCTAATGAAATGGCGTATGGAGCAGAAAAGTGCTATCGCTGTGGCAGAACAACCCATGAGCAGAAGGACTGCTGGTTTAAGGACAAAGTATGCAGGCAATGCGGAAAAATGGGACATATAGCAAGAGTCTGCAGGTCGGGAAAGAAAACCAACATGACAAGAACTACTAAGGAACAGTACAGGAAAGTAGAGAAACTGACAGACAGTAGTTCGGAAGATCAGGAGAGTGATAAGGACTCCGGGAGCAGGGGACGAAGTTGTCTAAAGTTACACAACGTGATCGCAAAGGAAGATCACCGAACCATTTGGGTCACCCTCATGATAGCAGGGTCCCCAGTAAAGATGGAATTGGACACAGGATCAGCCCTAACTGTCATGAATCGACAAGACTATGAGCGGCTATTCTCACACATACCCTTAAAGGACACATCCATTGTATTGAAGACATACACGGGGCAAAAGGTTTACCCCAGAGGAAAAATAAGGGTGCCAGTTAAATATAACAGCAAGGAAACACAGAAACTATATATGTATACACTACGAGATGGAGGACCACCATTATTGGGACGTGAATGGATCCGAAAACTACAATTGGATTGGCATTCTATTCTGGCACTAACTGAGGAATACCTTCAGGCACTGTCTGTGCTTGGCCGGGCCTATGGTTGTAAGGATGTAAAGGCCGCCGTGTACACAGAGGAACTTATCCGGGACGCTTTTGTAGCGGGCCACAGGTCCAATTACACCCAACAGCGACTGTTGGAGCAGAGTGACCTCGACCTCAACAAGGCCTCTGAACTCACACTATCATTGGACGCAGCCTACCGGGGCATGGATGCCTACTCCTCTGCACCGTGGACGCCGCGGGGAACGACAGCCTGGGACATGATAGGACCGTCTCATAGCGCCGTGCCACCCCAGCCACATCCCAGCAACGGCCCAACTACTGCAGCAGTTTCCCAAGGCCAGACAGCAGTGCCCCAAGGCCAGAAATGCTACTTCTGTGGCCAGGCCAAACACCCCAGAGCGCGCTGTCCGGCGCAAAATGCGATCTGCTCGGGCTGCGGGAAGAAGGGACACTACGTCAGCATCTGCAGGGCCAAAGCCACCCCGAACCCCAGCAGCGCCATGTGTGGGCCGTGCGGGCTGCTATCTTGGGCCTCCCCAGCCATGTGCGAACCACTGGAACAGCAGCCATTTTGGATGCCTCCAGCCACATGGGGCTCATGGACGCCGCCATCTTGGACGACAGCCGGGACGCAGCAGGCCCCCAACACCGCCTCATCTGATACCCGCAGCGACACACCAACCCCTACGCTGGCCTCCGTTACACTGGACCAAGCGAGACCGCACCAGCTGGCCAGTTCCACAATGGACATTAAGGTAAATGGTCACGAAACAATCTGCCTTTTTGACTCTGGGAGCACGGAGAGCTTCATCCACCCCGACACGGTGCGGCGTTGCTCTCTCCCAGTCCTGCCTGCGCACCAGCGGATTTCTATGGCCTCCGAGTCCCAGTCGGCGGACATTGGTGGCTACTGCGTGGTGACACTCGTAGTAGACGGGACTATGTACGATAATCTTAAACTTCTGGTCCTGCCCGACCTCTGCGCTGCCGTTCTACTGGGGTTAGATTTTCAGTGCCACCTTAAAAGTGTTACGATGGCGTACGGTGGACCCCTCCCCCCACTCACAGTCCGCAGCCAGCAGCTTCCAAATTGCCCGCCGCGCACCAGGTGCAACCTCTCCACACTCAGAGTCACCCCCCCCCACTGTTTGCTAACCTCACCCCCGACTGTAAGCCCATCGCCACAAAGAGCAGGCTATACAGTGCCGGGGACAGGGTTTTCATTAAAACCGAAGTGGAGCGGCTCCTGAAGGAAGGGATTATTAAGGGCAGCACCAGCCCCTGGCGAGCCCAGGTTGTGGTCGTTAAGACCGGCGAGAAGCAGCGCCTGGTCATCGACTACAGCCAGACAATAAATCGCTACACCCTGCTGGACGCTTACCCACTCCCCCGCATAGCTGATATGGTCAACCAGATCGCGCAGTACCGCGTCTTCTCGACCATTGACCTGAAATCAGCGTACCACCAGCTCCCTATCCGCCCTGAGGACCGCCAGTATACTGCCTTTGAGGCAAACGGCCGCCTCTATCACTTCCTTAGGGTTCCATTTGGCGTCACCAACGGGGTCTCCGTCTTCCAAAGGGAGATGGACCGGATGGTCGATCAAAATGCGTTGCAGGCCACTTTCCCATATCTGGACAATGTGACCATCTGCGACCATGACTTGCAGGACCATGACGCAAACCTCGAAAAATTCCTCTGCACCGCCAAACTCCTCAACCTGACGTATAACAAGGAGAAGTGCATATTCCGCACAACCCGCCTCGCCATCCTTGGCTGTGTTGTGGAACACGGAGTCATCGGCCCCGACCCCGACCGGATGCGTCCCCTTATGGAACTCCCACTGCCCCACTGCCTCAAGGCCCTGAAGAGGTGCCTAGGGTTTTTCTCTTATTACGCCCAGTGGGTCCCCTACTATGCGGACAAGGCCCGTCCGCTGATCAAGTCCACCTCTTTTCCCGTGACGGCAGAGGCCCGCTTAGCCTTCCACCGTATCAAGGAAGACATTGCCAAAGCCACCATGCACGCAGTGGACGAATCCATCCCCTTCCAGGTGGAAAGCGACGCGTCCGACTTTGCCCTGGCCGCTACCCTCAATGAGGCGGGGAGACCCGTGGCCTTCTTTTCACGAACCCTCCAGGGCCCGGAGACCAGACACTCCGCTGTTGAGAAGGAGGCCCAGGCTATTGTGGAGGCTGTGCGTCATTGGAGGCACTACCTGGCCGGAAAACGATTTACCCTGCTCACTGACCAGCGTTCAGTTGCTTTCATGTTTAACAACAAGCAGAGGGGCAAAATCAAAAACGACAAGATCTTGAGGTGGAGAATCGAACTTTCCACCTACAATTATGAGATCTTGTACCGGCCCGGGAAGCTCAATGAACCCTCGGATGCTCTATCGCGTGGCACCTGCGCCAGCGCGCAGATCGATAGACTGCGGGCCCTCCACAATGACCTCTGCCACCCGGGGTTCACCAGGTTCCATCACTTCATCAAGGCCCGCAACCTGCCTTACTCCATTGAGGAGGTCAGGGCCATGACCAGGAACTGCCAAGTCTGCGCTGAGTGCAAACCGCACTTTTATAGACCAGACAGGGCTCACCTGATAAAAGCCACTCGCCCCTTCGAGCGCCTGAACGTTGATTTTAAAGGGCCTCTCCCCTCCTCCGACCGCAATGTGTACTTCCTCAATATTATTGATGGGTACTCCCGTTTCCCGTTCGCCATCCCCTGCCCGGACATGACCAGTGCCACGGTCATTAAATGTCTGAACGACTTCTTCACCCTGTTCGGTTTCCCCAGCTATATCCATAGCGACCGGGGCTCATCGTTTATGAGCGACGAACTCCGTCAGTACCTGCTAGCTAGGGGTATTGCCACAAGCAGGACCACCAGTTACAACCCCCGGGGGAACGGACAGGTGGAAAGAGAGAATGCGACAGTTTGGAAGGCCGCCCTGCTAGCCTTAAAGTCTAGGGGCCTTCCGACCTCCCGCTGGCAGGATGTGCTCCCCGATGCGCTCCACTCTATTCGGTCACTGCTCTGCACTGCCACTAACGCCACCCCTCATGAGAAACTGTTTGTCTTCCCAAGGAAGTCCACATCGGGGACATCGCTACCGCCGTGGCTGACGTCCCCAGGGCTGGTCCTACTGAGAAGACACGTGAGGACCCATAAAATGGACCCCCTGGTCGAGAGGGTCGACCTCCTCCACGCCAACCCCCAGTATGCTTACATTGCGTACCCGGACGGGCGGGAGGACACAGTCTCCATAAGGGACCTCGCACCCTCGGGGGCCGCAGTAACCCACTACCCACTACCACCCCCCCCCACGATCCGATATCCGGCCCCAGCAGATGGCAGGCCTGGGCCCCACGACCTACTCGACATCTTTGAGGACTACACACCAGTGCCCCAGCCTATGCGGTACTCGACGCCGGAAGCTTCACTACCCCTGCCGTCGCCACGTCGATCACAGCAGCAGACAAGACCTCCGGAGAGACTCCAATACACTAACTTTTAATACACTTCACCCCGCCGGACTCAATTTTAAACAAGGGGTGAATGTGGTAAACCACTGTTTGTATTCCACTGTGTACATGCCTGTACATGCCTCGGCTGACTCCTCCCACGAATCCAGGTATAAAGGTGACTGCTCCACAGCCCCTTTGTATTCTGGACCGGTCGACCACTCGAGGCACACCTTCATTCTCTTGTTAATAAAAGCCTGTTAATTACTTGCTTAATCTCAGTCTTTTGAGTTATTGACAGCGCATCAATTTTATTAACAAGATTTTATAATGGAGAAGATCCTCACACCAGCATGCCTAGATTTAGACCATCGGGAGGCGGACGCATCCACCAAGTTTACTCACTGGCTGAGGTGCTTTGAAAAATTCCTGATCGCCTCCGCTGAAACGGTCAAATCGGACGAGGAAAAACTGGATGTCCTGACCTCCAAAGTGAACCACCGAGTGTACTCGGTCATCCAAGACGCGACCTCGTACGCGGATGCTATCAAGCTCCTCAAGGACCAGTACACGCGCCCAGTGAACGAAGTGTATGCCAGGCACATTCTGGGGAGTCGTAAAAAACAACCTGGGTAATCGACCGAGGAATACCTTCAGGCACTGTCTGTGCTTGGCCGGGCCTGTGGTTGTAAGGATGGAAAGGCCGCCGTGTACACAGAGGAACTTATCCGGGACGCTTTTGTAGCGGGCCACAGGTCCAATTACACCCGACAGCGACTGTTGGAGCAGAGTGACCTCGACCTCAACAGGGCCTCTGAACTCGCACTATCATTGGACGATGCCTACTCCTCTGCACCGTGGACGCCGCGGGGAACGACAGCCTGGGACACGGTAGGACCGTCTCATAGCACCGTGCCACCCCAGTCACAGCCCAGCAACGGCCCAACTGCCGCAGCAGTGTCCCAAGGCCAGACAGCAGTGCCCCAAGGCCAGAAATGCTACTTCTGTGGCCAGGCCAACCAGTCTTGGCCCGCGACTTCCGAACAGAAAAATGGCAGCCAGGAACGATATGCACACAGCAGGGACCATTAATGTACACTGTGGACATTGGAGAGAGCATTGTGAGGCGCCATGCTGACCAGATTCGAGAGTCACAGGAACAAGCCAAACCCATGCCACAAGAAGGTGCACCTGGTAATCAACCTAAAGCACAGATTGCGTCTACCTCAGAAGCAGTGGTATTGGAAGCTGACGAACCAACCAGTGACCATGAACCAGAATCAGCTTCGCCGCAAGAACAGGATACTCGAGAAAGGCGTTATCCAGTCAGGATCAGGAAGCCTCCTCAAAGACTGAACTTATAAATGATTATTTCAGTTGATGTGTATAATATCCAGAAAGTTGTAATTAGTTATTATTTAATTGTTAAATGAATGTTATGTACTGTTTATCTAAAAGGGGAGGAATTGTTGTGTATGTACCTTTAAGGGAAGAACTGGTTTTAGACTGCAGTACCAGCAGTGACCACCCCTGTAAAAAAGGCCCTAGCAGGCTTCTGTATTTCAATCTGATGTTGCCCTTCTGTTGAGACCTCATTCTCAGCATTGCTGGCTGTGCAGCTGCCTCAGTCAGCAGGAGGAGAAGGAGCAGCCAAACCAGGAGAGTGGAAAGTGGTGGTTTCCTGACCAGGAAGAAGAGGAGAACGTAAGACCACCACCTCCACCTCCACCATTATCACAGCAACTGAGGTGCCTGGAGAGAGAGGACAGAGGAGGAGAATGAGAAAGGAGGCCAGCAACAACACCAACCAGGGGAGAGGCCTTTCCTATCACTGCCTCCCCAAATTGGCCTCCATTCCAGGAGAGAGGGGAGAGAAAAAACCAACAACCACCAACTGTTTGGAAGGAGGGAAGAACAACATCATCTTTCAGGTGGGTGTTATTTGGTGCACTCTCCCAAAGACTTTGTATTTTAGGTGGGGGGAGAAAAGAAGAAAAAAGGGCCGGTTCATCAAGGGGTGTGTGTGTGTGTGTGTGGCTCTTGTAAAACACTAGGCTACACACACCACTAATTAAGCACCCCTACCTATTGCCTGACCTGGGATAGCTGGAGCTGCCTAGGTGAACAGCCCAATTAATACATCGTTATGACCTGGTGTGGGACTGAGCCTGGGGCATCTCCAGCTTTCCCAGGTGAAGACATCTTCTCCCCCTGCTAGAAGACCACCACCATCAAAGACTTATAATTCCCATCGGAGAGTGCACCCCTGCCAACACCCACCCACCCACCCACCCACCATCCTGAGTGGCGACTCTGCCCTTGCGGCCTCCCTCCTTCCCACCCCCCTCTCTCTCTCTCTTTGTCTCTCTCTACCTCTTTCTCTGAGGCACTTCAAGTTCATCTTTATTTATTAATTGCCTATTGAGCAGAGGGGAGAAGGCCCCTCTCCCAATTTCAATCAATAAGGGGAGAGGTGTGCCTTCAATCTAAACAGCTCCCTCTGCTCAATAGAGGACCAAAAAAAATACCTGAGGCCATTAACACTTTCAGGCCTGTGACTTGGGGTGAGTGTAGCCCTTATAAAAACACCCCAGTATTGCGACTGCCTCTTCGCCGGTGGCGGGGCCAGCCAGGACTTATGCGGGAGTAGCAGCCACAGCCACAGCCACAGCTGCTCCCGCGGCTTCTGCTGCCCCGTCACCCTTTAAACTTATAACAAAAAAGCTGGGGGTGAAGAGCTACACTCACCCCACTATGACCATTGAGGCCTGCGTTAAAGCCATGGCTGGGGTTGTCGGCCCCTCAGCCATCGTCGCCGCCTCAAAAATGTATGGGAAGGCAGTGTTCTTCCTGGGGTCGGAGCGGGCGGTGTCCCTGGCCGTCGCCAAGGGGCTCACCGTGGGCGGGACCTTCCTGCCGGTGGATCCTCTCGAGGCCACCGCGCAGAGGATCGTTATTTCTAACGTCCCGCCCTATGTTCCTGGTGAGCTCCTCCTCCCCCATTTACGCCCACTTGGGGAGGTGAGGTCAGGGATCACACCCATCCTGCTCGGCTTCCGGGAAGCCAGCCTTCGCCACGTCTTCTCCTTCCGGCGCCAGCTATTCGTCCAGCTGGCGCGGGAGGAGGACACCGACGGGGCGTTCGTCATCCTCCACGAGGGGACCGCCTATCACGTCTTCTGGACGTCGGACGGTGTGCGGTGCCACGCCTGCAAGGAGGTGGGGCACATCAGGAAAAAGGCCGCCGGATCATCTCGTGCGGCCGAGACTGGCGCCGCCGCCGCTCCTCCCCCCAGATCTGCCCGCGCGTCGGGTACATCTGATGCGCGGTCGACGTCGGGGGCCGATGCCACCAAGGCCTCCGGCGGGGGGGTGGGAGCGCATCCGGCCGGAAAGAAGGCGCGGCGAAAAAATAAACACCTTAGGGCGGGCGCCTTGCGCCCCTTACACCCGTGCTCCTCGCTGAGTTAATCAGGTCAGACGCGAGCGGGAGGGGCCTTGTGCCCGATTCTGTGGCCGCAACCGCAGCAGTAACGCCAATACCTGCGGCCGGGCTCGGGCCCGAGGAACCCGACTAACCTGCTCCGCCGGAGGGAGCAGAGGAGGAGGCCTCTGCAGACATGGAGGTCTCCCTCGCTCCCTCCATGCTAAAAAGAAGGCGCGACCCCCTGGAAGAGGAGGAGGACCGGGAGGAGGAAGGTCCCTCCGAGCAGGGGGAGTCGTCGCCCGCCGCGGGTACTGCGCCACCCCACACCCCGCTGTCGTCATCACCAGCGATCGGCAGGGGTCGCCTGTCCCTCGGGAGGCTGAGGCAGATGTGTCTGTCCGGCACGTGCCTCCCGGGGATGGGGACGAGACCCTGCCCGTGGGGGGGTCACGGAACAACCCGCGGCTATTGTCATTTTATCGGTGCTGTTACCCCTCGCCGGGTCAGGCGGCCTGGGGTCTGGGTCGGGCGAGCTCGAGGAAAATGAGCTCGCCCAATGCGACCCGGACATCTCCCAGGTGTTGCTCGATCTGGTGGAGGGTTTAATTCAAATCACCCCATCCGCTGGGTCGGAGGTTGGTGGCGGGGAGGAGGATGGCCCCCTGGCTGCGTCTCTGGTGCTGGACGTACTGGAGGAGCTGGGAATTGTTCTCTCCCCGGTTTCTCCGGTCGTTCCGGCGTCTGGGGCGGAGGGGAGCTCTGAACCGCCGCCGTCTTCTGGCCCAGCGCCCCTAGAGGAGCCCAGGGAGGAATCCTCTGCCGCCGATCCTGGGGGCGGGATCCGGGCGGAGGCGGGGTTGGCTGGTGCGGCCGAGCCGTTCACTGCGCACTGCGCGACAGATGGGTCGGCCACTGGTGACGACCCCCTGGAGGAGGATGGGGACTCGGTGATTGGCACGGAGGATGATTCGGACTCCAGCGCTGACGAGGCAATGGATGACCTCGTTCCTCTTGCCGAGTCTCCCCTCATTCCCGTAAGGGAACTCCGGGATTTTATGGCCACGTGCCTGGGTCGGCGCAATAAGGTCCGGCTGGCCCTCGACAGGAGGTCGGAGCTGGCGCTGCTTATCGTGTCCATCCGCGCCGCAGTTAAGATCATGGGCGCGGACGAGGGTGTGAACCCGCTCGAGCTGCCTCGGCTCAGAACGTTCCTCACTGGGCTGCTGAGGAAGTGGCGGCTGACCAGCGGCTGCGCTTTCTCCCCCCGTTAGGTGTAGGTCGAGGTTGCACGATGCTTCTGACATGAAGATAACCATAGCTAGCCTCAACATCAACGGCAGCAGGGAGGCGCGCCGCAGATTCAATAACTTCTCGGTCCTTCGGGACGGGAAGTGTGCGGTGTGCTTCCTGCAAGAAACCCACACCGTTCCGGGAGACGAAGCCACGTGGCTCCTGGAGTGGCAAGGAGGGGTCAGCATGAGTCACCTCTCCAACAATTCCAGCAGGGTGGCTATCTTGCTGGCCCCGCATTTTCAGACGGAGATCTTGGGGGTCAAGGAGCACGTGCCGGGAAGCTTGCTCCAGGTCACTGTTCGCCTGGGGGGCGTGCCGCTCCATGTAGTGAACGTGTACGCCCCTCAGACTGGTGCGCAGCAAATGCGCTTCTTCGAAGAGGTGTCTGCTCTTTTTGGGCTCCGTCGGCGTGGGCGAGTGCGTCTTCCTCGGGGGGGATTTTAACTGCACCCTCAAGGCAAGGGACCGTTCCGGTCCCCCGCGAAGCCCGGCGGCGATGGAGAAGTTGAGGGACCTGGTCGGGTCCTTCGACTTGGTGGACGTCTGGCGAAATCTCCACCCCGACTCCAGCGCCTTCACTAGTGTGAGGTCTGGGTGAGGAAGGTCCAGAATCGACCGCCTCTACATTTCCCGGGCGTACGTCTCCTGCGTTCCGGCGGCTTCCATGCGGCCGGTGCCATGCACGGACCACCACCTGGTGTGGGCGGAGCTCGCTCCACTGCGCGCGAGGTGGGGGGTCCGCGTACTGGCATTTTAACAACCTGCTGCTGGAGGATGCGCGGTTCCGGGATTCGTTTCGTCGGTTCTGGGCCGACTGGAGTAGGAAGCAGGGGGGCTTCCCCTCCTTGAGGTTATGGTGGGATGTGGGCAAGGCTCGCATCCGTCTCTTCTGTCAGGAGTACGCGAAGGGGTCGACCAAGAGGCGGCAGGCCCGCGTCGGGCGGTTGGAGAAGGAGGTGCTCGACCTGGAGTCCCGTCTCAGTCAGGTCGTCGAGGACCCAGCCCTGCAGAAGGTGTACGAAGAGAAGAAGGGCACGCTGAAGGACCTGCAGCTCATCGGGTCCCGAGGCGCGTACGTGGGGTCGCGGATCCAGCTCCTGCGGGACCTGGACCGCGGCTCCCCCTTCTTCTACTCGCTGGAAAAAAGGCGGGGGGACCATAAGCAGCTCTTGGGGCTGCTGGCCGACGACGGATCTCTGGTTTCGGATCCGGAGGGAATCAGCGCAGAGACCCGCGCCTACTACGGGCCTCTGTTCTCTCTGGATCCATCCAGCGAGGATGCGTGCAGAGTTTTGTGGGAGGACCTGCCGAAGGTCAGCCCAGAGGGCGCCGAAAAATTGAACGCTCCGCTAAGCCTGGCGGAGCTGACCGGCGCCCTCCGCCAGCTCTCTAGGGGAAAGTCCCCGGGGCTGGACGGGCTGACCGTGGAGTTCCACAGGACGTTCTGGGACATCTTGGGGGGCGACTACGCGCGGGTCCTGGGGGAAAGTTTGGCAACCGGGGAGATGCCCCACTCTTGGCGCAGGGCGGTCATTGTCCGGCTGCCTAAGAAGGGCGATCTCCGCCTCCTTAAGAGCTGGCACCCGGTCTCCCTCCTCAGCACGGACTATAAAATCTTTGCCAGCGCCATGTCTGCTGGCCTTGGCACTGTGCTGGCCCACATGATCCACCCCGACCAGTCCAACACGGTCCCGGGCCGGACCATCCACGATAACATCCATCTGCTCCGGGACATGGTCCACCACTCCCAGAGGGCTGGTCTGTCGGTCGCCTTCCTTTCCCTGGATCAGGAGAAGGCGTTCGACAGGGTGGATCACGAGTATCTCTTCGGGACTCTGTGCGCATTCGGGTTTGGGACGCATTTCGTCACCTGGATCCAACTTCTGTACGCCGCCGCAGTGTGTCTGATTAAAGTTAACGGGTCCTTGACGGCGCCCCTTCGCTTCGCGTGGGGGGTGCGTCAGGGATGCCCCATGTCCGGTCAGTCATACGCCGTTTGCGTGGAGCCATTCCTGCGCCTCTTGCGGAAGAGGTTGACGGGACTGGCTCTGCAAGGTCCGGCGTGGAGGTGGTCCTCTCGGCTTATGCCGATGACGTGCTCCTCACGGTCATGGATCCTGCTGACTTGCGGAGGATGCGGGAATGCCAGCAGATTTACTCGGACGCATCCTCCGCCAAGATCAACTGGGAGAAATGTTCCGGACTCCAGGTGGGTCAGTGGCGGGTGGACTCCCTGCCGGAGGAGGTCAGGCCTTTCGCCTGGAGCACCACGCTCCTCCTCTATTTGGGAGTCTACCTTAGCCCTGCCGAGGATGCCTGGCCGGCGATCTGACAAGAGCTGGAGGCCAAAGTCACCGCTCGCCTGGACGCTGGACAGGACTGCTCCGAGTGTTGTCCTACAGGGGTCGAGCGCTGGTCATAAACCAGCTGGTGGCCGCCATGTTGTGGTACCGGTTGGTCACTTTGATCCCTCCCCCTGCATTTGTCGCCAAGAAGCAGAAGAAGCTCATCGACTTCTTCTGGGACAAGAGGAAGCATTGGGTCTCTGCCGCGGTTCTGTGTCTCCCGCTTAGGGAGGGCGGTCAGGCGCTGGTGTGCCTTCGCACCCAGGCTGTGACTTTCCGTCTTCAGATGCTGCAGAGATACCTGTATGTCGAGAATCCTCCTAGATGGTGTGCGCCGGCGATGTATTTCTTCCGCCAGCTGCATGGCCTCAATTACGACACGCAGCTCCTGTTTGTGAAAGTAGGCTGCAGGCGTGCCGGGAGCTGCCTGTCTTCTACCAGGAACTACTATGGGTTTGGAACTATGTTGCATCCAGGTGGAGCTCTCCCCCGTCAGGAGTGGCAGCTCTCCTTCGGGAGCCGCTGCTCAGGAATCCGCACCTCCATGACTGCGGGTTCGGGCGGCTGGCGGAGGGCAGGTCTGTGCCTGGCAAAGTGACCAGAGTCGGGGACCTGCTCGATGGCGGAGGAGCGGGCTGGATGGCGCCGGAGGAGCTGGCGTGGTGCCTGTCCTGGGCCAACGTCCGGCTCGCGGTCGAAGCCATTGAATCGATGAAAGCGGCACTGGGCCCCGACTCCACTAGGTGTATCGAGGTGGCTCAAGCAAGTGGGGCGATCCCGTCTGAGCTGACCCCCGTTCGGGCGGAATTCCTCATCGACACCCGGCCCCGAAACTCCCCTCGGGAGCCGGCGCCTCACAACTTGAGCCGTCTCGAGGAAATACCCTCCTTGCCTTTTCATTCCGCGCGGAGGTGTTTCCTGTACAGGCTGCTCCTGCACACTTTTCACTTTGCCATCTTCGTCTACCATCCGGACATGCCTTGGCGTGGCGTCTTGCCGACTGGCAGTGGCGGAGGTCCCCAATGGAGGGCTTTCTATGCGGGAGTCCTCCCTTATTCCATCGGGGGCTTGGCCTGGAGGGTGTTGCACGGAGCGGTCCCGTGCAATAAGGTTTTAAGTAGGTTCACGGACTCCCAGGCTGCCTGCATTCTTTGCGGCCTGGAGGAGTCCGTGTTTCACGTTTATATGGAGTGTGAGAGGTTGCAGCCCCTCTTTCACTACTTGAAGGGGCTGCTCCTCGATTTTTGGTTGCACTTCAGTCCCACGCTCTTGATCTACGGTCACCCGGTGCGGAGGGGAGCGGACAGGTTGGAGGACCTCCTTGTGGGCTGCTCCTGGGCCTGGCTAAAAGAGCCATCAATTGGTCCAGGCAGCGGGCGATCGAGGGGGTCATCCAGCCGGATTGCCTGCCTCTCTTCCGCGGCCATGTTCGCGCCCGGGTGGCCCTGGAGATGGTGCACGCGGTGTCCGCCGGCGCGCTTGGGTTTTTCCGCGACCGGTCGGCGCCGCGGCGACTGGAGTGCATTATCAACCCGGCAAACCTAATTTTAATTTGATTTGTTAAGTTTTAGTTGAACATTTGTTTATTTACAGTCCAATTGGTTTTTTTTTGTGTCCAAATAAAAGAGTGCCCTCCTGTTCAGACCTCATTCTCAGCATTGCTGGCTGTGCAGCTGCCTTAGTCAGCAGGAGGAGAAGGAGCAGCCAAACCAGGAGAGTGGAAAGTGGTGGTCTCCTGACCAGGAAGAGGAGGAGAAGGAGAAACCACAGACCACCACTACCACAACAACAACTACAACAACAACTACTGAGGTGCCTGGGGAGAGAGGACAGAGGAGAGGAGAGGGAAAAAGGAGGCCAACACCGACCAGAGGAGAGGCCTTTCCACCACTGCCTCCCCAAATTGGCCTCCATTCCAGGAGAGGGAGAGAGGGGAGAGAAGCAACAACCAACACCCACCATCAACTGCTTGGCAGGAGGGAAGGATAACATCTTCACTGAACATCTGCAGGTGGGTGTTATTTGGTGCACTCTCCAAAGGACTTTGTACTGTAGGTGGGGGGAGGAAAGAAGACCGGAACACCAAGGGGTGTCTGTGTGTGTTTTTGGCTCTTGTAGAACACTAGGCCACACACTCCACTATCAAACACCCCCTTCTATTGCCTGGCCTGGGACAGCTGGAGCTGCCTAGGTGAAGTGGTTAATTTCCATTAAACATCGTTAAGACCTGGCGCAGGACTGAGTCTGGGCATCTCCAGCTTTCCCAGGTGAAGACATCTTCTCCCCCTGCCAGAAGACCACCAACAGAGACTTTGTTTATTCCATCGGAGAGTGCACCCTGCCGACATCCACCCACCCGCCATACTGAGTTGCAACCCTGCCTTTGCGGCCTCCCTCCTTCCCACCCCCCCTCTCTCTCTCTCTTTGTCTCTCTCTGCTCTCTCTCTCTCAAGAGGCACCTCTATTAATCTTTTTTGTTGATTGCCACTTGAGCAGAGGGGAGAAGGCCCCTCTCCCAATTCCAATCAATAAGGGGGAGAGGTGTGCCTTCAATTTAACAGCTCCCTCTGCTCAAGGGAGGACTTTAAAATAACCCAAGGCCATTAACACCTTCAGGCCTGTGACTTGGGGTGAGTGTAGATCTTTTTAAAAAAACCACCCCATAATGGCGTCTGCTTCATCGCCGGTGGCGGGGCCAGCTAGGTCTTATGCGGTGGTGGCAGCCACAGCCACGGCTGCTCCCGCTGCTTCTGCCACCCCATCACCTTTCTCACTAATAACCAAAAAGCTTGGGGTAAAGAGCTACACCCACCCCACAATGACAATTGAGGTGTGTGTAAAGGTTATGGCTGGGGTTGTCGGCCCTTCAGCCATCCTCGCCGCCTCAAAAATGTACGGGAAGGCTGTGTTCTTCCTGGGGTCGGAGCGGGCGGTGTCCCTGGCCGTCGCCAAGGGGCTCACCGTGGGCGGGACCTTCCTGCCGGTGGACCCCCTTGAGGCCACCGCGCAGAGGGTGGTTATTTCTAACGTCCGGCCCTTTGTTCCTGGTGAGCTCCTCCTTCCCCACTTACGCCAACTCGGGGAGGTGAGGTCGGGGATCACACCCATCCCGCTCGGCTTCCGGGAAGCCAGCCTTCGCCACGTCTTCTCCTTCCGGCGCCAGCTCTTTATTCAGCTGGCGTGGGAGGAGGACACCGACGGGGCTTTCGTCGTCCTCCACGAGGGGACCGCCTATCACGTCTTCTGGACGTCGGATGGTGTGCGGTGCCACGCCTGCAAGGAGGTGGGGCACATCAGAAAAAACTGCCCCGCCTCCAAGGCCGCCAGGTCAACTAGTGCGGCCGAGGCTGGCGCCGCTGCCGCTCCTCCCCCCGGGTCTGTCGGCGCATCCCGAGCAACCGATGCCACCAAGGCCTCTGGCGGGGGGGAGGGAGCGCGTCCGGGCGGAAGGAAGGCGCGGCAAAAATCGAAACACCTCAGGGCGGGTCCCCCCGTGGAGGGCTGGCCCTTAAACTTAGAGCTCCTGACACCCGTGCTCCTCGCGGAGTTGATTGGGGTAGACGCGAGTGGGAGGGGCCTCATGCCCGAGCCTGTGGCCGCAACTGCCATAGCGGTAACGCCAATACCTGCGGCCGGGCTCGGGCCCGAGGAACCCGACAAACCTGCTCCGCCAGAGGGAGCAGAGGAGGAGGCCTCTGCAGACATGGAGGTCTCCCTCGCTCCCTCCATGCTAAAAAGAAGGCGCGACCCCCTGGAAGAGGAGGAGGACCGGGAGGAGGAAGGTCCCTCCGAGCAGGGTGAGGCGTCGCCCGCCACGGGTATTGCGCCCCCCCGCCCCGCTGTCATCATCACCAGTGATCGGCAGGGGTCGCCTGTCTCTCGGGAGGCTGAGGCAGATGTGTCTGTCCGGCACGTGCCTCCTGGGGATGGGGATGAGACCCTACCCGTAGTGGGGGTCGCGGATCAACCCGCGGAAATTGACATTTTATCAGTGCCGTTACCCCTCGCCGGGTCGGGCGGCCTGGGGTCTGGGTCGGGCGAGTTTGAAGAAAATGAGCTCACCCAGTGCGACCCGGACTTCTCCCAGGGGCTGCTCGACCTGGCCGAGGTTTTAATGCAAGACACCCCACCCGCTGGGTCGGTGGTTGGTGGCGGGGAGGAGGATGGCCCCCTGGCTGCGTCTCTGGTGCCGGACGTACTGGAGGAGCTGGGAATTGTTCTCTCCCCGGTTTCTCCGGTCATTCCGGCATCTGGGGTGGAGGGGAGCTCTGAACCGCCGCCGTCCTCTGGCCCGGCGCCCCTAGAGGAGCCCAGTGAGGAATCCTCTGCCGCCGATCCTGGGGGTGGGATCTGGGCGGAGGTGGGGCCGGCTGGTGCAGCCAAGCCGTTCGCTGCGCACTGCACGACGGACGGGTCGGCCGCTGGTGACGAGCCCCTGGAGGAGGATGGGAACTCGGTGATGGGCACGGAGGACGATTTGGACTCCACCGTCGACGAGGCGCTGGATGAACTCGTGCCCCTCGCTGAGTCTCTCCTCGTTCTCGTAAGGGAACTCCGGGACTTTATGGCCACGCGCCAGGGTCGGCACAATAAGATCCAGCTGGCCCTCGACAGGTGGTCGGAGCTGGCGCTGCTCATCGTGTCCGTCCGTGCCGCCGTTAAAATCATGGGCGCGGACGAGGGAGTGGACCCGCTTGAGCTGCGTCGGCTCAGAACGTTTCTCACTGGGCTGCTGAGGAAGTGGCGGCTGACCAGCGGCTGCGCTCCCTCCTCCCGTTAGGTGTAGGTAGAGGTTGCACTATGCTTCTGACATGAAGGTAACCATAGCCAGCCTCAACATCAGCGGCAGCAGGGAGGCGCGCCGCAGATTCAATAACTTCTCGGTCCTTCGGGACGGGAAGTATGCGGTGTGCTTCCTGCAAGAAACCCGCACCGTTACGGGAGATGAAGCCACGTGGCTCCTGGAGTGGCAAGGAGGGGTCAGCATGAGTCACCTCTCCAACAATTCCAGCGGGGTGGCTATCTTGCTGGCCCCGCATTTTCAGCCGGAGATCTTGGGGGTCAAGGAGCACGTGCCGGGCCACTTGCTCCAGGTCACTGTTCGCCTGTGGAGCGTGCAGCTCCATCTAGTGAACATGTACGCCCCTCAGACCGGTGTGCAGCAAGTGCGCTTCTTCGAAGAAGTGTCTGCTCTTTCGGGCTCTGTCGACGCGGGCGAGTGCGTCATCCTCGGGGGGGGATATTAACTGCAACCTCGAGCCGAGGGACCGTTCAGGTCCCCCGCGAAGCCCGGCGGCGATGGAGAAGTTGAGGGACCTGATCGGGTCCTTCGACTTGGTGGACGTCTGGCGAAATCTCCACCCCGACTCCAGCGCCTTCACTAGCGTGAGGTCTGGGGGAGGAAGGTCCAGAATCGACCGCCTCTACATTTCCCGGGCGTACGTCTCCTGCATTCCGGCAGCTTCCATGCGGCCGGTGCCGTGCACGGACCACCACCTTGTGTGGGCGGAGCTCGCTCCGCTGTGCGCACGGAGTGGGTCCGCGTACTGGCATTTTAACAACCTGCTGCTGGAGGACGCGCGGTTCCGGGATTCGTTTCGTCGGTTCTGGGCCGACTGGAGAAGGAAGCGGGGCGGCTTCCCCTCCTTGAGGCTATGGTGGGACGTGGGCAAGGCACACGTCTGTCCCTTCTGTCAGGAGTACGCGAAGGGGTCGACCAAGAGGCGGGAAGCCCAGGTCGGGCGGTTGGAGAAGGAGGTGCTCGACCTGGAGTCCCGTCTCGGTCAGGTCGTCGAGGACCCGGCACTGTGGAAGGTGTACGAAGAGAAGAAGGGCAATCTGAAAGACCTGCAGCTCGTCGGGTCCCGAGGCACGTACGTGAGGTCGCGGATCCAGCTCCTGCGGGACCTGGACCACGGCTCCTCCTTCTTCTACTCACTGGAAAAAAGACGGGGGGTCCGTAAGCAGCTCTTGGGGCTGCTGGCCGACGACGGATCTCTGGTCTCAGATCCGGAGGGAATCAGCACGGAGACCCGCGCCTATTACGGGGCTCTGTTCTCTCCGGATCCGTCCAGCGAGGATGCGCGCAGAGTTTTGTGGGAGGACCTGCCGAAGGTCAGCCTGGAGGGCGCCGAAACATTGGATGCTCCGCTAAGCCTGGCGGAGCTGACCAGCGCCCTCTGCCAGCTCTCCAGGGGAAAGTCCCCGGGGCTGGACGGGCTGACCGTGGAGTTCCACAGGTCGTTCTGGGACGTCTTGGGAGGCGTTGGGTATGTACCTTTAAGGGAATAACTGGTCTCAGACTGCAGTACTGGCAGTGACCACCCCTGTATAAAAGGCCCGAGCAGGCTTCTGCAGTTTCAGTTTCCAGTTTGTCTCCATTCAGTAAAGACTTGTTATAATCAACTCCTGCAGTCCGTGTCTCAAGTATACACGGACATACTACTGACGACGAGTTAGAAATGAACTTACCTGCAATTCGGCAGCACCTCAAGGGGATCCATTCCTCAGACGAAGGTCGAAGCCAGAAGAAAGAAAAAAATAACAATCCAAAGAAACTCAAAAAATGGCCGTCGACCGTGGGCAACCGCCCTCCAAATCATCGAATTCAAAAGTTGCAGGAGAGACTGTCGAGGGCCAGGCTTGGTCTCCAGTCTGTGGTTTCCCCAGCTGGTCGGGCTGGTGGCAGGTAGTGCACTGATTCTTCCTGGGCTGCGGCGGGCAGGGGCTCGATTGGATGGCTCTGCAACGGGGCCGGGCAGCGAGTCGGGAAGCAAGGAGAGAGAGAGAGGGTGGAGCACACAGGGCACGGCCGGTGCTTCGAAGCCGGGCAGCGTTCGGACCTAAGAAGAGGGAGGGAAGTGTCCCAGAGGGTCCGCTCCACGACGGGAACCTTTCTTCAATTAACGGCTCAAATATTGAAGCGCGATAGAAAAATAAAAATACCGCGGAGCGCGGCGTTGGCAGCAGCGATCGGGGAGGCACGAAGACCATAGGGTGTCGCCATTACAGGATAGTAAAATAAATATAATCGCCAGCAACAGCATTGGCAGCAGCTGCAGCGGCGGGAAAGCACGGGAGGCGCCATCTTAACTTGGCGGGGAAGAAGGAAAAGCGCGGGAGGCGCCATTTTGACCCATCGGAGATGAAGGCAAAGCGCGGGAGGCGCCATCTTAGATTTTCAAGATACCAAAGACTAGCGATATCACTGCCTTCGATAATGCAATAGAAGACTGGACCACGTATGTGGAAAGAGTCGAGGTATATTGCGAGGCAAACGAAATAGCCGATGAGAAAAAGGCATCGGTATTGCTAAATTTAATGGGCGCAAGAACGTACGGCTTATTGCGGGACCTGATTACTCCAGCCAAACCGAAGGCGAAGAGTTTTAACGAAATTGTTGCGATCCTACAGGAACACCTAAATCCTACACCGCTGCTGATAGCAGAAAGATTTAAATTCCACAGGAGAAATCAGCATAAAAATGAGAGCAATGCTGATTACCTTATGGAACTACGCAAGCTATCAAAGCACTGCCAGTTCGGAGCAGGACTGGCAGATACCTTACGGGACAAATTTGTCTGTGGACTCCTGAGTGAAGGAACCCAGAAGAGGTCACTCTCAGAGAAAGAGCTGACGCTAGATAAGGCTTTCAGCGTGGCAGTATCGTATGAAGCAGCAGCAGGGGGAGCTGCAGAAATACAACAAAAGCCATAGGAATACGGCACCCACGAAATGACACGGGGATTTGCAAAATGTTATCGCTGCGGCAGAACAAACCATGACCAGAAGGACTGCTGGTCCAAGGACAAAAAATGCAGGCAATGCGGAAAGATGGGACACATTGCATGAGTTTGCAGGTCTGGGAAGAAGACCAACGACAACAAAAAGGCTACTAAGGAACCGTACAGGAAAGTATAAAAGATGACAGACAGTAGTTCCGAAGACCAGATGAGCGATAGTGAATCCGGGAAGAAGAGACTAAGCTGTCTCAAACTTCACAACGTAATCACAAAAGAGGATCACAGAACCATTTGGGTCACCCTCATGATAGCAGGGTCCCAAGTCAAAATGGAATTGGATACAGGATCAGCTCTAACCATCATGAATCGACGAGACTACGAGCGGCTATTCTCACACATACCCTTGAGAGAGACATCCATTGTCTTGAGGACATATACGGGGCAAAAAGTATACCCCAGGGGCAAAATAAGGGTGCCTGTCGAATACAACGGCAAGAAAATACGGAAGTTGTATCTCTACATTCTGCAAGATGGTGGACCACCGTTATTGGGACGTGAATGGACCAGAAAGATAAGTTTAGACCGGCACTCCATTCAGGCACTGACGGTGGCTGGTAAAAAGGATGACGACGTCACTCCTGGACAATTGTCAACAATCTTAGCTGACGCCAAAGAGGTATTTCAACAAGAACTGGGCACTCTTAAAGGCGTAACCGCCTCGATAAAAATAGAGGAGAATGCAATTCCCAAGTTTTTCAAAGCAAGACCGGTACCATATGCCATTCGCCCAGCCGTCGAGGCAGAGCTGGAGAATCTGGAGAATGCAGGCGTGTTATCTAAGGTAGATTGGAGCGAGTGGGCGACACCCATCATTCCTGTCATGAAGAAAACGTTAAACAATAAGTCTGAGGAGCCAAGGAAGGTTCGCATCTGTGGGGGTTTCAAGGTGATGGTGAACCCAGTCCTTCACACAGTACAATATCCTTTTCCAAGGATAGAAGATATCTTCGCCTCACTATCTGGAGGGAAGCGTTTTACAAAAATTGACCTAGCACAAGCATATTTGCTGATGGAGGTTGAAGAATCCTCTAGGAAGTATCTCACGATAAACACTCACAAACGTATTTACCAGTACAATCGACTGGTATTCGGAGTAGCATCAGCTCCGGCGATATGGCAAAGAGTGATGGAACAAGTCCTGCAAGGGATTCCGGGGACTCAGTGTTACTTGGACGACATCCTAGTGACAGGTGAAGATGACAGTGAACACCTTGCCAACCTAGAGCAGGTGCTCTCTAGACTACGTGAACATGGGCTACGAGACAATAACCCCAAGTGCGAGTTTTTTAAGAAACAGATATCGTATTGTGGCCATGTGATTGATGAAGAGGGGTTGCATAAGTCCCCTGACAAAATTGAAGCGGTAGTTAAGGCTCCAGCGCCTGAAAATGTGTCGCAACTGAGGTCATTCCTCGGACTGGTGAATTACGACCATAAGTTTTTGCCGAATTTATCCACAATTCTGCATCCACAAAACACCCCACCACAAGCCCCTCTACATCCATGGGAGTGGCCCTCATCTCCATGGCAAAGGGTGTACATTGATTTTGCTGGTCCCTTTATGGACTCGATGTTTTTAATTGCGGTGGATGCACATTCAAAGTGGCCAGAGGTAATAAAAATGTCCTCAACCACCACAGAAAAAACTATCACAGTCTTACGAGCCATATTCGCCAGGAATGGGCTGCCTGAACAGATTTGCTCTGACAATGGACCAGTTTGTGTCTGAAGAGTTCCAGAGGTTCTTAAAGAACAATGGTGTTAAGCATTACACATCCGCCCCATATCATCCAGCCACTAATGGATTGGCTGAGAGGTTTGTTCAAACATTCAAGAAGGCTATCAAGGCAATGTGTAATGGAGATATACCCCTACAACATAAGGTGGATAACTTCTTGTTTGCCTACCGGAATGCGACACATGCGGTTACCAACCAAACTCCAGCCATGATGTTCTTCAATCAAAGACTACGATGCCGCTTGAATTTGGTTAAGCCAAACGTCAGAAGAGATGTGGAGAACAGGCAGTTTCAGAATATGAATGAAAGGCCGACCAGGAGTTTTAAGATAGGTCAACCAGTTTTGGCCCGGGACTACCGCACAGAGAAATGGCAGCCAGGAACGATCTGTACACGGCAAGGACCTCTAACGTATACCGTAGACGTTGGAGAGAGCATTGTAAGACGCCATGCTGACCAGATTCTAGAGTCACTGGAAAACGTCAACTCCACACCACGACCTGATACACCTGGCGATGAAACCGAAGTACCAATTGCATCTACCGCAGAATCGGTGATATTGGAAGCAGACGAACCAAACAACGACATTGATCCCGACGCAACCTTGCCAGAAGAACCTGATATCCCAAAGAGGCGTTATCCAGACAGAATCAGGAAGCCTCCTCAAAGACTGAACTTATAATGGCTTAACTTTAACCAATGTATCTAGCAACCGTAATTGTAATTGTAATTAGTTATTATTTAGTTGTTAAATGAATGTTATGTACTGTTTATCTAAAAGGGGAGGAATTTTTGCGTATGTACCTTTAAGGGAATAACTGGACTCAGACTGCAGTACCGGCAGTGACCACCCCTGTATAAAAGGCCCTAGCAGGCTTCTGTAGTTGCAGTTTCCAGGTTGTCTCCATTCAGTAAAGACTTGATATAATCAACTCCTGCAGCCCGTGTCTCAATTATACACGGACATAATAGGGGGCAACTACGCGCGGGTCCTGGGGGAAAGTTTGGCGACTGGGGAGATGCCCCTCTCTTGGCGCAGGGCGGTCATTGTCCTGCTGTCTAAGAAGGGCGATCTCCGCCTCCTTAAGAACTGGCGCCCGGTCTCCCTCCTCAGCACGGACTATAAAATCTTTGCCAGGGCCATGTCTGCTCGCCTTGGCACCGTGCTGGCCCACATGATCCACCCCGACCAGTCCTACACGGTCCCGGGCCGGACCATCCACGATAACATACATCTGATCCGGGACTGGTCCACCACTCCCAGAGGGCTGGTCTGTCGGTCGCCTTCCTTTCCCTGGATCAGGAGAAGGCGTTCAACAGGGTGGATCACGAGTATCTCTTCGGGACTCTGCGCGCATTCGGGTTCGGGACACATTTCGTCGCCCGGATCCGACTTCTGTACGCCGCCGCAGAGTGTCTGATTAAAGTTAACGGGTCCTTGACGGTGCCCCTTCGCTTCGGGAGGGGGATGCCCAATGTCCGGTCAGTTATACGCCGTTTGCGTGGAGCCTTTCCTGCGCCTCTTGCGGAAGAGGTTGACGGGACTGGCTCTGCAAGGGCCGGGCGTGGAGGTTGTACTCTTGGCTTACGCCGAAGACGTGCTCCTCACGGTCACGGGTCCCGCTGACTTGCGGAGGATGCGGGAATGCCAGCAGATTTACTCGGACACATCCTCCGCCAAGATCAACTGGGAGAAATGTTCCAGACTCCTGGTGGGTCAGTGGCGGGTGGACTGCGTGCCGGAGGAGTTCAGGCCTTTCGCCTGGAGCACCACGCACCTCTTCTATTTTGGAGTCTACCTTAGCCCTGCCGAGGATGCCTGGCCGGCGAACTGGCAAGAGCTGGAGGCCAAAGTCACTGCTCGCCTAGGACGCTGGACAGGACTGCTCCGAGTGTTGTCCTACAGGGGTCGAGTGCTGGTCATAAACCAGCTGGTGGCCACCATGTTGTGGTACCGGTTGGTCACTTTGATCCCTCCCCCTGCGTTTGTCGCCAAGATGCAGAAGAAGCTCATCGACTTCTTCTGGGACTAAAGGAAGCACTGGGTCTCTGCCGCGGTTCTGAGTCTCCTGCTTAGGGAGGGCGGTCAGGCGCTGGTGTGCCTTCGCACCCAGGCTGCGACTTTCCATCTTCAGACGCTGCAGAGATACCTGTACGTTGAGAATCCTCCGAGATGGTGTGCGCTGGCGACGTATTTCTTCCGCCAGCTGCACGGCCTCAATTACGACACGCAGCTCCTGTTTGTGAAAGTGGGCTGCAGGCATGCCGGCCTGCGGGAGCTGCCTGTCTTCTACCAGGAACTACTATGGGTTTGGAACTACGTTGCTTCCAGGCGGAGCTCTCCCCCGTCAGGAGCGGCGGAGCTCTCCCCCGTCAGGAGCGGCGGCTCTCCTTCGGGAGCCGCTGCTCAGGAATCCACACCTCCACGACCGCGGGTTCGGGCGGCTGGCGGTGGGCAGGGCTGTGCCTGGCAAGGTGACCAGAGTCAGGGACCTGCTCGATGGCGGAGGAGTGGGCTGGATGGCGCCGGAGGAGCTGGCGCGGCGCCTGTCCTGGGCTAACGTCCAGCTCGCGGTCGAAGCCATCAAGTCGGTGAAAGTGGCACTGGGCCCCGACTCCACTAGGTGTATCAAGGCGGCTCAAGCACGTGGGGCGATCCCGTCCAAGCTTACCCCCGTTCGGATGGAATTCCTCATCAGCGCCCGGCCCCGAAACTCCCCTTGGGAACCGGCGACTCACAACTTGAGCCATCTCGAGCAAATACCTTCCGTGCCTTTTCATTCCGTGCAGAGGTGCTTCCTGTACGGGCTGCTCCTGCACACTCTCCACTTTGCCATCTTTGTCTGCCGTCCGGACACGCCTTGGTGTGGCGTCTTGCCAACCGGCGGAGGTGGAGGTCCCCAATGGAGGGCTATGCGGGAGTCCTCCCTTGTTCCATCGGGGACTTGGCCTGGAGGGTGTTGCACGGAGCGGTCTCGTGCAATATGGTTTTAAGTAGGTTCACAGACTCCGAGGCCGCCTGCATTTTTTGCGGCCTGGAGGAGTCCTTGTTTCACGTTTATGTCGAGTGTGAGAGGTTGCAGCCCCTCTTTCACTACATGAAGGGGCTGCTCCTCGATTTTTGGTTGTACTTCAGTCCCACGCTGTTGATCTGCGGTCACCCGGTGCGGAGGGAAGCAGGCAGGTTGAAGGACCTCCTTGTAGGCCTGCTCCTGGGTCTGGCTAAAAGCGCCATCAATTGGTCCAGGCAGGGGGCGGTCGAGGGAGTTGTCCAGCCGGATTGCCTGCCTCTCTTCCGCGGCCATGTTCATGCCCGGGTGGCCCTGGAGATGGAGTACGTGGTGTCCGCCGGCACGCTTGAGTATTTCCACGACCGGTGGGCACCGCGGGGACTGGAGTGCATCATCAACCTGGAAAACCAAATTTTTATTTGATTTGTTAAGTTTTAGTTGAACATTTGTTTATTTACAGTCCAATTTGTTTTATGTTTTTGTTGGGTCCAAACAAAAGACTGCCCTCCTGTTGAGACCTCATTCTCAGCATTGCTGGCTGTGCAGCTGCCTCACTCAGCAGGAGGAGAAGGAGCAGCCAAACCAGGAGAGTGGAGAGTGGTAAGTGGTGGTCTCCTGACCAGGAAGAGGAGGACAACGATAGGCCACCACCTCCACCATCATCATCACAACAACAGAGGTGCCTGGAGGGAGAGGACAGAGGAGGAGAAGGAGAAAGGAGGCCAGCAACATCATCAACCAGGAGAGAGGCCTTTCCTATCACTGCCTCCCCAAATTGACCTCCACTTCAGGAGAGGGAGAGAGGGGAGAGAAACCACCATCAACAGAAAACAACCAACTGTTTGGAAGGAGGGAAGGAGAACATCGTTCTGAACATCTACAGGTGGGTGTTATTTGGGGCACTCTCCCAAAGACTTTGTATTTTAGGTGGGGGGAGAAAAGAAGAAACAAGGCCGGATCATGAAGGGGTGTCTGTGTGTGTGTGTGGCTCTTGTTAAAAACTAGGCCACACACACCACTAATAAGCAGCCCTTCTATTGCCTGATCTGGGACAGCTGGAGCTGCCTAGGTGAAGTCCAATTACATCGTTAAGACCTGGTGTGGGACTGAGCCTGGGGAATATCCAGCTTTCCCAGGTGAAGACATCTTCTCCCCCTGCTAGAAGACCACCATCATCAAAGACTTTAAATTCCAATCGGAGAGTGCACCCCTGCCAAGACCCACCCACCCACCTTCCTGAGTGGCAACCCTGCCCTTGCGGCCTCCCTCCTTCCCACCCCCCCTCTCTCTCTCTCTTTGTCTCTCTCTGCCTATTTCTCTGAGGCACCTCAATTTCATCTCTTTTTATTAATTGCCTATTGAGCAGAGGGGAGAAGGCCCCTCTCCCAATTTCAATCAATAAGGGGAGAGGTGTGCCTTCAATCTAAACAGCTCCCTCTGCTCAATAGGGGACCAAAAATACCTGAGGCCATTAACACCTTCAGGCCTGTGACTTGGGGTGAGTGTAGCCCTTATAAAAACACCCCATAATGGCGACTGCATCTTCGCCAGTGGCGGGGCCAGCCAGGACTTATGCGGGAGTGGCAGCCGCAGCCACAGCTGCTCCCGTTGCTTCTGCTGCCTCGTCACCTTTTAAACTTATGACAAAAAAGCTTGGGGTGAAGAGCTACACTCACCCCACTATGACCATTGAGGCCTGCGTTAAAGCCATGGCTGGGGTTGTCGGCCCCTCAGCCATCGTCGCGGCCTCAAAAATGTACGGGAAGGCTGTGTTCTTCCTGGGGTCGGAGCGGGCGGTGTCCCTGGCCGTCACCAATGGGCTCACCGTGGGCGGGACCTTCCTGCCGGTGGATCCTCTTGAGGCCACCGCGCAGAGGATCGTCATCTCGAACTTCCCGCCCTATGTTCCTGGTGAGCTCCTCCTCCCCTATTTATGCCAGCTTGGGGAGGTGCGGTCGGGGATCACGCCCATCCCGCTCGGCTTCCGGGGAGCCAGCCTTCGCCACGTCTTCTCCTTCCGGCGCCAGCTGTTTATCCAGCTGGCGCGGGAGGAGGACACCGACGGGGCGTTCGTCATCCACCACGAGGGGACCGCCTATCTCGTCTTCTGGACGTCGGACGGTGTGCGGTGCCATGCCTGCAAGGAGGTGGGGCAGATTCGGAAAAACTGCCCCGCCTCCAAGGCCGCCAGATCATCTAGTGCAGCCGAGGCTGGCGCCGCTGCCGCTTCTCCCCCCGGATCTGCCCGCGCATCGCGAACCGCTGATGCGCGGTCGACGTCGGAGGCTGATGCCACCAAGGCCTCCGGCGGGGGGGAGAGAGCGCGTCCAGCCGGAAGGAAGGCGCAGCAAAAATCCAAACGCCTTAGGGCGGGTCCCCCCGTGGAGGGCCGGCCCTTGCCCCTTAAGCCCCTTACACCCGCGCTCTTTGCGGAGTTAATCGGGTCGGATAGGAGTGGGAGGGGCCTCGTGCCCAAGCCTGTGGCCGCAACCGCCGTAGCGGAAACGCCAATACCTGCCGCCGGGCTCGGGCCCGAGGAACCCAACAAACCTGCTCTGCCGGAGGGAGCAGACGAGGAGGCCCCTGCAGACATGGAGGTCTCCCTCGCTCCCTCCGCGCTGAAAAGAAGGCGTGAACCCCTGGAAGAGGAGGAGGACCGGGAGGAGGATGGTCCCTCCGAGCAGGGGGAGTTGTCGCCCGCCACGGGTATTGCGACCCCCCCCGCTGTCATTACCACCGGCGATCGGCAGGGGTCGCCTGTCGCTCGGGAGGCTGAGGCAGATGTCTCTGTCCGCCACGTGCCTCCCGGGGATGGGGATGAGACCCTGCCCGTGGGGGTGGGCGCGGGACAACCCGCGGCGGTGATTGACATTTTATCGGTGCCGTTACCCCTCACCGGGTCAGGCGGCCTGGGGTCTGGGTCGGGCGATGCGAGGAAAATGAGCTCACCCAAAGCGACCCGGACATCTCCCAGGGGCTGCTTGTCCCGGTGGAAGTTTTAATTGAAAACACCCCATCAGCTGGGTCGGAGGTTGGTGGCGGGGAGGAGGATGGCCCCCTGGCTGCGTCTCTGGTGCCGGACATACTGGAGGAGCTGGGAATTGTTCTCTCCCCGGTTTCTCCGGTCGTTCTGGCGTCTGAGGCGGGGGTGGACTCCAAACCGCCACCGTCTTCTGGCCCGGCGCCCCTAGAGGAGCCCAGGGAGGAATCCTCTGCCGCCGATCCTGGGGGTGGGATCCGGGCGGAGGCGGGGCCGGCTGGTGCGGCCGAGCCGTTCGCAGCGCACTGCGCGACGGACGGGTCGGCCGCTGGTGAAGACCCCCTGGATCAGGATGGGGACTCGGTGATGGGCACTGAGGACGATTTGGACTCCACCGTCTACGAGGCGCTGGATGACCTCGTGCCTCTCGCTGAGTCTCTCATCATTCCCGCAAGGGAACTCCGGGACTTTATGGCCACATGCCAGGGTCGGCACAATAAGATATGGCTGGCCCTCGACAGGTGGTCGGAGCTGGCGCTGCTCATCGTGTCTGTCTGCGCCGCCGTTAAAATCATGGGCGCGGACAAGGGCGTGGACCCGCTCGAGCTGCGTTGGCTCAGAACATTTCTCACTGTGCTGCTGAGGAAGTGGCGGTTGACCAGCGGCTGAGCTCCCTCCCCCCGTTAGGTGTAGGTAGAGGTTGCACTATGCTTCTGACATGAAGATAACCATAGCCAGCCTCAACATCAACGGCAGCAGGGAGGCGCGCCGCAGATTCAATAACTTCTCGGTCCTTCGGGACGGGAAGTATGCGGTGTGCTTCCTGCAAGAAACCCACACCGTTCCGGGAGACGAAGCCACATGGCTCCTGGAGTGGCAAGGAGGGGTCAGCATGAGTCACCTCTCCAACAATTCCAGCAGGGTGGCTATCTTGCTGGCCCCGCATTTTCATCCGGAGATCTTGGGTTCAAGGAGCACGTGCCGGGCCGCTTGCTCCAGGTCACTGTTCACCTGGGGGGCATGCCGCTCCATCTAGTGAACGTGTACGCCCCTCAGACCGGTGCGCAGCAAGTGCGCTTCTTCGAAGAAGTGTCCGCTCTTTTGGGCTCCGTCGACGCGGGTGAGTGCGTCATCCTCGGGGGGGATTTTAACTGCACCCTCGAGGCGAGGGACCGTTCGGGTCCCCCGCGAAGCCCGGCGGCGATGGAGAAGTTGAGGGACCTGGTCGGGTCCTTCGACTTGGTGAAAGTCTGGTGAAATCTCCACCCTGACTCCAGCGCCTTCACTAGTGTGAGGCCTGGGGGAGGAAGGTCCAGAATCGACCGCCTCTACATTTCCCGGGCGTACATCTCCTGCGTTCCAGCGGCTTCCATGCGGCCAGTGCCATGCACGGTCCTCCACCTGGTGTGGGCGGAGCTCGCTCCGCTGTGCGCGCGGGGTGCGCCCGTGTACTGGCAATTTAACAACCTGCTGCTGGAGGACGCGCGGTTCCGGGATTCGTTTCGTCGATTCTGGGCTGACTGGAGAAGGAAGCTGGGGGGCTTCACCTCCTTGAGGCTATGGTGGGACGTGGGCAAGGCTCACGTCTGTCTCTTCTGTCAGGAGTACGCGAAGGGGTCGACCAAGAAGCGGGAGGCCCGGGTCGGGCGGTTGGAGAAGGAGATGCTCGACCTGGAGTCCCGTCTCGGTCAGGTCGTCGAGGACCCGGCCCTGCGGAAGGTGTATGAAGAGAAGAAGGGCGCGCTGAAGGACCTGCAGCTCGTCGGGTCCCGAGGCGCGTGCGTGAGTTCGCGGATCCAGCTCCTGCGGGACCTGGACCTCGGCTCCCCCTTCTTCTACTCGCTGGAAAAAAGACGGGGGGTCCGTAAGCAGCTCTTGGGGCTGCTGGCCGACGACGGATCTCTGGTCTCGGATCCGGAGGGAATCAGCGCGGAGACCCGTACCTATTACGGGGCTCTGTTCTCTCCGGATCCGTCCAGCGAGGATGCGTGCAGAGTTTTGTGGGAGGGCCTGCTGAAGGTCAGCCCGGAGGGCGCCGAAAAATTGGACGCTCCGCTAAGCCTGGCGCAGCTGACCGGTGCCCTCTGCCAGCTCCCCAGTGGAAAGTCCCCGGGGCTGGATGGGCTGACCTTGGAGTTCCACAGGGCGTTCTGGGACATCTTGGGGGGCGACTACACGCGGGTCCTGGGGGAATGTTTGGCGACCGGGGAGATGCCCCTCTCTTGGCGCAGGGCGGTTATTGTCCTGCTGCCTAAGAAGGGCGATCTCCGCCTCCTTAAGAACTGGCGCCCGGTCATCTTCCTCAGCATAGACTATAAAATCTTTGCCAGGGCCATGTCTGCTCGCTTTGGCACCGTGCTGGCCCACATGATCCACCCCGACCAGTCCTACATGGTCCCGGGCCGGACCATCCACGATAACATCCATCTGGTCTGGGACCTGGTCCACCACTCCCAGAGGGCTGGTCTGTTGGTCGCCTTCCTTTCCCTGGATCAGGAGAAGGCGTTCAACAGGGTGGATCATGAGTATCTCTTCGGGACGCTGCGCGCATTCGGGTTCGGGACACATTTCGTCACCCGATTCCGACTTCTGTACGCCGCCGCGGAGTGTCTGATTAAAGATAACGGGTCCTTGACGGCGCCCCTTCGCTTCGGGAGGGGGGTGCGTCAGGGATGCCCCATGTCCGGTCAGTTATACGCCGTTCACGTGGAGTCTTTCCTGCGCCTCTTGCGGAAGAGGTTGACGGGACTGGCTCTGCAAGGGCCGGGCGTGGAGGTGGTCCTCTCAGCTTACGCCGATGACGTGCTCCTCATGGTCACGGATCCCGCTGACTTGCGGAGGATGCGGGAATGCCAGCAGATTTACTCGGACGCATCCTCCGCCAAGATCAACTGGGAGAAATGTTCCGGACTCCTGGTGGGTCAGTGGCGGGTGGACTCCCTGCCGGAGGAGTTCAGGCCTTTTGCCTGGAGCACCACGCACCTCCCCTATTTGGGAGTCTACCTTAGCCCTGCCGAGGACGCCTGGCCGGCGAACTGGCAAGAGCTGGAGGCCAACGTCACCGCTCGCCTAGGACGCTGGACAGGACTGCTCCGAGTGTTGTCCTACAGGGGTCAAGCGCTGGTCATAAACCAGCTGGTGGCCGCCATGTTGTGGTACCTGTTGGTCACTTTGATCCCTCCCCCTGCGTTTGTCGCCAAGATGCAGAAGAAGCTCATCGACTTCTTCTGGAACAAAAGGAAGCACTGGGTCTCTGCCGTGGTTCTGAGTCTCCCGCTTAGGGAGGGCGGTCAGGCGCTGGTGTGTCTCCGCACCCAGGCTGCGACTTTCCGTCTTCAGACGCTGCAGAGATACCTGTACGCCGAGAATCCTCCGAGATGGTGTGCGCTGGTGACGTATTTCTTCCGCCAGCTGCACGGCCTCAATTACGACATGCAGCTCCTGTTTGTGAAAGTGGGCTGCAGGCGTGCCGGCCTGCGGGAGCTGCCTGTCTTCTACCAGGAACTGCTATGGGTTTGGAACTATGTCACTTCCAGGCAGAGTTCTCCCCCATCAGGAGCAGCGGCTCTCCTTCGGGAGCCGTTGCTCAGGAATCCGCACCTCCACGACCGCGGGTTCGGGCGGCTGGCAGAGGGCAGGGCTGTGCCTAGCAAGTTGACCAGAGTCGTGGACCTGCTCGATGGCGGAGGAGCGGGCTGGATGGCGCCGGAGGAGCTGGCGCGGCGCCTGTCCTGGGCTAACGTCCAGCTCGCGGTCGAAGCCATCGAGTCGGTGTAAGTGGCACTGGGCCCTGACTCCACTAGGTGTATCGAGGCGGCTCAAGCACGTGGGGCGATCCCGTCCGAGCTTACCCCCGTTCGGACGGAATTCCTCTTCGGCGCCTGGCCCCGAAACTCCCCTCGGGAACCGGTGCCTCACAACTTGAGCCGTCTCGAGGAAATACCCTCCGTGCCTTTTCATTCCGCGCGGAGGTGTTTCCTGTATGGGCTGCTCCTGCACACTCTCCACTTTGCCATCTTCGTCTGCCGTCCGGACACGCCTTGGCGTGGCGTCTTGCCGACCGGCGGAGGCGGAGGTCCCCAATGGAGGGCTCTCTATGCGGGAGTCCTCCCTTGTTCCATCGGGGACTTGGCCTGGAGGGTGTTGCACGGAGCGGTCCCGTGCAATATGGTTTTAAGTAGGTTCACGGAATTCCAGGCCGCCTGCATTTTTTGCGGCCTGGAGGAGTCCGTGTTTCACGTTTTTGTCGAGTGTGAGAGGTTGCAGCCCCTCTTTCACTACTTGAAGGGGCTGCTCCTCGATTTTTGGTTGCACTTCAGTCCCACGCTCTTCACACAGAACACAGAATCACACAGAAACCCCACAGTGCAGATAGAGGCCATTTCGGCCCATCGAGCCTGCACCGACACATATCCCACCCGATCCCCGTAACCCCATGTATTTCATCCCCCTAACACTAAGGGTCAATTTATCACAGCCAATCAACCTAACCCGCACATCTATGGACTGTGGGAGGAAACCGGAGCACCCGGAGGAAACCCACGCAAACACGGGGAGAATGTGCAAACTCCACACAGACAGTCACCCGAGGCCGGATTCGAACCCGGGTCCCTGGCGCTGTGAGGCAACAGTGCTAACCACTACGGTCACCCGGTGCGGAGGGGAGTGGGCAGGTTGGAGGACCTCCTTGCAGGCCTGCTCCTGGGCCTGGCTAAAAGAGCCATCAATTGGTCCAGGCAGCGGGCGGTCGAGGGGTCATCCAGCCGGATTGCCTGCCTCTCTTCCGCGGCCATGTTCGCGCCCGGGTGGCCCTGGAGATGGAGCACGCGGTGTCCACCGGCACGCTTGAGTATTTCTGTGACCGGTGGGTGCCGCGGGGACTGGAGTGCACCATCAACCCAGAAAACCAAATTTTAATTTGATTTGTTAAGTTTTAATTGAACTTTTGTTAATTTACAGTCCAATTTGTTTTGGGGGTTTTTTTGGGTCCAAACAAAAGAGTGCCCTCCTGTTCAGTAAAGTACCTGTTAAACTGTTCTCCCGAAGTCCGTGTATTATTGAGGCACGGACTTTACAATAACAAAGTTGTAAACAAGCTTTGAAATGGGAATTAGTTAAATATTCTAAATCAATGAAAGATTGAAGCAAACCATTGGTAGTTCCAAAAGGTCTACGCTTTGCAATGAACACAATGAGAAGGCCCAGTTTAAAGTGTGAAGAGCTGACACGATAAAACAGAAATACAAACATTAAAAGAGGCATGTGCCTTTGAAACATGACATCAAGAAAAGAAACATCTGCTGGTCAAATAGTTTTATGTTAAACTTGGAAAACAGGAACCATAAGCTTAAATATGCAACCAATTGAGACAGCTAGAAAACAAGTAAACACACAGTTAAAGTGGTTTTGACTTAGATATAGTAAAAACCATACCAACAAGAAGGCTTTGAAGATATAACTTCAATAGAGACACCAAGCATTTGCATTGTTTGTATTGAACATGGAGAATAAGGAAAGAAACAATGGCCCCGATTTTCGGCTTGTGTGGGAAATGGTCGGGTTTCCCCGAATGTGGGGTTTCTGACACACATAAAAAAGTGTCAGCCAGCTCCACGCAATTTTCCCTCAATTGGCCAATTAATTCCCAGCATTGGGGAAGCCTTGCTAATTGTCCAATTCGAGTCAGAAATCCCCACATTATGATGTCATCATTCGTGGTGCTTTCAAGGTCCATAGCAAGCATTGCATCCTCTGAAGGCTTCCAAATGAACCATACAGGATGGCAGAGGAGCCTACAGCAGCTGTGGCCAGTGCCAGACCCCAATCTGCCTTCAAATTCGACGAGGCTTCACTGCAGGCATTATTGGATGTGGTTAGGGCCCACAGGGAGGTCCTCTTCCCTAGGTCAGGGAGGAAGAGGCCTCCCACTGAGACCAATGCTGCATGGATGCAGGTGTCAGCAGATGCCAACTCGCTGGGAGTCACCAGAAGAACCTTGGCATTACATCTCTAACTCCTTCCTTTACTCCCCACAGTACCATCCAGAGCCCCCGTCCTCACTGTGGAGGAGGAAGAGGCTGTGCAGCCAGACTCCTCAGAGGATGCTCCAACCTCTGAGGGTGCAGCGTCTGCAGAAGTAAGCGCACCCAGCACCAGCGCAGACACTCACACCTCGGGGGGACCTTCGGGACATAGAGTAGTGCTGTCACCTGGTGTTTCACAGCTCACAAGTGAGCCTCAGCAGATTCTGGAGACAGGGACAGCAGTGGAGAGTCCTCGTCGGAGGGCGCAGGACTCTGCCAGCTCAGCTCAGCTGCGCTGCATGTCAACCCTCTGCCTCTGGCTCCATCCGCAAGAGAAGAGGTGATGGATCTCCATGCACTGATGCAGGAGTCTCTGGCAGGTTTTGTCTCCAGGGTCGCTGCGAGTGTGGAGCAAATGGAGGAGTCCATAGCGACCTCGAGCAGAGCCTTTGTGGAGTCATTGGCGCATGAACGCATCACCATGGAAAGGTTGGCAACCTCCATGCAGGAGATAACTCGCCAGGGTACGGAAAACATGGTGAGTGCTCATAAGAGAATGACATCTCTTGAGGAGCGTTGGCCATCTGTTGAACAGAGAAACCAGATCTTCATGGAAGTCCTTCTGATTAGGACTGCCAGTGCAGAAATGGGTCCCACTGGCTCCCTAATGCGCAGAAAGGTGCTCTCAAGCCACTTCCAAGCGCTGGCCCCTTCTGGCCTGTGCAGCTTCAGGTGAGTGAGCAGCAGCTTGGTGCTCCTGGTGCTCATCCTGCTGTTCCTAGTTCTGCCGTTGCTGCCTCTGCTGTTGGAGATCCTCTAATGCCAGGAAGGGAAGGTACCAAAGGCTTCCCATGCTTCTGGCAGATGCCTCCGTTGAGAGGGCGCTGAGTTAGGGTGGTGAGAGGGGCTTCCCAGGAGCTCACACTGGAGAAGTATGTGAGTCATAGGCCTAGAAATTCAGTAAGGCGCTGCCAGCTTTGCGGCCAGTTACCGCCCAAAGAGGGCTTCTGCGCCAATAGAGGAGTTTGCGCTGATATTCAGCGCAGCGGTAATGGTGGCCATAGCCATTAGCGCTGCGCTGGCCCGATCCCCATATTGAGTTGCGGCCGCCTCTTCCGCAGCGGCCGCAAACAGCGATCAGAAAACGGGGCCGTACTGTTGCCTTAGTGGGGCGCTTTAAGGTGGAGGTGCGGCCAGCCGCTTTTTCGGCGGCCGCCTGCCCGCACCTCCTTCCCCGGCCTCCTCCACCCCCCCCGCGGCATTGCCAGCTGCTTTCCGCGAACCCGGCACTTCTCCGTGGTGCCGGGCTCATTTGCCGGCACTATCCAGCGGCGAGCTCCCCGTTGCAGGCACCTCCCCCTTAAGAGAAGGAGGAGGCCTGCAGTACCGCAGCCTGCCGCTCCGCAGCGGGTGGCGCAGCGGCGCCTAGAGCGCTGAAATTCAGTTTCAGCGCCCCACGCGGGGGCGGGCACACCCTGGAATAGCGCCCGGTTCCGACTTGGGGTGCAAAAACTGAATATCTGACGGTCGCAACTGGCTCCGCGCTCAGCGCTAACTTTTGGGCGCACGCCAGCTGGCGGGCCCAAAGTGAATTTCTAGGCCATAGAGTCATATAGTTTTACAGCACAGAAAGAGGCCCTTCGGCCCATCGCGTCCGCGCCAGCCATCAAGCCCTGTCTAATCTAATCCTATTTTCCAGCATTTGGTCCGTAGCCTTGTATGCTATGACACTTCAAGTGCTCATCCAAATGCTTCTTGAATGTTGTGAGGGTTCCTGCCTCTACCACCCTTTCAGGCAGTGAGTTCCAGATTCCAACCACCCTCTGGGTGAAAAAGTTCTTCCTCAAATCCCCTCTAAACCTCCTGCCCCTTACCTTGAACCTATGCCCCGTGGTTATTGACCCCTCTACTAAGGGGAAAAGTTCTCTTCTATTTACCCTATCTATGCCCCTCATAATTTTGTACACCTCAATCAGGTCCCCCCTCAGCCTTCTCTGCTCCAAGGAAAACAACCCCAGCCTGTCCAGTCTTTCTTCATAGCTGAAGCGCTCCAGCCCAGGTAACATCCTGGTAAATCTCCTCTGCACCCTCTCCAAAGCAATCACATCCTTCCTATAGTGTGGCGACCAGAACTGCACACAGTACTCCAGCTGTGGCCTTACCAGCGTTTTGTACAGCTCCATCATAACCTCCCTGCTCTTATATTCTATGCCTCGGCTAATGAAGGCAAGTATCCCATATGCCTTTTTAACCACCTTATCCACCTGTTTTGCTGCCTTCATGGACCTATGTACATGCACACCAAGGTCCCTCTGATCATCTGTCTTTCCTAGGGTCTTACCATTCATTGTGTATTCCCTTGCCTTGTTAGTCCGTCCAAAATACATCACCTCACACTTTTCAGGGTTAAATTCCATTTGCCACTGCTCCGCCCATCTGACCAACCGATCTATATCATCCTGTAGCCTGAGGCTTCCCTCCTCGCAATTTACCACCCCACCAATTTTCGTGTCATCTGCGAACTTACTGATCATACCTTTTACATTCACATCCAAATCATTAATGTAGACCACAAACAGCAAGGGACCCAGCACCGATCCCTGCGGTACCCCACTGGACACAGGCTTCCAGTCACAAAAACAACCTTCCACCATCACCCTCTGCCTTCTGCCACTAAGCCAGTTTTGGATCCAATGTGCCAAGGCACCCTGGATCCCATGGGCTCTTACCTTCCTGACCAGTCTCCTATGCGGGACTTTATCAAAAGCCTTACTGAAGTCCATGTAAACCACATCCACTGCACGACCCTCATCCACACACCTAGTCACCCCCTCGAAAAATTCAATCAAATTGGTCAGACATGATCTTCCCTTGACAAAGCCATGCTGGCTATCCCTAATTAATCCTTGCCTCTCCAAGTGGAGACTAATTCTGTCCCTCAGAATTTTTTCCAATAATTTCCCTACCACTGATGTTAGGCTCACTGGCCTGTAATTCCCTGGTTTATCACTGCTACCCTTCTTGAATAATGGTACTACGTTAGCTGTTCTCCAGTCCTCTGGCACATGCCCCGTGGCCAGAGAAGTTCTGAAAATTTGTGTCAGAGCTCCTGCAATCTCCTCCTTTGCCTCACATAGTAGCCTGGAATACATCTCGTCCGGTCCTGGGGATTTATCCACTTTTAAGCCTGCTAAAACCGCTAGTACTTCCTCTCTCTTGATGCTAATATGTTCAAGTATATCACAGTCCCCCTGCCCGATTTCTATGTCCACATCGTCCTTCTCCATAGTGAACACAGATGCAAAAAATTCATTTAAATCCCCACCTACATCATCTGGCTCTACACACAGCTTGCCACTGTGGTCCCTAATGGGCCCTACTTTTTCCCTAGTTATCCTCTTACCCTTAATATACTTATAAAACACCTTAGGATTTTCCTTTATTTTGCTCGCCAGTGTTATTTCATGGCCCCTCCTCGCTCTCCTAATTCCTTTTTTAAGTATCCCCCTGCACTTTTTATACTCCTTTAGGGCTTCCTCTGTCTTTAGTCCTTTGTATCTGCCAAAAGCCCCCCTTTTTTTCCTAATCCATTCTCGTATATCCCTTGACATCCAAGGTTCCCTGGGCTTGTTGGTCCCACCCTTGACCGTTACGGGAACATGTTGCCATTGTACTCTCTCAATTTCCTTTCTGAAAGACTCCCATTGCTCCGATGTGGATTTTCCTTCAAGTAGCTGATCCCAGTCCACATTGGCCAGATCCTGCCTTATCATATTAAAATCAGCCTTCCCCCAATTTAGAACCTTTATTTCCAGTCCATCCTTGTCCTTTTCCATGACTACCTTAAATCTCACCGAGTTATGGTCACTATCACCAAAGTGCTTACCTACTAACACTTCTACCACTTGCCCGGCCACATTCCCTAGAGTTAGGTCCAGTACCGCCCCCTCTCTTGTAGGACTTTCTACATGCTGGCTCAAAAAGCTCTCCTGGATGCACTTTAAGAATTCTGCACCCTCTAAGCCTTTCACACTCTGACTGTCCCAGTTAATATTGGGGTAGTTGAAATCCCCCACTATTATTACCCTATTATTTGCACACTTCTCTGAGATTTGCCTACATATCTGTTCCTCTATCTCCCCCTGACTGTTTGGGGGCCTATAGTACATTCCCAGCAAAGTGCTAGCCCCCTTTTTGTTTTTAAGTTCAACCCATATGGCCTCATTAGAGGAACCTGTTAATATATCATCCCTCCTTACAGCAGTAATTGACGCCTTAATTAATATTGCGACGCCCCTCCTCTTTTACCCCCCCCCCCACCCACTGTCTCGCCTGAAGATTCTAAACCCCGGAATATTGAGCTGCCAGTCTTGCCCCTCCCTCAACCATGTCTCCGTGATAGCAACAATATCATACTCCCATGTGTTCATCAACAACTCCAGTTCATCTACCTTATTCGTAAGACTCCTTGCATTACAATAAATGCCATTCAGCCTTGCCCTACTCCCTTGTGCCATTACATATTTGGTCTGCCTTCCAGCCTGACTTGTTTTTTCCTCTATATTTGGCTGTACATCACCCCCTATTACAGCTCCACTCTGTATCCCATCCCCCTGCCAAGTTAGTTTAAACCCCCCGAACAGTGCTAGCAAACTTCCCCGCAAGGATATTTGTCCCGTTCTGGTTCAGTTGCAACCCATCCGACTTGTACAAGTCCCACCTTCCCCAGAAGCAGGCCCAGTGATCCAGGAAACTAAAGCCCTCCCTCCTGCACCAACTCTTTAGCCACGCATTCATCTGTTCTATCCTCCTATTCCTATACTCACTAGCACGTGGCACCGGGAGTAATCCAGAGATTACAACCTTTGAGGTCCTGCTTTTTAATCTGCTACCTAGCTCCCTAAATTCTTGCTGCAGGACCTCATCCCTCTTCCTACCCATGTCATTGGTCACAATGTGAACCACGACCTCTGACTGTTCACCCTCCCCCTTCAGAATGCCCTGCAGCCGTTCAGTGACATCCTTGACCCTGGCACCAGGGAGGCAACAAACCATCCTGAAGTCACGTCTACGGCCACAGAAATGCCTATCTGTTCCCCTTACGATAGAATCCCCTACCTCTATTGCTCTCCCACTCTTTTTCCTCCCTTCCTGAGCAGCAGAAGCACCCCTGGTGCCAGGAAGTTGGCTGCTGCTCCCTTCCTCTGGTAAGTCATTCCCCTCAACAGTATCCAAATCGGTATACCTGTTTGAGAGGGGGATGGCCACAGGGGTCCCCTGCACTACCTGCCTGCCTCTACTGCTCTGCCTGATGGTCACCCATTTCCCTTCTGCCTGTGCAGCCCTTACCTGCGTTGTGACCAACTCATTAAACATGTTTTCCACGACCCTCTCAGCATTGTGAATGCTCCAAAACCCATCCATCCGCAGCTCCAGCGCCTCAATGCGGTCTGCTAGCAGCTGCAGCTGGATACATTTCTGGCACACATGGTCATCAGGGACACAGGCAGCGTCCCTGAATTCCCACATAGAGCAAGAGGAACATAACACGGGGCTGGGCTGTCCTGACATGACTTACCCTTTAATTAATTTAAATTAATTCAATACCACCAATTAAAGATATACTCTAGGGCGCTTGTATGGTTTACCAACAGTCCCCGCTACACCAGAAAGACCTTAGCAACTATAAACCACCGAGTTAAAGTTTAAAATATAGAGAAATACTCACCAACCAATCACTTACCTGCTCCCTGGTGACGTCACACTCTGATTACTTTTTACCTCTCTCCCCGCTGCTGAATTGGTCAGGCCTCGCTGCTGCTGCCGCTTTTAAGCCTCACCTCCGGTCGCTGCTCTCCCCCAGGTCCAGCCGCTGTGGTCGGGCCTCGCTGCTGCCGCCGCTTTTAAGCCTCACCTCCGGTCGCTGCTCTCCCCCAGGTCCAGCCGCTGTGGTCGGGCCTTGCTGCTGCCGCCGCTTTTAAGCCTCACCTCCGGTCGCTGCTCTCCCCCAGGTCCAGCCGCTGTGGTCGGGCCTCGCTGCTGCCGCCACTTTAAAGCCTTACCTCCGGTCGCTGCTCTCCCCCAGGTCCAGCCGCTGTGGTCGGGCCTCGCTGCTGCCGCCGCTTTTAAGCCTCACCTCTGGTCGCTGCTCTCCCCCAGCTCCAGCCGCTGTGGTCGGGCCTCTCTGCTGCCGCCGCTTTTAAGTCTCACCTCTGGTCGCTGCTCTCCCCCAGGTTCAGACGCTGTGGTTGGGCCTCACTGCTGCCGCCGCTTTTAAGCCTTACCTCCGGTCGCTGCTCTCCCCCAGGTCCAACCGCTGTGGTCGGGCCTCGTTGCTGCCACCACTTTTAAGCCTCACCTCCGGTCGCTGCTCTCCCCCAGGTCCAGCCGCTGTTTTCGGGCCTCGCTGCTGCCGCCGCTTTTAAGCCTCACCTCCGGTCGCTGCTCTCCCCCAGGTCCAGGCTCCAACTTTCTACAGCTGCTCCTAAGGCTTCAAAAAGTTCCCCCAAGCCTTGATCAACAAGGTCCTGCAGCCTGCAAATGCTGCCTATTTAAATCTCTTCAGCCCTCAGCGACCTGCTGCTGCAAGCAAGCAAGCCAGCTGTTTTCATGCCAGCTCTCATTGGCGGGGTTCCCCGCAAGCGTGTTTCATGTGGGGAAAGCCCCAAAGTCGCAACGACCCCGGAAAATCTTCCTTAACAAGGTGATCATTGGTGATTGGTGCTCCGACGAGCACGGCCGGGACTGAAGCGGGGCATGTGGAAACGACGGTCCGAAAGTCGGACGGGGCGGGGAATCAGGCGGGGGGGGTCCCGACCCGCTTTTTCGTCGATTTTCGGCCTCCGGCCGCATGAAAAGCCACCCGATGGCGGCCAGAAAATCGGGGCCAATGTCTGCAAAATAGCAGTTAAGCCAAAATTAAGAATTGAATGAAGAATCTTCGGTAAGAATGGCATCAAACAGAAAACATAGCTGTCATTGTTTTTAGGATGGTTTTTGGAACACCTAAAAGTAGAGAAATTATGCGTGCAATAGTTGAATTGATAGTAACATAGAAAGCATTCAAACAGAGGTATCAATAAAAACAATTAGCTGACATCAGCAGAGAACATCAAAGAAGAAACCAAAGCCAAAAGGATATAAAAATAAGACCTTTTTAACAAAACGTCAGAATTCGCTGAATGGGCAGGGCATTTCTCAACTTTCCAGAGGCATCTCTGTAAGTCTTTAACTATGAGTCTCATAAAGTTAAAGTATTGATTTTTGGTGGATGTTCTGGATTTAGATATAAGAAATAAGAAATGTAATGATGTTCTGAATTTAGAAATAAGAAATATAATGAAGTAAAGATTTGAAAATAAGGATCTCTGAGAAATAAGAAATGTAAGCTAATTGTACTTTGAATTGTTAATGTTGCAACAGATTCAACAGATGTTAACTGAATGCTGGCTCTTAAATAAAACTATATATTTCTAGAATTGTCTCAAAGAGTGAATCTGTATAGACTCGCAAACCCACAAATTCTGTATACTCTTTTGTAAGGAGTTGCAGAATTCTGGGGGTATTCCAGACCCTCATAATATCCGGAAGGTTACAGTCTAGTTCAACTTATTAAAAGTACTATCCAGAGGGCGGTAACATCTTTATTCGTTCCTTTCCTTTAGGGAGCGATAGCCTGAACCTTTAGACCCATTTAAGCGTCTTATGGAATTTGACCACCTCTAACTTAAGTTGAGGGTGAATGTCTGGGGAATACACCTGATCTGGAATAGCCCAAAAGGGCTAGGACTGTAATTAACCCTTCAGTCCGTCCATCGCTGCATCTGGGAGGTCACAGACGCTCTGTACTCCAGGAAAAGGGATTTCATTGTCTTCTTTCTGAACAGAGAGAAGCAGGAGGAGTGCACATATGGCTTTGCCAGGATAGCGGGATTTTCCATGGTGCTGGGCGCCATCAACTGAACACACTTGGCTTTGCTGGTGCCGCATATCAATCCTGAGATGTACCGCAACCGAAAAGGCTACCATTCACTTAATGTGCAGTTGGTGTGCGACCACACCCAGCACTTCCTGATGATCAATGCCCACTTTCCTGGCAGCATTCATGATGCCTTCATCGTGCGCCAGTCCGGTGTGCCAGCAATCTTCCCGCCACCATGTCGAACCCGAGGGTGGCTGCTCGGAGACAAGGGCTATCCGCTCTGCACCTGGCTGATGACTCCCCTCCGCAACCCCACCACTTCTGGCCAGCACTCATATAATGAGAGCCATGCTGGCATAAAGAACCTCATCGAGGTGCTAAAGCAATGCTCCACTGCCTTGACCGCTAGGGAGCAGCCCTCCAGTACACGCCAGAGCAGATGTCCCATTTCATGGTGGTCTGCTGCATCCTCCACAACTTGGCCATGAGGGTGTAGCCCTTGTCACCACGGGTACTGCGACCACCTCAGGAGGAGGCGGAAAAGAAAGAGGAAGGGGAGGAGGAAGGGAGGAGGCAGGCAGCAGGTCCCCGTTCCGGATGGGCTGTCTGTAAGCACCTTATCAGAATATGGTTCCCTTGAATAAAACCCCAGGTCCCCATTGCTCTCCACTTCCCCATTGTAGTGTATGTGCCTTTAAGACAGAACTACTTTTACAGCTCCTGTATACTGTAGTACCGGCAGTGACCACACCTGTATATAAGCTTTGCGCATGCCTCTGTACCCCCAGTCTTGAGACTACCCTCCTCCAGTAAATACCTGTTTATTGTTAAGTTACAGCATCCGTGTGGTTATTGAATACCAGCATACCCTCAGAATCACAGATCTAACAGTGGTGACGAGTGTCGATTCGAATCTACCTGCAACTAAAATTTTTTTTAAAAAGTCGAGGCCAGGAACACGGGCGTCGACCACGAACAACCGCCCAGTTGTCAGGCAGACAGTGAACATCGCAGGGGAGGCTGTGGAGAGCCGGGCTTGGTTCCCCAGCCACGACGATCAGCAAGAGAGTGGCGGCTGGAGCCGACCGACGGCGGAGAGAAAGCCGAGCAGCGTCGACGGGGTAAGACAGAGGGTGAAGCGCACAGGGCGCAGCTGGGGGTTGAAAACTGAGCGGCGTCGAGAAAAAAAAACAGAGAGAGAGAGGGTAAAGCAACAGCCGGGTTCAAGACCGAGCGGCGTCGAGAAAAAAATAAAAAGAAGAACGCGCAGAGCACAGCCAGGGCTCACGGGCTGAACAGGGTCCACGGGGAGACGAAGGGAGAGCACGGGAGACGCCATTGAGCCGCGGAGAAGAAGGAAGAGCGTGGGAGATGCCATTTTTAGAAGTCGCAGCGGAGAAGAAGGGCGAGGGCGGGAAGGAAGGAAAGCGCGGGAGACGCCATTTTGTGCCAGCGGAGAAGAAGGGGAAGTGCGGGAGACGCCATTTTTGACAGTTAAATCACACCCAGGGATGCCGAAGAGTGGCAGTATCTCTACGTTTGAAATGAAGTCGAAGATTGGGCGACATATGTGGAACATATTGAGGTGTACTGCAGGGCGAATGAAGTGCTAGATGCTTGGAAAGCACTGGTTTTGTTAAATTCCATGTGTGCAAAAACTTATGGGTTACTGCGAAATCTAATAACCCCAGAGAAGCCGGTGAACAAGAATTTTGAAAGCATAGTAGAAATCCTACAGGACCACTTAAACCCCAAACCGCTGCTGATAGCAGAACGATTTCAGTTCCATAAAAGGAACCAACACAAAGACGAAAGCAATGCTGAGTACCTAACGGAACTGCACAAGCTATCGAAACACTGCCAGTTTGGAGCGGGACTAGCAGATACGTTAAGGGACAAGTTTGTGTGCAGGCTACAAAGTGAAGGAACCCAGAAAAGGCTTCTATCAGAAAAGGATCTGATGCTGGACAAGGCTTTCAGTATGGCAGTATCACACGAAGCAGCCGCAAGGGGCGCTGCAGAGATACAAGGGAGACCGCAAGAATATGGCACCAATGAAATGTCCTATGGAACAGGGAAGTGCTATCGCTGCGGCAGAACAAAACATGACCAGAAGAATTGTTGGTACAAGGACCAAGTGTGCAGACAGTGTGGAAAAGCAGGACACATAGCAAGAGTCTGCAGGTCTGGGAAGCAAACCAACAGTAAGAAATCTCCACAGGAGAAGTACAAAAAGGTACACCAGGTGATGGACAGTGGTTCAGACGAACAGAAAAGTGACACAGACTCCGGAAGCAAGGAGCTGGGTTGTCTGAAACTACATAAGGTAACCGAAATGGAGGATCACCAGACTATCTGGGTTACACTCAAGATAGACGGAGTCCTAGTGAAAATGGAATTGGACACAGGATCAGCCCTAACAGTCATAAACTAAAGGGACTACAAGCGGCTATTTTCACATATACCCTTGAAAGCTACAGAGATTGTCTTGAAGACGTATACGGGGCAAAAAGTCTACCCCAAAGGAAAAATAAGGGTGAAAGTGATATATAAAGGCCAGGAAATACCTAAAATGGATATATATGTATTGCCAGATGGAGGACCACCACTGCTAGGACGTAAATGGATCCGGAAGATACAATTAGATTGGCATTCCATACAGGCACTGAAGGTTGAGGCCAAAAAGGATGACGACGTCACACCTGGACGACTGTCAAAAATGCTAACTGACGCAAAAGAAGTGTTCCAGGAGGGACTAGGAACACTAAAAGGCATAACAGCAATGATTAAAATAGAGGAAAATGCAAGTCCAAAGTTTCTTAAGGCCAGACCAGTGCCTTATGTGATCAGACCAGCTGTTGAAGCAGAGCTGGAAGGGTTGGAACGTTCAGGAGTACTGTCCAAAGTGGACTGGAGTGAGTGGGCTACACCCATCATTCCTGTAATGAAGAGGTCATTGAGTAATACGCCTGGGGAACCAAAGAAGGTCCGCATCTGTGGGGATTTTAAGGTGACAGTGAACCCAGTCCTTCACACGGTGCAATATCCGCTTCCACGAATTGAGGATATTTTCGCCTCGCTATCTGGGGGTAAACGCTTCACCAAAATTGATCTAGCCCAGGCGTACTTGCAAATGGAGGTAGAAGAAGCTTCAAAACAATACCTTACTATTAACACTCATAAAGGTCTCTATCAATACAACCGGCTGGTGTTCAGAGTAGCCTCGGCTCCGGCTATCTGGCAAAGGGCGATGGATCATGTCCTGCAAGGGATTCCAGGGACCCAGTGTTATTTGGACGACATCTTGGTCATGGGCGAAAATGACAGTGACCACCCCGCCAACTTGGAGAAGGTGCTCACCAGATTAAAGGAGTATGGGCTATGAGCTAATCGCCACAAGTGCGAGTTTTTCCAGAAACAGATCTCGTATTGTGGCCACGTCATCGATGAAGAGGGGTTACATAAGTCCCCTGAAAAGATTGAGGCAGTAGTCAAGGCTCCAGCACCGGAAAATGTGTCACAACTGAGGTCATTCCTCGGGCTGGTAAACTACTACCACAAGTTCTTACCAAATTTGTCCACGGTATTACACCCACTGAACACCCTACTGCAAACAGGGGTACCATGGAAGTGGGATGACGAACATAGACGAGCTTTCCAGATGTGTAAAGAATTGATGACATCAAAAGAGGTGTTGGCCCATTTCAACCCAGCATTACCAATTTGTTTGGCATGTGATGCATCACCCTATGATATTGGAGCGGTGCTGTCGCACAAATTCCCAGATGGGTTGGAGAGGCCAGTAGCCTTTGCGTCTCGGTCACTAACCTCAGCAGAGCGCAACTATGCCCAGATTGACAGGGAGGCCCTCAGCCTAGTATGGGGAGTAAAAAAATTCAACCACTATCTGTATGGGCAGAAGTTAACTTTGCTGACTGACCACCAACCACTTGTCTTCATCTTTAATCCTAAGAAGGGCATTCCAGTGATGACCGCACAACGGTTACAAAGATGGTCCCTGATTCTAGGGGCGAATCAATATGAAACAGAATATAAAGGCACGAAACAGCATGGGAATGCTGATGGGCTATCGCGCCTGCCACTGCCTTCTGTGGAGGAAGCACCAGCAGTGGACCCTATCGAGATATTTTATTCGTCAATAATTGAATGATTGCCAGTAACGAACGCGGATATAGAGAAGGAGACCCGCAATGATCCGACGCTGTCTCGGGTATATGATTTGATGGTGAGGGGATGGCCAACACATGGCGACTCACTGTTGCCAGCATTCTCATCCAGAAGAGAACAGCTGTCAGTATGCCAGGGGACAGTGATGTGTGGCTCCAGAGTGGTGATTCCACCCAAGTTAAGGGAGAGAGTGCTAAATGAGCTACATGAAGGTCATCTGGGGGGAGTGAAAATGAAAAGCCTTGCTAGGGCTTATGTGTGGTGGCCGGGAATCAATCAACAAATCGAAGACCTAACTAAGAGCTGCTTAGGATGCCAGAAGTTCCAAAATGCACCACCACATGCCCCTCTACACCCATGGGAGTGGCCCTCCTCTCCATGGCAACGGGTGCATATTGATTTCGCTGGTCCATTCATGGACTCAATGTTCTTAATAGCAGTGGATGCTCATTCAAAGTGGCCTGAGGTGATAAAAATGTCTTCAACCACTACAGAGAAAACGATTGCAGTCCTACGGACCATATTTGCCAGAAACGGTTTGCCAGAGCAGATTTGCTCTGATAATGGACCACAGTTTGTGTCCGAAGAGTTTCAAAAATTTATGAGAAGGAATGGGGTAAGGCATTACACATCCGCCCCATATCATCCAGCCACAAATGGATTGGCTGAGAGGTTCGTACAAACCTTTAAGAAGGCGATAAAGGCCATGTGCGACGATGAAATTCCACTACAGCATAAGATGGACAATTTCTTTTTAGCCTACCGAAACGCGACACATGCAGTTACCAACCAGACCCCGGCCATGATGTTCTTTAACCGAAGGTTGAGATCTCGTCTGGACTTGCTCAGACCAAATGTGCGAAGAAATTGTAAAGTCTGTGGGTTATATGGTGAATTAATACACAGACTACAAGAGTAACTTTAACAGGACTTTACTATTCGAAGGTCAGGGTGAATCTGCCCAATAAATCCTTACACAGCACTTATATACCGGTGTGGTCACCACCGGTATTACAGTATACAGTAGCCAAGATAAAGTAGTGCAACCCTTAAAATAGTTCTCTTAAAGGTGGAACGTTACATACACTACAATCCTCCCTTTTTAGGTTAACAATATATCCATATTCCCATTAATATAACATCTTAACATATATACAACTTTATGTGAAACAGTTCACAGATTCAGTCTCTCTGGAGGCTTCCAGACTCTGTCCGGGTAACACCTCGGTGGTGTAATCGTTTTCGGTGGTGTAGTAGGTTCTTCTGGCAAGGTCGGTTCGGCTTGAAGGACCGTTTCAGGTTCATCGGATTCCAGTATTACCGGATCGGAGGTAGATGCTCTGGGTATCTTTGCTTCAACATTAGACGTATAGAGTTGTGGAGTAGGTTGGGCCTTTGTGGATGATTCTATGATCTGGTCAACATGGCGCCTTATTATGCTTTCACCAATGTCCACGGAATACATCAACGGTCCTAGCCTTTTTCCAATAGTTCCCGGCTGCCATTTCTCGGTACGGTAGTCCCGGGCCAAAACTTGTTGACCTATCTGAAAGGATCTAGTTGGCCTTTCATTCATGCCTTGAAATTGCTGGTTCTCTACGTCCCTTCTGACGTTTGGCTTAATCAAATCCAGCCGGCATCTTATTCTTCTATTGAAAAACATCATGGCGGGAGTTTGGTTTGTGACCGCATGTGTTGCATTCCTGTACGCCAACAAGAAGTTATCTACCTTATGTTGTAGATTTATGTCTTCATTACCCATGGTCTTTATGGCCTTCTTGAAGGTCTGGACAAACCTTTCAGCTAATCCATTGGTGGCGGGATGGTATGGGGCGGACGTATAGTGCTTGACCCCATTGCTTTTTAAGAACTTCCTGAATTCTTCGGACACAAATTGCGGTCCATTATCAGAACAGATCTGTTCTGGCAGCCCATTCCTGGCAAATATGGTCCTTAATACTGTGATGGTTTTTTCCGTGGTGGTGGAGGACATTTTTATTACCTCCGGCCACTTGGAGTGTGCATCCACCGCGATTAAAAACATTGAGTCCATAAATGGACCAGCAAAGTCGATATGTACCCTTTGCAATGGAGATGAGGGCCACTCCCATGGATGCAGAGGAGCTTGTGGTGGCGCGTTTTGGACCTTCTGGCATCCTTGACAGCTCTTGGTTATTTCTTCGATGTCTCCATCAATACCTGGCCACCACACAAACGCTCTGGCTAGGTTCTTCATTTTCACTCCACCCAGATGCCCCTCGTGGAGCTCCTTTAGTACTTTCTGCTGGAGTTTGGGTGGAATCACCACTCTAGATCCACACATCAAGGTTCCTCGGCACACTGACAGCTGTTCTCTTCTGTGCGAAAATGCTGGCAGCATTGGTTCGCCATGTACTGGCCATCCCTCCACCGTTAAAACGTAGACTCGTGAGAGAGTCGGGTCATTTCTTGTTTCCTTTTCGATCATGAAATTTGTTACTGGTAGACATTCCATTATGGTTGAGTGGAACATCTCCACTGGGTCCACTGTAGTCGCCTCTTCTTCCACTGGCAACGGTAGGCGCGATAACCCATCAGCATTTCCATGCTGTTTGGACCTTTTGTATTCGATGTCATATTGGTGTGCCCCTAGTAGAATGGACCACCTCTGTAGCCTTTGTGCTGTCATAGTGGAAACGGCCTTGTTAGGGTTGAATATGGACACCAACGGCTGGTGGTCTGTCAGCAATGTAAACTTCTTGCCCTGCAGGTAATGATTGAATTTCTTTACTCCTCACACAAGGCTGAGAGCCTCCCTATCTATCTGAGCATAATTTCGCTCAGCGGAGGTCAATGATCGGGACGCAAATGCAACTGGCCTTTCCGAGCCATTTGGTAACTTGTGTGAGAGTACAGCTCCAATACCATAAGGGGAAGCATCACAAGCTAGACGAAGAGGTAGCGTTGGGTTGAAGTGAGCCAACACTTCCTCAGAGGTAATCAACGCCTTGCTTCTGCGAAAGGCCTTCTTACAGTCCTCGCTCCACTTCCATGGTACTTCTTTCCGCAACAGAGCATTCAGCGGATGCAGCACCGTGGATAGATTTGGCAGAAACTTATGGTAATAATTAATCAACCCCAGAAACGACCTCAACTGTGATACATTTTCCGGAGCGGGGGCCTTCACGACCGCTTCGATCTTGTCAGGTGACTTGTGCAGCCCCTCTTGGTCAATGACATGACCGCAGTACGAGATCCGTTTCTGGAAGAACTCACATTTCTGGCGATTAACTCGAAGGCCATATTCCTTCAACCTGGTGAGCACCAGATTCAAATTTGTGAGGTGTTCCTCCTCGTCTTCTCCCGTAATCAGGATATCGTCCAAGTAACACTGAGTGCTTGGAATACCCTGTAAGACCTGCTCCATGGCCCTCTGCCAAATTGCTGGAGCCGAAGCTACTCCAAAAACCAGTCTATTATATCGATACAAGCCTCTGTGCGTGTTGATTGTGAGATACTGGCGTGACTCTTCCTCGACCTCCATCTGTAAATATGCTTGTACCAGGTCTATCTTGGTGAAGTGTTTCCCGCCAGGCAATGAAGCAAAGATATCCTCAATCCGCGGAAGCGGGTATTGTACCGTGTGAAGCAACGGATTAACTGTGATCTTGAAGTCTCCGCAGATGCGGACCTTCCCCGGTCCCCCTGGCTTGTTACTTGATGAAGACTTCATGATGGGAACAATGGGCGTGGCCCACTCACTCCAGTCCACCTTCGACAGTAACCCTGCACGTTCAAGCTCTTCCAGTTCTGCCTCCACAGCAGGTCGTATCGCGTAAGGTACCGATCTGGCTTTGAAAAACTTTGGGCTTGCATGTTCTGCAATCTTGATTTTTGCCTTAATTCCTCTCAGTGTTCCCAGTACCTGCTGGAATACCTCTTTAGCCTCATCCAATATTCTGGACAACCGTTCAGGTTTGACATCTTTCTATCCGAAATCTACCGTCATTGTGTTTAGTGAGTGCCAGTCTATCTTTATTTTCCTGATCCACTCCCGTCCCAGAAGTGGTGGACCTCCCTCGGGTAGTACATATAAGTCCATTCCTTGGTGATCTTTGCCCTTGTGTCTCACCTTGACTATTATCTTTCCGATGGGGTATACTTTATGCCCCGTGTATGTCTGCAATACTATCTCCGTATCCCGTAGGGGAATATGTTTGAATAACTTTTTGTAATCTTGTTTATTCATGACCGTCAACGCCGATCCGGTGTCCACTTCCATCTTCACTTGGACTTTTGCAATCTGCAGTGTGACCCAGATAGTTTGTCGGTCAGCTTCTTTACTCACATTGTGAATCCTCAGACTACCCAGTTCCTTGCTGTTGTGGTCTGAATCCGAATTCAGTTCATCTGGACTCTTCACAGTCACGTTATGTACCTTTCTGTACTTCTTCTGCGGTGACTTATTGTTGCTGGTCTTCTTTCCTGACCGGCATACATTAGCTATGTGACCAAGTTTGCCACATTTTCTACATTCCTGGTTTTTAAACCAGCATTGGTTCTGGTCGTGTGTTGTCTTCCCACAACGGTAACATTTCGTTGTACCCGAAGTCATTTGATCCACACTGAGTACCGCTGGCTTCAGCTGCATTTCCGCCGTGCCTCTCGCTGCGGCTTCGTGCGATGTTGCAATAAGGACAGCCTTATCAAGTGTAAGATCGTTCTCTTCGAGCAGTCGCTTTTGTGTTCCTTCCTTCGACATCCCGCACACGAACTTGTCTCTCAGTGCCTCTGTCAGATTTACCCCAAACTGACAGTATTTTGCTAGCCTACGCAGTTCAACCAGGTACTCCGCGTTGCTTTCCTCCTTTAGTTGCGTTCTCCCGTAAAATTTAGCTCGTTCCGCTAACATCAGCGGTGTGGGGTTCACATGATCCTTCAGGACAGCAACAATATTAGCGAAAGACTGATCCGCCGGTTTAGCTGGTGATAGAAGATGCTTCAATAACCCGTATGTCTTCGCACCCATTGAGTTTAGTAAGGTTAGAGCTTTATCATAATTTGCTATCTTATTGACCTTACAATATATCTCGATGTGTTCTACATACGTGGTCCAATCTTCCACATCAGAATCGAATTCGTTGATGTTGCCATGCTTAGGCATCTTCACAATCTTCCTGAGAAACAACAACGAAGTTTTTCTTTAACTTTTTTTTTCCAAAATTGGCGGTTTCCCGCGCTTGTCTTCTTCCCCGCCCACTTTCAAAATGGCGGTTTCCCGCTCCTGTCTTCTTCTCCGCCTACTGGCGGGAGGGGTAAGCTTTTCCCTCGGGCGACGACCATTGGCTTTCGGGGTTCGCAGCCTGCGCGCCGGCTTCAGTGCGCTCTTTGTTCCCTTTTCTCGGCAGGGCAACCGGCGCTGGGGACAACCCGTTGACGGCAAACAGTTCCAGCCGCTGGCTGAATCTCCTCGGTCTCCCTCGCTCGGCTCTGTCTCTCCCACTCGCTCGGGCTCTGTCTCTCCCTCAGCGGCTTCCAATCGCGCCTCCCAGCCCTCTTGCAGTCCGGTCCTTTCCTCCCCCGGCTGCGGCTGAGTTCTCCGCGGTTTCTTATTTTTATTTCTTCCCGCGCCTTACAATCCCGGTCGCAGCGCCTCACGGCCTCGGTAGCTGCCCGGCCTCTCGCCGGTCGCGATCGAGCTGTCTCACGACGCTGTTGCATCTCCCAGCCCGCTTGTAGCCCGGTCTCTCACACCGGCTGCGTTCCCGCTGGTAGCCCGGTCTCTCACACCGGCTGCATTCCCGCTTGCACCGCGGCTTCCGTGCCCCACGCTGCCCCAGTCTCAGCACCTCTGGGCCCGACTTCTGTCCGGCTCCTTTCCCCCCCGATCGTGGTCGAGTTCACCGCCCTTCCTCCGTTCTTTTTTTAAAATTTTCCCCCTACTCACAGTCAACGTGGCCGACCTGCTTCTCGTGGCTGATCGGCTCACTCACCACCATGGCAGAAGGGACGATCACTGCCTGTTGCTGATGGAAGGCTTCGTGTCTGAATTCTTCCTTCTTCCTTGCTCTGCAGACTCGAGTCTTCTCTCAGCAGAATGACGAGGGCGGGTGCCTCCTCTCGACGCTCGTTAACTGCTTCGGATGTATCGCTGCCGCAGGGTAAGATCGAACTCGTCGCCACTGTAAAGTCTGTGGGTTATATGGTGAATTAATACAGAGACTACAAGAGTAACTTTAACAGGACTTTACTATTCGAAGGTCAGGGCGAATCTGCCCAATAAATCCTTACACAGCACTTATATACCGGTGTGGTCACCACCGGTATTGCAGTATACAGTAGCCAAGATAAAGTAGTGCAACCCTTAAAATAGTTCTCTTAAAGGTGGAACGTTACATACACTACAGAAATGTTGAGGACAAACAATTCCAGCACATGAATGAGAAGCCGACAAGGAGCTTCAATGTAGGACAACTAGTCTTGGCCCGTGACTATCGAACAGAGAAATGGCAACCCAGAACGATATGCACAAGGCAGGGGCCATTAATGTACACAGTGGATGTCGGGGAGAACATTGTGAGATGCCACGTCGATCAGATCTTAGCGTCACAGGAACGCGTCAACCCCATGTCTCGAGTACCTGGGGATGAACCCGACATACCGGTAGCATCTACCTAAGAACCAGTAGCAGTGGAACCCGATGAACTACCCGATGAAAAGGGGTCAGAATCGCCTCTGCACCAAGAAAAAGAACCTCAGGAAAGGTGCTATCCCGAACGGTCAGGAAGCCGCCCCAAAGACTGAATCTATAAATGGACTATTGTTGTTTAATGTACATGTTAAAGTGTTAATTGTTAATTGAATATTAGGGGTTCTACTAATCTAAAAGGGGAGGAATTGTAGTGTATGTGCCTTTAAGACAGAACTATTTTTACTGCTCCTGTATACTGTAGTACCGGCAGTGACCACACCTGTATATAAGCTTTGCACATGCCTCTGTACCCCCAGTCTTGAGACTACCCTCCTCCAGTAAATACCTGTTTATTGTTAAGTTACAGCATCCGTGTGGTTATTGAATAACAGCATACCCTCAGAATCAAGGATCTAACACCCATCTTACCATCCCTCTGTACGGAACACCACAGCGTCCTGTTGGGCACAAAGCTAAAATGAAAGCCAACGCAAAACAAACATTCCAAACATAATTTATAAATGAATCAATCCAATACTGCAGAACAAACTCAACTAATCACACTTGTGCATTCTCTTAGTGTCTGACTTTCATGTTCTTTTGCTTATTCTGGTGTTCCTATGCAGTCGCTGTAGCATGGCTGGTGGAAGGCTGCTGAATTTCCATGGGGGACACTGCAGATGGCCTTGCAGGATGGCCTCAAGCAGCTCTGGGCCTAGAAGGCCCGGCAGTGGATTGCACCACCTCGGCATAGGCTGCAGCAGTCTGGGCTGGCTGGCTGACAAACAGCAGCAAAGGCACAGGCAGAATGACAGGGGTGGGACTACGAATGCTGTTAATATGAGAGAGGACACCAGGTTCTTGCTCCATGGAGCCACTGCCACTCCCCCGGGGCAGCGCCTCAGCATTCCTAGCCATCTGTTGGAGGACAGATTGCTGGACTACTATGAGACCCTGCAAGCCCCTTTCCACACTCGTAAACCCAGCTATGATGGCATAAGTCTGAGCTTATGTGGCAGCAAGCTGAGACTGCATGAGAGCAGTCTGAGCTTCCACTGCAGCACTCAGACATTGGGTCACTTCCGCTGGTGCTGCAATGAAGCTGCGACATCGCTCATCACACCCAGCATCATGATTTAAGAACATAAGAACATAAGAAATAGGAGCAGGAGTAGGCCAATCGGCCCCTCGAGCCTGCTCCACCATTCAATAAGATCATGGCTGATCTGATCCTAACCTCAAATCTTCTATCACTCTGCATCCACCCGAACCCATGTGATCTCCCGGGAGAGGCGAAAAACCAGATAAAGACCCAATGGCCAATTTGGGAGAAAAAAATCTGGGAAATTCCTCTCCGACCCATCTAGGCGATCGAAATTCTTCCAGGAGATCACTCTGTCCCTATATTTTCTACAGTACTTACCTTCTGTAAAGGCGATCTCCACCCCAGCCAGGAACAGGAATAAAACCATCTCCTGAAATCTAACAGAATTAGAACACAGTAGGAGCAGAACAAGGCTACACGGCCCCTGGGCCCGCTCCACTACCCACAGGGCCATGACCATTCCGAACCCAGACTCATGTCCAATTTCCTGCCCGCTCCCCGTAACCCTTTATTCCCTTTACTTCTAGGAAACTATCTATTTCTGTTTTAAATTTATTTAATGATGTAGCTTCCACAGCTTTCTGGGGCAGCAAATTCCACAAACCTACCACCCTCTGAGTGAAGAAGTTTCTCCTCATCTCAGTTTTGAATGAGCAGCCCCTTATTTTAAGATTATGCCCCCTAGTTCTAGTTTCACCCATCATTGGGAACATCCTCACCGCATCCACCCGATCAAGCCCCTTCACAATCTTATATGTTTCAATAAGATCGCCTCTCATTCTTCTGAACTCCAATGAGTAGAGTCCCAATCTACTCAACCTCTCCTCATATGACCACCCCCTCATCCCCGGGATTAACCGAGTGAACCTTCTTTGTACTGACTCGAGAGCAAATATGTCTTTTCTTAAGTATGGACACCAAAACTGTATGCAGTATTCCAGGTGCGGCCTCACCAATACCTTGTACAACTGCAGCAATACCTCCCTGTTTTTATATTCCAACCCCCTAGCAATAAAAGCCAACATTCCATTGGCCTTCTTGATCACTTGCTGCACCTGCATACTAACTTTTTGAGTTTCGTGCACCAGGACCCCCAGATCCCTTTGTACTACAGTACTTTCCAGTTTCTTGCCATTAAGATAATAACTTGCTCTATGATTTTTCCTGCCAAAGTGCATAACTTCACACTTTCCAGTATTGTATTCCATCTGCCAAATCTCTGCCCACTTACTTAGCCTGTCTATGTCCCTTTGCAGGTTTTTTATGTCCTCCTCACTCACTACTTTCCGTCCCATCTTTGTATCATCTGCAAACTTTGATATGTTACACTCGGTCCCCTCCTCCAAATCGTTAATATAGATTGTAAAGAGTTGGGGACCCAGCACTGACCCCTGCGGAACACCACTAGTTACTGGTTGCCAATCTGAGAACGAACCATTTATCCACAAGTGCTCTAATGGAGTTGGCCGTCACTTTCATCCTGGAAATCATGGGCTCCAAGCTCCGCGCAATGCCCTGTGCTATGCTGGAGCTGGACTCCTCCATGACACTGACAACAGGCTCTCTGGTAGGCTTGCCATTACAACAAGCATTTCTGTATGCATGCCCATCACCCTTCTTCTGAGGGCCGCCCCAATAAAGTCATCATCTGAGTCCTGTGCAGCAGAACTCGTGTGCGAACTTGCTCTCCGGGGAAGGCTGGGCCCCTAGCAGTTCTTGGGTATTTGAAAGGAGAAGGGTCCAGGGGTTGGGTTGTGGTGAGGGGAGAAGTGGAAAGCAACATCAGCAGCTTGTAAGTGAGAAGAAATTTTGCGATGAGGGTAAGTGGGATGTGAGAAGAAGGATTAGGTATGAGCTTACTGTCATCAGCAAACATAGAAACACAGAAACATAGAAGATAGGAACAGGAGTAGGTCATTTGGCCCCTCGAGTCTGCTCCGCCATTCAATGCGATCGTGGCTGATCAACCAAGTTCAATACCCGGTCCCTGCTTTCTCCACATACCCCTTGATCTCTTTAGCCATAAGCAATATATCAAACTCCTTCTTGAATATATTTAATGTATTGGCCTCTACTACCTTCTGTGGTAGAGAATTCCATAGGTTCACCACTCTCTGGGTGAAGAAATTCCTCCTCATTTCTGTCCTAGAAGGCTTACCCCTTATCCTTCGACTAGGACCCCTGGTTCTGGACTCCCCGACCATCGGGAACATCCTCCCTGCATCTAGTCTGTCCAGTCCTGCCAGAATTTTATAAGTTTCAATGAGATCCCCTCTCATTCTTCTAAATTCCAGCGAGTACAAGCCCAATCGTCCCAATCTCTCCTCATACATCTATCCTGCCATCCCAGGTATCAGCCTGGTGAATCTACGCTGAACTCCTTCCATGGCAAGAATATCCTTCCTCAGATAAGGCGACCAAAACTGCACACAATACTCAAGATGTGGTCTCACCAAGGCCCTGTACAACTGCAGCAAGAAAGATATCCTTGTTCCTGTACTCAAACCCTCTCGCTATGAAGGCCAACATACCATTTGCCATCTTAACCGCCTGCTGCACCTGCATGCTTACCTTCAGCGACTGGTGCACAAGGACACCCAGATCTCGTTGCACTTCCCCTTCTCCCAATCTATTGCCATTCAGATAATAATCTGCCTTCCTGTTTTTGCCACCAAAGTGGATAACCTCATATTTATCCACGTTATGTTGCATCTGCCATGCTTCTGCCCAATCACCCAACCTGTCCAAATCATCCTGTAGTTTCTCGGCATCCTCCTCACAGCAAACATGCCCACCCAGCTTTGTGTCGTCTGAAAATTTGGAGATATTACATCTAGTTCCCTTGTCTAGATCATTTATATATATTGTGAATAGCTGGGGTCCAAGGACCGATCCCTGCGGTACCCCACTAGTCACTGCCTGCCACTCGGAAAAAGACCCATTTATTCCAACTCTTTGCTTTCTATCTGCCAACCAGTTCTCTATCCAAGTCAATACCTTGACACCAATCCCATGTGCCTTAACTTTACACACTAATCTCTTATGTGGGACCTTATCGAAAGCCTTCTGAAAGTCCAAATACACCACATCCACTGGCTCTCCCTTATCTATTTTACCAGTTACATCCTCAAAAAATTCCAGTAGATTAGTCAAGCACGATTTACCTTTTGTAAATCCATGTTGGCTTTGTCCGATCCTGTCACTGTTTTCCAAGTGCTCTACTATTACATCTTTTATAATGGACTCTAGCATTTTCCCCATTACCGATGTCAGGCTTACCGGTCTGTAATTTCCCGTTTTCTCTCTACCACCTTTTTTGAATAGTGGGGTAACATTAGCTACCCTCCAATCCATGGGTACTGTTCCAGATTCCATCAAATGTTGGAAGATGATTAGCAATGCATCTACTATTTCTAGGGCCACTTCCTTAAGTACCCTAGGATGTAGATTATCAGGCCCTGGGGATTTATCGGCCTTCAAACCCATCAATTTCCCTAACACCATTTCCCTACAAATATTGATTTATTTCACTTCCTCCCTTTCATTAGACCCTATGTTCCCCGACATCTCTGGGAGGTTATTTGTGTCCTCCTTTGTGAAGACAGAACCAAAATATGTATTTAATTAGTCAGCCATTTCTTTGTTCCCCATTATAAATTCCCCTGATTCTGACTGCAAGGGACCTACGCTTGACTTCACCAATCTTTTTCTCTTCACATATGTATAAAAGCTTTTACAGTCAGTTTTTATGTTCCCTACAAGCTTACTCTCATATTCTATTTTCCCTTTCTTAATTAATCCCTTTGTCCTCCTTTGTTGAATCCTAAACTGCTCCCAATCCTCTGGATTACTGCTTTTTCTGGCCAATTTATATGTCCTCTCCTTGGATCTTATGCTATCCCTAATTTCCCACTTTAGCCACGGTTGAGTCACCTTTTTTGTTTTATTTTTATGCCAAACTGGGATGAACAAATTCTGTAGTTCATCCATGCGGTCTTTGAATGTTTGCCATTGCCTATCCACCATTAACCCTTTGAGTGACATTCCCCAATCAATCCTACCCAATTCGCGCCTCAGTCCATCGTAGTTTCCTTTATTTAAATTCAGGACCCTAGTCTCTGAGTCAACTACTTCATTCTCCATCTTAATGAAGAATTCGATCATATTATGATCGCTCCGACCCAAGGGGCCTTGTACAACAAAATTGCTAATTAATCCTTTCTCATTACATTATACCCAGTCTAAGTTGGCCTGATCTCTGGTTGGTTCCTCGACATATTGGTCCAGGAAACCATCCCGTAAACACTCCAGGAATTCCTCCTCCACTTTTCCTTTTTCTGCCCCTTGGTATTTCTCAGTGCTACCCATACAGATTCCACATCATCAGAGCTAATATCCTTCCTTACAATTGTCTTAATCCCTTCTTTAACCAGCAATGCTACCCCACCTCCCTTTCCTTTTTTCCTATCTTTCCTGAATATAGGCATTGCTTTCAACCTCGCTGCTCACACGGCCTCAATGATCTCCAGAATCGCCTCCTCCAGCGCAGTAAGGTTGTGACCCACCTGTCTGCTGCTGCTCAAGGTGGTTGTGAGCCACCTTGGCCTGTAAGAGAAAGGGAAGTGTGTCAGTGATTGTGGAGACAGATGTTTGGTTGATGTGCCTGCCATCCAGCGGAGGCAGCGGACCTGAGAGTGAGCAAGAACGGAGCCTGAGGAAATAAAGAGCGTGGCAGAGTGAAGCCCGAGAGCAGAGGCAGTGGACCTGAGAGGGAGCGAGAGCAGAGCCTGAGGATATAAAGAGCATGGCAGAGCAAGGCCTGAGAGCGGAGGTAGCAGACCTGATAACAAAAACAAGGAGTGACGTCACAGGAAAGCAGAGAAGTGATTGGTTGGTCAGAATTTCTTGCTTTATCTTGGGCATTGGTTTAAATTAAGAGCCAGGACTAAAAACTAAATGTTCAGAAAGAGGGAGCTGATTGGTGAGTATCTGGTAAGTATTTTTACTTGGCTTTCTTAAAGTTTTTAAGTTTATTCCAGCTAGGTTAGTAAATAGTCTGTTAATTAGAGGTATGGTAGGGCAGCTCACACCCGTGGAATGCACATCCTGTGCCATGTGGGAAGTCCTGGACACCTCCCGTGGTCTGGATGATCACATGTGCGGGAAGTGTCAGCAGTTACAGAAGTTCAAGCACCAGGTTATGGAGCTTGAGCGGTGGCTTCAGTCACTGCTGTGCATCCGCGAGGCTGAGAGCTACTTGGATAGCACGTTTCGGGAGGTGGTCACCCCGCAGCTTAAGAGTGTGCAGGCAGAGAGGGAAAGTGTAACTGTCAGACAGAAGAGGAGGACCAGGCAGGTAGTGCAGGAGTCCCCTGAGCTCATCTTGCTCACCAACCAGTATTCGGTGCTGAGTACTGGTGAAGGTGATGGTTCCTCTGGGGAGTGCAGCCACAGCCAAGTCCCCAGCACCATGGAAGGATCAGCTGCACAGGCAGCGGGGGGGGGGGGGGAGGAGAGGAAGAGCAATAGTGATAGGGGATTCAATAGTTAGGGGAGCAGACAGGCATTTCTGTGGCCGCAGATGTGACTCCAGGATGGTATGTTTCCTCCCTGGTTCCAGGGTCAAGGATGTCACTGAACGGCTGCAGGGCATTCTGAGGGGAGAGGGTGAACAGCCAGAGGTTGTGGTCCATATCGGTACCAACGACATAGGTAGGAAGAAGGATGAGGTCCTGCAGGCAGAGTTTAGGGAGCCAGGAAAGAGTTTAAAAAGCAGGACCTCAAAGGTAGTAATCTCCGGATTACTACCAGTGCCATGCACTAGTGAGTACAGAAATAGAAAGATAGAGCAGATGAATGTGTGGCTGGAGAGATGGTGTAGGAGGGAGGGCTTTAGATTCCTGAGGAATTGGAACCGTTTCTGGGGGAGGTGGGACCTCTACAAGCCAGACAGGTTGCACCTCAACGGGAACGGGACCAATATAATCGTGGGAGGGTTTGCTAGTGCTGTTGGGGTGGGTTTAAACTAGCTTGGCAGGGGGATGGGAACCTAAGTATAGAGTCAATAGGGAGGGAAGAAAAACTGGAATTGGAAAACAAAAACGTAGAAAGTAAATTCGTAGGACAGAGGAATCAAGGGCTAGATAGTAGTCAACAAGGAGGTTTGCCTGTACTAAATGGTATATATTTCAATGCAAGGAGAATAGCGAACAAGGCAGATGAGCTGAGGGCACAGGTAGATACTTGGGACTATGATATTAGAGCTATTACAGAGACGTGGCTGAAAGAGGGGCGGGTATGGCAGCTCAACATTCCTGGCTACAGGATTTTCAGACGGGATAGAGAGGGAGGTAAAAAGGGAGGGGGGTCGCGGTATTGATTAAATAAACTATTACAGCTGTGAGGAGGGATCATCAAAGGAGGTCATATGGGTCGAACTGAAAAACAAAAAAGGGGCGATCACACTGCTGGGAGTGTACCAAAGACCCCCAAACAGTGAGAGGGAGATAGAAGAACAAATATGTAGACAAATTTCTGAGAAGTGCAAAAACTATAGGGCAGTAATAGAAGGGAATTTCAACTACCCCAATATTAACTGGGATAAAATTAGTGTGAAGGGTATAGAGGGTGCGGAATTCCTAAAATGCATCCAGGAGAACTTTTTTAGCCAGTATGTAGCAAGCCCAACAGGGGAGGGGGTGGTTCTGGACTTAGTTTTAGGAATTGAAGCTGGGCAGGTAGAAGGCATATCAGTGGGGGAGAATTTTGGTGCTAGTGACCATAATTCTGTTACATTTAAGGTAGTTGTGGAAAAGGACAAGGATAGACCAGGAATAAAAATTCTAAATTGGGGAAAAGCAAATTTTGCTAAGCTCAGAGGGGATTTAGCCATTGTGGACTGGAAACAGATACTTGAAGGTAAATCAGTGTCAGAGCAGTGGGAGGCATTCAAGGAGGATATCCAGAGGGTTCAGATCAAATATGTGCCCTTAAAGAAAAAAGGTGGGACTTACAAATCTAGAGCCCCCTGGATGTCTAGAGACATACAGGGTAGGATAAAGAAAAAAAGGGAGGCGTATGACAGATACCGAGGGTTAAATACTCCAGAATCTTTAGAGGAGTACAGAAAGTGCAGGGGTGCAATTAAAAAGGATATTAGGAAAGCAAAGAGAGAGCATGAAAAATTCTTGGCAAATAAAATCGAGGAAAACCCAAAGATGTTTTATAATATTAAGAGTAAGAAGATAACTAAAGAAAGGGTAGGGTCCATTCGAGATCATAAGGGTAATCTGTGTGTGGAGGCGGGAGGTGTCAGTAGGGTTCTTAATGAATACTTTGCGCCTGTTTTCACAAAGGAGAGGGGCGAAGCAGACATTGCTATCGGGGGGAGGAGTGTGAAATATTAGATGAAATAAACATAGTGAGAGAGGAAGTATTAAGGGGTTTAGCAGCTTTAAAAGTGGATAAATCCCCAGACCTGGATGAAATGTATCCCAGGCTGTTAAGCGAAGCATAAGAGGAAATAGCAGAGGCCCTGACCATCATTTTTCAATCCTCTCTAGCTTCAGGTGTGGTGCCGGAGGACTGGAGCACTGCTAATGTGGTACCCTTGTTTAAAAAGGGAGAAAAGGATAGACCGAGTAATTACAGGCCAGTCAGCCTAACCTCGGTGGTGGGAAAATTATTGGAAAGAATTCTGAAGGACAGGATAAATCTTCATTTAGAAAGACAGGGAATAATCAAGGATAGTCAGCATGGATTTGTTAAGGGAATGTCGTATCTGACAAACTTGATTGAATTTTTTGAGGAGGTAACGAGGAGGGTAGATGAGGGTAGTGCGTTTGATGTAGTGTATATGGACTTTAGCAAGGCTTTTGATAAGGTTCCATATGGCAGACTGATAATGAAGTTAAAAGCCCATGGGATCCAGGGCAAAGTGTCAAGTTGGATTCAAAACTGGCTCGGAGACAGGAAGCAGAGGTTAATGGTTGATGGGTGTTTTTGTGACTGGAAGGTTGTTTCTAGTGGGGTTCCACAGGGCTCAGTACTAGGTCCCTTGCTTTTTGTGGTATATATCAATGATCTAGACTTGAACATAGGGGGTATGATTAAGAAGTTTGCAGATGGTACTAAAATCGGCTGTGTGGTTAATACTGAAGAAGGAAGCTGTCGACTGCAGGAAGATATCAATAAATTGGCAGAACAATGGCAAATGGAATTCAACCTGGAGAAGTGTGAGGTAATGCATTTGGGGAGGGCTAACAATAAAAGGGAATACACATTAAATGGTAGGACACTGAAGTGTAGAGGAGCAAAGGGACCTTGAAATGCAGGTCCACAGATCCCTGAAGGTAGCAGGCCAGGTAGATAAGGTGGTTAAGAAGGCATACGGACTGCTTGCCTTTATTAGCTGTGGCATAGAATACAAGAGCGGGGGGGGTTATGCTTCAACTGTATAAAACACTAGTTAGGCCTCAACTAGAGTACTGCGTGCAGTTCTGGTCACCACATTACAGGAAAGATGTGATTGCACTAGAGAGGGTAGAAAGGAGATTTACAAGGATGTTACCAGGAGTAGAGAATCTTAGCTGTGAGGAAAGACTGGATAGGCTGGGTCTGTTTTCCTTGGAACAGAGGAGTATAAAATTATGAGGGGCATAGAAAAGTGGATAGAAAGGACCTATTTCCCTTAGCAGAGGGGTGAAAAACCAGGGGGCACAGATTTAAAGTAATTGGTGGAAGGTTTAGAGGGGATTTGAGGGGAAAGTTCTTCACCCAGAGGGTTGTGGGGGTCTGGAACTCGCTGCCTGAAAGGGTGGTAGAGTCAGGAACCCTAACCACATTTAAAAAGAACTTGGCTGTGCACTTGGGATGCTCTAACCTGCAGGGCTACGGACCAAGAGCAGGGAAGTGGGATTAGGCTGGATAGTTCTTTGTTGGCCGGCAAGGACACGATGGGCCGAAATGGCCTCCTTCCATGCTGTAACTTTCTATGATTCTATGATTCTATGTTTGAATAGCTGACATTGTGTGCAAGGTGTGAGATGTGGGTGTGAGGCTTGCAGTAGTGTGTGAGGGTGAGGTGAAGCTATGATTGTGAGTTATGAGTCATGATTGCTAGAGGTTGTTGGTAGGTGAGTGATGGGGGTATGGTGCATTGAGCAGTGTGTGAGGCTAGCGGTGCAGTTGGTCGAATATGGCATTTGAAAATGCATTCCCTGACCTTGACCACTTGTGTGAGGTTATTAAACTTCTTGCAGTGCTGGATCCTTGAACAGGTGTGGGTACATCATGCTTCGCGCTCGCCGCACCCATTTCTGCGCCCAATCCAATCTCAGCCCCAGTCTCTCTTGCCAGAGACCAGCAGGCAGAGATAGCACATGGCTTTCCTATGATTGCAGGCTTCCGCATGGTGCAGGATGCCATTGACTGCACGCATATGTTAGCTTTGCCATATACAGGAAAAGGATTCCGCTCTCTCAACATCCAGCTGGTGTGCGACCATAGGCAGTGCACCATGTAGGTCAATGCCTGGCATCCTGGCAGCAGTCATGATGCCTTCATTTTGTGGCAGTCCGCTGTGCCATCTGCATTTGAGCCACCATGGCAAACCAAAGGGTGGCTGCTGGCCGAGAAGGGCTAGCCACTGACGACATGGCTGATGACTCCAGTACGCAACCCACGCACATGTGCGCAGCATGCATACAATGAAAGCCATGCTGCCACACAAAATGTGATAGAGCAGACCATTGGCATGCTGAAACAATGCTTCCACTCTGGAGGAGCCCTGCAGTACTCGGCCGAGTGTGTGTCAAGATTTGTGATTATCAACTGCATGTTGCATAACCTCACCATCATGAGGAGCGGGAGCGTGAGGAGGAGGAGGAAGATGAGGAAGAAGAAGAGGAAAAGGAGGGAGAAGAAGGGAGGAGACAACCTAGACAGCCCCTTTCTGCTGATGGGATAGAAAGCCACATTAAAACAATGACTACACTTCAAAAGTACTTCATTGGCTGTAAAGTGCTTTGGGACGTCTGGTGGTCATGAAAAGCAAGGCTTTCTTTCTTTCTTCCTTCACATATCCAAGTTTGCTGATGAGACAAAGATACGTGGCTTTGTAAGCAGTGTAGATGGATGCATAAAATTACAAAGTGATATTAATAAGTGGATGGGCAAACTGCCGCAAATGGACTTCAATGTAGGCAAATGTGAGGTCAACCACTTTGGACCTAAAAAGGGTAGAACAGGGTACTTTCTAAATGGTAAATGGTGAAAAGCTAGACATAGTGGAAGTCCAAAGGGACTCGGGGTGTCCATGTACATAGATCATTAAACTGTCAGGGACAGGTACAAAAAATAATAAAAAAGGCTAACGGAATGCTGGCCTTTATATCTAGAGGACTAGACTACAAGTGGGTAGAAGTTAGGCTACAGCTAAACAAAGCCCTTATTAGATCACACCTGGAGTACTGTGAGCAGTTCTAAGCACCACAACATGGAAGGATATATTGGCCTTGGAGGGAGTGCAGCGTAGATTTACCACAATGATGTGAAGAAATAAGCCATATTCAGAAGAATACACCATTCTATGAAATAATTATTGCCTTATTAAAACATGACAAACTGGGCTTGGAAATCTGGAAGCCTCAACAATCTAAAGCTGTAAACAGCATACAGGCTATTGAGAAAAGATAAGTTGTTGACACTGAATCAATAACCTTATTGAAACAGGAGGTTGGAGGCTCCTGAAGTCTGAAGCTTTGGAAAGAACACAATGGTACACCCTGTTAAGGTGTTCTAAATTACACTTTGGAAAGAAACGCATAAAATTAAGAAACATATGCCTTCGTAAAAATGACATCAAATGAAACACAGGATACACGATTCTGTGATGCAACCAGCTGTGGTGACTTAAGAATTGCATAGGTCACCCTGGTTCAGGTGTTTTAATATACACATCATAAAAAGACTCAAACAAAAGTCCTTGGTAAAAATGACATCAAATAGATGCATCGGCTGTTACACTGTTTTTTATGGTGAGCTTCGAACACCTAGGGTAGAGACATAGGCCTAGAAATTCAGTGGGCTTTGCGCCCAGTTACCGCCCAAAGAGGGCTTCTGCGCCAGTCTGCAAACTTCGGGCGAACTTCATTGACGCGCTAATTGCGGCGGTAGCCGTTAGTGCTGCGCCGCCACCGATGACGTCATCGGTGTGCGCAGCGCCCCGGTACCGCCCCGACACCGGCCCGACCCCCATCTTCAGTAGTGGCTGCCTCTTCCGTGGCGGCCGCTAATAACATTCGGAGACCGGGTCCGTACAGCAGCCTTAGTGGGGCGCTTTAAGGTGGAGGTGCGGCCGGCCGCTTTTTCGGTGGCCGCCTGCCCGCACCTCCTTCCCCGGCCTCCTCCACCCCCCCCCGCGGCATTGCCGGCTGGTTTCCGGGAGCCCGGCACTTCTCCGTTGTGCCGGGCTCTTTTGCCGGCACTCGCGATCGGGGCTCCGGCTGCTGCAGGCACCTCCCCCTTAAGAGAGGGAGGAAGGCCTGCAGTACCGCAGCCTGCCGCTCCGCTGTGGGTGGTGCTGCGGCCACTAGCGCGCCGATATTCAGTTTCAGCGCCCCAAGCGGGGGCGGCCACACCCTTGAACAGTGGCCGTCCTCGACTTTGGGCGCTGAAACTGAATATCGGCTGGGCGCGAGTGGCTCCGCGCCCAGCGGTAAATTCTGGCCGCCAGCGAGCTGGCGGGGCTATAGCTAATTTCTAGGCCATAATTCTTAATGCTACCAGCTGATTTGACTGTAAGAATAGCAGGGGTCAGCAGAAAAATGACTAGAGATAATTAGCTTACATCAGCAGAAAACTTCAAAGGAAATACCACTGAGAAAGGATATAATTATTGAACTTTCAAATGGGATGATAGATTCGCTGTAAAGGGGCAAAGCGATTCTCAGGATTCAGAGGCAGGCTCTGTAAGTCTACAACTCTTTGTGTCTCGGGGATCAATGGTACTGTATTTGATTTTGGTGGATATTCTGAATAAACTTTAAGAACTGTAAAACTGTAGAGAAGTTAAGATTTGAGAATAAGGATCCCTGATAATAAGATTGTAAAAGCTTTCTCTTTTTGGAACTGTTAATGTTGCGATTGAAACACCTACTGTAATTACATGTCGGTTCTTTAATAAATCTATATATTTTTAGAGTTGTCTCACATAATACTTCTGTATCAAACTCGCGAACTCAATCTCTGTACGCTCTTTGGGGAGGAGTTGCAGAATTCTGGGGGAGTTTTCCGGACCCTCATAATATCCGGAAGGTTACAGTCTAGCTAAACTTATTAAAAGTGCTATCTGGAGGATGGTAACGTCTTCAGGTTGTTCCTTTCCTTTAGGGAGAGTTGGTCCAGACCTTTAGACCCAATTAAGCGTCTTTAGGATTCGGCTACCTCTAACTTTAGTTGAAAGTGAACATCTGGGGAATATGCCTGATCCGGGGTAGCCCTACAGGGGCTAGGACCAGTAACAATCCCTTCAGTTGGCGCCCAACCTTTTAAATTCCAGTGAATACAACTCTAGTTTGTGTAATCTCTCCCCACAATTTAACCCTTGGAATCCAGGTATCATTCTGGTAAATCTACTCTAGTCCCATATATCCATCCTAAGGTGGGATACCCAGAACTGCTCACAGTACTCCAGGTGTGTTCCAACCAGGGTTTTGTACAGCTGCAGCATAACTTCTACCCCCTTGTACTCTAGTCCTCTAGATATAAAGGCCAGCATTCCATTAGATGTTTTGATTATTTTATGTACCTGTCCATGATATTTTATTGACCTATGTACATGGACCCCCAAGTCTTTTTGGACCTCCTCTGTTTCTAGCTTTTTACATTTAGAAAGTATCCTGCTCTATCCTTTTTAGGTCCAAAGTGGATGACATCAAATTTGCCTACATTGAAATCCATTTAATGTCTCAGTGCAGTACTGGAGGGTCAGTCTGGATTATGTGCTCAAGTCTCTGGAGTGGGGCTTGAGCTACCACTGAGCAAAGGCTAGAAAAATGGGGCTCCTGGGAGTTTCTCTAGTTTAGCTCTGTGTTTACAGTAACTGTAGTATATCATATGAATCCTCTTTTAAATATCAATACAGTGTTTGTACATATATTCAAACATTATCCATACTACAGCATTTTTGAATATTTAATTAACGATGACTAATGTTATTTTATGAGAATAAACTGTTCAAGCTTTAATTTTCTACAACATACACACTGAAATATTAAATGCTACCAAAACTAATAACACAAACAGCCAAGTAACATAAAATATTAAAGGACTTTACTTTAATCTGATCAAAAATAGAAGTAAGATATGACACACCCTGCACTACTGACAAATTATTTTGATAAAATAAAGAGAAAGCCTTTGTGCCTTTGGGGATAAGGATTGTACACAATGGAGCCTAGAAATGACTGTTAGTGAGATTAGTGGGTGAACACAATGGCCCGGATGTTGCGGGCCGATGCAGGCGTATGCTGTGCATACGCCATCGTAAGTCCTCAGAATGGCTCCGCAAGTTCCGGGTTTCTGCATGACTTGCGCCTGCACGAAAACCCGGAACTTGCGATCTGTCAAGTTTCTCCCTGACAGATCGTCAGCATGCACCCTAAAAACACTTTTACTGGCGCAGAGTTGGGCAGAGATGCTGCACAGGATGCAGGGCATCAGCACCCGGCAAGATTGCTGCCCGCGAGGCCAGGGATGGCCTCACCATGGCCAGATTTACTTCACTTGATGCTGTACACCCTGTCTGTCACATGATGCACCAGGTTGACACCACCCCACACCAGCACCATAAAGCATCCCTACAACGTTCAAGCCATTCCTTTCACACTCATCACAATTGCGGGGGGGGGGGGCGGAAGTTATGTCTCAAAATTCACTGGAACTCACTAAGACACTTCCAAAGGTGAGCACAGATCTGTCCAATAAGGTAAAGTGTTGAAAATATAGATTTCAATGTGTGACAACACATTAACAGAAAGTTCACATGAACATTGGCTAAACCTCTCAAGTGCCTACCCTTGTGTGTTGTTAGTTGGTATGCTTGCAGTAGGTTGAGGGTGAGTGTGAGAGGTGGCTAGTGAGATGGGGAAGTGATAATGTAGATAGAGAGGGATGGGTGGAGGTGCAAGGTAAGTTGGTGTAGTAATTAAAGATGTGCAGGAATAGGGTAGGGAAGGCAGAGTGATGGGGATGCAATGAATGGCACAGCAGGATGAGATTGAGTGTGGCTGGGCAGTAACATTTCGTGATCTGCTGAGATCATTGAAAGGGCTGCGCCGCTGTAGCCTGGTCCTCCTGACGACATCCCTGTTTGTGTCCTTCTGTGCAATGTGCAATCAGGCTGCGTTGATCGCCTGGGGAAGTCTTGTCTGCCTATGTGAAGGGATGAGAATCTCCCTGCATGCTGTGACTCCCTCCATACGCATATGGAGGGAGTCATGGGAGAGCCTGGGTGCAGCCGTGCACCTCTGTGCAGTGCTTGTCAGTGTTTGCAGCACCTCAATACTGACAGCAGAAATGTCAAGATCAATTTGGACATGGCCCCTTTAAGGAAACCGGCTGAAGATGTGTCATCAAATGACCTCATCAGACCCGCTTCCTATTAATTGGCCGGGAACCTCGCAGGGCAGGCTTAACAAGCCCAATCAATGAAAAATCGCTTGGAGAGTGCAGGCTGCAGTAGGCAGTGGGCTGGGACCACGACACCAACCCCGGCCGCCCCAGACGCACCTAGGTTGTTGAAATCGTGGCCATGATGACTGGAGCATCACGAACAGACGCTTCCTACCACTCCCACCACTCCCACCCACCCACAATAGCCATGCAATCTTCTAGGAAATGCAAGGAAAAACAAAGAAAAACCCAGGACCAATAATATAAAAAATACACTGTAAAATTCCTCTCTGACACCCTCATTTGATCGAAACCAATCCAGGAGATCACATGGACCATGAGTTTGTTATCTTTTAATCCACTTACAATCTCTATGATGCAAATTCTGCCCAATCAAGAACCGGTTCAGCTCACTCTTGAAGGCCCTCTTAATGAATTTTAAAATGAATGTCAAATATCACATGTTTCAGTAAATTTAATTTTCTAATCTCTATTATACCAATACGAATATATTCTTGATAGCTCTCTAGCTTAATAACACATCATGGGATCCACTTTGGAGTAAATGGTTCCCGATTATTTATTTAAAAGTCTACAACTCAATGACTGAGGATTTTTTAAAATTTACATCTGGTTCATTCCCTTGAGAGATTAAAATATATTAGAAATGAAGCAAAAATCATGCTTACAGGGCACTGCAAAGCTAATGGCTTCAGAAATATTTGATATAAATAAGAGTTATGTATTTTGCATCTGCAGGCTTGTAATGTGTGAGCTTTCTGCCAACTAGGAAGAGTTCACATTCAGGATTTAGCTTTTGAGGGTTTAAGGAATAGAGCACTACAATTTTTTTGCAGCACTGGCTGCCGATCTTAATTACATACAAATGAGTTGTCAGCAAGGAAAGGTGACACTTATTTCATGTTAAACAGCTAAAGCAACATTGGCACGAGCTTCTGGCTCAAGCCTCATTGAACCTAGAATCCATATGAACATCAGACTGAAATCAACCTTGCAGAATCCAATCCTTTTTCTTTCAGCTAAAAGTACACTTGAATAATGCAGCATATAGAAGCAGGAATATTAACTACTCACCTCTGCAGTTCAACTTAATCACTACCAAAGCTGCCATTTGGTATCATCCCTGTTACAGCCCCTGTTCTGGAGAAGGTGCCACATTACGCAATTAGTCCAGCTGTGCAGAGAAGATATGAGTTGTAGCAATTGACATCGCAATGGTAGAATGTAGTGGGTAAGCTGAAGTCAAATGATAAATTAAATTGTAGTTATACCAATTGCAAAAGGAATTTCCACCTCAGTACTTTTATAACACAATAAGAACTTGCATTTATATAGCACCTTCCATAACCTCAGGTCGTCCCAAAGCACTTCACAGCCAATGAAGTACTTTTGAACTGTAGCCACTGTTGTAATGGAGGAAACACGGCAGCCAATTTGAGCACAGCAAGATCCCACTAGCAGTAATGAGACAATAGTGATGTTGATTAAGGGATATATATTGGCTTGGACACCGTGAAGTACTCCCTTGCTCTTCTTCAAAATAATACCATGGGATCTTTTACATCCACCTGAGAGAGCAGACAGGGCCTCGGTTTAATGTCTCAGCTGAAAAATGGCACCTCCGATAGTGCAGCACTCCCTCAGTACTGTGCCAAAGTGTCATTTCTATATTGGTTCCCAAGCAATGGAAAACTTCTCAAAGTACTTCGGGGAAAAGCAGTGTATGCTATGTAGGGGAGAATTGGAGAGAGTGAGGTGGGAGGGGCTAAAGCAGTTGATGTCAAGGATTTGAGATGGCTCTTAAAAACAGGGAGGAAGATGAAAGGATTGAAGGATGGAGTTTCCCAGTGCATGAGTATAGCAGCTGAAAACGCATTCACCAGTGGTGGAGTGGAAGTAGCAGGGAACGGAGAATGACCCAGTCAAAGGAGCAGTGTGGGGAGGTGGGGAAGAGGGGGGGTGGCGGCTGGTGGAAGAATGAACGGATGGGTTTCCAGAGTAGCATGAGGTGGGGACTTGGAGGGATTTGAAAACAAGGGCTGGAGTGGTGGACCGAGTAGAACTTGGAAAGAAATGGAGGATGGGAGGATAGGTTGAGGATGTAGATTGCCGTGATCTGAAGAAGTTGTCATTTGTGGAAGAGACCAGTAGGATGATCCAATTAGCACATGGATTATTCCTGCCCAGGATATGAAAATTTGAAGGGATAATTACTAGTCCTAGCCCTTTTCGGGCTACCCCAGATCAGGCATATTCCCCAGACATTCACCTTCAACTAAAGTTAGAGATAGCCAAATTCTATAAGACGCTTAATTGGGTCTAAAGGTTCAGACTATCTCTCCCTAAAGGAAAGGAATGACTGAAGATGTTACCATCCTCTCGATTGCACTTTTAATATGTTTAACTAGACTGTAACATTCCGGATATTATATGGGTCTGGAACCCCCCCCCCGCAGAATTCTGCAACTCCTTACAAAAGAGTGTACAGAAATTGAGTTCACGAGTTAGATACAGAAATACTCTGTGAGACAATTCTAAAAATATATACATTTATTAAAGAACCGACATTCAGCTAACAGCTGTTAAGTCAATCGCAACTTTAATAGTTCAAAATACAAAGAGCTTACATTTCTTATCCTCAGAGATTCTTATTCTCAAATCTTAACTTTGTACATTTTTACATTTTTTATTCTTAATTCTAATCCAGAATATCCACAAAAATCAAATTAAAATGACCTTTTTGATCCCCGAGACTCTAAGAATTAAAAACTTACAGAGCGTGCCTCTGAAGTTGAGAGAATTGCACGCCCTTTCCAGCGACTACTGACTGTCTATCTGGAAAGATTTATTTTCATACCTTTTTTTAGTGTTTTATCCTTTGAAGTTTTCTGCTGATGTACGCTAATTATCTTTATTCATTCTCTCTGTTGAATTCTTTCTATTCTTACTGTCATTTCAGCTGCCAACTCTCAGACCTCTGTCTGTTGTTTAGGTGTTTCAAAAACTTAGCATAAAATGGCTATAACTTATGTATCTATTTGATGCCATTTTTATCAAAGTTCTTTCATTCAATTCTTAATATTGGCTTAACTGGTTATTAGCAGATGTTGTGACTCCTATGTGTTCCAAGTTCAACACAAACACAATGTGATTGCTTGGTGTCATCTATTGAAGTCATATCTTCAAAGTGTTCTGTTGGTATCATATTTACAACGTGTAAATTAAAGACACTTCAACTAGGGTGTTTGTTTTCCTAGCTATCTTAGTTGGTTATATTATAATCGTGTTTCCTGTTTCATTTGATGTTACTTTTACAAAGGCACATGGTTTTTTAATATTCTGTGTTCCTGTTTGAAGTGTCAGTTTTTAACACTTTACTTGGGTCATTCCATTGTGTTTCTCCCAAACTCCAGACCTTCTGGAAGCGCCAAACTGCTATTTCAACAGGGCCATTGTTTTAGTATTTTTAACCAATTCCCATTTCAAAAGCTTGTGTGTTAACACTTCATCTTATCTCAGAAGCCTGTTTGCACAGCTTGTGTCGCTGAGACTTTAGATTTTTAAACCCAGTATATCATGTATTAATAAAATCAGAATTCTGTTCATATGATGGTGTATTTTTCTGAAATATGGCTTATTCCTTCACAAATTTACATAAAATATTCCAAGTCCAGATGTGTCCACTATTTGAATACTATACACATTGTACAGATTGCCGAACTGCTATACTATAGCCGACTCATAATATCGTCCTTATTTTCGGATTTCATCTCCCTTCTCTCAGTCCATTTAGCAGTTTATTATAAAAAATGAAAGCCCAAACTTTATGGGAAATATAAAACTGAGTAAAGGTACTAATATGAGGTAATTTTATGAGTCTGCAATGCCTTCAGGGAGCTTCGTCCAATGGCAGCTTCTATTGGACATAGTTTACCCATTAATTTCAAACCATTATAGATGGAATTTGAGGGCAGTGCACGTCCGAATTTCTAATTATACCAAGGCCCGTTCACCCATCAGCCCTCTTCTCACTGACATACATTGGTCCACCAACACCTCGATTTTAAAATTATCATCGTGTTGTTGAAATCCCTCTGTGGCCTTGCCCCGCACTATGTATGTATCCTCCTCCAGCCCTACAGCCCTCCGAGAACTCTGCATTCCTTCAACTCTGTGAATCCCCCACTTCCTTCAAGCCACTCTTGGCAGCCATGCCAATGAAGCTCATATAAACAGGGAAGCAGTTTAATCTAATTCCCTCTTTCCAGAGACAAGAAGGTGGGGCAAGCATGAGGGTTTGCATGGATTGCAGGCTTCCCCATGGTGCAGGGTGCCATTGACTACCTTGTGGCACTTCATATGAACGCGGCCATTTTCATTAACTGAAAGATAGTCCACTCCCTTAATGTGCAGCTGGTGTGCGACTGCAGGCGACTGTTATCCTGGCAGTAGTCATGATTCCTCCATTATGAGGGAACAGCACTTGCCTATCAGGCGAGAAGCTGAGGAGCAGGAGCACGAGGAAGAGGAGGAGAAGAGGGAAGTGGAGAAGGAGGAGGAGGAGGAAGTGAAGGAGGAAGTGCAACAGGAAGTAGAGGAACAAAAGAGGAAGTGAGGCTACAACATAGACAGCCACTTTCTGCCCAGGCTCTATGCACGCTGAAATAATGAATGTGCGATACCAATAACCTCAACCACACCTCCCCATTCACCAACACACCTCCCCATTCACCAACACATCATCCTCTTTCCCACAATTCCAAAATAAAAACCACCAGAAAATGCACGTTCCAATCCAAATTTATAAATTCAATCATGACATATTGCATACAAAAATCAACTAATCCCCCTTGTGCATTCACTTAGTGCCTGTCTTTCATGTGCCTTTTCCTCTCCTAGTGTTCCTATGAGGTGCTTCCCCAGTGGTTGCATCATGGGTGGTAGAAGCTGCTGACCTTCAATTGAGGAGACAGCAGATGGCCTTGGAGGGTGACTTCCAGTGGCTTTGGGTCTAGAAGGCCCAACTTCAGGTGGCACCATCTCAGCCTGGGCTGCAGCGGTCTGGGCTGGCTGGCTGACAGCAAGGGCACTGGCGGAGTGACAGGGGTGGAAGCACGAATGCTGTCATGCTGAGAGAGGAAAGCAGGTTCATGCTCCATGGAGACACTGCCTCTGTCCCGGGGCCTACTACTGATCTGTTGGAGAACTGATTGATGGACTGCAGTGATGCCCTGGAAGCCCCTTTGAACACTGATATCCAGAGCCATGATGGCAGCAGTCGAAGCTTGCAAGGCAGCAGACCTTTGAGAGAGGCTGTTTGTGCTGCAATGGAAGCTGAAGCATCAGCCATCAGACACTGCATCATAGTTGGTTCCACAGATATACTGATGGAGGGGACCACCTGTTCCATGTTGGAAAGGATGGAGTCGAAGGTCTACGCAAAGTCCTGTGCCAAGTTGGACCCCTCCATGCTCTTTGAAATTGAGCACAGGATTTCTTGCAGGCTTTCCAGTGCACAAAGCATTTGGCTATGTACACCCAACAGCCTTCTTCTGTAGCCTGACCCATCAAAGTCCTCATCTGACTCCTCTGCAGCAGAACCTGTGTGCGACCTTGCCCTCCGCCTTGGCTCCTGCGCACTTGTGCCCGGTGTCTCACCACATGCAGATCCATCCTCTATCCTAGTCTGTAAAATACATGCAGTGTCACTATCTGAGCTGATGGCTGCAACTGTGAAGTTGAGTGACGGTGTCTCTTCCTCTTCCACCACTGACTGAGAAGGCTTCTGGTCTTGGGTATCTTAAATGAAAAAGGGACAAGGGTTGGGCTGTGGTGAGGGGAGAGGAGAAATTAAGAAGCTTACACCATCTGCGGCTTCTAAGTCAGAAGAGATTGAAGGATAAGGGAGAAGTGTTAAGCAACCTCCTTTCTCCTCTGGTTCACAACAACACATTTCGAGTAAGCATGAGACTTCGTAGTGGAGTATACAGAACAGACTTTATTGATACACAGAAAGGTGATTGGCCTTTAACTGTATACAGAGAGTGACTTTACTGGTTTCTGTCTCTTTCGAGTACACTCTGACAAACCATGCTCCTTTATACACTAATATTATGGCTATAACAAAGGAAAGTGCCTAAATGACATATCTATTTCCCAAATCCTCTGAAAACAGATTATCTATGAAACAGTTTGTAATTGTTTACCTCAGAACCACTTCCCTTAACCATTTGGCCCTTCGAGCCTGCTCCGCCATTCCATAAGATCATGACAGATCTTCTACCTCATCTCCACTTTCCTGCACTATCCCCATATCCCTTGATTCCCTTAATATTCAAAAATCTACCGATCTCTGTCTTGAATATATTCAACGACTGAGCCTCCACAGCCCTCTGGGGTAGAAAATTCCAAAGGTTCATAGAAACATAGAAGATAGGAGCAGGGGTAGGCCATTCGGCCCTTCGAGCCTGCTCCGCCATTCAATGAGATCATGGCTGATCATCCAAATTCAGTACCCTGTCCCTGCCTTCTCCCCATATCCCTTGATCCCTTTAACCTCAAGAAATATATCCAACTCTATCTTGAATATATTTAATGAACTGGCCTCCACCGCCCTCTGTGGTAGAGAATTCCACAGGTTCACCACTCTCTGGGTGAAGAAACTCCTCCTCTTTTCAGTCCTAAATGGCTTACCCCTAATCCTTAGACTACGACCCCTGGTTCTGGACTCCCTGGCCATCAGAAACATCCTTCCTGCATCTAGTCTGTCCAGGCCTGACAGAATTTTATAGGTTTCGATGAGATCCCCTCTCAATCTTCTAAACTCCAGTGAGCATAAGCCCAATCGACACAATCTCTCCTCATACGTCATTCCTGCCATCCCAGGTATCAGCCTGGTGAATCTTCGCTGCACTCCCTCCATGGCAAGAACGTCCTTCCTCAGGTAAGGCGACCAAAACTGCACACAATACTCAAGGTGCGGCCTCACCAAGGCCCTGTACAACTGTAGCAAGACATCCTTGTTCCTGTACTCGAACCCTCTTGCTACGAAGGCCAACATACCATTTGCCTTCTTACCCGCCTGCTGCACCTGCATGCTTACCTTCAACGACTGGTGCACAATAACACCCAGGTCTCTTTGCATTTCCCCTTCTCCCAATCTATTGCCATTCAAATAATAATCTGCCTTCCTGTTCACCCTCTGAGTGAACAAATTTTTCCTCATCTCAGTCCTAAATGGCTGACCCCTTATTTTGAGACTGTGACCACTGGTTCTAGACTCCCCAGCCAGGGGAAACATCCTCCCTGCATATACCCTGTCAAGCCCTGTAAGAATTTTGTATGTTTCAATGAGATCACCTCTCATTCTTCTAAACTCTAGAGAATATAGGCCTAGTCTACTCAATCTCTCCTCATAGGACAATCCCCCTATCCCAGGAACCAGTCTGGTGAACCTTTGTTGCACTCCCTCTATAGCAAGCATATTCTTCCTTAGGTAAGGAGACGAAAACTGTACACAATACTCCAGGTGTGGTCTCACCAGGGCACTATATAATTGCAGTAAGATGTCTTTACTCTTATACTCAAATCCTCTTGTAATAAAGGCCAACATACCATTTGCTTTCCTAATTGCTTGCTGTACCTGCATGTTAACTTTCAGTGATTCGTGTACAAGGACACCTGTTGAGTCTGTGTTTCCAAATGTAGTTATGCTGAATAACTGGACACAGACTACAGAAATAATTAAACAGGTCTTTAGTAATTGAGGGTCAGGGCTGAACTGGAATACACTTTGCTCCACAGGGTTTATATACCGGTGTGGTCACCACCGGTACTACAATGTACAGGAGCCATCAAAAAGTAGTCCATCGCCTTAAGGTATCCTCTTAAGGTGGTACAGGCTACATACACTACAACACCCATGTCCCTCTGAACACCAACATTTCCCAATCTCTCACCATTTAAAAAATACTCTGCTTTTCTATTTTTCCGACCAAAGTGGATAACTTCACATTTGTCCACATTATATTCCATTTCCCATGTTCTTGCCCATTCACTTAGCCTGTCTATATCCTCATAGCTGCTGAACTATGTTTTAAACTTTCACGCACCATTCATGATTCCCAAAGGTAGATGTCCCCTTTTCAATGTCAGCATGACATCATATCATATACACTGTCAGTCATTTAATGTTAGGGTTTTAAACTACAGCGGTCTTATCTATGTTTAACTTGGGTAATATTACTCATCATGATACACACAAAGTAAAACATAATACATTGTACAGAACATTACAGTTACATAACATTACATATGATCAAGTACTCATGGACTTCAAAGAATTCTCCGGCTCTCCTTTTACAATTATGCATCTTGTGGATATTCTCGCTAAGTATCATTTCCCACTAGCTTTCAGTTATTCCAATTTCATTGTGATCTCAAAGGAATTCAACTCTGAATTTTAAAAATCTAAATTCTATGTCCCTTTTTAATTTAATTTCAGTCCCTCTGATAGGTACCAGTGCATTTAACTCTATATTGTTTCATTAAAAAGTCAGTTTCGCTATGGAGTATGTATATCAGTGTCTTGAATAAAATTTGTCTCACTCTCCTGAGCCACATTAACCTTTTCATGTCATGGTTTTGTCAAATAACTGAGCATGTCTGAGACCCGTTCTTCAGTGCATCTTCACCATGCATTTCCACATCTAGTTGCCTCATGCGCAACATATCACATTTGCACATACACGGTATCCCAATATCATACCACACTTGACATCAGATGCAAGCCATTCCTGGGCTTTTAAGTTATCTTATCAAAAGATCAGAGGTCTTTTCTCCTCTCTCCCTGCATGGTCCCAATGTTTAGGGTAGTGGCCAGGCTATCAAATACGTTTTGCTCATTGTTCAATATAGGCAAAGACACAAACATCTCCAAGAGAAACCTATCAGTTAATGATTCTCATCTACACTTTCCTGACTTTCAATAGAATTTACATTGATAACAAACTTAAAATCCTTTCACGAATCAGGCACTCAGATATCTTTTCCTAACCCCTGTTTGAGCTCCTGAAATTCACTCATAATCACCTATGAAAATGATTTTAGAAAAATTCCCATTTTATTACCATTTCATCTCATTCAGGAGCCCTGGAGAAACTTCAATGTCCAATACAATATGATCATTACCATTTAACAAAAGTTCCTAAATTAATCCAAGTTATAAACACATTTTTGTTCATTCTGCTTAAACACTTATTGGACTTTTTATTCCCCCAAATATGCCAGAGAGCAATTCAGTCTGCGAGATGAGGGATGTTAGCTACCTTTAACACAACAGTCTCCCCCCAAAAACTTCTTTCTTAACACATAACTTGGACGGAACCATGGAGATTGAACCTTTTTAAAAATAACATTTGATTATCCCCTTAAATTTTAGATAAATTTCCCTTCCCGAGTGTTTGAACAGCAACTCACATCAATTTATCTTATCAATTTTAATTTCACAAAAAAAATTATGTCCAGGTTCGTGGTTTTACAAAAGAAAAAGGAAAGTAACAATCGTGTTCAGATGCAAGTCGTTTATCTTCCCCCTCGAGCAATGTGTCTTGGAAGATAATAATTGGAAAGGCTTATGTTCCATTTCTTGTCACCACGCTGCGACATTCAAAATCTATCAATGTCTGCAGATAAGAACTTAAACTCTGAACAATACTGGAGCTCCCACTGCAGTTTTCCAGCAAAGTTCAAGCTCTGTAACACTTTGAAGTAATTTTATATCAAAGAACTCCCTTTGGTAATCTTGCACCATCAACACTCATCTGGTCCTCTGCTTAAAAGAAAAAACAGAAAATCCATTGTGGCTTTCCTGTGAGCCCAATGGGTGAATTCATCAATTCCTGATTCCCTTCTGTCACTGTGAGGAAACATCCACTCAAATTAAAAAGCTTAAAAGTTATAAATGTCCAAAATGTTTAGTCAGTAATGCAAAAGTTGTTGCTCAGTGAATTAAAACAAGAGTTAATCTGATTCCAGAAAGTAAGAAAAAACAAACAGCTGCTTGTGAAAAGTGTTAACTTCTTTTTTTCATTTCGAAAGAAGACAAACCCAGACAATGGCCCGTATTTTACGATCGCAGGCCTCCTGCGGGCGGAGGCCTGCAATCTGGAAAAATCTACGCCCTTACATGAGGGCTCCCAGGACGCACACGCTTCCGCTCCTGGGCCTCACCAAACTCCAAGGGGGAGAAATTCAGTTGGTTGCGCCACCCATTAGCGCCTTAAGAGGGCGATATGTGGGGCACGATGTGGCTAGCACCCGGGCGCGGCGAGACCTGCGCCTCTCGCGAAATTGAGCGGACATTTAGCAGCGGCGCTAAACCGCAGCGCCCGCTCAGCTGCGCACGCAGATCCTGACGTCATTTCATGGTGCAACGCCCTTGGGGCGCCCCGAACTGGAAATTCAGTGGCAGCCCCCTCCTTTCCGCCTGTCGCTCCCAGCGACTGGTTGACTGGAACGGTTCCCAGTCGCTGTGGGGCTGGGGGGGGCGCTATTTAAAGGGTGCTCTTCCTGGCTTCTTTGTGGTAGCCATTTTTGGACCACTCGTTCTGTGAGAGAGAGAGAGATTTGCAGAGAGACAAAGGGAGAGAGCTTTCTGCATTGAGTCAGCGCTCGCAGAGGTAATTTTGGCTTCTGACCAGAGCTTTGTAGTTGGTTTGCTTCTTTACCGGCGTAACCTTGAGTGGCCACATGCTATGGGGGCTGCAATGGGTGGGAACGTTGGGCTTCTCCATTACATTGAGAGGGCACAGAGACGCAGAGAGAGAGTGCCAATCATGGCCAGACGGAGGAGGGCCAACAGGCGTCGGCACACGAGACCTTACCGTCCCAGGGTTTTCCGACAACAGTTCTCATACCTCAATATGTCTGAGGAGCAGTGTTTTCGGAGGCTGCGATTCAGCAGGGAGGTGGTCACTGAGCTCTGCCACCTGCTTCAGCCAGACCTGTAGCCTCAACTGAGGAGCAGGACGTCTCTGTCAGTGTCAGTGAAGGTCACAGTGGCTCTCAACTTCTATGCCACCGGCTCCTTTCAATCGCTACTGGGGACATTGCCAATATCTCCCAGTTCGCGGTGCATTGCTGCATCCGTCAAGTCATGAATGCCCTCTTTAAAAGGAGACGTCAGTACAGCTCCTTCCCCATGACCCCGGACAAGCAGCAAGAGCGCGCAATGGGATTTGCAAGAATAGCGGGCTTCCCCACGGTCCAGGGCGCCATTGGCTGCACGCATGTGGCTTTGCGGGCGCCTCAAGAGAATGCCGAGAATTACCGCAACTGGAAGGGGTTCCATTCGTTGAAGGTCCAGTTGGTCTGTGACAACAGACAGCTGATAGTCGCTGTCAATGCCCGCTTTCCAGGCAGCAGCCATGACGTCTTCAACCTGTGCCAGACTTCTGTGGCAGACCTTTTCCAGGCCCTGGCTCACCCAGGAGGCTGGCTTCTCGGGGACAAGGGCTATCCTCTGTGCACCTGGCTGATGACCTCGGTCCGTTCGCTCAGCACCCCTGCTGAAGAACGATACAATGAGAGCCATCAAGCGACCAGGAACATCATTGAGCACACAATCGGCGTGCTCAAGCAACGGTTCCGCTGTCTGGACCATTCCAGAGGAGCCCTTCAGTACTCACCTGAGCGAGTCTCTCATTTCGTTGTTGTGTGCTGCATGCTGCATAACCTGGCAATCCTCAGGACTCAGCCACTGCCACCAGACATTGGAGCACCAGCAGAGGATGAGGAGGAGGAGGAGGAGGAGCAGCAGCACCAAGACGGGAAGTGCAAGGGCCGTCCGTCAGTGGCTTATAGCAAGTCGGTTCTAGGCCCCCGCTGAGGGAATGGCTTCTGCCATTCAAAGAACATGAATGGAACCGTGCCGCAACCCCTAAGCCGGTCAAGGCAACAAATAGTTCAAAGAGCAAACATGCATATTCTGAATAAAGACACTTCTTTATTTAACAAACTGTGTGTCCTTCCCGCATGACAAAGTAATAGAGAGAAAACCCCAAAAAAGCAGTCAGTCACATAACTGGCTCTCACAACCTGGAGACAATGAACAAAACAGTAACCAAAAAATGACCAGGATACTCGGCCTTCCATAAAACATTTAACAGTATTTTGCCACACCTCCTACTTTTTGCCCTTTGAGTGTGATCTGCTTCGCTTTCGAGATTCGCCCCTTCCCACCCTGCAGCTCCTCCGCAATGGGACCCCAGTGGCTGCAGCAAGGCTGGGGGAAGGCTGCTGAGTGTCAGAAACTGAGACTGCAGATGCCCTTGAGGGACGGCCTGGACCAGCTCTGGGCCTGGAGGGCCCAGCCGCTGACTGCTCCAACTCTGCATGGGCGGCAGCAGTCTGTCCTACAGGTGGTGGCAGCTGCAGTGGAGAAGTGACAGTGTTGGCAGCAGGAATGCTGTCATCCTGACAGAGGACAGGAACTCCCTGTTCGGACGACACACTGGCACTCCCACGGGGCAGCACTGCAGCATGCGGAGCAATCTGCTGAAGCACAGACTGCTGGCCTGCTGCAGCGCGGTGAGGGCCCCGGAGATTCGTACCCGATCCAGCGAGGGTGGCGGCAGTCAGTGCTCGTGTGGCCTCAATCTGCGTCTGCATGAGACCAGCCACTGACTGCATTGCAGCACTAAGCACTTGCGTGGCAGCCGCCTTTGCTGCGCCGAAGTCCAGGAGACTCCTTGCCTGTGCTGCGCCGAAGTCCTGGACACTCCTTGCCAGTGACTCAATAGATTCGGGCATTGTGGTAAACCACTTTTATCGTTCACTATCGTTACACTATAGTTATCACTGTTATATCGTTATCACTGTTCACACTGTTGTATCACTATACGAGGTCGCCTCTTGTCACGCTGTTATACCTGGGCTGACCACTGCTGACTCCGCCCATGGCTCCACCTACCTGTCCAGGTATAAAGGTGGTCGACTGGCTGGTATTCCTCCTTGTTGGATCCGATCACCCACGAGGGTGGGCTCTGTTATTTAGCCAATAAAAACCTATAGTTACTTTCTTAACTCATCGCTTTTCATTGGATGAATTGATAGGTATATCAATTTTATTGGCTAAATTTTAAAATGTCGACAACTGAGCAGTCAAACGACCAGCCAAGCGACCAGCCAGACGCCCAGCTACAACAGCCACAGCAGCCGGCCTGGCTGCGAGCCCTCAGACCACCGTACCTGGATCTAAACCCACAGGCAGCAAACTCAGCCCTCGACTTCGAACACTGGCTGAGCTGCTTCGAAGCCTACCTGGGAGAATCCGGCGTGCCTCAGAAATCCATGCTAAGAGTTCTGAATGCCCAAGTGAGCCCTAAAGTATTCGCACTCATCCGGGACCTTAAAACATACGAGGACGCCATCAACCGGCTGAAAAGACAGTACCAAACCCCGGTAAATTCCATGTATGCCAGACACCTCCTAAGATCCCGCCCACAACAGCCAGGAGAGCCCGTGGAGGAATTTTTACGGGTGCTACAAGCACTCGGCAGAGACTGTAACTTTAAAGCGGTAACGCCGGCAGAAAATACTGAAGACAATGTCCGCGATGCCTTCGTGAAAGGCCTGCGGTCCGACTACTCATGGCAAAGACTACTGGAAGCAAGGGACCTCGACCTGGACAAAGCTGCAGCCCTCGCTCTCTCTCTAGAGGTGGCCCATCGTGACCTCGAGGCATACTCAAGGTACTGTAACTCACGACCCTGGGACTTGGGGCCGACCCCGACCGCGATACCCCCCGCAGCAACCCCCCTGGGACCTACCTCAGCGTCGGCGTCCCGGACCCAATCGAGACCGCCACCCCCGGTACCGGCTCCAACATCGGACCCCCACGATCGGGCCGCCGGCTGCTTCTTCTGCGGCCAGGCGAAACACCCGAGGTCGCGCTGCCCAGCCAGGAACTCTGCCTGCTCAAACTGCAGGAAGAAAGGCCACTTCGCTAAGGCCTGCAGAGGTGGATCATCAGAGGCCAGCAGTGCCTCATGCGAGCTGTGGGGTCGGCCATCTTCCTTCAAGGCAACAGAGGCCAGCATCCCCACATGTGAGTCATGGGGGCGGCCATCTTTGATACAGGCAACCAACACCAGCAGTGCCTCATGTGAGTTATGGGGGCAGCCATCTTCTCCGCCATTTTGTCCAACCTCGTGGGAGACGCCATTTTACCCACCACGCCCGACCGCCACCGTGCCTCTAGACCCGACTACCGCCTCAACCGCAGACTACAACAACTCGCTCAGCTATACACTAGCCTCCGTCACACTGGACCAGGCCCGCCCGCATCACCTGTCCAAGTCGATGATGGACATCAAAGTAAACTGCCACGCCACGACCTGTCTGTTCGACAGCGGAAGCACGGAGAGCTTCATCCACCCAGACACGGAAGTCGACTACGGGAACCACACTACCAACCTGGCTGACCTCCCCGGGGCCCGTCCTGCTGCGAAAGCACGTGAGGACCCATAAAACGGACCCCCTGGTCGAGAAGGTGAACCTCCTGCACGCCAACCCCCAGTACGCCTATGTGGCGTACCCGGACGGGCGGGAGGACACAGTCTCCTTGCGAGACCTCGCACCCTCGGGCATTCCGGAGACACCACCTTTACCCCCCCCCACCCCCCCCCCAATTCCAGCTCAGGTAGACGGCATGCCGGAACCCCACGAGCCTTCGCCGACCACGCAGACACCAGCATCAACACCGGAGAATGCAACACCGCCGCTGCGACGATCAGAAAGGCTTACGAGGCCTCCGGACAGACTGAATTACCAGAACTGGTAGTACACTTCACCCCGCCGGACTCAAATCTAAACAAGGGGTGAATGTGGTAAACCACTTTTATCGTTCACTATCGTTACACTATAGTTATCACTGTTATATCGTTATCACTGTTCACACTGTTGTATCACTATACGAGGTCGCCTCTTGTCACGCTGTTATACCTGGGCTGACCACTGCTGACTCCGCCCATGGCTCCACCTACCTGCTCAGGTATAAAGGTGGTCGACTGGCTGGTATTCCTCCTTGTTGGATCCGATCACCCACGAGGGTGGGCTCTGTTATTTAGCCAATAAAAACCTATAGTTACTTTCTTAACTCGTCGCTTTTCATTGGATGAATTGATAGGTATATCAGGCATCCTTGCCACTGCAGCCATGATCTCAGTGTGCCTGTGCTCTGCCTGGGTGCTCATTTCAGTGAGGAGCTGCACCTCTTCTGCGCTCACTGTAGCAGGACTCGAGGCCAGACTCTCCCTCCGGGGAGAAGGCCGCCGAGCTTCCCTAACCACCCCGCGTTTCTGCAGCCTGCTGGGCCCCGGAGCTTCACCCTCCTCAGACCATTCCCCCCTGCTCCCCTCCAGGGAAGACGTGTCCCCATTATGGCCATGGGCTGCCTCGGCTGAGGGTGGTACTGATGGTCCGGCTTCCTCCTCCTTGTCCCCTTCAGAGTCACTCACAGTGGCAGCTTGAGGGCCTGCCTCCTCACCTGGCGAATCAGCATCTGAAAGCAGGGAGGTACAAGAGTGGCTTTAGCATGAGGACAGGGTGGCAGCGAGGGAGGCATGAATGCTGCAATGTACTGTATTGGTTCAATAGTGGCAAAGGATGCTGGTGTGAGGCACAAGTGGAAGGAGAGAGGTCAAAAAGGCGATGACCTTACCATTGCTGTCCAGAACGGGGTCGGCATATCCAGTGGCGACGGGGCCAATCATCCGGCCTGCCATAATCCGCTTGACTCGCTGCTCCAGATTGGTGAGGGCTTGAAGGTGAGGCCGGCCTCCCCCGGTCCATTGCTGCTGCCTCCTGTTATGCGCCAGCTTGTTCTGCAAGAGAAAGGACAGGCTCTGAGTACAGTGCGAGGCCCTGATCTTGGCAGCACTGCCTCCCATGGTGGAATAGCCCTTACAGTGTGAAGCCCTGATCTTGGCTGCACTGCCTCCCATGGTGGAATAGCCCTTACAGTGTGAAGCCCTGATCTTGGCTGCACTGCCTCCCATGGTCGATTAGCCCTTACAGTGTGTAAAGTGCTGAATGTGCGTGTGAGTTTCCTGAAAGGGCCATAGGTGTTGGATGAGGGCTGGGCATTGGGGCTTTGAGGACCCTTTGGCCATAAAGTGAGGTCGACATGCAGGCATGAAGAGGATTCTGAAAAGGGTACTCACCCTGACGATCCGAGTGAGGTCATTGAACTTCTTCCTGCATTGCACAGGGGTCCTCGGCACCATGCTGCTGGAGGTCACTCTGTGAGCCAGCTCCCTCCAAGCTTTGCGATAGTCGTTGGGCAGCGGCCTCCTGCCAGTGTCCGGGAACAGGATAGATTGCCTGCGCTCCACCGCGCCAACCAGAACCTGCAAGGCCCCCTCGCTGAACCGCTGCGCTCGCTCCCTGGCCCTCTCCATGGTCCTAGGCGTCAGAATGTGGCAGCAGGTCTGTCCAGGCTGAGAATCAGGGCTCCGATGTGCAGGGTGTGGCTGCAATCCAAGATCGAACCTTCCCTTTAAGAGCTGACCGGCGCCAGCGTGTCTGCGTGCAATCGCTAACTGACCGCACCTGCGCTGCGCCCGCCCTCGGTGGTAGCGCCTCGCTTCTCCGACTTAGCGCCTTAAGACAGTCGTGCAGCGCCTCCTTTAGTGCTCCAAGCACCTCCTGAGGCGAAGCAGGCCAATTTACCAGTAGGTGGCGATAATTTGCGCCGGGCGCAAAATTTCGCGCCCGGCCGATACTTACGCCCCAAATGGGGCGATACTGAATTTCTCCCCCCAAGTGCGCAGGGCCCACGTACCCCAGGGACGCATGTAGTTCACAGCATCCCTGGGATCACGTGGGCCATGGGGAGCCAATCACAGAAGGGAACCTCCATTCATACATTTGACAGGAAGTCCTGTCAAATATATGAATGGAGATCACCCCAAAAACATAGTAAAACTTTAAATACATTTTTTTAAAAACACATTTTTAAATGACTTGAAATCACAATAAATTAAGTATTTTAAAACAAAAACTTAATTTTTTGAAAAAAAGAATTAAAGTTTTTTATGGGGCTAAAAATAAACTTACCTTTATTAAAAGTATTTTTAAATGATAAATCAGTGGAAATTTAAAAAAAAAATTTTCAACTCTTATCCTGGTAAAAGCAGGCCTTACGCCTGCTTTTACCAGGCTTAAGAATTGTAAGGGTTTTCTGCAGGCGGAGGGTCTCCAAAAAGTGGAACTATCTGCCTGCAGAGGCCCTGCTCCAGGGCAGCCGGAGAATCTGTCAAGACCATTCTTGGCAGATCGGAAATGGCAGTTTTCAGCGCATGCGCTGTGCATGCCTGAAACCTGCATTTCCAATGTCCCTACACAGCACGTACCCACCCGTAGGGACATCAGAATATTTGGGCCATTATCACTCAATGTCAGCCTGTGTCTCACAGCTTCTCACAGCCTTAAAAACCAGTAGGTCAGTAGAAAAGAGACATGGGCTAAAAATTCGGTGGCGCCGCGTTTGGGGCACCAAGCTCGCCTGGGCGCCGGAATTTGCGCTCTGGGCGGAGCCGCTTGCGCCCTCCCGATATTCAGTTGGAGCGCCCCAAGAGGGACTCGGGGCGCTGCTCAAGGCTCCCTGCGTCCCGCTTGGGGCGCTCAAACTGAATATCGCAGCGCTAGGTGGCGCTGCGGCACGGCGCGCTGCGGTACTGCAGGCCTTCGTCCCCTTCTTAAGGGGGAGGGGCCTGCACCAGCGCGATCACCGATCGCGAGTGCTGGCAAAAGAGCCCGGCACCGAGGAGAAGTGCCGGGCTCTCGGGACACAGCCGGCACTGCCCGGGTGGGGGGCGATCAGGAGGCCGGGGAGGGCGGCGCAAGGAGGTGCTAGCAGGCGGCCACCGAAAAAAATGGCCGCCCCACACCTCCACCTTAATTTGCGCCACTTCCGCCACAGGTAAGCCCCGTGAACCGGTCGCGATTTGCGACCAGCGTTACAGGGAGGGGCGCGACCCAATATCGCGTCCGGGGAGGTAGTGTGGTGCTGCGCACACCGATGACATCATCGGTGGCGGCGCAGCGCTACAGGCCAACGCCGCCAGTAGTGCCCCGCTAAATTTCGCGGGAGGTGTGGCCAGTGGCGCTAAAGCCACTGAGTGCCCTCTTTAGGTGCTAACTGGTGGCGCAGCCCACCGAATTTCTAGGCCATGATTTTTCCCTTTTCTTCTTTATTCCATCATAAGGCGAGATGTATGTTGGACATCTTGGGGAGTTAAAATTTGAACAAGAAGTGGGATGAGAGAAGGAGGATTAGTTAAGCAGATACCCTCATGCTTGATCGCTTCAGCCCCGCCAGTGGTCACGGCCTCAGTGATGCCCCCTCCCATGATGGCCAACACTGTCTCCTCCATGGGTGTTAAAACATGCAGGAGCACTGGTTCTCGTCCAGTTCCTTGCTGCTGTCTGCTGTTATGCACTACCTTCGCCTGCAAGAAAGAGGGAAGTTTGTCAGTGAGTGTCCTACAATATGTTTGGGTGATGTGGCTGTCATGGAGAATAGCTGCCAGTGTGTGCAAGCTGTGAGTTGTGGGTGCGAGATTTGCAACAGTGCTAAGTGTGTGAGGGTGAGGTAAAACATATAATTTTAGCTTTGAGTACTGATTGATAGAGATTGTTGTTAGGTGGGTGATAGGGGTGTAGTGAATTGAGCAGTGGATGAGGCTAGTGGTGCAGTTAGTAGAGTATGCAATTTGAAGATAAAGTCACTCACCTTGACAACTCGTGTGAGATCATTAAACTTCTGCCTGCACTGCAACCATTTACTTGGAGGAACACTCCCAGCATTGATCTCGCTGCTACTTTATCCCACTACCTTCTGAGCATATGTCTGGAGGGCCTCCTGCCCCCCTGCGGATACAGGATGTCTCTCCTTCTATCTACTTCTTCCACCAAGACTGCCAGTGCAACGTCTGAAAACCTTGGTGCACGCTCTTTCGCAGGTTCAGCCAATCCTCAAAGTGTCACAGCACAGATTCACTTTTCAAATGACTCCCACCACATCTTGCAGCCACAATGCAACTTCCTTTTAAGAGGTGCAGGCTGCCTTTAAGCAGCGCTAGCCACTCACGATATGGGGCCCCCTGCTGATACATGCAGCCAATGAACAGCGCGGGTAGCGTTGGCTGCATGCAGCAATCATGTAAAGCAGCAGGCAGCACCAATTTACCGCACAGTCTGCAACAGAATGAACGGGTGTGGGTTAATAGTGTACCGCGAGATCCCCATGCTGTTTTTGGAAGTTTGCCAATTACTCCCCCTTCAAGTGTTGTTTGTACAGATATTCAAGGAGACACTGTGGTCTATTATTTGTAAAATTTCAGTGAAGCTCTTGTACTTTGTGTTTCCTCCAGATATGCCATTTTAAAAACAGGGCCACTCTCAAGTTTAAGACAAACGGTTGGAAAGATTTGTTCCGTCTCCTACCATTTACTTGATTATAGTAATCAGGCAGCCTTTCTGAGTAGCGCAAGTGCCAGCTGCTATAGTGAGCTCCCATAGAAATAAAGTAAAAGCTAACAAATATTATTTTACTACAAAAAGAAAATACTGCAGATGTTGGAAATCTGAAATAAAAACAGAAAAGGCTGGAGATACTCAACAGGTCAGGCAGATTTAATTTAAATTCAATTAATTAAAGGGTAAGTCATGGCAGGACAGCCGGGCCCCGTGATCTGCTCCTCCTGCGATATGTGGGAACTCAGGGACACTTCCTGCGTCCCTGATAACTACATGTGCAGGAAGTGCATCCAGCTGCAGCTACTGACAGACCGCATTACAGCGCTGGAGCTGTGGTTGGACACATACTGGAGCATTCACGATGCTCAGGACAACGTGAATTGCACATTTATGGAGTTGGACACACCGCAGGTAGAGGTTGGACAGGAAGAAAGGGAACGGGTGACCAACAGGCAGAGTACTAGGCGCAGGCAGGTAGTGCAGGGGTCCCCTGTGGCCATTCCCCTCTCCAACAGATACACCAATTTGAGTACTGTTGGGGGGGATGGCTTATCAGAGGAAGGCAGCAGCAGCCAACTTCCTGGCACCAGGGGTGGCGCTGCTGCACAGAATGGGAGGAAAAAGAGGGGTAGAGCTATAGTAATAGGGGATTCAATTGTAAATGGGAATAGATAGGCATTTCTGCGGCCGCAAACAAGACTCCAGGATGGTGTATTGCCTCCCTGGTGCAAGGGTCAAGGATGTCTCCGAGCGACTCCAGAACATCTTGGAAGGGGAGGGTGAACAGCCAGTTGTCGTGGTGCATATAGGCACCAACGATATAGGTAAAAAGCAGGATGAGGTCCTAAAAGCGGAGTATAGGGAGTTAGGAGATAAATTAAAATACAGGACCTCAAAGGTAGTAATCTCAGGATTGCTACCAGTGCCACGTGCTAGTCAGAGTAGAAATAGAAGGATACTTCAGATGAATACGTGGCTAGAGGAATGGTGCCAGGGGGAGGGATTCAAGTTCCTGGGACATTGGAACCGGTTCTGGGGGAGGTGGGACCAGTTCAAACTGGACGGTCTGCACCTGGGCAGGGCTGGAACCAATGTCCTAGGGGGAGTGTTTGCTAGTGCTGTGGGGGAGGGTTTAAACTAAAATGGCAGGCAGTTGGGAACCTGAGCAGGGAGACAGAGGAAAGGGAAGCAAGGATAAATGCAGAAGATAGGAAGGAGAAAAACAAAAGTGGCAGTCAGAGAAATCAACGGTTTAAATCAAACATGGCCTCAGTAAATAATAATTCTAATAGGTCTAAGAGCGTTAAAAAAACAAGCCTGAAGGCTTTGTGTCTTAATGCGAGGAGCATTTGCAATAAGGTGGATGAATTGGCTGCGCAAGTAGAAGTAAACAAATACGATTTGGTTGGGATTACGGAAATGTGGCTCAAGGAAGGCCAGGACTGGGAACTCAACATCCAGGGGTATTCGATATTCAGGAAAGATAGGCAAAAAGGAAAGGGAGGTGGGGTAGCATTACTGGTTAAAGAAGGGATTAACACAATTGTAATGAAGGATATTAGCTCTGATGAGGTGGAATCTGCATGGGTAGAATTGAGAAATACTAAGGGGAAAAAAACGTTAGTGGGAGTGGTTTATAGACCTCCAAACAGTAAGGCGGAGGTTGGGGATGGCATTAAAAGAGAAATTAAAGAAGCGTGCAATAAGGGCACAGCAGTCATCATGGGTGACTTTAATCTACATATAGATTGGGCCAACCAAATGAGTAACAATACTGTGGAGGAGTAATTCCTGGAGTGTTTACGGGATGGTTTCCTGGACCAATATGTCGAGGAACCAACCAGAGATCAGGCCATCTTAGACTGGGTATTATGTAACGAGAAAGGATTAATTAGCAATCTTGTTGTAAGAGGCCCCTTGGGTCGGAGCGATCATAATATGATCGAATTCTTCATTAAGATGGAGAATGAAGTAGTTGACTCGGAGGCTAGCGTCCTCAATTTAAATAAAGGAAACTATGATGGTCTGAGGAGCGAGTTGGGTAGGATTGATTGGGGAATGGCACTCAAAGGGTTGACGGTGGATAGGCAATGGCAAACATTCAAAGACCGAATGGATGAACTACAGAATTTGTTCATCCCAGTTTGGCATAAAAATAAAACAAAAAAGGTGACCCAACCGTGGCTAACAAGGGAAATTAGGGATAGCATAAGGTCCAAGGAGAGGGCATATAAATTGGCCAGTAAAAGCAATAATCCTGAGGATTGGGAGCAGTTTAGGATTCAACAAAGGAGGACAAAGGGATTAATTAAGAAAGGGAAAATAGAATATGAGAGTAAGTTTGCAGAGAACATAAAAACTGACTGTAAAAGCTTTTATAGATATGTGAAGAGAAAAAGATTGGTGAAGTCAAGCTTAGGTCCCTTGCAGTCAGAATCGGGGGAATTTATAATGGGCAACAAAGAAATGGCTGACCAACTAAATACATATTTTGGTTCAGTCTTCACAAAGGAGGACACAAATAACCTCCCAGAGATGCCGGGGAACAGAGGGTCTGATGAAAGGGTGGAACTGAAAGAAATCAGTATTTGTAGGGAAATGGTGTTAGGAAAATTGATGGGACTGAAGGCCGATAAATCCCCAGGGCCTGATAATCTACATCCCAGGGTACTTAAGGAAGTGGCCCTAGAAATAGTAGATGCATTGCTGGTCATCTTCCAGAACTCGATAGACTCTGGAACGGTACCCATGGATTGGCGGGTAGCTAATGTTACCCCACTATTCAAAAAAGGTGGTAGAGAAAAGGCGGGGAATTATAGACCGGTAAGCCTGACATCGGTAGTGGGGAAAATGCTAGAGTCCATTATAAAAGATGTAATAGCAGAGCACTTGGAAAGCAGTGATTGGATCGGACAAAGTCAACATGGATTTACAAAAGGTAAATCGTGCTTGACTAATCTACTGGAATTTTTTGAGGATGTAACTGGTAAAATAGATAAGGGAGAACCAGTGGATGTGGTGTATTTGGGCTTTCAGAAGGCTTTCGATAAGGTCCCGCATAAGAGATTAGCGTGCAAAATTAAGGCACATGGGATTGGGGGCAAGGTATTGACTTGGATAGAGAACTGGTTGGCGGACAGAAAGCAAAGAGTTGGAATAAACGGGTCGTTTTCCGAGTGGCAGGCAGTGACTAGTGGGGTACCGCAAGGCTCGGTCCTAGGACCCCAGCTGTTCACAATATATATTAATGATCTGGACGAGGGAATTGGATGTAATATCTCCAAATTTGCAGACGACACAAAGCTGGGGGGGAGGGTATGCTGTAAGGAGGATGTCGTGAGACTCCAGCACGATTTGGACAGGTTAGGTGATTGGGCAGAAACATGGCAAATGCACTATAATGTGGATAAATGTGAGGTTATCCACTTTGGTGGCAAAAACAGGAAGGCAGATTATTATTTGAATGGTAATAGATTGGGAGAAGGGGAAGTGCAAAGAGACCTGGGTGTTCTTGTACACCAGTCGCTGAAGGTAAGCATGCAGGTGCAGCAGCCGGTTAAGAAGGCAAATGGTATGCTGGCCTTCGTAGCAAGAGGGTTCGAGTACAAGAACAAGGATGTCTTGCTGCAGTTGTACAGGGCCTTGGTGAGACCACACCTTTAGTATTGTGTGCAGTTTTGGTCGCCTTACCTGAGGAAGGACGTTCTTGCCATGGAAGGAGTGCAGCGAAGATTCACCAGGTTGATACCTGGGATGGCAGGAATGACGTATGAGGAGAGATTGTGTCGATTGGGCTTATACTCACTGGAGTTTAGAAGATTGAGAGGGGATCTCATCAAAACCTATAAAATTCTGTCAGGCCTGGACAGACTAGATGTAGGATGGATGTTTCTGATGGCCGGGGAGTCCAGAACCAGGGGTCATAGTCTAAGGATAAGGGGTAAGCCATTTAGGATTGAAATGAGGAGGAATTTCTTCACCCAGAGAGTGGTGAACCTGTGGAATTCTCTGCCACAGAGGGCGGTGGAGGCCAGTTCATTAAGTATATTCAAGAAAGAGTTGGATATATTTCTTAAGGCTAAAGGGATCAAGGGATATGGGGAGAAGGCAGGGGCCAAGTACTGAATTTGGATGATCAGCCATGATCTCATTGAATGGCGGAGCAGGCTCGAAGGGCCGAATGGCCTACTCCTGCTCCTATCTTCTATGTATCTATGTATCTGTGAAGAGAGAAACAGAGTTAACGTTTCAGGTCAATGACCTTTCGTCAGAACTGGAAAAAAAGCAGGAAATGGAACAGATTTTTAAGCAAGTGTAGGGGCTGGTAAAGGGGGAAGGGGATGAAAGAACAAAAGGGAAGGTCTGTGATAGGATAGAAGGCAGGTGAGGTTAAGAGACATTGAGAGACATTCAAGGCAAAAGGAGAAGGTAATGGGACAGGTTAAGAAACAAAGGATGGCTCTAGATGAAGTGTATATTGCGCTGGCAGAATGAAAGACAGCTGCCAGGTGGGAGAGAAGAAAAAAAGACACAGACAAAAAGTGTGGATAAAAAAATATATATATGATAGGGGCCGAGGTTATGATCTGAAATTGTTGAACTCTATGTTGAGTCCAGAAGGCTGTGAAGTGCCAAATCGAAAGAGGAGGTGCTGTTCCTTGATCTTATACTGAGCTTCAGTGGAACAATGCAAGAGTCCAAGGACAGTGAGGTCTGAGTGGGAGTGGAGCGGAGAATTAAAGTGACAGGCGACCGGAAGCTCGGGGTCCCCCTTATGGACTGTACAGAGGTGTTCCACAAAGCGATCACCCAATCTGCGTTTGGTCTCCCCAATGTAGAGGAGACCGCATCGTGAGCAGCGAATACAGTATACTAATTTGCAAGAAGTACAAGTAAATTGCTGTTTCCCCTGGAAAGGGTGTTTGTGGCCCTGGACAGTGGGAAGGGGAGAGGTATAAGGGCATGTGTTGCATCTACTGCACTTGCACGGGAAGATGCCGGATGAAGGGGAAGGGGCGTTGGGGGTGATAGAGGAGTGGACCAGGGTGTTGCGGAGGGAGCGGTCCCTTTAGACTGCTGAAAGGGGAGGTGAGGGGAAGATGTGTTTGGTGGTGGGATCACGCTGGATGTGGTGGAAATGGCAGAAGATGGTCCATTGAATGTGAAGGCTGGTGGGATGAAAGGTGCAGTAGCACTTTATATCTAAAAGGATGAATGCTCAGATTAACATGCTTCACCCTTTTTGACATTCAGAAAAAAAGTCTGTGAAAAACTTTCATACACATATATTTATGTATGCTAGTCAATCTCCCGTGTTACTCATAGACAAAAGTAGTTTAAAAATACGTTTACTTACACAAAATTATATTCATCTTTGTAATTAACAAACTAAGTATATGTTGTTTAAATATGTGCTTACCCTTTAACAGCATAAATTTTGATTAAATCCTTCTGTGTATTTTACTAAAGTAATGAATGTGTCAACTATATGATAAACAAAATAGGAAGGGAAGAGAATTAGCGACGAAGTCCAGGGCAGGTGCAAGGCCAGGAACTGGAGCGAAGCTCGTGGTTGGAATGGGGAGCAGCAACGTGCCAGAGCTAGTGGGAGGCCTGTAGTTAAAGGCAAGGGGATAACGGCAACTTAAAATGAGAGAATGAGAGAGAGGGGGAGAGATAGAGAGAGAGCGCACATGATATCAGCAAGGGTGCAAGAATCCATTCAGTATGTCTGTAAATTGAAAGAGTAGACATGGGGATGGAGGAAACTAGGTTTGGGGATGAGAACTGGAGGAAACAATGAAGTATGTGATTGGGGGCTGCGGCAGGGTAAGAGGGAGCAGAGAAGTCTAGGGCCCAGAACTATATAAAGGTTTCTGTCAATTCTGTCGCATCAGCCTCATAGTGCAATTGGATTCTTTGCACATGCACTGTGATGAAGGCGTGGCTATACAATGATTTGTGGGCATTGCAGTATAGTTGGCTTCCTAATAATAGCGGGGTGGGCTGGATATACCTAAGGTCAGTGATGTTCACAAGATATTTACAGATAGGGGAGGTCAGTCAGCTCATCTCAGCTCATCCCTCCTGAATGACCCCTCATTGCTGTATCCAACTGGTTCTTACACAATTACAAGGTTTTCACTTCCAGTACTCTATTGATGTATTAATCATTCTTGTGTGAAGAACATCTTCCTGCTATCAGTTCTTAATTTGCCTTTCACTCGTTTAAATCTGTAACCCTTTGTTTAGTTTAAAGTAATTTTCTGGATTACCTGTTAGATGTCTCATTTCAAGGATGAAGAGCTCAGGCTTATTGTCTTTCCTCTTCATTGAGATTGCTAAGACTGAGGATCAGCCTTGCGGCTCTTCTCTGAGCTAAAAAGTGGCAGATGGAATTCAATTTAAGTAAGTGTGAGGTGATACATTTTGGTTAAAAAAAAGCAGTCATTATACTCTGAATGGAAGTAGAGTCAGTGCAGTGGAAGAGCAGAGGGATTTAGGAGTACAGGTTCACAGGACATTAAATGCAGTACCTCATATCTCAAGTGGTACAGAATATAAAAGCCAAGAAGTAATGATGATCCAATATAAAACCTTAATAAGACCTCAGTCAGAATACAGTGCACAGTATTGGGCTCCACACAATAGGAAGGATATGTGGAGAGTACAGCGCATATTCACCAGCTTGCTGCCCGGTATGAGGAAATATAATTTTAAAAAAGACTTGAAAAACTGAGCATGTTTCCATTAGAACATGATGTGCAGATGTTGGTGTTGGACTGGGGTGGACAAATGTAGGAAGTCACACAACACCAGGTTATAGTCCAACAGTTTATTTGAAATCACAAGCTTTCGGAGCGCTGCTCCTTCATCAGGTGAAGTGAAGAGAAGCATACAGGCACAGCATATATAGTCAGAGAAAACTGCCAGATCATTACAGGTAATCATTCTAACTGCCCTTTATCACACCTCGGCAGAGAGATAATCACAGCAATCAAAGATGTGAATGGTGTCCAAACAGGTCAGTCAGGAAAACATTACATCAAAGAACAATGAGGTGGGATCACAAGGGGTCAAATGTTGCAGATGCTGGGGTCTGTATGAAAAACAGAAAAAAACCAAAAAACTTTGCTGGAAATCACAGCAGGTCCGGCCGCATCTGTGCAGAGAGAACAAGCCAACGACGACCCGAGTCTGGATGACTCTACATCAGGTGAGGTTACATGTAGCGTGACATGAACCCAAGGTCCCGGTTCAGGCCGTCCTCATGAGTGCGGAACTTGGCTATCAGTTTCTGCTCAACGATTTTGCGTTGTCGTGTGTCTCGAAGGCCGCCTTGGAGAATGCTTACCCAAAGATCGGAGGCTGAATGTCCTTGACTGCTGAAGTGTTCCTCGACTGGGAGGGAACACTCCTGCCTGGCAATTGTTGTGCGGTGTCCTTTCATTCATTGTCGCATTGTCTGCATGGTTTCGCCGATGTACCATGCTCCGGGGCATCCTTTCCTGCAATGTATGAGGCAGGCTACGTTGGCCGAGTCACATGAACATGTACCATGTACCTGGTGGGTGGTGTCCTCACGTGTGATGATGGTATCTGTGTTGATGATCTGGCATGTCTTGCAGAGTTTGCCGTGGCAGGGTTGTGTGGTGGCGTGGTCGCTGTTCTCCTGAAAGCTGGGTAATTTTCTGCGAATTATGGTCTGTTTGAGGTTAGGAGGCTGTTTGAAGGCGAGTAGTGGAGGCATGGGGATGGCTTTAGCGAGGTGTTCATCGTCGTCGATGTCATGTTGAAGGCTGTGGAGAACATGGCGTAGTTTCTCCGCTCCGGGGAAGTACTGGACGACGAAGGGTACTCTGTTGGTTGTGTCCCGTGTTTGTCTTCTGAGGAGGTCTATGCGATTTTTCGCTGTGGCCCGTTGGAACTGTCGATCGATGAGTCGAGCATCATATCCCGTTCTTACGAGGGCGTCTTTCAGCGTCTGTAGGTGTCCATCGCATTCCTCCTCGTCTGAGCAGATCCTGTGTATTCACAGGGCTTGTCCATAGGGGATGGCTTCTTTAACGTGGTTAGGGTGGAAGCTGGAGAAGTGGAGCATCATGAGGTTGTCCGTGGGCTTGCGGTAGAGTGAAGTGCTGATGTGTCCGTCTTTGATGGAGATTCGTGTGTCCAAGAATGAAACCGATTCTGAAGAGCAGTCCATGGTGAGTTTGATGGTAGGATGGAACTTGTTGATGTCATCGTGTAGTCTTTTCAGTGATTCTTCACCGTGGGTCCATAGGAAGAAAATGTCGTCGATATATCTGGTGTATAGCGTTGGTTGGAGGTCCTGCGCAGTGAAGAAGTCTTGCTCGAACTTGTGCATGAAGATGTTGGCGTATTGGGGTGTGAATTTGGTCCCCATGGCTGCTCCGTGTGTTTGGGTAAAGAACTGGTTGTCGAAGGTGAAGACATTGTGGTCAAGGATGAAGCGGATGAGTTGTAGGATGGCGTCTGGAGATTGGTTGTTGTTGGTGTTGAGTACTGAGGCTGTCGCAGCGATGCTGTCATCATGGCGAATACTGGTGTAGAGTGCCAAGAAGTCCATCGTGGCGAGGAGTGTTCCTGGTTCAACTGGTCCGTGGGTGCTGAGTTTCTGTAAGAAGCCTGTAGTGTCGCGACAGAAGCTGGGGGTTCCCTGTACGATGGGTTTCAGGATGCCCTCAATGTATCCAGAGAGGTTCTCACACAGGGTTCCGTTGCCTGATACGATAGGACGTCCGGGTGTGTTGGCTTTGTGTATCTTTGGGAGGCAGTAAAAGTCTCCCACGCGGGGAGTACGTGGGATGAGAGCGCGTAGGATACTCTGAAGGTCTGGATCGAAGGTCTTGATCAGTCTGTTGAGTTGGCGGGTGTGTTCTTCGGTCAGATCTGCGGGTAACTGTCTGTAGTGTTCCTGGTTGTCCAGTTGTCGATATGCTTCTTTGCAATAGTCCATTCTGTTCTGTATGACGATGGCTCCTCCTTTGTCTACTGGTTTGATGACGATGTTGTGGTTGGTCTTGAGAGCATGGATGGCATTGCGTTGTGCTCGGGTGACTTTCTGGACTGTCTTGTGAGTGCGGCTGATGAATCTGGCATTGATGCATCTCCTGACAGCTTGAGCATACATGTCAAGCTTAGGGCAGCGGCCCTCTGGAGGGGTCCAATTTGACTCTTTCTTCTTTGGTTGCTGCACCACGGATCCCTCTGTCTGCTGTTCCGGATCATTGATTGTATTGCAAAGAAGCATACCGACAACTGGACAACCAGGAACAGTACAGACAGTTACCCGCAGATCTGACCAAAGAATACACCCGCCAACTCAACAGACTGATCAAGACCTTCGATCCAGACCTTCAGAGCATCCTACGCACTCTCATCCCACGTACTCCCCACGTGGGAGACTTCTACTGCCTCCCAAAGATACACAAAGCCAACACACCCGGATGTCCTAGCGTATCAGGCAACGGAACCCTGTGTGAGAACCTCTCTGGATACATCGAGGGCATCCTGAAACCCATCGTACAGGGAACCCCCAGCTTCTGTCGTGACACTACAGACTTCTTACAGAAACTCAGCACCCACGGACCAGTTGAACCAGGAACACTCCTCGCCACGATGGACGTCTCGGCACTCTACACCAGTATCCCCCACGATGACGGCATCGCTGCGACAGCCTCAGTACTCAACACCAACAACAGCCAATCTCCAGACGCCATCCTACAACTCATCCGCTTCATCCTTGACCACAATGTCTTCACCTTCGACAACCAGTTCTTTACCCAAACACACGGAGCAGCCATGGGGACCAAATTCACACCCCAATACGCCAACATCTTCATGCACAAGTTCGAGCAAGACTTCTTTGCTGCACAGGACCTCCAACCAACGCTATACACCAGATATGTTGATGACATTTTCTTCCTATGGACCCACGGTGAAGAATCACTGAAAAGACTACACGATGACATCAACAAGTTCCATCTCACCATCAAACTCACCATGGACTACTCCTCAGAATCGGTTTCATTCTTGGACACACGAATCTCCATCAAAGATGGACACCTCAGCACTTCACTCTACCGCAAGCCCACAGACAACCTCACGATGCTCCACTTCTCCAGCTTCCACCCTAATCACGTTAAAGAAGCCATCCCCTATGGACAAGCCCTGCAAATACATAGGATCTGCTCAGACGAGGAGGAATGCGATGGACACCTACAGACGCTGAAAGACGCCCTCGTAAGAATGGGATATGACGCTCGACTCGTCGATTGACAGTTCCGACAGGCCACAGCGAAAAATCGCATAGCCCTCCTCAGAAGACAAACACGGGACACAACCAACAGAGTACCCTTCGTCGTCCAGTACTTCCCCGGAGCGGAGAAACTACGCCATGTTCTCCGTAGCCTTCAACATGTCATCGACGACGATGAACACCTCGCTAAGGCCATCCCCACGCCTCCACTACTCGCCTTCAAACAGCTGCCTAACCTCAAACAGACCATCGTTCGCAGCAAATTACCCAGCTTTCAGGAGAACAGCGACCACGCCACCACACAACCCTGCCACGGCAACCTCTGCAAGACATGCCAGATCATCAATACAGATACCATCATCACACATGAGGACATCACCCAGAGGTACATGGTACATACTCATGTGACTCGGCCAACGTTGTCTACCTCATACGTTGCAGGAAAGGATGCCCCGGAGCATGGTACATCGGCGAGACCATGCAGACACTGCGACAACGGATGAATGGACACGGCACAACAATCGCCAGGCAGGAGTGTTCCCTCCCAGTCGGGGAACACTTCAGCAGTCAAGGACATTCAGCCTCCGATCTTCGGGTAAGCATTCTCCAAGGCGGCCTTCGAGACACACGACAACGCAAAATCGTCGAGCAGAAACTGATAGCCAAGTTCCGCACTCATGAGGATGACCTCAACCGGGATCTTGGGTTCATGTCACACTACATGTAACCCCACCTGACGTAGAGTCATTCAGACTCGGGTCGTCGTTGGCTTGTTCTCTCTGCACAGATGCGGCCGGACCTGCTGTGATTTCCAGCAAAGTTTTTTGGTTTTTTTCTGTTTTTCATACAGACCCCAGCATCTGCAACATTTGACCCCTTGTGATCCCACATCATTGTTCTTTGATGTAATGTTTTCCTGACTGACCTGTTTGGACACCATTCACACCTTTTATTGCTGTGATTATCTCTCTGCCGAGGTGTGATAAAGGGCAGTTAGAAAGATTACCTGTATTCATCTGGCAGTTTTCTCTGACTATATATGCTGTGCCTGTATGCTTCTCTTCACTTCACCTGATGAAGGAGCAGCGCTCCGAAAGCTTGTGATTTCAAATAAAGCTGTTGGACTATAACCTGGTGTTGTGTGACTTCTTACATTTATCCATTAGAACAATGCAGGTTATGAGCCTATATAATAGACTTTTTATTAATTATGGAAGGTTGGGACAGGGTGGATAGAAACGGACTATTTCAAGTCGTTGAGGGATCTAGTATGATTACAAGATTAACTGTAAGAGATTTAGAACAGGGTGCAAGAGAAACTTCTTTACACAGAGTTGTGGAATTCACTTTCAGGCTTAGTAGTTGAGGCAGAAACTGTCCACATTCAAGAATACATTGGATAGATGAATGAAGTAAAAGGGCATAAATAAATATGGGAACAGAATGGGTAAATGTGATTAGGACTAAACGTAAAGGGTAACTGCTGACATGGATTAATAGGCCAAACAATCTATTTCCATGTTGTAACTTCTATCTATTTCCACTCACTGCCTCCAAGGCTTGTATGTCTCTCTTGCATTTCATAAGAACATAAGAATCTAAGAAATAGGAGCAGGATTAGGCCATTTGGTCCTTCGAGCCTGCTCCGCCATTTAGTAAGATAATGGCTGATCTTCTACCTCATCTCCACTTTCCTGCACTATCCCCATATCCCTTGATACCCTTAATATTCAAAAATCTATCAATCTCTGTCTTGAATATACACAACGATTGAGCCTCCACAGCCATCTTGGGTAGAGAATTACAAAGATTCGCCACCCTCTGAGTGAAGAGATTTTCCTCATCTCAGTCCTAAATGGCTGACCCCTTATTCTGAGACTGTGACCCCTGGTTTTGGACTCCCCAGCCAGGGGAAACATCCTCCCTGCATCTACCCTGTCAAGCTCTGTAAGAATTTTATATGTTTCAATGAGATCACCTCTCATTCTTCTAAACTCTAAAGAATATAGGCCTAGTCTACACAATCTCTCCTCATAGGACAATCCCCCCATCCCAGGAACTAGTCTGGTGAACCTTTGTTGCACTCCCTCTATGGCAAGTATATCCTTCCTTAGGTAAGGAGACCAAAACTGTACACAATACTCCAGGTGTGATCTCACAAGGGCCCTATATAATTGCAATAAGATGTCTTTACTCTTATACTCAAATCCTCTTGTAATAAAGGCCAACATACCATTTACTTTCCTAATTGCTTGCTGAACCTACATGTTAACTTTCAGTGATTCGTGTACCTGGACACCAAGGTCACGCTGAACACCAACATTTCCCAATCTCTTACCATTTAAAAAATGCTCTGCTTTTCTATTTTTCCTACCAAAGTGGATAACTTCACATCTGTCCACATTATATTCCATTTGCCATGTTCTTGCCCATTCACTTAGCCTGTCTATATCCCCTTGAAGCCTACTTGCATCCTCCTCACAACTTACATTCCCACCCAGCTTTGATTTGGACACCATACTCAAGGTGTGATCTGATCAGAGCACTGTACAGAGTGGGAGGTGGGTAGAGCGAGAGTTGGGGAAAGTGAGAGTCGGGGAGAGTGGGAGCAGGAGTCAGGGGGAAGAGACCTGGAAGAATGCACAGGTTATCAAGGCCTCACAAGATGGTGGCCAGAGACCCCGCTCACCCAGGCGGTCACTAACCGGGGCAAACACTGGGCCTGTGTGCTCTTATTCGGGGCTTCAGGCCTACACCAGGTGTTTGAGGCCCAGGAGGGAGGACGAGGCCCAGGAGCGATGCCAGGACCCAGGAGCGAGGTCGGGACGCAGGAGCGAGGTCGGGACCCAGGAGTGAGGAAGAGGCCCAGGAGCGAGGACGGGACCCAGGAGTGAGGACGGGACCCAGGAGCGAGGACAGGACCCAAGAGCGAGGATGGGACCCAGGAGCGAGTGTAAAGGAACGAGCCATACCTATTCAGAAAAATGCACCATCCTATGAATAGATTGCTGACTTTATAAAAACATGACAAACTGAGTTTAAAAATCTAAACACCTCAACAACACAAAGTTGTAAACATAATACAGGCTTTTAAGATAAGATTAGTTGTTAACACAAAGCTGTAAACACCATACAGGCTTTTGAGACGGGAATCGGTTGTTGACACTGAAACAATAGCCCTATTGAAGCAAAGGGTTGGAGCTTCCAGAAAGTCTGAGCTTTCGAAAGAACACAATACCATAACCCACTTAAATTGTTTTAAACCAACACTTTGTAAACAGGCACATGAAAGAGCACAATGGTATAATGTTAAGGTGTCATAAACCAACACTTCGGGAAACAGAAACACAGAACATTAAAGAAACATATGCCTTCATAAATATGACATCAAATGAAAGACAGGAGACATAAGTCTGTAATACAACCAACTGAGGTGGCTAGGAAGACAATCATGTACTTGGTTGAAGTGTTTTTAATTTACATGTTGTAAAAGATACAAACAGAAGACTTCCTAAATATGACATCAATAAATGCACCAAGCAATCACATTGTTTTTGTGTTGAACTTGGAACACATAGGAGACACAAAGTCTGCTTACAACCAGCTAAGGTGACTTAAGAATTAAATAGAAGTCCTTTGTAAAAATGGCATCAAATAAAAATCTTCTGTCACATTGTTTTTATGATAAGTTTTGAACACCTATACAGCAGACAGAATTCTGCAAGCTACCAGCTCAACTGACTATAAGAATAGCAGGGGTCAACAGAAAGATGACTAGAGATAATTAGCTTATATCAGCAGAAAACTTCAAAGGATATACCACTGAAAAAAGGATATAAAATATAGAACTTTCAAATGGGATGACAGAATTTGCTGGAAGGGGCAAAGCGATTCTCAGCTGCAGATGCAGGCTCTGAAAGCCTACAACCCTTTGAATCTTGGGTAATCAAAAGTAGTTGATTTGGTGGAGATCTTGAATTAGAAATAAGTAAGAAATGTAAAAATGTAATGAAGTTAAGATTTGAGAATAAGGATCTCTGATAATAAGAATTGTAAGCTATTTGTATTTTAAACTGTTAAAGTTGTGTTTGAATCACCAGCTGTAATTACATGTCAGTTCTTTAATAAATCTATATATTTTTAGAATTGTCTCACATAGTACTTCTGTATCAAACTCGCAAACTCAATCTCTGTACACTCTTTGGTGAGGAGTTGCAGAATTCTGGGGGAGTTTTCTGGAACATCATAAATATCCGGAAGGTTACAGTCTAGTTAAACTTATTAAAAATATTATCTGGTGGACGGTAACATCTTCAGGTCATTCCTTTCCTTTAGGGAGAGATAGTCTGGACCTTTAGACCCAATTAAGCATTTTATAGGATTCAGCTACCGCTAACTTTAGTTGAAGGTGAATGTCTGGGGAATACGCTTGATCCGGGATAGCCCGAAAAGGGCTAGGACTAGTAATAATCCCTTCAGTTGGCGCCCAATGTGTGTGTTAATGAGTTGATACAGAACCTATACTTATATTTATATCTATATCCATCTTCTAGATTGTTAAGTATAGAAGGAGTGTTTTACTGACAGTGGTACTAAGACCCAGATTTAAGTCTCTAGAGATGACAAGTCCCTGATCAGGCCTTGTAGAACTTAAATCAGAACTCCCTTAATATAACATTGAGGTCTAGTAATTTCTTATAAAGTTCATATTAAACCCTAACGGAGGTTAGGTCCTGACGAAATGGCAAACCCTGTCAGAATTGGCCAGGTCTTTTTATTAGGAAATTCAAACGATTGCTTTATTAGGGGAAATAATCCTATCCCTGTACCTCCACAAAACCAAGTGATAATTTTCGAAATAGAAGGCTTTGATGCTGACGGAGCTGTTAGAACTCATGACAATATTGATGTTGATCACCAGAACCAGGTTATACAGAATATCCAGTGGGATAATCAAACAAATACTCCAAATCCACTAATTCCTTAATGATAAGGTGCACACCTGCACAATTGGGAGGCATAATGAACAGTGCCCAACAAGGTGGTGGCAACCATGGCCGAATAGCAGGACCCGGAGCAGCCTATGCTCCTGGGGGCCATGGGTTCCAGTTAAGGTGGCAAGTTTATGATGAAATAAATGACCAGAATCTTCGAGAAAACTATAGACAGCTTAGAATCCATTATAATCAATGCCGACAGGCACGAGCTCAATCTTATCTAAATGCTGGAGGCGCAATGATTAATGGTCCAGTAAGCCAACCCCAGCAACCACAAATTGCACCCCTAGGTCGAGTAAACCTGAGCTCTATCCACACAATGTGTGGTAGACTGGGAAACACCAGCCAGGAAAAAACCTGCTGGATTCTAACTAACCTTGATAAATTGGAAACCTGTTGCCAAGATTGGAATGCCCAACACCTGAGGCAACTACTACTAAGTGCAGACTTAATTCCCCCATTAAACCAGTGTAACAACTGGGTTCAAATATACGCTTATGTTCTCATGGCAACTCAGGGAGGGCATGTAATGGGTTCCATCAAGGAAATACTCACTAATACAGCCACAACTAAAGGGCTGGTAGCTACCTACAGATTAGGCAAAGTACTTACACAGGATAACTACGACATTGTCCATGGTTGCCTGGCCAATCAATACCAAAATACAGTCCTCAAACTTGCCTGTGAGGGTGCTCTAAACGATTATCGAGATAACCAACAAAGATGGGATAATGTCAAATGCATTATCCAATTAAATCATGACCTCTTAGGTCTATCCCAAACTAAACCTATAATGAGATCAGAAATTAGGGATAAAAAAACCGAAGAAGGTACCTTTGGTACTCAGAAACAATGACTGGATAGACCCAAGTCTCAACTCCACCCTGCCCAGATACAAACTCGTGGCTCGGGACCCCCAGGAGGGTATTCCAGAAGGTTTACACCCCCAACTTGTCCACAACATGAGAAAGATTTCTCCCGGGAAAGATGGGATAGATGAGCGACTGGACCTCAAAAGGAAAGTGAAGGACAGTGGACTGCCTATGGGGACAGCTTTTACACTGGCCAAAACTATCAGAGAGCCATGGGAGGATACCGAGAAAACCGAAATGGGGATCAAAAAGATACCCGGCAGAACCAACATCCACCCCAACAGGAGGATCATCAAGATAATAAATGGTCCGACAAACCCCCTCAGGGATCTGGAAAACATGATACCCCCAAGAGGGATGAACAAAAATCAGTTAAAATAATTAAAGACAAAGCAGCAAATGAAACTCAGGATCCTGAGGAGGAACAATCCCAGGATTGAAGGCCTGGCACCCAGCCAGGGTCTCTTGAAGTCCCCTATGGCCTCGCAACCTTGCCCACAAACACACAAGTGATGGCCCTGTTTGATACAGGAGCTGATTGCACTGTAATAGATCCTGCAATTATAAAAACTAAGTGGACAGATTTAGGGAGCCCAATTTGTAAAAAATCATTAGGGGGATTCACACAAGACAAAACCAAAATAATTAATTTTTACAAAATACCTATTACTATATATGAAATGACGGTGACCCTAGATGTAGGACTGGTACCACAATTGGCCTGTTCCCTCATTATAGGACAACCAAACATGAAACATTACCTTAAAATTTCAACCAGACCTGTAGAAGCATCCACAGACCAGGATGACAGGGAAAAATATGTACGAACACAGCTTGAACAAACTTGCCGAGAGGGGGGAGGCAAAGACCTCCTCGAGCAACTCATTAATAGATATTACCCATATCTACAAACCATCCAAATCAATGTGGAATGATAGAGCATCTCCCCATCATGGAGGATGATGATACGGAGGAGGGAATCAGACAAATATCTATGAGACCGCTTACAGAATATCATCAAGTTATTTACTGTGATGGATTGTCAATGATGATTAAGAAAGGGACATCCCAACAATCCTCAGCTGGGATGGGGATAGTAGTAGGGACTTTTCGAGATTCCTATTCTTTTTATCCAGAAAAATTACTGTCTATACACCTTGGCCATAAGACAGCGCAATATGTTGAAGCCGCAGCATTAGGGTATGCTTTAGAAAAGGTAGACCTTATTAAACCCACACTAATCTGCACGGATAGTGATTACTGTAAAAGAGGATATAACCAAGATCTAGATTTCTGGGAACAAACAAATTTTACCAATCATAAGGGTTCGAGAATGGAGAAACAGAATTGTCAGGTGATTCATGTAAACGGGCATACCACTGGGATAGTACACTTAAAAGGAAACAGCCTTGCAGACAAAAAAAGCGAAACGTTCGGTCTGCATGACACCCCCTCGAGAGGGGCCTGCCAATGTTAGTGTAATCACTAGGGCAGAACGGGCAGCTAATCAGGATGAGGAACTGATTCAGCTATTAGACCCAACAAAAGAGAATCCACCAGGATATCTGCCAAAGTACTTTTACTTGGAAACCCCTATGGGTATTTTACTAGTTAAGTTGCCCAAGGGAAACCGAGAAGTACCCCCGAGACACAAACGAGAACAGCTTGTAAAAGAAGCTCACGAGGGCATAAGTCAAGCACATTGTGGTGCCAGAACAACATTCTGCAAATTGACCCCCTTATATTGGTGGCCAGGCATGTTTAAGGCCTGTAAAATATACCTGGCAAATTGCGAGCCATGCTATTTAACCAATAAGTCATCACTAATTAAACCACCACCATTGGCTCCTGTGAAAGCTGATGAGCCAAAGGGAAAATTATTTTTTGACTTTATTGGACCACTTCCCCCATCTTTGGGATATAGACATGTTCTCATTTGTGTAGATGGATGCACTTCCTTCTGCTGACTGGTCCCCACAAAAACTGTTTTGGAAAACGCACTTGCCATGGCTATTTCTGGCATAATTACTGTAGCTGGTGCACCCAAAATCTTACACTATGATCAAGGCAGAGCCTTTGTCTGCAAGGTCTTCAAAGACTACTGCGCACAAAGGGGGGTTGGGTTAGAGCACAGCACGCCATGTCATCCGCAATCAGCGGGGCTAGTGGAACGTAAAAACCAGGAAGTAAAAAATCTGTTGTTCAAACTGTTGAGAATCAGGGGGAATAAGTGGACCACCATATTCCAGAGGTGCAGCTATCACACAATAATGTGCCCACATCCGCATCAGGGACAGTGTCCCCTAAAACTCCATATTATCTGATGTATGGGGTTGAGGTGCATACACCGCTTACCCATAGTTCTTTTATTGCCACTACACACTCTGAGTCCTTGACCCGACAGCGACAGTTAGATTTTAAAAAAGAAGTAACAGAGGAGATTCATCGAATTGATCAGAGGATAAGGGAGGCAAATAGGCAGAAAAAATTGACAAACAAAGCATGGCAACCCATAGTAGGAGAATGGGTACAGGAAAATAAGTTCAAGCAAAAACTTGGTTTAAGACCAAAGTGGAAAAAACCTGTTCAGATACACACTGTTATTAATAAAAGAACAGTTCAAATACATATTAACCAGCCGAATGGCAAGCATATTCTTAAAACTGTCTCCATAGACAATCTCAAAAGATGTCTTGCGGGATACCGAAAAGGAGGAACAATACAAGGTGCAGTCATACACTGTCTTTCAAGATCCAGCTTGGAGCAAAACACAGGAAATGGATGCGATCGAATTACTGACGATGGTCAGTCAGACGGTGTCGCCGGCTCTTCCACACGTTGCTTGGCAATGCATCAGGAATTGGATTCGCGAAAAGCAACAACCGAAACATGGAAAGATCAACGAGTTACTTTTGCAAAGAAGGAAGACACTGCGGATGAAGAAGGAATCAATTGAGTGCCTGACAAGGCCTTTACAAAAATACGCATCTGTACACACACCAGATTGAAGGAACAGCGTGTCAAGCTTCAACTAGTTTCAAATGACATCTCCTTGACTTGTATGAACAACTGATCTCTACGGAATGTACATCTGCCAATTGGACATTCTAAGTACATGTTGTTCAGCTAATTGCATGACTATGTACTTATCATCCGTTTAAATTGTGTTCAATTTAAAATAAGGCAAAACATTGTCCTAGGATGACTTAAAAGGAATTTTCATGTAGCAAATGATTGTGAATCTCGTGAAATTAATATGCTATTGTAACCTTATTAGTATCATTTTGCGCTCATTTTTTGGTCAAGATGGGGGTGTAAAGGAAGGAGCCATAACTATTCAGAAAAATACACCATCCTATGAACAGAATTCTGACTTTATTAAAACATGACAAACTGGATTTAAAAATCTAAAAGCCTCAACGACACAAAGCTGTAAACAGAATACAGGCTTTTGAGATAAGATGAGTTGTTAACACAAAGCTGTAGACACCAAACAGGCTTTTGAGATGGGAATTGGTTGTTTACACTGAAACAATGGCCCTATTGATGCAAAGGGTTGGAGCTTCCTGAAAGTCTGAGCTTTGGAAAGAACACAATACCATAACCCAGTTAAATTGTTTTAAACCAACACTTTGTAAACAGGCACATGAAAGAGCACAATGGTATAATGTTAAGGTGTCATAAGCCAACACTTTGGGAAATAGAAACACAGAACATTAAAGAACCATATGCCTTCATAATAATGACATCAAATAAAAGAGAGGAGACATAAGTCTGTAATACAACCAACTGAGGTGGCTAGGAAGACAATCATGTACTCAGTTGAAGTGCTTTTAATTTACATGTTGTAAAAGATATAAACAGAAGACTTTGTAAATATGACATCAGTAGATGCACCAAGCAATCACATTGTTTTTGTGTAGAACTTGGAACACACAGGAGACATGAAGTTTGCTTACAACCAGCTAAGGTGACTTAAAAATGGCATCAAATAAAAAAATTCTGTCACATTGTATTTATGATAAGTTTTGAACACCTACACAGCAGATAGAATTCAGCAAGCTACCAGCTGAACTGACTGTAAGAATAGCAGGGGTCAACAGAAAGATGACTAGAGATAATTAGCTTACACCAGCAGAAAACTTCAAAGGATATACCACTGAAAAAGTGTATAAAATATAGAACTTTCAAATCGGAAGACAGAATTCGCTGGAAGGGGCAAAGCGATTCTCAGCTTCAGAGAAAGGCTCTGAAAGCCTACAAACCTTTGAGTCTCGAATATTTTTAGAATTGTCTCACATTGTACATCTGTATCAAACTCGCAAACTCCATCTCTGTACACTCTTTGATGAGGAGTTGCAGAATTCTGGGGGAGTTTTCCGGACCCTCATAATATCCGAAGGTTACATATTAGTTAAACTTACTAAAAGTGCTACCTGGAGGATGGTAACATCTTCAGGTCATTCCTTTCCTTTAGGGAGAGATAGTCTGGACCTTTAGACCCAATTATGCGTCTTATAGGGTTCAGCTATCTCTAACTTTAGTTGAAGGTGAACGTCTGGGGAATATGCCTGATCCGGGATAGCTCAAAAAGTGCTAGGACTAGCAATTATCCCTTCACGAGGTCTGGACCCAGGAGTGAGGACGGGACCCAGGTGCAAGGACAGGACCCAGGAGCGAGGGCGGGACCCAAAAGCGAGGATGGGACCAGGAGCGAGGAGGGGACGGGGGAGCGAGGACGAGGCCCAAAAGCAAGGACAGGACCCAGGTGCGAGGACAGGACCCAGGGGCGAGGAGAGGACCCAGGGGTGAGGAGGAGGCCCAGGAGCGAGGACGAGGCCCAGGAGCGAGGACGAGGCCCAGAAGCGAGGACGGAACCCAGGAGCGAGGATGAAGCCCAGGAGTGAGGAAGAGTCCCAGGAGCGAGATCGGGACCCAGGAGCAAGGACGGGACCCAGGAGCGAGGGCGGGACCCAGGAGCGAGGACGGGACCCAGGAGCGAGGACGAGGCCCAGGAGCGAGGAAGAGTCCCAGGAGCGAGATCGGGACCCAGGAGCGAGGTCGGGGCACAGGAGCGAGGACAAGGCCCAGGAGCGAGGACAAGGCCCAGGATCGAGGCCGAGGCCCAGGATCGAGGACAAGGCCCAGGAGCGAGGACGGGACTACAGGAGCGAGGGCGGGACCCAGGAGCGAGGATGAGGCCCAGGAGCGAGGACGGGACCCAGGAGTGAGGACGAGGTCCAGGAGTGAGGACAGGAACCAGGGGCGAGGACGAGTCCCAAGAGCGAGGACAAGGCCCAGGAGCGAGGACGAGGCCCAGGAGCGAGGACGAGGCCCAGGAGTGAGGATGAGGCCCAGCAGCGAGGACGAGGCCCAGGAGCGAGGATGGGACCCAGGAGCGAGGACGAGGCCCAGGAACGAGGACGAGGCCCAGGAGCGAGGTCTGGACCCAGGAGCGAGGACGAGGCCCAGGAGCGAGGACGAGACCCAGGAGTGAGGACAGGACCCAGGAGCGACGACGAAGCCCAGGAGTGAGGACGAGGCCCAGGAGCGAGGCCCAGGAGCGAGGAAGGGACCCAGGAGTGAGGATGGGACCCAGGAGTGAGGACGGGACCCAGGAGCGAGAACGGGACCCAGGAGTGAGGACAGGACACAGGAGCGAGGACGAGACCCAGGAGCGAGGACAAGGCCCAGGAGTGAGGACGGGACCCAGGAGCGAGGATGAGTCCCAGGAGCGAGGACGGGACCCAGGAACGAGAGCGAGGCCCAGGAGCGAGGACGAGGCCCAGGCGTGAGGACAAGGCCCAGGAGTGAGGACGGGACCCAGGAGCGAGGACGGGACCCAGGAACGAGAACGAGGCCCAGGAGCGAGGACGAGGCCCAGGAGCGAGGACGGGACCCAGGAACGAGAACGAGGCCCAGGAGCGAGGACGAGGCCCAGGAGCGAGGACGGGACCGAGGAATGAGAACGAGGCCCAGGAGCGAGGATGAGGCCCAGGAGCGAGGACAGGACCCAGGGGCAATGAGGAGGCCCAGGAGCGAGGATGAGGCCCAGGAGCGAGGACGGGACCCAGGAACGAGAACGAGGCCCAGGAGCGAGGACGAGGCCCAGGAGCGAGGTCGAGACCCAGGAGCGAGTACAAGGCCCAGGAGCGTGGACAGGACCCAGGGGCAATGAGGAGGCCCAGGAGCGAGGATGAGGCCCAGGAGCGAGGACGGGTCCCAGGAGCGAGGGCGAGTCCCAGGAATGAGGACGAGGCCCAGGAACAAGGACGAGGCCCAGGAGCGAGGTCTGGACCCAGGAGCGAGGACAGGACCCCGGAGCGAGGACAAGGCCCAGGAGCGAGGACGAGGCCCAGGAGTGAGGACGAGACCCAGGAGTGAGGACAGGACCCAGGAGCGAGGACGAGGCCCAGGAGTGAGGACGAGGCCCAGGAGCGAGGACGAGGCCCAGGAGCGAGGACAAGGCCCAGGAGTGAGGACGGGACCCAGGAGTGAGGACGGGACCCAGGAGTGAGGACGGGACCCAGGAGTGAGGACGGGACCCAGGAGTGAGGACAGGACTCAGGGGCGAGGAGAAGGCCCAGGAGCGAGGACGAGGCCCAGGAGCGAGGATGAGGACCAGGAGCGAGGACGGGACCCAGGAGCGAGGACGGGACCCAGGAGTGAGGACGGGACCCAGGAGTGAGGACGGGACCCAGGAGTGAGGACGGGACCCAGGAGTGAGGACAGGACTCAGGGGCGAGGAGAAGGCCCAGGAGCGAGGACGAGGCCCAGGAGCGAGGATGAGGACCAGGAGCGAGGACGGGACCCAGGAGCGAGGACGGGACCCAGGAGTGAGGACGGGACCCAGGAGTGAGGACGGGACCCAGGAGTGAGGACGGGACCCAGGAGTGAGGACAGGACTCAGGGGCGAGGAGAAGGCCCAGGAGCGAGGACGAGGCCCAGGAGCGAGGATGAGGACCAGGAGCGAGGACGGGACCCAGGAGCGAGGACGGGACCCAGGAACGAGAGCGAGGCCCAGGAGCGAGGACGAGGCCCAGGCGTGAGGACAAGGCCCAGGAGTGAGGACGGGACCCAGGAGCGAGGACGGGACCCAGGAACGAGAACGAGGCCCAGGAGCGAGGACGAGGCCCAGGAGCGAGGACGGGACCCAGGAACGAGAACGAGGCCCAGGAGCGAGGACGAGGCCCAGGAGCGAGGACGGGACCGAGGAATGAGAACGAGGCCCAGGAGCGAGGATGAGGCCCAGGAGCGAGGACAGGACCCAGGGGCAATGAGGAGGCCCAGGAGCGAGGATGAGGCCCAGGAGCGAGGACGGGACCCAGGAACGAGAACGAGGCCCAGGAGCGAGGACGAGGCCCAGGAGCGAGGTCGAGACCCAGGAGCGAGTACAAGGCCCAGGAGCGTGGACAGGACCCAGGGGCAATGAGGAGGCCCAGGAGCGAGGACGAGGCCCAGGAGCGAGGACGGGTCCCAGGAGCGAGGGCGAGTCCCAGGAATGAGGACGAGGCCCAGGAACGAGGACGAGGCCCAGGAGCGAGGTCTGGACCCAGGAGCGAGGACAGGACCCCGGAGCGAGGACAAGGCCCAGGAGCGAGGACGAGGCCCAGGAGTGAGGACGAGACCCAGGAGTGAGGACAGGACCCAGGAGCGAGGACGAGGCCCAGGAGTGAGGACGAGGCCCAGGAGCGAGGACGAGGCCCAGGAGCGAGGACAAGGCCCAGGAGTGAGGACGGGACCCAGGAGTGAGGACGGGACCCAGGAGTGAGGACGGGACCCAGGAGTGAGGACAGGACTCAGGGGCGAGGAGAAGGCCCAGGAGCGAGGACGAGGCCCAGGAGCGAGGATGAGGACCAGGAGCGAGGACGAGGCCGAGGAGCGAGGACGAGTCCCAGGATCGAGGACGAGGCCCAGGAGTGAGGACAGGACCCAGGAGTGAGGACAGGACCCAGGGGCAAGGAGGAGGCCCAGGAGCGAGGATGAGGCCCAGGAGCGAGGTCGGGACCCAGGAGCGAGGACGAGGCCCAGGAACGAGGACGGGGCCCAGGAGCGAGGTCTGGACCCAGGAGCGAGGACGAGGCCCAGGAGCAAAGACAAGTCCCAGGAGCGAGGTCTGGACCCAGGAGCGAGGACAGGGCCCAGGGGCAAGGAGGAGGCCCAGGAGCGAGGACGAGGCCCAGGAGTGAGGACGAGACCCAGGAGTGAGGACAGGACCCAGGAGCGAGGACGAGGCCCAGGAGTGAGGACGAGGCCCAGGAGCGAGGACGAGGCCCAAGAGCGAGGACAAGGCCCAGGAGTGAGGACGGGACCCAGGAGTGAGGACGGGACCCAGGAGTGAGGACGGGACCCAGGAGTGAGGACAGGACTCAGGGGCGAGGAGAAAGCCCAGGAGCGAGGGCGAGGCCCAGGAGCGAGGATGAGGACCAGGAGCGAGGACGAGGCCGAGGAGCGAGGACGAGTCCCAGGAGCGAGGACGAGTCCCAGGATCGAGGACGAGGCCCAGGAGTGAGGACAGGACCCAGGAGTGAGGACAGGACCCAGGGGCAAGCAGGAGGCCCAGGAGCGAGGATGAGGCCCAGGAGCGAGGTCGGGACCCAGGAGCGAGGACGAGGCCCAGGAACGAGGACGGGGCCCAGGAGCGAGGTCTGGACCCAGGAGCGAGGACGAGGCCCAGGAGCAAAGACAAGTCCCAGGAGCGAGGGCTGGACCCAGGAGCGAGGACAGGGCCCAGGGGCAAGGAGGAGGCCCAGGAGCGAGGACGAGGCCCAGGAGCGAGGTCGGGACCCAGGAGCGAGGACGAGGCCCAGGAACGAGGACGAGGCCCAGGAGCGAGGTCTGGACCCAGGAGCGAGGACGAGGCCCAGGAGCAAAGACAAGTCCCAGGAGCGAGGTCTGGACCCAGGAGCGAGGACAGGACCCAGGGGCAAGGAGGAGGCCCAGGAGCGAGGACGAGGCCCAGGAGCGAGGTCGGGACCCAGGAGCGAGGACGAGGCCCAGGAACGAGGACGAGGCCCAGGAGCGAGGAGAGGACTCAGGAGCGAGGACAGGACCCAGGGGCAAGGAGGAGGCCCAGGAGCGAGGACGAGGCCCAGGAGCGAGGTCGGGACCCAGGAGCGAGGACGAGGCCCAGGAACGAGGACGAGGCCCAGGAGCGAGGTCTGGACCCAGGAGCGAGGACGAGGCCCAGGAGCAAAGACAAGTCCCAGGAGCGAGGTCTGGACCCAGGAGCGAGGACAGGACCCAGGGGCAAGGAGGAGGCCCAGGAGCGAGGACGAGGCCCAGGAGCGAGGTCGGGACCCAGGAGCGAGGACGAGGCCCAGGAACGAGGACGAGGCCCAGGAGCGAGGTCTGGACCCAGGAGCGAGGACGAGGCCCAGGAGCAAAGACAAGTCCCAGGAGCGAGGTCTGGACCCAGGAGCGAGGACGAGGCCCAGGGGCGAGGAAGGGGCCCAGGAGCAAGGTTGGGACCCAGAAGCGAGGACAAGGCCCAGGGGCAAGGGCGGGGCCCAGGAGTGAGGTCGAGGCCCAGGAGCAGGGAGGGGAGGACCAGCGGGGTCGGGACCCAGGTGTGAGGAAGTGACCCAGGAGCGAGGACGAGGCCCAGGAGCGAGGACGAGCCCAGCAGCAAGGTCGAGGCCCAGGTATGGTGCAACGTGGACCAGCAGCGGGGTCGGGATGACCACACTGCAGCCTATGAAACCCAGGCAGAGAGGACCTACGGGAAGGAGGGAGGACGACAGGAGCAGTATTTCTGTGTGTGTGTGCTAAGCTAATGTAGCAGAGCCTGGTCTCCAATCGTCTTGGATCCCCTTGCCATTGGACCAAGACTTTGCTCTGTCAAGGCCGTGTGGTAGCTGGCATGCAATGGCCACCCCATGTTAAAAGAATCCACGCACAGGCATCTTCCACCCTTTAAAATGAAGTTCGGGACCTGGAAACGTCAGGACACTCATGGACAAACCCAACAGCAACAGACCGGAATGCCGTACTGCTATTGTTGCCTGGGGCATAGACACCGCCGCCCTAAGTGAGACCCAGTGGGCAGGGGAAAGCCAGCTCAAGGAGCAAGGCATATGGACCGGGGTCAAGCAAGGCTGTCATCGCACCAAAGCTCTTTTCGATCTTCCTGGCTGCAATGCTCCATCTCACCCTCAGTAAACTCCCCGCTGGAGTGGAGCTAATCTACAGAACAAACAGGAAACTGTTCAACCTCCGTCGCCTCCAGTCCAGATTCAAGATCGTCCCATCCTCTGTCATTAAATTACAGTATGCAGACGCGCTTGCGTCTGCACACACTCGGCGTTCGAACTCCAAACCATCGCCAACACCTTCACTGAAGCATACGAGAGCATGGGCCTTACATTAAACATCCGTAAGACAAAGGTCCTCTACCAACCTGCCCCCACCACATGGTACTGCTCCCCGATTATCAAAATCCATGACAAGGCCTTGGACAACGTGGACCACTTTCCATACCTCAGGAGCCTACTGTCAACAAGGGCAGATGTCGATGACGAAGTCCAACACTGCCTTCAGTGTGCCAGTGCAGCCTTCGGTCACCTGAGGAAGAGAGTGTTTGAAGACCAGGACCTCAAACCCAGCACCAAACTCATTGTCTACAGAGCAGTAGTGACACCCGCCCTCCTGTATGCCTCAGAGACATGGACCATATACAGCAGGCACTTTGAAGCACTGGAGAGGTACCACCAATGCTGCATCCGCAAGATCCTGCAAATCCATTGGCAGGATAGGTGCACCAACGTCGGTGTTCTCGCTCAGGCCAATATCCGCAGCATCAAAGCGTTGACTACGCTCGATCAGCTATGGTGGATGGGCCACATCGCCTGCATGCCTGATACGAGACTCCCAAAGCAAGCGCTCTACTCGGAGCTCCAACACGGCAAGAGAGCCCCAGGTGGGCAGAGGAAATACTTCAAGGACACCCTCAAAGCCTCCTTGAAAAATTGCAACATCCCCACTGACACCTGGGAATCCCTGGGCCAAGACTGCACAAAGTGGAGAAGCATCTGGGAAGGCGATGAACACCTCAAGTCTCTTTACTGGGAGCAAGCAGAAGCCAAGTGCAAACAACAGAAGGAGCGCACGTCAACCCAAGCACTTCATCCACCCGCCCCTTCAACCACCGTCTGCCTCACCTGTGTGGAAGCAAGTCATCCTCGGTTCCAAGGGACCGCCTAACAAGAAGAGAAGTACAGTTTGATCATGACTTTCTCGGACTTGTATTTTACTGTTCTGCCTAAAAAGTTCATCATTCTATTGGCTTTGTTGACTTGCGGCTCTGCATTGGCTAGACATGATGAGCACCAAGACTACTAAGATTCCTAGGTCTTTTTCAACTTCATCCATAGCTATTTCAATTGCATTCATGGAGTATGTAGATTGACCATTTTTCCTTAAAGTGTGTAGTACTTTACATTTGTCTGTATTAAACATCATCTGTCTGGTCCACATACACAATTTTTCGAACTCATTCTGCAATTTTTTGAGCTGCCTCCTCAGATTCCGCTGGTCCTCCTAGTTTGGTATCATCTGCAAATTTGACCCATTCGCACTGTGTTTGAAGTCAATGGAAGGAAACATTGGGTGGGGTGTACATTGGGGGGTGTACATTGGGTGGGGTGTACATTGGGTGGGGTGCACATTGGATGGGGTGTATATTGGGTGGGGTGTACATTGGATGGGGTGTACATTGGGTGGGGTGTGTACATTGGGTGGGGTGTACATTGGGTGGGGTGTACATTGGGTGGGGTGTACATTGGGTGGGGTGTACATTGGATGGGGTGTACATTGGGTGGGGTGTGTACATTGGGTGGGGTGTATATTGGATGGGGTGTACATTGGGTGGGGTGTATATTGGGTGGGGTGTACATTGGGTGGGGTGTACATTGGATGGGGTGTACATTGGGTGGGGTGTGTACATTGGGTGGGGTGTACATTGGGTGGGGTGTACATTGGGTGGGGTGTACATTGGATGGGGTGTACATTGACTGGGGCGTGTACATTGGGTGGGGTGTACATTGGGTGGGGTGTACATTGGGTGGGGTGTACATTGGATGGGGTGTACATTGGATGGGGTGTACATTGGGTGGGGTGTGTACATTGGGTGGGGTGTATATTGGATGGGGTGTACATTGGGTGGGGTGTACATTGGGTGGGGTGTACATTGGGTGGGGTGTACATTGGATGGGGTGTACATTGGGTGGGGTGTGTACATTGGGTGGGGTGTACATTGGGTGGGGTGTACATTGGGTGGGGTGTACATTGGGTGGGGTGTACATTGGATGGGGTGTACATTGGCTGGGGTGTGTACATTGGGTGGGGTGTACATTGGGTGGGGTGTACATTGGATGGGGTGTACATTGGGTGGGGTGTACATTGGGTGGGGTGTACATTGGATGGGCTGTATATTGGGTGGGGTGTGTACATTGGGTGGGGTATACATTGGGGGGTGTACATTGGGTGGGGTGTACATTGGGTGGGGTGTACATTGGGTGGGGTGTACATTGGGGGGTGTACATTGGGTGGGGTGTACATTGGGGTGTGTACATTGGGTGGGGTGTACAATGGGTGGGGTGTACATTGGGGTGTTTACATTGGGTGGGGTGTACATTGGGGTGTGTACATTGGCTGGGGTGTACACTGGGTGGGGTGTACATTGGGGGGTGTACATTGGGTGGGGTGTACATTGGGTGGGGTGTGTACATTGGGTGGGGTGTACATTGGGTGGGGTGTACATTGGGTGGAATGTACATTGGGTGGGGTGTACATTGCGTGGGGTGTACATTGGGTGGGGTGTCCATTGGGTGGGGTGTACATTGGGTGGGGTGTAGATTGGGTGGGTTGTCCATTGGGTGGGGTGTACATTGGGTGGGGTGTCCATTGGGTGGGGTGTACATTGGGTAGGTTGTACATTGGGTGGGGTGTACATTGGGTGGGGTGTCCATTGGGTGGGGTGTACATTGGGTGGGGTGCAGATTGGGTGGGGTGTACATTGGGTAGGGTGTACATTGGGTAGGGTGTACATTGGCTGGGGTGTACATTGGGTGGGGTGTCCATTGGGTGGGGTGTACATTGGGTGTGGTGCAGATTGGGTGGGGTGTTCATTGGGTGGGGTGTACATTGGGTGGGGTGTACATTGGGTGGGGTGCAGATTGGGTGGGGTGTCCATTGGGTGGGGTGTACATTGGGTGGGGTGTCCATTGGGTGGGGTGTACATTGGGTAGGGTGTACATTGGGTGGGGTGTACATTGGGTGGGGTGTCCATTGGGTGGGGTGTTCATTGGTGGGGTGTACATTGGGTAGGGTGTACATTGGGTAGGTAGGGTGTACATTGGGTAGGGTGTACGTTGGGTGAAGTATACATTGGGTGGGGTGTACATTGGGTGGCGTGTACATTGGGTGGGGTGTGTACATTGAGTGGGGTGTACATTGGGTGGGGTGTACATTGGGTGGGGTGTGTACATTGGGTGGGGTGTACATTGGGTAGGGTTTACATTGGGTGGGGTGTGTACATTGGGTGGGGTGTACATTGGGTGGGGTGTACATTGGGTGGGGTGTACATTGGGGGTGTACATTGGTGGGTGTACATTGGGTGGGGTTTACATTGGGTGGGGTGTACATTGGGTGGGGTGTACATTGGGTGGGGTGTTCATTGGGTGTGGTGTACATTGGGTGGGGTGTTCATTGTTTGGGGTGTACATTGGGTGGGGTGTACATTGGGTGGGGTGTACATTGGGTGGGGTGTTCATTTGGTGGGGTGTTCATTGGGTGGGGTGTACATTGGGTGGGGTGTTCATTGGGTGGGGTGTACATTGGGTAGGGTGTACATTGTGTAGGGTGTACATTGGGTAGGGTGTACATTGGGTGGGGTGTACATTGGGTGGGAAGTACATTGGGTAGGGTGTACATTGGGTGGGGTGCAGATTTTGGGTGGGGTGTACATTGGGTGGGGTGTTCATTTGGTGGGGTCTTCATTGGGTGGGGTGTACATTGGGTGGGGTGTTCATTGGGTAGGGTGTACATTGGGTGGGGTGTACATTGGGTGGGGTGTTCATTGGGTGGGGTGTACATTGGGTGGGGTGTACATTGGGTGGGGTGTACATTGGGTGGGGTGTTCATTGGGTAGGGTGTACATTGGGTGGGGTGTACATTGGGTGGGGTGTACATTAGGTAGGGTGTACATTGGGTGGGGTGTACATTGGGTGGTGTGTACATTGGGTGGGGTGTACATTGATTGGGGTGTACATTGGGTGGGGTGTACATTGGGTGGGGTGTACATTGGGTGGGGTGTACATTGGGTGGGGTGTACATTGGGTGGGGCGTTCATTGGGTGGGGTGTACATTGGGTGGGGTGTACATTGGGTGGGGTGTGTACATTGAGTGGGGTGTACATTGGGTGGGGTGTACATTGGGTGGGGTGTGTACATTGGGTGGGGTGTACATTGGGTAGGGTTTACATTGGGTGGGGTGTGTACATTGGGTGGGGTGTACATTGGGTGGGGTGTACATTGGGTGGGGTGTACATTGGGGGTGTACATTGGTGGGTGTACATTGGGTGGGGTTTACATTGGGTGGGGTGTACATTGGGTGGGGTGTACATTGGGTGGGGTGTTCATTGGGTGTGGTGTACATTGGGTGGGGTGTTCATTGTTTGGGGTGTACATTGGGTGGGGTGTACATTGGGTGGGGTGTACATTGGGTGGGGTGTTCATTTGGTGGGGTGTTCATTGGGTGGGGTGTACATTGGGTGGGGTGTTCATTGGGTGGGGTGTACATTGGGTAGGGTGTACATTGTGTAGGGTGTACATTGGGTAGGGTGTACATTGGGTGGGGTGTACATTGGGTGGGAAGTACATTGGGTAGGGTGTACATTGGGTGGGGTGCAGATTTTGGGTGGGGTGTACATTGGGTGGGGTGTTCATTTGGTGGGGTCTTCATTGGGTGGGGTGTACATTGGGTGGGGTGTTCATTGGGTAGGGTGTACATTGGGTGGGGTGTACATTGGGTGGGGTGTTCATTGGGTGGGGTGTACATTGGGTGGGGTGTACATTGGGTGGGGTGTACATTGGGTGGGGTGTTCATTGGGTAGGGTGTACATTGGGTGGGGTGTACATTGGGTGGGGTGTACATTAGGTAGGGTGTACATTGGGTGGGGTGTACATTGGGTGGTGTGTACATTGGGTGGGGTGTACATTGATTGGGGTGTACATTGGGTGGGGTGTACATTGGGTGGGGTGTACATTGGGTGGGGTGTACATTGGGTGGGGTGTACATTGGGTGGGGCGTTCATTGGGTGGGGTGTACATTGGGTGGGGTGTACATTGGGTGGGGTGTACATTGGGTGGTCAATTCGATATCACCTGTTTTACAATATCACCCAAAGTTCAAATCACTTATCAGATCATCAATGGAGATGAGAAACAGAGTGGCACCAGGTATACTTTCCTGCGGGACCTTTGACTAGGTCTTAAGATGAAACGATGAACAACAATTTTTCAAAAGCTATGTTTGTATCCTCGCAGGAAATCAACTAACCAGCTCGACAACTCACTGATTATCAATGGAAACCCAAGTTCTTAATAATAGTTTGTGACATTTCACTACTGATGAAACAACAACACACATTGAAGGCTACAGCATTGACATTTCTGCTTTTGATGCATGAGACTGACTACAGCCTTTAAGATCTTTGTAGGCCAATTAAATCCCACATTTATAGAAGCTGACAGGAGGAAATAAATAAGTAAAAGGTATTAATGTTCTACTTAAAGTTGGAAAAGAGGGTAAACAGATAATTAGACAGGGGATAATAAAAGTTAAAATAATAAAGTTATGAAAGAGAAAGGGGTGGAGAGAGAAACAGCAGTGAGAGCCCAGGAGAGCACGAGACTTTGACGACAGTAAACAGCAGCGGGAGCGCAGGAGAGCGCGAGACTTCAGCGGCAGTAAACAGCAGCGGCAGCCCAGGAGAGGGCGAGACTTCAGCGGCAGTAAACAGCAGCGGGAGCCCAGGAGAGCGCGAAACTTCAGCGGCAGTAAACAGCAGCGGGAGCCCAGGAGAGCACGAGACGTCAGCGGCAGTAAACAGCAGCGGGAGCGAAGGAGAGCGCGAGACTTCAGCGGCAGTAAACAGCAGCGGGAGCCCAGGAGAGCGCGAGACTTCAGCGGAAGTAAACAGCAGCGGGATCCCAGGAGAGCGCGAGACTTCAGCGACAGTAAACAGCAGCGGGAGCCCAGGAGAGCGGGAGACTTCAGCGGCAGTAAACAGTAGCGGGATTCCAGGAGAGCGCGAGACTTCAGCGGCAGTAAACAGCCGCGGGAGCCCAGGAGAGGGCGAGACTTCGGCGGCAGTAAACAGCTGCGGGAGCCCAGGAGAGCGCGAGACTTCGGCGGCAGTAAACAGCCGCGGGAGCCCAGGAGAGGGCGAGACTTCAGTGGCAGTAAACAGCCACAGGAGCCCAGGAGAGCGCGAGACTCTGGCGGCAGTAAACAGCAGCGGGAGCCCAGGAGAGGGCGAGACTTCAGTGGCAATAAACAGCAGCGGGATTCCACGAGAGCGCGACATTTCAGCGGCAGTAGCAGCAGCGGGATCCCAGGAGAGCGCGAGACGTCAGCGGCAATAAACAGTAGCGGGGTTCCAGGAGAGCGCGAGACTTCAGCGGCAGTAAACAGCAGCGGGAGCCCAGGAGAGCGCGAGACCTCTGCGGCAGTAAACAGCAGCGGGAGCCCAGGAGAGTGCGAGTCTTCAGCGGCAGTAAACACCAGCAGGAGCCCAGGAGAGCGCGAGACATCAGCGGCAGTAAACAGCAGCAGGAGCCCAGGAGAGGGCGAGACTTCAGCGGCAGTAAACAGCAGCGGCAGCCAAGGAGAGTGCGAGAATTCAGCGGCAGTAAACAGCAGCGGGAGCCCAGGTGAGGGCGAGACTTCAGCAGCAGTAAACAGCAGCGGGAGCAAAGGAGAGCGCGAGACTTCAGCGGCAGTAAACAGTAGCGGGAGCCCAGGAGAGGGCGAGACTTCAGCGGCAGTAAACAGCAGCAGGAGCCCAGCAGATCGCGAGACGTCAGCGGCAGTAAACAGCAGCGGGAGCCCAGGAGAGTGCGAGTCTTCAGCGGCAGTAAACACCAGCAGGAGCCCAGGAGAGGGCGAGACTTCAGCGGCAGTAAACAGCAGCGGCAGCCAAGGAGAGTGCGAGAATTCAGCGGCAGTAAACAGCAGCAGGAGCCCAGAAGAGTGCGAGACTTCAGCGGCAATAAACAGCAGCGCGAGCCCAGGAGAGCGCGAGACTTCAGCGGCAGTAAACAGAAGCGGGAGCCCAGGAGAGGGCGAGACTTCAGCGGCAGTAAACAGCAGCGGGAGCCCAGGAGAGCGTGAGACTTCAGTGGCAGTAAACAGCAGCGGGAGCCCAGGAGAGCGCGAGACTTCAGCGGCAGTAAACAGCAGCGGGAGCCCAGGAGAGCGTGAGACTTCAGCGGCAGTAAACAGCAGCGTGATTCCAGGAGAGGGCGAGACTTCAGCGGCAGTAAACAGCAGCGGGAGCCCAGGAGAGGGCGAGACTTCAGCAGCAGTAAACAGCAGCGGGAGCCCAGGAGAGGGCGAGACTTCAGCAGCAGTAAGCAGCAGCGGGAGCCCAGGAGAGGGCGAGACTTCAGCAGCAGTAAACAGCAGCGGGAGCCCAGGAGAGCGCGAGACTTCAGCGGCAGTAAACAGCAGCGGGAGCCCAGGAGAGCGCGAGATGTCAGCGGCAGTAAACAGCAGCGGGAGCGAAGGAGAGCGCGATACTTCAGCGGCAGTAAACAGCAGCGGGAGCCCAGGAGAGCGCGAGACTTCAGCGGCAGTAAACAGCAGCGGGATCCCTGGAGAGCGCGAGTCTTCAGCGACAGTAAACAGCAGCAGGAGCCCAGGAGAGCGCGAGACTTCAGCGGCAGTAAACATCAGCGGGAGCCCAGGAGAGCGTGAGACTTCAGCGGCAGTAAATAGTAGCGGGATTCCAGGAGAGCGCGAGACTTCAGCGGCAGTAAACAGCCGCGGGAGCCCAGGAGAGGGCGAGACTTCGGCGGCAATAAACAGCCGCGGGAGCCCAGGAGAGCGCGAGACTTCAGCGGCAGTAAACAGCAGCGCGAGCCCAGGAGAGCGCGAGACTTCAGCGGCAATAAACAGTAGCGGGATTCCAGGAGAGCGCGAGACTTCAGCGGCAGTAAACAGCAGCGGGAGCCCAGGAGAGCGTGAGACTTCAGTGGCAGTAAACAGCAGCGGGAGCCCAGGAGAGCGCGAGACTTCAGCGGCAGTAAACAGCAGCGGGGGCCCAGGAGAAGGCGAGACTTCAGCGGCAGTAAACAGCAGCGGGATTCCAGGAGAGCGCGAGACTTCGGCGGCAGTAAACAGCAGCGGGAGCCCAGGAGAGCGTGAGACTTCAGTGGCAGTAAACAGCAGCGGGAGCCCAGGAGAGCGCGAGACTTCAGCGGCAGTAAACAGCAGCGGGAGCCCAGGAGAGCGCGAGACTTCAGCGGCAGTAAACAGCAGCGGGGGCCCAGGAGAAGGCGAGACTTCGGCGGCAGTAAACAGCAGCGGGATTCCAGGAGAGCGCGAGACTTCGGCGGCAGTAAACAGCAGCGGGAGCCCAGGAGAGCGCGAGACTTCAGCGGCAGTAAACAGCAGCTGGAGCCCAGGAGAGCGCGAGACTTCAGCGGCAGTAAACACCAGCGGGAGCCCAGGAGAGCGCGAGATTCGGCGGCAATAAACAGCCGCGGGATTACAGGAGAGCGCGAGACTTCAGCGGCAATAAACTGCAGCAGGAGCGCAGGAGAGGGCGAGACTTCAGCGGCAGTAGCAGCAGCGGGAGCCCAGGAGAGCGCGAGACTTCAGCGGCAGTAAACAGCAGCGGGAGCCCAGGAGAGGGCGAGACTTCAGCAGCAGTAAGCAGCAGCGGGAGCCCAGGAGAGGGTGAGACTTCAGCAGCAGTAAACAGCAGCGGGAGCCCAGGAGAGCCGAGACGTCAGCGGCAGTAAACAGCAGCGGGAGCGAAGCAGAGCGCGAGACTTCAACGGCAGTAAACAGCAGCGGGAGCCCAGGAGAGCGTGAGACTTCAGCGGCAGTAAACAGCAGCGGGATCCCTGGAGAGCGCGAGTCTTCAACGGCAGTAAACAGCAGCTGGAGCCCAGGAGAGAGCGAGACTTCAGCGGCAGTAAACAGCAGCGGGATCCCTGGAGAGCGCGAGTCTTCAGCGACAGTAAACAGCAGCGGGAGCCCAGGAGAGCGCGAGACTTCAGCGGCAGTAAACAGCAGCGGGAGCCCAGGAGAGCGTGAGACTTCAGCGGCAGTAAATAGTAGCGGAATTCCAGGAGAGCGCGAGACTTCAGCGGCAGGAAACAGCCGCGGGAGCCTAGGAGAGGGCGAGACTTCGACGGCAGTAAACAGCCGCGGGAGCCCAGGAGAGCGCGAGACTCTGGCGGCAATAAACAGCAGCGGGATCCCAGGAGAGGGCGAGACTTCAGCGGCAGTAAACAGCAGCGCGAGCCCAGGAGAGCGCGAGACTTCAGCGGCAATAAACAGTAGCGGGATTCCAGGAGAGCGCGAGACTTCAGCGGCAGTAAACAGCAGCGGGAGCCCAGGAGAGCGGGAGACTTCAGTGGCAGTAAACAGCAGCGGGAGCCCAGGAGAGCGCGAGACTTCAGCGGCAGTAAACAGCAGCGGGAGCCCAGGAGAGCGGGAGACTTCAGTGGCAGTAAACAGCAGCGGGAGCCCAGGAGGGCGCGAGACTTCAGCGGCAGTAAACAGCAGCGGGAGCCCAGGAGAGCGCGAGACCTCAGCGACAGTAAACAGCAGCGGGAGCCCAGGAGAGCGCGAGACTTCAGCGGCAGTAAACAGCAGCGGGAGCCCAGGAGAGCGTGAGACTTCAGCGGCAGTAAATAGTAGCGGAATTACAGGAGAGCGCGAGACTTCAGCGGCAGGAAACAGCCGCGGGAGCCTAGGAGAGGGCGAGACTTCGACGGCAGTAAACAGCCGCGGGAGCCCAGGAGAGCGCGAGACTCTGGCGGCAATAAACAGCAGCGGGATCCCAGGAGAGGGCGAGACTTCAGCGGCAGTAAACAGCAGCGCGAGCCCAGGAGAGCGCGAGACTTCAGCGGCAATAAACAGTAGCGGGATTCCAGGAGAGCGCGAGACTTCAGCGGCAGTAAACAGCAGCGGGAGCCCAGGAGAGCGGGAGACTTCAGTGGCAGTAAACAGCAGCGGGAGCCCAGGAGAGCGCGAGACTTCAGCGGCAGTAAACAGCAGCGGGAGCCCAGGAGAGCGCGAGACCTCAGCGGCAGTAAACAGCAGCGGGGGCCCAGGAGAAGGCGAGACTTCGGCGGCAGTAAACAGCAGCGGGATTCCAGGAGAGCGCGAGACTTCGGCGGCAGTAAACAGCAACGGGAGCCCAGGAGAGCGCGAGACTTCAGCGGCAGTAAACAGCAGCTGGAGCCCAGGAGAGCGCGAGACTTCAGCGGCAGGAAACACCAGCGGGAGCCCAGGAGAGCGCGAGATTCGGCGGCAATAAACAGCCGCGGGATTACAGGAGAGCGTGAGACTTCAGCGGCAGAAGCAGCAGCGGGAGCCCAGGAGAGCGCGAGACTTCAGCGGCAGTAAACAGCAGCGGGATTCCAGGAGAGTGCGAGACTTCAGCGGCAGTAAACAGCAGCGGGAGCCCAGGAGATCGCGAGACATCAGCGGCAGTCAACAGCAGCGGGAGCCCAGGGGAGCGCGAGACATCAGCGGCAGTAAACAGCAGCGGGAGCCCAGGAGTGCGCGAGAGTTCAGCGGCAATAAACAGCAGTGGGAGCCCAGGAGAAGGCAAGAATTCAGCAGCAGTAAACAGCAGCGGGAGCCCAGGAGAGTGCGAGAATTCACCGGCAGTAAACAGCAGCGGGAGCCCAGGAGAGCGCGAGACTTCAGCGGCAGTAAACAGCAGCGGGAGCCCAGGAGAGGCCGAGACTTCAGCAGCAACAAACAGCAGCGGGAGCCCAGGAGAGCGCGGGACATCTGCGGCAGTAAACAGCAGCGGGAGCCCAGGAGAGCGCGAGACTTCAGCGACAGTAAACAGCAGCGGGAGCACAGGAGAGCGCGAGGCTTCAGCGGCAGTAAACAGCAGCGGGATTCCAGGAGAGCGCGAGACATCAGCGGCTGTTAACAGCAGCGGCAGCCCAGGAGAGGGAGAGACTTCAGCAGCAGTAAACAGCAGCGGGAGCCCAGGAGAGCGCGAGACTTCAGCGGCAGTAAACAGCAGCGGGAGCCCAGGAGAGCGCGAGACTTCAGCGGCAATAAACAGCAGCGGGAGCTCAGGAGAGCGCGAGACTTCAGCAGCAGTAAACAGCAGCGGGAGCCCAGGAGAGCGCGAGACTTCAGCGGCAATAAACAGCAGCGGGAGCTCAGGAGAGCGCGAGACTTCAGCGGCAGTAAACAGCAGCGGGATTTCAGGAGAGCGCGATACTTCAGCGGCAGTAAACAGCAGCGGGAGCTCAGGAGAGCGCGAGACTTCAACGGCAGTAAACAGCAGCGGGAGCCCAGGAGAGCGCGAGACTTCAGCGGCAGTAAACAGCAGCGGGAGCCCAGGAGAGCGTGAGACTTCAGCGGCAGTAAACAGCAGCGTGATTCCAGGAGAGGGCGAGACTTCAGCGGCAGTAAACAGCAGCGGGAGCCCAGGAGAGGGCGAGACTTCAGCAGCAGTAAACAGCAGCGGGAGCCCAGGAGAGGGCGAGACTTCAGCAGCAGTAAGCAGCAGCGGGAGCCCAGGAGAGGGCGAGACTTCAGCAGCAGTAAACAGCAGCGGGAGCCCAGGAGAGCACGAGACTTCAGCGGCAGTAAACAGCAGCGGGAGCCCAGGAGAGCGCGAGACGTCAGCGGCAGTAAAAAGCAGCGGGAGCGAAGGAGAGCGCGATACTTCAGCGGCAGTAAACAGCAGCGGGAGCCCAGGAGAGCGCGAGACTTCAGCGGCAGTAAACAGCAGCGGGATCCCTGGAGAGCGCGAGTCTTCAGCGACAGTAAACAGCAGCAGGAGCCCAGGAGAGCGCGAGACTTCAGCGGCAGTAAACAGCAGCGGGAGCCCAGGAGAGCGTGAGACTTCAGCGGCACTAAATAGTAGCGGGATTCCAGGAGAGCGCGAGACTTCAGCGGCAGTAAACAGCCGCGGGAGCCCAGGGGAGGGCGAGACTTCGGCGGCAGTAAACAGCCGCGGGAGCCCAGGAGAGCGCGAGACTTCAGCGGCAGTAAACAGCAGCGCGAGCCCAGGAGAGCGCGAGACTTCAGCGGCAATAAACAGTAGCGGGATTCCAGGAGAGCGCGAGACTTCAGCGGCAGTAAACAGCAGCGGGAGCCCAGGAGAGCGTGAGACTTCTGTGGCAGTAAACAGCAGCGGGAGCCCAGGAGAGCGCGAGACTTCAGCGGCAGTAAACAGCAGCGGGAGCCCAGGAGAGCGCGAGACCTCAGCGGCAGTAAACAGCAGCGGGAGCCCAGGAGAGCGCGAGACTTCAGCGGCAGTAAACAGCAGCGGGGGCCCAGGAGAAGGCGAGACTTCGGCGGCAGTAAACAGCAGCGGGATTCCAGGAGAGCGCGAGACTTCGGCGGCAGTAAACAGCAGCGGGAGCCCAGGGGAGAGCGAGACTTCAGCGGCAGTAAACACCAGCGGGAGCCCAGGAGAGCGCGAGATTCGGCGGCAATAAACAGCCGCGGGATTACAGGAGAGCACGAGACTTCAGCGGCAATAAACTGCAGCAGGAGCGCAGGAGAGGGCGAGACTTCAGCGGCAGTAGCAGCAGCGGGAGCCCAGGAGAGCGCGAGACTTCAGCGGCAGTAAACAGCAGCGGGAGCCCAGGAGAGGGCGAGACTTCAGCAGCAGTAAGCAGCAGCGGGAGCCCAGGAGAGGGTGAGACTTCAGCAGCAGTAAACAGCAGCGGGAGCCCAGGAGAGCGCGAGACGTCAGCGGCAGTAAACAGCAGCGGGAGCGAAGCAGAGCGCGAGACTTCAACGGCAGTAAACAGCAGCGGGAGCCCAGGAGAGCGTGAGACTTCAGCGGCAGTAAACAGCAGCGGGATCCCTGGAGAGCGCGAGTCTTCAACGGCAGTAAACAGCAGCTGGAGCCCAGGAGAGAGCGAGACTTCAGCGGCAGTAAACAGCAGCGGGATCCCTGGAGAGCGCGAGTCTTCAGCGACAGTAAACAGCAGCGGGAGCCCAGGAGAGCGCGAGACTTCAGCGGCAGTAAACAGCAGCGGGAGCCCAGGAGAGCGTGAGACTTCAGCGGCAGTAAATAGTAGCGGAATTCCAGGAGAGCGCGAGACTTCAGCGGCAGGAAACAGCCGCGGGAGCCTAGGAGAGGGCGAGACTTCGACGGCAGTAAACAGCCGCGGGAGCCCAGGAGAGCGCGAGACTCTGGCGGCAATAAACAGCAGCGGGATCCCAGGAGAGGGCGAGACTTCAGCGGCAGTAAACAGCAGCGCGAGCCCAGGAGAGCGCGAGACTTCAGCGGCAATAAACAGTAGCGGGATTCCAGGAGAGCGCGAGACTTCAGCGGCAGTAAACAGCAGCGGGAGCCCAGGAGAGCGGGAGACTTCAGTGGCAGTAAACAGCAGCGGGAGCCCAGGAGAGCGCGAGACTTCAGCGGCAGTAAACAGCAGCGGGAGCCCAGGAGAGCGCGAGACCTCAGCGGCAGTAAACAGCAGCGGGGGCCCAGGAGAAGGCGAGACTTCGGCGGCAGTAAACAGCAGCGGGATTCCAGGAGAGCGCGAGACTTCGGCGGCAGTAAACAGCAACGGGAGCCCAGGAGAGCGCGAGACTTCAGCGGCAGTAAACAGCAGCTGGAGCCCAGGAGAGCGCGAGACTTCAGCGGCAGTAAACACCAGCGGGAGCCCAGGAGAGCGCGAGATTCGGCGGCAATAAACAGCCGCGGGATTACAGGAGAGCGTGAGACTTCAGCGGCAGAAGCAGCAGCGGGAGCCCAGGAGAGCGCGAGACTTCAGCGGCAGTAAACAGCAGCGGGATTCCAGGAGAGTGCGAGACTTCAGCGGCAGTAAACAGCAGCGGGAGCCCAGGAGATCGCGAGACTTCAGCGGCAGTCAACAGCAGCGGGAGCCCAGGGGAGCGCGAGACATCAGCGGCAGTAAACAGCAGCGGGAGCACAGGAGAGCGCGAGAGTTCAGCGGCAATAAACAGCAGTGGGAGCCCAGGAGAAGGCAAGAATTCAGCAGCAGTAAACAGCAGCGGGAGCCCAGGAGAGTGCGAGAATTCACCGGCAGTAAACAGCAGCGGGAGCCCAGGAGAGCGCGAGACTTCAGCGGCAGTAAACAGCAGCGGGAGCCCAGGAGAGGCCGAGACTTCAGCAGCAACAAACAGCAGCGGGAGCCCAGGAGAGCGCGGGACTTCTGCGGCAGTAAACAGCAGCGGGAGCCCAGGAGAGCGCGAGACTTCAGCGACAGTAAACAGCAGCGGGAGCACAGGAGAGCGCGAGGCTTCAGCGGCAGTAAACAGCAGCGGGATTCCAGGAGAGCGCGAGACATCAGCGGCTGTTAACAGCAGCGGCAGCCCAGGAGAGGGAGAGACTTCAGCAGCAGTAAACAGCAGCGGGAGCCCAGGAGAGCGCGAGACTTCAGCGGCAGTAAACAGCAGCGGGAGCCCAGGAGAGCGCGAGACTTCAGCGGCAATAAACAGCAGCGGGAGCTCAGGAGAGCGCGAGACTTCAGCAGCAGTAAACAGCAGCGGGAGCCCAGCAGAGCGTGAGACTTCAGCGGCAGTAAACAGCAGCGGGATTTCAGGAGAGCGCGATACTTCAGCGGCAGTAAACAGCAGCGGGAGCTCAGGAGAGCGCGAGACTTCAACGGCAGTAAACAGCAGCGGGAGCCCAGGAGAGCGCGAGACTTCAGCGGCAGTAAACAGCAGCGGGAGCCCAGGAGAGCGCGAGACTTCGGCGGCAGTAAACAGCAGCGGAAGTGCAGGAGAGGGCGAGACTTCAGCGGCAGGAAACAGCAGCGGGATTCCAGGAGAGCGCAAGACTTCAGCGGCAGTAAACAGCAGCGGGATTCCAGGAGAGCGCGAGACTTCAGCGGCAGTAAACAGCAGCGGGAGCCCAGGAGAGCACGAGACTTCAGCGGCAGTAAACAGCAGCGGGAGCCCAGGAGAGAGTGGGACTTCAGCAGCAGTTAACAGCAGCGGGAGCCCACGAGAGCGCGAGAGGTCGGCGGCATTAAACAGCAGCGGGAGCCCAGGAGAGCGCGAGACTTCAGCGGCAGTAAACAGCAGCGGGAGCCCAGGAGAGCGTGAGACCTCAGCGGCAGTAAACAGCAGCGGGATTGCAGGAGAGCGCGAGACTTCAGCAGCAGTAAACAGCAGCGGGAGCCCAGGAGAGCACGAGACTTCAGCGGCAATAAACGGCAGCCGGTGCCCAGGAGAGCGCGAGACTTTGGCGGCAGTAAACAGCAGCGGAAGTGCAGGAGAGGGCGAAACTTCAGCGGCAGTTAACAGCAGCGGGAGCCCAGGAGAGCGCGAGACTTCAGCGGCAGTAAACAGCAGCGGGAGCCAAGGAGAGCGTGAGACTTCAGCGGCAGTAAACAGCAGCGGGAGCCCAGTAGAGCGCGAGACATCAGCGGCAGTAAACAGCAGCGGGAGCCCAGGAGAGCGTGAGACTTCAGCGGCAGTAAACAGCAGGGGGATTCCAGGAGAGCGCGAGACTTCAGCAGCAGTAAACAGCAGCGGGAGCCCAGGAGAGCGCGAGACTTCAGCGGCCGTAAACAGCAGCGGGAGCCCAGGAGAGGGTGAGACTTCAACAGCAGTAAACAGCAGCGGGAGCCCAGGAGAGCGCGAGACTTCGGCGGCAGTAAACAGCAGCGAGATTCCAGGAGAGCACGAGACTTCAGCGGCAATAAACAGCAGCGGGAGCCCAGGAGAGCGCGAGACTTCAGCGGCAGTAAACAGCAGCGGGAGCCCAGGAGAGCGCGAGACTTCGGCGGCAGTAAACAGCAGCGGAAGTGCAGGAGAGGGCGAGACTTCAGCGGCAGTAAACAGCAGCAGGAGCCCAGGAGAGGGCGAGACTTCAGCGGCAATAAACAGCAGCGGGAGCCCAGGAGAGCGCGAAACATCAGCGGCAGTAAACTGCAGCGGGATTCCAGGAGAGCGCGAGACTTCAGCAGCAGTAAACAGCAGCGGGAGCCCAGGAGAGCGTGAGACTTCAGCGGCAGTAAACAGCAGCGGGAGGCCAGGAGAGCGCGAGACTTCAGCGGCAGTAAACAGCAGCGGGAGCCCAGGAGAGCGCGAGACTTCAGCGGCAGTAAACAGCAGCGGGAGCCCAGGAGAGCGTGAGACTTCAGCGGCAGTAAACAGCAGCGGGAGCCCAGTAGAGCGCGAGATTTCAGCGGCAATAAACAGCAGCGGGAGCCCAGGAGAGCGCGAGGCTTCAGCGGCAGTAAACAGCAGCGGGAGCCCAGGAGATCGCAAGACTTCAGCGGCAGTCAACAGCAGCGGGAGCCCAGGAGAGCGCGAGACCTCAGCGGCAGTAAACAGCAGCGGGAGCCCAGGAGAGCGCGAGACTTCAGCGGCAGTAAACAGCAGCGGGAGCCCAGGAGAGCGCGAGACTTCAGCGGCAGTAAACAGCAGCGGGGGCGCAGGAGAGGGCGAGACTTCGGCGGCAGTAAACAGCAGCTGGAGCCCAGGAGAGCGCGAGACTTCAGCGGCAGTAAACAGCAGCGGGAGCCCAGGCGAGCGCGAGATTCGGTGGCAATAAACAGCCGCGGGATTACAGGAGAGTGCGAGACTTCAGCGGCAATAAACAGCAGCAGGAGCGCAGGAGAGGGCGAGACTTCAGCGGCAGTAGCAGCAGCGGGAGCCCAGGAGAGCGCGAGACTTCAGCGGCAGTAAACAGCAGCGGGATTCCAGGAGAGCGTGAGACTTCAGTGGCAGTAAACAGCAGCGGGAGCCCAGGAGATCGCGAGACTTCAGCGGCAGTCAACAGCAGCGGGAGCCCAGGAGAGCGCGAGACCTCAGCGGCAGTAAACAGCAGCGGGAACCCAGGAGAGCGCGAGACTTCAGCGGCAATAAACAGCAGTGGGAGCCCAGGAGAAGGCAAGAATTCAGCAGCAGTAAACAGCAGCGGGAGCCCAGGAGAACGCGAGACTTCAGCGGCAGTAAGCAGCAGCGGGAGCCCAGGAGAGTGCGAGAATTCACCGGCAGTAAACAGCAGCGGGAGCCCAGGAGAGCGCGGGACTTCTGCGGCAGTGAACAGCAGCGGGAGCCCAGGAGAGCGCGAGACTTCAGCGGCAGTAAACAGCAGCGGGAGCCCAGGAGAGCGCGAGACTTCAGCGGCAGTAAACAGCAGCGGGATTCCAGGAGAGCGTGAGACATCAGCGGCTGTTAACAGCAGCGGGAGCCCAGGAGAGGGAGAGACTTCAGCAGCAGTAAACAGCAGCGGGAGCCCAGGAGAGCGTGAGACTTCAGCGGCAGTAATCAGCAGCGGGAGCACAGGAGTTCGCGAGACCTCAGCGGCAGTAAACAGCAGCGGGAACCCAGGAGAGCGCGAGACTTCAGCGGCAATAAACAGCAGTGGGAGCCCAGGAGAAGGCAAGAATTCAGTAGCAGTAAACAGCAGCGGGAGCCCAGGAGAACGCGAGACTTCAGCGGCAGTAAGCAGCAGCGGGAGCCCAGGAGAACGCGAGACTTCAGCAGCAGTAAACAGCAGCGGGAGCCCAGGAGAGTGCGAGAATTAACCGGCAGTAAACAGCAGCGGGAGCCCAGGAGAGCGCGGGACTTCTGCGGCAGTGAATAGCAGCGGGAGCCCAGGAGAGCGCGAGACTTCAGCGGCAGTAAACAGCAGCGGGAGCCCAGGAGAGCGCGAGACTTCAGCGGCAGTAAACAGCAGCGGGATTCAAGGAGAGCGCGAGACATCAGCGGCTGTTAACAGCAGCGGGAGCCCAGGAGAGGGAGAGACTTCAGCAGCAGTAAACAGCAGCGGGAGCCCAGGAGAGCGTGAGACTTCAGCGGCAGTAATCAGCAGCGGGAGCACAGGAGTTCGCGAGACTTCAGCGGCAGTAAACAGCAGCGGGAGCCAAGGAGCGCGTGAGACCTCAGCGGCAGTAAACAGCAGCGGGAGCCCAGGAGATGGCGAGACTTCAGCAGCAGTAAACAGCAGCGGGATTCCAGGAGAGCACGAGACTTCAGTGGCAGTAAACAGCAGCGGGAGCCCAGGAGAGAGCGAGACTTCAGCGGCAGTAAACAGCAGCGGGAGCCCAGGAGAGAGCGAGACTTCAGCGGCAGTAAACAGCAGCGGGAGCCCAGGAGAGGGCGAGACTTCAGCGGCAGTAAACAGCAGCAGGAGCGCAGGAGAGGGCGAGACTTCAGCGGCAGTAGCAGCAGCGGGAGCCCAGGAGAGCGCGAGACTTCAGCGGCAGTAAACAGCAGCGGGATTCCAGGAGAGCGTGAGACTTCAGTGGCAGTAAACAGCAGCGGGAGCCCAGGAGATCGCGAGACTTCAGCGGCAGTCAACAGCAGCGGGAGCCCAGGAGAGCGCGAGACCTCAGCGGCAGTAAACAGCAGCGGGAGCCCAGGAGAGCGCGAGACTTCAGCGGCAGTAAACAGCAGCGGGATTCCAGGAGAGCACGAGACTTCAGCGGCAGTAAACAGCAGCTGGAGCCCAGGAGAGCGCGAGACTTCAGCGGCAGTAAACAGCAGCGGGAGCCCAGGCGAGCACGAGGTTCGGCGGCAATAAACAGCCGCGGGATTACAGGAGAGTGCGAGACATCAGCGGCAATAAACAGCAGCAGGAGCGCAGGAGAGGGCGAGACTTCAGCGGCAGTAGCAGCAGCGGGAGCCCAGGAGAGCGCGAGACTTCAGCGGCAGTAAACAGCAGCGGGATTCCAGGAGAGCGTGAGACTTCAGTGGCAGTAAACAGCAGCGGGAGCCCAGGAGATCGCGAGACTTCAGCGGCAGTCAACAGCAGTGGGAGCCCAGGAGAGCGCGAGACCTCAGCGGCAGTAAACAGCAGCGGGAACCCAGGAGAGCGCGAGACTTCAGCGGCAATAAACAGCAGTGGGAGCCCAGGAGAAGGCAAGAATTCAGCAGCAGTAAACAGCAGCGGGAGCCCAGGAGAACGCGAGACTTCAGCGGCAGTAAGCAGCAGCGGGAGCCCAGGAGAGTGCGAGAATTCACCGGCAGTAAACAGCAGCGGGAGCCCAGGAGAGCGCGGGACTTCTGTGGCAGTGAACAGCAGCGGGAGCCCAGGAGAGCGCGAGACTTCAGCGGCAGTAAACAGCAGCGGGAGCCCAGGAGAGCGCGAGACTTCAGCGGCAGTAAACAGCAGCGGGATTCCAGGAGAGTGCGAGACATCAGCGGCTGTTAACAGCAGCGGGAGCCCAGGAGAGGGAGAGACTTCAGCAGCAGTAAACAGCAGCGGGAGCCCAGGAGAGCGTGAGACTTCAGCGGCAGTAATCAGCAGCGGGAGCACAGGAGTTCGCGAGACTTCAGCGGCAGTAAACAGCAGCGGGAGCCAAGGAGATGGCGAGACTTCAGCAGCAGTAAACAGCAGCGGGATTCCAGGAGAGCACGAGACTTCAGTGGCAGTAAACAACAGCGGGAGCCCAGGAGAGAGCGAGACTTCAGCGGCAGTAAACAGCAGCGGGAGCCCAGGAGAGAGCGAGACTTCAGCGGCAGTAAACAGCAGCGGGAGCCCAGGAGAGCGCGAGACTTCAGCGGCAGTAAACAGCAGCGGAAGCCCAGGAGATCGCGAGACTTCAGCGGCAGTAAACAGCAGCGGGAGCCCAGGAGAGCGCGAGAATTCAGCGGCAGTAAATAGCAGCGGGAGCGCAGGAGAGGGCGAGACTTCAGCTGCAGTAAACAGCAGCGGGATCCCAGGAGAGTGCGAGACTTCAGCTGCAATAAACAGCAGCGGGAGCCCAGGAGAGCGCGAGACTTCAGCTGCAGTAAACAGCAGCGGGATCCCAGGAGAGTGCGAGACTTCAGCGGCAGTAAACAGCAGCGGTTTTCCAGGAGAGCGCGAGACCTCAGCGGCAGTAAACAGCAGCGGGAGCCCAGGAGAGCGCGAGACTTCAGCGGCAGTAAACAGCAGCGGGAGCCCAGGAGAGTGCGAGACTTCGGCGGCAGTAAACAGCAGCGGCAGCGCAGGAGAGGGCGAGACTTCAGCGGCAGTAAACAGCAGCGGGAGCCCAGGAGAGCGCGAGACTTCAGCGGCAGTAAACAGCAGCGGGAGCCCAGGAGAGCGCGAGAATTCAGCGGCAGTAAACAGCAGCGGGAGCCCAGGAGAGCGCGAGACTTCAGCGGCAGTAAACTGCAGCGGGAGCCCAGGAGAGTGCGTGACTTCAGCGGCAGCAAACAGCAGCGGCAGCGCAGGAGAGGGCGAGACTGAAGCGGCAGTAAACAGCAGCGGGAGCCCAGGAGAGCGCGAGACTTCAGCAGCAGTAAACAGCAGCGGGAGCCCAGCAGAGCGCGAGAGTTCAGCGGCATTAAACAGCAGCGGGATTCAAGGAGAGCACGAGACTTCAGCGGCAATAAACAGCAGCCGGAGCCCAGGAGAGCGCGAGACTTTGGCGGCAGTAAACAGCAGCGGGAGCCCAGGAGAGCGCGAGACTTCGGCCGCAGTAAACAGCAGCGGAAGCGCAGGAGAGGGCGAGACTTCAGCGGCAGTAAACAGCAGCGGGATCCCAGGAGAGCGCGAGACTTCGGCGGCAGTAAACAGCAGCGGGATTCCAGGAGAGCACGAGACTTCAGCGGCAATAAACAGCAGCGGGAGCCCAGGAGAGCGCGAAACATCAGCGGCAGTAAACAGCAGCGGGATTCCAGGAGAGCGCGAGACTTCAGCAGCAGTAAACAGCAGCGGGAGCCCAGGAGAGCGCGAGACTTCAGCGGCAGTAAACAGCAGCGGGAGCCCAGGAGGGCGCGAGACTTCAGCGGCAGTAAACAGCAGCGGGAGCCAAGGAGAGCGTGAGACTTCAGCGGCAGTAAACAGCAGCGGGAGCCCAGTAGAGCGCGAGACTTCAGCGGCAGTAAACAGCAGCGGGAGCCCAGGAGAGCGTGAGACTTCAGCGGCAGTAAACAGCAGCGGGATTGCAGGAGAGCGTGAGACTTCAGCAGCAGTAAACAGCAGCGGGAGCCCAGGAGAGCGCGAGACTTCAGCGGCAGTAAACAGCAGCGGGAGCCCAGGAGAGGGTGAGACTTCAGCAGCAGTAAACAGCAGCGGGAGCACAGGAGAGCGCGAGACTTCGGCTGCAGTAAACAGCAGCGGAATTCCAGGAGAGCACGAGACTTCAGCGGCAATAAACGGCAGCGGGAGCCCAGGGGAGCGCGAGACTTCAGCGGCAGTAAACAGCAGCGGGAGCCCAGGAGAGTGCGAGACTTCGGCGGCAGTAAACAGCAGCGGAAGTGCAGGAGAGGGCGAGACTTCAGCGGCAGTAAGCAGCAGCGGGAGCCCAGGCGAGCACGAGACTTCAGCGGCAATAAACAGCAGCGGGAGCCCAGGAGAGCGCGAAACATCAGCGGCAGTAAACAGCAGCGGGATTCCAGGAGAGCGCGAGACTTCAGCGGCAGTAAACAGCAGCGGGAGCCCAGGAGAGCACGAGGTTTCAGCGGCAGTAAACAGCAGCGGGAGCCCAGGAGAGCGCGAGACTTCAGCGGCAGTAAACAGCAGCGGAAGCCCAGGAGAGCGTGAGACTTCAGCGGCAGTAAACAGCAGCGGGAGCCCAGTAGAGCGCGAGACTTCAGCGGCAATAAACAGCAGCGGGAGCCCAGGAGAGCGCGAGACTTCAGCGGCAGTAAACAGCAGCGGGAGCCCAGGAGATCGCGAGACTTCAGCGGCAGTCAACAGCAGCGGGAGCCCAGGAGAGCGCGAGAACTCAGCGACAGTAAACAGCAGCGGGAGCCCAGGAGAGCGCGAGACTTCAGCGGCAATAAACAGCAGTGGGAGCCCAGGAGAAGGCAAGAATTCAGCAGCAGTAAACAGCAACGGGAGCCCAGGAGAACGCGAGACTTCAGCGGCAGTAAGCAGCAGCGGGAGCCCAGGAGAGTGCGAGACTTCAGCGGCATTAAACAGCAGCGGGAGCCCAGGAGAGGGCGAGACTTCAGCGGCATTAAACAGCAGCGGGAGCCCAGGAAAGCGCGAGACTTCAGCGGCATTAAACAGCAGCGTGAGCCCAGGGGAGGGCGAGACTTCAGCGGCAGTAAACAGCAGCGGGAGCCCAGGAGAGCGCGGGACTTCTGCGGCAGTAAACAGCAGCGGGAGCCCAGGAGAGCGCGAGACTTCAGCGGCAGTAAACAGCAGCGGGAGCCCAGGAGAGCGCGAGAATTCAGCGGCAGTAAACAGCAGCGGGATTCCAGGAGAGCGCGAGACATCAGCGGCTGTTAACAGCAGCGGGAGCCCAGGAGAGGGAGAGACTTCAGCAGCAGTAAACAGCAGCGGGAGCCCAGGAGAGCGCAAGACTTCAGCGGCAGTAAACAGCAGCGGGAGCCCAGGAGAGCGCAAGACTTCAGCAGCAGTAAACAGCAGCGGGAGCCCAGGAGAGCGCGAGACTTCAGTGGCAGTAAACAGCAGCGGAAGAGCAGGAGAGCGTGAGACTTCAGCGGCAGTAAACAGCAGCGGGAGCCCAGGAGAGCGCGAGACTTCAGCGGCAGTAAACAGCAGCGGGAGCCCAGGAGTTCGCGAGACTTCAGCGGCAGTAAACAGCAGCGGGAGCCCAGGAGAGCGTGAGACCTCAGCGGCAGTAAACAGCAGCGGGAGCCCAGGAGAGCGCGAGACTTCAGCGGCAGTAAACAGCAGCGGGATTCCAGGAGAGCACGAGACTTCAGTGGCAGTAAACAGCAGCGGGAGCCCAGGAGAGAACGAGACTTCAGCGGCAGTAAACAGCAGCGGGAGCCCAGGAGAGAGCGAGACTTCAGCGGCAGTAAACAGCAGCGGGAGCCCAGGAGATCGCGAGACTTCAGCGGCAGTAAACAGCAGCGGGAGCCCAGGAGAGCGCGAGAATTCAGCGGCAGTAAACAGCAGCGGGAGCCCAGGAGAGCACGAGACTTCAGCTGCAGTAAACAGCAGCGGGATCCCAGGAGAGTGCCAGCAGCGGGATCCCAGGAGAGTGCGAGACTTCAGCGGCAGTAAACAGCAGCGGTATTCCAGGAGAGCGCGAGACCTCAGCGGCAGTAAACAGCAGCGGGAGCCCAGGAGAGCGCGAGCCTTCAGCGGCAGTAAACAGCAGCGGGAGCCCAGGAGAGCGCGAGACATCAGCGGCAATAAACAGCAGCGGGAGCCCAGGAGAGCACGAGACTTCAGCAGCAGTAAACAGCAGCGGGAGCCGAGGAGAGTGCGAGACTTCTGCGGCAGTAAACAGCAGCGGGAGCCCAGCAGAGCGCGAGACTTCAGCGGCAGTAAACAGCAGCGGGGGCGCAGGAGAGGGCGAGACTTCGGCGGCAGTAAACAGCAGCTGGAGCCCAGGAGAGCGCGAGACTTCAGCGGCAGTAAACAGCAGCGGGAGCCCAGGCGAGCGCGAGATTCGGCGGCAATAAACAGCCGCGGGATTACAGGAGAGTGCGAGACTTCAGCGGCAGTAGCAGCAGCGGGAGCCCAGGAGAGCGCGAGACTTCAGCGGCAGAAAACAGCAGCGGGATTCCAGGAGAGCGCGAGACTTCAGTGGCAGTAAACTGCAGCGGGAGCCCAGGAGATCGCGAGACTTCAGCGGCAGTCAACAGCAGCGGGAGCCCAGGAGAGCGCGAGACCTCAGCGGCAGTAAACAGCAGCGGGAACCCAGGAGAGCGCGAGACTTCAGCGGCAATAAACAGCAGTGGGAGCCCAGGAGAAGGCAAGAATTCAGCAGCAGTAAGCAGCAGCGGGAGCCCAGGAGAACGCGAGACTTCAGCGGCAGTAAGCAGCAGCGGGAGCCCAGGAGAGTGCGAGAATTCACCGGCAGTAAACAGCAGCGGGAGCCCAGGAGAGCGCGGGACTTCTGCGGCAGTGAACAGCAGCGGGAGCCCAGGAGAGCGCGAGACTTCAGCGGCAGTAAACAGCAGCGGGAGCCCAGGAGAGCGCGAGACTTCAGCGGCAGTAAACAGCAGCGGGATTCCAGGAGAGCGTGAGACATCAGCGGCTGTTAACAGCAGCGGGAGCCCAGGAGAGGGAGAGACTTCAGCAGCAGTAAACAGCAGCGGGAGCCCAGGAGAGCGTGAGACTTCAGCGGCAGTAATCAGCAGCGGGAGCACAGGAGTTCGCGAGACCTCAGCGGCAGTAAACAGCAGCGGGAACCCAGGAGAGCGCGAGACTTCAGCGGCAATAAACAGCAGTGGGAGCCCAGGAGAAGGCAAGAATTCAGTAGCAGTAAACAGCAGCGGGAGCCCAGGAGAACGCGAGACTTCAGCGGCAGTAAGCAGCAGCGGGAGCCCAGGAGAACGCGAGACTTCAGCAGCAGTAAACAGCAGCGGGAGCCCAGGAGAGTGCGAGAATTAACCGGCAGTAAACAGCAGCGGGAGCCCAGGAGAGCGCGGGACTTCTGCGGCAGTGAATAGCAGCGGGAGCCCAGGAGAGCGCGAGACTTCAGCGGCAGTAAACAGCAGCGGGAGCCCAGGAGAGCGCGAGACTTCAGCGGCAGTAAACAGCAGCGGGATTCCAGGAGAGCGCGAGACATCAGCGGCTGTTAACAGCAGCGGGAGCCCAGGAGAGGGAGAGACTTCAGCAGCAGTAAACAGCAGCGGGAGCCCAGGAGAGCGTGAGACTTCAGCGGCAGTAATCAGCAGCGGGAGCACAGGAGTTCGCGAGACTTCAGCGGCAGTAAACAGCAGCGGGAGCCAAGGAGCGCGTGAGACCTCAGCGGCAGTAAACAGCAGCGGGAGCCCAGGAGATGGCGAGACTTCAGCAGCAGTAAACAGCAGCGGGATTCCAGGAGAGCACGAGACTTCAGTGGCAGTAAACAGCAGCGGGAGCCCAGGAGAGAGCGAGACTTCAGCGGCAGTAAACAGCAGCGGGAGCCCAGGAGAGAGCGAGACTTCAGCGGCAGTAAACAGCAGCGGGAGCCCAGGAGAGAGCGAGACTTCAGCGGCAGTAAACAGCAGCAGGAGCGCAGGAGAGGGCGAGACTTCAGCGGCAGTAGCAGCAGCGGGAGCCCAGGAGAGCGCGAGACTTCAGCGGCAGTAAACAGCAGCGGGATTCCAGGAGAGCGTGAGACTTCAGTGGCAGTAAACAGCAGCGGGAGCCCAGGAGATCGCGAGACTTCAGCGGCAGTCAACAGCAGCGGGAGCCCAGGAGAGCGCGAGACCTCAGCGGCAGTAAACAGCAGCGGGAGCCCAGGAGAGCGCGAGACTTCAGCGGCAGTAAACAGCAGCGGGATTCCAGGAGAGCACGAGACTTCAGCGGCAGTAAACAGCAGCTGGAGCCCAGGAGAGCGCGAGACTTCAGCGGCAGTAAACAGCAGCGGGAGCCCAGGCGAGCACGAGATTCGGCGGCAATAAACAGCCACGGGATTACAGGAGAGTGCGAGACATCAGCGGCAATAAACAGCAGCAGGAGCGCAGGAGAGGGCGAGACTTCAGCGGCAGTAGCAGCAGCGGGAGCCCAGGAGAGCGCGAGACTTCAGCGGCAGTAAACAGCAGCGGGATTCCAGGAGAGCGTGAGACTTCAGTGGCAGTAAACAGCAGCGGGAGCCCAGGAGATCGCGAGACTTCAGCGGCAGTCAACAGCAGCGGGAGCCCAGGAGAGCGCGAGACCTCAGCGGCAGTAAACAGCAGCGGGAACCCAGGAGAGCGCGAGACTTCAGCGGCAATAAACAGCAGTGGGAGCCCAGGAGAAGGCAAGAATTCAGCAGCAGTAAACAGCAGCGGGAGCCCAGGAGAACGCGAGACTTCAGCGGCAGTAAGCAGCAGCGGGAGCCCAGGAGAGTGCGAGAATTCACCGGCAGTAAACAGCAGCGGGAGCCCAGGAGAGCGCGGGACTTCTGCGGCAGTGAACAGCAGCGGGAGCCCAGGAGAGCGCGAGACTTCAGCGGCAGTAAACAGCAGCGGGAGCCCAGGAGAGCGCGAGACTTCAGCGGCAGTAAACAGCAGCGGGATTCCAGGAGAGCGTGAGACATCAGCGGCTGTTAACAGCAGCGGGAGCCCAGGAGAGGGAGAGACTTCAGCAGCAGTAAACAGCAGCGGGAGCCCAGGAGAGCGTGAGACTTCAGCGGCAGTAATCAGCAGCGGGAGCACAGGAGTTCGCGAGACCTCAGCGGCAGTAAACAGCAGCGGGAACCCAGGAGAGCGCGAGACTTCAGCGGCAATAAACAGCAGTGGGAGCCCAGGAGAAGGCAAGAATTCAGTAGCAGTAAACAGCAGCGGGAGCCCAGGAGAACGCGAGACTTCAGCGGCAGTAAGCAGCAGCGGGAGCCCAGGAGAACGCGAGACTTCAGCAGCAGTAAACAGCAGCGGGAGCCCAGGAGAGTGCGAGAATTAACCGGCAGTAAACAGCAGCGGGAGCCCAGGAGAGCGCGGGACTTCTGCGGCAGTGAATAGCAGCGGGAGCCCAGGAGAGCGCGAGACTTCAGCGGCAGTAAACAGCAGCGGGAGCCCAGGAGAGCGCGAGACTTCAGCGGCAGTAAACAGCAGCGGGATTCCAGGAGAGCGCGAGACATCAGCGGCTGTTAACAGCAGCGGGAGCCCAGGAGAGGGAGAGACTTCAGCAGCAGTAAACAGCAGCGGGAGCCCAGGAGAGCGTGAGACTTCAGCGGCAGTAATCAGCAGCGGGAGCACAGGAGTTCGCGAGACTTCAGCGGCAGTAAACAGCAGCGGGAGCCAAGGAGCGCGTGAGACCTCAGCGGCAGTAAACAGCAGCGGGAGCCCAGGAGATGGCGAGACTTCAGCAGCAGTAAACAGCAGCGGGATTCCAGGAGAGCACGAGACTTCAGTGGCAGTAAACAGCAGCGGGAGCCCAGGAGAGAGCGAGACTTCAGCGGCAGTAAACAGCAGCGGGAGCCCAGGAGAGAGCGAGACTTCAGCGGCAGTAAACAGCAGCGGGAGCCCAGGAGAGAGCGAGACTTCAGCGGCAGTAAACAGCAGCAGGAGCGCAGGAGAGGGCGAGACTTCAGCGGCAGTAGCAGCAGCGGGAGCCCAGGAGAGCGCGAGACTTCAGCGGCAGTAAACAGCAGCGGGATTCCAGGAGAGCGTGAGACTTCAGTGGCAGTAAACAGCAGCGGGAGCCCAGGAGATCGCGAGACTTCAGCGGCAGTCAACAGCAGCGGGAGCCCAGGAGAGCGCGAGACCTCAGCGGCAGTAAACAGCAGCGGGAGCCCAGGAGAGCGCGAGACTTCAGCGGCAGTAAACAGCAGCGGGATTCCAGGAGAGCACGAGACTTCAGCGGCAGTAAACAGCAGCTGTAGCCCAGGAGAGCGCGAGACTTCAGCGGCAGTAAACAGCAGCGGGAGCCCAGGCGAGCACGAGATTCGGCGGCAATAAACAGCCACGGGATTACAGGAGAGTGCGAGACATCAGCGGCAATAAACAGCAGCAGGAGCGCAGGAGAGGGCGAGACTTCAGCGGCAGTAGCAGCAGCGGGAGCCCAGGAGAGCGCGAGACTTCAGCGGCAGTAAACAGCAGCGGGATTCCAGGAGAGCGTGAGACTTCAGTGGCAGTAAACAGCAGCGGGAGCCCAGGAGATCGCGAGACTTCAGCGGCAGTCAACAGCAGCGGGAGCCCAGGAGAGCGCGAGACCTCAGCGGCAGTAAACAGCAGCGGGAACCCAGGAGAGCGCGAGACTTCAGCGGCAATAAACAGCAGTGGGAGCCCAGGAGAAGGCAAGAATTCAGCAGCAGTAAACAGCAGCGGGAGCCCAGGAGAACGCGAGACTTCAGCGGCAGTAAGCAGCAGCGGGAGCCCAGGAGAGTGCGAGAATTCACCGGCAGTAAACAGCAGCGGGAGCCCAGGAGAGCGCGGGACTTCTGCGGCAGTGAACAGCAGCGGGAGCCCAGGAGAGCGCGAGACTTCAGCGGCAGTAAACAGCAGCGGGAGCCCAGGAGAGCGCGAGACTTCAGCGGCAGTAAACAGCAGCGGGATTCCAGGAGAGCGCGAGACATCAGCGGCTGTTAACAGCAGCGGGAGCCCAGGAGAGGGAGAGACTTCAGCAGCAGTAAACAGCAGCGGGATTCCAGGAGAGCACGAGACTTCAGTGGCAGTAAACAACAGCGGGAGCCCAGGAGAGAGCGAGACTTCAGCGGCAGTAAACAGCAGCGGGAGCCCAGGAGAGAGCGAGACTTCAGCGGCAGTAAACAGCAGCGGGAGCCCAGGAGAGCGCGAGACTTCAGCGGCAGTAAACAGCAGCGGAAGCCCAGGAGATCGCGAGACTTCAGCGGCAGTAAACAGCAGCGGGAGCCCAGGAGAGCGCGAGAATTCAGCGGCAGTAAATAGAAGCGGGAGCGCAGGAGAGGGCGAGACTTCAGCTGCAGTAAACAGCAGCGGGATCCCAGGAGAGTGCGAGACTTCAGCTGCAATAAACAGCAGCGGGAGCCCAGGAGAGCGCGAGACTTCAGCTGCAGTAAACAGCAGCGGGATCCCAGGAGAGTGCGAGACTTCAGCGGCAGTAAACAGCAGCGGTTTTCCAGGAGAGCGCGAGACCTCAGCGGCAGTAAACAGCAGCGGGAGCCCAGGAGAGCGCGAGACTTCAGCGGCAGTAAACAGCAGCGGGAGCCCAGGAGAGTGCGAGACTTCGGCGGCAGTAAACAGCAGCGGCAGCGCAGGAGAGGGCGAGACTTCAGCGGCAGTAAACAGCAGCGGGAGTCCAGGAGAGCTCGAGACTTCAGCGGCAGTAAACAGCAGCGGGAGCCCAGGAGAGCGCGAGAATTCAGCGGCAGTAAACAGCAGCGGGAGCCCAGGAGAGCGCGAGACTTCAGCGGCAGTAAACTGCAGCGGGAGCCCAGGAGAGTGCGTGACTTCGGCGGCAGGAAACAGCAGCGGCAGCGCAGGAGAGGGCGAGACTGAAGCGGCAGTAAACAGCAGCGGGAGCCCAGGAGAGCGCGAGACTTCAGCAGCAGTAAACAGCAGCGGGAGCCCAGCAGAGCGCGAGAGTTCGGCGGCATTAAACAGCAGCGGGATTCAAGGAGAGCACGAGACTTCAGCGGCAATAAACAGCAGCCGGAGCCCAGGAGAGCGCGAGACTTTGGCGGCAGTAAACAGCAGCGGGAGCCCAGGAGAGCGCGAGACTTCGGCCGCAGTAAACAGCAGCGGAAGCGCAGGAGAGGGCGAGACTTCAGCGGCAGTAAACAGCAGCGGGATCCCAGGAGAGCGCGAGACTTCGGCGGCAGTAAACAGCAGCGGGATTCCAGGAGAGCACGAGACTTCAGCGGCAATAAACAGCAGCGGGAGCCCAGGAGAGCGCGAAACATCAGCGGCAGTAAACAGCAGCGGGATTCCAGGAGAGCGCGAGACTTCAGCAGCAGTAAACAGCAGCGGGAGCCCAGGAGAGCGCGAGACTTCAGCGGCAGTAAACAGCAGCGGGAGCCCAGGAGGGCGCGAGACTTCAGCGGCAGTAAACAGCAGCGGGAGCCAAGGAGAGCGTGAGACTTCAGCGGCAGTAAACAGCAGCGGGAGCCCAGTAGAGCGCGAGACTTCAGCGGCAGTAAACAGCAGCGGGAGCCCAGGAGAGCGTGAGACTTCAGCGGCAGTAAACAGCAGCGGGATTGCAGGAGAGCGTGAGACTTCAGCAGCAGTAAACAGCAGCGGGAGCCCAGGAGAGCGCGAGACTTCAGCGGCAGTAAACAGCAGCGGGAGCCCAGGAGAGGGTGAGACTTCAGCAGCAGTAAACAGCAGCGGGAGCACAGGAGAGCGCGAGACTTCGGCTGCAGTAAACAGCAGCGGGATTCCAGGAGAGCACGAGACTTCAGCGGCAATAAACGGCAGCGGGAGCCCAGGGGAGCGCGAGACTTCAGCGGCAGTAAACAGCAGCGGGAGCCCAGGAGAGTGCGAGACTTCGGCGGCAGTAAACAGCAGCGGAAGTGCAGGAGAGGGCGAGACTTCAGCGGCAGTAAGCAGCAGCGGGAGCCCAGGCGAGCACGAGACTTCAGCGGCAATAAACAGCAGCGGGAGCCCAGGAGAGCGCGAAACATCAGCGGCAGTAAACAGCAGCGGGATTCCAGGAGAGCGCGAGACTTCAGCAGCAGTAAACAGCAGCGGGAGCACAGGAGAGCGCGAGACTTCAGCGGCAGTAAACAGCAGCGGGAGCCCAGGAGAGCACGAGGTTTCAGCGGCAGTAAACAGCAGCGGGAGCCCAGGAGAGCGCGAGACTTCAGCGGCAGTAAACAGCAGCGGGAGCCCAGGAGAGCGTGAGACTTCAGCGGCAGTAAACAGCAGCGGGAGCCCAGTAGAGCGCGAGACTTCAGCGGCAATAAACAGCAGCGGGAGCCCAGGAGAGCGCGAGACTTCAGCGGCAGTAAACAGCAGCGGGAGCCCAGGAGATCGCGAGACTTCAGCGGCAGTCAACAGCAGCGGGAGCCCAGGAGAGCGCGAGAACTCAGCGACAGTAAACAGCAGCGGGAGCCCAGGAGAGCGCGAGACTTCAGCGGCAATAAACAGCAGTGGGAGCCCAGGAGAAGGCAAGAATTCAGCAGCAGTAAACAGCAACGGGAGCCCAGGAGAACGCGAGACTTCAGCGGCAGTAAGCAGCAGCGGGAGCCCAGGAGAGTGCGAGACTTCAGCGGCATTAAACAGCAGCGGGAGCCCAGGAGAGGGCGAGACTTCAGCGGCATTAAACAGCAGCGGGAGCCCAGGAGAGCGCGAGACTTCAGCGGCATTAAACAGCAGCGGGAGCCCAGGAGAGGGCGAGACTTCAGCGGCAGTAAACAGCAGCGGGAGCCCAGGAGAGCGCGGGACTTCTGCGGCAGTAAACAGCAGCGGGAGCCCAGGAGAGCGCGAGACTTCAGCGGCAGTAAACAGCAGCGGGAGCCCAGGAGAGCGCGAGAATTCAGCGGCAGTAAACAGCAGCGGGATTCCAGGAGAGCGCGAGACATCAGCGGCTGTTAACAGCAGCGGGAGCCCAGGAGAGGGAGAGACTTCAGCAGCAGTAAACAGCAGCGGGAGCCCAGGAGAGCGCAAGACTTCAGCGGCAGTAAACAGCAGCGGGAGCCCAGGAGAGCGCAAGACTTCAGCAGCAGTAAACAGCAGCGGGAGCCCAGGAGAGCGCGAGACTTCAGTGGCAGTAAACAGCAGCGGAAGAGCAGGAGAGCGTGAGACTTCAGCGGCAGTAAACAGCAGCGGGAGCCCAGGAGAGCGCGAGACTTCAGCGGCAGTAAACAGCAGCGGGAGCCCAGGAGTTCGCGAGACTTCAGCGGCAGTAAACAGCAGCGGGAGCCCAGGAGAGCGTGAGACCTCAGCGGCAGTAAACAGCAGCGGGAGCCCAGGAGAGCGCGAGCCTTCAGCGGCAGTAAACAGCAGCGGGATTCCAGGAGAGCACGAGACTTCAGTGGCAGTAAACAGCAGCGGGAGCCCAGGAGAGAACGAGACTTCAGCGGCAGTAAACAGCAGCGGGAGCCCAGGAGAGAGCGAGACTTCAGCGGCAGTAAACAGCAGCGGGAGCCCAGGAGATCGCGAGACTTCAGCGGCAGTAAACAGCAGCGGGAGCCCAGGAGAGCGCGAGAATTCAGCGGCAGTAAACAGCAGCGGGAGCCCAGGAGAGCGCGAGACTTCAGCTGCAGTAAACAGCAGCGGGATCCCAGGAGAGTGCCAGCAGCGGGATCCCAGGAGAGTGCGAGACTTCAGCGGCAGTAAACAGCAGCGGTATTCCAGGAGAGCGCGAGACCTCAGCGGCAGTAAACAGCAGCGGGAGCCCAGGAGAGCGCGAGCCTTCAGCGGCAGTAAACAGCAGCGGGAGCCCAGGAGAGCGCGAGACATCAGCGGCAATAAACAGCAGCGGGAGCCCAGGAGAGCACGAGACTTCAGCAGCAGTAAACAGCAGCGGGAGCCGAGGAGAGTGCGAGACTTCTGCGGCAGTAAACAGCAGCGGGAGCCCAGCAGAGCGTGAGACTTCAGCGGCAGTAAACAGCAGCGGGATTTCAGGAGAGCGCGATACTTCAGCGGCAGTAAACAGCAGCGGGAGCCCAGGAGAGCGCGAGAATTCAGCGGCAGTAAACAGCAGCGGGAGCCCAGGAGAGGGTGAGACTTCAGCAGCAGTTAACAGCAGCGGGAGCCCAGGAGAGCGCGAGAGTTCGGCGGCATTAAACAGCAGCGGGATTCCAGGAGAGCACGAGACTTCAGCGGCAGTAAACAGCAGCGGGAGCCCAGGAGAGGGTGAGACTTCAGCGGCAGTTAACAGCAGCGGGAGCCCAGGAGAGCGCGAGACTTTGGCGGCAGTAAACAGCAGCGGGATCCCAGGAGAGCGCGAGACTTCGGCGGCAGTAAACAGCAGCGGGATTCCAGGAGAGCACGAGACTTCAGCGGCAATAAACAGCAGCGGGAGCCCAGGAGAGTGCGAAACATCAGCGGCAGTAAACAGCAGCGGGATTCCAGGAAAGCGCGAGACTTCAGCAGCAGTAAACAGCAGCGGGAGCCCAGGAGAGCGCGAGACTTCAGCGGCAGTAAACAGCAGCGGGATTCCAGGAGAGCGTGAGACTTCAGCGGCAGTAAACAGCAGCGGGAGCCCAGGAGAGCGCGAGACTTCAGCGGCAGTAAACAGCAGCGGGAGCCCAGGAGAGCGCGTGACTTCAGCGGCAGTAAACAGCAGCGGGAGCCCAGGAGAGCGCGAGACTTCAGCGGCAGTAAACAGCAGCGGGATCCCAGGAGAGAGCGAGACTTCAACGGCAGTAAACAGCAGCGGGATTCCAGGAGAGCGCGAGACTTCAGCGGCAGTAAATAGCAGCGGGAGCCCAAGAGAGCGCGAGACTTCAGCGGCAGTAAACAGCAGCGGGATTCCAGCAGAGCGAGAGACTTCAGCGGCAGTAAACAGCAGCGGGAGCCCAGGAGAGCGCGAGATTTCAGCGGCAGTAAACAGCAGCGGGAGCCCAGGAGAGGGTGAGACTTCAGCAGCAGTAAACAGCCGCGAGAGCCCAGGAGAGCGCGAGACTTCAGCGGCAGTAAACAGCAGCGGGATTCCAGGAGAGCACGAGACTTCAGCAGCAATAAACAGCAGCGGGAGCCCAGGAGAGCGCGAGACGTCAGCGGCAGTAAACAGCAGCGGGAGCCCAGGAGAGCGCGAGACTTCGGCGGCAGTAAACAGCAGCGGAAGCGCAGGAGAGGGCGAGTCTTCAGCGGCAGTAAACAGCAGCGGGAGCCCAGGAGAGCGCGAGACTTCAGCGGCAGTAAACAGCAGCGGGATTCCTGGAGAGCACGAGACTTCAGCGGCAATAAACAGCAGCGGCAGCCAAGGAGAGCGCGAAACAACAGCGGCAGTAAACAGCAGTGGGATTCCAGGAGAGCGCGAGACTTCAGCAGCAGTAAACAGCAGCGGGAGCCCAGGAGAGCGCGAGACTTCAGCGGCAGTAAACAGCAGCGGGAGCCCAGGAGAGCGCGAGACTTCAGCGGCAGTAAACAGCAGCGGGAGCCCAGGAGAGCGCGAGACTTCTGCGGCAGTAAACAGCAGCGGGAGCCCAGGAGAGCGCGAGAATTCAGCGGCAGTAAACAGCAGCGGGAGCCCAGGAGAGCGCGAGACTTCAGCGGCAGTAAACAGCAGCGGGATCCCAGGAGAGTGCGAGACTTCAGCGGCAGTAAACAGCAGCGGTATTCCAGGACAGCGCGAGACCTCAGCGGCAGTAAACAGCAGCGGGAGCCCAGGAGAGCGCGAGACTTCAGCGGCAGTAAACAGCAGCGGGAGCCCAGGAGAGTGCGTGACTTCGGCGGCAGCAAACAGCAGCGGCAGCGCAGGAGAGGGCGAGACTGAAGCGGCAGTAAACAGCAGCGGGATTCCAGGAGAGCGCGAGACTTCAGTGGCAGTAAACAGCAACGGGATTCCAGGAGAGCGCGAGACTTCAGCGGCAGTAAAGAGCAGCGGGAGCCCAGGAGAGCGCGAGACTTCAGCGGCAGTAAACAGCAGCGGGAGCCCAGGAGGGGGTGAGACATCAGCGGCAGTTAACAGCAGCTGGAGCGCAGGAGAGCGCGAGAGTTCGGCGGCATTAAACAGCAGCGGGATTCAAGGAGAGCACGAGACTTCAGCGGCAATAAACGGCAGCCGGAGCCCAGGAGAGCGTGAGACTTTGGCGGCAGTAAACAGCAGCGGGAGCCCAGGAGAGCGCGAGACTTCGGCCGCAGTAAACAGCAGCGGAAGCGCAGGAGAGGGCGAGACTTCAGCGGCAGTAAACAGCAGCGGGAGCCCAGGAGAGCGCGAGATTTCGGCGGCAGTAAACAGCAGCGGGATTCCAGGAGAGCACGAGACTTCAGCGGCAATAAACAGCAGCGGGAGCCCAGGAGAGTGCGAAACATCAGCGGCAGTAAACAGCAGCGGGATTCCAGGAGAGCGCGAGACTTCAGCAGCAGTAAACAGCAGCGGGAGCCCAGGAGAGCGCGAGACATCAGCGGCAGTAAACAGCAGCGGGAGCCCAGGAGAGCGCGAGACTTCAGCGGCAGTAAACGGCAGCGGGAGCCCAGGAGAGCGCGAGACTTCAGCGGCAGTAAACAGCAGCGGGAGCCCAGTAGAGCGCGAGACTTCAGCGGCAGTAAATAGCAGCGGGAGCCCAGGAGAGCGTGAGACTTCAGCGGCAGTAAACAGCAGCGGGATTGCAGGAGAGCGCGAGACTTCAGCAGCAGTAAACAGCAGCGGGAGCCCAGGAGAGCGCGAGACTTCAGCGGCAGTAAACAGCAGCGGGAGCCCAGGAGAGCGCGAGACTTCAGCGGCAGTAAACAGCAGCGGGAGCCCAGGAGAGCGCGAGACTTCAGCGGCAGTAAACAGCAGCGGGTTTCCAGGAGAGCGCGAGACTTCAGCGGCAGTAAACAGCAGCGGGAGCACAGGAGAGCGTGAGACTTCAGCGGCAGTAAACAGCAGCGGGATTGCAGGAGAGCGCGAGACTTCAGCAGCAGTAAACAGCAGCGGGAGCCCAGGAGAGCGCGAGACTTCAGCGGCAGTAAACAGCAGCGGGAGCCCAGGAGAGGGTGAGACTTCAGCAGCAGTAAACAGCAGCGGGAGCACAGGAGAGCGCGAGACTTCGGCGGCAGTAAACAGCAGCGGGATTCCAGGAGAGCACGAGACTTCAGCGGCAATAAACGGCAGCGGGAGCCCAGGAGAGCGCAAGACTTCAGCGGCAGTAAACAGCAGCGGGAGCCCAGGAGAGCGCGCGACTTCTGCGGCAGTAAACAGCAGCGGGAGCCCAGGAGAGCGCGAGACTTCAGCGGCAGTAAACAGCAGCGGGAGCCCAGGAGAGCGCGAGACTTCAGCGGCTGTTAACAGCAGCGGGAGCCCAGGAGAGGGAGAGACTTCAGCAGCAGTAAACAGCAGCGGGAGCCCAGGAGAGCGCAAGACTTCAGCGGCAGTAAACAGCAGCGGGAGCCCAGGAGAGCGCGAGACTTCAGCAGCAGTAAACAGCAGCGGGAGCCCAGGAGAGCGCGAGACTTCAGCGGCAGTAAACAGCAGCGGAAGAGCAGGAGAGCGTGAGACTTCAGCGGCAGTAAACATCAGCGGGAGCCCAGGAGAGTGCGAGACTTCAGCGGCAGTAAACAGCAGCGGGAGCCCAGGAGAGCGCGAGACTTCAGCGGCAGTAAACAGCAGCGGGAGCCCAGGAGATCGAGAGACATCAGCGGCAGTAAACAGCAGCGGGAGCCCAGGAGAGCATGAGACCTCAGCGGCAGTAAACAGCAGCGGGAGCCCAGGAGATGGCGAGACTTCAGCAGCAGTAAACAGCAGCGGGATTCCAGGAGAGCACGAGACTTCAGTGGCAGTAAACAGCAGCGGGAGCCCAGGAGAGAACGAGACTTCAGCGGCAGTAAACAGCAGCGGGAGCCCAGGAGAGAGCGAGACTTCAGCGGCAGTAAGCAGCAGCGGGAGCCCAGGAGAGCGCGAGACTTCAGCGGCAGTAAACAGCAGCGGGAGCCCAGGAGATCGCGAGACTTCAGAGGCAGTAAACAGCAGCGGGAGCCCAGGAGAGCGCGAGAATTCAGCGGCAGTAAACAGCAGCGGGAGCCCAGGAGAGCGCGAGACTTCAGCTGCAGTAAACAGCAGCGGGATCCCAGGAGAGTGCCAGCAGCGGGATCCCAGGAGAGTGCGAGACTTCAGCGGCAGTAAACAGCAGCGGTATTCCAGGAGAGCGCGAGACCTCAGCAGCAGTAAACAGCAGCGGGAGCCCAGGAGAGCGCGAGACTTCAGCGGCAGTAAACAGCAGCGGGAGCCCAGGAGAGCACGAGACTTCAGCGGCAGTAAACAGCAGCGGGAGCCCAGGAGTTCGCGAGACTTCAGCGGCAGTCAACAGCAGCGGGAGCCCAGGGGAGCGCGAGACCTCAGCGGCAGTAAACAGCAGCTGGAGCCCAGGAGAGCGCGAGACTTCAGCGGCAGTAAACACCAGCGGGAGCCCAGGAGAGTGCGAGATTCGGCGGCAATAAACAGCCGCGGGATTACAGGAGAGCGCGAGACTTCAGCGGCAATAAACAGCAGCAGGAGCGCAGGAGAGGGCGAGACTTCAGCGGCAGTAGCAGCAGCGGGAGCCCAGGAGAGCGCGAGACTTCAGCGGCAGTAAACAGCAGCGGGATTCCAGGAGAGGGCGAGACCTCAGCGGCAGTAAACAGCAGCGGGAGCCCAGGAGAGCGCGAGAGTTCAGCGGCAATAAACAGCAGTGGGAGCCCAGGAGAAGGCAAGAATTCAGCAGCAGTAAACAGCAGCGGGAGCCCAGGAGAACGCGAGACTTCAGCGGCAGTAAGCAGCAGCGGGAGCCCAGGAGAGTGCGAGAATTCACCGGCAGTAAACAGCAGCGGGAGCCCAGGAGAGCGCGAGACTTCAGCGGCAGTAAGCAGCAGCGGGAGCCCAGGAGAGTGCGAGAATTCACCGGCAGTCAACAGCAGCGGGAGCCCAGGAGAGCGCGAGACTTCAGCGGCAGTAAGCAGCAGCGGGAGCCCAGGAGAGGGCGAGAATTCACCGGCAGTAAACAGCAGCGGGAGCCCAGGAGAGCGCGGGACTTCTGCGGCAGTAAACAGCAGCGGGAGCCCAGGAGAGCGCGAGGCTTCAGCGGCAGTAAACAGCAGCGAGATTCCAGGAGAGCGCGAGACATCAGCGGCTGTTAACAGCAGCGGGAGCCCAGGAGAGGGAGAGACTTCAGCAGCAGTAAACAGCAGCGGGAGCCCAGGAGAGCGCGAGACTTCAGCGGCAGTAAACAGCAGCGGGAGCCGAGGAGTTCGCGAGATTTCAGCGGCAGTAAACAGCAGCGGGAGCGAAGGAGAGCGTGAGACCTCAGCGGCAGTAAACAGCAGCGGGAGCCCAGGAGATGGCGAGACTTCAGCAGCAGTAAAAAGCAGCGGGATTCCAGGAGAGCACGAGACTTCAGCGGCAATAAACAGCAGCAGGAGCTCAGGAGAGCGCGAGACTTCAGCAGCAGTAAACAGCAGCGGGAGCTCAGGAGAGCGCGAGACTTCAGCGGCAGTAAACAGCAGCGGCAACGCAGGAGAGGGCGAGACTTCAGCGGCAGTAAACAGCAGCGGGAGCCCAGGAGAGCGCGAGACCTCAGCGGCAATAAACAGCAGCGGGAGCTCAGGAGAGCGCGAGACTTCAGCAGCAGTAAACAGCAGCGGGAGCCCAGCAGAGCGTGAGATTTCAGCGGCAGTAAACAGCAGCGGGATTTCAGGAGAGCGCGATACTTCAGCGGCAGTAAACAGCAGCGGGAGCCCAGGAGAGCGCGAGACTTTGGCGGCAGTAAACAGCAGCGGGAGCCCAGGAGAGGGTGAGACTTCAGCAGCAGTTAACAGCAGCGGGAGCCCAGGAGAGCGCGAGAGTTCGGCGGCATTAAACAGCAGCGGGATTCCAGGAGAGCGCGAGACTTTGGCGGCAGTAAACAGCAGCGGAAGCGCAGGAGAGGGCGAGACTTCAGCGGCAGTAAACAGCAGCGGGAGCCCAGGAGAGCGCGAGACTTCGGCGGCAGTAAACAGCAGCGGGATTCCAGGAGAGCACGAGACTTCAGCGGCAATAAACAGCAGCGGGAGCCCAGGAGAGTGCGAAACATCAGCGGCAGTAAACAGCAGCGGGATTCCAGGAGAGCGCGAGACTTCAGCAGCAGTAAACAGCAGCGGGAGCCCAGGAGAGCGCGAGACTTCAGCGGCAGTAAACAGCAGCGGGAGCCCAGGAGAGCGCGAGACTTCAGCGGCAGTAAACAGCAGCGGGAGCCCAGGAGAGCGCGAGACTTCAGCGGCAGTAAACAGCAGCGGGAGCCAAGGAGAGCGCGAGACATCAGCGGCAGTAAACAGCAGCGGGAGCCCAGTAGAGCGCGAGACTTCAGCGGCAGTAAACAGCAGCGGGAGCCCAGGAGAGCGTGAGACATCAGCGGCAGTAAACAGCAGCGGGAGCCCAGGAGAGCGTGAGACTTCAGCGGCAGTAAACAGCAGCGGGATTCCAGGAGAGCGCGAGACTTCAGCGGCTGTTAACAGCAGCGGGAGCCCAGGAGAGGGAGAGACTTCAGCAGCAGTAAACAGCAGCGGGAGCCCAGGAGAGCGCGAGACTTCAGCGGCAGTAAACAGCAGCGGGAGCCGAGGAGTTCGCGAGATTTCAGCGGCAGTAAACAGCAGCGGGAGCGAAGGAGAGCGTGAGACCTCAGCGGCAGTAAACAGCAGCGGGAGCCCAGGAGATGGCGAGACTTCAGCAGCAGTAAAAAGCAGCGGGATTCCAGGAGAGCACGAGACTTCAGCGGCAATAAACAGCAGCAGGAGCTCAGGAGAGCGCGAGACTTCAGCAGCAGTAAACAGCAGCGGGAGCTCAGGAGAGCGCGAGACTTCAGCGGCAGTAAACAGCAGCGGCAACGCAGGAGAGGGCGAGACTTCAGCGGCAGTAAACAGCAGCGGGAGCCCAGGAGAGCGCGAGACCTCAGCGGCAATAAACAGCAGCGGGAGCTCAGGAGAGCGCGAGACTTCAGCAGCAGTAAACAGCAGCGGGAGCCCAGCAGAGCGTGAGATTTCAGCGGCAGTAAACAGCAGCGGGATTTCAGGAGAGCGCGATACTTCAGCGGCAGTAAACAGCAGCGGGAGCCCAGGAGAGCGCGAGACTTCGGCGGCAGTAAACAGCAGCGGGAGCCCAGGAGAGGGTGAGACTTCAGCAGCAGTGAACAGCAGCGGGAGCCCAGGAGAGCGCGAGAGTTCGGCGGCATTAAACAGCAGCGGGATTCCAGGAGAGCGCGAGACTTTGGCGGCAGTAAACAGCAGCGGAAGCGCAGGAGAGGGCGAGACTTCAGCGGCAGTAAACAGCAGCGGGAGCCCAGGAGAGCGCGAGACTTCGGCGGCAGTAAACAGCAGCGGGATTCCAGGAGAGCACGAGACTTCAGCGGCAATAAACAGCAGCGGGAGCCCAGGAGAGTGCGAAACATCAGCGGCAGTAAACAGCAGCGGGATTCCAGGAGAGCGCGAGACTTCAGCAGCAGTAAACAGCAGCGGGAGCCCAGGAGAGCGCGAGACTTCAGCGGCAGTAAACAGCAGCGGGAGCCCAGGAGAGCGCGAGACTTCAGCGGCAGTAAACAGCAGCGGGAGCCCAGGAGAGCGCGAGACTTCAGCGGCAGTAAACAGCAGCGGGAGCCAAGGAGAGCGCGAGACATCAGCGGCAGTAAACAGCAGCGGGAGCCCAGTAGAGCGCGAGACTTCAGCGGCAGTAAACAGCAGCGGGAGCCCAGTAGAGCGCGAGACATCAGCGGCAGTAAACAGCAGCGGGAGCCCAGGAGAGCGTGAGACTTCAGCGGCAGTAAACAGCAGCGGGATTCCAGGAGAGCGCGAGACTTCAGCAGCAGTAAACAGCAGCGGGAGCCCAGGAGAGCGCGAGACTTCAGCGGCAGTAAACAGCAGCGGGAGCCCAGTAGAGCGCGAGACTTCAGCGGCAGTAAACAGCAGCGGGATCCCAGGAGAGCGCGAGACTTCAGCGGCAGTAAACAGCAGCGGGAGCCCAGTAGAGCGCGAGACATCAGCGGCAGTAAACAGCAGCGGGAGCCCAGGAGAGCGTGAGACTTCAGCGGCAGTAAACAGCAGCGGGATTCCAGGAGAGCGCGAGACTTCAGCAGCAGTAAACAGCAGCGGGAGCCCAGGAGAGCGCGAGACTTCAGCGGCAGTAAACAGCAGCGGGAGCCCAGGAGAGGGTGAGACTTCAACAGCAGTAAACAGCAGCGGGAGCCCAGGAGAGCGCGAGACTTCGGCGGCAGTAAACAGCAGCGAGATTCCAGGAGAGCACGAGACTTCAGCGGCAGTAAACAGCAGCGGGAGCCCAGGAGAGCGCGAGACTTCAGCGGCAGTAAACAGCAGCGGGAGCCCAGGAGAGCGCGAGACTTCGGCGGCAGTAAACAGCAGCGGAAGTGCAGGAGAGGGCGAGACTTCAGCGGCAGTAAACAGCAGCAGGAGCCCAGGAGAGCGCGAGACTTCAGCGCCAATAAACAGCAGCGGGAGCCCAGGAGAGCGCGAAACATCAGCGGCATTAAACAGCAGCGGGATTCCAGGAGAGCGCGAGACTTCAGCAGCAGTAAACAGCAGCGGGAGGCCAGGAGAGCGCGAGACTTCAGCGGCAGTAAACAGCAGCGGGAGCCCAGGAGAGCGCGAGACTTCAGCGGCAGTAAACAGCAGCGGGAGCCCAGGAGAGCGTGAGACTTCAGCGGCAGTAAACAGCAGCGGGAGCCCAGTAGAGCGCGAGATTTCAGCGGCAATAAACAGCAGCGGGAGCCCAGGAGAGCGCGAGGCTTCAGCGGCAGTAAACAGCAGCGGGAGCCCAGGAGATCGCAAGACTTCAGCGGCAGTCAACAGCAGCGGGAGCCCAGGAGAGCGCGAGACCTCAGCGGCAGTAAACAGCAGCGGGAGCCCAGGAGAGCGCGAGACTTCAGCGGCAGTAAACAGCAGCGGGATTCCAGGAGAGCGCGAGACTTCGGCGGCAGTAAACAGCAGCGGGAGCCCAGGAGAGCGCGAGACTTCAGCGGCAGTAAACAGCAGCTGGAGCCCAGGAGAGCGCGAGACTTCAGCGGCAGTAAACAGCAGCGGGAGCCCAGGCGAGCGCGAGATTCGGCGGCAATAAACAGCCGCGGGATTACAGGAGAGTGCGAGACATCAGCGGCAATAAACAGCAGCAGGAGCGCAGGAGAGGGCGAGACTTCAGCGGCAGTAGCAGCAGCGGGAGCCCAGGAGAGCGCGAGACTTCAGCGGCAGTAAACAGCAGCGGGAGCCCAGGAGAGCGCGAGACCTCAGCGGCAGTAAACAGCAGCGGGAACCCAGGAGAGCGCGAGACTTCAGCGGCAGTAAACAGCAGCGGGAGCCCAGGAGAGCGCGAGACTTCAGTGGCAGTAAACAGCAGCGGGAGCCCAGGAGATCGCGAGACTTCAGCGGCAGTCAACAGCAGCGGGAGCCCAGGAGAGCGCGAGACCTCAGCGGCAGTAAACAGCAGCGGGAACCCAGGAGAGCGCGAGACTTCAGCGGCAATAAACAGCAGTGGGAGCCCAGGAGAAGGCAAGAATTCAGCAGCAGTAAACAGCAGCGGGAGCCCAGGAGAACGCGAGACTTCAGCGGCAGTAAGCAGCAGCGGGAGTCCAGGAGAGTGCGAGAATTCACCGGCAGTAAACAGCAGCGGGAGCCCAGGAGAGCGCGGGACTTCTGCGGCAGTAAACAGCAGCAGGAGCCCAGGAGAGCGCGAGACTTCAGCGGCAGTAAACAGCAGCGGGAGCCCAGGAGAGCACGAGACTTCAGCGGCAGTAAACAGCAGCGGGATTCCAGGAGAGCGCGAGACATCAGCGGCTGTTAACAGCAGCGGGAGCCCAGGAGAGGGAGAGACTTCAGCAGCAGTAAACAGCAGCGGGAGCCCAGGAGAGCGTGAGACTTCAGCGGCAGTAATCAGCAGCGGGAGCACAGGAGTTCGCAAGACTTCAGCGGCAGTAAACAGCAGCGGGAGCCAAGGAGAGCGTGAGACCTCAACGGTAGTAAACAGCAGCGGGAGCCCAGGAGATGGCGAGACTTCAGCAGCAGTAAACAGCAGCAGGATTCCAGGAGAGCACGCGACTTCAGTGGCAGTAAACAGCAGCGGGAGCCCAGGAGAGAGCGAGACTTCAGCGGCAGTAAGCAGCAGCGGGAGCCCAGGAGAGAGCGAGACTTCAGCGGCAGTAAACAGCAGCGGGAGCCCAGGAGATCGCGAGACTTCAGCGGCAGTCAACAGCAGCGGGATCCCAGGGGAGCGCGAGACCTCAGCGGCAGTAAACAGCAGCTGGAGCCCAGGAGAGCGCGAGACTTCAGCGGCAGTAAACACCAGCGGGATTCCAGGAGAGCGCGAGATTCAGCGGCAATAAACAGCCGCGGGATTACAGGAGAGCCCGAGACTTCAGCGGCAATAAACAGCAGCAGGAGCGCAGGAGAGGGCGAGACTTCAGCGGCAGTCAACAGCAGCGGGAGCCCAGGAGAGCGCGAGACCTCAGCGGCAGTAAACAGCAGCGGGAGCCCAGGAGAGCGCGAGACTTCAGCGGCAGTAAACAGCAGCGGAAGCCCAGGAGAGCGCGAGACTTCAGCGGCAGTAAACAGCAGCGGGGGCGCAGGAGAGGGCGAGACTTCGGCGGCAGTAAACAGCAGCTGGAGCCCAGGAGAGCGCGAGACTTCAGCGGCAGTAAACAGCAGCGGGAGCCCAGGCGAGCGTGAGATTCGGCGGCAATAAACAGCCGCGGGATTACAGGAGAGTGCGAGACTTCAGCGGCAGTAGCAGCAGCGGGAGCCCAGGAGAGCGCGAGACTTCGGCGGCAGTAAACAGCAGCGGGAGCCCAGGAGAGCGCGAGACCTCAGCGGCAGTAAACAGCAGCGGGAACCCAGGAGAGCGCGAGACTTCAGCGGCAATAAACAGCAGTGGGAGCCCAGGAGAAGGCAAGAATTCAGCAGCAGTAAGCAGCAGCGGGAGCCCAGGAGAACGCGAGACTTCAGCGGCAGTAAGCAGCAGCGGGAGCCCAGGAGAGTGCGAGAATTCACCGGCAGTAAACAGCAGCGGGAGCCCAGGAGAGCGCGGGACTTCTGCGGCAGTGAACAGCAGCGGGAGCCCAGGAGAGCGCGAGACTTCAGCGGCAGTAATCAGCAGCGGGAGCCCAGGAGAGCGCGAGACTTCAGCGGCAGTAAACAGCAGCGGGATTCCAGGAGAGCGTGAGACATCAGCGGCTGTTAACAGCAGCGGGAGCCCAGGAGAGGGAGAGACTTCAGCAGCAGTAAACAGCAGCGGGAGCCCAGGAGAGCGTGAGACTTCAGCGGCAGTAATCAGCAGCGGGAGCACAGGAGTTCGCGAGACCTCAGCGGCAGTAAACAGCAGCGGGAACCCAGGAGAGCGCGAGACTTCAGCGGCAATAAACAGCAGTGGGAGCCCAGGAGAAGGCAAGAATTCAGTAGCAGTAAACAGCAGCGGGAGCCCAGGAGAACGCGAGACTTCAGCGGCAGTAAGCAGCAGCGGGAGCCCAGGAGAGTGCGAGAATTAACCGGCAGTAAACAGCAGCGGGAGCCCAGGAGAGCGCGGGACTTCTGCGGCAGTGAACAGCAGCGGGAGCCCAGGAGAGCGCGAGACTTCAGCGGCATTAAACAGCAGCGGGATTCCAGGAGAGCGCGAGACTTTGGCGGCAGTAAACAGCAGCGGAAGCGCAGGAGAGGGCGAGACTTCAGCGGCAGTAAACAGCAGCGGGAGCCCAGGAGAGCGCGAGACTTCGGCGGCAGTAAACAGCAGCGGGATTCCATGAGAGCACGAGACTTCAGCGGCAATAAACAGCAGCGGGAGCCCAGGAGAGTGCGAAACATCAGCGGCAGTAAACAGCAGCGGGATTCCAGGAGAGCGCGAGACTTCAGCAGCAGTAAACAGCAGCGGGAGCCCAGGAGAGCGCGAGACTTCAGCGGCAGTAAACAGCAGCGGGAGCCCAGGAGAGCGCGAGACTTCAGCGGCAGTAAACAGCAGCGGGAGCCCAGGAGAGCGCGAGACTTCAGCGGCAGTAAACAGCAGCGGGAGCCAAGGAGAGCGCGAGACATCAGCGGCAGTAAACAGCAGCGGGAGCCCAGTAGAGCGCGAGACTTCAGCGGCAGTAAACAGCAGCGGGAGCCCAGGAGAGCGTGAGACTTCAGCGGCAGTAAACAGCAGCGGGAGCCCAGTAGAGCGCGAGACTTCAGCGGCAGTAAACAGCAGCGGGATCCCAGGAGAGCGCGAGACTTCAGCGGCAGTAAACAGCAGCGGGAGCCCAGTAGAGCGCGAGACATCAGCGGCAGTAAACAGCAGCGGGAGCCCAGGAGAGCGTGAGACTTCAGCGGCAGTAAACAGCAGCGGGATTCCAGGAGAGCGCGAGACTTCAGCAGCAGTAAACAGCAGCGGGAGCCCAGGAGAGCGCGAGACTTCAGCGGCAGTAAACAGCAGCGGGAGCCCAGGAGAGGGTGAGACTTCAACAGCAGTAAACAGCAGCGGGAGCCCAGGAGAGCGCGAGACTTCGGCGGCAGTAAACAGCAGCGAGATTCCAGGAGAGCACGAGACTTCAGCGGCAGTAAACAGCAGCGGGAGCCCAGGAGAGCGCGAGACTTCAGCGGCAGTAAACAGCAGCGGGAGCCCAGGAGAGCGCGAGACTTCGGCGGCAGTAAACAGCAGCGGAAGTGCAGGAGAGGGCGAGACTTCAGCGGCAGTAAACAGCAGCAGGAGCCCAGGAGAGCGCGAGACTTCAGCGCCAATAAACAGCAGCGGGAGCCCAGGAGAGCGCGAAACATCAGCGGCATTAAACAGCAGCGGGATTCCAGGAGAGCGCGAGACTTCAGCAGCAGTAAACAGCAGCGGGAGGCCAGGAGAGCGCGAGACTTCAGCGGCAGTAAACAGCAGCGGGAGCCCAGGAGAGCGCGAGACTTCAGCGGCAGTAAACAGCAGCGGGAGCCCAGGAGATCGCAAGACTTCAGCGGCAGTCAACAGCAGCGGGAGCCCAGGAGAGCGCGAGACCTCAGCGGCAGTAAACAGCAGCGGGAGCCCAGGAGAGCGCGAGACTTCAGCGGCAGTAAACAGCAGCGGGATTCCAGGAGAGCGCGAGACTTCGGCGGCAGTAAACAGCAGCGGGAGCCCAGGAGAGCGCGAGACTTCAGCGGCAGTAAACAGCAGCTGGAGCCCAGGAGAGCGCGAGACTTCAGCGGCAGTAAACAGCAGCGGGAGCCCAGGCGAGCGCGAGATTCGGCGGCAATATACAGCCGCGGGATTACAGGAGAGTGCGAGACATCAGCGGCAATAAACAGCAGCAGGAGCGCAGGAGAGGGCGAGACTTCAGCGGCAGTAGCAGCAGCGGGAGCCCAGGAGAGCGCGAGACTTCAGCGGCAGTAAACAGCAGCGGGAGCCCAGGAGAGCGCGAGACCTCAGCGGCAGTAAACAGCAGCGGGAACCCAGGAGAGCGCGAGACTTCAGCGGCAGTAAACAGCAGCGGGAGCCCAGGAGAGCGCGAGACTTCAGTGGCAGTAAACAGCAGCGGGAGCCCAGGAGATCGCGAGACTTCAGCGGCAGTCAACAGCAGCGGGAGCCCAGGAGAGCGCGAGACCTCAGCGGCAGTAAACAGCAGCGGGAACCCAGGAGAGCGCGAGACTTCAGCGGCAATAAACAGCAGTGGGAGCCCAGGAGAAGGCAAGAATTCAGCAGCAGTAAACAGCAGCGGGAGCCCAGGAGAACGCGAGACTTCAGCGGCAGTAAGCAGCAGCGGGAGTCCAGGAGAGTGCGAGAATTCACCGGCAGTAAACAGCAGCGGGAGCCCAGGAGAGCGCGGGACTTCTGCAGCAGTAAACAGCAGCAGGAGCCCAGGAGAGCGCGAGACTTCAGCGGCAGTAAACAGCAGCGGGAGCCCAGGAGAGCACGAGACTTCAGCGGCAGTAAACAGCAGCGGGAGCCCAGGAGAGGGCGAGACATCAGCGGCTGTTAACAGCAGCGGGAGCCCAGGAGAGGGAGAGACTTCAGCAGCAGTAAACAGCAGCGGGAGCCCAGGAGAGCGTGAGACTTCAGCGGCAGTAATCAGCAGCGGGAGCACAGGAGTTCGCAAGACTTCAGCGGCAGTAAACAGCAGCGGGAGCCAAGGAGAGCGTGAGACCTCAGCGGTAGTAAACAGCAGCGGGAGCCCAGGAGATGGCGAGACTTCAGCAGCAGTAAACAGCAGCAGGATTCCAGGAGAGCACGCGACTTCAGTGGCAGTAAACAGCAGCGGGAGCCCAGGAGAGAGCGAGACTTCAGCGGCAGTAAGCAGCAGCGGGAGCCCAGGAGAGAGCGAGACTTCAGCGGCAGTAAACAGCAGCGGGAGCCCAGGAGATCGCGAGACTTCAGCGGCAGTCAACAGCAGCGGGATCCCAGGGGAGCGCGAGACCTCAGCGGCAGTAAACAGCAGCTGGAGCCCAGGAGAGCGCGAGACTTCAGCGGCAGTAAACACCAGCGGGAGCCCAGGAGAGCGCGAGATTCAGCGGCAATAAACAGCCGCGGGATTACAGGAGAGCCCGAGACTTCAGCGGCAATAAACAGCAGCAGGAGCGCAGGAGAGGGCGAGACTTCAGCGGCAGTCAACAGCAGCGGGAGCCCAGGAGAGCGCGAGACCTCAGCGGCAGTAAACAGCAGCGGGAGCCCAGGAGAGCGCGAGACTTCAGCGGCAGTAAACAGCAGCGGGAGCCCAGGAGAGCGCGAGACTTCAGCGGCAGTAAACAGCAGCGGGGGCGCAGGAGAGGGCGAGACTTCGGCGGCAGTAAACAGCAGCTGGAGCCCAGGAGAGCGCGAGACTTCAGCGGCAGTAAACAGCAGCGGGAGCCCAGGCGAGCGTGAGATTCGGCGGCAATAAACAGCCGCGGGATTACAGGAGAGTGCGAGACTTCAGCGGCAGTAGCAGCAGCGGGAGCCCAGGAGAGCGCGAGACTTCGGCGGCAGTAAACAGCAGCGGGAGCCCAGGAGAGCGCGAGACCTCAGCGGCAGTAAACAGCAGCGGGAACCCAGGAGAGCGCGAGACTTCAGCGGCAATAAACAGCAGTGGGAGCCCAGGAGAAGGCAAGAATTCAGCAGCAGTAAGCAGCAGCGGGAGCCCAGGAGAACGCGAGACTTCAGCGGCAGTAAGCAGCAGCGGGAGCCCAGGAGAGTGCGAGAATTCATCGGCAGTAAACAGCAGCGGGAGCCCAGGAGAGCGCGGGACTTCTGCGGCAGTGAACAGCAGCGGGAGCCCAGGAGAGCGTGAGACTTCAGCGGCAGTAATCAGCAGCGGGAGCACAGGAGTTCGCAAGACTTCAGCGGCAGTAAACAGCAGCGGGAGCCCAGGAGAGCGTGAGACTTCAGCAGCAGTAAACAGCAGCGGGAGCCCAGGAGAGCGTGAGACTTCAGCGGCAGTAATCAGCAGCGGGAGCACAGGAGTTCGCAAGACTTCAGCGGCAGTAAACAGCAGCGGGAGCCAAGGAGAGCGTGAGACCTCAGCGGTAGTAAACAGCAGCGGGAGCCCAGGAGATGGCGAGACTTCAGCAGCAGTAAACAGCAGCGGGAGGCCAGGAGAGCGCGAGACTTCAGCGGCAGTAAACAGCAGCGGGAGCCCAGGAGAGCGCGAGACTTCAGCGGCAGTAAACAGCAGCGGGAGCCCAGGAGATCGCAAGACTTCAGCGGCAGTCAACAGCAGCGGGAGCCCAGGAGAGCGCGAGACCTCAGCGGCAGTAAACAGCAGCGGGAGCCCAGGAGAGCGCGAGACTTCAGCGGCAGTAAACAGCAGCGGGATTCCAGGAGAGCGCGAGACTTCGGCGGCAGTAAACAGCAGCGGGAGCCCAGGAGAGCGCGAGACTTCAGCGGCAGTAAACAGCAGCTGGAGCCCAGGAGAGCGCGAGACTTCAGCGGCAGTAAACAGCAGCGGGAGCCCAGGCGAGCGCGAGATTCGGCGGCAATATACAGCCGCGGGATTACAGGAGAGTGCGAGACATCAGCGGCAATAAACAGCAGCAGGAGCGCAGGAGAGGGCGAGACTTCAGCGGCAGTAGCAGCAGCGGGAGCCCAGGAGAGCGCGAGACTTCAGCGGCAGTAAACAGCAGCGGGAGCCCAGGAGAGCGCGAGACCTCAGCGGCAGTAAACAGCAGCGGGAACCCAGGAGAGCGCGAGACTTCAGCGGCAGTAAACAGCAGCGGGAGCCCAGGAGAGCGCGAGACTTCAGTGGCAGTAAACAGCAGCGGGAGCCCAGGAGATCGCGAGACTTCAGCGGCAGTCAACAGCAGCGGGAGCCCAGGAGAGCGCGAGACCTCAGCGGCAGTAAACAGCAGCGGGAACCCAGGAGAGCGCGAGACTTCAGCGGCAATAAACAGCAGTGGGAGCCCAGGAGAAGGCAAGAATTCAGCAGCAGTAAACAGCAGCGGGAGCCCAGGAGAACGCGAGACTTCAGCGGCAGTAAGCAGCAGCGGGAGTCCAGGAGAGTGCGAGAATTCACCGGCAGTAAACAGCAGCGGGAGCCCAGGAGAGCGCGGGACTTCTGCAGCAGTAAACAGCAGCAGGAGCCCAGGAGAGCGCGAGACTTCAGCGGCAGTAAACAGCAGCGGGAGCCCAGGAGAGCACGAGACTTCAGCGGCAGTAAACAGCAGCGGGAGCCCAGGAGAGGGCGAGACATCAGCGGCTGTTAACAGCAGCGGGAGCCCAGGAGAGGGAGAGACTTCAGCAGCAGTAAACAGCAGCGGGAGCCCAGGAGAGCGTGAGACTTCAGCGGCAGTAATCAGCAGCGGGAGCACAGGAGTTCGCAAGACTTCAGCGGCAGTAAACAGCAGCGGGAGCCAAGGAGAGCGTGAGACCTCAGCGGTAGTAAACAGCAGCGGGAGCCCAGGAGATGGCGAGACTTCAGCAGCAGTAAACAGCAGCAGGATTCCAGGAGAGCACGCGACTTCAGTGGCAGTAAACAGCAGCGGGAGCCCAGGAGAGAGCGAGACTTCAGCGGCAGTAAGCAGCAGCGGGAGCCCAGGAGAGAGCGAGACTTCAGCGGCAGTAAACAGCAGCGGGAGCCCAGGAGATCGCGAGACTTCAGCGGCAGTCAACAGCAGCGGGATCCCAGGGGAGCGCGAGACCTCAGCGGCAGTAAACAGCAGCTGGAGCCCAGGAGAGCGCGAGACTTCAGCGGCAGTAAACACCAGCGGGAGCCCAGGAGAGCGCGAGATTCAGCGGCAATAAACAGCCGCGGGATTACAGGAGAGCCCGAGACTTCAGCGGCAATAAACAGCAGCAGGAGCGCAGGAGAGGGCGAGACTTCAGCGGCAGTCAACAGCAGCGGGAGCCCAGGAGAGCGCGAGACCTCAGCGGCAGTAAACAGCAGCGGGAGCCCAGGAGAGCGCGAGACTTCAGCGGCAGTAAACAGCAGCGGGAGCCCAGGAGAGCGCGAGACTTCAGCGGCAGTAAACAGCAGCGGGGGCGCAGGAGAGGGCGAGACTTCGGCGGCAGTAAACAGCAGCTGGAGCCCAGGAGAGCGCGAGACTTCAGCGGCAGTAAACAGCAGCGGGAGCCCAGGCGAGCGTGAGATTCGGCGGCAATAAACAGCCGCGGGATTACAGGAGAGTGCGAGACTTCAGCGGCAGTAGCAGCAGCGGGAGCCCAGGAGAGCGCGAGACTTCGGCGGCAGTAAACAGCAGCGGGAGCCCAGGAGAGCGCGAGACCTCAGCGGCAGTAAACAGCAGCGGGAACCCAGGAGAGCGCGAGACTTCAGCGGCAATAAACAGCAGTGGGAGCCCAGGAGAAGGCAAGAATTCAGCAGCAGTAAGCAGCAGCGGGAGCCCAGGAGAACGCGAGACTTCAGCGGCAGTAAGCAGCAGCGGGAGCCCAGGAGAGTGCGAGAATTCATCGGCAGTAAACAGCAGCGGGAGCCCAGGAGAGCGCGGGACTTCTGCGGCAGTGAACAGCAGCGGGAGCCCAGGAGAGCGTGAGACTTCAGCGGCAGTAATCAGCAGCGGGAGCACAGGAGTTCGCAAGACTTCAGCGGCAGTAAACAGCAGCGGGAGCCCAGGAGAGCGTGAGACTTCAGCAGCAGTAAACAGCAGCGGGAGCCCAGGAGAGCGTGAGACTTCAGCGGCAGTAATCAGCAGCGGGAGCACAGGAGTTCGCAAGACTTCAGCGGCAGTAAACAGCAGCGGGAGCCAAGGAGAGCGTGAGACCTCAGCGGTAGTAAACAGCAGCGGGAGCCCAGGAGATGGCGAGACTTCAGCAGCAGTAAACAGCAGCAGGATTCCAGGAGAGCACGCGACTTCAGTGGCAGTAAACAGCAGCGGGAGCCCAGGAGAGAGCGAGACTTCAGCGGCAGTAAGCAGCAGCGGGAGCCCAGGAGAGAGCGAGACTTCAGCGGCAGTAAACAGCAGCGGGAGCCCAGGAGATCGCGAGACTTCAGCGGCAGTCAACAGCAGCGGGATCCCAGGGGAGCGCGAGACCTCAGCGGCAGTAAACAGCAGCTGGAGCCCAGGAGAGCGCGAGACTTCAGCGGCAGTAAACACCAGCGGGAGCCCAGGAGAGCGCGAGATTCAGCGGCAATAAACAGCCGCGGGATTACAGGAGAGCCCGAGACTTCAGCGGCAATAAACAGCAGCAGGAGCGCAGGAGAGGGCGAGACTTCAGCGGCAGTCAACAGCAGCGGGAGCCCAGGAGAGCGCGAGACCTCAGCGGCAGTAAACAGCAGCGGGAGCCCAGGAGAGCGCGAGACTTCAGCGGCAGTAAACAGCAGCGGGAGCCCAGGAGAGCGCGAGACTTCAGCGGCAGTAAACAGCAGCGGGGGCGCAGGAGAGGGCGAGACTTCGGCGGCAGTAAACAGCAGCTGGAGCCCAGGAGAGCGCGAGACTTCAGCGGCAGTAAACAGCAGCGGGAGCCCAGGCGAGCGTGAGATTCGGCGGCAATAAACAGCCGCGGGATTACAGGAGAGTGCGAGACTTCAGCGGCAGTAGCAGCAGCGGGAGCCCAGGAGAGCGCGAGACTTCGGCGGCAGTAAACAGCAGCGGGAGCCCAGGAGAGCGCGAGACCTCAGCGGCAGTAAACAGCAGCGGGAACCCAGGAGAGCGCGAGACTTCAGCGGCAATAAACAGCAGTGGGAGCCCAGGAGAAGGCAAGAATTCAGCAGCAGTAAGCAGCAGCGGGAGCCCAGGAGAACGCGAGACTTCAGCGGCAGTAAGCAGCAGCGGGAGCCCAGGAGAGTGCGAGAATTCACCGGCAGTAAACAGCAGCGGGAGCCCAGGAGAGCGCGGGACTTCTGCGGCAGTGAACAGCAGCGGGAGCCCAGGAGAGCGCGAGACTTCAGCGGCAGTAAACAGCAGCGGGAGCCCAGGAGAGCGCGAGACTTCAGCGGCAGTAAACAGCAGCGGCATTCCAGGAGAGCGTGAGACATCAGCGGCTGTTAACAGCAGCGGGAGCCCAGGAGAGGGAGAGACTTCAGCAGCAGTAAACAGCAGCGGGAGCCCAGGAGAGCGTGAGACTTCAGCGGCAGTAATCAGCAGCGGGAGCACAGGAGTTCGCGAGACCTCAGCGGCAGTAAACAGCAGCGGGAACCCAGGAGAGCGCGAGACTTCAGCGGCAATAAACAGCAGTGGGAGCCCAGGAGAAGGCAAGAATTCAGTAGCAGTAAACAGCAGCGGGAGCCCAGGAGAACGCGAGACTTCAGCGGCAGTAAGCAGCAGCGGGAGCCCAGGAGAGTGCGAGAATTAACCGGCAGTAAACAGCAGCGGGAGCCCAGGAGAGCGCGGGACTTCTGCGGCAGTGAACAGCAGCGGGAGCCCAGGAGAGCGCGAGACTTCAGCGGCAGTAAACAGCAGCGGGAGCCCAGGAGAGCGCGAGACTTCAGCGGCAGTAAACAGCAGCGGGATTCCAGGAGAGCGCGAGACATCAGCGGCTGTTAACAGCAGCGGGAGCCCAGGAGAGGGAGAGACTTCAGCAGCAGTAAGCAGCAGCGGGAGCCCAGGAGAGCGTGAGACTTCAGCGGCAGTAATCAGCAGCGGGAGCACAGGAGTTCGCGAGACTTCAGCGGCAGTAAACAGCAGCGGGAGCCAAGGAGCGCGAGAGACCTCAGCGGCAGTAAACAGCAGCGGGAGCCCAGGAGGTGGCGAGACTTCAGCAGCAGTAAACAGCAGCGGGATTCCAGGAGAGCACGAGACTTCAGTGGCAGTAAACAGCAGCGGGAGCCCAGGAGAGAGCGAGACTTCAGCGGCAGTAAACAGCAGCGGGAGCCCAGGAGAGAGCGAGACTTCAGCGGCAGTAAACAGCAGCGGGAGCCCAGGAGAGGGCGAGACTTCAGCGGCAGTAAACAGCAGCAGGAGCGCAGGAGAGGGCGAGACTTCAGCGGCAGTAGCAGCAGCGGGAGCCCAGGAGAGCGCGAGAATTCAGCGGCAGTAAACAGCAGCGGGATTCCAGGAGAGCGTGAGACTTCAGTGGCAGTAAACAGCAGCGGGAGCCCAGGAGATCGCGAGACTTCAGCGGCAGTCAACAGCAGCGGGAGCCCAGGAGAGCGCGAGACCTCAGCGGCAGTAAACAGCAGCGGGAGCCCAGGAGAGCGCGAGACTTCAGCGGCAGTAAACAGCAGCGGGAGCCCAGGAGAGCGCGAGACTTCAGCGGCAGTAAACAGCAGCGGGGGCGCAGGAGAGGGCGAGACTTCGGCGGCAGTAAACAGCAGCGGGATTCCAGGAGAGCACGAGACTTCAGCGGCAGTAAACAGCAGCTGGAGCCCAGGAGAGCGCGAGACTTCAGCGGCAGTAAACAGCAGCGGGAGCCCAGGCGAGCGCGAGATTCGGCGGCAATAAACAGCCGCGGGATTACAGGAGAGTGCGAGACATCAGCGGCAATAAACAGCAGCAGGAGCGCAGGAGAGGGCGAGACTTCAGCGGCAGTAGCAGCAGCGGGAGCCCAGGAGAGCGCGAGACTTCAGCGGCAGTAAACAGCAGCGGGATTCCAGGAGAGCGTGAGACTTCAGTGGCAGTAAACAGCAGCGGGAGCCCAGGAGATCGCGAGACTTCAGCGGCAGTCAACAGCAGCGGGAGCCCAGGAGAGCGCGAGACCTCAGCGGCAGTAAACAGCAGCGGGAACCCAGGAGAGCGCGAGACTTCAGCGGCAATAAACAGCAGTGGGAGCCCAGGAGAAGGCAAGAATTCAGCAGCAGTAAACAGCAGCGGGAGCCCAGGAGAACGCGAGACTTCAGCGGCAGTAAGCAGCAGCGGGAGCCCAGGAGAGTGCGAGAATTCACCGGCAGTAAACAGCAGCGGGAGCCCAGGAGAGCGCGGGACTTCTGCGGCAGTGAACAGCAGCGGGAGCCCAGGAGAGCGCGAGACTTCAGCGGCAGTAAACAGCAGCGGGAGCCCAGGAGAGCGCGAGACTTCAGCGGCAGTAAACAGCAGCGGGATTCCAGGAGAGCGCGAGACATCAGCGGCTGTTAACAGCAGCGGGAGCCCAGGAGAGGGAGAGACTTCAGCAGCAGTAAACAGCAGCGGGAGCCCAGGAGAGCGTGAGACTTCAGCGGCAGTAATCAACAGCGGGAGCACAGGAGTTCGTGAGACTTCAGCGGCAGTAAACAGCAGCGGGAGCACAGGAGTTCGTGAGACCTCAGCGGCAGTAAACAGCAGCGGGAGCCCAGGAGATGGCGAGACTTCAGCAGCAGTAAACAGCAGCGGGATTCCAGGAGAGCACGAGACTTCAGTGGCAGTAAACAACAGCGGGAGCCCAGGAGAGAGCGAGACTTCAGCGGCAGTAAACAGCAGCGGGAGCCCAGGAGAGAGCGAGACTTCAGCGGCAGTAAACAGCAGCGGGAGCCCAGGAGAGCGCGAGACTTCAGCGGCAGTAAACAGCAGCGGAAGCCCAGGAGATCGCGAGACTTCAGCGGCAGTAAACAGCAGCGGGAGCCCAGGAGAGCGTGAGAATTCAGCGGCAGTAAATAGCAGCGGGAGCGCAGGAGAGGGCGAGACTTCAGCTGCAGTAAACAGCAGCGGGATCCCAGGAGAGTGCGAGACTTCAGCGGCAGTAAACAGCAGCGGGAGCCCAGGAGAGCGCGAGACTTCAGCTGCAGTAAACAGCAGCGGGATCCCAGGAGAGTGCGAGACTTCAGCGGCAGTAAACAGCAGCGGTATTCCAGGAGAGCGCGAGACCTCAGCGGCAGTAAACAGCAGCGGGAGCCCAGGAGAGCGCGAGACTTCAGCGGCAGTAAACAGCAGCGGCAGCGCAGGAGAGGGCGAGACTTCAGTGGCAGTAAACAGCAGCAGGAGCCCAGGAGAGCGCGAGACTTCAGCGGCAGTAAACAGCAGCGGCAGCGCAGGAGAGGGCGAGACTTCAGCGGCAGTAAACAGCAGCGGGAGCCCAGGAGAGCGCGAGACTTCAGCGGCAGTAAACTGCAGCGGGAGCCCAGGAGAGTGCGTGACTTCGGCGGCAGCAAACAGCAGCGGCAGCGCAGGAGAGGGCGAGACTGAAGCGGCAGTAAACAGCAGCGGGAGCCCAGGAGAGCGCGAGACTTCAGCAGCAGTAAACAGCAGCGGGAGCCCAGCAGAGCGCGAGAGTTCGGCGGCATTAAACAGCAGCGGGATTCAAGGAGAGCACGAGACTTCAGCGGCAATAAACGGCAGCCGGAGCCCAGGAGAGCGCGAGACTTTGGCGGCAGTAAACAGCAGTGGGAGCCCAGGAGAGCGCGAGACTTCGGCGGCAGTAAACAGCAGCGGGATTCCAGGAGAGCACGAGACTTCAGCGGCAATAAACAGCAGCGGGAGCCCAGCAGAGCGCGAGACTTCAGCGGCAGTAAACAGCAGCGGGATTCCAGGAGAGCGCGAGACTTCAGCAGCAGTAAACAGCAGCGGGAGCCCAGGAGAGCGCGAGACTTCAGCGGCAGTAAACAGCAGCGGGAGCCCAGTAGAGCGCGAGACTTCAGCGGCAGTAAACAGCAGCGGGAGCCCAGGAGAGCGTGAGACTTCAGCGGCAGTAAACAGCAGCGGGATTGCAGGAGAGCGTGAGACTTCAGCAGCAGTAAACAGCAGCGGGAGCCCAGGAGAGCGCGAGACTTCAGCGGCAGTAAACAGCAGCGGGAGCCCAGGAGAGGGTGAGACTTCAGCAGCAGTAAACAGCAGCGGGAGCACAGGAGAGCGCGAGACTTCGGCGGCAGTAAACAGCAGCGGGAGCCCAGGAGAGCGCGAGACCTCAGCGGCAGTAAACAGCAGCGGGATTCCAGGAGAGCACGAGACTTCAGCGGCAATAAACGGCAGCGGGAGCCCAGGGGAGCGCGAGACTTCAGCGGCAGTAAACAGCAGCGGGATTCCAGGAGAGCACGAGACTTCAGCGGCAATAAACGGCAGCGGGAGCCCAGGGGAGCGCGAGACTTCAGCGGCAGTAAACAGCAGCGGGAGCCCAGGAGAGTGCGAGACTTCGGCGGCAGTAAACAGCAGCGGAAGTGCAGGAGAGGGCGAGACTTCAGCGGCAGTAAACAGCAGCGGGAGCCCAGGATAGCGCGAGACTTCAGCGGCAATAAACAGCAGCGGGATTCCAGGAGAGCACGAGACTTCAGCGGCAATAAACAGCAGCGGGAGCCCAGGAGAGCGCGAAACATCAGCGGCAGTAAACAGCAGCGGGATTCCAGGAGAGCGCGAGACTTCAGCAGCAGTAAACAGCAGCGGGAGCACAGGAGAGCGCGAGACTTCAGCGGCAGTAAACAGCAGCGGGAGCCCAGGAGAGCACGAGGTTTCAGCGGCAGTAAACAGCAGCGGGAGCCCAGGAGAGCGCGAGACTTCAGCGGCAGTAAACAGCAGCGGGAGCCCAGGAGAGCGTGAGACTTCAGCGGCAGTAAACAGCAGCGGGAGCCCAGTAGAGCGCGAGACTTCAGCGGCAATAAACAGCAGCGGGAGCCCAGGAGAGCGCGAGACTTCAGCGGCAGTAAACAGCAGCGGGAGCCCAGGAGATCGCGAGACTTCAGCGGCAGTCAACAGCAGCGGGAGCCCAGGAGAGCGCGGGACTTCTGCGGCAGTGAACAGCAGCGGGAGCCCAGGAGAGCGCGAGACTTCAGCGGCAGTAAACAGCAGCGGGAGCCCAGGAGAGCGCGAGACTTCTGCGGCAGTAAACAGCAGCGGGATTCCAGGAGAGCGCGAGACATCAGCGGCTGTTAACAGCAGCGGGAGCCCAGGAGAGGGAGAGACATCAGCAGCAGTAAACAGCAGCGGGAGCCCAGGAGAGCGTGAGACTTCAGCGGCAGTAATCAGCAGCGGGAGCACAGGAGTTCGCGAGACTTCAGCGGCAGTAAACAGCAGCGGGAGCCAAGGAGCGCGTGAGACCTCAGCGGCAGTAAACAGCAGCGGGAGCCCAGGAGATGGCGAGACTTCAGCAGCAGTAAACAGCAGCGGGATTCCAGGAGAGCACGAGACTTCAGTGGCAGTAAACAACAGCGGGAGCCCAGGAGAGAGCGAGACTTCAGCGGCAGTAAACAGCAGCGGGAGCCCAGGAGAGAGCGAGACTTCAGTGGCAGTAAACAACAGCGGGAGCCCAGGAGAGAGCGAGACTTCAGCGGCAGTAAACAGCAGCGGGAGCCCAGTAGAGCGCGAGAGTTCAGCGGCAATAAACAGCAGCGGGAGCCCAGGAGAGCGCGAGACTTCAGCGGCAGTAAACAGCAGCGGGAGCCCAGGAGATCGCGAGACTTCAGCGGCAGTCAACAGCAGCGGGAGCCCAGGAGAGCGCGAGAACTCAGCGACAGTAAACAGCAGCGGGAGCCCAGGAGAGCGCGAGACTTCAGCGGCAATAAACAGCAGTGGGAGCCCAGGAGAAGGCAAGAATTCAGCAGCAGTAAACAGCAACGGGAGCCCAGGAGAACGCGAGACTTCAGCGGCAGTAAGCAGCAGCGGGAGCCCAGGAGAGTGCGAGACTTCAGCGGCATTAAACAGCAGCGGGAGCCCAGGAGAGGGCGAGACTTCAGCGGCATTAAACAGCAGCGGGAGCCCAGGAGAGCGCGAGACTTCAGCGGCATTAAACAGCAGCGGGAGCCCAGGAGAGGGCGAGACTTCAGCGGCAGTAAACAGCAGCGGGAGCCCAGGAGAGCGCGGGACTTCTGCGGCAGTAAACAGCAGCGGGAGCCCAGGAGAGCGCGAGACTTCAGCGGCAGTAAACAGCAGCGGGAGCCCAGGAGAGCGCGAGAATTCAGCGGCAGTAAACAGCAGCGGGATTCCAGGAGAGCGCGAGACATCAGCGGCTGTTAACAGCAGCGGGAGCCCAGGAGAGGGAGAGACTTCAGCAGCAGTAAACAGCAGCGGGAGCCCAGGAGAGCGCAAGACTTCAGCGGCAGTAAACAGCAGCGGGAGCCCAGGAGAGCGCAAGACTTCAGCAGCAGTAAACAGCAGCGGGAGCCCAGGAGAGCGCGAGACTTCAGTGGCAGTAAACAGCAGCGGAAGAGCAGGAGAGCGTGAGACTTCAGCGGCAGTAAACAGCAGCGGGAGCCCAGGAGAGCGCGAGACTTCAGCGGCAGTAAACAGCAGCGGGAGCCCAGGAGAGCGTGAGACTTCAGCGGCAGTAAACAGCAGCGGGAGCCCAGGAGAGCGTGAGACCTCAGCGGCAGTAAACAGCAGCGGGAGCCCAGGAGAGCGCGAGACTTCAGCGGCACTAAACAGCAGCGGGTATTCCAGGAGAGCACGAGACTTCAGTGGCAGTAAACAGCAGCGGGAGCCCAGGAGAGAACGAGACTTCAGCGGCAGTAAACAGCAGCGGGAGCCCAGGAGAGAGCGAGACTTCAGCGGCAGTAAACAGCAGCGGGAGCCCAGGAGAGCGCGAGAATTCAGCGGCAGTAAACAGCAGTGGGAGCCCAGGAGAGCGCGAGACTTCAGCTGCAGTAAACAGCAGCGGGATCCCAGGAGAGTGCCAGCAGCGGGATCCCAGGAGAGTGCGAGACTTCAGCGGCAGTAAACAGCAGCGGTATTCCAGGAGAGCGCGAGACCTCAGCGGCAGTAAACAGCAGCGGGAGCCCAGGAGAGCGCGAGCCTTCAGCGGCAGTAAACAGCAGCGGGAGCCCAGGAGAGCGCGAGACATCAGCGGCAATAAACAGCAGCGGGAGCCCAGGAGAGCACGAGACTTCAGCAGCAGTAAACAGCAGCGGGAGCCGAGGAGAGTGCGAGACTTCTGCGGCAGTAAACAGCAGCGGGAGCCCAGCAGAGCGTGAGACTTCAGCGGCAGTAAGCAGCAGCGGGATTTCAGGAGAGCGCGATACTTCAGCGGCAGTAAACAGCAGCGGGAGCCCAGGAGAGCGCGAGACTTCAGCGGCAGTAAACAGCAGCGGGAGCCCAGGAGAGGGTGAGACTTCAGCGGCAGTTAACAGCAGCGGGAGCCCAGGAGAGCGCGAGAGTTCGGCGGCATTAAACAGCAGCGGGATTCCAGGAGAGCACGAGACTTCAGCGGCAGTAAACAGCAGCGGGAGCCCAGGAGAGGGTGAGACTTCAGCGGCAGTTAACAGCAGCGGGAGCCCAGGAGAGCGCGAGACTTTGGCGGCAGTAAACAGCAGCGGGATCCCAGGAGAGCGCGAGACTTCGGCGGCAGTAAACAGCAGCGGGATTCCAGGAGAGCACGAGACTTCAGCGGCAATAAACAGCAGCGGGAGCCCAGGAGAGTGCGAAACATCAGCGGCAGTAAACAGCAGCGGGATTCCAGGAGAGCGCGAGACTTCAGCAGCAGTAAACAGCAGCGGGAGCCCAGGAGAGCGCGAGACTTCAGCGGCAGTAAACAGCAGCGGGATTCCAGGAGAGCGTGAGACTTCAGCGGCAGTAAACAGCAGCGGGAGCCCAGGAGAGCGCGTGACTTCAGCGGCAGTAAACAGCAGCGGGAGCCCAGGAGAGCGCGAGACTTCAGCGGCAGTAAACAGCAGCGGGATCCCAGGAGAGAGCGAGACTTCAGCGGCAGTAAACAGCAGCGGGATTCCAGGAGAGCGCGAGACTTCAGCGGCAGTAAACAGCAGCGGGAGCCCAAGAGAGCGTGAGCCTTCAGCGGCAGTAAACAGCAGCGGGATTCCAGGAGAGCGAGAGACTTCAGCGGCAGTAAACAGCAGCGGGAGCCCAGGAGAGCGCGAGATTTCAGCGGCAGTAAACAGCAGCGGGAGCCCAGGAGAGCGCGAGACTTCGGCGGCAGCAAACAGCAGCGGCAGCGCAGGAGAGGGAGAGACTGAAGCGGCAGTAAACAGCAGCGGGATTCCAGGAGAGCGCGAGACTTCAGTGGCAGTAAACAGCAGCGGGATTCCAGGAGAGCGCGAGACTTCAGCGGCAGTAAAGAGCAGCGGGAGCCCAGGAGAGCGCGAGACTTCAGCGGCAGTAAACAGCAGCGGGAGCCCAGGAGGGGGTGAGACATCAGCGGCAGTTAACAGCAGCTGGAGCGCAGGAGAGCGCGAGAGTTCGGCGGCATTAAACAGCAGCGGGATTCAAGGAGAGCACGAGACTTCAGCGGCAATAAACGGCAGCCGGAGCCCAGGAGAGCGTGAGACTTTGGCGGCAGTAAACAGCAGCGGGAGCCCAGGAGAGCGCGAGACTTCGGCCGCAGTAAACAGCAGCGGAAGCGCAGGAGAGGGCGAGACTTCAGCGGCAGTAAACAGCAGCGGGAGCCCAGGAGAGCGCGAGATTTCGGCGGCAGTAAACAGCAGCGGGATTCCAGGAGAGCACGAGACTTCAGCGGCAATAAACAGCAGCGGGAGCCCAGGAGAGTGCGAAACATCAGCGGCAGTAAACAGCAGCGGGATTCCAGGAGAGCGCGAGACTTCAGCAGCAGTAAACAGCAGCGGGAGCCCAGGAGAGCGTGAGACTTCAGCGGCAGTAAACAGCAGCGGGATTGCAGGAGAGCGCGAGACTTCAGCAGCAGTAAACAGCAGCGGGAGCCCAGGAGAGCGCGAGACTTCAGCGGCAGTAAACAGCAGCGGGAGCCCAGTAGAGCGCGAGACTTCAGCGGCAGTAAACAGCAGCGGGAGCCCAGGAGAGCATGAGACTTCAGCGGCAGTAAACAGCAGCGGGATTGCAGGAGAGCGCGAGACTTCAGCAGCAGTAAACAGCAGCGGGAGCCCAGGAGAGCGCGAGACTTCAGCGGCAGTAAACAGCAGCGGGAGCCCAGGAGAGCGCGAGACTTCAGCGGCAGTAAACAGCAGCGGGTTTCCAGGAGAGCGCGAGACTTCAGCGGCAGTAAACAGCAGCGGGAGCCCAGGAGAGCGTGAGACTTCAGCGGCAGTAAACAGCAGCGGGATGGCAGGAGAGCGCGAGACTTCAGCAGCAGTAAACAGCAGCGGGAGCCCAGGAGAGCGCGAGACTTCAGCGGCAGTAAACAGCAGCGGGAGCCCAGGAGAGGGTGAGACTTCAGCAGCAGTAAACAGCAGCGGGAGCACAGGAGAGCGCGAGACTTCGGCGGCAGTAAATAGCAGAGGGATTCCAGGAGAGCACGAGACTTCAGCGGCAATAAACGGCAGCGGGAGCCCAGGAGAGCGCAAGACTTCAGCGGCAGTAAACAGCAGCGGGAGCCCAGGAGAGCGCGCGACTTCTGCGGCAGTAAACAGCAGCGGGAGCCCAGGAGAGCATGAGACCTCAGCGGCAGTAAACAGCAGCGGGAGCCCAGGAGATGGCGAGACTTCAGCAGCAGTAAACAGCAGCGGGATTCCAGGAGAGCACGAGACTTCAGTGGCAGTAAACAGCAGCGGGAGCCCAGGAGAGAACGAGACTTCAGCGGCAGTAAACAGCAGCGGGAGCCCAGGAGAGAGCGAGACTTCAGCGGCAGTAAGCAGCAGCGGGAGCCCAGGAGAGCGCGAGACTTCAGCGGCAGTAAACAGCAGCGGGAGCCCAGGAGATCGCGAGACTTCAGCGGCAGTAAACAGCAGCGGGAGCCCAGGAGAGCGCGAGAATTCAGCGGCAGTAAACAGCAGCGGGAGCCCAGGAGAGCGCGAGACTTCAGCTGCAGTAAACAGCAGCGGGATCCCAGGAGAGTGCCAGCAGCGGGATCCCAGGAGAGTGCGAGACTTCAGAGGCAGTAAACAGCAGCGGTATTCCAGGAGAGCGCGAGACCTCAGCAGCAGTAAACAGCAGCGGGAGCCCAGGAGAGCGCGAGACTTCAGCGGCAGTAAACAGCAGCGGGAGCCCAGGAGAGCGCGAGACTTCAGCGGCAGTAAACAGCAGCGGGAGCCCAGGAGATCGCGAGACTTCAGCGGCAGTCAACAGCAGCGGGAGCCCAGGGGAGCGCGAGACCTCAGCGGCAGTAAACAGCAGCTGGAGCCCAGGAGAGCGCGAGACTTCAGCGGCAGTAAACACCAGCGGGAGCCCAGGAGAGCGCGAGATTCGGCGGCAATAAACAGACGCGGGATTACAGGAGAGCGCGAGACTTCAGCGGCAATAAACAGCAGCAGGAGCGCAGGAGAGGGCGAGACTTCAGCGGCAGTAGCAGCAGCGGGAGCCCAGGAGAGCGCGAGACTTCAGCGGCAGTAAACAGCAGCGGGATTCCAGGAGAGGGCGAGACCTCAGCGGCAGTAAACAGCAGCGGGAGCCCAGGAGAGCGCGAGAGTTCAGCGGCAATAAACAGCAGTGGGAGCCCAGGAGAAGGCAAGAATTCAGCAGCAGTAAACAGCAGCGGGAGCCCAGGAGAACGCGAGACTTCAGCGGCAGTAAGCAGCAGCGGGAGCCCAGGAGAGCGCGAGACTTCGGCGGCAGCAAACAGCAGCGGCAGCGCAGGAGAGGGAGAGACTGAAGCGGCAGTAAACAGCAGCGGGATTCCAGGAGAGCGCGAGACTTCAGTGGCAGTAAACAGCAGCGGGATTCCAGGAGAGCGCGAGACTTCAGCGGCAGTAAAGAGCAGCGGGAGCCCAGGAGAGCGCGAGACTTCAGCGGCAGTAAACAGCAGCGGGAGCCCAGGAGGGGGTGAGACATCAGCGGCAGTTAACAGCAGCTGGAGCGCAGGAGAGCGCGAGAGTTCGGCGGCATTAAACAGCAGCGGGATTCAAGGAGAGCACGAGACTTCAGCGGCAATAAACGGCAGCCGGAGCCCAGGAGAGCGTGAGACTTTGGCGGCAGTAAACAGCAGCGGGAGCCCAGGAGAGCGCGAGACTTCGGCCGCAGTAAACAGCAGCGGAAGCGCAGGAGAGGGCGAGACTTCAGCGGCAGTAAACAGCAGCGGGAGCCCAGGAGAGCGCGAGATTTCGGCGGCAGTAAACAGCAGCGGGATTCCAGGAGAGCACGAGACTTCAGCGGCAATAAACAGCAGCGGGAGCCCAGGAGAGTGCGAAACATCAGCGGCAGTAAACAGCAGCGGGATTCCAGGAGAGCGCGAGACTTCAGCAGCAGTAAACAGCAGCGGGAGCCCAGGAGAGCGTGAGACTTCAGCGGCAGTAAACAGCAGCGGGATTGCAGGAGAGCGCGAGACTTCAGCAGCAGTAAACAGCAGCGGGAGCCCAGGAGAGCGCGAGACTTCAGCGGCAGTAAACAGCAGCGGGAGCCCAGTAGAGCGCGAGACTTCAGCGGCAGTAAACAGCAGCGGGAGCCCAGGAGAGCGTGAGACTTCAGCGGCAGTAAACAGCAGCGGGATTGCAGGAGAGCGCGAGACTTCAGCAGCAGTAAACAGCAGCGGGAGCCCAGGAGAGCGCGAGACTTCAGCGGCAGTAAACAGCAGCGGGAGCCCAGGAGAGCGCGAGACTTCAGCGGCAGTAAACAGCAGCGGGTTTCCAGGAGAGCGCGAGACTTCAGCGGCAGTAAACAGCAGCGGGAGCCCAGGAGAGCGTGAGACTTCAGCGGCAGTAAACAGCAGCGGGATGGCAGGAGAGCGCGAGACTTCAGCAGCAGTAAACAGCAGCGGGAGCCCAGGAGAGCGCGAGACTTCAGCGGCAGTAAACAGCAGCGGGAGCCCAGGAGAGGGTGAGACTTCAGCAGCAGTAAACAGCAGCGGGAGCACAGGAGAGCGCGAGACTTCGGCGGCAGTAAATAGCAGAGGGATTCCAGGAGAGCACGAGACTTCAGCGGCAATAAACGGCAGCGGGAGCCCAGGAGAGCGCAAGACTTCAGCGGCAGTAAACAGCAGCGGGAGCCCAGGAGAGCGCGCGACTTCTGCGGCAGTAAACAGCAGCGGGAGCCCAGGAGAGCATGAGACCTCAGCGGCAGTAAACAGCAGCGGGAGCCCAGGAGATGGCGAGACTTCAGCAGCAGTAAACAGCAGCGGGATTCCAGGAGAGCACGAGACTTCAGTGGCAGTAAACAGCAGCGGGAGCCCAGGAGAGAACGAGACTTCAGCGGCAGTAAACAGCAGCGGGAGCCCAGGAGAGAGCGAGACTTCAGCGGCAGTAAGCAGCAGCGGGAGCCCAGGAGAGCGCGAGACTTCAGCGGCAGTAAACAGCAGCGGGAGCCCAGGAGATCGCGAGACTTCAGCGGCAGTAAACAGCAGCGGGAGCCCAGGAGAGCACGAGAATTCAGCGGCAGTAAACAGCAGCGGGAGCCCAGGAGAGCGCGAGACTTCAGCTGCAGTAAACAGCAGCGGGATCCCAGGAGAGTGCCAGCAGCGGGATCCCAGGAGAGTGCGAGACTTCAGAGGCAGTAAACAGCAGCGGTATTCCAGGAGAGCGCGAGACCTCAGCAGCAGTAAACAGCAGCGGGAGCCCAGGAGAGCGCGAGACTTCAGCGGCAGTAAACAGCAGCGGGAGCCCAGGAGAGCGCGAGACTTCAGCGGCAGTAAACAGCAGCGGGAGCCCAGGAGATCGCGAGACTTCAGCGGCAGTCAACAGCAGCGGGAGCCCAGGGGAGCGCGAGACCTCAGCGGCAGTAAACAGCAGCTGGAGCCCAGGAGAGCGCGAGACTTCAGCGGCAGTAAACACCAGCGGGAGCCCAGGAGAGCGCGAGATTCGGCGGCAATAAACAGACGCGGGATTACAGGAGAGCGCGAGACTTCAGCGGCAATAAACAGCAGCAGGAGCGCAGGAGAGGGCGAGACTTCAGCGGCAGTAGCAGCAGCGGGAGCCCAGGAGAGCACGAGACTTCAGCGGCAGTAAACAGCAGCGGGATTCCAGGAGAGGGCGAGACCTCAGCGGCAGTAAACAGCAGCGGGAGCCCAGGAGAGCGCGAGAGTTCAGCGGCAATAAACAGCAGTGGGAGCCCAGGAGAAGGCAAGAATTCAGCAGCAGTAAACAGCAGCGGGAGCCCAGGAGAACGCGAGACTTCAGCGGCAGTAAGCAGCAGCGGGAGCCCAGGAGAGTGCGAGAATTCACAGGCAGTAAACAGCAGCGGGAGCCCAGGAGAGCGCGAGACTTCAGCGGCAGTAAGCAGCAGCGGGAGCCCAGGAGAGTGCGAGAATTCACCGGCAGTCAACAGCAGCGGGAGCCCAGGAGAGCGCGAGACTTCAGCGGCAGTAAGCAGCAGCGGGAGCCCAGGAGAGTGCGAGAATTCACCGGCAGTAAACAGCAGCGGGAGCCCAGGAGAGCGCGGGACTTCTGCGGCAGTAAACAGCAGCGGGAGCCCAGGAGAGCGCGAGGCTTCAGCGGCAGTAAACAGCAGCGAGATTCCAGGAGAGCGCGAGACATCAGCGGCTGTTAACAGCAGTGGGAGCCCAGGAGAGGGAGAGTCTTCAGCAGCAGTAAACAGCAGCGGGAGCCTAGGAGAGCGCGAGACTTCAGCGGCAGTAAACAGCAGCGGGAGCCGAGGAGTTCGCGAGATTTCAGCGGCAGTCAACAGCAGCGGGAGCCCAGGGGAGCGCGAGACCTCAGCGGCAGTAAACAGCAGCTGGAGCCCAGGAGAGCGCGAGACTTCAGCGGCAGTAAACACCAGCGGGAGCCCAGGAGAGCGCGAGATTCGGCGGCAATAAACAGACGCGGGATTACAGGAGAGCGCGAGACTTCAGCGGCAATAAACAGCAGCAGGAGCGCAGGAGAGGGCGAGACTTCAGCGGCAGTAGCAGCAGCGGGAGCCCAGGAGAGCGCGAGACTTCAGCGGCAGTAAACAGCAGCGGGATTCCAGGAGAGGGCGAGACCTCAGCGGCAGTAAACAGCAGCGGGAGCCCAGGAGAGCGCGAGAGTTCAGCGGCAATAAACAGCAGTGGGAGCCCAGGAGAAGGCAAGAATTCAGCAGCAGTAAACAGCAGCGGGAGCCCAGGAGAACGCGAGACTTCAGCGGCAGTAAGCAGCAGCGGGAGCCCAGGAGAGTGCGAGAATTCACCGGCAGTAAACAGCAGCGGGAGCCCAGGAGAGCGCGAGACTTCAGCGGCAGTAAGCAGCAGCGGGAGCCCAGGAGAGTGCGAGAATTCACCGGCAGTCAACAGCAGCGGGAGCCCAGGAGAGCGCGAGACTTCAGCGGCAGTAAGCAGCAGCGGGAGCCCAGGAGAGTGCGAGAATTCACCGGCAGTAAACAGCAGCGGGAGCCCAGGAGAGCGCGGGACTTCTGCGGCAGTAAACAGCAGCGGGAGCCCAGGAGAGCGCGAGGCTTCAGCGGCAGTAAACAGCAGCGAGATTCCAGGAGAGCGCGAGACATCAGCGGCTGTTAACAGCAGCGGGAGCCCAGGAGAGGGAGAGTCTTCAGCAGCAGTAAACAGCAGCGGGAGCCTAGGAGAGCGCGAGACTTCAGCGGCAGTAAACAGCAGCGGGAGCCGAGGAGTTCGCGAGATTTCAGCGGCAGTCAACAGCAGCGGGAGCCCAGGGGAGCGCGAGACCTCAGCGGCAGTAAACAGCAGCTGGAGCCCAGGAGAGCGCGAGACTTCAGCGGCAGTAAACACCAGCGGGAGCCCAGGAGAGCGCGAGATTCGGCGGCAATAAACAGACGCGGGATTACAGGAGAGCGCGAGACTTCAGCGGCAATAAACAGCAGCAGGAGCGCAGGAGAGGGCGAGACTTCAGCGGCAGTAGCAGCAGCGGGAGCCCAGGAGAGCGCGAGACTTCAGCGGCAGTAAACAGCAGCGGGATTCCAGGAGAGGGCGAGACCTCAGCGGCAGTAAACAGCAGCGGGAGCCCAGGAGAGCGCGAGAGTTCAGCGGCAATAAACAGCAGTGGGAGCCCAGGAGAAGGCAAGAATTCAGCAGCAGTAAACAGCAGCGGGAGCCCAGGAGAACGCGAGACTTCAGCGGCAGTAAGCAGCAGCGGGAGCCCAGGAGAGTGCGAGAATTCACCGGCAGTAAACAGCAGCGGGAGCCCAGGAGAGCGCGAGACTTCAGCGGCAGTAAGCAGCAGCGGGAGCCCAGGAGAGTGCGAGAATTCACCGGCAGTCAACAGCAGCGGGAGCCCAGGAGAGCGCGAGACTTCAGCGGCAGTAAGCAGCAGCGGGAGCCCAGGAGAGTGCGAGAATTCACCGGCAGTAAACAGCAGCGGGAGCCCAGGAGAGCGCGGGACTTCTGCGGCAGTAAACAGCAGCGGGAGCCCAGGAGAGCGCGAGGCTTCAGCGGCAGTAAACAGCAGCGAGATTCCAGGAGAGCGCGAGACATCAGCGGCTGTTAACAGCAGCGGGAGCCCAGGAGAGGGAGAGTCTTCAGCAGCAGTAAACAGCAGCGGGAGCCTAGGAGAGCGCGAGACTTCAGCGGCAGTAAACAGCAGCGGGAGCCGAGGAGTTCGCGAGATTTCAGCGGCAGTAAACAGCAGCGGGAGCGAAGGAGAGCGTGAGACTTCAGCAGCAGTAAACAGCAGCGGGAGCCCAGCAGAGCGTGAGATTTCAGCGGCAGTAAACAGCAGCGGGATTTCAGGAGAACGCGATACTTCAGCGGCAGTAAACAGCAGCGGGAGCCCAGGAGAGCGCGAGACTTCGGCGGCAGTAAACAGCAGCGGGAGCCCAGGAGAGGGTGAGACTTCAGCAGCAGTTAACAGCAGCGGGAGCCCAGGAGAGCGCGAGAGTTCGGCGGCATTAAACAGCAGCGGGATTCCAGGAGAGCGCGAGACTTTGGCGGCAGTAAACAGCAGCGGAAGCGCAGGAGAGGGCGAGACTTCAGCGGCAGTAAACAGCAGCGGAAGCCCAGGAGAGCGCGAGACTTCGGCGGCAGTAAACAGCAGCGGGATTCCAGGAGAGCACGAGACTTCAGCGGCAATAAACAGCAGCGGGAGCCCAGGAGAGTGCGAAACATCAGCGGCAGTAAACAGCAGCGGGATTCCAGGAGAGCGCGAGACTTCAGCAGCAGTAAACAGCAGCGGGAGCCCAGGAGAGCGCGAGACTTCAGCGGCAGTAAACAGCAGCGGGAGCCCAGGAGAGCGCGAGACTTCAGCGGCAGTAAACAGCAGCGGGAGCCCAGGAGAGCGCGAGACTTCAGCGGCAGTAAACAGCAGCGGGAGCCAAGGAGAGCGCGAGACATCAGCGGCAGTAAACAGCAGCGGGAGCCCAGTAGAGCGCGAGACTTCAGCGCCAGTAAACAGCAGCGGGAGCCCAGGAGAGCGTGAGACTTCAGCGGCAGTAAACAGCAGCGGGAGCCCAGTAGAGCGCGAGACTTCAGCGGCAGTAAACAGCAGCGGGATCCCAGGAGAGCGCGAGACTTCAGCGGCAGTAAACAGCAGCGGGAGCCCAGTAGAGCGCGAGACATCAGCGGCAGTAAACAGCAGCGGGAGCCCAGGAGAGCGTGAGACTTCAGCGGCAGTAAACAGCAGCGGGATTCCAGGAGAGCGCGAGACTTCAGCAGCAGTAAACAGCAGCGGGAGCCCAGGAGAGCGCGAGACTTCAGCAGCAGTAAACAGCAGCGGGAGCCCAGGAGAGGGTCAGACTTCAACAGCAGTAAACAGCAGCGGGAGCCCAGGAGAGCGCGAGACTTTGGCGGCAGTAAACAGCAGCGAGATTCCAGGAGAGCACGAGACTTCAGCGGTATTAAACAGCAGCGGGAGCCCAGGAGAGCGCGAGACTTCAGCGGCAGTAAACAGCAGCGGAAGTGCAGGAGAGGGCGAGACTTCAGCGGCAGTAAACAGCAGCAGGAGCCCAGGAGAGCGCGAGACTTCAGCGCCAATAAACAGCAGCGGGAGCCCAGGAGAGCGCGAAACATCAGCGGCAGTAAACAGCAGCGGGATTCCAGGAGAGCGCGAGACTTCAGCAGCAGTAAACAGCAGCGGGAGGCCAGGAGAGCGCGAGACTTCAGCGGCAGTAAACAGCAGCGGGAGCCCAGGAGAGCGCGAGACTTCAGCGGCAGTAAACAGCAGCGGGAGCCCAGGAGAGCGTGAGACTTCAGCGGCAGTAAACAGCAGCGGGAGCCCAGTAGAGCGCGAGATTTCAGCGGCAATAAACAGCAGCGGGAGCCCAGGAGAGCGCGAGGCTTCAGCGGCAGTAAACAGCAGCGGGAGCCCAGGAGATCGCAAGTCTTCAGCGGCAGTCAACAGCAGCGGGAGCCCAGGAGAGCGCGAGACCTCAGCGGCAGTAAACAGCAGCGGGAGCCCAGGAGAGCGCGAGACTTCAGCGGCAGTAAACAGCAGCGGGATTCCAGGAGAGCGCGAGACTTCGGCGGCAGTAAACAGCAGCGGGAGCCCAGGAGAGCGCGAGACTTCAGCGGCAGTAAACAGCAGCTGGAGCCCAGGAGAGCGCGAGACTTCAGCGGCAGTAAACAGCAGCGGGAGCCCAGGCGAGCGCGAGATTCGGCGGCAATAAACAGCCGCGGGATTACAGGAGAGTGCGAGACATCAGCGGCAATAAACAGCAGCAGGAGCGCAGGAGAGGGCGAGACTTCAGCGGCAGTAGCAGCAGCGGGAGCCCAGGAGAGCGCGAGACTTCAGCGGCAGTAAACAGCAGCGGGAGCCCAGGAGAGCGCGAGACCTCAGCGGCAGTAAACAGCAGCGGGAACCCAGGAGAGCGCGAGACTTCAGCGGCAGTAAACAGCAGCGGGAGCCCAGGAGAGCGCGAGACTTCAGTGGCAGTAAACAGCAGCGGGAGCCCAGGAGATCGCGAGACTTCAGCGGCAGTCAACAGCAGCGGGAGCCCAGGAGAGCGCGAGACCTCAGCGGCAGTAAACAGCAGCGGGAACCCAGGAGAGCGCGAGACTTCAGCGGCAATAAACAGCAGTGGGAGCCCAGGAGAAGGCAAGAATTCAGCAGCAGTAAACAGCAGCGGGAGCCCAGGAGAACGCGAGACTTCAGCGGCAGTAAGCAGCAGCGGGAGTCCAGGAGAGTGCGAGAATTCACCGGCAGTAAACAGCAGCGGGAGCCCAGGAGAGCGCGGGACTTCTGCGGCAGTAAACAGCAGCAGGAGCCCAGGAGAGCGCGAGACTTCAGCGGCAGTAAACAGCAGCGGGAGCCCAGGAGAGCACGAGACTTCAGCGGCAGTAAACAGCAGCGGGATTCCAGGAGAGCCCGAGACATCAGCGGCTGTTAACAGCAGCGGGAGCCCAGGAGAGGGAGAGACTTCAGCAGCAGTAAACAGCAGCGGGAGCCCAGGAGAGCGTGAGACTTCAGCGGCAGTAATCAGCAGCGGGAGCACAGGAGTTCGCAAGACTTCAGCGGCAGTAAACAGCAGCGGGAGCCAAGGAGAGCGTGAGACCTCAGCGGTAGTAAACAGCAGCGGGAGCCCAGGAGATGGCGAGACTTCAGCAGCAGCAAACAGCAGCAGGATTCCAGGAGAGCACGAGACTTCAGTGGCAGTAAACAGCAGCGGGAGCCCAGGAGAGAGCGAGACTTCAGCGGCAGTAAGCAGCAGCGGGAGCCCAGGAGAGAGCGAGACTTCAGCGGCAGTAAACAGCAGCGGGAGCCCAGGAGATCGCGAGACTTCAGCGGCCGTCAACAGCAGCGGGAGCCCAGGGGAGCGCGAGACCTCAGCGGCAGTAAACAGCAGCTGGAGCCCAGGACAGCGCGAGACTTCAGCAGCAGTAAACACCAGCGGGAGCCCAGGAGAGCGCGAGATTCGGCGGCAATAAACAGCCGCGGGATTACAGGAGAGCGCGAGACTTCAGCGGCAATAAACAGCAGCAGGAGCGCAGGAGAGGGCGAAACTTCAGCGGCAGTAGCAGCAGTGGGAGCCCAGGAGAGCGCGAGACTTCAGCGGAAGTAAACAGCAGCGGGATTCCAGGAGAGTGCGAGACTTCAGCGGCAGTAAACAGCAGCGGGAGCCCAGGAGAGCGCGAGAGTTCAGCGGCAATAAACAGCAGTGGGAGCCCAGGAGAAGGCAAGAATTCAGCAGCAGTAAACAGCAGCGGGAGCCCAGGAGAACGCGAGACTTCAGCGGCAGTAAGCAGCAGCGGGAGCCCAGGAGAGTGCGAGAATTCACCGGCAGTAAACAGCAGCGGGAGCCCAGGAGAGCGCGAGACTTCAGCGGCAGTAAGCAGCAGCGGGAGCCCAGGAGAGTGCGAGAATTCACCGGCAGTCAACAGCAGCGGGAGCCCAGGAGAGCGCGAGACTTCAGCGGCAGTAAGCAGCAGCGGGAGCCCAGGAGAGTGCGAGAATTCACCGGCAGTAAACAGCAGCGGGAGCCCAGGAGAGCACGGGACTTCTGCGGCAGTAAACAGCAGCGGGAGCCCAGGAGAGCGCGAGGCTTCAGCGGCAGTAAACAGCAGCGAGATTCCAGGAGAGCGCGAGACATCAGCGGCTGTTAACAGCAGCGGGAGCCCAGGAGAGGGAGAGACTTCAGCAGCAGTAAACAGCAGCGGGAGCCCAGGAGAGCGCGAGACTTCAGCGGCAGTAAACAGCAGCGGGAGCCGAGGAGTTCGCGAGATTTCAGCGGCAGTAAACAGCAGCGGGAGCGAAGGAGAGCGTGAGACCTCAGCGGCAGTAAACAGCAGCGGGAGCCCAGGAGATGGCGAGACTTCAGCAGCAGTAAAAAGCAGCGGGATTCCAGGAGAGCACGAGACTTCAGCGGCAATAAACAGCAGCGGGAGCTCAGGAGAGCGCGAGACTTCAGCAGCAGTAAACAGCAGCGGGAGCTCAGGAGAGCGCGAGACTTCAGCGGCAGTAAACAGCAGCGGCAACGCAGGAGAGGGCGAGACTTCAGCGGCAATAAACAGCAGCGGGAGCTCAGGAGAGCGCGAGACTTCAGCAGCAGTAAACAGCAGCGGGAGCCCAGCAGAGCGTGAGATTTCAGCGGCAGTAAACAGCAGCGGGATTTCAGGAGAGCGCGATACTTCAGCGGCAGTAAACAGCAGCGGGAGCCCAGGAGAGCGCGAGACTTCGGCGGCAGTAAACAGCAGCGGGAGCCCAGGAGAGGGTGAGACTTCAGCAGCAGTTAACAGCAGCGGGAGCCCAGGAGAGCGCGAGAGTTCGGCGGCATTAAACAGCAGCGGGATTCCAGGAGAGCGCGAGACTTTGGCGGCAGTAAACAGCAGCGGAAGCGCAGGAGAGGGCGAGACTTCAGCGGCAGTATACAGCAGCGGGAGCCCAGGAGAGCGCGAGACTTCGGCGGCAGTAAACAGCAGCGGGATTCCAGGAGAGCACGAGACTTCAGCGGCAATAAACAGCAGCGGGAGCCCAGGAGAGTGCGAAACATCAGCGGCAGTAAACAGCAGCGGGATTCCAGGAGAGCGCGAGACTTCAGCAGCAGTAAACAGCAGCGGGAGCCCAGGAGAGCGCGAGACTTCAGCGGCAGTAAACAGCAGCGGGAGCCCAGGAGAGCGCGAGACTTCAGCGGCAGTAAACAGCAGCGGGATCCCAGGAGAGCGCGAGACTTCAGCGGCAGTAAACAGCAGCGGGAGCCCAGTAGAGCGCGAGACATCAGCGGCAGTAAACAGCAGCGGGAGCCCAGGAGAGCGTGAGACTTCAGCGGCAGTAAACAGCAGCGGGATTCCAGGAGAGCGCGAGACTTCAGCAGCAGTAAACAGCAGCGGGAGCCCAGGAGAGCGCGAGACTTCAGCGGCAGTAAACAGCAGCGGGAGCCCAGGAGAGGGTGAGACTTCAACAGCAGTAAACAGCAGCGGGAGCCCAGGAGAGCGCGAGACTTCGGCGGCAGTAAACAGCAGCGAGATTCCAGGAGAGCACGAGACTTCAGCGGCAATAAACAACAGCGGGAGCCCAGGAGAGCGCGAGACTTCAGCGGCAGTAAACAGCAGCGGGAGCCCAGGAGAGCGCGAGACTTCGGCGGCAGTAAACAGCAGCGGAAGTGCAGGAGAGGGCGAGACTTCAGCGGCAGTAAACAGCAGCAGGAGCCCAGGAGAGCGCGAGACTTCAGCGCCAATAAACAGCAGCGGGAGCCCAGGAGAGCGCGAAACATCAGCGGCAGTAAACAGCAGCGGGATTCCAGGAGAGCGCGAGACTTCAGCAGCAGTAAACAGCAGCGGGAGGCCAGGAGAGCGCGAGACTTCAGCGGCAGTAAACAGCAGCGGGAGCCCAGGAGAGCGCGAGACTTCAGCGGCAGTAAACAGCAGCGGGAGCCCAGGAGAGCGTGAGACTTCAGCGGCAGTAAACAGCAGCGGGAGCCCAGTAGAGCGCGAGATTTCAGCGGCAATAAACAGCAGCGGGAGCCCAGGAGAGCGCGAGGCTTCAGCGGCAGTAAACAGCAGCGGGAGCCCAGAAGATCGCAAGACTTCAGCGGCAGTCAACAGCAGCGGGAGCCCTGGAGAGCGCGAGACCTCAGCGGCAGTAAACAGCAGCGGGAGCCCAGGAGAGCGCGAGACTTCAGTGGCAGTAAACAGCAGCGGGATTCCAGGAGAACGCGAGACTTCAGCGGCAGTAAACAGCAGCTGGAGCCCAGGAGAGCGCGAGACTTCAGCGGCAGTAAACAGCAGCGGGAGCCCAGGCGAGCGCGAGATTCGGCGGCAATAAACAGCCGCGGGATTACAGGAGAGTGCGAGACATCAGCGGCAATAAACAGCAGCAGGAGCGCAGGAGAGGTCGAGACTTCAGCGGCAGTAGCAGCAGCGGGAGCCAAGGAGAGCACGAGACTTCAGCGGCAGTAAACAGCAGCGGGAGCCCAGGAGAGCGCGAGACTTCAGCGGCAGTAAACAGCAGCGGGAGCCAAGGAGAGCGCGAGACATCAGCGGCAGTAAACAGCAGCGGGAGCCCAGTAGAGCGCGAGACTTCAGCGGCAGTAAACAGCAGCGGGAGCCCAGTAGAGCGTGAGACTTCAGCGGCAGTAAACAGCAGCGGGAGCCCAGTAGAGCGCGAGACTTCAGCGGCAGTAAACAGCAGCGGGATCCCAGGAGAGCGCGAGACTTCAGCGGCAGTAAACAGCAGCGGGAGCCCAGTAGAGCGCGAGACATCAGCGGCAGTAAACAGCAGCGGGAGCCCAGGAGAGAGCGAGACTTCAGCGGCAGTAAACAGCAGCGGGAGCCCAGGAGAGCGCGAGACTTCAGCGGCAGTAAACAGCAGCGGGATTCCAGGAGAGCGCGAGACTTCAGCCGCAGTAAACAGCAGCGGGAGCCCAGGAGAGCGCGAGACTTCAGCGGCAGTAAACAGCAGCGGGAGCCCAGGAGAGGGTGAGACTTCAACAGCAGTAAACAGCAGCGGGAGCCCAGGAGAGCGCGAGACTTCGGCGGCAGTAAACAGCAGCGAGATTCCAGGAGAGCACGAGACTTCAGCGGCAATAAACAGCAGCGGGAGCCCAGGAGAGCGCGAGACTTCAGCGGCAGTAAACAGCAGCGGGAGCCCAGGAGAGCGCGAGACTTCGGCGGCAGTAAACAGCAGCGGAAGTGCAGGAGAGGGCGAGACTTCAGCAGCAGTAAACAGCAGCAGGAACCCAGGAGAGCGCGAGACTTCAGCGCCAATAAACAGCAGCGGGAGCCCAGGAGAGCGCGAAACATCAGCGGCAGTAAACAGCAGCGGGATTCCAGGAGAGCGCGAGACTTCAGCAGCAGTAAACAGCAGCGGGAGGCCAGGAGAGCGCGAGACTTCAGCGGCAGTAAACAGCAGCGGGAGCCCAGGAGAGCGCGAGACTTCAGCGGCAGTAAACAGCAGCGGGAGCCCAGGAGAGCGTGAGACTTCAGCGGCAGTAAACAGCAGCGGGAGCCCAGTAGAGCGCGAGATCTCAGCGGCAATAAACAGCAGCGGGAGCCCAGGAGAGCGCGAGGCTTCAGCGGCAGTAAACAGCAGCGGGAGCCCAGGAGATCGCAAGACTTCAGCGGCAGTCAACAGCAGCGGGAGCCCAGGAGAGTGCGAGACCTCAGCGGCAGTAAACAGCAGCGGGAGCCCAGGAGAGCGCGAGACTTCAGCGGCAGTAAACAGCAGCGGGATTCCAGGAGAGCGCGAGACTTCGGCGGCAGTAAACAGCAGCGGGAGCCCAGGAGAGCGTGAGACTTCAGCGGCAGTAAACAGCAGCTGGAGCCCAGGAGAGCGCGAGACTTCAGCGGCAGTAAACAGCAGCGGGAGCCCAGGCGAGCGCGAGATTCGGCGGCAATAAACAGCCGCGGGATTACAGGAGAGTGCGAGACATCAGCGGCAATAAACAGCAGCAGGAGCGCAGGAGAGGGCGAGACTTCAGCGGCAGTAGCAGCAGCGGGAGCCCAGGAGAGCGCGAGACTTCAGCGGCAGTAAACAGCAGCGGGAGCCCAGGAGAGCGCGAGACCTCAGTGGCAGTACACAGCAGCGGGAACCCAGGAGAGCGCGAGACTTCAGCGGCAGTAAACAGCAGCGGGAGTCCAGGAGAGCGCGAGACTTCAGTGGCAGTAAACAGCAGCGGGAGCCCAGGAGATCGCGAGACTTCAGCGGCAGTCAACAGCAGCGGGAGCCCAGGAGAGCGCGAGACCTCAGCGGCAGTAAACAGCAGCGGGAACCCAGGAGAGCGCGAGACTTCAGCGGCAATAAACAGCAGTGGGAGCCCAGGAGAAGGCAAGAATTCAGCAGCAGTAAACAGCAGCGGGAGCCCAGGAGAACGCGAGACTTCAGCGGCAGTAAGCAGCAGCGGGAGTCCAGGAGAGTGCGAGAATTCACCGGCAGTAAACAGCAGCGGGAGCCCAGGAGAGCGCGGGAATTCTGCGGCAGTAAACAGCAGCGGGAGCCCAGGAGAGCGCGAGACTTCAGCGGCAGTAAACAGCAGCGGGAGCCCAGGAGAGCGCGAGATGTCAGTGGCAGTAAACAGCAGCGGGATTCCAGGAGAGCGCGAGACATCAGCGGCTGTTAACAGCAGCGGGAGCCCAGGAGAGGGAGAGACTTCAGCAGCAGTAAACAGCAGCGGGAGCCCAGGAGAGCGTGAGACTTCAGCGGCAGTAATCAGCAGCGGGAGCACAGGAGTTCGCAAGACTTCAGCGGCAGTAAACAGCAGCGGGAGCCAAGGAGAGCGTGAGACCTCAGCGGTAGTAAACAGCAGCGGGAGCCCAGGAGATGGCGAGACTTCAGCAGCAGTAAACAGCAGCAGGATTCCAGGAGAGCACGAGACTTCAGTGGCAGTAAACAGCAGCGGGAGCCCAGGAGAGAGCGAGACTTCAGCGGCAGTAAGCAGCAGCGGGAGCCCAGGAGAGAGCGAGACTTCAGCGGCAGTAAACAGCAGCGGGAGCGCAGGAGAGCGCGAGACTTCAGCGGCAGTAAACAGCAGCGGAACCCCAGGAGATCGTGAGACTTCAGCGGCAGTAAACAGCAGCGGGAGCCCAGGAGAGCGCGAGAATTCAGCGGCAGTAAACAGCAGCGGGAGCCCAGGAGAGCGCGAGACTTCAGCTGCAGTACACAGCAGCGGGATCCCAGGAGAGTGCGAGACTTCAGCGGCAGTAAACAGCAGCGGTATTCCAGGAGAGCGCGAGACCTCAGCGGCAGTAAACAGCAGCGGGAGCCCAGGAGAGCGCGAGACTTCAGCGGCAGTAAACAGCAGCGGGAGCCCAGGAGAGTGCGAGACTTCAGCGGCAGTAAACAGCAGCGGGAGCCCAGGAGAGCGCGAGACTTCATCGGCAGTAAACAGCAGCGGGAGCCCAGGAGAGTGAGTGACTTCGGCGGCAGCAAACAGCAGCGGCAGCGCAGGAGAGGGCGAGACTGAAGCGGCAGTAAACAGCAGCGGGAGCCCAGGAGAGCGCGAGACTTCAGCAGCAGTAAACAGCAGCGGGAGCCCAGCAGAGCGCGAGAGTTCGGCGGCATTAAACAGCAGCGGGATTCAAGGAGAGCACGAGACTTCAGCGGCAATAAACGGCAGCCGGAGCCCAGGAGAGCGCGAGACTTTGGCGGCAGTAAACAGCAGCGGGAGCCCAGGAGAGCGCGAGACTTCGGCCGCAGTAAACAGCAGCGGAAGCGCAGGAGAGGGCGAGACTTCAGCGGCAGTAAACAGCAGCGGGAGCCCAGGAGAGCGCGAGACTTCGGCGGCAGTAAACAGCAGCGGGATTCCAGGAGAGCACGAGACTTCAGCGGCAATAAACAGCAGCGGGAGCCCAGGAGAGTGCGAAACATCAGCGGCAGTAAACAGCAGCGGGATTCCAGGAGAGCGCGAGACTTCAGCGGCAGTAAACAGCAGCGGGAGCCCAGGAGAGCGCGAGACTTCAGCGGCAGTAAAGAGCAGCGGGAGCCCAGGAGAGCGCGAGACTTCAGCGGCAGTAAACAGCAGCAGGAGCCAAGGAGAGCGCGAGACATCAGCGGCAGTAAACAGCAGCGGGAGCCCAGTAGAGCGCGAGACTTCAGCGGCAGTAAACAGCAGCGGGAGCCCAGGAGAGCGTGAGACTTCAGCGGCAGTAAACAGCAGCGGGAGCCCAGTAGAGCGCGAGACTTCAGCGGCAGTAAACAGCAGCGGGATCCCAGGAGAGCGCGAGACTTCAGCGGCAGTAAACAGCAGCGGGAGCCCAGTAGAGCGCGAGACATCAGCGGCAGCAAACAGCAGCGGGAGCCCAGGAGAGCGCGAGACTTCAGCGGCAGTAAACAGCAGCGGGAGCCCAGGAGAGGGTGAGACTTCAACAGCAGTAAACAGCAGCGGGAGCCCAGGAGAGCGCGAGACTTCGGCGGCAGTAAACAGCAGCGAGATTCCAGGAGAGCATGAGACTTCAGCGGCAATAAACAGCAGCGGGAGCCCAGGAGAGCGCGAGACTTCAGCGGCAGTAAACAGCAGCGGGAGCCCAGGAGAGCGCGAGACTTCGGCGGCAGTAAACAGCAGCGGAAGTGCAGGAGAGGGCGAGACTTCAGCAGCAGTAAACAGCAGCAGGAGCCCAGGAGAGCGCGAGACTTCAGCGCCAATAAACAGCAGCGGGAGCCCAGGAGAGCGCGAAACATCAGCGGCAGTAAACAGCAGCGGGATTCCAGGAGAGCGCGAGACTTCAGCAGCAGTAAACAGCAGCGGGAGGCCAGGAGAGCGCGAGACTTCAGCGGCAGTAAACAGCAGCGGGAGCCCAGGAGAGCGCGAGACTTCAGCGGCAGTAAACAGCAGCGGGAGCCCAGGAGAGCGTGAGACTTCAGCGGCAGTAAACAGCAGCGGGAGCCCAGTAGAGCGCGAGATTTCAGCGGCAATAAACAGCAGCGGGAGCCCAGGAGAGCGCGAGGCTTCAGCGGCAGTAAACAGCAGCGGGAGCCCAGGAGATCGCAAGACTTCAGCGGCAGTCAACAGCAGCGGGAGCCCAGGAGAGCGCGAGACCTCAGCGGCAGTAAACAGCAGCGGGAGCCCAGGAGAGCGCGAGACTTCAGCGGCAGTAAACAGCAGCGGGATTCCAGGAGAGCGCGAGACTTCGGCGGCAGTAAACAGCAGCGGGAGCCCAGGAGAGCACGAGACTTCAGCGGCAGTAAACAGCAGCTGGAGCCCAGGAGAGCGCGAGACTTCAGCGGCAGTAAACAGCAGCGGGAGCTCAGGCGAGCGCGAGATTCGGCGGCAATAAACAGCCGCGGGATTACAGGAGAGTGCGAGACATCAGCGGCAATAAACAGCAGCAGGAGCGCAGGAGAGGGCGAGACTTCAGCGGCAGTAGCAGCAGCGGGAGCCCAGGAGAGCGCGAGACTTCAGCGGCAGTAAACAGCAGCGGGAGCCCAGGAGAGCGCGAGACCTCAGTGGCAGTACACAGCAGCGGGAACCCAGGAGAGCGCGAGACTTCAGCGGCAGTAAACAGAAGCGGGAGTCCAGGAGAGCGCGAGACTTCAGTGGCAGTAAACAGCAGCGGGAGCCCAGGAGATCGCGAGACTTCAGCGGCAGTCAACAGCAGCGGGAGCCCAGGAGAGCGCGAGACCTCAGCGGCAGTAAACAGCAGCGGGAACCCAGGAGAGCGCGAGACTTCAGCGGCAATAAACAGCAGTGGGAGCCCAGGAGAAGGCAAGAATTCAGCAGCAGTAAACAGCAGCGGGAGCCCAGGAGAACGCGAGACTTCAGCGGCAGTAAGCAGCAGCGGGAGTCCAGGAGAGTGCGAGAATTCACCGGCAGTAAACAGCAGCGGGAGCCCAGGAGAGCGCGGGAATTCTGCGGCAGTAAACAGCAGCGGGAGCCCAGGAGAGCGCGAGACTTCAGCGGCAGTAAACAGCAGCGGGATTCCAGGAGAGCGCGAGACATCAGCGGCTGTTAACAGCAGCGGGAGCCCAGGAGAGGGAGAGACTTCAGCAGCAGTAAACAGCAGCGGGAGCCCAGGAGAGCGTGAGACTTCAGCGGCAGTAATCAGCAGCGGGAGCACAGGAGTTCGCAAGACTTCAGCGGCAGTAAACAGCAGCGGGAGCCAAGGAGAGCGTGAGACCTCAGCGGTAGTAAACAGCAGCGGGAGCCCAGGAGATGGCGAGACTTCAGCAGCAGTAAGCAGCAGCAGGATTCCAGGAGAGCACGAGACTTCAGTGGCAGTAAACAGCAGCGGGAGCCCAGGAGAGAGCGAGACTTCAGCGGCAGTAAGCAGCAGCGGGAGCCCAGGAGAGAGCGAGACTTCAGCGGCAGTAAACAGCAGCGGGAGCGCAGGAGAGCGCGAGACTTCAGCGGCAGTAAACAGCAGCGGAAGCCCAGGAGATCGTGAGACTTCAGCGGCAGTAAACAGCAGCGGGAGCCCAGGAGAGCGCGAGAATTCAGCGGCAGTAAACAGCAGCGGGAGCCCAGGAGAGCGCGAGACTTCAGCTGCAGTACACAGCAGCGGGATCCCAGGAGAGTGCGAGACTTCAGCGGCAGTAAACAGCAGCGGTATTCCAGGAGAGCGCGAGACCTCAGCGGCAGTAAACAGCAGCGGGAGCCCAGGAGAGCGCGAGACTTCAGCGGCAGTAAACAGCAGCGGGAGCCCAGGAGAGTGCGAGACTTCAGCGGCAGTAAACAGCAGCGGGAGCCCAGCAGAGCGCGAGAGTTCGGCGGCATTAAACAGCAGCGGGATTCAAGGAGAGCACGAGACTTCAGCGGCAATAAACGGCAGCCGGAGCCCAGGAGAGCGCAAGACTTTGGCGGCAGTAAACAGCAGCGGGAGCCCAGGAGAGCGCGAGACTTCGGCCGCAGTAAACAGCAGCGGAAGCGCAGGAGAGGGCGAGACTTCAGCGGCAGTAAACAGCAGCGGGAGCCCAGGAGAGCGCGAGACTTCGGCGGCAGTAAACAGCAGCGGGATTCCAGGAGAGCACGAGACTTCAGCGGCAATAAACAGCAGCGGGAGCCCAGGAGAGTGCGAAACATCAGCGGCAGTAAACAGCAGCGGGATTCCAGGAGAGCGCGAGACTTCAGCGGCAGTAAACAGCAGCGGTATTCCAGGAGAGCGCGAGACTTCAGCGGCAGTAAACAGCAGCGGGAGCCCAGGAGAGTGCGAGACTTCGGCGGCAGTAAACAGCAGCGGCAGCGCAGGAGAGGGCGAGACTTCAGCGGCAGTAAACAGCAGCGGGAGCCCAGGAGAGCGCGAGACTTCAGCGGCAGTAAACAGCAGCGGGAGCCCAGGAGAGCGCGAGAATTCAGCGGCAGTAAACAGCAGCGGGTACCCAGGAGAGCGCGAGACTTCAGCGGCAGTAAACAGCAGCGGGATCCCAGGAGAGTGCGAGACTTCAGCGGCAGTAAACAGCAGCGGTATTCCAGGAGAGCGCGAGACCTCAGCGGCAGTAAACAGCAGCGGGAGCCCAGGAGAGCGCGAGACTTCATCGGCAGTAAACAGCAGCGGGAGCCCAGGAGAGTGCGTGACTTCGGCGGCAGCAAACAGCAGCGGCAGCGCAGGAGAGGGCGAGACTGAAGCGGCAGTAAACAGCAGCGGGAGCCCAGGAGAGCGCGAGACTTCAGCAGCAGTAAACAGCAGCGGGAGCCCAGCAGAGCGGGAGAGTTCGGCGGCATTAAACAGCAGCGGGATTCAAGGAGAGCACGAGACTTCAGCGGCAATAAACGGCAGCCGGAGCCCAGGAGAGCGTGAGACTTTGGCGGCAGTAAACAGCAGCGGGAGCCCAGGAGAGCGCGAGACTTCGGCCGCAGTAAACAGCAGCGGAAGCGCAGGAGAGGGCGAGACTTCAGCGGCAGTAAACAGCAGCGGGAGCCCAGGAGAGCGCGAGACTTCGGCGGCAGTAAACAGCAGCGGGATTCCAGGAGAGCACGAGACTTCAGCGGCAATAAACAGCAGCGGGAGCCCAGGAGAGTGCGAAACATCAGCGGCAGTAAACAGCAGCGGGATTCCAGGAGAGCGCGAGACTTCAGCAGCAGTAAACAGCAGCGGGAGCCCAGGAGAGCGCGAGACTTCAGCGGCAGTAAACAGCAGCGGGAGCCCAGGAGAGCGCGAGACTTCAGCGGCAGTAAACAGCAGCGGGAGCCCAGGAGAGCGCGAGACTTCAGCGGCAGTAAACAGCAGCGGGAGCCAAGGAGAGCGCGAGACATCAGCGGCAGTAAACAGCAGCGGGAGCCCAGTAGAGCGCGAGACTTCAGCGGCAGTAAACAGCAGCGGGAGCCCAGGAGAGCGTGAGACTTCAGCGGCAGTAAACAGCAGCGGGAGCCCAGTAGAGCGCGAGACTTCAGCGGCAGTAAACAGCAGCGGGATCCCAGGAGATCGCGAGACTTCAGCGGCAGTAAACAGCAGCGGGAGCCCAGTAGAGCGCGAGACATCAGCGGCAGTAAACAGCAGCGGGAGCCCAGGAGAGCGTGAGACTTCAGCGGCAGTAAACAGCAGCGGGATTCCAGGAGAGCGCGAGACTTCAGCAGCAGTAAACAGCAGCGGGAGCCCAGGAGAGGGTGAGACTTCAACAGCAGTAAACAGCAGCGGGAGCCCAGGAGAGCGCGAGACTTCGGCGGCAGTAAACAGCAGCGAGATTCCAGGAGAGCACGAGACTTCAGCGGCAGTAAACAGCAGCGGGAGCCCAGGAGAGCGCGAGACTTCAGCGGCAGTAAACAGCAGCGGGAGCCCAGGAGAGCGCGAGACTTCAGCGGCAGTAAACAGCAGCGGGAGCCCAGGAGAGGGTGAGACTTCAACAGCAGTAAAGAGCAGCGGGAGCCCAGGAGAGCGCGAGACTTCGGCGGCAGTAAACAGCAGCGAGATTCCAGGAGAGAACGAGACTTCAGCGGCAGTAAGCAGCAGCGGGAGTCCAGGAGAGTGCGAGAATTCACCGGCAGTAAACAGCAGCGGGAGCCCAGGAGAGCGCGAGACTTCAGCGGCAGTAAACAGCAGCGGGAGCCCAGGAGAGTGCGAGACTTCGGCGGCAGTAAACAGCAGCGGCAGCGCAGGAGAGGGCGAGACTTCAGCGGCAGTAAACAGCAGCGGGAGCCCAGGAGAGCGCGAGACTTCAGCGGCAGTAAACAGCAGCGGGAGCCCAGGAGAGCGCGAGAATTCAGCGGCAGTAAACAGCAGCGGGAGCCCAGGAGAGCGCGAGACTTCAGCGGCAGTAAACAGCAGCGGGATCCCAGGAGAGCGCGAGACTTCGGCGGCAGTAAACAGCAGCGAGATTCCAGGAGAGCACGAGAATTCAGCGGCAGTAAGCAGCAGCGGGAGTCCAGGAGAGTGCGAGAATTCACCGGCAGTAAACAGCAGCGGGAGCCCAGGAGAGCGCGGGACTTCAGCGGCAGTAAACAGCAGCGGTATTCCAGGAGAGCGCGACACCTCAGCGGCAGTAAACAGCAGCGGGAGCCCAGGAGAGCGCGAGACTTCAGCGGCAGTAAACAGCAGCGGGAGCCCAGGAGAGTGCGAGACTTCAGCGGCAGTAAACAGCAGCGGGAGCCCAGCAGAGCGCGAGAGTTCGGCGGCATTAAACAGCAGCGGGATTCAAGGAGAGCACGAGACTTCAGCGGCAATAAACGGCAGCCGGAGCCCAGGAGAGCGCGAGACTTTGGCGGCAGTAAACAGCAGCGGGAGCCCAGGAGAGCGCGAGACTTCGGCCGCAGTAAACAGCAGCGGAAGCGCAGGAGAGGGCGAGACTTCAGCGGCAGTAAACAGCAGCGGGAGCCCAGGAGAGCGCGAGACTTCGGCGGCAGTAAACAGCAGCGGGATTCCAGGAGAGCACGAGACTTCAGCGGCAATAAACAGCAGCGGGAGCCCAGGAGAGTGTGAAACATCAGCGGCAGTAAACAGCAGCGGGATTCCAGGAGAGCGCGAGACTTCAGCGGCAGTAAACAGCAGCGGTATTCCAGGAGAGCGCGAGACCTCAGCGGCAGTAAACAGCAGCGGGAGCCCAGGAGAGCGCGAGACTTCAGCGGCAGTAAACAGCAGCGGGAGCCCAGGAGAGTGCGAGACTTCGGCGGCAGTAAACAGCAGCGGCAGCGCAGGAGAGGGCGAGACTTCAGCGGCAGTAAACAGCAGCGGGAGCCCAGGAGAGCGCGAGACTTCAGCGGCAGTAAACAGCAGCGGGAGCCCAGGAGAGCGCGAGAATTCAGCGGCAGTAAACAGCAGCGGGAGCCCAGGAGAGCGCGAGACTTCAGCGGCAGTACACAGCAGCGGGATCCCAGGAGAGTGCGAGACTTCAGCGGCAGTAAACAGCAGCGGTATTCCAGGAGAGCGCGAGACCTCAGCGGCAGTAAACAGCAGCGGGAGCCCAGGAGAGCGCGAGACTTCATCGGCAGTAAACAGCAGCGGGAGCCCAGGAGAGTGCGTGACTTCGGCGGCAGCAAACAGCAGCGGCAGCGCAGGAGAGGGCGAGACTGAAGCGGCAGTAAACAGCAGCGGGAGCCCAGGAGAGCGCGAGACTTCAGCAGCAGTAAACAGCAGCGGGAGCCCAGCAGAGCGCGAGAGTTCGGCGGCATTAAACAGCAGCGGGATTCAAGGAGAGCACGAGACTTCAGCGGCAATAAACGGCAGCCGGAGCCCAGGAGAGCGCGAGACTTTGGCGGCAGTAAACAGCAGCGGGAGCCCAGGAGAGCGCGAGACTTCGGCCGCAGTAAACAGCAGCGGAAGCGCAGGAGAGGGCGAGACTTCAGCGGCAGTAAACAGCAGCGGGAGCCCAGGAGAGCGCGAGACTTCGGCGGCAGTAAACAGCAGCGGGATTCCAGGAGAGCGCGAGACTTCAGCAGCAGTAAACAGCAGCGGGAGCCCAGGAGAGCGCGAGACTTCAGCGGCAGTAAACAGCAGCGGGAGCCCAGGAGAGCGCGAGACTTCAGCGGCAGTAAACAGCAGCGGGAGCCCAGGAGAGCGCGAGACTTCAGCGGCAGTAAACAGCAGCGGGAGCCAAGGAGAGCGCGAGACATCAGCGGCAGTAAACAGCAGCGGGAGCCCAGTAGAGCGCGAGACTTCAGCGGCAGTAAACAGCAGCGGGAGCCCAGGAGAGCGTGAGACTTCAGCGGCAGTAAACAGCAGCGGGAGCCCAGAAGAGCGCGAGACTTCAGCGGCAGTAAACAGCAGCGGGATCCCAGGAGAGCGCGAGACTTCAGCGGCAGTAAACAGCAGCGGGAGCCCAGTAGAGCGCGAGACATCAGCGGCAGTAAACAGCAGCGGGAGCCCAGGAGAGCGTGAGACTTCAGCGGCAGTAAACAGCAGCGGGATTCCAGGAGAGCGCGAGACTTCAGCAGCAGTAAACAGCAGCGGGAGCCCAGGAGAGGGTGAGACTTCAACAGCAGTAAACAGCAGCGGGAGCCCAGGAGAGCGCGAGACTTCGGCGGCAGTAAACAGCAGCGAGATTCCAGGAGAGCACGAGACTTCAGCGGCAGTAAACAGCAGCGGGAGCCCAGGAGAGCGCGAGACTTCAGCGGCAGTAAACAGCAGCGGGAGCCCAGGAGAGCGCGAGACTTCAGCGGCAGTAAACAGCAGCGGGAGCCCAGGAGAGGGTGAGACTTCAACAGCAGTAAACAGCAGCGGGAGCCCAGGAGAGCGCGAGACTTCGGCGGCAGTAAACAGCAGCGAGATTCCAGGAGAGCACGAGACTTCAGCGGCAATAAACAGCAGCGGGAGCCCAGGAGAGCGCGAGACTTCAGCGGCAGTAAACAGCAGCGGGAGCCCAGGAGAGCGCGAGACTTCGGCGGCAGTAAACAGCAGCGGAAGTGCAGGAGAGGGCGAGACTTCAGCGGCAGTAAACAGCAGCAGGAGCCCAGGAGAGCGCGAGACTTCGGCCGCAGTAAACAGCAGCGGAAGCGCAGGAGAGGGCGAGACTTCAGCGGCAGTAAACAGCAGCGGGAGCCCAGGAGAGCGCGAGACTTCGGCGGCAGTAAACAGCAGCGGGATTCCAGGAGAGCACGAGACTTCAGCGGCAATAAACAGCAGCGGGAGCCCAGGAGAGCGCGAGACTTCAGCGGCAGTAAACAGCAGCGGGAGCCCAGGAGAGCGCGAGACTTCAGCGGCAGTAAACAGCAGCGGGAGCCAAGGAGAGCGCGAGACATCAGCGGCAGTAAACAGCAGCGGGAGCCCAGTAGAGCGCGAGACTTCAGCGGCAGTAAACAGCAGCGGGAGCCCAGGAGAGCGTGAGACTTCAGCGGCAGTAAACAGCAGCGGGAGCCCAGAAGAGCGCGAGACTTCAGCGGCAGTAAACAGCAGCGGGATCCCAGGAGAGCGCGAGACTTCAGCGGCAGTAAACAGCAGCGGGAGCCCAGTAGAGCGCGAGACATCAGCGGCAGTAAACAGCAGCGGGAGCCCAGGAGAGCGTGAGACTTCAGCGGCAGTAAACAGCAGCGGGATTCCAGGAGAGCGCGAGACTTCAGCAGCAGTAAACAGCAGCGGTAGCCCAGGAGAGGGTGAGACTTCAACAGCAGTAAACAGCAGCGGGAGCCCAGGAGAGCGCGAGACTTCGGCGGCAGTAAACAGCAGCGAGATTCCAGGAGAGCACGAGACTTCAGCGGCAGTAAACAGCAGCGGGAGCCCAGGAGAGCGCGAGACTTCAGCGGCAGTAAACAGCAGCGGGAGCCCAGGAGAGCGCGAGACTTCAGCGGCAGTAAACAGCAGCGGGAGCCCAGGAGAGTGTGAGACTTCAACAGCAGTAAACAGCAGCGGGAGCCCAGGAGAGCGCGAGACTTCGGCGGCAGTAAACAGCAGCGAGATTCCAGGAGAGCACGAGAATTCAGCGGCAATAAACAGCAGCGGGAGCCCAGGGGAGCGCGAGACTTCAGCGGCAGTAAACAGCAGCGGGAGCCCAGGAGAGCGCGAGACTTCGGCGGCAGTAAACAGCAGCGGAAGTGCAGGAGAGGGCGAGACTTCAGCGGCAGTAAACAGCAGCAGGAGCCCAGGAGAGCGCGAGACTTCAGCGCCAATAAACAGCAGCGGGAGCCCAGGAGAGCGCGAAACATCAGCGGCAGTAAACAGCAGCGGGATTCCAGGAGAGCGCGAGACTTCAGCAGCAGTAAACAGCAGCGGGAGGCCAGGAGAGCGCGAGACTTCAGCGGCAGTAAACAGCAGCGGGAGCCCAGGAGAGCGCGAGACTTCAGCGGCAGTAAACAGCAGCGGGAGCCCAGGAGAGCGTGAGACTTCAGCGGCAGTAAACAGCAGCGGGAGCCCAGTAGAGCGCGAGATTTCAGCGGCAATAAACAGCAGCGGGAGCCCAGGAGAGCGCGAGGCTTCAGCGGCAGTAAACAGCAGCGGGAGCCCAGGAGATCGCAAGACTTCAGCGGCAGTCAACAGCAGCGGGAGCCCAGGAGAGCGCGAGACTTCAGCGGCAGTAAACAGCAGCGGGAGCCCAGGAGAGCGCGAGACTTCAGCGGCAGTAAACAGCAGCGGGAGCCCAGGAGAGCGCGAGACTTCAGCGGCAGTAAACAGCAGCGGGGGCGCAGGAGAGGGCGAGACTTCGGCGGCAGTAAACAGCAGCAGGATTCCAGGAGACCGCGAGACTTCGGCGGCAGTAAACAGCAGCGGGATTCCAGGAGAGCGCGAGACTTCAGCGGCAGTAAACAGCAGCGGGATTCCAGGAGAGCGTGAGACTTCAGCGGCAGTAAACAGCAGCGGGAGCCCAGGAGAGTGCGAGACTTCGGCGGCAGTAAACAGCAGCGGGAGCCCAGGCGAGCGCGAGATTCGGCGGCAATAAACAGCCGCGGGATTACAGGAGAGTGCGAGACATCAGCGGCAATAAACAGCAGCAGGAGCGCAGGAGAGGGCGAGACTTCAGCGGCAGTAGCAGCAGCGGGAGCCCAGGAGAGCGCGAGACTTCAGCGGCAGTAAACAGCAGCGGGATTCCAGGAGAGCGTGAGACTTCAGTGGCAGTAAACAGCAGCGGGAGCCCAGGAGATCGCGAGACTGCAGCGGCAGTCAACAGCAGCGGGAGCCCAGGAGAGCGCGAGACCTCAGCGGCAGTAAACAGCAGCGGGAACCCAGGAGAGCGCGAGACTTCAGCGGCAATAAACAGCAGTGGGAGCCCAGGAGAAGGCAAGAATTCAGCAGCAGTAAACAGCAGCGGGAGCCCAGGAGAACGCGAGACTTCAGCGGCAGTAAGCAGCAGCGGGAGTCCAGGAGAGTGCGAGAATTCACCGGCAGTAAACAGCAGCGGGAGCCCAGGAGAGCGTGGGACTTCTGCGGCAGTAAACAGCAGCGGGAGCCCAGGAGAGCGCGAGACTTCAGCGGCAGTAAACAGCAGCGGGAGCCCAGGAGAGCGCGAGACTTCAGCGGCAGTAAACAGCAGCGGGATTCCATGAGAGCGCGAGACATCAGCGGCTGTTAACAGAAGCGGGAGCCCAGGAGAGGGAGAGACTTCAGCAGCAGTAATCAGCAGCGGGAGCACAGGAGTTCGCGAGACTTCAGCGGCAGTAAACAGCAGCGGGAGCCAAGGAAAGCGTGAGACCTCAGCGGCAGTAAACAGCAGCGGGAGCCCAGGAGATGGCGAGACTTCAGCAGCAGTAAACAGCAGCGGGATTCCAGGAGAGCACGAGACTTCAGTGGCAGTAAACAGCAGCGGGAGCCCAGGAGAGAGCGAGACTTCAGCGGCAGTAAGCAGCAGCGGGAGCCCAGGAGAGAGCGAGACTTCAGCGGCAGTAAACAGCAGCGGGAGCCCAGGAGAGCGCGAGACTTCAGCGGCAGTAAACAGCAGCGGAAGCCCAGGAGATCGTGAGACTTCAGCGGCAGTAAACAGCAGCGGGAGCCAAGGAGAGCGCGAGCATTCAGCGGCAGTAAACAGCAGCGGGAGCCCAGGAGAGCGCGAGACTTCAGCTGCAGTAAACAGCAGCGGGATCCCAGGAGAGTGCGAGACTTCAGCGGCAGTAAACAGCAGCGGTATTCCAGGAGAGCACGAGACCTCAGCGGCAGTAAACAGCAGCGGGAGCCCAGGAGAGCGCGAGACTTCAGCGGCAGTAAACAGCAGCAGGAGCCCAGGAGAGTGCGAGACTTCGGCGGCAGTAAACAGCAGCGGCAGCGCAGGAGAGGGCGAGACTTCAGCGGCAGTAAACAGCAGCGGGAGCCCAGGAGAGCGCGAGACTTCAGCGGCAGTAAACAGCAGCGGGAGCCCAGGAGAGCGCGAGAATTCAGCGGCAGTAAACAGCAGCGGGAGCCCAGGAGAGCGCGAGACTTCAGCGGCAGTAAACAGCAGCGGGATCCCAGGAGAGTGCGAGACTTCAGCGGCTGTAAACAGCAGCGGTATTCCAGGACAGCGCGAGACCTCAGCTGCAGTAAACAGCAGCGGGAGCCCAGGAGAGCGCGAGCCTTCATCGGCAGTAAACAGCAGCGGGAGCCCAGGAGAGTGCGTGACTTCGGCGGCAGCAAACAGCAGCGGCAGCGCAGGAGAGGGCGAGACTGAAGCGGCAGTAAACAGCAGCGGGAGCCCAGGAGAGCGCGAGACTTCAGCAGCAGTAAACAGCAGCGGGAGCCCAGCAGAGCGCAAGAGTTCGGCGGCATTAAACAGCAGCGGGATTCAAGGAGAGCACGAGACTTCAGCGGCAATAAACGGCAGCCGGAGCCCAGGAGAGCGCGAGACTTTGGCGGCAGTAAACAGCAGCGGGAGCCAAGGAGAGCGCGAGACTTCGGCCGCAGTAAACAGCAGCGGAAGCGCAGGAGAGGGCGAGACTTCAGCGGCAGTAAACAGCAGCGGGAGCCCAGGAGAGCGCGAGACTTCGGCGGCAGTAAACAGCAGCGGGATTCCAGGAGAGCACGAGACTTCAGCGGCAATAAACAGCAGCGGGAGCCCAGGAGAGTGCGAAACATCAGCGGCAGTAAACAGCAGCGGGATTCCAGGAGAGCGCGAGACTTCAGCAGCAGTAAACAGCAGCGGGAGCCCAGGAGAGCGCGAGACTTCAGCGGCAGTAAACAGCAGCGGGAGCCCAGGAGAGCGCGAGACTTCAGCGGCAGTAAACAGCAGCGGGAGCCCAGGAGGGCGCGAGACTTCAGCGGCAGTAAACAGCAGCGGGAGCCAAGGAGAGCGTGAGACTTCAGCGGCAGTAAACAGCAGCGGGAGCCCAGTAGAGCGCGAGACTTCAGCGGCAGTAAACAGCAGCGGGAGACCAGGAGAGCGTGAGACTTCAGCGGCAGTAAACAGCAGCGGGAGCCCAGGAGAGGGTGAGACTTCAGCGGCAGTAAACAGCAGCGGGAGCCCAGGAGAGCGCGAGACTTCAGCAGCAGTAAACAGCAGCGGGAGCACAGGAGAGCGCGAGACTTCAGCAGCAGTAAACAGCAGCGGGAGCACAGGAGAGCGCGAGACTTCGGCGGCAGTAAACAGCAGCGGGATTCCAGGAGAGCACGAGACTTCAGCGGCAATAAACGGCAGCGGGAGCCCAGGAGAGCGCGAGACTTCAGCGGCAGTAAACAGCAGCGGGAGCCCAGGAGAGGGCGAGACTTCAGCGGCAGTAAACAGCAGCGGGAGCCCAGGATAGCGCGAGACTTCAGCGGCAATAAACAGCAGCGGGATTCCAGGAGAGCACGAGACTTCAGCGGCAATAAACAGCAGCGGGAGCCCAGGAGAGCGCGAAACATCAGCGGCAGTAAACAGCAGCGGGATTCCAGGAGAGCGCGAGACTTCAGCAGCAGTAAACAGCAGCGGGAGCACAGGAGAGCGCGAGGCTTCAGCGGCAGTAAACAGCAGCGGGAGCCCAGGAGAGCACGAGACTTCAGCGGTAGTAAACAGCAGCGGGAGCCCAGTAGAGCGCGAGACTTCAGCGGCAATAAACAGCAGCGGGAGCCCAGGAGAGCGCGAGACTTCAGCGGCAGTAAACAGCAGCGGGAGCCCAGGAGATCGCGAGACTTCAGCGGCAGTCAACAGCAGCGGGAGCCCAGGAGAGCGCGAGAACTCAGCGACAGTAAACAGCAGCGGGAGCCCAGGAGAGCGCGAGACTTCAGCGGCAATAAACAGCAGTGGGAGCCCAGGAGAGCGCGAGACTTCAGCGGCAATAAACAGCAGTGGGAGCCCAGGAGAAGGCAGGAATTCAGCAGCAGTAAACAGCAACGGGAGCCCAGGAGAACGCGAGACTTCAGCGGCAGTAAGCAGCAGCGGGAGCCCAGGAGAGCGCTAGACTTCAGCGGCATTAAACAGCAGCGGGAGCCCAGGAGAGCGCGAGACTTCAGCGGCATTAAACAGCAGCGGGAGCCCAGGAGAGCGCGAGACTTCAGCGGCATTAAACAGCAGCGGGAGCCCAGGAGAGCGCGGGATTTCTGCGGTAGTAAACAGCAGCGGGAGCCCAGGAGAGGGCGAGACTTCAGCGGCATTAAACAGCAGCGGGAGCCCAGGAGAGCGCGAGACTTCAGCGGCATTAAACAGCAGCGGGAGCCCAGGAGAGCACGGGACTTCTGCGGTAGTAAACAGCAGCGGGAGCCCAGGAGAGCGCGAGACTTCAGCGGCAGTAAACAGCAGCGGGAGCCCAGGAGAGCGCGAGACTTCAGCGGCAGTAAACAGCAGCGGGATTCCAGGAGAACGCGAGACATCAGCGGCTGTTAAGAGCAGCGGGAGCACAGGAGAGGGAGAGACTTCAGCAGCAGTAAACAGCAGCGGGAGCCCAGGAGAGCGCAAGACTTCAGCGGCAGTAAGCAGCAGCGGGAGCCCAGGAGAGCGCGAGACTTCAGCAGCAGTAAACAGCAGCGGGAGCCCAGGAGAGCGCGAGACTTCAGTGGCAGTAAACAGCAGCGGAAGAGCAGGAGAGCATGAGACTTCAGCGGCAGTAAACAGCAGCGGGAGCCCAGGAGAGTGCGAGACTTCAGCCACAGTAAACAGCAGCGGGAGCCCAGGAGAGCGCGAGACTTCAGCGGCAGTAAACAGCAGCGGGAGCCCAGGAGAGCGCGAGACTTCAGCGGCAGTAAACAGCAGCGGGATTCCAGGAGAACGCGAGACATCAGCGGCTGTTAACAGCAGCGGGAGCACAGGAGAGGGAGAGACTTCAGCAGCAGTAAACAGCAGCGGGAGCCCAGGAGAGCGCAAGACTTCAGCGGCAGTAAGCAGCAGCGGGAGCCCAGGAGAGCGCGAGACTTCAGCAGCAGTAAACAGCAGCGGGAGCCCAGGAGAGCGCGAGACTTCAGTGGCAGTAAACAGCAGCGGAAGAGCAGGAGAGCATGAGACTTCAACGGCAGTAAACAGCAGCGGGAGCCCAGGAGAGTGCGAGACTTCAGCCACAGTAAACAGCAGCGGGAGCCCAGGAGAGCGCGAGACTTCAGCGGCAGTAAACAGCAGCGGGAGCCCAGGAGTTCGCGAGACTTCAGCGGCAGTAAACAGCAGCGGGAGCCCAGGAGAGCGTGAGACCTCAGCGGCAGTAAACAGCAGCGGGAGCCCAGGAGATGGCGAGACTTCAGCAGCAGTAAACAGCAGCGGGAGCCCAGGAGAGAACGAGACTTCAGCGGCAGTAAACAGCAGCGGGAGCCCAGGAGAGAGCGAGACTTCAGCGGCAGTAAACAGCAGCGGGAGCCCAGGAGAGAGCGAGACTTCAGCGGCAGCAAGCAGCAGCGGGAGCCCAGGAGAGAACGAGACTTCAGCGGCAGTAAACAGCAGCGGGAGCCCAGGAGAGAGCGAGACTTCAGCGGCAGCAAGCAGCAGCGGGAGCCCAGGAGAGCGCGAGACTTCAGCGGCAGTAAACAGCAGATGGAGCCCAGGAGATCGCGAGACTTCAGCGGCAGTAAACAGCAGCGGGAGCCCAGGAGAGCGCGAGACTTCAGCTGCAGTAAACAGCAGCGGGATCCCAGGAGAGTGCCAGCAACGGGATCCCAGGAGAGTGCGAGACTTCAGCGGCAATAAACAGCAGCGGTATTCCAGGAGAGCGCGAGACCTCAGCGGCAGTAAACAGCAGCGGGAGCCCAGGAGAGCGCGAGACTTCAGCGGCAGTAAACAGCAGCGGGAGCCCAGGAGAGCGCGAGACTTCAGCGGCAATAAACAGCAGCGGGAGCCCAGGAGAGCACGAGACTTCAGCAGCAGTAAACAGCAGCGGGAGCCCAGCAGAGCGTGAGACTTCAGCGGCAGTAAACAGCAGCGGGATTTCAGGAGAGCGCGATACTTCAGCGGCAGTAAACAGCAGCGGGAGCCCAGGAGAGCGCGAGACTTCAGCGGCAGTAAACAGCAGCGGGAGCCCAGGAGAGCGCGAGACTTCAGCGGCAGTAAACAGCAGCGGGATTCCAGGAGAGCGCGAGACTTCAGCGGCAGTAAACAGCAGCGGGATTCCAGGAGAGCGTGAGACTTCAGCGGCAGTAAACAGCAGCGGGAGCCCAGGAGAGGGTGAGACTTCAGCGGCAGTTAACAGCAGCGGGAGCCCAGGAGAGCGCGAGAGTTCGGCGGCATTAAACAGCAGCGGGATTCCAGGAGAGCGCGAGACTTCAGCGGCAATAAACGGCAGCCGGAGCCCAGGAGAGCGCGAGATTTTGGCGGCAGTAAACAGCAGCGGGAGCCCAGGAGAGCGCGAGACTTCGGCGGCAGTAAACAGCAGCGGGATTCCAGGAGAGCACGAGACTTCAGCGGCAATAAACAGCAGCGGGAGCCCAGGAGAGTGCGAAACATCAGCGGCAGTAAACAGCAGCGGGATTCCAGGAGAGCGCGAGACTTCAGCAGCAGTAAACAGCAGCGGGAGCCCAGGAGAGCGCGAGACTTCAGCGGCAGTAAACAGCAGCGGGATCCCAGGAGAGCGTGAGACTTCAGCGGCAGTAAACAGCAGCGGGATTCCAGGAGAGCGCGAGACTTCAGCGGCAGTAAACAGCAGCGGGAGCCCAGGAGAGCGCGAGACTTCAGCAGCAGTAAACAGCAGCGGGAGCCCAGGAGAGCGCGAGACTTCAGCGGCAGTAAACAGCAGCGGGATTCCAGGAGAGCGCGAGACTTCAGCGGCAGTAAACAGCAGCGGGAGCCCAGGAGAGCGCGAGACATCAGCGGCAGTAAACAGCAGCGGGAGCCCAGGAGAGCGCGAGACTTCAGCGGCAGTAAACAGCAGCGGGATCCCAGGAAAGCGTGAGACTTCAGCGGCAGTAAACAGCAGCGGGAGCCCAGGAGAGCGCGAGACTTCAGCGGCAGTAAACAGCAGCGGGATCCCAGGAAAGCGTGAGACTTCAGTGGCAGTAAACAGCAGCGGGATTCCAGGAGAGCACGAGACTTCAGCGGCAGTAAACAGCAGCGGGAGCCCAGGAGAGCGCGAGACTTCAGTGGCAGTAAACAGCAGCGGGATCCCAGGAAAGCGTGAGACTTCAGTGGCAGTAAACAGCAGCGGGATTCCAGGAGAGCGCGAGACTTCAGCGGCAGTAAACAGCAGCGGAATTCCAGGAGAGCACGAGACTTCAGCGGCAGTAAACAGCAGCGGGAGCCCAGGAGAGCGTGAGACTTCAGCGGCAGGAAACAGCAGCGGGAGCCCAGGAGAGCGCGAGACTTCAGCGGCAGGAAACAGCAGCGGGAGCCCAGGAGAGGGTGAGACTTCAGCAGCAGTAAAGAGCCGCGGGAGCCCAGGAGAGCGCGAGACTTCAGAGGCAGTAAACAGCAGCGGGATTCCAGGAGAGCGCGAGACTTCAGCAGCAATAAACAGCAGCTGGAGCCCAGGAGAGCGCGAGACTTCGGTGGCAGTAAACAGCAGCGGAAGCGCAGGAGAGGGCGAGTCTTCAGCGGCAGTAAACAGCAGCGGGAGCCCAGGAGAGCGAGAGACTTCGGCGGCAGTAAACAGCAGCGGGAGCCCAGGAGAGCGCGAGACTTCAGCGGCAGTAAACAGCAGCGGGAGCCCAGTAGAGCGCGAGACTTCAGCGGCAGTAAACAGCAGCGGGAGCCCAGGAGAGCGTGAGACTTCAGCGGCAGTAAACAGCAGCGGGATTGCAGGAGAGCGCGAGACTTCAGCAGCAGTAAACAGCAGCGGGAGCCCAGGAGAGCACGAGACTTCAGCGGCAGTAAACAGCAGCGGGAGCCCAGGAGAGCGTGAGACTTCAGCGGCAGTAAACAGCAGCGGGATTGCAGGAGAGCGCGAGACTTCAGCAGCAGTAAACAGCAGCGGGAGCCCAGGAGAGCACGAGACTTCAGCGGCAGTAAACAGCAGCGGGAGCCCAGGAGAGCGCGAGACTTCAGCGGCAGTAAACAGCAGCGGGAGCCCAGGAGAGCGCGAGACTTCAGCGGCAGTAAACAGCAGCGGGATTCCAGGAGAGCGCGAGACTTCAGCGGCAGTAAACAGCAGCGGGAGCCCAGGAGAGCGTGAGACTTCAGCGGCAGTAAACAGCAGCGGGATTGCAGGAGAGCGCGAGACTTCAGCAGCAGTAAACAGCAGCGGGAGCCCAGGAGAGCGCGAGACTTCAGCGGCAGTAAACAGCAGCGGGAGCCCAGGAGAGGGCGAGACTTCAGCAGCAGCAAACAGCAGCGGGAGCACAGGAGAGCGCGAGACTTCAGCGGCAGTAAACAGCAGCGGGATTCTAGGAGAGCACGAGACTTCAGCGGCAATAAACGGCAGCGGGAGCCCAGGAGAGCGCGAGACTTCAGCGGCAGTAAACAGCAGCGGGAGCCCAGGAGAGGGCGAGACTTCAGCAGCAGCAAACAGCAGCGGGAGCCCAGGAGAGCGCGAGACTTCAGCGGCAGTAAACAGCAGCGGGATTCCAGGAGAGCGCGAGACATCAGCGGCTGTTAACAACAGCGGGAGCCCAGGAGAGGGAGAGACTTCAGCAGCAGTAAACAGCAGCGGGAGCCCAGGAGAGCGCAAGACTTCAGCGGCAGTAAACAGCAGCGGGAGCCTAGGAGAGCGCGAGAATTCAGCAGCAGTAAACAGCAGCGTAAGCCCAGGAGAGCACGAGACTTCAGTGGCAGTAAACAGCAGCGGGAGCCCAGGAGAGAACGAGACTTCAGCGGCAGTAAACAGCAGCGGGAGCCCAGGATAGAGCGAGACTTCAGCAGCAGTAAGCAGCAGCGGGAGCCCAGGAGAGCGCGAGACTTCAGCGGCAGTAAACAGCAGCGGGAGCCCAGGAGATCGCGAGACTTCAGCGGCAGTAAACAGCAGCGGGAGCCCAGGAGAGCGCGAGAATTCAGCGGCAGTAAACAGCAGCGGCAGCCCAGGAGAGCGCGAGACTTCAGCGGCAGTAAACAGCAGCGGGATCCCAGGAGAGTGCCAGCAGCGGGATCCCAGGAGAGTGCGAGACTTCAGCGGCAGTAAACAGCAGCGGTATTCCAGGAGAGCGCGAGACCTCAGCGGCAGTAAACAGCAGCGGGAGCCCAGGAGAGCGCGAGACTTCAGCGGCAGTAAACAGCAGCGGGAGCCCAGGAGAGTGCGAGACTTCGGCGGCAGTAAACAGCAGCGGCAGCGCAGGAGAGGGCGAGACTTCAGCGGCAGTAAACAGCAGCAGGAGCACAGGAGAGCGCGAGACTTCAGCGGCAGTAAACAGCAGCGGGAGCCCAGGAGAGCGCGAGACTTCAGCGGCAATAAACAGCAGCGGGAGCCCAGGAGAGCACGAGACTTCAGCAGCAGTAAACAGCAGCGGGAGCCTAGGAGAGCGCGAGACCTCTGCGGCAGTAAACAGCAGCGGGAGCCCAGCAGAGCGTGAGACTTCAGCGGCAGTAAACAGCAGCGGGATTTCAGGAGAGCGCGATACTTCAGCGGCAGTAAACAGCAGCGGGAGCCCAGGAGAGCGCGAGACTTCAGCGGCAGTAAACAGCAGCGGGATTCCAGGAGAGCGCGAGACTTCAGCGGCAGTAAACAGCAGCGGGAGCCCAGGAGAGCGCGAGACTTCAGCGGCAGTAAACAGCAGCGGGAGCCCAGGAGAGGGTGAGACTTCAGCGGCAGTTAACAGCAGCGGGAGCCCAGGAGAGCGCGAGACTTCGGCGGCAGTAAACAGCAGCGGGATCCCAGGAGAGCGCGAGACTTCGGCGGCAGTAAACAGCAGCGGGATTCCAGGAGAGCACGAGACTTCAGCGGCAATGAACAGCAGCGGGAGCCCAGGAGAGTGCGAAACATCAGCGGCAGTAAACAGCAGCGGGATTCCAGGAGAGCGCGAGACTTCAGCGGCAGTAAACAGCAGCGGGATCCCAGGAGAGCGCGAGACTTCGGCGGCAGTAAACAGCAGCGGGATTCCAGGAGAGCACGAGACTTCAGCGGCAATGAACAGCAGCGGGAGCCCAGGAGAGTGCGAAACATCAGCGGCAGTAAACAGCAGCGGGATTCCAGGAGAGCGCGAGACTTCAGCAGCAGTAAACAGCAGCGGGAGCCCAGGAGAGCGCGAGACTTCAGCGGCAGTAAACAGCAGCGGGAGCCCAGGAGAGCGCGAGACTTCAGCGGCAGTAAACAGCAGCGGGATCCCAGGAGAGCGTGAGACTTCAGCGGCAGTAAACAGCAGCGGGAGCCCAGGAGAGCGCGAGACTTCAGCGGCAGTAAACAGCAGCGGGATTCCAGGGGAGCGCGAGACTTCAGCGGCAGTAAACAGCAGCGGGAGCCCAGGAGAGCGCGAGACTTCAGCGGCAGTAAACAGCAGCGGGATTCCAGGAGAGCGCGATACTTCAGCGGCAGTAAACAGCAGCGGGAGCCCAGGAGAACGCGAGACTTCAGCGGCAGTAAACAGCAGCGGGAGCCCAGGAGAGGGTGAGACTTCAGCAGCAGTAAACAGCCGCGGGAGCCCAGGAGAGCGCGAGACTTCAGCGGCAGTAAACAGCAGCGGGATTCCAGGAGCGCACGAGACTTCAGCAGCAATAAACAGCAGCGGGAGCCCAGGAGAGCGCGAGACGTCAGCGGCAGTAAACAGCAGCGGGATTCCAGGGGAGCGCGAGACTTCAGCGGCAGTAAACAGCAGCGGGAGCCCAGGAGATCGCGAGACTTCAGCGGCAGTAAACAGCAGCGGGAGCCCAGGAGAGCGCGAGAATTCAGCGGCAGTAAACAGCAGCGGGTGCCCAGGAGAGCGCGAGACTTCAGCGGCAGTAAACAGCAGCGGGAGCCCAGGAGAGCGCGAGACTTCAGCGGCAGTAAACAGCAGCGGGAGCCCAGGAGAGCGCGAGACTTCAGCGGCAGTAAACAGCAGCGGGAGCCCAGGAGAGCGCGAGAATTCAGCGGCAGTAAACAGTAGCGGGAGCCCAGGAGAGCGCGAGACTTCAGCGGCAGTAAACAGCAGCGGGTTCCCAGGAGAGTGCGAGACTTCAGTGGCAGTAAACAGCAGCGGTATTCCAGGAGAGCGCGAGACCTCAGCGGCAGTAAACAGCAGCGGGAGCCCAGGAGAGTGCGTGACTTCGGCGGCAGCAAACGGCAGCGGCAGCGCAGGAGAGGGCGAGACTGAAGCGGCAGTAAACAGCAGCGGGAGCCCAGGAGAGCGCGAGACTTCAGCAGCAGTAAACAGCAGCGGGAGCCCAGCAGAGCGTGAGACTTCAGTGGCAGTAAACAGCAGCGGGATTTCAGGAGAGCGCGATACTTCAGCGGCAGTAAACAGCAGCGGGAGCCCAGGAGAGCGCGAGACTTCAGCGGCAGTAAACAGCAGCGGGATTCCAGGAGAGCGCGAGACTTCAGTGGCAGTAAACAGCAGCGGGTTTCCAGGAGAGCGCGAGACTTCAGCGGCAGTAAAGAGCAGCGGGAGCCCAGGAGAGCGCGAGACTTCAGCGGCAGTAAACAGCAGCGGGAGCCCAGGAGGGGGTGAGACATCAACGGCAGTTAACAGCAGCGGGAGCCCAGGAGAACGCGAGAGTTCGGCGGCATTAAACAGCAGCGGGATTCAAGGAGAGCACGAGACTTCAGCGGCAATAAACGGCAGGCATAGCCCAGGAGAGCGCGAGACTTTGGCCGCAGTAAACAGCAGCGGAAGCGCAGGAGAGGGCGAGACTTCAGCGGCAGTAAACAGCAGCGGGAGCCCAGGAGAGCGCGAGACTTCGGCCGCAGTAAACAGCAGCGGAAGCGCAGGAGAGCGCGAGACTTCAGCGGCAGTAAACAGCAGCGGGAGCCCAGGAGAGCGCGAGACTTCGGCGGCAGTAAACAGCAGCGGGATTCCAGGAGAGCACGAGACTTCAGCGGCAATAAACAGCAGCGGGAGCCCGGGAGAGTGCGAAACATCAGCGGCAGTAAACAGCAGCGGGATTCCAGGAGAGCGCGAGACTTCAGCAGCAGTAAACAGCAGCGGGAGCCCAGGAGAGGGCGAGACTTCAGCGGCAGTAAACAGCAGCGGGAGCCCAGGAGAGCGCGAGACTTCAGCGGCAGTAAACAGCAGCGGGAGCCCAGTAGAGCGCGAGACTTCAGCGGCAGTAAACAGCAGCGGGAGCCCAGGAGAGCGTGAGACTTCAGCGGCAGCAAACAGCAGCGGGATTGCAGGAGAGCGCGAGACTTCAGCAGCAGTAAACAGCAGCGGGAGCCCAGGAGAGCACGAGACTTCAGCGGCAGTAAACAGCAGCGGGAGCCCAGGAGAGCGCGAGACTTCAGCGGCAGTAAACAGCAGCGGGAGCCCAGGAGAGCGCGAGACTTCAGCGGCAGTAAACAGCAGCGGGATTCCAGGAGAGCGCGAGACTTCAGCGGCAGTAAACAGCAGCGGGAGCCCAGGAGAGCGTGAGACTTCAGCGGCAGTAAACAGCAGCGGGATTGCAGGAGAGCGCGAGACTTCAGCAGCAGTAAACAGCAGCGGGAGCCCAGGAGAGCGCGAGACTTCAGCGGCAGTAAACAGCAGCGGGAGCCCAGGAGAGGGCGAGACTTCAGCAGCAGCAAACAGCAGCGGGAGCACAGGAGAGCGCGAGACTTCAGCGGCAGTAAACAGCAGCGGGATTCTAGGAGAGCACGAGACTTCAGCGGCAATAAACGGCAGCGGGAGCCCAGGAGAGCGCGAGACTTCAGCGGCAGTAAACAGCAGCGGGAGCCCAGGAGAGGGCGAGACTTCAGCAGCAGCAAACAGCAGCGGGAGCCCAGGAGAGCGCGAGACTTCAGCGGCAGTAAACAGCAGCGGGATTCCAGGAGAGCGCGAGACATCAGCGGCTGTTAACAGCAGCGGGAGCCCAGGAGAGGGAGAGACTTCAGCAGCAGTAAACAGCAGCGGGAGCCCAGGAGAGCGCGAGACTTCGGCCGCAGTAAACAGCAGCGGAAGCGCAGGAGAGGGCGAGACTTCAGCGGCAGTAAACAGCAGCGGGAGCCCAGGAGAGCGCGAGACTTCGGCGGCAGTAAACAGCAGCGGGATTCCAGGAGAGCACGAGACTTCAGCGGCAATAAACAGCAGCGGGAGCCCAGGAGAGTGCGAAACATCAGCGGCAGTAAACAGCAGCGGGATTCCAGGAGAGCGCGAGACTTCAGCAGCAGTAAACAGCAGCGGGAGCCCAGGAGAGGGCGAGACTTCAGCGGCAGTAAACAGCAGCGGGAGCCCAGGAGAGCGCGAGACTTCAGCGGCAGTAAACAGCAGCGGGAGCCCAGTAGAGCGCGAGACTTCAGCGGCAGTAAACAGCAGCGGGAGCCCAGGAGAGCGTGAGACTTCAGCGGCAGTAAACAGCAGCGGGATTGCAGGAGAGCGCGAGACTTCAGCAGCAGTAAACAGCAGCGGGAGCCCAGGAGAGCACGAGACTTCAGCGGCAGTAAACAGCAGCGGGAGCCCAGGAGAGCGCGAGACTTCAGCGGCAGTAAACAGCAGCGGGAGCCCAGGAGAGCGCGAAACTTCAGCGGCAGTAAACAGCAGCGGGATTCCAGGAGAGCGCGAGACTTCAGCGGCAGTAAACAGCAGCGGGAGCCCAGGAGAGCGTGAGACTTCAGCGGCAGTAAACAGCAGCGGGATTGCAGGAGAGCGCGAGACTTCAGCAGCAGTAAACAGCAGCGGGAGCCCAGGAGAGCGCGAGACTTCAGCGGCAGTAAACAGCAGCGGGAGCCCAGGAGAGGGCGAGACTTCAGCAGCAGCAAACAGCAGCGGGAGCCCAGGAGAGCGCGAGACTTCAGCGGCAGTAAACAGCAGCGGGATTCCAGGAGAGCGCGAGACATCAGCGGGAGCCCAGGAGAGGGAGAGACTTCAGCAGCAGTAAACAGCAGCGGGAGCCCAGGAGAGCGCAAGACTTCAGCGGCAGTAAACAGCAGCGGGAGCCCAGGAGAGCGCGAGAATTCAGCAGCAGTAAACAGCAGCGTAAGCCCAGGAGAGCACGAGACTTCAGTGGCAGTAAACAGCAGCGGGAGCCCAGGAGAGAACGAGACTTCAGCGGCAGTAAACAGCAGCGGGAGCCCAGGATAGAGCGAGACTTCAGCAGCAGTAAGCAGCAGCGGGAGCCCAGGAGAGCGCGAGACTTCAGCGGCAGTAAACAGCAGCGGGAGCCCAGGGGATCGCGAGACTTCAGCGGCAGTAAACAGCAGCGGGAGCCCAGGAGAGCGCGAGAATTCAGCGGCAGTAAACAGCAGCGGCAGCCCAGGAGAGCGCGAGACTTCAGCGGCAGTAAACAGCAGCGGGATCCCAGGAGAGTGCCAGCAGCGGGATCCCAGGAGAGTGCGAGACTTCAGCGGCAGTAAACAGCAGCGGTATTCCAGGAGAGCGCGAGACCTCAGCGGCAGTAAACAGCAGCGGGAGCCCAGGAGAGCGCGAGACTTCAGCGGCAGTAAACAGCAGCGGGAGCCCAGGAGAGTGCGAGACTTCGGCGGCAGTAAACAGCAGCGGCAGCGCAGGAGAGGGCGAGACTTCAGCGGCAGTAAACAGCAGCAGGAGCCCAGGAGAGCGCGAGACTTCAGCGGCAGTAAACAGCAGCGGGAGCCCAGGAGAGCGCGAGACTTCAGCGGCAATAAACAGCAGCGGGAGCCCAGGAGAGCACGAGACTTCAGCAGCAGTGAACAGCAGCGGGAGCCTAGGAGAGCGCGAGACCTCTGCGGCAGTAAACAGCAGCGGGAGCCCAGCAGAGCGTGAGACTTCAGCGGCAGTAAACAGCAGCGGGATTTCAGGAGAGCGCGATACTTCAGCGGCAGTAAACAGCAGCGGGAGCCCAGGAGAGCGCGAGACTTCAGCGGCAGTAAACAGCAGCGGGATTCCAGGAGAGCGCGAGACTTCAGCGGCAGTAAACAGCAGCGGGAGCCCAGGAGAGCGCGAGACTTCAGCGGCAGTAAACAGCAGCGGGAGCCCAGGAGAGGGTGAGACTTCAGCGGCAGTTAACAGCAGCGGGAGCCCAGGAGAGCGCGAGACTTCGGCGGCAGTAAACAGCAGCGGGATCCCAGGAGAGCGCGAGACTTCGGCGGCAGTAAACAGCAGCGGGATTCCAGGAGAGCACGAGACTTCAGCGGCAATGAACAGCAGCGGGAGCCCAGGAGAGTGCGAAACATCAGCGGCAGTAAACAGCAGCGGGATTCCAGGAGAGCGCGAGACTTCAGCGGCAGTAAACAGCAGCGGGATCCCAGGAGAGCGCGAGACTTCGGCGGCAGTAAACAGCAGCGGGATTCCAGGAGAGCACGAGACTTCAGCGGCAATGAACAGCAGCGGGAGCCCAGGAGAGTGCGAAACATCAGCGGCAGTAAACAGCAGCGGGATTCCAGGAGAGCGCGAGACTTCAGCAGCAGTAAACAGCAGCGGGAGCCCAGGAGAGCGCGAGACTTCAGCGGCAGTAAACAGCAGCGGGAGCCCAGGAGAGCGCGAGACTTCAGCGGCAGTAAATAGCAGCGGGATCCCAGGAGAGCGTGAGACTTCAGCGGCAGTAAACAGCAGCGGGAGCCCAGGAGAGCGCGAGACTTCAGCGGCAGTAAACAGCAGCGGGATTCCAGGGGAGCGCGAGACTTCAGCGGCAGTAAACAGCAGCGGGAGCGCAGGAGAGCGCGAGACTTCAGCGGCAGTAAACAGCAGCGGGATTCCAGGAGAGCGCGAGACTTCAGCGGCAGTAAACAGCAGCGGGAGCCCAGGAGAACGCGAGACTTCAGCGGCAGTAAACAGCAGCGGGAGCCCAGGAGAGGGTGAGACTTCAGCAGCAGTAAACAGCCGCGGGAGCCCAGGAGAGCGCGAGACTTCAGCGGCAGTAAACAGCAGCGGGATTCCAGGAGCGCACGAGACTTCAGCAGCAATAAACAGCAGCGGGAGCCCAGGAGAGCGCGAGACGTCAGCGGCAGTAAACAGCAGCGGGAGCCCAGGAGAGCGCGAGACTTCGGCGGCAGTAAACAGCAGCGGAAGCGCAGGAGAGGGCGAGTCTTCAGTGGCAGTAAACAGCAGCGGGAGCCCAGGAGAGCGCGAGACTTCGGCGGCAGTAAACAGCAGCGGGATTCCTGGAGAGCACGAGACTTCAGCGGCAATAAACAGCAGCGGCAGCCCAGGAGAGCGCGAAACAACAGCGGCAGTAAACAGCAGTGGGATTCCAGGAGAGCGCGAGACTTCAGCAGCAGTAAACAGCAGCGGGAGCCCAGGAGAGCGCGAGACTTCAGCGGCAGTAAACAGCAGCCGGAGCCCAGGAGAGCGTGAGACTTCAGCGGCAGTAAACAGCAGCAGAATTCCAGGAGAGCGCGAGACTTCAGCAGCAGTAAACAGCAGCGGGAGCCCAGGAGAGCGCGAGACTTCAGCGGCAGTAAACAGCAGCGGGAGCCCAGGAGAGCGCGAGACTTCAGCGGCAGTAAACAGCAGCGGGTGCCCAGGAGAGCGCGAGACTTCAGCGGCAGTAAACAGCAGCGGGAGCCCAGGTGAGCGCGAGACTTCAGCGGCAGTAAACAGCAGCGGGAGCCCAGGGGAGCGTGAGACTTCAGCAGCAGTAAACAGCAGCGGCATTCCAGGAGAGCGCGAGACTTCAGCGGCAGTAAACAGCAGCGGGAGCCCAGGAGAGCGCGAGACTTCAGCGGCAGTAAACAGCAGCGGGATTCCAGGAGAGCGCGAGACTTCAGCGGCAGTAAACAGTAGCGGGATTCTGGGTGAACGGCTACAAAGGACCGGTGAGTGTCAAGAGGTAAAATGTTATCGATGTGTGATGTCACCAGAAATCAGGTAAGTGATTGGTTGGTGAGTATTTCTCTATTTCTCACTTTTTTCCAAACTTGGGCATCTAAATTTAAGTGCCTTGTTGTAGATTAAAAAATATACGTGTTCCAAAGTGATGCTGGCGCAGGGGACGAAGCTGATTGGTGAGTAGTGGGTGAGTGCTTTTTTTTTCAATTTAACTCTACTTCTTTTAAGGTAGTTCATAGTTATGGTAGTTCGGGAGAGCGAGAATCCGAGAGTTTAAATTTAAGGTAATAGTTTTTAAATTACAAGTATGGCAGAGGACCTCAGTCCCATGCGTTGCACGGCCTGCAGCATATGGGAATTCCTAGACGCTTCTTGCAGTCAGGATGACCACATGTGCAGTAAGTGCCAACGGTTTCGTTAACTTGAGATCTGGTTTTCAGAGCTCGAGTGTCAGCTGGAGGCACTGCGGTGCATCCGCGAGGCCGAGGGTTACATGGATAGCATGTTTTTAGACTTGGTCACCCTGCAGCTTAAGAAAGTGCAGTCAGAGACGGAATGGGTGACCACCAGTCAGAAGAAGGGGGGCAGGCTGGTAGCCAGGAAAGCCCCAGAGTGCATCTCACTCAACAACCGCTTTTCTGTTTCTGAAAACGGTGAAAGTGATGGTTCCTCTGTGGAGTGCAGCCAGAGCCAAGCTCACGGCTCTGTGGGTGGCTCAGCTGCACAAGTGGGGAGGAGTAAGAGTGGAAGGGCAATAGTGGTAGGAGACTCAATAGTGAGGGGTGGAGACAGGCGTTTCTGTGGCCGCAGACGTGACTCCAGGATGATATGTTGCCTCCCTGGTGCCAGGGTCAAGGATGTCACTGAACGGCTACAGGGCATTCTGAAGGGGGAGGGCGAACAGTCAGAGGCTGTGGTTCACATTGGTACCAATGACATAGGTAGAAAGAGGGATGAGGACCTGCAACAAGGATTTAGGGAGCTAGGTAGCAGGTTAAAAAGCAGGACCTCAAAGGTTGTAATCTTTGGATTACTCCTGGTGCCATGTGCTAGTGAGTATAGGAATAGAAGGATAGAGCAGATGAATGCGTGGCTAAAGTGTTGGAGCAGGAGGGAGGGCTTTAGTTTCCTGGATCACTGAGTCTGCTTCTGGGGAAGGTGGGACCTGTACAAGTCAGACGGGTTGCACCTGAACCAGAACAGGACCAATATCCTTGCAGGGAGGTTTGCTGGTGCTGTTGGGGGTGGTTTAAACTAACTTGCCAGGGGGATGGGATACGGAGTGGAGTGTAGGGGGTGATGCACAGCCAAATATAGAGGAAAAAACAAGCCAGTCTGGAAGGCAGAGCAAATATGTAATGGCACAAGGGAGTATGGCAAGGCTGGATGGCATTTATTTTAATGCAAGGAGTCTTGCGAGTAAGGCAGATGAATTGAAGGTGTTGATGAACACATAGGAGTATGATATTGTTGCTATCACAGAGACATGGTTGAGGGAGGGGCAGGACTGGCAGCTCAATATTCTGGGGTATAGAATCTTCAGACAAGACGGGGGGTGTAAAAGAGGAGAGGGTGTCGCAATATTAATCAAGGAGTCAATTACTGCAGTAAGGAGGGATGATATCTTAGCAGGTTCCTCTAATGAGGCCATATGGGTAGAACTTAAAAACAAAAAGGGGGCAAGCATTTTGCTGGGAGTGTACTATAGGCCCCCAAACAGTCAGGGGGAGATAGAGGAACAGATATGTAGGCAAATCTCAGAGAAGTGTAGAAATAATAGGGTAATAATAGTAGGGGATTTCAACTTCCCCAATATTAACTGGGATAGTCACAGTGTGAAAGGCTTAGAGGGTGTGGAATTCTTAAAGTGCATCCAGGAGAGCTGGAGAGCTTTTTGAGCCAGCATGTAGAAAGTCCTACAAGAGAGAGGGCGGTACTAGACCTAATTCTAGGGAATGTAGCCGGGCAAGTGGTAGAAGCTTCAGTAGGAGAGCATTTTGGTGACAGTGACTATAATTCGGTGAGATTTAAGGTAGTCATGGAAAAGGACAAAGATGGACCGGAAATAAAGGTTCTAAATTGGGGGAAGGCCGATTTTAATATGATAAGGCAGGATCTGGCCAAAGTGGACTGGGATCAGCTAATTGTAGGAAAATCCAGATCAGAGCAGCGGGAGTCATTCAGAAAGGAAATAGAGAGAGTACAGCGCCAACATGTTCCCGTAAAGGTCAAGGGTGGGACCAACAAGTCCAGGGAACCCTGAATGTCAAGGGATATACAAGAATGGATTAGGAAAAAAAGGGAGGCTTCTGGCAGATACAAAGGACTAAAGACAGTGGAAGCCCTAGAGGAGTATAGAAAGTGCAGGGGGGTACGTAAAAAAGAAATTATGAGAGCGAAGAGGGGGCATGAAAAAACACTGGCGGGCAAAATAAAGGAAAATCCCAAGGTGTTTTATAAGTATATTAAGGGCAAGAGGATAACCAGGGAAAGAGTAGGGCCTATTAGGGACCAAAGTGGCAATCTGTGTGTAGAGCCAGAAGATGTAGATGAGGTTTTAAATGAATATTTTGCATCTGTGTTCACTATGGAGAAGGACGATTTAGGCATAGAAATCAGACAGGGGGATTGTGATATACTTGAACAAATTAGTATTGAGAGGGAGGAGGTACTAGCGGTTTTAGCGGGCTTAAAAGTGGATAAATCCACAGGCTCAGACGAGATGTATCCCAGGCTGCTTTGTGAGGCAAGGGAGGCGATTGCAGGGGCTCTGACACAAATTTTCAGAACCTCTTTGGCCACAGGGGAGGTGCCAGAGGACTGGAGGACAGCTAACGTAGTGCCATTATTCAAGAAGGGTAGTAGGGATAAACCAGGGAATTACAGGCCAGTGAGACTAACATCAGTGGTAGGGAAATTATTGGAAAAAATTCTGAGGGACAGAATTAGTCGCCACTTGGAGAGGCAAGGATTAATCAAGGATAATCCGCATGGCTTTGTCAGGGGGGAGATCATGTCTAACCAATTTGACTGAATTTATCGAGGGGGTGACTAGGTGTGTGACTGAGGGTAGTGCAGTTGATGTAGTCTACATGGACTTCAGTAAGGCTTTTGGCAAAGTCCCACATGGGAGACTGGTCAAGAAGGTAAGAGCCCATGGGATTGAGGGCAATTTGGCACATTGGATCCAAAATTGGTTTAGTGGCAGGAGGCAGAGGGTGATGGTCGAAGGTTGTTTTTGTGACTGGAAGCCTGTGTCCAGTGGTGTACCGCAGGGATCGGTGCTGGGTCCCTTGCTGTTTGTAGTGTACATTAATGATTTGGATATGAATGTAGGAGGTATGATCAGTAAGTTCGCAGATGACACGAAAATTGGTGGTGTGGTAAATAGCGAGGAGGAAAGCCTCAGGCTACGAACATACAAACATACATACGAACATATGAATTAGGAGCAGGAGTAGGTCACTCAGCCCTACGAGCCTGCTCCGCCATTCAATAAGATCATAGCTGATCCGATTACTCCACATTTCCGCCTACCCCCGATAACTTTTCACCCCCTTGCTTGCCAAGAATCTATCTACCTCTGCCTTAAAAATATTCAAAGACTTTGCTTCCACTGCCCTCTGAGGAAGAGTTCCAAAGACTCACGACCCTCTGTGAGAAAAAATGTCTCCTCGTCTCTGTCTTAGATGGGCGACCCCTTATTTTTAAACAGTGACCCCTAGTTCTAGATTCTCCCACAAGAGGAAACATCCTCTCCACATCCACCCTGTCCAGACCCCTCAGGATCTTATATGTTTCAATCAAGTCACCTCTTACTCTTCTAAACTCCAGCGGATACAAGCCTAGCCTGTCCAACCTTTCCTCATAGGACAACCCGCCCATTCCAGGTATTAGTCCAGTAAACCTTCTCTGAACTGCTTCCAATGCATTTATATCCTTCCTTAAATCAGGAGACCAATACTGTACACAGTACTCCAGATGCGGTCTCACCAATGCCCTGTATAACTGAAGCATAACCTCCCTACTTTTGTATTCAATTCCCCTTGCAATAAACGATAACATTCTATTAGCTTTCCTAATTACTTGCTGTACCTGCATAGTAACCTTTTGCGATTCATGCACTAGAACACCCAGATCCCTCTGTATCTCAGAGCTTTGCAATCTCTCACCATTTAGATAATATGCTTCTTTTTTATTCTTCCTGCCAAAATGGACAACTTCACATTTTCCCACATTATGCTCCATTTGCCAGATCTTTGCCCACTCACTTAACCTATCTATTTCACTTTGTAGCTTCCTTATGTCCTCTTCACAATTTACTTTCCTACCTATCTTTGTGTCATCAGCAAATTTAGCAACCATACCTTCGGTCCCTTCATCCAAGTAATTTATATAAATTGTAAAAAGTTGAGGCCCCAGCACTGATCCCTGTGGCACACCACTCGTTACATCTTGCCAATCAGAAAATGACCCATTTATGCCTACTCTCTGTTTCCTGTTAGCTAGCCAATCTTCTATCCATGCCAATATGTTACCCCCTACACCATGAGCTTATATTTTCCGCAATAACCTTTGATGTGGCACCTTATCAAATGCCTTCTGGAAATCTAAGTACAGTACATCCACCGGTTCCCCTTTATCCACAGCACATGTTACTTCCTCAAAGAACTCCAATAAATTGGTTAAACATGATTTCCCTTGCACAAAACCATGTTGACTCTGCCTGATTATTTAAACTTTTCTAAGTGCCCTTTAATAATAGCTTCTAACATCTTCCCTATGACAGATGTTAAGCTAACTGGCCTGTAGTTTCCTGCTTTCTGTCACCCTCCCTTTTTGAATAAAGGAGTTACATTCACTATTTTCCAATCTAATGGAATCTTCCCCGAATCTAGGGAATTTTGGAAAATTAATAGCAATGCATCAACTATCTCACTAGCCACTTCTTTTAAGACCCTAGGATGAAGTCCATCAGGGCCCGGGGACTTGTCAGCCCTGTAGGGGGTTTCTCTTGCTCATTCTGGTCTCCTACCAGGCTTCGTGCAATAATTACCCTTGAGTGGTTCGACCCACTCTTCCCTACGGTTCTAGACCTTGGACTTAGGTGCAGGGAACTGTAGTGCAGAGAAAAACTCAATAGACCAGGTTGAATAGCACGAAATGGATGCTTTTATTATTAAACAGTTTGCAGCATTATAAAATACATGTCATAAGCACAGATTAAAGTAACTACAAGCATGCACATATCTATAAACTTAACTCTATGGAAATGGGAAACACACGGCACATCGTAAAAGGGGAAACACATTACGATTACCCTTAACCCCCTCCCCTAGACCTAAACTAAGTTTCGACTTGAGGAACTCAGGATCATGCTCACCACTTTCAGATTCGCGAAAAGGGGGTTCGCAGCCTTTTTGGCACAGCTTTCCGTCGTCACATGGATTTGGAAACTTCTGGTGCAGCTTGTTTTTCTTACGCGATGAAGCAGCAGATACAGCCTTGATGAGCGCTCGTCATGGATGAAAATCTGTTAAACCTGTGTTACCTTTACTGAAAGGCTGCCGAAGAACTGGATGCACATGGAGACTCTGCTACCGATGTGCTGTTGTAGAAATGCACATGGAAGGTCCGTTACCGAATGGGATGTTGAGGCACTGGAGTGCTAGGCCCTGAGTGTCTTCTTCTCCGGCCTGGGTCGTCGATCTCCCGATGGTCTTCCTCGGGGCGGGATGCTGGTCCCAAAAAGCTTTCTTTATACAGTCATAATGTCCTTCTGAGGGTGTCTTCTTCTTCGGTCTGGGTCGTCGATGATCTCCCGACAAAAGTACCCGGGCCACCCTCGTCGTCTTCCCGTCGTGGCTGAGCCTTGCCTGGCCGAACACCGACCACGTTCCGAAACCGAAGTGCTGCCTTAACCGAAGAGCCGTAGAAGTTCCGAAGCGAAGCGTGAAGCGAAGCGTAGCGCATAACGTACTGATGGACTTTTTCAATCCACAGTTATACCCTTTTGGAAGATTCTTATCTCCCGCCAAATCATAGTCCAGTCTTTGTAATATTTTTGGCGGGCAGAAATCTCTGCAGGGACGCTTTGTCTTTGTAACGGGAGCTGGTGATAGCTTAACTGGCCTTCCTGGGCCGATAATGTCTTTTACTTTGTCAACGTAACTCGGTTCGTATATTGATCGGTCTGGAGATTGCCCTCGATGGTTGTTAAACGGTTTTCCTTTGTACGGTAAATGGGTTTATGTGATGAAATACTCCATTCATCACTGCCTGTGACTGTGGTTGGTTTCAGGTTCCCCCTTACCATTGTATTGCCTGTGACTGTGGTTGGTTTCAGGTTTCTCCTCACCATTGTATTGTGTATTGGAATGTATGGAATGTGTTGTGTGTAGGGCTCCGCCCATACCTGGCCTCTATGTAAGCCAGCTCAGTCTGGCCTCACAGCCAGTACTGCAGACCTCCAGGGAAGATACCTCTCTCCACTGCGTGTTATCTTCTAAGTTAATAAAAGCCTTGTTTTGTTTCGCTAACATCGAGTCTCGGGATTATTGAGGCACATCAGTTTAAATGTTCGTTCAATTGTCCACCCATTTCTTGATGGGCCTCATCCTGTTACCCAAAACTGTCCTGTACTTAGAATCTAATTAATATGTATGCTCAGTTCCATGAGTTTCGGTTTCCCGATACTGGTTTTCGCGGGCTTACTGTCCTCAATCCACAAGCCTGTCTGGCTTGCAGTAACAGAAATCAAATGGTCCCAGAAACTGATCATGAGGTCCGGTGGCCATTTTGTATGCCCTTTTATCAAAGGTTTTTCTGTACAAGCTTCTATTGGTCAATAAACTGTCTTATTAACCCTATTTTCTTGCGTGATTAATTACTGAAAATTTCAAGTCTTACATTCCGCCCTGTGATACTGATAGCTTGCTTAAAGTATCAATACACCTTGGTGAGCAAATTTCCCCTGATTCCTCACATCCAAACATTCCTGGTAATTAACTATCTATGACCCTTACGACACATGCAGTTCCCATTTCAGAAAAAAAATTACCTTGTGTACAGTTGGACAATCATAGGCAGTACTATCTTAAACTATAACACATTCATCTTTCAGATGTGAAGGGGCCGATACCCCTTACACCACCTGCATACACCTTTTATTAATCAAAAAAACAGAAAATCTTATCAACGGCTATAACACAACAGTATTCACACACTTAAATCATGCAGTGGCTAAAATCAAGAGTGGAGGGATGCTTTAACTTTTAATACTTAGCAGCTTAAACTGGGGTGTCCTCTTCCCCCATTTGTACATAGCGTTCTCTCCATTCTCCTGTGTTCTCGTGCCTCTGGAGGCGTTTGCCTCTCTTGCAATGCACGAACAGTAGGAATATTACAATTAAAACCTGACACACTACTAGGATATGGGATGCTATTCTAATCCAGGCTGGGATCTCTATATTAGTGAACAGGTCCCACCACGGTGGGGTGACTATGTCCAATATGTCTTTCCCTATCTCTAATGTCTTCTGCTCCAGTGTGTAAAAATGCTTCTGTGAAACTATAACGGCTTTTAAAATCTTGGTGAGGTGTTCGGGAAGAGGGGGAATGACATAACCAAAATGCGCGATGAATCGCCGCAAGTCCGTGAAATTCTCTTTTACAGTGAGGTGAACGGTGGAAGGTACAGGAATGGGGACAATCCGTTGTTGTGCCACTTGAACTTCAGCCCTGGGTTTAAAACAGAAACTGCTGTCACTGACCGGACACCACCCGTGCTGTCCCTGGCGGAGGTGAGGCGCTGCAGTGGTGACACAGTATGTCCCACCTCCGATATATGCCACCTGCGGGGGCACATGGTCCTTTGCCATTGCCTCCATGGTGCAATTTATCGGCTTCGCGCTAGTGGCTCTGAACCTGCACTGTGGTTTCAAAAAGGCATTCAAGTGCTGGGGACACAGGATGATGTGTGCTCCCCAGCTTCGACACCCCGAGAGGTCGGTGCCTGTCATCGTACGCTCCCATCTGATGACATAAGGTGGGACCACTGCGTAATGAATGTGTGCACCCCCCTGAATGACTCCAATGTTCTCCACCCTGTATACCGGGGCGGGCTTTGCTGCGGGACCCAACACCGGCATCCTTACCACTATTCCCATGATAGTGTGATTCGAGCGTCTGCAGTCCACTGGGACTGGGTACGCCTCTGCAGCTAGTCTGAGCTGGCACGGACTTAATGCGTTCTCGAAAGGGTGGAGCGCTTGCAAGTGCTTGTTGCTGATCCAGGACGGGACCAAACCTTGTTTTAAATCCTCCAGATTACTGCGGCCCTCACCCAGTAACCACACCCCGTATAGCACACAGGCCTCGTTCTGCGCAGCCTGATCGGACGCATTCCGGTCCTCCCTAATGAGTGCATTTACCGTTCTAGCGTGTTTCTCCAGCTCAGCAATTATTTCTTTTAAGTGTAGTGTCATGGCCTGGTCCTCATGTAGCTCAGAACCCACTACCTTATTTTCATTATAACAACAGAAAATGCTGGAAAAACTCAGCAAGTCAGGCAACATCCGTGGAGAGAAATTTGAGTTGACGTTTCGGGTTTGACCCTTCTTCAAAACTGGAGAGAAAAGGAACTAGATCGAAGGCAGGGCTGCGATCGGACAAAAGAATAAAAGAACCAAAAGAAGTAAAAGAGATTAGAAGCTAGACGAGATGGTAATAGGCTGTGATTGGGTGTAAAGTGTACTGGCAGGGCAAAAGATAGCTGCCAGGTGTGAGAGAGAAACAAAAGGAAAGGGGGGGTGGGAAAGGAAAGGAGTGGAAAAACATAAGTGAAAATGAAATAGGGGCCGATGTTATGATCTGAAATTGTTGAACTCGATATTGAGACCGGAAGGCTGCAGACTGCCTAATCGGAAGATGAGGTGCTGTTCCTCGAGTTTACGTTGAGCTTCCGTGGAACAGTACAAGAGGCCAAGGACGGTGAGGTCCGAGTAGGAATGGAGCGGTGAATTGAAATGACAGGCGACCGGAAGCTCGGGGTCACCCTTACGGACTGAACGGAGGTGTTCCGCAAAGCGGTCACCCAATCTGCGTTTGGTCTCCCCAATGTAGAGGAGACCGCATCGTGAGCAGCGAATACAGTATACTAGATTGCGAGAAGTACAAGTAAATCGCTGTTTCACCTGGAAGGGGTGTTTGGGGCCCTGGACAGTGGGGAGGGGGGAGGTATAGGGGCAGGTGTTACATCTCCTCCGCTTGCACGGGAAGGTGCCAGGCGAAGGGGAAGGGCTGTTTGGGGTGATAGAGGAGTGGACTAGGGTGTCTCGGAGAGAGCGGTCCCTGTGGAATGCTGAAAGGGGAGGGGAGGGGAAGATACGTTTGGTGGTGGGATCACTTTGGAGGTAGCGGAAATGCCGGAGGATGATCCGTTGAATGTGGAGGCTGGTGGGGTGAAAGGTGAGGACAAGGGGAACCCTATCGTGGTTCCGGGAGGGAGGGGCAGGGGTGAGGGCAGAGGTGCGGGAGATAGAACTGACACGGTCGAGGGCAGTGTCAACCACGGTAGAGGGGAATCCTCGGTTGCGGAAAAAGGAAGACATGTCTGAAGCACTGGTGTGGAAGGTGGCATCGTCGGAGCAGATACGGCGGAGGCGGAGAAACTGGGAGAATGGAATAGAGTCCTTACAGGAAGCGGGGTGGGAGGAAGTGTAGTCCAGGTAGCTGTGGGAGTCAGTGAGCTTGTAGTAAATATTGGTCGATAACCTTATTTTCGTTAGTCAGTATGTTCCTTAACTGGGCTTTTAAACCATTGATCTGTGTCTGCAGCTCGACTTTGTCTAGAGCATTGACAACAGACGTCCCGGTGTTAAAAGCAGTGAAAATGTCATTTACAGTACCCCTTCTTTGCCTCCCTACCCGATCCAAAACTTCCTGTGGTGTGGTGTATAATTTTGCCTTGTCGATGTCGGCAAAGTCCAACTCGTAAAATTGTCTGAACATACGGGTTAACAGGACCTGGTACAACTGTTCCGTTTCCTTGGGACACCACTCCGGCAATCGTACCTCAGTGAGGTTTAAAATCACTGAGGCCACCGCGTAGTGTACCCCTTGGTACAGCACCTGACCGGTGGGTACCAATACTAAACCGTTCCCGGGTCCCTTTGTGGCGGTGGGGCACCCTTCCTTCTGGGCTAGCGCTACCGGAATTGTGGGCAGGGGCTTGCGTGGGCGGGTGATGAGTTCAGTGGCGTTTACCGGAATCGGGGAGAATGGGGCTTCGCACGCCCGAGTGCTGACATCCCATCTCATCCCTTTCCCTTCATCCTACCACTGCCTCTGGAAAAAGATGGATACGCACTTGGGGCAAACGCGTTTTGAACCCCACATACAGACATATATCCCTTCATCTGGTTCCCACCATTTGTCCCAACACACACGCAATTGTCCGTCAGTCCCCGTAATTGTCCGATGGGTATTGTTACCCAGTCGCTCCCACTCGATAGTAGAGTTCTTCATGTCCTTTCCCAGCCTTCGTAACCACCACCATCTACTTAGCGGTACGTTCCCATTACACACCAAAAAGATCCTCTTTCCCACAGTAACGCTGACTCTGGGTGCAAGGATCCTCACCCGAGGGCACCGTAATGAAGTCTCTTGGTAGGCAAAACCGAAATTGCTGGAGTATTCCGTAGAATTCGTCCCCAGCCATCCTGGCCATCTCCCTTGGTGGAAGTAGGTGGCGGTTTCGTCAACCTCTCGCTTCCCCATCCCATCCGTTGCGATGGGGGCTGTGTCCCCGGAACATCCGAACACGATGACGTCCTTGGTGCGGCCTCGGTAGGCCAGCCTGCACCCGATCGCCGCGAGCGCTACGAGAATCCTTTCCATTGTATCCCTGGTTTCTGTAATCGATAAGATGATGTAGCCAGGCACCCAATAGGTGCTGGCTTAATTAAACGGATGCTGGGGTCCCCTGACCCCGCTTCCAAACACACACACATACTGGGCAGACTCCGAAAACTACCTTTTAAAACATCCCCATCATCTTAAACTTTACATACCTTAAACGAACATTAAAATTACTTAAACTTAACATCATTACCTAAACCTATGTACAGCGCCGCCCTCCTTCGGGCGGCCTACCTAATTCCTGTGAGGGTTGCAGCATGCCGCTCCCTGTGGCGGGGCTGCACTGACCTTCGGCTTTGATCCCCCGCAGCCTGTCGCTGCTGAATGGGAACCATGCCTTTCCTGGGCTGCTCTGGACCGAGGTTGGGGGAAATAAGGAGAATTTGGCCAATGCTTTCTGGGCTGAGGCGTTCGAGTCGACCTACGAGGGGATGCCTTGGGCGAGGCTCCCAGGGCTGACGGACCGGGGACCGGGACATTCACCGTCACAGCCTGTGGTCCCACCACAGCTGCCGGCTCCGGCTCCCTTTCCTCAAGCTCCGCCCCCCCGGGGCCGGGATCTGTGGCATCCGACTCCACCTCACCTGTCCCTACAGGTGGTGAGTCTCCGCCCCCAATCCCTACCTCCCCTAAGCTTGAGTCGAGGGCGGGATCTTCGTCCTCTGACTCTTCCTCCTCCGTGATCGGGTCAAGGGCGGGGTCGAGCTGTTCGGGCTCTTCCTCGTCCGAATCCCAAATTAGAGGGGAGACCTCCCACTCCATTGGGATGACTCCTCCCTTCACGCAGGCTACAGTTCCAGCCTGTGTGGTCTGTGACTCTGTCGCGGGCTGAGGATTTTTGTCCTCAGACTTGGCCCCTGTTGTTGGCCCTTGTGCACCCGGCTTAAACAGCTTACACTGGTTAATGTGAAGCCATTTAGTACGTCGGGGCACCTTCACTGCATAAACCATGGGGCAGGCCTTGTCTACAATGCTGTAAGGCCCCATGTACAGTGGTTCAAAACTCCCCACCCGGGCATAGTTCCTAACCATGACCTGGTCTCCGACTTCCCACTCTTGTTGCTTACGAGGTTCCAGCAACAGTCGATTTCCCTGATGCTGTCTCCCCATGTTCCCAGCCGCTTGCCCATAAATCTGTTTCAGGCGCTCCAAAAGGGTTTGGACGAACTTGTCTCGCTTCACCTCTTGGAGCTGGCCCTCAGTGAGCACCGGGGCTAGTACATGGGTGGGTGTTCGCATGATCCTTCCAGTCATTAATTCGTGTGGGGAGTACCCCGTACTTTTGGACTGGCTGGCCCGGATCCCCATGAGGACTAAAGGCAGGATCTCCGCCCATTTCTGGGGTGAGCCCATTGTCTCTTTCCTCAGCTTTTCCTTGAGGGTCCGGTTCATGCGTTCAACAATCCCGGATGACTGGGGATTGTACGCTACGTGCTACTTCCCTTCAATGCCCAAGAGCTTGAGGGTGTTCTGCATCACTTGACCGGTGAACTGACTCCCTTGGTCGGACTCAACAAAACGGGGGTGCCCCCACCGTGAGAACACTTCCCGGATCAAGATCTTGGCAGTACCCAGTGCCGTAGCTGTTCTACACGGGAAGGCTTCTACCCACTTGGTGAACACATCCACCAGGACAAGGCAGTACTTATAGCCTCCCTGGGCGGCGGGCAGGGGCCCTATGTAGTCGACCTGAATCAATTGCCATGGTCCCTCTACCCTCCTGATGTGCCCCATGGGCACCTTCCTTTTCTGGGGGTCTGGGTTGTTTGCAGCGCATACAAGACAGCTTGCACAGAACTCGCGGACGTCGTCTCGAAGTCCCGGCCACCATCCCGCCTGCTCTACCCGTTGCCAGGTAACCTCAGGCCCGGGGTGTCCTGCCCCTGGACCCTCATGGGTAAGTTGAAGGAATTCCCTCCGGTGCTGCTGCGGCACAACCCACTGTTCCTCTCGGAACAGCATGCCTTCCTTGACTGAGAGGGCTGCCGTACTGTACGGACCCTCTACCTGCTTGCCCTCAGTAATGGCTTTGAGGACTGTTTTTAGGGCGGGATCCAGGGTTTGGACGGTCTTTAGGTCTAGGGGCATTGTCACCCCTGTGTTCCCTGGAGTTCCCTCCCTGGCTCGGATCGCTGCCACGGGTCCGGGTCCATAGGGGTCCCAGAAAATGCCGTTGCGGGCACCCTCCCTGGCTAGCGCATCCGCCTGCTGGTTGCCCTGACTGCGGGGTTCTGTGGTGGAATGAGCCTTCACCTTGTGGATGAACACCTCCCCTTCCTCCCCCACAGCGGCCAGGATCTTTTCCAGCAAGGGCTTAACTGTTAAAGGTCGTCCGTCTGCGGAGGTATATCTGCGGCGGGACCAGATGGCGAGGTACTCCGTACACGAATTGCATGTGAACATGCTGTCCGAGCAAATCGTGTATGGGGTTGGGAAGATCTCGGGGTGGGTAACCACGTACGCCACCGCGGACAGTTCAGCCTGCTGTGCGCTCATAGTGCTGGGGAGCTTAATCGCCAGGGCAATGTCTGCCGTAGGGTCATAAACTCCACACCCTGTGAGTCGTTCGCCAGCAGATACCGTGCTGGAACCATCTACATAGATCTTGCGGCCTGTGGGGTGTATTCCGGCCCGTAAACCTATGTCGACCTCCCATACCCCTTCTACGGAACACCGATGGGCTGTTCCGGGATATACCATGTTGGCTGCGAGCTTTGGCTCGCAGAGACCTTTAACTTTGAGATCCATCTGGGAAAGGAGGAGGGTCCAGCGCGCAATCCGAGCGCTGCTCACGGTCCCATCCTTAATCCTTCCATCCAGAAGCATCTTTGTGGGGGTGTGATGGGTGAGGAGAGTGATGGGAGAGGTTCCTGTGAAGATCACTGATCTGTTTACAGCCCAATGCGTGGCCAGGAGATGCCGTTCGCAATTGGAAAAACTCCTCTCCACATCCATAAGCACCCTGGAGGAGTAGACCACCGGCCTCAGCTTGCCGTGTCGCTCCTGGAGCAGCACGGCACTCAGGCTGTCTCCACTAGCGGCTACTTCCAAGAAAAACTCCTCCCCCCCATCTATGGCCCCTAGGGCTGGCGCGGTCTGCAGATCCCTTTTCAACTTCTCGAATGCTGCCTGACAACCCTCGTCCCAAGACCACTCGACTCCCTTGTGTAAGAGTCGGAGTAGCGGGGCTGCTGTGGCTGCATAGTCCTCGATGAAATCTCTGCAGTACCCGGTCAATCCCAAAAAGGACCTTACACCCGTTACTGTGTTAGGGATCGGCAGATCTTGCATCGATTCCCATCTAGCCTTATCTATGGCTCTTTCCCCAGCGCGGATGGTCAGCCCCAGGGATTTCACCTCCTGCTGGCCGATTTGTGCTTTCTTTGGGTTTACTTTAAAACCCTTCCTTTCCAGCAGCTCCAATAATTCGGTTAATAGTGGGCCGTGCTCCTCCCTTGAGTCCGTGAACAGGAGTAAGTCGTCCACATACCGCACTAACTGATTGGGCTGGCTAAATTCCTTTAAACTTCCTGCCATGCATTGATGGAAAATGCTGGGGCTGTTGTGAAAACCCTGTGGCAAGCAGTTCCAAGTGTACTGTTGCCCTTTAAAAGTAAAGGCAAACTTGTACTGATCCTCCCGCCGCAGCGAATGGACCAAAAACCGTTCGAGATTTCCAGCACCGTGAACGTGGTCGCAGATGCTGGAATACTCCCTATTAGGTCGGCAACTGCTGCTACCGTAGGCGCGCAGGCTGGGATGTTACTATTGAGGACTCTGTAGTCCACCGTGGCCCTCCACGAATTGTTCGGCTTCTTTACCGGCCATAATGGGGAGTTCACGTGAGTGGCTATTGGCCTCAACATGCTCTGCTGCACCAATGAAGATATTGCTGTCTCCATGTCGGGTTCTGCCTCCTTGGGGAAGTTATACTGCTTTTGGGGTCGGATCATGGGGTCCCCGTCTACGCTGACCTCAAACCCGGTGACTCTCCCACAGTCGTGCTTGTGGGTGGCAAACGCGGTCAGGTTTTCCGACACACACGCTTGCAAGTCCGTTGGGACGTCCGCGACCAGAAGCTCGAGGTCGTAACCCCCTGTCGGCTTCATGGTGCACAGGGTCCCCTTTTCTCCCTTCCCTGGGATCACGACTACCTTACCTAACCCATTCTCGGCTCCCCAGAGACAGTGATTTCTGAGGTCCACGAGGATCCCGTGTTCCACCAAGAAATTAGACCCGAGGATGCCTTTACCACCCCCCTCATTCCACTTCAACAGGATACACGTCCATGTGGTGTGGAGTGCTCCCAAATGAATGGAGAGCGGGATGGAGTACGCGCCAGCCTGTTCTTTGCCTGTGAAACCCGCTACTGAGAATGGAGCCTGGGTAGACAGAGGTGAGGCAAAAGGCTTAGCTGTGTGGATCACGGTGCATGATGCGCCCGTATCCAACAGGTAACTACCCTTTTCCTTCTCCACCTCCATCTCCACAACGGGTCTTCTCCACGCGTCATAGAGAAGCGGACACAGGTAGACGGGCTGCGCCGACTCTAGTCACTTGGGTACACCGATCGTCATCAGAGACCGCATTGTCTGTATGATTGACTCAATCGCAGCGGGATCCACAACCGCACCCGCTCCTGGATACGGGGCAGGAGGTACGGCTTGGGTTTGGGCTGGTGCTGGGGTAGTTTTTCCCTTTAAATCCTTCCAGGGATTTTTACAGTCCCGGCGCCAATGACCCTCCTTCCCACACCCGTAACAACTGCTCTTGGCTTGGGGGGCGCGATTCCCCTCCTGATGCCATTCCTTTTTAGCAGGAGCTGCAGGCCTCGCCTCATGCACCTTTCCCTTTGAGGAAGGCACATCCCTACTCTTGTTGTTCCTGTAACTTATCGTGAGCTGATCAAGTACTAACTCTTCCGTGGAGCGGGGGTTAGTGGGGTCAAACCATGTTTTGGCCTGCTCCCTCACCTGTGGCAAGCAATTGGCGACCAGGCACCGGAGCCAATGAGCCTTTTGGTCATTATTCAGCCCGTTCCGGTCCGGCCCGCCCGGACAGCTACGCCGATACACTGGCCACAACCTTCCGGCGAAAACCCGTGGGGGTTCTCCCTCTAGCTGTACCGTCCTTTCCAAACGGAGGAACGGAGTTCCGTCACCCTCCCCTATAATCTCCAGGATCTCGTCCCGTAACTCCTCATACGCCTTGTGCCCTCTCTTCTCTCGTCAGGGAGACACTGGAGGAGCGAGCTGTCCAGGGAGAACAGCAGCATTTTGGACTGTTCAACCCCGTCGCAGTCATTAACTGCTGCGGTCTGCTCCACGTCCCTAAAATGGACGGAGGGATCTCCTGACTCGGAGAGTTTTGGGATGTGACTTATCATTTCCCTTAGCTGTCGTGCGCTATGGGGCATTATGATCTGATTCACGAGGGGTCCATCCTCGCCATCGTTGTTGCCCGGACCGAGCCTCTGGTGTCGAGTTGGACACATCGGCACCGGCCCCGACTCTACTACCTGGTGTTGCTCTACCTCAAGAACCTCTGTGTCTGACTTCTCCGTTTCCTTCCCCGGAGTCCAAGACTCAGTATAGGTGGGAGGTGCCGAGGGCTCAGGGGTTGGTGCACCAACTGCCTCTTGCGGAATCGGTCTTTTGGATTCCTTGGCTAACAGTAGCTGGCTCACTGGTGGGTTTATGAGACACACCAAGCCGTTTGCCTTTGCTAGGGCCGTTCTCAGGTCCTCTAGCTCCCTGTGGCAAGCGCTATGGTCGGTGTTCTCAGGCCTATCCTCCATGGCCATCTTATATGCTGCCCTAGCCCCCAAAATACTTTCCTCCTGTGTCGCTACCTGCTTAGCTAGGCGGAAACACCTATCTCTCATTCTACCTTCACTGGCCTTGGCCTCAATGACCTGACACTCCAAGTAATCTATCCTGGTCTCATGCCGGTGAGTTACGGATTGGCGTTCCTGATTCAGCGCATTAAGCGATTGAATCAGTTTCTGACCTCCCGCGACCTTTTCCTCTACTTCTGTTAGTAGCCCTTTGATCTGGGCCGTCTGTGCTACAACAACCTGGTCCAAAAGCTGGACTTGCTCCTTGTAGCACATCAACCAGACCGTCTTTTCTACCGATTTCTTATGCTCTTTGCTTTCTGTCCACTTGATGGCTGCGTCTAGCGGGCGCCTATCTCTCAATAGGTCAGATATCCACTGTTTTGTAAGGTTTACCTTCCCAAAAACATAATCTGCTATTCTCTCATCCATCACATTTCATTTATTCAGACCTTGATCTAACAAACTACATTCCTGCTGCCAAGGTCCTGCCGCGGTCGCCATCTCTGTAGGGGGTTTCTCTTGCTCGTTCTGGTCTCCTACCAGGCTTCATGCAATAATTACCCTTGAGTGGTTTGACCCACTCTTCCCTATGGTTCTAGACCTTGGACTTAGATGCAGGGAACTGTAGTGCAGAGAAAAACTCAATAGACCAGGTTGAATAGCACGAAATGGATGATTTTATTATTAAACAGTTTGCAGCATTATAAAATACATGTCATAAGCACAGATTAAAGTAACTACAAGCATGCACATATCTATAAACTTAACTCTATGGAGATGGGAAACACACGGCACATCGTAAAAGGGGAAACACATTACGATTACCCTTAACCCCCTCCCCTAGACCTAAACTAAGTTTCAACTTGAGGAACTCGGGATCATGCTCACCACTTTCAGATTCGCGAAAAGGGGGTTCGCAGCCTTTTTGGCACAGCTTTCCGTCGTCACGTGGATTTGGTAACTTCTGGCGCAGCTTGTTTTTCTTATGCGATGAAGCAGCAGATACAGCCTTGATGAGCGCTCGTCATGGATGAAAATCTGTTAAACCTGTGTTACCTTTACTGAAAGGCTGCCGAAGAACTGGATGCACATGGAGACTCTGCTACCGATGTGATGTTGTAGAAATGCACATGGAAGGTCTGTTACCAAATGGGATGTTGAGGCACTGGAGTGCTAGGCCCTGAGTGTCTTCTTCTCCGGCCTGGGTCGTTGATCTCCCGATGGTCTTCCTCGGGGTGGGACGCTGGTCCCAAAAAGCTTTCTTTATACAGTCATAATGTCCTTCTGAGGGTGTCTTCTTCTTCGGCCTGGGTCGTCGATGATCTCCCGACAAAAGTACCCGGGCCACCCTCGTCGTCTTCCCGTCGTGGCTGAGCCTTGCCTGGCCGAACACCGACCACGTTCCGAAACCGAAGTGCTGCCTTAACCGAAGAGTCGTAGAAGTTCCGAAGCGAAGCGTGAAGCGAAGCGTGAAGCGAAGCGTAGCGCATAACGTACTGATGGACTTTTTCAATCCACAGTTATACCCTTTTGGAACATTCTTATCTCCCGCCAAATCATAGTCCAGTCTTTGTAATATTTTTGGCGGGCAGAAATCTCTGCAGGGCCGCTTTGTCTTTGTAACGGGAGCTGGTGATAGCTTAACTAGCCTTCCTGGGCCGATAATGTCTTTTACTTTGTCAACGTAACTCAGTTCGTATATTGATCGGTCTGGAGATTGCCCTCGATGGCTGTTAAACGGTTTTCCTTTGTACAGTAAATGGGTTTAAATGTTCGTTCAATTGTCCACCCATTTCTTGATGGGCCTCATCCTGTTACCCAAAACTGTCCTGTACTTAGAATCTAATTAATATGTATGCTCAGTTCCATGAGTTTCGGTTTTCCGATACTGGCTTTCGCGGGCTTACTGTCCTCAATCCACAAGCCTGTCTGGCTTGCAGTAACAGAAATCAAATGGTCCCAGAAACTGATCACAAGGTCCGGCGGCCATTTTGTATGCCCTTTTATCAAAGGTTTTTCTGTACAAGCTTCTATTGGTCAATAAACTGTCTTATTAACCCTATTTTCTTGCGTGATTAATTGCTGAAAATTTCGAATCTTACAGCCCGCAGCTCCAACAATTTGTTCAATACCACTTCCCTGGTGATTATAATTTTCTTGAGTTCCTCCCTCCCTTCCATTTCCTGATTTACAGCTATTTCTGGCATGTTACTTGTATCCTCTATAGTGAATACCGATGCAAAATACTTGTTCAATTCAACTGCCATCTCCTTATTTTCCATTATTAATTTCCCAGACTCACTTTTTATAGTACCAACGCTCACTTTATTAACTCTTTTCTTTTTTAAATATCTATAGAACCTCTTACTATGCTTTTATATTTCTAGCTAGCTTTCTCTCGTACTCTAAATTTTCTCTCCTTATTAATCTTTTAGTCATTCTTTGTTGTTTTTTATATTCTGTCCAATCTTCTGACCTGCCACCCATCTTTGCGCAATTATAGGCTTTTTCTTTAAGTTTAATACTATCTTTGATATTTTTAGTTAACCATGGATGGTGGGTCCTCCCCTTGGAATTTTTCTTTCTTGTTGGAATATATATATTCTTTGTATTTTGAAATATCCCCTTAAATTTCTGCCACTGCAATTCTATTAACCTATCCCTTAATCTAATTTACCAGTTCACTTTAGCTAGCTCTGCTTTCATTACCTCATAATTGCCCTTATTTAAGTTTAAAATACTAGTCTTGGACCCACTCTTCTCTCCCTCAAACTGAATGTAAAATTCAATCATATTATGATCGCTACTACCTAGGGGCGCCTTCACTATGAGGTCATTAATTAATTCTATCTCGTTGCACAATACCAGGTCTAGTATAGCCTGCTCTGATCTCTCTGTCCTTGGCCTGTTGCATTGTTCTAATGTAGCTCAATGTAAGCTCGAGGAACAGCACCTCATCTTTCGATTAGGCACTTTACAGCCTTCTGGACTCAACATTGAGTTCAACAATTTCAAACTATAACCCCTGCCCCATTTTTCATGCTGTATGATTTTGCCATTCCCATTTACAACAATTTATCTTTCCCGCCTCTTACAAAAGCGCAGTATGTCCTTCAATTCCTCCCTCCCCCACCCCCCCGCCCCACTCCCCCATCTCTGCACCTGCTTAATATCTGTTACATCGCCAGCTTTTTCCAGTTCTGATGAAGGGCCCCAGACCTGAAACGTTAACTCTGTTTCTCTCTCCACGGATGCTGCCTGGCCTGCTGAGCTTTTCCAGTGTTTTCTGTTGTTATTTCAGATTTCCAGCATCCGCAGTATTTTGCTATTGTACTAGTATAGCCTGCTCTCTGGTTGGCTCCAGAATGTGCTGTTGTAAAAAACTATCCTGAAAACATTCCATGAACTCTTCATCTATGCTACCTTTGCCCATCTGATTTTTCCAGTCTATATGCAGATTAAAATCCCCCATGATTATTGCAACACCCTTCTGACAAGCTCCTATTATTTCTTCCTTTATACTCCATCCTACCATGTGGTTACTGTTAGGGGGCCTGTACACCACTCCCACAAGTGACTTCTTGCCTTTATTATTTCTCATCTCTACCCAAACTGCTTCTACATCCTGGTTTCCAGAACTTAGGTCATCCCTCTCTATTGTGCTAATACCATCATTAATTAACAGAGCCACCCCTCCACCTTTTCCCACCTTCCTGTCCTTCCTAAATGTCATGTACTCTTCAATATTCAGGTCCCAATCTATGTCATCCTGCAGCCATGTTTCTGTAATGGCTATCAGATCATATTTATTTCTTTCTATTTGCGCTATCAGTTCATCTGTATTGTTTCGAATGCTATGTGCATTCAGATGCAGAGCCTTTAGTTTTGTCCTTTTATTATTTTTGTAACCTCTAGCCTTATCTGTTGATTTACTCTTAGATTTGTACTCTCTATCCCTTCCTGTCATGGTCTGTTTATCATTTCCCATATTAATACCTTTCTCTATTGCCTTGTCTCTAACCTTTGAATTACCACATCTTCCCAAATTTGACCCCATGCCCCCAATATTTAGTTTAAAGCCCTCTCTATCACCCTAGTTATACGACTCGCCAGAACACTGGTCCCAGCACGGTTCAGGTGAAGACCGTCCCAACGATACAGATTCCATTTTCCCCAGTACCAGTGCCTCAGGAATTGAAACCCATTTCTCCAACACCAGTCTCTGAGCCATGCATTCATCTCTCTAATTTTATTTACCCTATGCCAATTTGCTCATGGCTCAGGTAATATTATTACCCTTGAAGTTCTGCTTTTTAATTTAGCCCCTAACTGCTCATACTCTCAGCAGAACCTCTTTCCTAGTTCTACCTATGTCGTTGGTACCTACATGGACCACGACCACTGGCTCCTCCCCCTCCCACTGCATGTTCCTATCCAGCCCAGAGCAGATATCCCGAGACCTGGCAGGCAACACAGCCATCTGGACTCTCGCTCTTCGCCGCTGAGAACTGTATCTATCCCCCTGATTATGCTGTCCCCAATTACCACTAGATTCCTATTAACTCCCCCCGCTTGAATGGCTTCCTGTACCTTGGTGCCATGGTCAGTTTGCTCATCCACCCTGCAGACACCGCTTTCATCCATACAGGCCGCAAGAACTTCAAACCTGTTGGACAATTGCAAAGGCTGAGGCTCCTCCACCTCCTGGGTCCCCATACCTGCCTCACTCGCAGTCACATCCTCCTGTCCCTGACCACTGACCAAATCAGAAGGCCCTATCCTAAGGGGTGTGACTGCCTCCTGGAATAAAGTGTCCAGGTAACTATCCCCCTCCCTGAAGCATCGCAGAGTCCGCAGCTCGGCCTCCAGCTCATCAACTCTGAGCTGAAGCTCCTCAAGCCGCAGGCATTTTCGTCCTGGATCACACTGGCATCCAGGAGCTCCCACATACTGCAGTCACAACACATCACCTGCCCTGCCATCTTTATTGAGTCTTAATTAATTTATTTTTATTAATTAATAATTAATAAACCCTACCATACCTAATAAGATTTATTACTGCTAGTAAACTAGTACTAATGAAACCTTACAATTATTAATACATTTCCTGTGTTTTAAAAGATAAGGGAAGCGAGCAAAATACTCACCAACCAATCATTTACCCTTTCCCAGTGATGTCACCTTTTATTTTTCTCCAAATGCGGTTGGGGGGTGTCACAGAGCCGAACTCTCGCTAGTTCTCTGTCCCATCTTGTGCAGCTTTTTAATGCCTGCTCTCCTGGAAGCTGACAAAGATAGAAAAAGAAAGGAACACCTCCCTCCCCGAACTCCCTCACTCACAAATTCGCAGCTTTACACTCTGTTCTGAGCAGCACTCTGTGCTACAGGACGATATAGACGGGTTGGTCAGATGGGCAAAACAGTGGAAAATGGAATTTAACCCTGAAAAGTGTGAGGTGATGCATTTTGGGAGGACTAACATGGCAAGGGAATACACAATGAATGGTAGGACCCTAGGAAGGACAGAGGATCAGAGGAACCTTGGTGTGCATGTACATAGATCCCTGAAGGCAGCAGGGCAGGTAGATAAGGTGGTTAAAAAGGCATATGGGATACTTGCCTTCATTAGCCGAGGCATAGAATATAAGAGCAGGGAGGTTATGATGGAGCTGTCAAAACGCTAGTTAGGCCACAGCTGGAATACTGTGTGCAGTTCTGGTAACCACACTATAGGAAGGATGTGATTGCATTGGAGAGGATGCAGAGGCGAGTCACCAGGATGTTACCTGGGCTGGAGCGCTTCAGCTATGAAGAGAGACTAGACAGGCTGGGGTTGTTTTCCTTAGAGTAGAGAAGGCTGAGGGGGGACCTGATTGAGGTGTACAAAATGATGAGGGGCATAGATAGGATAGATAGAAAGGAACTTTTCCCCTTGGTAGAGGGGTCAATAACCACGGGACATAGTTTCAAGGTAAGGGGCAGGTGGTTTAGAGGGGATTTGAGGAAAAACTTTTTCACTCAGAGGGTGGTTGGAATCTGCAACTCACTGCCTGAAAAGATGGTAGAGGCAGTACCCTCACAACATTCAAGAAGCATTTAGATGAGCACTTGAAACGCCATAGCATAGAAGGCTACGGACCAAGTGCTGGAAAATGGGATTAGAAAAGACAGGACTTGATGGCTGGTGCAGACACGATGGGCCGCAGGGTCTCTTTCTGTGCTGTATAACTCTATGACTCTATGGGCTCGATTTTGCCATTGGTGCGGGCTGGGGGCGTGTCAGCCGCTTTTCGTGTTAGCCATCCAACTCAAATTGATGTGGGAAAAATATGCAATTTTCCCCTAATTGGGCAATTGATTTCCAGCGTGTGGGAACCCCTGGCCTACTTAGTCTTTCCATCCTGAAAGTCGCCTCCAATTACGTCATCAGTGCTGGTGGATTTAAGGCCTGCAAGCAGCCTTGCTTCTTCTGCAGACTGCGAACCTTATGCCCTTTGCTGTGATAGATTCCTCCAGCCAATATGTCCAGCAGTAGGCCAAAGTCTGCACCAAGGTTCGATGACGCCGCCCTGCATGCTCTGGTGGAGGGAGCAAGAGGAAATAAGGAGGTGTGCTTCCCTTCCTCAGGGAGGAAGAAGCCGCCCCAGCAGACGAAAGCTGTGTGGATGCAAGTGGCCCAGGAGGTCAACTCTTTGTCTATGTGCCGCAGAAACTGGCTGCAGTGCAGGAAGAGGTTTCATGACCTTCTGTGCACTGGAAAAGTGAGTATGACTTTCCCATCACCCTCAATCTGATCCCCATTGCCTCTCCTCACCAGCACTCAGCTTTGACAACCTCTTCCTCCACATCCCACTTGACACTGACAACCCTGCACCCTTACCCATTCCCTCTCTCTCTATAGTCACATTCACCTAACTATTCAACTATGCAGCCCTCACACTCCCTATCGCTGTGATGCTATGAAAACAACTTACAACACACAGGGAGGGCCCTTGGTCTTGCCACCTCACTCCATCTTTGTCTCCTTCTAATCATCAATGATATGGATTCTCTACAATCACTCCTTCATTCTCACTCAAACTCCACTTTTCTCCCTCATTGCAGGAAAAGAGAGCTCAAAAGAAGAGGAAAAGAGCGAGGACAGGAGGAAGGCCATCCTCAGTAGCCCAGCTCACCACCTGGGAGGAGGCGGCCCTGGAGATCGTGGGAGTGGAGGAGGATGCGCAAGTGGGGGACGGACAGACGGGTGCACCAGAGCAAGCTGGTGACAGAATAGTTTATCATCTCTCTCATTGACATTGCATGAGTCACTGATAATGATTCTGATGCTCTAACAGATTGACTTTTGATCATCTGCTATATTCAATGTGCATGTAACCTTGGCCTCACATTTCTGACTCTTTCCTTTACTCCCCCACAGGACCATCGAAAGCCCCTGTCCCCACTATCCAGGAGGAAGAGACTGAGCTTCCAGACTCCTCAGAGGAAGCTGCAACCTCTGAGGGCGCTGCGTCAGCAGAATTAAGTGCACACATCACCAGCACAGACACTCACACCTCGGTGGGACCTTCTGGACATAGAGTAGAGTTGTCACCTGGTGTATCACAGCTCACAAGTGAGCATCAGCAGATGGTGGGGACAGGGACAGCAGTGGAGAGTCCTCGTCGAAGGGTGCAGGATGCTCCCAGCTCAGCTCAGCTGCATGTTGAACCTATACCTCCGGGTCCATCCAGAAGGACAGCGGTGCTGGAACTCCAGGAACAGGTGCGGGAGTCTCTGGCAGGTTTTGCATCCAGTGTCGCTGCGAGTGTGGAGCGAATGGAGGAGTCCATCGCTAACATGAGCAGAGCCTTTGTGGAGGTGTTGGTGCATGAACGCATCACCACGGAAAAGATGGCAACCTCCGTGGAAAGGATGGCTACTGTAGAGGAGAGGATGGCTATGGCCATGGAGGAGCTTAGTCGCTAGGGTATTGAAAACATGGTAATTGTTCAGAATAGACTGATATCTCTGGAGGAGCGATGGTCTGCTATTGAGCATACAAACCAGACATTCATGCAAGTCCTCGGGAGTAGAACTTCCAGTACAGAAACGGGTCCTCATGGCCCCCCTGAAGTGCAGCAAGGTGCTGTCAAGCCACTTCACAGAATCACAGAATCACAGAAACCCCACAGTGCAGATAGAGGCCATTTCGGCCCATCGAGCCTGCACCGACACATATCCCACCCGATCCTCGTCACCAACACATATCCCACCCTATCCCCGTAACCCCACGTATTTAATCCCCCTAACACTAAGGGTCAATTTATCATAGCCAATCAACCTAACCCACACATCTTTGGACTGTGGGAGGAAACCGGAGCACCCGGAGGAAACCCACGCAAACACGGGGAGAATGTGCAAACTCCACACAGACAGTCACCCGAGGCCAGATTCGAACCCGGGTCCCTGGCGCTGTGAGGCAACAGTGCTAACCACTATGCCACCGTGCCGCCACTTGCTAGCTCTGAAGTGGGGCTGACCCATGAGAGGGATATTGGTGGCAGACAGCAAGGAAGTGGGGGCTCCCCTCCAAGCGCTCACATGACCATGCCACTGCAAAGCCCTCGGTCAGCGCCCCACCAGAGTCCCCACCCAACTGAGATCTGTGTCTCAAATCCTGCACAGCCGCAGGAGCAGCAGACTGTTGTCGAGCCCTCACAGGTTCGCAACCCCAGAGGACGCCCGCCAAAGGTGTTGAGACAGGAGCAGCAGAAAAGTGAGCAAGGGGCCTCCACATCTGCTGAAGCCACAGGGGAAGCACCACGTAGGAGCACACGTAAGAGGAAGATACTGCACAAGTAGTCACAAGGGTAGTCACTTGGGTGTAATGTTATGTCTTCAGGGGAAAGCCCTTGTCTCCAATTAGCCATCCACAAAGTTGGTTTGGCGGAATGAAGAGCGGAGACACACTAGACTGGTGCAGGATGAAGGATTCATGGCAACTGCCAGGGTACTTGGCACAAACATGCAAATTTTCCTTCTTGTGGTCACACACCAGCTGTACATTGAGGGAGTGGAATCCCTTGCGGTTGACAAAAATACCTGGATTGTGATAGGGTGCCTTTAGGACCACATGTGTGCAGTCAACGATGCCCTGCACCCTTGGAAAGCCTGCCAGATTGTCAAACCCAACCGCACGTGCAGTTACACTGGTTTGATCCTTGGAGAAATTGATGTGATTGTGCGCGATGGCAAAAAGGGCATCGGTTACCTGCGTGATGCAAGTGTCTGCAGCTGCCTGGGAGATGCCGTTGATGTCTGCTGCTGATCCCTGCAATGAGCCTGAAGCTAAAAAGTTGAGTGCGGCGGTGACTTTGATGGCCACAGGTAAGGGGCGTCCACCTGCTCCTCTGGGCTACAGGTCTTGCTGCAGCATTGCGCCGATGTCACCCACTACCTCTCGCGAAAGTCTGAGCCTCCTTTGGCACAGCTGCTCAGTCATGTTGAGGTAGCTGATCCTCTGTCTGTAGACCCTGTTTGACAGGTATCTCCTGCGCCGACGTGCTTCCCTGCGCTGGCGCCTTCTGGCCTGAGCAGCTTCAGGTGGGTGAGTAGCAGCTTGGCGCTCCTGTTGTTGCTCCTGCGGTTGGTTCTGCTGTTGGTCAGGGTTCTGCTGCTGTCACGGCTGGTCTTTGTCTGAATCTGATGTCCAGGAGGAAAGGAAATAAATAGTTCCCATTCTTCTGGTAAATACCTCAGTTGAGGAAGCGCTCAGTCAAGGTGGGGAGAGGGGTTTCCCAGGAGGTCACACTGGAGATGGGTGTCAGGCTCCAAACTTCCAGAACAATGAGTATGCCTGCTAAAAGTTCCCCCAGACATGGGACAACAAAGTTCTGCCACCTGCAAATGATGATTGCTGAAAACTCCTTTATAATTCTGGAGCTGCAGCTGTTTGAAAGCAGTCCACTTGTGAAGCCGCCAGGATTCACTGGCATGTTCCAGAGGAGGCGTGCAGAATGTGGGGAAAGGGTTAAAATCGGAAAGGCCTCTCAAAATGGGATTATAGAGGCAATTAAATGGTTGTTAAGAGCCTTAAGGGCCTATTCCGCCTCTTGGAGGCCACGCCAACATTAACAGCTAGAGCATTGGATTTTCAGTTTCATAGGCAGCAGACATAATACAAAAAGTTAAATTTACCTGACCTGTAAAATCTTGGAGGCGGGATGGAAACGGGGTCAGAAAACTCGCATGTGGGAAAATTACTCGGAGGTGGGATGGAGGCGGGACCGGCCTGCCCACCAGTTTTTGTGATTTTAACAACTCACACGCCTCCAATCTCGCCTCCTCGGGCCTGGCAAAATCGAGTCCTATGACTCTATGAGAATGGTGGGAAAAAGGCAACCAGGCTTTTCCAAAATCATGTCTTACGTATTTCTATCTTTACTTTAAAGTTATTATAATAATAAAGCTATTCCTGTTTGAGTTGCTTTTATTATCGTAATTAGTGTTTGTTTCAACAGCACAGTGCATGAGCTAAAAAGTTCAGGAAGCTCAGGGAAATCGTCATTTCCTTGGATTTGCCAGCAGTCAAAGATTAAGGGATGAATTAACAATTAAAGCCAGTCGTGACCGTGCATCACCTTTTAAAGTGCTGATGGCTCATTTGAAGTATGGTTTCATTGCTTCACTGTTTGAGTGCTTAGTCAAAAATCCAGGCATATATCTTCTGTTACATTAGAAGGATCAATGATTATTAAAACCTCTAGGGGAACTCCTGTGACATTGCTTATGGGCATCAATCAGGAGCAGGAGGCAATGGGTGATTTTTAATAATATGAGCTGGAATGGCCAGGGCCAGCACTTCACCGGGTACAGACTTCAAACACGTGCAGAAGTGTAACATTTCACGTGTATATCGCAGGAAGGAAGGGGACTTCTGTTTTTCTACCACAAAGCTGAGCATTTGGTTTTCCATACAGATATTCTGCATTGTGCTTCGCAGCTTTTATTTTTTTAATCTCACAAGCATGTCTTTCTTTCTCTCTCTCTCCTTCCATCAGGTACAGGAATTAGGTGGTTGTGAATAAAACTAGTTGTTGTTTTATTCAGCCATACAGGTGGTTTCATTGAGGCCACGCCAACATTAACAGCTAGAACATTGGATTTTCATTTTCATAGGCAGCAGACATAATACAAAAAGCTCAATTTACCTGACCTGTAAAATTAAACTAAAGCACACCAACCATATTACAGCACCCCATTTTTAACCAATAGTTCTACATTTAATTTAAAACATTGCTTTCATCATTAATATTTTGCCTCACAGTTTCCTTTACATTTCCTTTATGATTATAGGTATAAAATGCTATATTTTCAGCACAAATAATACAAATTATGTTTCCGTTCACAGGATTTTTAGAGTGACTGATCATAGCAGAAACTTTCCTACATAATTACTCAGGCAGGGTGCCCCATTCATTTAAGATTTGTATTATAGACCAAGAAATATAGGGGGTGAAATTCATCTTGGGCGGCAGCAAAAAATGGCAAAACTTTACTTGTCACGAGCACAGAAGTGGCAGAGTCCAGGAAGAAGTGAGGCCCAGAATCACCCAGGCACAAAGCAGCCAGAGAAAGGGAGCAGCCAGTGAGAAGGACTGAGCACAAAAAGTTAGCATGCAGGTTCAGCAAGTAAACAAAAAGGCAAATGTAATGTTGGCCTTTATTGCAAGGGGATTGGAGTATAAAAGCAGGGAAGTCCTGCTACAACTGTACAGGGTATTGGTGAGACCACACCTCGAGTACTGTGTACAGTTTGGGTCTCCTTATTTAAGGAAGGATATACTTGCATTGGAGGCAGTTCAGAGACTATTCACTCAGTTGATTCCTGAGATGAGGGGGTTGACTTATGAAGAAAGGTTGAGCAGGTTGGGCCTATACTCATTGGAATTTAGAAGAATGAGAGGTGATCTTATTGAAGCATATAAGGTACTGAGAGGGCTCGACAAGGTAGATACAGAGAGGATGATTCCCCTCGTGGGGATATCTAGAACTTGGGGGCATAGTTTCAGAATAAAGGTTCACCCTTTTAGAACTGAGATGAGGAGGAATTTCTTCTCTCAGAGGGTCGTAAATCTGTGGAATTCTCTGCCCCAAAGAGCCCTGGAGGCTGAGTCATTAAATACATTTAAGGTGGAGATAGACAGATTTTTGCAAGATAAGGGAGTGAAGGGTTATGGGGAGCGGGCGGGGAAGTGGCTTTGAGCCCTAGATCAGCCATGATCTTATTGAATGGCAGAGCTGGCTCGAGGGGCCAAGTAGCCTATTCCTACTCCTATTTCTTATGTTCTTATGTTCTTATTTAATCACATGCAACAAGCACGATGTGGACCAGGTGCTGAGAGGTGTGTTAAAAAGGGGGAAGGCTGGAGTCAGCAATAGGACTGGCCCCTGGTAACCATGTGACCAATAACACATTAACAATCACTTGGTTACTATGGACCAGTGAGATACCAAATGGACATCCAAGCAGCACAGGACAAACGGGGACAAGTGACTCCATTTTTACATACGAACATACGGAAAAGGCAGACAGAAAGAGACCACGGGCCAATCAAGTCTGTTCCATTCAGTTGTGTTGCAACTAACCATCCATGTTCCCCGCTCACCAGCAGAGACATAAAAAACAGATACGTAAAGTTAGCAATGGAAACATATAGTTTAGGATTTAGTAGTTATGAAAATTACTTTTTATTTAACAAGTGGTTAACAGCAAAAAGTAAATGACCAGCCTTCATATTTAGAAGAAAAAGAACCAGTTCTGGTTTGGAAGCTACTTTGGGAGGTGCTACCAATACCAGAATCCTTCATAAGGCCAACATTTGAGAAAGGTGGCACATCAAACAAAGTGGTGAGACAGTCCCAACAGTCCCAGTGAGCTTGATCGCAGAAGCCTTAAAGGAGGTCTTAACGGCAATAATGCCTAAATACACAGTGGAGGGTTGTAGATGGCCCACTGTAATTGGAAGAGAAAGCCAAAATGCTCAGCTAACTGTGCCCAGCCAGCTTGCTATGATGTGAGAATGTAATGTCATTTTAAAGCCTGCTAATGACAATCTGCAAAATGACGTGGTGATGGGAGGAGTTTGGAAGGAGTAATTTATCATTCATCTGGCTTCAAGCCCTGTTAAAGATCATACACTTGAGGTTTTATTTTGTTAGGCTGTGCTGTGGTCTAAGATATTGGATGATTGCCAGTGGTGTCATCCCTTCCTTTTCTTGCACTTATTTTTCCTCCTCAACCTCATCCTATTCATCAGACATGACAATGATGGTGGTTCACAGGTTGTCAAAGCAATAATCAAAGCAAATGAATTATCTATGTTGATTCAGAATAAAATGTTTGAGTTATAGGCAGCAGGGAATCTGATGTTACAGGGATTCGAGAGACCTGGCTCACTCCAAAAGATGGAAATGCCGGGATATGGGACATTCGTGAAGGACTTGAAATGACAGGAGAGGAGGAGTCTGTATGTTCAAGAGAACTTGGAAATTAAGGAAAGTGCTTTGATATTCTAAGATAAAATAGTATGGCTTGTGTTAACAAATGAGCGGATGGCAGAATTAACAATAAGGGTGTGCGACAGAACCCCTCCGGCAGATATGAATAATGGCAACACATAATAAGATGAGATATGAAGAATTGCAATAATGAGTGCAATAAAGACACGTTGCAATAATGAGTGACTTCAATCCATTCAGTCCTATTGTGTAGAATATTTGATCCAACAGCTTACATATAAAATCAAATCCTAACGTAGAATGATCGCTAATTCTTTTGGTTGATGATGATTAACGTTAAAAGCAGCCTAATAACTGTCAAATGTCACTTAGAAATATGAGCACATTTTTAGAAGTTTGATTATTTTTATATAAATTGCCTGTTCATTATTTCCTGTTGTTCAAAGTGTATTGCAGAATGAATGCTCTGCAGCAGAAAAAATTGACTATCCTATGTTTATAGAAATTCTAATCCAAGCATCACCTTGATTCAAGAGGCCAATTACACATTTCTGTCACAGTGTTTGCAGGTCCCTGATGTGTAGCACACATTGTGTAGAAGTAGCTTGGACACTTCATAGTAATGAGTAGTATTGCGCTGATTGGTTGATGCAGCGGTAATGTGCTGAATTTGTGGACAGGATATCTGATAAGCCAGCAGCTCCAAAAGAGTTGCTGCTCACAATTAAAACTGAGCTGCATGATTAATTTGCTGATAGCAGTTCAGGTCGGAAGCAAGGGGTCACAAGTGTGGAACTGGTCCATTTGAGGTTGGGCTTTGAAGGTGTTTCCCCAAAAGGTGCTACAAAGTGTAGTGCAATAACATGTCATTCTGTGGTGGACACTAGGTGGAGCAGTAGAGCTGTATGTATAAGACTACACTACCCAGCTGTATATATATTAAGACTACATTACCCATGAGGCTAGGCTACCCACAAGGCAACAGTCAAGATGGCATCCTGCACACAGGAGCACACATGGAAGCCTCTACAGATACTGTACCTAGAGAACGTGTACTGAATAAATAACTAGCTAGAAGCTAGCTGTGTTCATGATAAGAATGTCTAGTTATTAATGAACATAACATGGTACCAGGGTGGTGAAGATCTGCTGAAAATTGTGAAAAGCGACATGGAGAATTTGAAGCCACCAGGAGGTTTGAATCTCGAGGGAAATGTCGACTACAATTGGTGGATTTTTAAACAACAATTCGAACTCTACATTGCAGCCATCGGATTCGGTACAAAGCCAGACGCAAGGAAGATAGTGTTGCTGCTTACGATTGCAGGCCCACAGGCGATAGAGGTATTTAATACATTTGTATTTAATCCAGCGGAGAACAGAGAAAAATTAGAAGATGTGCTAAAAAAATTTGATGCACATTGCTCTACCCAAAAAGAATGAGACGTATGAAAGATACATCTTCTGTTCTCGGACACAGCAACAAAATGAGACTTTTGATAGCTTTATAACTGATCTGAAACTAAAAGCACAGACATGTAATTTCTCTGAGCTCAAAGCATCCATGATTCGTGACCAGATTGTGTTTGGTATTCATGATAAAAAAAGTCAGGGAACGTCTGTTGAGAGAAACCGAACTAAATTTGGAAAATGCAGTGAAAATATGCCAAGCCAGCGAGCTAGCTCGAAATCACGCGAAGACTTTCAGTGAAATCAATAATGATGCGAATGTAATGAGTGATAATGCTGCTGTCGGTGCTGTGTCCTACAAGGGGAAGAAATGTGGGCAGAACAGAAATGAAAAGCAATCGGAGGATGAAATTTTAAATTGTAAACGCTGTGGTTACAAACACCAATTAAGACAATGCCCAGCGTTTGGAAAAATGTGCACAAAGTGTAATGGAAAGAATCACTTTGCCAAACAATGCTTTTCAAAAGTAAAAATGACGAAAGGGCAACGAGTTAATGTGATTGAGGACACTGATGTAAGTGAGACATTTTTTGTAGGAATGGTGTCATGTGACGATATCAAAAAAGATACAGAAAATGTGCAGCCCTCAGAAATAGACAATGCTGAACATAAAGTTAATGCAGTAAAAGAGGACAAATGGATGATCCCACTGCAGATAAATGGAGCATTAGTTACATTGAAACTGGACACTGGGGCAAAAGCAAACTTAATCAGTATGAGTGACATTAACAATATGAAAGAAAAGCCCAAAATACAGAAAAAGTCAGTACTACTGAAGGACTATAATGGACAGAAAATAGATAGCTTAGGTGTATGCAGACTTAAAGTGACAGTCAAAGACAAAGTGCATCATCTCATGTTTTCTGTTGTGGCTGAAAGGCTTGATTCACTACTGGGTGACAAAGCTTGTGAGGACTTAGAACTGGTCAAAAGAGTTTACCATATAAACTGTGCCATAAGCAGACCAGATGACTCAGGTGATGAAGCAGAGAGCCCATCAAGGATGAAAAGGCCAAAGGGTATCCATGTCTTCAAAAAGCCTATTTTCTCCAAGAAGAAAGAAAAAGACTTCAAGGTCAAAGAGAAGCCAAAGGAAGAAAAGTACAAAGAGGAAAAACACAAGGAGAAAAAGTCCAAAGATATAACCGCAGCAGATGTTGTTAAGCAGTGGAAAGAGAAAAAGAAAAAGAAGAAGCCTGCACCAGAGCAGGAAGCAGTTCCGGTGGATACTCCTTCTTCCCTCAGGCCAATCTTTGGTGTTCCATTAGCCGAGGCTGCTGAGAGGACTATGATGTATGATGGGATCCAGCTGCCAGCAGTTTTTCAAGAGTGCATTGATTACATTGAGAGTTATGGCATGAAGAGTGAAGGAAACACTGAAACCCTCTGCAAGCAAAGATCGCAAGGAGACCTCGATCTATACAAGAGCAGATTGATGACAATGCCGCAACTGCATCTTGTCATTCACCGCCAGAACAATCTCATGAAGACACATCAGACTTACCCGTGTTGAGAAGATCCACACGTGAAGTAAAAAAGCCTGATAGACTTAATCTTTGAGTACAATGTAAAGCTTTGAAAATGTGTTGACTGTTTTGAAAATGTTTATGTTTATAGAGCACTAACAAAAGTGTTACTGATATTATCTTTATTGTTTTCTTGAAAGTTGATTGATATTGATTTTGTTAAACCTCAAAGAAAGGAGGATGTAGTGATCAATAACATGTCATTCTGTGGTGGACACTAGGTGGAGCAGTAGAGCTGTATGTATAAGACTACACTACCCAGCTGTATATATATTAAGACTACATTACCCATGAGGCTAGGCTACCCACAAGGCAACAGTCAAGATGGCAGCCTGCACACAGGAGCACACATGGAAGCCTCTACAGATACTGTACCTAGAGAACGTGTACTGAATAAATAACTAGTTAGAAGCTAGCTGTGTTCATGATAAGAATGTCTAGATATTAATGAACATTTCACAAAGGAGGGTGACATAAGAAAACTACTACTTGATCAGAGTATTAAACAAGGCTTTAATCGACTGTTTCACAACATGGAAGTCTAGTTATCCTTCACTAGTTCCTGTTTACAAAATGTCCCTGTGCAAGCTGGGCTCATGCCCAAGTAGTTATACTCTCCCTGGACAGTACCACCAGCAGGCTGCCCAGTATTCAAGAAGGGTAGTAGGGAAAAACCGGGGAACTACAGGCCAGTGAGCCTAACATCAGTGGTAGGAAAATTATTGGAAAAAATCCTGAGGGACAAAATTTGTCTCCACTTGGAGAGGCACGGATTAATCAGGGATAGTCAACATGGCTTTGTCAAGGGAAGATCATGTCTGACTAATTTGATTGAATTTTTTGAGGGGGTGACTAGGTGTGTGGATGAGGGTAACGCAGTGGATGTGGTATACATGGATTTCAGTAAGGCCTTCGATAAAGTCCCGCACAGGAGACTGGTCAAGAAGGTAAGAGCCCATGGAATCCAGGGTGCCTTGGCACATTGGATACAAAACTGGCTTAGTGGCAGAAGGCAGAGGGTGATGGTCGAAGGTTGTTTTTGTGACTGGAAGCCTGTGGCCAGTGGGGTACCACAGGGATCGGTGCTGGGTCCCTTGCTGTTTGTGGTCTACATTAATGACTTGGATATGAATGTAAAGGGTATGATCAGTAAGTTCGCGGATGATACAAAAATTGGTAGGGTGGTAAATAGCGAGGAGGGTAGCCTCAGTCTGCAGGACGATATAAATGGGTTGGTCAGATGGGCGGAACAGTGGCAAATGGAATTTAACCCGGAAAAGTGCGAGGTGATGCACTTTGGGGGGACTAACAAGGCAAAGGAATACACAATGAATGGAAAGACCCGAGGCAAGACGGAGGGTCAGAGGGATCTGGGTGTGCAAGTACACAGATCCCTGAAGGCGGCGGAACAGGTGGATAAGGTGGTAAAAAAGGCATATGGGATACTTGCCTTCATTAGCCGAGGCATTGAATATAAGAGCAAGGAGGTTATGATGGAGCTGTATAAAACACTGGTTAGGCCACAGCTGGAATATTGTGTGCAGTTCTGGTCGCCACACTACAGGAAGGATGTGATCGCGTTAGAGAGGGTGCAGAGGAGGTTCACCAGGATGTTACCAGGGCTGGAGCGCTTCAGCTATGAAGAGAGACTGGGCAGGTTGGGTTTGTTTTCCTTGGAGCTGAGGAGGCTGAGGGGGGACATGATTGAGGTGTACAAAATTATGAGGGGCATAGATAGAATGGATGCTGAGGAGCTTTTTCCCTTAGTAGAGGGGTCAATAACTAGGGGGCATAGATTCAAGGTAAAGGGCGGGAGGTTTAGAGGGGATTTGAGAAAGAACTTTTTCACCCAGAGGGTGGTTGGAGTCTGGAACTCACTGCCTGAAAGGGTTGTGGAGGCAGAAACCCTCACAACATTTAAGAAGCATTTGGATGTGCACTTGAAATGCCATAGCATACAAGGCTACGGGCCAAATGCTGGAATATGGGATTAGATTAGACAGGGCTTGATGGCCGGCGCGGACACGATGGGCCGAAGGGCCTCTATCCGTGCTGTATTACTCTATGACTCTATGACTCTATGACTCTATATTTCATAAGTCATTTCTACATGAATGGCACGATTTATGTCATTCTTCCCGCCTGAAAGATTGGAAGTCCGGCGGCTTCTTTCTACTGAATTAGTCAGACTAAGAATAGACGCAGTCGTTTGGATCTCCGTCAGTGGCTGGAAGGCACGTCTCCTCGGACCGTGTTTTGGTCCCTGGGTCGCTTAGTTCATACCAGTGGGCTGGCAGAGTCCGTGTTGCTTTGATTGACCTGAGGGGGACTGGGGAGATCGTGGCTCCGGGTGTGTTTGGATATCTGTTGTTGGCCGGAAGGCACGTCTCCTTGGATCATGTTTTGGTCCCTGGGTCGCTTAGTTCATACCAGCAGGCTGGCAGAGTCCGTGTTGCCTTGATCGACCTGAGGGGGACTGGGGAGATCATAGCTCCAGGTGCAGGCCCCCACAGGTGCAGAGCTGGCTTCACCCTGCCCAGTAGTCGGTGATTGACCGGCGTCCTGGCTTCTGGTGGCCATCCCGCGGGGAGCGCTCTGTTCCCTGGGTTGATCCGGCGGAGTAGCTGGCAGATCCCTTGACGTCCCGGGTAGGGCATCGTCCTCAGAGAAGCGCAGGGTATCGGCATCATTGATACGGGTCCCACAATCGATTGGGTCCGTGGGACCGGTTGGGCAGGGAGCCAGATCCCGAAGTGACACTGTGGATTCCCGGCCATCAAGGTACCGCACGTATGCGTACTTGGGATTGACATCCATCAGTTCCACTTCATCGACAAGGGGATCACTCTTAGAGGATTGGGTGAATCTTCGGAGCAGCATGGGGCCAGGAGCTGCCAACCATGATGGTAGGGATGTCCCATGAGTGGAGCGACGTTGGAACCAGAAGAATCGTTTGTGAGGAATAGCGTTGGTGGGTGTAGAAAGAAGAGACCTGATGGAATGCAATGCATCAGGGAGCATAGTTTCCCACTGCTGGTCTGATAGGTTGTGTGACTTCAGTGCAAGATGAACAGCATTCCAAATGATAGCATTGTATCTCTCAACCTGTCCGTTTCCAATAGGACGATACGGTGTCGTTCTACTTGTGGCGATTCCCTGTTGGGAAAGATAACTTTTGAGTTTGCTTGACATGAAGGAGGGACCCCGATCAGAATGGATGAAATTGGCCGTACCGCAAAGGGAAAAGACCTGATTGAGGCATTTGATCACTGTGGAAGTAAACATATTGGGACAGGGGAAAGCAAAAGGAAAACGTGAATATTCGTCCACCATAGTAAGCAAGCGGGTGTTTCGCGTTGAGGAAGGCAGTGGCCCTTTAAAGTCAATGCTGAGTCGCTGCATAGGCTGTGTAGCGTGTATGAGCGAGCCATCCGACGGACGGAAGAATTGCGGTTTTAATGCCGCACAAATTCTACAAGTGGAGCATGTTTTTCTCGCGTCTTCTGTAGAAAATGGGAGATTTTTAGATCGCACAAAGTGTAACATATGGCTAATGCCAGGATGGCATATGGGTAACGCCAGGATGGCATAACTCAGTATGAAGATCCGCAAGAGTCAAAGTTGACATGGAAGAGCAGAATGCAAGCATGAGGGTATCTGGGGCCACATTCTCTTTGCCGGGTCGATAATGTATGGTGTCGCCAAAGGCGGCCAATTCCATCCTCCAGAGCTGTATTTTGTTATTCTTGATCTTAGTGCGTTTCCGGTTATCCTGTATAAAGGCCACAGAGCGCTGATCGGTTATAAGCGTGAAATGGCAATGAGTGAGAAAATGACTCAATTTACTTACTGCTTCGATGATAGCCGTAGCCTCCTTCTCGACAGGAGGATAATGGAGCTCGCTACCCTGCAAAGTTCTGGACAGAAATGCAATGGGTCGACAACCTTGATTCAAGGTAGCCGAGATCGCCACTTCCGATGCATCGCACTCGATCATGAAAGGGAGATTTTCATCGATGGAACGAAGTGTGGCTTTTTCTAGTTATTGCTTGAGGATGTCGAAAGCTGAAATAGCCGTTGCCTTCAACGGAAATGACTTCACGTGAAGCAGGGGCTGGATTTTGTCGGAAAAGTGGGGTATCCACTTCGCATAATAGGCGAACATGCCGCGGGCCCAACAAAGAGAGCTGAGATTCATAGGAGGAGGGAGCTCCTGAGGTGGATGAAGTCGCCCCAGATCCGGTTTGATGACACCATTGCCCACCCAGTAGCCAAGGATGTTGACTGATGGTACTGATTTCACAGATTTGGACTCATTTAAGGTTAAGTTGCAATGACGGAGAACGTCAAGAAATTTCTGGAGGTTGGCATCATGCTCCTTCTGGTCATGACCAGCAATGGTGATATTATCCAGGTATGGAAAAGTGTCCGTTAAGTTCTCCTGTTTGACTAGGCTATCCATTGCCCATTGGAAGATGGCCACCCCATTGGTGACCCCAAATGGAAGGCGACGAAACTGGTAAAGCCGACCATTGGCCTCAAAGGCCGTATACTTTTTGTCAGAGTCCTTTAACGGTACTTGATGGTATGCACCCTTTAATTCAAAAGTTGAAAATGCCTTGTAGTTGGCAAGGTTATTGACCATGTCATCGATACATGGTAGTGGGTAGGCACCCAGGTCAGTATACTGGTTAATAGTTTGCGAGTAATCGATGCAAAGACGTTTCTTGTGTTGCTTCAGAGGATTTTTAACAATGACGACTTGAGCCCGCCAGGAAGATGAACATGGCTCAATGATACCATCAGCTGGAAGGCGAGAGATCGCTGCCTCGATAAAGGATAGATCATCTTGGTTGAAACATCATGATTTAGTGACTATGGGCTTATATCGGGGGGAAAGATTGGCAAACAAGGAGGGCTCGTCGAGTGAAGCCGCCGAAAGCGCACAAAACGGTACTTTGGAAATAGTAAGCTCTGGTTTTGACCCTCCAAACTCAAAAGTGAGTCTTTTTTGTTGGTTCTGGAAATCGTGTCCCAGGAGCACATCACTGCATAAGTTTGTGAGCACCCCGAGCCGGGTGGAGGAATAAGTGCGGCCATTGAGAATAAGGTCAACAAGACAAAAGCTGGAAGAGTTGGTGGTCAGTGTCGTCAGAGCCATTGCAATTTCCCTGTCCGAGGGGTAAATACGCAGTTTTAACTTACTGACAGCCTGTTCACTGATGAAGCTGTCAGAACTGCATGAGTTGATTAGTGCACTCAAAATGTGTCTATTTACCAAAACCTTCATGGCTGCATGGGACAGGCTTTGAGGAAAAACAGCTGTGATGGGAGGAGGAGTAGTTTCACCCTTGACAGTTGTAACCTTAGTAGTGGCTCTTGGGGGAGGAGCAGTTTTATAGATAGCAGCTGTAACCTTAGTAGTGGCTCTTGGGGGAAGAGCAGTTTTATAGAAAGCAGCTGCAAAGCTAACAGGGGCTCTTGACCGGTATACCTTAGAAAAGTGACCTTTCTTACTAACAGAGGCTCTTGACTGGCATACCTTAGAAAAGTGACCTTTCTTACTGCAATGACTGCAGTTTGCGTTATGAGCAGGACAAAATTTCCTATAATGGAATGCACCTCCACAGAAGAAACACTTCCTTCCAGATTGCCAAGATGCCGCTAGGGCAGGGTCGCAATCAGTGAGGGCTTCTAGGGTACGGTCATCATCGGCTAGGATAGAGTAGTCATCAGTGAGGGCTTCCACCCGAGGCCCATTGGAGGAGTCACCAAAATTGATAGCGGCAGTCGGTGCACGCGGTAAAAGATAGGCATCTGCATTTTTTTTTGCTAAGTCCAGAGAACATGCCTGGTCATAGGCAGCTGCATTTCTTTTTTGCTAAGTCCAGAGAACATGCCTGGTCATAGGCAGCTTGTAACTTGAGGGTTTTATTTTCCAACAGACGCTGGCGTATGAAAGGAGACGCAATTCCGTTAATAAAGGAATCACGAATGAACTCCTCCTGGTACTGCGCAGCCGAGACAGCTTTGAGATTACAGTCCTTGCTGAGCATGCAAAGCTTTTGAAGGAATTTGTCAAGTGATACACTGGGTTGTTGTCGAGTTGTGGCCAGTAGATGCCGAGCAAAATTTTGTTTGGGGCCTTAACATATAGTTGCTGTAGTATTTGGATAGCGGAGTCATAGTCTACACAGTCTTCAATATAGTCAAACACATGAGGGGATACATAATTGGCAAGTATCTCTAACTTATCAGGAACATTCTCACCACACACCCTCAGGAAATTGCTGAAGGTACGATACCAGTGTTTCCATACCTTAGTCATTGTAGGTGAATTCGGGTCCAGGTCAAGACGGGCGGGTCGGAGTAGTTTCTCCATGATGGATTGATTACTACCTCTGGTTTCCTTCTAACATTTGAGTCATAGCCATCTGTTCCCAAAACCACTCAGAGCGTGGAGCAGCAAACAGTCGATTAAATTGACATAAGAAAACTACTGGGCACTTGATCAGAGTATTAATCAAGGCTTCAATCGACTGTTTCACAACATGGAAGTCTAGTTATCCTCCACTAGTTCCTATTTACAAAATGTCCCTGAGCAAGCTGGGCCTGTGCCCAAGTATTTATACTCTCCCTGGACAGCACCACCAGCAGGCCGCCCAGTATATTTCATAAGTCATTTCTACATGAATGGCATGATTTATTGTAGGGATTTTACAATAATTTCGAGATTTCCTATAGTTCTGAAGATTAATTTTGATTAAAAGAATACCTGGGTAATATACCTTTAAAAATCCAGGGATCAAAATGGCTGTCAGACCACATGGCAGAAGACAAAAGGACTTGAAAAGGCAGCCTGCTGTGTCTGTGAGAAAGGTTCAATGGAGCAGTCAATCTGCCAATCAAAGGGGAGTTCCCCTCCCTGCAGCAGACAATCAAAGTGTTTACAGAAACTGCTACTATGTGTACACAAAGGATTAACCACTTGACTGCGGTTTCAGTTGACCACAGGACAATGACTTTCTGTTTACAATACCTTCAAGGCTATTTACTCAAGCAATCAAGGAAATGGACACATTTCAAACCACTGCAGCATTATTCGATAGCCCATCACAGACAATGAGGACACATTTCAAACCACTGCAGCTTTATTCGATAGCCCATCACAGACAATGAGGACACATTTAAACTGAAAAGAAAACCAGTTTAAACGAATGGATAATTCATCCAAACCCATTCCAGACAATGAGGACAGTTTGGATCCTTTTTGTTTAGCCCAGATACATCCGGATTTGGGCGGGCCCCAAATGGGGTATAAAAGATAACTTCTCAGAAGCCATCTCTTGCTCTCTCTCTCTGTGGCCTCGCCTCCATGCTCTCTACAACGTGGGAGCCTGCCTAAAGGAGTGGAACACCAGCAGTTTACCTTTAAAATACTGGGGTGTTTTTACTTCGGGGCAGTGAAGATCAAAGATCGCAGGGCACGGAGCAGGTGTTCTTCATTGGTGAGCATATAATTTTCTGGCCCATTACAAGGCAACTTAGAATAGGTATAGGGGTGGGAATTAAGTGGGAATTTTGTTAGAACTGTGATTTTAGTCGATTTTCCCTCGTTGTGTCCGTTCTCTCCTCCCCTATTTATGTAACAGTGTTGCACGAGCAGATAAGGCTGTAGTGAACACTGAGAGTAGCTGTACTAAAGTGCTGTTTTTAAGTAAAAGCCACTAAGCAAAGGTGCTGTAGCGAGCAAGGTGTTTCTATATTAAAAGTGCTATTTAAAAGGGTGTCGCACTAAGCAGAGAAGTGCTTCAGTGGACACTAAGGGTTCTGTATTAAAGTGCTGTTTTTAAGTAAAAGCCACTAAGCAAAGGTGCTGTAGTGAGCAAGGTGTTTCTATATTAAAAGTGCTATTAAAAAGGGTGTTGCACTAAGCAGAGAAGTGCTTCAGTGGACACTAAGGGTTCTGTATTAAAGTGCTGTTTTTAAGTAAAAGCCACTAAGCAAAGGTGCTGTAATGAGCAAGGTGTTTCTATATTAAAAGTGCTGTGTTTAAATAAAGGAGTGTTGCACTGAGCAAAGAGCACTCTAGTGGACACTAAGTGTACTGCGTTAAGCAAAAGTGCTGTATCAGGCACAGGTGTGCTGTCTATTATTTTAAGTTGTTTCTTTCTTTTTTGTTTCAATAAATACTGGTTTGTTTTGCACCCAAACCACGAGTCACGTTTTTCTGTCCACATCGCTACCGAATAAGTCCGGCGGTCAGAACCAGGAATAAGGGAGCGCTTTGAAACCGCACGGGGGTCCCTGGAGCAGCTCAGGGGCTTATGACTGGCCAGAGACAATAACCCCAACCCCCCCCCCCCGTTGTTAATTCCTACATTATGTCAGAGGGTTTCCCTGTTTGGATCTGAGAGATACCCTCTGATCAGGCGTATAGTTCAAAATACCTGGGCAGGGGTAACCAAGCAGCCCCCCACCTCTACAGTTCATGAACTCAAGGACACAAAAACATTTCTGGCATTATGATGGTGGCCAAGATACTAGTGCTTACTTTTTGAGGGAGGAAGGAAAAAAGGAAGGGCATTTACATAGTTCCTTTCATGACCTTAGGGTGCCCCAACGTGCTTTATAGCCAATGAAGTACTTTTGAAGTGTAGTTACCCTAGTTTTGGTGTTCAAGTCTCTGGAGTGGGACTTGATACCACAATCTTCTGACTTAAGAGGAGAGAGTGCTACAACTGAACCATGGCTGACACCTTAAAATACCAACAGGAAATCATTCTCAAATTGGGGGGCTACTGCACTGAGACACCAGGTAAAGCACTCAGGCAAAATTTCAGCTCTTTCACACGTGCACATCCATGCACATATTGCTGCTGGGCCCATTTTGTTGCTGACACAGAAATATACTGTCAATATCACACGTAAATCTTGCAAGTTAGGATCACAAAGTATTGTGCTAAACACAATATGCTTATGGAGGGAGTCACAGCACACAGGGAGGTTCTCTTCCCTTCCAATGGGTGGAAGAGACCTCCCCAGGACACCAACACAGTCTGGTTGCACATTGCACAGGAGGACACAAGCAGGGATGTCATCAGGAGGACCTGGCTGCAGTGGTGCAAACCATTCAGTGACCTCAGTAGATCATGAAACGTTACTTCAAAGCCACACTCAACCTCATCCTGCTGTGCCACTCATCACGTCCCCATTACTTTGACTTCCTTACCCTACTCCTGCACATTCTTACTCACACCAATTTACCTTGCACCACCACCCATCCCTCTCTATCTACATTATCACTTTCCCATCTCACTAGCCACCCCTCACACTCATCCTCATCCTCGTGCAATCATACCAACTAGCAACACACAAGGAAGTTTCTGTTAATGTGTTTTCAAACATTGAAACCTTTATTTTGAACACTTTGCGTTCTTGGACAGATCTGTGTGCACCTTTGGAAGTGTCTTAGTGAGTTGCAGTGAATGGTGAGACATAACGGTACCCCCCGCAATGGTGATGAGTGTGAAAAGAATGGCTTGGGCATTGTAGGGATGCTTTATGGTGTTGGTGTGGAGTGGTGCCAACCTGGTACATCATGTGGCAGCCAGGGTGTACAGCGTCAAGTGAAGTAAATCTGGCCATGGTGAGGCCATCCCTGGTGTCCCAGGCAGCAATGTGGTTGGGTGCTGATGCCCTCTGTCCTGTGCAGCATCAGCTGACTATGGAGGTAAGTAGCATGGAGTCCAGTTCTATGGAGTACTGCTTCTACAGTGTACTAAACTCGGGAATTTGGTGAGTGAGGGAATTTGGTGGGGTGGGGGTAAGAGGTGCTGCTTGATACATAAAAAATATAAACAACTAGGGTTAATTAGGACTGTGGGCTAAGTTACATTAAAGACCTAAAGCATATAACTAAATGTAATAAATTAAGCAGGGTTATTACCTAGATTAAAAACTAATAATGGACTATTGAGTATTTCAAAATTTGAAAACATAATTAGTTAAATAAAATACAATAGAGATGGCAGGGCAGGTGATGTGCTGCAGCTGTAGCATGTTGGAGCTGGTGGATCCCAGTGTGATCCACAGCAACCACATCTGCAGTAAGTGTCTGCAGCTCAAGGAACTTCGGCTCAGAGTTGATGAGCTGGAGTCGAAGCTTCGGACACTGCGACACATTAGGGAGGGGGAGCGTTACCTGGAAACTTTGTTCCAAGAGGCAGTCACACCTGTTGGGTTAAATACTTCAGATTTGGTCCGTGGTCAGGGACAGGAGGGTGTGAGTATGAGTGAGGCAGGTATGGGGATCCAGAAGGTAGCATTGGAGGAGCCTCAGCCCTTGCACTTGTCCAACAGGTACGAGGTTCTTGCTCCCTGTGTGGATGAGAGCAGGAACTGCAGGGAGGATGAGCAATTTGACCACAGCACCGTGGTACAGGGGGCCATTCAAGTTGGGGGAGTCAAAAGGAATATAGTAGTGGTAGGGAACAGTATAGTTAGGGGGATAGATACTGTTCTCTGCAGCCGAGAGTGTGAGTCCCAAAGGCTGTGTTGCCTGCCCGGTGCCAGGGTTAAGGACATCTCCTCGGGGCTGGAGAGGAACTTGGGCCTAGAAATTCAGTGGCCTGCGCCACCAGTTTGTGCCCAAAGAGGGCTTTTGCGCCACTGTCCAAACCTACCGTGATATTTAGCGGGGCGCTAATGGCGACGTTAGCCTGTAGCGCTGCGCCGCCACCGATGACGTCATCGGTGTGCGCAGCACCCCGCTATCGCCCTGCTGGCCATATTTGGTTGCTGCCGCCTCCTCTGCGCCGGCCGCAAACAGCGACCGGTACACAGGGGCCTACCTGTGCCGGTAGTGGGGCGAGTTAAGGTGGAGGTGCGGCCGGCCGCTTTTTCGGCGGCCGCCTGCCCGCACCTCCGTCCCCGGCCTCCTACACCACCCCCCCGTGGCATTGCTGGCTGTTTCCCGAGAGCCCGGCACTTCTCCTTGGTGCCGGGCTCATTTGCTGGCACTCGCGAGCGGGGATCGCGCTGTTGCAGGCACCTCCCCCTTAAGAGTGAGAGGAAGGCCTGCAGTACCGCAGGCTGCCGTGCTGCAGCGGGTGGCGCTGCGGCACTTTGCACGCCGATATTCAGTTTCAGCGCCCCAAGCGGGGCGCCGAAACCCTTGTTTAGCGGCCGGCTTCCACTTGGGGCGCTGAAACTGAATATCCCGCTGGCGCAAGTGGCTCCGCGCGCAGCAGTAATTCCGGCACCCAGGCGAGCTGGGCGCCCCAAACTGAATTTCCAGGCCTTGGAGTGAGAGGGAAAGGATCCAGTTGTTGTGGTCCATGTAGGTAACAATGACATAGGTAGGACTAAGAAAGAGGTTCTGCTGAGGTAGTATGAGCAGCTAGGGTTAAATTAAAAAGGTGAATGACAAAGGTAATAAGCTTTGGATTACTACCTGTTCCACGAGCAAATTTATATAGGGTCAATACGATCAGAGAGTTGAACACATGGCTCAAGGTTTGGTGTGGGAGAAATGGGTTTCGATTCATGGGGCACTGGCACCAGTACTGGGGAAAGAGGGAGCTGTTCCGTTGGAACGGGCTTCACTTGTACCATGCCGGGGCCAGTGTCCTGGTGAATCGAATAACTAGGGCTGTAGATAGGGCTTTAAACTAAATAGTGGGGGTGGGGAAGGGGGGGTGGTGGGAGGGGTGGTGGGAGGGTTCAGGTAAGGGGAAATTAAGAAAGTTAAAGAGAAAGGACAAGGCAATAGTGCAGGGTAATGATAGGGGTAATGATAACCGGAGTGTGACAGGAAGGGACAGCGTACAAGCATAAGAGTGTACCAGCAAATAGGGTCAGAGTTGGGAAAAATGGTAAAAAGACAAAATTAAAGGCTCTTTATCTGAATGCATGCAGCACTCATGACAAGACAGATGAATTGACGGCACAAATAGAAATAAATGGGTATGATCTGATAGCCATTAAAGAGACGTGGCTGCAAGGTGGCCGAGGCTGGGAACTGAATATTCAGGAGTGTTTGACATTTTGGAAGGATAGGCAGAAAGGAAAAGGAGGTGGAGTAGTTCTGTTAATAAAGGATGAGATCAGTTACAGTAGTGAGAAATGATCTTGGCTCGGAAGATCAAGATGTAGAATCAGTTTGGGTCGAGATAAGAAATAATAAGGGAAAGAAGTCATTGGTGGGAGTTGTTTATAGGCCCCCTAACAGTAGCTACACTGTAGGACAAAGTATAAATCAAGAAATAATGGGGGCTTCTAAGAAAGGTACTGCAATAATCATGGGCAATTTTAATCTTCATATAGATTGGACAAATCAAATAGGCAAAGGTAGCCTTGAGGACGAGTTCATAAAATGTATTCAGGACAGTTACTAAGAACAATATGTTGTGGAACCAACCAGGGAACAGGCTATTTTAGATCTGTTAAAGTGTAATGAGACAGGATTAATCAATGATCTCATAGTAAAGGATCCTCTAGGGAAGAGTGATCATAACATGAGAGAATTTCACATTCAGTCTGAGGGTGAGAAACTTGGGTCTGAAACTAGTGTCTTAAACTTAAATAATGGCAATTACATGGGTATGAAGACAGTTGGCTAAACTGGACTGTGAAAATAGATTAAAAGGTAAAATAGGTAAAAAAAAAGGTAAGATTTTAAGGAGATATTTCATAACGCTCAACAAACATATGTTCCAGAGAGAAAGAAAGACTTTATGAGAAGGATGAACCATCCGTGGCTTACTAAGGAAGTTAAGGAGGGTATCAAATTGAAAGGAAAGGCATACAATGTTGCAAAGATTAGCGGTAGGCCAGAAGATTGGGAGTTTTAAAAAAAACTTACAGAGGATGATTAAAAAAATAATAAAGAGGGAAAAAATAGATTATGAGAGTAAAAAATATAAAAACAGACAGTAAGAGCTTCTACAAGAATACAAAAAGGAAAAGAGTAACTAAAGTAAATGTTGGTCTCTTAGAGGATGAGACTGGGGAATTAATAATGGGAAACAAGGAAATGGCAGAGACTTTGAACAAATATTTTGTATCTGTCTTCACGGTAGAAGACACTAAAAGCATCGCGATAATAGTGGAAAATCAAGGGGCAAAAGGGAGGGAGGAACTTAAAACAATCACTATCACTAGAGAAAATATACTAGGCAAACTGATGTGACTAGAGGCTAACAAGTCCCCTAGATTATGCACCCTACAGTGTCATTAGTGTTTGTTGGAAAAAGACAGAGGCCTAGAAATTCAGTGGGCTGCGCCACCCATTAGCGCCCTAAGAGGGCACTTAGTGGGTTTTGCGCCACTGGCCACGCCTCCCGCTAAATTTAGCGGGACGCTAATGGCGGCGCTAGCCATTAGCGCTGCGCCGCTACCGATGATGTCATCGGTGTGCGCAGCACCCCGCTAACGCCCCGAATGTGAAATTTATTAGCGCCCCCTGCTTTAACGCTGGTCGCAATTTGCGACCGGTTCAGGGGGGCCTACCTGCGGCGGTAGAGGCGCTGAGGTGCGGGGCAGCCATTTTTTTTGCTGGCCACCTGCCAGCACCTCCCCGCACCGCCATCCCCGGCCTCCTGAGCGCCCCCCCTCCCCTGCTGAGTGCCGGTTGTGTCCCAAGAGCCCGGCACTCCTCCTCGGTGCCGGGCTCTTTTGCTGGCACTCGCACTCTTTGAGCACGCTGCAGCAGGCCCCTCCCCTTTAAGAAGGGGAGGAAGGCCTACAGTACCGAAGCATGCCGTGCTGCAGCGTGTGGTGCTGTGGCATGTTGCGCTGCGATTTTCAGTTACAGCACCCCAAGAGGGATGCGGGGCACCTCGAGTAGCGCCGCGCTTCCGTCTGGGGCACTGAAAGTGAATTTGCGGCGGGCGGCCCCGACTCCTTCCGGGGTGGTACTTCCGGCGCCCTGGCGTTTGGGGCACCAGTGAATTTCTAGGCCAGGGAAAGGTAATAAGAGATGGGAAAGTCTGAAAAATTGTAGTTCTGTAGAGTGCAATGTGCTGCATTTTCTTTGGAGGGAAGTGGGGGACAATGTACGTGGCGTCATTGCAATAACAAAGTTGTTCAGGGGCCAGGTGTCTCAATTACTGGAAGTAGTTCTTAATCACGCAGTCCTGCACCAATCTGCTGGCCTCACATCAGATCCCATTGGGTTGATCTCCTGCTCATCCTCATTTTCTATCTGTGGACCATAGACCTTCTCTTTGTCCAGTTGCTTGCTTACTCTTATTCTGCATTGCAAAATTGTGCATCATGCAGCGGATGATGTTGATTTTGGAGACCGTGGCTAGAAGAGTATTGTTTTAACATCTCCACAGTGCACTCAACCTTACTTTCGGTGCTGATGTGGGCGTCATTGTATTTCACTCTGTTGTTGCGTGGTAGCTTCTAAGTGCAGTCCTTAGCCTTGAATGAAAAGTGTAGCCATCAAATTCATTCTCTCAGGACATTAAAAAAATGCAAGCAACATAGACTGTCGAACAATAAAACATCAAATGAGCTCTCTGGGTAATGGACATGAAACTGCAGCATCATGTTTCTATGATAAGATGCCATTTTAACATTTATGGAGTGAAATATCTTCTTGTTTATGCAGTCAATATGGTCTCATTTAGTATCATTGTATAGGAGTGGAGCAGTCAAAAATACAGATCCTTGGGTATTAATGAGTGTATATATATATATAATATCACCTGAGGTAGCATAGTATCTAAAGATATTGCTCGCTTACAAAACCGTCCTTCACACCAAATTCATGCAGCACAATGGGATGGTGACAAAGATTAGATATATTTTTTCTAGTTTATCTTGGTGGCTGCCCCTCTGAATCCAGTCACAATACACGAGGGGGACAATTATGGTGTGAAGCGCAGATCGAGTGGGCGATGCGCCCACCCTGCCCACCTGATGATGTTGGAAGGAGACTTAATCCAGTTTTGTGGTTGGGTTTCCATTTAAATGTAACTGTCGAGCTGTCAGCGCTGATCGTGCTCCATATAGTCAGCTCATGATTGGGAGTGCACAAAATCAGGCTGGGCTGCCGTTACGTAAATGCAGTCTGTACCTCTTAAAGGGGAGGTGCATTTTTCAATGCTAGTTACTGGCAATGGAATTTCAGAATCTGCTGGCAAAATTACTTTGACCAGGCCCCCCAGATTTTCTGATAGTGGTATAGAGATGCTAATTGAGCAAGTGAGTAGCCGGAAGGAGGCCCTCTTCCCCTTTCACAGGCACTGGGTACCCTGGAAAATGTGCCAACAACAATGGAGAGAGGTGGCAGAGCACATCAATGCCACATTGTACTCAGAGCCTGGCAGCACCGCAGGAAGAAATTTAACAACCTCACCAGGGCTGCCAAGGTAAGACTTTGCAACTCTGCCACTCTCTGCACAGCCCTGCACCACCTTACTTTACAGTCAGCACCAGCAATCCTTCTCTTCCCCGTTTCCTATGCCTCTCCTTCCATCACAACACAGCACTTCACTGTACCTCCTTCTGCTTGCACTCATACACTTGACATCTTCTACAGCCCTTGTAGTGTATGTACCTTTAAGACAGAACTACTTTTACAGCTCCTGTATACTGTAGTACCGGCAGTGACCACACCTGTATATAAGCCTTGCGCATGCCTCTGTACCCCCAGTCTTGAGATTACCCTCCTCCAGTAAATACCTGTTTATTGTTAAGTTACAACAATGGGACAAAAAGTAACCTCATATTCTACTCAGATCAGCCAGCGGCTTGGATCAGAGCAATAAAATCACACTATACCAGTGTTAAGCTAAAAAATACCGCAAATGGGTCCATAATGAAAATTAACACACCAGGAGACAGTTCAATCACGACTGTCAACGCGTACAATACCGGAACAATATTAGTGCAAGGCAACCTCGACAAATTTGCAACGGCCTTCAGGACACTGAAAAGATCAACTACGAGGGGAATGAACAGCCCCAGAGTGGCCCGCACTCCCCCCAACATTGACAACTTACCAGGAGAAAATCTGCATGGTCAAGGGATGAACGAGCCACACAGTTCAAACCAGACACTAACCCCGGGGAACCACAGCCACACGATACAACTGACAAACCCCAGCATAACTACCACGGAGGAAGCCACACATAGTTCCCCTACCATTCCCAGCCCACCAAGAGAAGAGCAGCATAGCCAGGAAGTGAGTGAGCCTTCCAGGGCCGACCAGCTTAGCCAGGAAGTGAGTGAGCCTTCCAGGGCCGACCAGACACATACCCCGGGATCACACAGCCAGATACAACCAAAAGATAAATTTTATCAATTAGAGATAGAGATGGTTAAACTTAGAGAGGAGGTCCTCAAATTGAATGACAAACAAAAGCAGGAGAGGGAGAGACACAAGAGAGAGCTGAATAGACTTGATAACCAGGTGAATCTACTTAAGAATCAGGTGAAAGAGCTGCAGGAAAAAGAAGAGAGCCATAGAGGAGAGAAAACACCATTAGACCAGCAACCAGAGACTAGAGATAAGACAAGACAGAGCCGGACGGAACGGCTGCACTCCCACACGGAACAAAAGCAACAGACACACAATACAAGGGGTGCCACACAGACCGACCAGCATGCTGACTCGCAATCTTCCCCCACCACCATGGAACCACAAGTGAGCCGCTCACAAGAGGTACGCACACACCAGACACCCCAGCCCAGCACACACACTATGAGTCCAGGCGAAAGCCACCAGACAGTAAACACAAACAAGGCTGATGTTGTAATACTCATAGACTCAAATGGGAAATTTCTATGGGAGAAAAAGCTCTTCCCTAGAAGTAAAGTAGAACAGATTTGGTGCCCAACAACAGACAGAGCCATGGGATGGCTGACCAAAGCCAGATTAGGCTCCCCCCAACACATAATAATACACACGGGCACAAATGACCTAAAGGCCAAACAGAAAGAGGTAGCAACATCGCTCAGAGCAATGATTAGGAAGGCAAGCAGTACATTTCCAAACACTAGAATCACTGTTTCCACAATATTGCCGAGAACAGACTTCAACAACAACACAATTCATGAGATAAATGCCAGCATAGCAACAGAATGCGAATCAAACCACAACGTACACCTGGCCCAACACCCCACCCTCGATGAAGAATGTCTTTACGACCACGTCCACATCCAAAGGCAAAAAATATCGATCTTTGCTAAAGCCCTGAAGGACGTCGCTTTTAACCGGGTCCATACCCAGACTCCAAGAGGACCCCCCCCCGACCACCAGAGATCAGCGGGGTACATATCAGGAACACTACAAAGACCACCACCACACCAACCGAGACCGGAGAGGATCCCCATGCAAAACAACATTATCAGACCTGCACCACTCCTGTCCCACAGGGGAATAGGACCGCTACCAGCCAGACAGAGGGAGAGATGCACAGGACGTACGCAATACCTCAGACAGAAACAATCCATTAAGAGACAATAAGCAGATGTGCAGCAGCATCTACTTCCGCCTTATGGATCAAGGACTAATTAATAGAAAGAATTGTAACCAAATTGTATTAACTTTTGTAGACAACTGGGGTGATCTTTTTTTTCCCCACACTTAGACACGACAAACACGTACCACTCTTTAACCTATCATAGAAAAAGATAAAACTTAACATGAAATCCTTATATATTTCGACCTGGAATATCCAAGGTCTACGCTCTTCACTGCGAGAAGTGAAGAGTAGGACCCCAGAGTTCATAGAGGAAACTAAAGATCTAGATATTATCATTTTACAGGAAACTTGGTATAAAGGAAAAGGACACACCGGCTGTCCCCAAGGGTACACTGAGCTAGTGGTCCCCTCCAATAAATTACCAAGTGTAACCCAAGGCAGAGACTCCGGAGGCATACTGATCTGGTTTAAAACAGAACTTAAGAATTACATCAAATTTATAAAAAAGGGCGAAAACCATATGTGGCTCAAACTTGAGAGGGAGATTATCTCAAACACCCAAGATGTTTACATTTGCGCACTTTATATCCCTCCAATCGATTCCCCGTACTACAAAGAGGACACCTTCTCCAACATGGAGGGGGAAATTATCCAATACCAGGCCCAGGGGAACGTGTTGATCTGTGGGGACCTCAATTCAAGAACGGGCGAAGAACCAGACTTCACCAATAATCAGGGAAACAATTACGTATTCGGGAATAACCACTTTGACATCCCTTCCCTTCCATACAGGCATAACTGCGACAAGCAGTCAAATACCAACGGTAAACAGCTACTACAGCTCTGTCGAAACCTGGGTCTGTACATTGTCAATGGTAGGTTCATAGGAGACCTCCTAGGAAGATCGACCTACTGCTCACCTCTTGGCTGCAGCACAGTAGACTATATGATTACAGACTTGGACCCATCCTCTTTCAGAGCATTCACAGTCAAACCACAAACAACACTGTCAGATCACAGTCAAATTACTATGTTTCTCAAAAAGACAGAAACAAACAACATAGAAACACAACCCAGTAAACTGTACAACACCAAAAAATCGTACAGATGGGCCAAAAACGACACGGAAAAATACCAGAAAACAATTAGCAATGCATCAACTCAAGCTCTCTTAGACACCTTTCTGGATAACATATACACTCACAATAAAGAAGGCATAAACCGGGCAGTTAGTAAACTAAACAATATTTTTGATAATTTGGCAACAAATGCAAACTTGAAAGCTCGCAAGAACAAACCCAAAACAAAAAACTATGAAAAATGGTTTGACCATGATTGCCATAACATGAGGAAAAAACTTAGAAAACTATCAAACCAAAAACACAGACATCCAGAAAACGAGGAATTACGCCTTACTTATTGTCAGACGCTAACACAATACAGAAACACACTCAGGACCAAAAAAGAGCAATTTATTAAGAATACACTCAGCTCCATGGAGGAATCCATTGAGTCGAATTGTTTCTGGGACAACTTGAAAACACTACACAAAAAACAACACGACAATTTGTCCATTCAAAATGGGGACACATGGGTAAACCACTTTGAAAAATTATACCAGAAAAACACACTAGGACCAGAGCAACACCAAATACGCAAAAAACTTGAAAAGCTTGAAATGGCCATAAAAGATAACCAAAACCCGCTAGACGCCATAATAACAGAAAAAGAACTTCTTGAAAAACTCAAGGACCTGCGACCAGGAAAAGCTTGCGGGACAGACAGCATACTAAACGAGATGATTAAACACGCAGACGACAAACTGAAACTGGCTATCCTAAAACTCTTCAACTTGGTTCTGAGTGTCGGTTATTTCCCTGACATCTGGAACAAAGGACTCATAACACCCATATACAAAAGTGGGGACAAAATCGACCCAAACAACTATCGAGGCATCTGTGTAAACAGTAACCTGGGGAAGGTATTCTGTAGCATCATAAACAAAAGACTTATAAACTTCCTTGAAGAGCACAATGTCTTGAGTAAAAGCCAAATTGGATTCCTGCCAAACTATAGAACATCCGATCATATCTTCACCCTACAGACCCTAATTGACAAACACGTTCACCATAACAAAAGCAAAATCTACGCATGCTTTGTAGATTTCCAGAAGGCTTTCGACTCCATCTGGCATGACGGTTTATTCCTGAAACTTATCGAAAGCGGGGTAGGAGGGAAAACATATGATGTAATTAAATCAATGTATACAAACAATAAATGTGCAGTTAAAATTGGAGACAAACAAACAAAATACTTCCCACAGGGGCGGGGGGTGACGCAGGGCTCGCCAATCTCACCGACACTCTTTAATATTTACATTAATGGATTGGCAAAACTACTTGAACAATCTACAGCACCCGGCCTCACCCTATATGAATCCAAGGTTAAATTCCTCCTCTATGCCGACGACCTGGTTCTGCTGTCACCAACTAAGGAGGGTCTACAGCAGAACCTGGACCTGCTGGAGTCGTACTGCCAGACTTGGGCCCTGACAATAAATCCCCAAAAAACCAAAGTCCTTGTGTTCCAGCAAAGATCCAAACAACATGGACCCACAATAAATTTCACAGTAGGAACAACCAAAATTGAACAAACCACTCACTACACATACTTGGGCTTAAAAATCAGTTCTATGGGAAACTTCAAACTGGCTGTGAATGAACTGAAAGAGAAAGCAAGAAGGGCTTTCTATGCCATCAAAAAATCAATCCAAATAGAAATCCCAATTAGCATTTGGCTCAAAATTTTCAAATCAGTAATTGAACCAATTGCACTCTATGGCAGTGAGGTCTGGGGACCACTAACACAACAAGATTTTGCAAAATGGGACAAACACCCAATTGAGATCCTACATGCGGAATTCTGTAAAAGTATCCTCCGGACTCAAAGGAAAACAGTAAACAACGCATGCAGGGCGGAACTAGGCCAATACCCATTAATAATCACTATCCAAAAAAGAGCCACCAAATTTTGGAATCACCTACAAATGAGCAACCCCCAATGCTATCACTACGACGCCCTGAAATGCCAAGAGCTGACCATAAAGAAGAATACCCTCAGTCAACTAGTCCTGGGACTCAATAAAGTAACTAATAACAATACTAACAATAACCAGCCCCAGGACAGTGACAGGGTAACACAAAGAATTCGACCCAACACAATCGTCGCTAAGCAAAAGGAAAAATATCTGTCATATTGGGCAGAAACAACAAAAACCCAAAGCAAACTCAATTGCTACTTGGCCCTAAACAGACAATACAACATAGCTGATTACCTGACCATGGTAAAGGATAACAAACTGAGAAGAACCTTGACAAGGTACAGACTTAGCGAACATAGCCTAGCGATCGAAAAAGGCAGACACAGGCAGACCAGGCTGCCAAGAGAAGACAGGATATGCTCTCACTGCAGTCAGGGAGTAGTTGAGACAGAGATGCACTTCCTCACAGCCTGTGGAAAATATCAGGGCATCAGAGAGAATTTCTATCAAAAATTCTCACAAATATGCCCTGAATTCAGAAATCTGACTGACAACCAAAAACTCCCATTCCTACTGGGGGAGGAGAGAAGCTGTGTAACACTGGCGGCACACTATGTTACAGCTTGCCATGAACAGAGGGACAACCAGTAAACTAAGACAAGAGTATATATAAACAAGGCGAAAATATATTTATAAACTCAGGGATATACCTGTTTATACACTGTATGAATGGAACCGCGTTTATGTGTTCAACCATAAATGTATTTTGATGCTTTGGCAACATAAGATGTACCTTATCATGCCAATAAAGCGATTTGTATTGTATTGTATTGTACAGCATCCGTGTGGTTATTGAAAAACATCATACTCTCAGAATCACGGATCTAACAGTGGCGACGAGTGTCGATTCGAATCTACCTGCAACTCTGCATTTCCCTTCGAGGATTCGCTCCGGGAGGGCGGTGTAAGAAAGTTGAGGCCAGGAACATGGGCGTCGACCACAAGCAACCGCCCAGTCGTCTGGCAGAGAGTGAACATCGCTGGGGAGGCTGTGGAGAGCCGGGCTTGGTTCCCCAGCCACGATGATCAGCAAGAGACTGATGACAGGTACAGCGCAGACCCTTCCCGGACAGCGGCAGCTGGAGCCGACCGACGGCGGAGAGAAAGCCGAGCAGCGTCAACGGGGTAAGACAGAGGGTGAAGCGCACAGGGCGCAGCCGGGGTTGAAAACCGAGCGGCATCGAGAGAAAAAAAAAACGGAGAGAGAGAGGGTACAGCAACAGCCGGGTTCAGGACCGAGCGGTGGAAACGGAAAAAAAAAAAAGAGCACGCAGAGCACAGCCAGGGCTCAAGGGCTGAAAAGTGTCCGCGGGGAGGAGAAGGGAGAGCGTGGGAGATGCCATTGAGCCGCGGAGAAGAAGGAAGAACGCGGGAGATGCCATTTTTAGAAGCTGCAGCGGAGAAGAAGGGCGAGCGCGGGAAGGAAGGAAAGCGTGGGAGACGCCATTTTGTGCCAGCGGAGAAGAAGGGGAAGCGCGGGAGACGCCATTTTTGACAGTTAAATCACACCCAGGGATGCCGAAGAGTGGCAGTATCTCTACGTTTGATAATGAAGTCAAAGATTGGGCGACATATGCGGAACGTATTGAGGTGTACTGCAGGGCGAATGAAGTGCCAGATGCTAGGAAAGCACTGGTTTGGTTAAATTCCATGGGTGCAAAAACTTATGGGTTACTGCGAAATCTAATAACCCCAGAGAAACCGGTGAACAAGAATTTCGAAAGCATAGTAGAAATCCTACAGGACCACTTAAAACCCACACTGCTGCTGATAGCAGAACGATTTAAGTTCCATAAAAGGAACCAACACAAAGACGAAAGCAATGCTATCGAAACACTGCCAGTTTGGAGCGGGACTAGCAGATACGTTAAGGGACAAGTTTATGTGTGGGCTGCAAAGTGAAGGAACCCAGAAATGGCTTCTATCAGAAAAGGATCTTACGCTGGACAAGGCTTTCAGTATGGCAGTATCACACGAAGCAGCCTCAAGGGGCGCTGCAGAGATACAACGGAGACCGCAAGAATATGGCACCAATGAAATGTCCTATGGAACAGGTAAGTGCTATCACTGCGGCAGAACAACACATGACCAGAAGGATTGTTGGTTCAAGGACCAAGTGTGCAGACAGTGTGGAAAAGCAGGACACATAGCAAGAGCCTGCAGGTCTGGGAAGAAAACCAACAGTAAGAAATCTCCACAGGAGAAGTACAAAAAGGTACACGAGGTGATGGACAGTAGTTCAGACGAACAGAAAAGTGACACAGACTCCGGAAGCAAGGAGCTGGGTTGGCTGAAACTACATAAGGTAACCAAAATGGAGGATCACCAGACTATCTGGGTTACACTCAAGATAGACGGAGTCCAAGTGAAAATGGAATTGGACATAGGATCAGCCCTAACAGTCATAAACCAAAGAGACTACAAGCGATCTATTTTCACATATACCCTTGAAAGCTACAGAGATTGTCTTGAAGACATACACGGGGTAAAAAGTCTACCCCAAAGGAAAAATAAGGGTGAAAGTGATATATAAAGGCCAGGAAATAACTAAAATGGATATATATGTATTGCCAGATGGAGGACCACCACCTAGGATGTGAATGAATCCGGAAGATACAATTAGATTGGCATTCCATACAGGCACTGAAGGTTGAGGCCAAAAAGAATGATGACGTCACACCTGGACGACTGTCAAAAATGCTAACTGACGCAAAAGAAGTGTTCCAGGAGGGACTCGGAACACTTAAAGGCACGAAACAGCATGGAGACGCTGATGGGCTATCGCGCCTGCCACTGCCTACTGTGGAGGAAGCACCAGCAGTGGACCCTATCGAGATATTTTATTCATCAATTATTGAACGATTGCCAGTAACGAACGTGGATATAGAGAAGGAGACACGCAATGATCTGACGCTGTCTCGGGTATATGATTTGACGGTGAGGGGATGGCCAACACATGGCGACTCACTGTTGCCAGCATTCTCATCCAGAAGAGAACAGCTGTCAGTATGCCAGGGGACAGTGATGTGTGGATCCAGAGTGGTGATTTCACCCAAGCTAAGGGAGAGAGTGCTAAATGAGCTGCATGAAGGTCATCTGGGGGGAGTGAAAATGAAAAGCCTTGCTAGGGCTTATGTGTGGTGGCTGGGAATCGATCAACAAATCGAAGACCTAACCAAGAGCTGCTCAGGATGCCAGAAGGTCCAAAATGCACCACCACATGCCCCTCTACACCCATGGGAGTGGCCCTCCTCTCCATGGCAACGGGTGCATATTGATTTTGTTGGTCCATTCATGGACTCAATGTTCTTAATAGCAGTGGATGCTCATTCGAAGTGGCCTGAGGTGATAAAAATGTCCTCAACCACTACAGAGAAAACGATTGCAGTCCTACGGACCATATTTGCCAGAAACGGCTTGCCAGAACAGATTTGCTCTGATAATGGACCACAGTTTGTGTCCGAAGAGTTTCGAAAATTTATGAGAAGGAATGGGGTAAGGCATTACACATCCGCCCCGTATCATCCAGCCACAAATGGATTGGCTGAGAGGTTCGTACAAACCTTTAAGAAGGCGATAAAGGCCATGTGCGATGATGAAATTCCACTACAGCATAAGGTGGACAATTTCTTATTAGCCTACCGAAACGCGACACATGCAGTTACCAACCAGACCCCGGCCATGATGTTCTTTAACCGAAGGTTGAGATCTCGTCTGGACTTGCTCAGACCAAATGTGCGAAGAAATGTTGAGGATAAACAATTCCAGCACATCAATGAGAAGCCGACAAGGAGCTTCAATGTAGGACAACCAGTCTTGGCCCGTGACTACCGAACAGAGAAATGGCAACCCGGAACGATATGCACAAGGCAGGGGCCATTAATGTACACAGTGGATGTCGGGGAGAACATTGTGAGACGCCCCGTCGATCAGATCTTCGCGTCACAGGAACGAGTCAACCCCATGTCTCGAGTACCTGGGGATGAACCCGACATACTGGTAGCATCTACCTCAGAACCAGTAGCAGTGGAAACCGATGAACTACCCGATGAAAAGGGGCCAGAATCGCCTCTGCACCAAGAACAAGAACCTCAGGAAAGGCGCTATCCCGAAAGGGTCAGGAAGCCGCCCCAAAGACTGAATCTATAAATGGACTATTGTTGTTTAATGTACATGTTAAAGTGTTAATTGTTATTTGAATATTAGGGGTACTACTAATCTAAAAGGGGAGGAATTGTAGTGTATGTACCTTTAACACAGAACTACTTTTACAGCTTCTGTATACTGTAGTACCGGCAGTGACCACACCTGTATATAAGCCTTGCGCATGCCTCTGTACCCCCAGTCTTGAGACTACCCTCCTCCAGTAAATACCTGTTTATTGTTAAGTTACAGCATCCGTGTGTTTATTGAAAAACATCATACTCTCAGAATCACGAATCTAACAGCCCTCACAACTACTTTCACTCTTGCACACACCTGCTGATTATTCCTCTCAGTATGGATGTGCTAAATTGCCTCACACATCTTCAAAACCCCTCAACAGGGTACATACTTACCCCTGCCACTCCTTGCAGGGAAGCTAACACAAAACAGAGGGCGATTACAAGAACAGGAGGTGGTCCTGTCTCGGTGTCAGTGCTCAAACCAGTGGAGGAAATGGCCATCAATAAAATTGGTAGCGAGAGCGGATGCAGCATTAGAGATGGTGAGGCTGGAGGGCCTGCACAGCAGAGTGTTTTGGCATCTTCCTTTGCGCCTCTATTTATACTTGTCCCACTTACATGGTTAACATGACAACTTGGTGGTGCACTGTATTGCCACTCATCTGCTACTGCTTATCCTTGCCACCATTTGCCAACCCTTGTCCCTCTTTCCTTTTTCTAGGTCCATCAGACAACACAGGCGTTCCAGTCACATAGATTGAGGAGGAGAACCCGCCAGAAGATGCACCATCACCCGCTCTTACCTATCCAAGCACAAGCAGAAACCGACACCTCGCATGGTATAGATTGGGAGTTAGAAGGTTCTGCAATGGCTCTCTTTTTTCCCCTCTTTCTAGGTCCATCAGACATCTTGGGTCTTGCTGCAGCATATGCCAAGGAGAAGAACATTCCAGTCACTCACTCTGACCTTTCCAAACACCAGCACAGAAATTGGCACCCGGTGAGTTATAGGGGCCTGTACTGAGTGGTTCACTGAGCACAAGTGAGCAGGAGCAAATGTGGGTGGAAAGGACAGTCCAGGAAACAGCTCAACAGAGGGCAAGCTGGAGTGCTAGCTCTGCTAAAGAGGACACGGGTGCAAATTTTAGGGGCCCCACCTTTAAAAGGATGATTACTGTGCACCACTAATTAAATAATGCATTGGACTGCCTGCTCGAGTTTCTGGGCTCTATTATCTTCTCCGTCTTGTGCGGGCTGGGAGACTGAATGGATAGCGGCTTTGATCAGATCCTGGATCTCCTCCAATTTGCTCATGCACAGATCAGTGGGATGCCTGAGCTGCAGCCCAATAGCAGGGGCAGCCCTGCAATGGGAAGGGAACATGTTGCCACCTTTCAGAATGACAGCATGTCTGGACCCTTGTGACCCCCTCAACTAATGCCTGTGCTCTTGCCAGAAAGCCAGCTTGACAGTCTGTTCCGAAAGGTACCAAGTTGTTGTCACCTGCGCCTGGGCCCTCTCAAGCCTGAGCTCCTAGGCATCGCCGATCACCAGCATTTCATGAGCCCTTGACTGAGTCACAGCAGCCTTCCACCTTCCATGGTGTAGCCAGTGAGAGAACTTTGTAGAAGCACCAGTTTAGGTAAGACGGCCTAGAAATTCAGTTGCGTTCGCCAGCCGTTAACGCCATAAGAGGGGTAGATTTCCAGCGCTAGGCACTTAGCGCCCGGGCACAGGCCGGTCTGCGCCAACGCCCAACTTCAGTTGACATTTAGCGCCGGCGCAAAGTGTTTGCGCCCGCTCAGCTGTGCGCGCAGCTTATGACGTCATTTCGTCGTGCAACGCTGTTTGTGCGCCCCAAACCGGAAATTCAGTGGCGCCCGCCCAATGTGGGCGTGGCGCTGTTAAGAACTGTGAAGTGGAACGCAGCAGAGGCCCTGTGGGCCTCGGGGAGCGCTAATTAAAGGGCACTTACACTGAACTATAAAGGCCAGCCATTTTGCTGCAATGACTTTAGTGCTTTGGATTTCTGGACAGAGACCAAGGAACAGACGTTTCTGATTTGGGACAACATAGGAGAGGTATTTTTGGCTTCTGGCCAGAGCTTGGAAATTTGACTCTTTGTGATTTCACTGTTTGCAAGTTTATTATGGGGGCTGCATGGGGTTCCAACCCTCAGTTCCAGCATTATGTGCGAAGGGCTTGCAGACGCTGTGTGAGAGGGCCAGCCATGCCTAGACGCAGAGGGGCCATCAGGCGTCGGCAACGTAGGCCTTACCCACTCAGGGAATACCGCCAGCAGGTGTCCTATCTCACCATGACTGCCGCGCATTGTGTTAAGAGGCTGCGCTTCAGAAGGGAGGTGGTTGCAGAGATCTGCCAGCTGCTTCACAGAGATCTGCGTCCACAGCTGATGTGCAGGACGTCTCTGTCAGTGGAAGTGAAGGTCACAGTGGCTCTGAACTTTTATGTAAGCGGCTCCTTCCAAGCCGCTGCTGGGGACATAGCGAACATCTCCCAGTTCGCCGTGCATCGCTGCATCCGGCAGGTCACCGATGCCCTTTTCGCAAGGAGACACCAATTCATCTCCTTCCCCATGACCCTAGAGAGGCAGGAGCAGCGTGCAGTCGGATTTGCCAGGATCGCCGACTTCCCCATGGTGCAGGGCGCCATTGACTGCACGCATGTGGCTATGCGGGCACCTATCGACAATGCCGAGGATTACCGCAACCGGAAGGGCTACCATTCCCTCAATGTACAGCTGGTGTGTGACCACAGGCAGCGCATCCTAGCTGTCAATGCCTGCTTTCCAGGAAGCAGCCACGATGCATTTATCCTGCGCCAGACTACTGTGGCTGACATGTTCGAGGCACAGCCTCCACCAAGGGGATGGCTTATTGGGGACAAGGGCTACCCTTTGTGTACATGGCTCATGACCCCGCTCCGCGCGCCCAGGACCCCTGCGGAGGAGGCATACAACGAAAGCCATCAAGCCACAAGGAACATCATAGAGCAAACGATTGGCGTCCTCAAGCAACGGTTCCGCTGCCTGGATCGATCCGGCGGATCTCTACAGTATTCGCCGGATAGAGTCTCCCAGTTCGTCGTCGTTTGCTGCATGCTGCACAACCTGGCTATCCGCAGGACTCAGGCACTGCCACCTCACGTTGGGCCACCACCTCAGGAGGACGAGCAGGAGGACCATGAGGAGGAGGAGGAGGAGGAGGAGGAGTACCAGCCCAGAAGGGAGCCACAAGGTCCAAGGGCCGTCCGCCGGCGGCTTATTGAACGACACTTCTAGGCCCCCTGTCAGGGAATGGCTTGTGGCAATGAACGCACCTGAATGCAGCCGCTCCGCAAGCCCTCAGCCGGTTAACGCAACAACCACTTGAAACATGACACCTGGACAAGCTGAATAAATAAAAAGCTTTATTTAACAAACTCAGGGCCCTTCCCACATGAAACAGAAAAACAGACAAGACCCCCAAAAAACAGTGAAAAACATATCTCACTCCCACAACCTGGGGAGGAATAACAAAACTTGTCAATCCAATTGGCCTTCATCTTCGGCCTTTCCAAAATAAGCCCCCCCCCTCCAGAACACAAACACCCCCATATAAAAAAAACAGTTGCCAACACCCTCTACTTGGTGTGCCGAGAGGGCGAGTCCTTGTGCAGGCTTCTCCGGCCCCTGCCCGACCTGTTGCTCCGCCTCAACCTGGGCCCTGTGGGTGTTGGAAGGCTGGGGAAAGGCTCCTGAGGGCCGCAATGCGTAACGGCAGATGCCCTTGGGGGTCGGCCTAGACGAGGTCCGGCCCTGGAGGGTCCGGCTGCTGACTGCTGCAGCTGTGGCTGGGCAGCATCAGTCTCTGCAGCAGCTCGTCGCACCTTGGCTGGGGGAGTGGCAGTGGCGGCTGCAGCAATGGGGGCAAGCTGGCTGATGCCAGGCGCTCGCTGGTCGCCAGAGACATTGGCACTCGGCCGGGCTGGCACTGCAGCAAGCGCAGCAATCTGGTGGAGGCCAGACCGCTGTGCTGCAGCAGGGCGGCGGGTGCCCTGTCGATGCTTCCGTGACACAGCGAGTGTGGCAGAAGTGAGTGCCCGAACTGCCCTGTTCTGTGCCCGCATCAGATCAGCCAGTGCCTGCACGGCACCACTCATGAACTCGCGACTCGCGTCCTGTGCTGCCGCGAATTGGTCGACACCCCTGGCCTGTGCTGCCGCGAGTTGCTCGACACCCCTGGCCTGTGAGTCCCCGAAAGCGGCCACACTATGAGCCAGGGACTCAATGGCCTGAGGCAACTGTCCCACAACCCCCATGAACTCGTTGTGGCGCCGCTCGGAGGCCGCGGACATTTCATCAAGGAGGCGCACCTCCTGGGCGAGGACCGTCTCCGGACTGGAGGGCGGACTCTCCATCTGGGGAGAAGGCCGCCGAGCTGCCCGACGCTTCCCACGTGCCTGGACGCCACTGGGCCCAGCAACTGCCCTTCCCTGCAACACTTCCCCCCCCTGGGGAGAAGGCAGCCGTGCTGCCCGACCCTTCCCGCCTGCCTGGACGCCACTGGGCCCAGGAGCTGCACCCCCCTGCAACACTTCCCCCTGGCTCTCCTCCAGGCAAGACGTGTCCCCTCCATTGCCATCCCCTGGCGCGGATGAGGGTTCCCCCGATGTGCCGCCTTCCTCTTGGTCCTCGTCGTCCTCCTCTTCCGAGGGACTGGCACTCTCAGCTTCATGGACCTCCTCCTCACCAGCTGAAAGCAGAAAGGCACAAGAGTAGCTTTAGAGTGAGGACAGGGCGTCAGCGAGGGAGGCATGAGTGGTGGCATTATGCGCATTGGTCGGACAGTGGCAAAGGATGTAGATCTGAAGCGCAAGGGGAACGAGAGAGGTCCAAACGGTCATGTCCTTACCATTGGGGCCCAGCACAGGGTCGGCATCTCCAATAGCAACGGGGCCAACCACCCGGCCACACATGAGTCGAGCCACGCGCTCCTCCAGGTCACTGAGCTCCTGGAACTGGCCACGGCCTCCCCCGGTGACATTCCGGCTCTTCATATTCTTGGCCAGCTTGGCCTGCAAGAGAATTGACGGCCTCTAAGTACAGTGTGTTGCCCTGTTGTTGTCTGCACTGCCTCCCATGGTCGATTAGCATGGCCAGTGTGGTGCCCTGTTGTTGTGTGCACTGCCTCCCATGGTCGAATAGCTTGGCCAGTGTGTAAAGTGCAGAAAGTGCTATTGATGATCATGCCAGTGCCATAGCTGCGGGAGGAGGGATGGCCATTAGGCCTTTGAGGTCCCTTTGCCCATAATGTGAGGTGCACATGCAAGGATGAGGAGGACACTGGAAAGGGTACTCACCCTGACCATCCGAGTGAGGTCATTGTACTTCTTGCGGCATTGGTCCGCACTCCTGGGGACATCGCTGGTGGATGACACCCTGTGGGCGATTTCCCTCCAGGCTCTCCTGTACTGCCTCCTGGGAGCCTTCTTGCCACTGTCCGGGCACAAGATCTCTCTTCTCTTTTCAAAAGCCTTAAGCAGCACCCTCAAAGCATGCTCTGAGAAGCGCTGTGCTCGTTCACGGGCCTTCTGCATGGCTTCAGGCGCTATTTGGGTCCACCAGCAGTGTTCAGGCCTAGCTGCAGGGCTCCACTATCCAGGGCGTGGCAGCAGACAAAGTCGACCCTTCCCCCTTTAAGAGCTGGCCGGCGTCAGGGTGTCTGCTGTCAATCAAAACATGACCGCACCTGCGCTGCGCCCGGCCTCGGCGTTATCAGTCCGCACCGCCGGCTTAGCGCCTAAAGATAGGAGTGCAACGCCAGTTTCAGCGCTCGCCCAAACTCCTTGGCCAAATCTACTGAATTTCGGCGAAGTGGCCTACACTTTCCGGCGGGCGCTAACTTTAGCGCCCGCCCGACTTTAGCGCCCCAGAAGTGGCGCGACTGAATTTCTAGGCCGACATCCCTTAAGACAAACACTGAGGTCTCTCACTAATAATTAGTATTCAGAATTGTTATCAGTCATGAAATTTATAATCCTTTTTTAAATCTTTGAATGTAGAGTGTTCCTGTCGTAGCTGGTGATCCTGTAATGTTTATTGACATGAATATCAATGTTGGTCATTGGGTGGATGGAATTTATTTAAGTGTGGATGGACTGGGAGAGATATTGGACATGACTATTACGGTAGGGGAGCAGGGACTATTTATCTTAAGTGTTCTTCAATGCAAGCATGAACTGCAGACTGACTGATGTTGCTGATATCATTTGTGGCGGCCTAGAAGGAGCCAGAGGCAAAGTTCAGGGCTGTAGTGCCCTTGACTGTAAAAGACAATTGCTGTGTTAGCAACTGCAGCTCTGTGTGCTCCTTCACTCTGATCCTCCTCCTCCTCCCCCTCCTCTTCCTCTAACCAGAGTGGATTTGCCAGAAGGACCTCATGATGAAAGAAACTGTGTTGCCACAAGTTCCTCAAGAGTTCAGAACATTCCCAGGCGCTACAAGCACTACACGACACTACTGGCAGGTGAGTTGGTAACCAGAGGACACAGATCTAAGACATTTGCCAAATAGAAGCAGGTGGGAGATGAGGTGAATTTTTTTTATGCAGCAAGTTGTTATGATAATGGAATGCACTGCCTGAAAGGGTGAGGGAAACAGATTCAATAGTAACTTTCAAAAAGGAATTGGATGTAGTCTTGAAAATGAAAAAAAAATGCAAGAATATAGGGAAAGAGTGAGGGAGTGGGACTAATTGGATAGCTCATTCAAAGCACCAGTTGGCCTCCTTCTGTGATGTATCTGGATCAGACGGCTGTGGGTTCAAATCCCACTCCAGAAACTTGAGCACATAATCTAGGCTAACAGTTCAGTGCAGTACTGAGGATGTGCTGTACTGTTAGAGGTGCTGTCTTTCAAATGAGGCGTTAAACTGAGACCCCATCTGCCCTCTCAAGTGGATGGTAAAAATCCCACGGCACTATTCAAAAAAGAACCAATATTGATCCTCCAAACAAAACTAAAACAGATAGATCTAGTCATTTATTTCATCGCTCTTTGTGGGAGCTTGCTGTGCACAAATTGGCTGCCGTGTTTCCTACATTACAACAGTGGCTACACTTCAATAATACTTCATTGGTTGTAAAGTGCTTTGGGATGTTCTGAGGTTGTGAAAGGCGCTATACAAATGTAAGTATTTCTTTTCTTCTATCATTGTTTGATTCTATGATTCTATTTTGAAATGGTCTAAGTGGTCATATACCATAATGTCATAGAAGCAAACTGGCTCCCAAAACTTGTTTTACTTAAGAGCAGCTAAGAATTCCTTTAAATATTGCTGGAAATGACCTACTCCCAACTTCTACCACCCATGGTTTACCACCCTTTAGCAACGACTGTAGATGGCGTCCGAGTCCTAATCGTGCCAAAGGACCCTAATTTAAATATATTCAGTAGGCCCCTACCTGTTTCTGTTTTTTTCTCTGGCCACCTAAATCAAGGCCTGCTCGAAAAGTGTATCAGATGCACACTCAAAAGATGAGTTTATTTTTCTAATTTTGTCTCATTACTGCCCCATTCATGCTGAAAAATGGGACAGTTATGAGACAAAAATTGACCCAAGGAGTTTAAAAGTCAGCTGCCATACAAGCCTGTACAAGGCTCAAATCTATACAGGTACTTCCAAGTTTCATTCAGTTGTCCTCAAAGGTCTTTCTCATCTCGCCATTATATCACTATTAATTGTTCACTTGTTCAATTACTGGAAAATACATTTACTTAATTGAAAATTAAAATGAGATCCTGAGGTTGTGATGTTTTATCGCTCATCAAAGATTGAAGAAGTCCTACGAAAGCACAGGATAAATATAGTAGCTAAAAATAATGAACAGAAAGGTTGCTCTGTTTGTTCGCCTGGGGCATGTTACCAAAGGCTTACGTAGATATCAAGGCCAGTGAAGATGCTGCTGAATGCAGAGCGAGCTGGGACTCACCTGTGAGAGCGAGCTGAAGTATGGAGGCTGAAAAAAAATAGAGTATGAATTATAGAAAAGACCCAAAATCAGAACAAGCAACAACCAGAAGGCTTCCCACCTTCACAACCTTCTTGTCTGCAATTTGTTAAGCAGCAGCCATTACCACCAAGAATGCCTTGGCAGACAACGTGAAGGGTTTTACAATAATGCAGAAAGACACAAGCAAAAAAATTGCTATGTAAAAGTAGATAAATGTTCGCTTCCAAAATAATGTTCACCACTAATTACAATAACAGAAACCTTGCTTTGGTAATTATAGAAAAGCAAGCCAGGCACACTGGAACAGTCACGTGCCCATGTTATATTGGGGTGTGGGTAGAGGTGGGGCAAAGATTGGACAGAACTCAGCAAGTAACCTCATTGAATTAATTAAAACATTTAAATGAGGCTTGTCCTTGCCCAGTAAATTCACAGGGTGCAAAATTTGACATGAATATGCTGAGGACTGTTTTCCCCTTATCTCATTCAGCCCTGTCCACCCAAGTTTGGAATCAGACATACCATTCTCAGCCTTCAGATGTTCATAACTGCTTGTTATCAGTTATTTATTATCAAAGCTGTTCATGCAGCTTAGCTCTGCAAACTAACTATTTCATTCCATTATCAAACTATTGCACCATGGAGTGAATCATTAAATTCCCCAAAATACCCTCTGTTCTATTCTCACACACTGGTGAACTTATGCATTTTAGCAAGCAGTTTTGTTAAACAGAGTCAAAATCCTAACTTAGCATTATAATGGGCCTTAATTTGCAGCCCCTACAGGTGTGTACAAGCTGCGCCCACGTCCGTAGGGGCTGTGCAAGTTCCGGGTTTAGGCATGTGAAGCGCATGCGCGAAAACCCAGAACTTGTGATTCTCTTGACAGATTGCATGCATCCCCGGGAAAATAGCCTCCGCGGGCGGAGGGTTGCGCTATTTGCCTAACTTCTGCCCAGCCAATGCCCTTGAAATTCTTACACCTGATAAAAGCAGGCATAAGGCCTGCTTTTACCAGCATAAGAGTTTTAAAAAATAGAAAAATAAAATGTTATCACTCATTTATACTTTAAAAACCCTGTCCAAAAAGCTAAGTTTATTTTTAGCTGCGTTAAATCATATTGGGGGAAAAAATTGACATGATTTGCACCTCTCGTTAGGGCCCCCAGGAGGAGCTAACAGGGCAAAAATCCCCTAGTGCCCAGGCGCGGCACAGCTAACACCTCCCGCGATATTCAGCGGGTGATTAGCAGCAGCGGTAGCCAGTAGCGCCCCATGGCATTGCACCACCGGCGATGACGTCATCGCCGTGCGCAGCACCCGCTTGCACCCCGCTTGCACCCCGGCCGTAAACCTCCCTTGCACCTCCTGACCTATCGCCGGACGATATGTCTGACAAGATCAGGGGATGATTTTGCAGCAGCGGCGGCGCAACTTAAAGGGGCAGGTGTCAGGTGCCCATTTTTATTTTGGCCGACTGCCAGCACCTGCCCACTTTCACTTTTTTACGCGGGGTGTCGGCCGCGATCGCTCAGCCCGGCACTCCTCTTGAGTGCCAGGCTGTTCTCACCAGTGGTCCAACAGGGCCCCGGTGCGCGCAGCGCTAGGCCCCTCCCCTTTAATCAGATGATGAGGTCTGCAATGACGCGGCACGTAGCGCCATCAAATTCAGTAGTAGCGCCCCAAGCAGGGGGTGGAACGCTCTCCAGTAGTGTTCCACCTCCTGCTTGGGGCGCTACTACTGAATTTACGGTGGAGGGGCGCTAACTTTTTCAGGGTGCTAAAATTAGCTCAAAAAATTTGCAAAAAATTAAATTTTTGTTTAAATGGCATTTTAATTAATTTTAACAATGTATTTTTTTTACTTATTTCATGTGTGTGTGTTGTTTAAGTGATCCCCGTTGATACTTATGGGAGTTCTGTACATACGGAATCCCCATAAGTATGAATGGGGATTCCCCTTCTTTCATCGGTTGGGTTGGCCCGCATGATCCCAGGGGTGCTTGCAAACCGCATGCGCCCATGGGATACATGGCCCTCTACCAGCAGGTACCCAGAGAGGCCCAGGAGCGTGAATCTATGAACCTCCCTGACCATCAGGTAAATTTGTAGAATTTTTGCAGGTCGGAGGCATCGGACCCCAAATTTTGGGCCATCATGGTTATTAGTGGTAATGGAAGAAACATAGTCATTGGGCCTTGGTTGGCCAAATTAAAGATACAGTCAGCAGCCTTCCTTGCACACAAACAGCTTGGGAAGCAAGGTCATATGTGACTGCCACTGTGTGGAATGTTAAAGCATCCGCAGAGAACCAAAATCATAGGCAAATCTTAAACATCTATCCAGCTATTCAAATACTAGTCTGAAGACACTTCATTTCAAGCTCTAATATAATTATCTAAACACAGTATTATTCGTGTCACAATTTCATTCGCACAACCATATATTTTTAGGTATCCCTAATTTCTAACAGATTCCCCACCTTGAGAGGAAGAAAACTCTATTCTACCTCTCATTTTCAACCTTCTACCTACCATGCCAACTCTAGATTATTGGTTAGATGGTTCAATCCTATTGCACATCCTAAGGAAGAATCCCTCGTGGGTGTTCAGACAAGAGATTGAGTTGGAGCTTGTCTGCTCTTTCCTATTCATTCCATCTCCCACCACTCTTGGCTCCCAATCCCACTGTGTCACCTTACTCGCATTAGTCAGTGTACCTGACAGTCCTCATGCTTCACACAGGAGGCACCACCAAAACCACCTCATACTGGATTCATACTGGCTTTTCCCACGCTCTGTTACCTACAAAACACAATTATTACAGTCACAGTTATAATTCAGTCTTACAATCATTAGCATGTCGACTAAGTACATACATTTCAAGTGACAATGATGCAGAACAAGAAAACAGACATTGTAACGAAAGCTACGGTTTAACATCTAATCAACAAATCATGGACTTAAAAGATTCTCCAGATCTCTTTTACTCGTATCCATCTTGTGGATAATTCTTGCTAAATATGTTTCTCCCTAGCCCTCAAATTGTCCCAATCCAAATTCTATGTCGCTTTCTACTTAAATTTTAATCCCTCTAACAGGTACCAGTGTGTTTAACTCGATTCTGATTGTTTTATTAATTAGATAGTTTCTCGATGGAGTATATGTCAGTGTTTTAAAAGCTGTCTCACTCTCCTACGCCACATTAACCATTTCATTTCTTGCTGTTGTCAAGTAACTGAGCATGTCTGAGACCCGTTCTTCATATTCACCATGCTAATTACTTCACACGTAACAAATCATATCTGCACACACATCTCAATATCATGCCACACGTGCCATCTGATACAAGCCATTCTCGGGCTTTCAGGTGATCTTATCAAAAGATTGTCTGGAGATCTTTGCTCATCTTCCACTGCATGGTCCCGATGTCTCGGGTCATGGCCAGGCTATCAAATTCAGTCTTCTTAAAAAGTTCATAGACAAGGACACAAACCTCTCCAAGAGAAAGCTTATCAATTTACTACACTTCCCTGACTTTCACAAGAATGTACATTAATACCAGATTGACATCTTTCAGTGAATTGCACCCTGGTGATTTATTCCAATTTACCTAAGAATTTTTTTTTAAGTTCCCATTTGGGGGTGTAATGAAATGCCCCAATCCCACTGTGTCACCTTACTCGCATTAGTCAGTGTACCTGACAGTCCTCATGCTTCACACAGGAGGGGGGGAGGAGCTAAACACGATCAAAATCACTAAGGAAGTGGTACTCGGTAAAATAATGGGACTCAAGGCGGATAAATCACCTGGACCTGATGGCTTACATCCTAGGGTCTTGAGGGAAGTGGCGGTAGGGATTGTGGATGCATTGGTAATAATTTTCCAAAACTCCCTGGACTCAGCAAAGGTCCCGGCAGACTGGAAAACTGCTAATGTAACACCCTTATTTAAAAAGGGCAGTAGACAGATGGCTGGAAACTATAGACCGGTTAACCTAACATCTGTGGTAGGTAAAATTTTGGAGTCCATTATTAAGGAGACAGTAACAGGACATTTGGATAATCATAATTTAATAGGACAAAGTCAGCATGGTTTTATGAAGGGGAAGTCATGTTTGACAAATTTGCTGGAGTTCTTTGAGGAAGTAACATATAGGGTGGATAAAGGGGAACCAGTGGACGTAGTGTATTTAGACTTCCAAAAGGCATTTGACAAGGTGCCACACAAAAGATTATTGCTTAAGATAAAAAATCACGGGATTGGGGGTAATATTCTGGCATGGATAGAGGATTGGCTATCTAACAGAAGGCAGAGAGTTGGGATAAATGGTTCATTTTCAGACTGGCAATCAGTAACTAGTGGTGTTCCACAGGGGTCAGTGCTGGGTCCCCAACTCTTTACAATCTATATCAATGATTTGGAGGAGGGGACCGAGTGTAACATATCAAAGTTTGCAGATGATACTAAGATGGGAGGGAAAGTAGTGAGTGAGGAGGACATAAAAAACCTGCAAGGGGACATAGACAGGCTAAGTAAGTGGGCAGAGATTTGGCAGATGGAATACAATACTGGAAAGTGTGAGGTTATGCACTTTGGCAGGAAAAATCATAGAGCAAATTATTATCTTAATGGCAAGAAACTGGAAAGTACTGAAGTACAAAGGGATCTGCGGGTCCTGGTGCACGAAACTCAAAAGGTTAGTATGCAGGTGCAGCAAGTGATTAAGAAGGCCAATGGAATGTTGGCTTTCATTGCTAGGGGGATAGAATATAAAAATAGGGAGGTATTGCTTCAGTTGTACAAGGTATTGGTGAGACCGCACCTGGAATACTGCGTACAGTTTTGGTGTCCATACTTAAGAAAGGACATACTTGCTCTCGAGTCAGTACAAAGAAGGTTCACTCGGTTAATCCCGGGGATGAGGGGATGGACATATGAGGAGAGGTTGAGTAGATTGGAACTCTACTCATTGGAGTTCAGAAGAATGAGAGGCGATCTTATTGAAACATATAAGATTGTGAAGGGGTTGGATCGGGTGGATGCGGGGAGGATGTTCCCGATGATGGGTGAAACTAGAACTAGGGGGCATAGTCTTAGAATAAGGGGCTGCTCTTTCAAAACTGAGATGAGGAGGAACTACTTCACTCAGAGGGTGGTAGGTCCATGGAATATGCTGCCCCAAAAAGCTGTAGAAGCTACATGATTACATAAATTTAAAACAGAAATAGACAGTTTCCTAGAAGTAAAGGGAATTAAGGGTTACGGGGAGCGGGCAGGAATTTGGACATGAGTCTAGGTTCGGATCAGTCATGTCTCTGTGGGTAGCGGAGCGGGCCCAGGGGCCGTGTAGCCTGATCCTGCTCCTATTTCATGTGTCTAATTCTGTTAGATTCAGGAGATGGTTCTGTGATAGTGGATTGGCGGTTAGGATCAGATCAGCCATGATCTTATTGAATGGCGGAGCAGGCTCGAGGGACCTATTGGCCTACTCCTGCTCCTATTTCTTATGTTCTTATGCTCTTATATTTCCTGTTTCTATCTTACATCGTTAGTGGGGCATCCCATTAATTACCATTCATATCTCATTCATGAACCCTGGTGGAACTTTACTGTCTAATACAATATTAAAGATAGAAAACATAGATTAAACATTCCCACTTGGTCCAAGTTATTAACACATTTTTTAAAATTCTTTATAGCCCACTATATTGTGCCCAAGTCCATTTTATCAGTTCAAAATTATCCAAAATCCAAACAACAGTATTGTTGGACTGACAGGTTTTGTCACTGTTCAATTTTATTCCCTCAAAACTTTCTTCTTTAATACACAGCAATGAGCAAGACCACATAGACCGTTCTCAACCAGTTTCTCTTAATGAAAATGTAATTATCCCTTTAAACTACGGTTCAATTTTCCCTTCTTGAGTGCTGAAACAGCAACTCATATCAATTTTATTTTTTATCAATTTATCTTTATCAATTCCAATTTCAGAAACAAGTGATGTCCAGGATTGATGATTTACATGGTGTTTTAACATTAGAGACAGAAGTGCTTGCAATTAGTTTACAAGGTAACTTCCATATAACAAAAGAAAGCAGAGAATCCATTGTGGCTCTGCTTAAGAGCCCAAGGGGTTAATTTGTCAAATCATAATTTTCCTTCTGTCACCGTGGGGAAATATTCACTTAAAATTAAGAAACTTAAATTTAATAATGTCCAATATCTTTAAATTTAATTCAGCAATACTAAAGCAGTTGCTTGGTGAACTTGGAAAAAAAAGCTGTCAGCTGAAAGGGTTAACTCCGTTGCAGGTTTATAAGAAGGTGGAGCAAATATTATCAGACGCACGCAATTGCGTCACTTCATAATTGCATAAATTAAAAAACAATCTTTCCCAATTGTAAAAGACAGTAAATTGGTGCTTGGTTCTTTTTTGAAGTCTTTGGCCTAGAAATTGGGTTGATAGCGCCGGCGCTGAGCATCTAAAGAGACCTAGAATTGGGGCGAAGCGCTATGTTGGGGCGGACGCTATGAAGATAGCGCCAACTCAGATATTGACTATACATTTAGCGCCTGCGCTAAGTGTTTGCGCGCGCCTGCGAGCGCAAGCAGCTCATGACGTCATTTCAGTGTGCAACGCCTTTTAGGAGCGCCTGAGCGCATATTGGGTGGCGCCCGGAGCCTTAGCGCCCAGCGCTATTAGTGACAGTTCGAGGGAGGGCTAACAGGCCCTTCTCGGAGTAGGGGGGCACTATTTAAAGGGGACAGCTCTACTGCAGAATCTTCTGCCACTTGGCCTGCTCATTGCGATCGCTGCTAAAGAGAGTTGGCGAGCTAATGTGGAGCGGAGTTCTGGGAATTTAGCTTTACAGTACTTGGTACCTTCAACCCTGTCCGAAGCACTTGCAGCACTACACCTAAAAGCCCTTTGACCAACTGGCATCGGAATGGGAGCTTGTTTGGAGGGCGACGGCCTCATCGCCCAACACTGTGAAGGGGCAGAGAGACGGCGGGAGAGAGGGCCAGGATTGGCCAGAAGGAGGAGGGGCAATGGAGGTTGGCCAATGTGACGGGATGCTGCGAGGGTCTTTAGGCAGCAGGTGACAAGCCTTGACATGTCGGAGGAGCAGTGTTTGGAAAGGATCCGAACCTGGATGGACATTGTTACTGATCTGTGCCACCTGCTTGGTCAGGATCTGCAGCCGCGTGAACGCTGCAGAACCTCTCTGTCCGTGATGGCTAAACTGACTGATGGCCTCCATTTTTATGCCAACGGATCCTTTCAGTCAACCATTGGGGACAATGCGACTGTCACTCAGGCTGCAGTCCACTGTTGCATCCGGCAAGTGACAGATGCCCTTTATAGGCGAACGCGTCATTTCATTACCTTCCCTCGGACCCTGCACAAGCAGGCGGAGGAGGAGGAGGAAGAGCAGGCGGAGGAGGAGGAGGAGGAGGAGGAAGATGGAAGGGCTGCTGAAAGTGGAAGGTCCATACGTCAGAGGCTCCTCTGGACTCCTGTCGACACCCCTGTGGCGGAATGATGAGAGTCTTAACTCATGCGCACTTTGGATGTTTGAGGGCCTCTGAATGCCAGCATCACTGAAAGTAGTCACATGCACCATGCCACATTGAAACTTCTGTTTATTGGCACAAAAGTCTTTCATTACAGCTAAACAACGTAATGTCAGCAGAAACCATAACTTTCAAAATAACTGTGAACTGTTCGGCAAAGCCGCAAAACTCAACAAACCTTCTGCAAATATAACAGCATGTGAGGGTGTCCTTGAATTTGGACAAACAAACATCTCAGCACCTCCCTCTACAACTGGCCCCTTGAGGGAGAACGACTTCTCTTTCGCGCCCGGCCCCTTCCTTCCCTGCTGCTCCTACGTAATTGGACCCCAGTGGCGGGCTCAAGGCTGGGGGACGCCTCCTGACTGTCTGGAAGCGCAGAAGCCCCTGAGGGACGGGCTGGCCGACCTCTGGGCTTGGAGGGTGCGGACGCAGGATGCTTGCTGTGACCATGGCTGGAAGCAGTGTGGCCTGCAGGTGGTGGCAGCTGCAATGCAGGCGTCCCAGCGCTGGCATGTGCAATGGTCTCCTGCCGAGAGAGGACACCTGCACCATGGTCGGACGACACACTGGCTATCTGAGGGGAGCGGCTCGGCTCATCCGCCACAATCGCATGCTCCACTGATTCCTGGCCTTGTACGGGAGTGGAAGGGCCCGAGTGATCCTGTCTGATGCAGACAGGGTGGCTGCAGTGAGAGATCGCGTTGCGTCAATCTGGCTGTGGAGGAACCCAGCAAGTGACTGCGTGGCAACAGTGAGGACCTGTGTGCCAGGTGCCAGTGCTTCGGAGAAGGCCTGGACAGTTCTTCCCATTGCTTCGGACAAGGCAGGTGCCGACCGCTCCACTGCCTCAGACAAGCCCTGCGCAGACCTTTCCAGGGATTGTCCAAAGCCCTGAACAGTCCTTTCCATAGCCGACTCAAAGCCATGGACAGTCCTCTCCATTGTTGGGCCAAAGCCCTGGATAGTCCTGTCCATTGTTTCCCCGAACACCTGGAGAGACCTCTCCATTGTTGCCCCAAAGCCCTGCAGAGTCCTCTCCATTGTTGCCCCGAAGCCCAACATACACCTCGCCAATGAATCTATTGACTCAGGCATCTTCTCCACTGCAGCCATCAGCTCCGTGTGTCTGAGCCGGGCCTGTTTGCTCATCTCAGCCAGGCGACGGACCTCATCTGCACTCTGTGCAGCAGTCATGACGACCTGCCTTGCCCTGCGGGGAGACGGTGGCCGCACTTGCCTATCCCCCGTGCGTGGCTGCATGCCGCTTGGTCCGGCAACTGGTTCATCCTCAGAGTACCCACCCCTCCCCTCCAGGGGACTACTATCCCCAGTCTGTAGATGTGTCAGCTCCCCGGATTCTGCAATGGCTGGTCCGGATTCCTCCTGGTCCTTGCCTCCGGTGGCACTGGCACTGGCAGCTTCAGCGCGTTGAGCCCGAGTTGGTGCTGCTTCATCTGAAAGTAGGGAGGTGGAAGAGTGGCTTTAGCAAAAGGACAGGTTTGCTGAAAGGCATGCCACATTGCGGCAAGGCTCTGACATGGCTGCACACTGAGGATGCATGCTGGCGGGGGGACCAAGTGGAAGGCAACAGGTGAAAAAGGTGAGAGTCTTACCCTCGCTGTCGGTAATGGGGTAGGCAGATGCAGTGGTCACAGGACCAGACAGACGTCCTCCAAGTATCTGGTGCACTCTCTCCTCCAGATCCGTCCGAGTGACCACTTGTGGAGGTCCGCCACCGGTTCGACGCTGCTCCTTTCGAATCATCGCCAGCTTGGACTGCAGGGGAAAGAAGGGGAAGTTCTGTAACATGATGCCTTGAGATCTCATCGCATGCCCCCCATGGTGCAAGAGCCCTTACATGATGCCTTGAGACCTCATCGCATGCCCCCCATGGTGCAAGAGCCCTTACATGATGCCTTGAGACCTCATCGCATGCCCCCCATGGTGCAAGAGCCCTTACATGATGCTTTGAGACCTCATCGCATGCCCCCCATGGTGCAAGAGCCTTTACATGATGCCTTGAGACCTCATCGCATGCCCCCCATGGTGCAAGAGCCCTTACATGATGCCTTGAGACCTCTTCGCATGCCCCCCATGGTGCAAGAGCCCTTACATGATGCCTTGAGACCTCTTTGCATGCCCCCCATGGTGCAAGAGCCCTTACCTGATGCCTTGAGACCTCTTTGCATGCCCCCCATGGTGCAAGAGCCCTTACATGAGGCCTTGAGACCTCATCGCATGCCCCCCATGGTGCAAGAGCCCTTACATGAGGCCTTGAGACATCTGTCCATGTGTGTGGCCAGAAAGGGCCATGGGTGCTTGCTGACAGATGGCCATTGGGGAATCATGGCAACAGGGTGCCCGAAGTCAGCTGCAGATGGCGGGAAGCACAAGTTTGGTAAACCATCACTCACACTAACGATCCGTGTGAGGTCGTTGAATTTCTTCCTGCACTGAACAGGGGTCCTGGTCGCCATGCTGCTGGAGTTGACCCTCACAGCAACCTCCCTCCAAGATCGTCGGTAAGCCTTCTGATTCAGCCTCCTGCCATTATCCGGATACAGGACCTCTCAACAGTGTTCAACTGCAGCCACCAAGTGGTCCAGAGCCTCAGTGCTGAAGCGCTCTGCTCTCTGTCTAACCTTCTCCATGATGAACAAGTTTGTACCGCCAGACAAGGGCGAGCGCTGAATCTGAGGCCTACAGGGCGTTGGGTGTTGAAGCTCAGGCTGACTGACCCACCCCTTTAAGAGCCGGCCAGCGCCTGGAGGTCTCGTGCTTTCCCGTAATTGAGTTCACCTGCGCTGCACCCGTCCGCGTCGATATTGAGTAGCGCCTGACCTTTTGCACCTTAAGAGCACCGTGCAACGGCTGATTTAGCACCTCAATCCCCTTTGGGGGCGATGCAACCCAATATCGCGCCAGGCGGCGATAAGTTTCGTCTGGCGATAAACTTTGCGCATCGCCAGTTCTAACGCCTCAAGCGGGGCTATACCCAATTTCTAGGCCTTTGTACCTTCAAATTCTTTAGGAATGAAAAATCTGTTAAAACAGCAGAAATCATTAGTAAAGCTATCATTATTAACTTTAAATAAAACATTCTCATCAGGGGAGACAGCATTTTAGATTAAACTCCAATTGTTTTTAAACCTTTTTACTTTTGTTTTTAAAGAGGTTTCCAACGCCAAGATTTTCCGATACAACCGTGATGTTTAACAAGCAGAATCACCTCAAATGCCCCAAAATTCCAATTCAAATCATGAAACATTTAAGAAATTCAAAACTGCCAATTTTAATAGATTGTTGCACAATTTACAACAACCAGAATTTTACTTTGGACACAAAGTAAGTTGGATTTTTACAATTTAATAGATTAGCTTACTTCAATAATTCCAAATTAATTCAGCCTAATATATTATTAACTAAACACAATACAGAATAGATAATATAAAACAAAATAGCACATGCTTACAAAAATCCAGTAAATTACATCATATTTTTCTTTATTCTTAGATGCCTTTCCAAATGACTGTAAAAATACTGAATATAACTGGAGAAAAATTAGTTTTCACATTTAAACAAAAATCATGAAAATTCTACACAAAAGAAAAAAGGGGGTGGAGCTTCCCACAGCTTGTAGCTTTAAAACATTCATACAGGCTTTTTTTAAAAAGGGACAGTATGCTGAAAGTAGAAAAGGGACAGAATGGGGTAGATTTTGCCGAACCTGTCGGGAAGAAGGCGGGACTTCCCCTTTCGGGTTTTTGACCCGCCTACTTCGACGTCCGGCCAATCCGCGGGCTCAGCAGGCCAATTAAGGGCCACCCGGCAACAGGTGATGTCGCAGACTGAAATTTCATCAAGAATCCTTGACAGATGAAATATCAGCGTTTGACAGCTGTTTGAAGCTGTCAAACACTGACAGTCTGAGTTCTGACATGAGTCATTCTGCACAGACTCAGTTAGAACTCACACCGGCACTCAAAGCTGAAGGCTGTCACTTTTGACAGATCGCAGCTGTTCAGCTTTAAGTTCCGGCTGAGTGATGCGCTCCCGACGGCTACAGGAAGAAAGGCTGTTAAGGTAAGTACAGGTAAGTAAAAGTTCTTTACACACTTTAGACACACCAAACACACTTACCTTTGCACTCATGCACCCATCACTCACCTGAGTGCCGACATCGCGACCCCTCCAACTCCTTCATCCTGACGGCCCGCCTGCTCTACCTGGTGTGGTTTGGAGCCGTCGGGAAACCCACACGAAACCCCTCAAAATAGGGATTAGGCTAAAAACTGCCTGTTAACTACCTGTTAACAGGCAGTTAATTGGCACTAATCCCTTACCGCCTTGTTTCGGCGGGTCCCAGTGCGGGGCGGGTACCCGCCGCCCCTGAAACTTACGTGGGGCGGGGTTTTGGGCGGGATGGTGTCGGGACCCCCAAATTTGGGATTTTCCCCCCCAGCACGCCTGAAACCCCGCCTGAAGGCTCTCCAAAAATCTAGCCCAATCTTTCCCTTTCTCCAATTTTTATTTCATCAGACTAATTTTTTTTCTTTCAATCCAATTTATAATAACTGATCACTTATTACTTGTCAAAAACTTAGGGCTCAATTTTAATAGCCCTGAGGAGGCGGATTTGGAGGCGGGTCAGCGGCGGAAATCTGGCTTCAGACTGCCAACTCGCCTCCATCCCGCCCCCACACGATTTTCGTCAGTGTCGGGTCAGCCGCTCCCAAACTGACCCGACTGGAACCGATGGGACAGGTAGTTAATGCAGTTAACAGCCTGTTAACTGCCTTGCTAATCCTACTTTTATAGTGGTTTCCCATTTTCGTGCTTCTGGCTCCTGTTTCCCGTCTTGTCAGAAACACGCCAGCTGCAAGGAGATGAGTTTCTCAAGGACATGATTTGTAGCCATTGGTGCAGCACTTTAAAAGCGCTCCTGCAACATGGCTGACAGTCAACTGCAACAACTTTGTTGTTGGAGGTTTGGGATAAGATTTTGCAAATCTACTGACCTTGTGACTGTTCAAGCTGACACACATCTGCAGTGTTACCTGAATGGAATAATTTCTGGTCACTTTGAAATCTATAGCAAGGGGATGGGAACCATTTATATCCTCTCATCCTGGTCATCAGATTCAGAGAAAGAGCAGCTGTGGCAGCACCACAACCAGCCACAACAGCAGCACCAGCACCACGAGCGCCAACCTCCTCCTCACCCACCTGATCAGGGTTGCACCTCGCCGCAGGAGATACCCCCAACACAGGGTTTACAGGCAGAGAATCAGCTTCCTCAGCATGACAGAGCAGCAGTGCCAAAGGAGGCTGAGACTTTCGATAGAGGTAGCTCCAAGGAGCGTGTGGACACTCCTTACCAGTGGCTGTCAAAGTCACCACCACCCTCAACTTCTTTGCTTCGGGCTCCTTCCAGGGATCAGCTGCAGACATCAGTGGCAACTCCCAGTCGGCTGCACACACCTGCATCATGCAAGTCACTGATGCCCTCTTTGCAAAGGCGCACAATTACATCCACTTTTCCACGGATGGCTCAAGTGTGACCGCGCATGCGGTTGGCTTTGCCAATATAGCAGGCTTGCCAATGGTGCAGGGCATCATAGACTGCACACGTGTAGCCATGAGGGCCCCCTATTACAACCCCTATGTCAACCGCAAGGGCTTCCACTCCCTGAACATCCAGCTGGTGTGTAGCCACAGGAAGATCATCATGCATGTTTCCGCAACATACCCTGGCAGTTGCCATGACTCCTTCATCCTGCACCAGTCTACTGTGCCTCAGCTCTTCCATCCACCAACCCAATTTTCTGGATGGCTTCTTGGTGAAAAGGGCTAGCCCCTGAAAAAGTGGCTTACGACACCAATGAGGAGACCATCAAACGATACTGAGGAGCAGTACAATGTGAGTCACATACCCACCAGAAGCATCATCGAGCAAACCATCGGCTTGCTCAAAATGTGCTTCCGATGCCTAGACAGATCTGGAGGAACCTTGCAGTATACACCAGCCAGGGTGTCCAGAATCGTCGAGGTCTGCTGTGCCCTACACAACATCGCACAGCAGTGTGGCTTAGTGCTGCCGGACGAACAAGTGGCACAGCACACAGCCTCCTCGGAAGAAGAGGAAGAAGACGTGGAAGAGGACGAGAACGAGGAGCATGACGAGGAGGAGGACGGGGAGCGGCGCCTTGCGGGGCTGGATGTGGCCAATCCAGCAACAGGCGACCACATTGCTGGCTGTCAGGCAAGGGATGCACTCATCCATGCCAGATTTGCGTAAGCTTTCGCTTCAACCACAGGTGGCTGGCACATGGAGATGAATGTAAGTCCGACATTCTCAAAACCCTAGGCATCATCTGTCCAATAAATGGTGGTTTGCGCTCAGTGTCACCACCAACATTCTAAATGGAATTCTCCCTGAGCTCTCACTCTTGAACTTCCATTTCCCAGAACACAGAGGCCACACTTTAGGTGATCTCAGCAGATCATTAAACCTTTTTCGACACTGAAGCCATGTGCATCTGCACACAGACCTCGAACTCACCTCCTCAGCAATTTGCAGCCAAGCTGCCTTGGTTTGCCGAGGAGGCCGCCTCCTTCCGTTTCCAGAGAAGAGGACCTCCTGACATTCTCTAACTCCCTCCACAAGAGCATGGAGGGAGCCCTCATTGAACCTGGGTGCAGCCTTAGTTTTTGGGGCTGCCATTCCTGCAGCAGCCAGCACTTTTAACAGGAAAAAGCTAATGCTTCTGCAAAGGGGACATGGCCCCTTTAAATAATACCTGAAAAAACGTGTCATCAGAGGCGAGAACCTAACACTCGACAAGCAATTGACTGGAGGGACCCGCACATCGGCCGTAACGAGGCCAATCAACCTCAAATCTGATCTGCGCGGCGATGGCATCAGGGAGTGGGTCCAAAAGACGCTGAGCAGCGGTCCCGCCGTCAACCCGCCTCATTTATTGAAATTGCGGCCTTAGTGTGGGGGTGTCTCGGACTTGCAGTAACCAAATTAACAAAACAGTGCTTTGTAAATGTTCAAATTGATTTAAAATGAGACCATGCATTTTTAATTTACAGGTAATAGCAGATTTCTTTTCTGTATGACACCATGGCAACCGTAACTTCAAGGCTGAAGCTTATTACATATGATATACGGCACAGAAACAGGCCATTTGGCCAATAAGTCCATGCCGACGTTTATGCTCCACTCACGACTCCTCCCATTTTTCCTCATCTAAATCTATCAGCGTAACCCTCTATTCCCTTCTCCCTCATTTGTTTGTCTAGCCTCCCCTTAAATGCATCTATACTTTTCGCTTCAACCACTCCCTGTGGTAGTGAGTTCCACATTCTCACTACTCTTTGGGTTAAGAAGTTTCTTCTGAATTCCCTATTGGATTTCTTGGTGACTGTCTTATATTGGTGGCCTCTAGTTATGCTTTTCCGCACAAGTGGAAACATTCTCTCTGCTGCCACTCTATCAAAACCTTTCATAGTTTAAAAGACCTCTATTAGGTGACCCCTCAGCCTTCTTTTTTAAGAGAAAAGAGACCCAGCCTATTCATCCTTTCTTGATATGTATACCCTCCCATTTCTGGTATCATCCTTATAAATGCAAAGGCTGTGGGCCCCGACAACATCCCAGCTGTTGTGCTGAAGACTTGTGCTCCAGAACTAGCCGTGCCTCTAGCCAAGCTGTTCCAGTACAGCTATAACACTGGCATCTTTCCGACAATGTGGAAAACTGCCCAGGTATGTCCTGTCCACAAAAAGCAGGACAAATCCAATCCATCCAATTACCGCCCCATCACTCTACTCTCAATCATCAGCAAAGTGATGGAAGGTGTCGTCGACAGTGCTATTAAGCAGCACTTACTCACCAGTAATCTGCTCACTGATACCCAGTTTGGGTTCCGCAAGGACCACTCAGCTCCAGACCTCATTACAGCCTTGGTCCAAACATGGACAAAAGAGCTGAATTGCAGAGGTGAGGTGAAAGTGACTGCACTTGACATCAAGGCAGCATTTGACCGAGTGTGGCATGAAGGAGCCCGAGTAAACATAGAAACATAGAAGATAGGAGCAGGAGTAGGCCATTCGGCCCCTCGAGCCTGCTCCGCCTATTAATGAAATCATGGCTGATCATCCAAATTCAGTACCCTGTCCCTGCTTTCTCCCCATATCCCTTGATTGCTTTAGCCTTAAGAAATATATCTAACTCCTTCTTGAATATATTTAATGAATTGGCCTCAACTGCCTTCTGTGGTAGAGAATTCCACAGGTCCACCACTCTCTGGGTGAAGAAATTCCTCCTCATCTCAGGCCTAAATGGCTTACCCCTTATCCTTAGACTGTGACCCCTGGTTCTGGACGCCCCGTCATCGGGAACATCCTTCCTGCATCTAGTCTGTCTAGTCCTGTTAGAATTTTATAAGTTTCTATGAGATCCCCTCTCATTCTTCTAAACTCTAGCGAATATAAGCCTTATCGACCCAATCTCTCTTCATACGTCATTCCTGCCATCCCAGGTATCAGTCTGGTGAATTTTCGCTGCACTCCCTCCATGGCAAGAACATCCTTCCTCAGATAAGGCGACCAAAACTGCACACAATACTCAAGGTGCGGTCTCACCAAGGCCCTGTAGAACTGTAGCAAGACATCCTTGCTCCTGTACTCGAATCTTCTCGCTGTGGGCTACGATTCCCAAAACTGAAGTCAATGGGAATCGGGGGTGGGGGGGGGAAACTCTCCACTAGCTGGAGTCAAACCTAGCACAAAGGAAGATGGTTGTGGTGATTGAAGGTCAATCATCACAGCCCCAGGACATTGCTGCAGGATTTCCTCAGAGCATTGTCCTAGGCCCAACCATCTTTAGCTGCTTCATCAATGACTTTCCCTCCATCATAAGGTCAGAAGTGGGGATATTCGCTGATGACTGCACAGTGTTCAGTGCCATTTGCAATTCATAGAATCATAGAATGGTTACAGCATGGAAGGCGGCCATTCGGCCCGTCAAGCCTGTGCTGACTCTCAGCTAGCCCCACTCCACTGCCCTCTCCCCATAGCCCTGCAATTTCTTTTCCTTCAGATACTTATCCAACTCCCTTTTGAAAGATAAAATTGAGTCTGCCTCCACCACCTTTTCAGGCAGTGCATTCCAGATATTAAGCACTCGCTGTGTAAAAACATTTTTTCTTACGCCACCTTTGGTTCTTTTGCCAATTACCTTAAATTAGTGTATGCAACTCCTCAGATAATGGAGCAGTCCATGCCCGTATTCAACAAGACTTGGATGACATTCAGGCTTGGGCTGATAAGTGGCAGGTAATATTCGCGTCACACAAGTGTCAGGCAATGACTATCTCCAACAAGCGAGCGTCTAACCACCGCCCCTTGACATTCAATGACATTACCATCGCCGAATCGCCTACCATCAATATCCTGGAGGGGTCACCATTGACCAGAAACTTAACTGGACCAGCCACATAAATACTGTGGCAACAAGAGCAGGTCAGAAGCTGGGTATTCTGCGGCGAGTGTCTCATCTCCTGACTCCCCAAAGCCTTTCCACCATCTACAAGGCACAAGTCAGGAGTGTGATGGAATACTCTCCACTTGCCTGGATGAGTGCAGCTCCAGCAACACTCAAGAAGCTCAACACCTTCCAGGAAAAGCAGCCCGCTTGATTGGCACCACATTAAACATTCACTCCCTCCACCACCGGTGTACCGTGGCTGCAGTGTGTACCATCTACAAGATGCACTGTAGCAATTCACCAAGGCTTCTTCAGCAGCACCTCCCAAACCCGCAACCTATACCTCCTAGACGGACAAGGGCAGCAGATGCATTGGAACACCACCACCTCCAAGTTCCCATCCAAGTCACACATCATCCAGACTTGGAAGTATATCGCCGTTCCTTCATTGTCGCTGGGTGAAAATCCTGGAACTCCCTCCCTAACAGCGCTGTGGGATAACCTTCACCACACGGACTGCAGCGGTTCAAGAAGGTGGCTTATCACCAGCTTCGCAAGGGCACTAGGGATGGGCAATAAGTGCTGGCCTTGCCAGCAATGCCCACATCCCATGAACGAATATAAAACAAAATCTTCTCTGCACCCTCTCCAGTGCCTCTCTATCCTTTTTATAATATGGCGACCAGAACTGTATGCGGTACTCTAAGTGTGGACTAACCAAGGTTCGATACAGGTTTAGCATAACTTCCCTACTTTTCAATTCTATACCTCTAGAAATAAACCCTAGTGCTTGGTTTGCTTTTATTATGGCCTTGCTAACCTGTGTTGCAACTTTTAGTGATTTGTGTATTTTTACTCCAAGATCCCTTTGTTCCTCTACCCCAACTAGACTCACACCATCCAAGTAGTAAGTGACCTCCGTATTCTTCCTACCAAAATGTAATACCTCACATTTATCTGTGTTGAATTTCATTTGCCAATTATATGCCCATTCTGCAAGTTTATTAATATCCTCCTGTAATTTGTTGCAGTTCTCCACACTATTGACTATACCCCCCCCGCAATTTGGTGTCATCCGCAAATTTAGAAATTGTGTTTTTGATTCCAAAGTCTAAATCGTTAATATAAATTGTGAGCAACAGTTGTCCCAGCACTGATCCTTGTGGAACACCACTACCCACCTTCTGCAACTGTGAATAGCTATCTCTTATCACGCTGCTTTCTGTCTTGAAGCCAGCTAGCTATCCATTCTTCTACTTGTCCCCTGACTCCGCATTCCCTGACCTTGTTCATCGATCCATTATGGGGTACCTTATCGAAGACCTTTTGAAAATCTAGATACATTACATCTACTGCATTAACATTGTCTACTCTCTCTGTTACTTCTTCAAAAAAATTCAATGAGTTTGGTCAAGCAGGGCTTTCCCTTTTGAAATCCATGCTGACTGTTCATTACTATGTTTTCGGTTGCTAGATGTTCTTCTATTTTTTCTTTTAGTAGGGATTCCATTATTTTTCCTATCACCGATGTTAAGCTGACAAGTCTATAATTCCCTGGACATGTTCTATCCCCCCTCTTAAATATAGGCATTACGTTAACTATCCGCCAGTCCTCTGGCACCATACCTTTTTCTAACAAATTATTAAATATGTGTAGTAATACCTCTGCTATCTCTTCCATAGATTCTTTTAAAATGTGAGGATGCAATCCATCCGGACCAGGGATTTTATCCTCTTTGAGTTTGATTAGTTTATTTAATATATCCCCTTTTTTTAATTTTAAATGCTCTTCTCTCATTACTAATTTCATCATCTAATGTCATGTCCACCTGTTCTATCTCCATGGTAAATACTGAAGCAAAATCATTATTCAATATTTTTGTAATTTCACTATCGTTACCTGTGGTTTTATCCTGTCTATCCCTTAATGGCCCTATTCCCATCCCCCAACTTTCCTTTTTTTATTGATGTGCCTGTAAAGTATTTTACTATTTTGTTTTATGTTCCTTGATAATTCAATTTCATAGTTCCTCTTTGCCTTCCTAATTGTTTTTTGACTTCTCTCCTAATCTCTTCATATTCTCCCTTATCATGCAACCCACTGCTGTCTATGTAATTAATGTATGCCTGTTTCCTTACCCTCAATTGTTCCCTTATGGCTTTATTCATCCATGGAGTCTCATTAGTGTTTAGTTTGTTCTTTCTTTTTAGCGGAATATATTGTTCCTGCACTCTGTTGAACACCGTTTTAAATGCTTCCTATTACTGTTCTACATCGTTGTTTGCCAATATTGTTGCCCATTTTATTTTCCCAAGTTTTATTCTCAGCCCCTCAAAATCAGCTTTTCTCCAATCTATTACCCTGGTTTTTGTCATACTTATGTCCTTCTCAATTATCATCTTAAAGCGTATTATATTCTGGTCACTATTGCCTAGATGTTCCCTTACTTTTACTTCTCTTATCTGCTCTGGTTCATCCCCCATTACTAGATCCAATTGCAAATCCTCCCTTGTTGGGCTTTTTACATATTGGGTTAGAAAGGAGTCCTGTACACATTGTAGGAACTCCATTCCCTTATCCCCTTTATCTACCTCTTCTGTCCAATTAATATCGGGGTAGTTGAGATTCCCCATGATTATTATTCTATGGTTTTTACTCATTTGCTTAATTTGTCTGCATATTTCTTCCTCCACCTCCCTTCCACTATTAGGTGGTCTGTAGACTACACCTATTAGTTTGATTGATCCTTTATTACTTTATTATCTTTTATCTCTATCCATATGGATTCTATTTTGGCCTTGCTGATAGCTGCGTCACTTTTTTCTACTGCCATAATGTTATCCCTAATAAGTACAACTACTGCAACTCCCCTTTTTCCTTTGTTATCTTTTCTAAATATGTTATACCCTGCAATGGTTCATTCCCAGTCCTGATTTATTTTGTAGCCATGTCTCAGTAATCCCTACTATGTCTGGTTCCTCACAACACATGATTGCCTCCAGCTCTCCTGTTTTATTATGGACACTGTGTGCATTGCTGTACAGACATTTTAACTCATTTTAATAGGTTTTCCTCTCATTTTATGTTTAACCATTTTTTTAGACTCTTGTTCTATAACTCTATTTATTCCCTTGCCATCAATGTCCTCCCTTACTTAATTCTTTCCTATGCTCTCTTTTCCTGTTTTGTTTATAATTAATCTGGTTACGTTTCTTGTAGATCCCTCCCCCCATCTTACTAGTTTAAAGCCTTTGCCACCTCCCTATTTACCCTTTCTGCTGGGACACGGGTCCCATCCCAATTCAGGTGGAGCCCGTCCCTTCGGTACAGCTCCTTCCTGTCCCAGAACTGGTGCCAGTTTTCCATGAAAAGGAACCCCTCTTTCCCACACCAGCCCTTTAGCCACATGTTAATTCTCCTGATCTGTCTGCTTCTATACCAATTTGCACATGGCTCGGGCAATAATCCAGAGATTATTACCCTCAAGGTCCTGCTTTTTAATTTAGAGCCCAAATCCTGATATTCTTTCAGCAGGACCTCCTCCCTGTTCCTACCTATGTCGTTTGACCCAACATGGACCACAACAACTGGATTTACCCCCTTTCTTTCCAAGTTCCTCTCCAGTCATCATGAGATATCCCTTACCCTGGCACCGGGTAGGCAACGCATCCTTCGGGATTCTCGTTCTTGGCTGCAGATGTCGCTATCTATCCCCCTAATTATAGAGTCCCCTATCACTACCACATTTCTATTCTGCTCTTTCCCCCCTTGGACAGCCTTCTGAGCCGCGGTGCCTTGGTCTGCATTGTGGCTGTCCTCTCTGCAGCCTTCCTCCTTGTCCTCACAGGTGGCGAGTACTTATTACCTGTTGGACAGGACCAGTGTCTGTGGGACCTCCTTCTCAAACTCTTGTAAATCCCCGCTGCCTGACTCCAAATAGCAGACAGCTAGCCTGGGAAGCAAGGTCATATGTGGCTGCCACTGTGTGGAATGTTAGAATATCCGCAGGGAACCAAAAACAGGCAAATTTTAAGCATTTATCCAGCTATTCTAATACTAGTCTGAAAACACTTTACCTCAAGCTCTAATACAATCATCTAAACACAGTTTTATTTGCATCACAATTTCATTTGCACAACCATATATTTTTAGGTATCCCTAATTTCTAACAGGTGCAATTTCGATGCATAAGGCCATGTGCCTGAAAGAATGTCTCAGGGCCACCCCCAACAAGACTTCACAAACTGGCCAGGCCTTATTAATTCAGAGCTTTTGTGTGCATCAAGGAAGCGTCAGGTTTAAGGCCCGCTCATCCAATTAAACACACCCCTTCCCCAGCTTCCCCGATTAGCATCAGCACTACCAAGACACCTCGCCTTCAAACTACATATCTATCAGAATCCAGTTCCAGAATCCTTGGCTACAATTTGAAAGATGCCAAGGCCATTCAGTCCTCAGAGAGTCTGCAGAGAAAAGCTGTTTGGCACTGGACTATATATCTGCAGTAATTAATAACAACGCTTTGTATTTGATAAAAGGTTTGGCCACCTTCCATTAATGAGAATAATCCAATGAATTTCTGCGGTTTTAATAAACCATATTTCCCATTGTAACATCGTGAGTCCCTAAAGTCATCAAGAGATGCAATAAGTAACTTAAAGCTTCAGGTGCACACATTCGAGCTTTATAAACATTAACCAAAAATTGAGTTTATGCAACAATATTGCAGCTAATTTAGTTTCAAATTACTCTGGGTAGCCCTAGTGGAGCCAGTGGCACAAATGATATCCACAGCCTACTCATATGATTGACACAGGTATGAAAATTGTGTAATTTAGATCAAATTAGTCGGGAGGGAGTAGCCCTGGGAGTCCTCAACATTGACTCAGGACCGCATGAGGTCTCATGGCATCAAGTCAAACATGGGCAAGGAAACCTCCTGCTAATTGCCACCTACCACCCTCCCTCAGCTGATGAATCAGTACTCCTTCATGTTGAACACCAATTGGAAGAAGCACTGAGAGTAGCAAGGGCACAAAATGTCCTCTGGGTGGGGGACTTCAATGTCCATCACCAAGAGTGGCTCGGTAGCACCACAACTGACCGAGCTGGCCGAGTCCTAAAGGACATAGCTGCCAGACTGGGTCTGCGACAGGTGGTGAGGGAACCAACAAGAGGGAAAAACCTACTTGATCTCGTCCTCACCAATCTACCTGTTGCAGATGCATCTGTCCATATCAGCATTGGCGGAAGTGACCACCGCACAGTCCTTGTGGAGACGAAGTCCCGTCTTAATGTTGAGGATACCCTTCACCGTGTTGTGTGGCACTACCACCGTGCTAAATGGGACAGATTTCGAACAGATCTGGCAACTCAAAACTGGGCATCCATGAGGCGCTGTGGGCCATCAGCAGCAGCAGAATTGTATTCAACCACAATCTGTAACCTCATGGCCTGGCATATCCCTCACTCTACCATTACTATCAAGCAGGGAGATCAACCCTGGTTTAACGAAGAGTGCAGGAGAGCATGCCGGGAACAGCACCAGGCATACCGAAAAATGAGGTGTCAACCTGGTGAGGCTACAACACAGGACTACTTGCATGCCAAACAACGGAAGCAACAAGCGATCTCACAACCATCAGATCAAATCAAAGCTCTGCAGTCCTGCCACATCAAGTCGTGAGTGGTGGTGGACAATTAAACAGTTAACAGGAGGAGGAGGCTCCAAAAATATCCCCATCCTCAATGATGGTGGAGCCCAGCACGTGAGTGCAAAAGACAAGGCTGAAGCATTTGCAACTATCTTCAGCCAGAAGTGCCAAGTGGATGATCCATCTCGGCCTCCTCCTGAGGTCCCCAGCATCACAGATGCCAGTCTTCAGCCCATTCAATTCACTCCACGTGATGTCAAGAAATGGCTGAAGACACTGGATACTGCAAAGGCTATGGGCCCTGACAACATTCCGGCAATAGTACTGAAGACTTGTGCTCCAGAACTAGCTGCGCCCCTAGCCAAGCTGTTCCAGTACAGCTACAACACTGGCATCTACCCGGCAATGTGGAAAATTGCCCAAGTATGTCCTGTCTACAAAAAGCAGGACAAATCCGACCCGGCCAATTACCGTCCCATCAGTCTACTTTCAATCATCAGCAAAGTGATGGAAGGTGTCGTCGACAGTGCTATCAAGCGGCACCTACTCAGCAATAACCTGCTAACTGACGCCCAGTTTGGGTTCCGCCAGGGCCACTCAGCTCCTGACCTCATTACAGCCTTGGTCCAAACATGGACAAAAGAGCTGAACTCAAGAGGTGAGGTGAGAGTGACTGCCCTTGACATCAAGGCATCATTTGATCGAGTGTGGCATCAAGGAGCCCTTGCAAAACTGAAGTCAATGGGAATCAAGGGGAAAGCTCTCCATTGGTTGGAATCATACCTAGCACAAAGAAAGTTGGCTGTGGTTGTTGGAGGTCATTCATCTCAATCACATGACATCACTGCAGGAGTTCCTCAGGGCAGTGTCCTAGGCCCAACCATCTTCAGCTGTTTCATCAATGACCTTCCCTCCATCATAAGGTCAGAAGTGGGGATGTTCGCTGATGATTGCACACTGTTCAGCACCATTCGAGACTCGTCAGATACTGACGCAGTCCGTGTCCATATGCAGCAAGACCTGGACAACATTCAGACTTGGGCTGACAAGTGGCAAGTAACTTTCGCACCACACAAGTGCCAGGCAATGACCATCTCCAACAAGCGAGACTCTAACCATCTCCCCTTGACATTCAATGGCATTAACATCGCTGAATCCCCCACTATCAACATCCTGGGGGTTACCATTGTTCAGAAACTGAACTGGACCAGCCATATAAATACTGTGGCTACAAGAGCAGGCCAGAGGCTGGGAATTCTGCGACGAGTGTCTCACCTCCTGACTCCCCAAAGCATTTCCACCATCTACAAGGCACAAGTCAGGAGTGTGATGGAATACTTTTCACTTGCCTGGATGAATGCAGCTCCAACAACACTCAAAAAGCTCGACACCATTCAGGATAAAGCAGCCCGCTTGATTGGCACTCCATCCACCTTCAACATTCACTCCCTCCACCACCGGTGCACTGTGGCTGCAGTGTGTATCATCTACAAGATGCACTGCAGCAACTTGCCAAAGCTCCGTCAACAGCACCTTCCAAACCCGCGACCTCTACCACTTAGAAGGACAGGGGCAGCAGACGCATGGGAACATCACCACCTACAAGTTCCCCTCCAAGGCACACATCATCCTGACTTGGACCTGTACCGCCGTTCCTTCACTGTCGCTGGGCCAAAATCCTGGAACTCCCTTCCTAACAGCATTGTGGGTGTACCTACACCATATGGACTGCAGCGGTTCAAGAAGGCGGCTCACCACCATCTTTTCAAGGGCAATTAGGGATGGGCACTAAATGCAGGCCTAGCCAGCCAGCGACGCCCACATCCCATCAATGAATAAAAAAAAATGAAATAAGCACAAAACAAGCCTCATAACACCCAATGCATCTATCACACCTGAGTAAAGCTCTATCACAATCCTTGCACATGTTGCATCGATGATAACATTGTAAGATAATAATGGAATATACGAATTCAATGCTAAGAAATAAACATCGAACAGAACAGAATTTACAGTACCTCTTAACCTTGGTCAAACTGTTTTACATTTTTAATTTGAAAACCACAGCACTTCTTGGGGTAGATTTTTTGTCTGTTCAATCTGGGCACAAAGTGACGCTTGGGCAAAGCACAGAGGTGAAAATCAAGCATGGGTAGGTCTGGACTGAGCCCCACCAACTTTCCTTCCATTAATCTAAATGGAAAGGAAACAGAGCATGCTCTGCTATGAGCCTGTGTCCACCCCGCCCAATCTTCCCCAGACAATACTTCATGCCCAGGCGGCACAGACAAAATTCAGTGCTGAAGAGATTTCATCGAGTTGGTCACATTACATTTACTGAATAAGTAATGTGATCTGAACATTTAGAGGGCATTTCCATCTGTTTGCTAAACATACTGATGAGATCAACCCAAGAAGGAAGAAAAGTAGTTTTGTGCATTGCTGGTTTTACTATTCATGACATCCAGTGCAGTTTGGGAGGTTGTGCTTGCTATTAGAATCTGTTGAATTTTAGGAATTCCCAGCAGTATTAATTTTACAGCTACAGTACTGAGACTGGAATGCAATATTTCTGCATGGAAATGTTAAGCTCATTGTCAACTATGGAGTGTGAACTTTGAAACTATTGCTCCCAATTTCAAAGAAATTCAAGAAGGTTTGCTTACTTGGTAAGCTTTAAATTGCCATCAATAAGATAGTCACCAATAAATCCAAGAGAGAATTCAGGAGGAACTTCTTTACCCAGAGAGTGGTTAGAATGTAGAACTCACTGTCACACGGAGCAGTTGAGGTGAATAGCTTAGATGCATTTAAGGGCAAGCTAGAGAAACACAGGAGGGAGAAAGGAATAGAAGTTTATGCTGATAGGGTTAGATGAAGAGGGTGGGAGGAGGCTCGTGTGGAGCATAAACACTGGTGTGGCATTGGGCTGAATTACTTGTTTCTGTGCTGTAAGTTCTATGTAATTTTATGCAATCTATGTAAATTGGTAAGTACTCAATCTAGCCTCTCCTTCAGCATGTTTGTGTAATTTCTCCAACTGCAACATGACAGATAGCAATATTTTGTTTTTGTTTCAGTGTTTAATTCACTGCCACTTCTCTTTCACTTCACCTGAAGAAGGAGCAGCGCTCCGAAAGCTTGTGATTTCAAATAAAGCTGTTGGACTATAACCTGGTGTCGTGTGACTTCTTACACTTCTCTTTTAGGAATGCCCAGCTCAAAGAAGTTCTGCTCTTCTCTCTGACGGGATTTCTGTTTGTCTCTTTTACTTTGTTCATCTTCATTACTTTCTGTTTCCCTTCTCATGTTTGATCGGTTGTCTACCAAAACTTGCTTTCACAGCCACATCTCTTTGCTCAGCAACTGTCGCCAGCTCCGACTTATTCCATGTGGATTCCAACTGAAATTCCACCCTTCATTTTTTGGATCCACCCAGGATTACAGATATCTCCAAGATATTCAGTGTTCCTCGAACCACTGCTCTCGCCGCATCCTAAGATCCATGGTCAATGCCATGTGCCACCACGTGCATGCTCTCGACCTCACTCTTCAGCAGCACTGACTAATCAAGTTGGCTCTTGGGCTGGCAGCTCTTTACTGAGTTGCTCTTCTCTTCAACTGTATTCGTGGACATCCATTGCCATCCTTTGCCCTTCCTTCCCCCAATCTCCTCTCTTCCATTGCTTAGGATACCCTGGCTCTGATAGTGAATGCATTTCAGACCAAACTACAAGTTCAAACTACAAGTTTAAAGCTACCCTTGCAGAGTCTGCTGCCCAGCCCCTGACCCTGAGTCTCTTTGTTCTCACTGAGCTCTTTCAACTGCTGGAACTCGACTGAAACTTGACTTCCATCACCTGGATTCTGCTGCTCTACTGACTACACTGTTTGACTCAGCTGCCGTGACTGCTCTGCTTTTCAGTCACTTCAAGTTTTAAGTTGCTGAATTCTCTTACAACTGCAATTATAAAATCCCAACTGTCCAACTTTTGACCCTCCCTTTACCACGACATTTCTGCAGCTACCTATCTGCTCAACCACACCCTCACCACCACCGTTGATGCCCTAGTCCCTATTAAAACGATTACTCTTTCTCACCCAGGCCATTTTCCCTGGTATGGCCCTCATCTTCACTCTCCTATGTCCATGGGACGCAGACTTGAACGGATATGGCGGACAACTGGTTTAGCTATTCACTGCCAGACCTGGCTGGACCACATAAAGCATTATCGGGTCTTGCTCTCGTCTGCCAAAATTGCATTCTGGAATGCAAAGATAAACCCCAGCTTCTATTTTCCGCTGCTAACCGTCTTCTTAAACCCCTCTCCCCTGTCTCCTCCACCCTCACCTCCGACAACAAGTGTAAGGAGCTCATGGACTTGTCTCTAAGATTGAGACCATCCATTCAGCTGCCTCTGCCACTTCCCTTCCTTCCCCTAGCCCACTGAGCCAAACTTCCTCTAAGGTTCCCCCCTGCCCTAGCCCTGAACTCACATCTTCCTCCAGTTTCTCTCCAATCTCCCCTCATGACCTCTCCACGCTCATCTTGTCCATGAGACCCACTTCCTGCTCCCTTGACCCTATTCCCACCAAACTGCTGACAACCCAACTTCCTTTTCTGGCTCCTATGTTAGCTGACATTGTTGACGGTTCCATCTCCTCAGGTACTGTCCCCCTCTCCCTCAAATCTGCCATCATCAACCCTCTCCTAAAAAAACAACTCTTGACTTATCCGTCCTTGCAAACTACAGCCCAATCTCCAACTTCCCTTTCCTCTCCAAAGTCCTTGAACATGTTGTTGCCTTCCAAATCCATGTCCATTTTTCCCGCAACTCCATGTTTGAATCCCTCCAATCAGGTTTCCGTCCCTGTCACAATACCGAAACGGCTCTCATCAAACTCACAAATTACATCCTGTGTGACTGTGACAAAGGTAAACTATCCTTCCTTGTCTTTCTTGACTTGTCTGAAGCCTTCTCCAACACCTCTCCACCATCGTCCAGGTGGGTGGGACTGCACTCACCTGGTTCCATAATTATCTATCTAATCGTAGCCAGAGAATCACCTGCAATGGCTTCTCTTCCCGCTCCCGCATCGTTACCTCTGGTGTCCTCCAAGGATCTATCCTTGGCCCCCTCCTATTTCTCATCTACATGCTGCCACTTGGCGACATCATCCGAAAACATTGCGTCAGTTTCCACATGTATGCCGACAACACCAGGCTCTACCTCACCACCACTTCTCTCGACATCTTCACGGTCTCTAAATTTTCAGATTGCTTATCTGACATCCAGTTCTGGATGAGCAGAAATTTTCTCCAATTAAATATTGGGAAGATCGAAGCGATTGTTTTCGGTCCCCACCACAAACTCCATTCCCTAGCCACTGACTCCATCCCTCTCTCTAACATCTGTCTGAGGCTGACCCACACTGTTTGCAACCTTGGTATCAAATTTGACCCTGAAAGGAGCTTCCGACCACATATCCACCGCATAACTAAGACCGCCTATTTCCACCTCTGTAACATCGCCCATCTCCACCCTTGCTTCAGCTCATCTGCTGCGGAAAACCTCATCTATGCCTTTGTTACCTCTGGACTTGACTATTCCAAAGCACTCCTGGCTGGTCTTCCACATTCTACCCTACGTAAACTTGAGGTCATCCAAAGCTCAGCTGTCCGTGTCCTAACTCGCACCAAGTCCCATTCACCGATTACTCCTGTGCTCGCTGACCTGCATTCTCATCCTTGTTTTCAAATCCCTCCATGACCTCACCCTTCCCTATCTCTGTAAGCTCCTCCAGCCCCACAACCCCCCCCCCGAGATTAGTGCATTTAAAATAAAAATAGGGGATATGTTAAATAAACTCATCAAGCTCAAAAAGGATAAAACCCCTACATCCACGCATTTTAAGAGAATCTAAGGAAGAGATAGCAGAGGCATTACTACACATATTTAATAATTAATTAGAAAAAGGTGTGGTGTCAGAGGAATGGAGGATAGCTAACGTAATAACTATATTTAAGAAAGGGGATAGAACATGTCCAGGGAATTATAGACCAGTCAGCTTAACATCGGTGGTAGGAAAAACAATAGAATCCCTACTAAAAGAGAAAATAGAAGAACATCTAGAAACCAAAAACATAGTAATGAATAGTCAGCATGGATTTCAAAAGGGAAAGTCTTGCTTGACCAACCTCATTGAATTTTTTGAAGAGGTAACAGTGAGAGTAGACAATGGTAATGCAGTAGATGTAATTTATCTAGGTTTTCAAAAGTCCTTCGATAAGGTACCCCATAATAGACTGATGATCAAGGTCAGAGAATGCAGAGTCAGGGGACAAGTAGCAGAATGGATTGCTAGCTGGCTTCAAGATAGAAAGCAGAGAGTAGGGGAAAAAGGTAACTATTCACAGTTGCAGAAGGTGGGTAGTGGTGTTTCACAAGGATCAGTGCTGGGACCACTGTTGTTCACAACTTATATTAACGATTTAGACTTTGGAATCAAAAACACAATTTCTAAATTTGCGGATGACACCAAATTGTGGGGATAGTCAATACTGAGGAGGACTGCAACAAATTACAGGAGAACATTAATTAACTTGCAGAATGGACATATAATAGGCAAATGAAGATCAACACAGATAAATGTGAGGTATGACATTTTGGTAGGAAGAATAGGGAGATCACATATTACTTGGCAGGTGCGAGTCTAGTTGGGGTAGAGGAACAAAGGGATCTCGGAGTACAAATACACAAATCACTAAAAGTTGCGACACAGGTTAGCAAGGCCATAAAAAAAGCAAACCAAGCACTAGGGTTTATTTCTGGAGGTATAGAATTGAAAAGTAGGGAAGTTCTGCTAAACCTGTATTGAACCTTGGTTAGTCCACATTTGGAGTACTGTGTACAGTTCTGGTCGCCATATTATAAAAAGGATATAGAGGCACTGGAGAGGGTGCAGAGAAGATTTACAAGGATGATACCAGAAATGCGAGGGTATACATATCAGGAAAGAATGAACAGGTTGGGTCTCTTTTCTCTTGAAAAGAGAAGTCTGAGTGGTGACCTAATAGAGGTCTTTAAAATTAAGAAAGGTTTTGATAGAGAGGATACAGAGAGAATGTTTCCACTTGTGGAGAAGAGCAAAACTAGAGGCCATCAATATAAGATAGTCACCAAGAAATTCAATAGGGAATGCAGAAGAAACTTCTTTACCAGAGAGTGGTGAAAATGTTGAACTCGCTGCCACAGGGAATGGTTGAAGCAACACATATATATGCATATGAGGGAGAAGGGAATAGAGGGTTCTGCAGATAGCATTAGATGAGGAAAGACAGGAGGAGGCTCGAGTGGAGCATAAACGCCGGCATGGTCTGGTTGGGCCGAATGGCCTGTTTCTGTGCCGTATATCCTATGTAATCCTATGAGATAATGGTGCTCCTCTAATTCTGCCGTCGAGCATCCCTGATCATAATCGCTCAACCATTGATGACTGTGCCTTCAGCTGCCTAGGCCCTAAGCTCAGGAATTCCCTCCCTAAACCTCTCGGCCTCTCTACATCTCTTTCCTCCTTTAAGACTCTCCTTAAAACCTACCTCTTTGATCAAACTTTTGGTCATTTGCCCTAATTTCTCCTTATGTGGCTTGGTGTTAATTTTTTTGTCGTATAACACTCCTGTGAAGCACCTTGGGACGTTTTACTACCTTAAAGGTGCTATATAAATACAAGTTATTGCTGTTGTTGTTGTTGACTCACTCCATCTCAAAGCTGTCCTGGTCTGCAGTTCCATTTCATCCTTTCTCATCCAGCACTTTAACAAAAAACTTTTTTTCTTCCTTTCAGGTGTCAAGGATTGTAAGCTTCAACAACTCTTGGACACCAACGCCCCTCCGGAACCTTCTTCCCCTTCACTTTCCTGTGACCAGCTCACTTCTTCCAATCTTAGCACCTGCCGTGTTTTCACTATCCCCTCTGACCTTCCTCTCTGTGACCCTGAATGATCAGTCCTCAGCAAAGGCCTGAGCCTCATCACCTTATGCCCCCACCTGTAACAGTTGGCGCAGATTCCATGGATTTATAGATTATGAACATATACGCTTATTAAAACTGGACAGGCTGTTTGGGGGGGAAGCTGTGGAAAAACACTCAAGCTGAAGGTGGCTGAAGTAACCACATTGCATTCATATGGTAACGGACTGTCCTTGGGAACAATGGCCCGAGAGGCCCACTCCCAAGTCATGAATAACGATGCTGGCGGCTCATTGTTTCTGAAGAAGATGAGCTCGTTAAGTTAAATCGGCTGGGAGATCGAAACGAGGTCTAAACCATCCAAACCTGGGAGGAGACCTGGAAACCATTTCCCTGAGGCCATGTGTCCATTAAAACCACAGACAGCGGTCTGTGTATTGGGGGATTATATCAGAGAGCCATTCTGGATATCTCTCTCTCTCTCCTGCCCTCCCCACAATGGAACTTCAAGAGGAGCTGAGCCTTGCTCTTCCAACCGAGACGGACTTCGACTCAGACTGGGACTCGCATGCCGCAAGGCCGGTATGGAACCAGGTAGCCGAGACGTACGGGAGGAAGTTACAAGCAAGATCAAGGGCAATCTAGGTGAGCATTGTCAAGCCTGCACACCCACAAGATCACTTAGCTGTGTGAGGGGGTGCCTGTATGTTCCTACCAAATCAGAGTGGGTTTAGCGTTGGAAGGGTCCTGTGATAGTTTAGTTCACGGGAGGGTGTTTTTAGGCCATGGTAAGTCAGCACAGCAGGGGCTTGTTGGACAAGTCAGGGTTGTACTGTTTTAAACTGTACTGTTGTGTTCACACCACTTGTACGGTATGCAAGTGGAGTGGTTTTGTCAACCTTAATAAGCACTGAACGGGTGAGCCTGAAAAGCTGTCCGTGTTCCAATCTGTCCTCAGTAATCCCTATCGTCCAGAACTTGTAGTAAGGGGATTTGCATGCTCGCTATGGCGGGGCGAAACCACTTAAAATAATTGGCGATTGCGGCAGGGTCTATAGGAAATTGGCCACCGCAGAAACCGGTTACACACCTCAATGAATTTCGAGCTCGGCACCACACTGAGCTCTTTTTACTTCACTTTCATCTCCACATCTTTGTCCAGGAGTCTTGCCCCCACACAGCTGAATCTTTCACCCGTTTTCAAAATTCTCATTCTACCTGGACCCCTCCCTCTTGTCTCTTACCCTCTCGAGATCTTTTCATTGCGAACTGCTGGTGTGACATTGACCGTCTCAATTTCTCTGCTCCCCTCACTCACTCCAACCTACCTCCCTCTGAACTTGCAGAACTCCATTCTTTCGGATCCAACCCCAACATTGTCACTAAACCTGCTAACAAGGGTGATGCTGTTGTCGTTTGGCAAACTGACCTCTACCTTGCAAACGCTGAACGCCAACTCTCGGACACCTCCCCCTATCTCCCTGTGGACCATGACCCCACTACTGAACATCAAGCCATCATTTCCAAGACTGTCACTGACCTCATTTCCTCTGGGATGTTCCCTCTACGTCCGCCAACCTCATAGTCCCCCAACCTCGCACAGCCCGCTTCTACCTCCTTCCCAAGATCCACAAACAGGACTGCCCTGGTAGACCCATCGTTTCAGCCTGTTCTTGCCCCATGGAACTGATTTCTTCCTATCTCAACTCTATTTTTTCTTTCCTTGTCCAGTCTTTTCCCATCTACATCCGTGACTCTTCCGATGCCCTCCGCCACTTTAACAGTTTCCAGTTTCCTGGCCCCAACCACTTCCTTTTTACCATGGACGTACAATCCCTCTACAGCTCCATCCCCCACCAGGATGGCCTGAGGGCGCTCTGCTTCTTCCTTGAACAGAGGTACAACCAGTCCCCATCCACCACCACCCTCCTCTGCCTGGCTGAACTTGTTCTCACATTGAACAACTTCTCCTTTGACTCTACTCACTTATTCCAAAAGAAGGGTGTTGCTAAAAGAACCCGCATGGATCCCAGTTATGCTTGCCATTTTGTGGGATATGTGGAACATTCTTTGTTCCAGTCCTACTCAGGTCCCCTCCCTCACCTTTTTTTCCGGTATATCGATGATTGTATCGATGTTGTTTCCTGCTCTCGCCCTGAACTATACAATTTCATTCACTTTGCTTCCAATTTCCACCCTTCCCTCACCTTCACATGGTCCATCTCTGACTCTTCGCTTCCCTTCCTTGACATCTCTGTCTCCATTTCTGGGGATAGGCTATCACCAAACATCTACTATAAGCCCACTGACTCCCACACCTACCTGGACTACACTTCCACCCACCCCATTTCCTGTAAGGACTCTATTCCATTCTCCCAGTTTCTCCATCTCTGTTGCATCTGTTCTGACTGTGCCACCTTCCATACTAATGCTTCCAATATGTCTTCCTTTTTCCTCAACCGAGGATTCCCCTCTACTGTGGTTGACATGGCCCTCGATCATGTCCATTCTATTTCCCGCACTTCTGCTCTCACCCTTTCCCTTCCCCTCCCTCCCAGAACCACAATAGGGTTCATTAATAAATAGACATTCTTATTATGAACACAGCTAGCTTTTGCTAGACACTTTTATTGAGCACATGTGGACTAGGTACAGTATCTGTAGAGGCATCCATCTTGACTGCTGCCTTGTGGGTAGCCTAGTGCCTCATGGGTAATGTAGTCTTAATATACATACAGCTGGTAGTGTAGTCTTATACATACAGCTATATACAGCTCTACGGCTCCACCTAGTGTCCACTATAGAATGACATGTTATTGATCATTACACTCACCTTTCACTCCACCAGCCTCCACATTCAATGGATCATCCTCTGCCATTTCTGCCACTTCCAGCGTGACCACCACCAAACACATCTTCCCCTCCCCTTTCAGCATTCCAAAGGGACCGTTCCCTCCACGACACTCTGGTCCACTCCTCAATTACCCCCAACACCCCCTCCCTTCCCACGGTGCCTTCACGTGCAAATGTAGGAGATGCAACACGTGCCCTTTTACCTCCTCCCTTCCCACTGTCCAGGGCCCCAAACACTCCTTCCAGATGAAACAGCAATTTACTTGTACTTCTTGCAATTTAGTATACTGTACTCGCTGCTCACGATGCGGTCTCCTCTACATTGGGGAGACCAAATGCAGATTGGGTGACCGCTTTGCGGAATGCCTCTGTTCTGTCCATAAGCATGACCCTGAGCTTCTGGTTGCCTGTCACTTTAATTCTCCACTTCACTCCTACTTTGACCTCTCCATCCTTGGCCTCTTACACTGTTCCAACAATGTTCAACGTAAGCTCGAGGAACAGCACCTCATCTTTCGATTCGCCACTTTACAGCCTTCTGGACTCAACATCGAGTTCACCAACTTCAGACCATAAACTCTGCCCCTATTTTTTGAAATGGCAGCTGTTGATGATTCTGCCATTTCCATATACATCTCTTCTAGAATCATCTTTTTTTTATTTCTTGTTCCATTAGCATCCCCTATTGCCTTGCACCATCATCCCTTTTGACACTTGAGCACCCCTGCCTTCCACATTATCAGACCTTCCCTTTTGTTCTTTCTTCCCCTCCCCCCTTTTCTGCCCCTGCACTTGCTTAAAATCTGTTGCATCTCTAACTTTTTGCAGGTCTGACGAAGGGTCATTGACCTGAAACGTTAACTCTGTTTCTCTCGCCACAGATGCTGCCTGACCTGCTGAGTATTTCCAGATATAAACAAGCAGCCTCAATTCTTTATAATATTGTACTAGAAGCTGAGGGCAGAAAATGACAAACCATGTTATTCCTATCATATAATGGCTAAAAAAATATGTACATTGTAATATTGAATATTAATCTGTACAATCTGGATTGGTGCCAACCTATAATGAGACCTGTTGCTGTTTTAATGCATCTTCTCTACTTCTGTCCTGTCATTTAAGATGAATGGTTTGCTTATGAGATAGATCTTCAAACTGAGCACCATGATTTTTGGTCTATATGGAGCCAAGCACCCACAGACTGTGAGCACAGCGTTCTCAAAACACTAGACCCAAAATTCCAAGAGTGCACATGTTAAGGGGGTGGATGGAGCTCCCAGCCTTTATAAGGGCCTGTGGATACTGCTAGCACAGGCCAGGAGCCAGACGTATCTGGGCGCCAGCCTGCTTCCAACGCTTCTGGCACACTCCCGCTGGATTTGCATTGAGAATACACCAGAAGGGCTGTGGAATTTTGGGGCCTCTGTCTAATTTTATTTTGTAGTTTATTTGGTATTTGCTGACTTACTAGCATGTTGTTTCTGCAGCTGCACAGTAATAAAAGCTTGCTGCAATGATAGCATTTATTCCCTTTGGGCAGTTGAAATGTCTTTGGGGGTCCTCAGGAGTGTGTCTATAGTCGTGTGGGGGGAGGAGTGGGGCATGGGTGTTTGCCACACTGAACAGTTTTTAAATCATTTTAATGCAGCATTTGGTAGGATTATGGTGAAGGATATGACTAGTCGATAATGGAAGAAACTGAAGATATTAATGTGTTCATATGGAATTCCTTTGACCACTAAGCAAAAATAATAATTTGTTTACTTTAGCACATTAATATGCTCATTATTAATTTCACAAAGCACAATTTCAACACAAAAAATGACTATAATTAAATGAAACTATAGCTCTGTATCTACAGTTTTTCATAGGAACATAGGAACAGGAGTAGGCCATTTAGCCCCTCGATTAATTTCCTACATTACAGCAGTAACTACACTCCAAAAGTACTTCATTGGTTGTAAAGAACATTGAGACGTCCGGTGGTCGTGAAAGACACTATATAAATGCAAGTCTTTCTTTTTTTCTTTCTCGAGCCTGTTCCGTCATTCAAGAGTTCATGGCTGATCTGTGACCTAATTCCACATACCTTAATACCTTTGGTTAACAAAAATCTATCAATCTCAGATTTAAAATTAACAATTGACCCAGCATCAATTGCCATTTGCGGAAGAGAGTTCTAAACTTCTACCACCCTTTGTGTATAGAAGCGTTTCCTAATTTCACTCCTGAAAGGTCTGGTTCTAATTTTTAGGCTATGTCCCCTAGTCTTAGATTCCCCAGCCAGCAGAAATAGTTTCTCTCTATCTGCCCAATCAGTTCCCCTTAATATCTTGAAAACTTCAATCAAATCACCCCTTAATCTTCTAAATTGCAGGGAACACAACCCTAATTTGTGCAATTGCTCCTCGTAACTTAACCCTCGGAGCCCAGGTATCAGTTTAGTAAATCTACGCTGCACTCCCTCCAAGGTCAATATATCCTTCCTAAGGTGTGGTGCCCAGAACTGAACACAGTTCAGGTGTGGCCTAACCAGGGCTTTGTATAGCTGCAGCATGATTTCTAACCCATAATATTCTAGTCCTCTAGATATAAAGGCCAGCATTCCATTAGCCTTTTTGATTATTTTTTGTACCTGTCCATGACATTTTAATGATCTGTGTACATGGACCTCGCAGTCTCTTTGGACCTCCACTGCTTCTAGCTTTTCACCATTTAGAAAGTACGCTGATCTATCCTTTCTAGGTCCCAAAGTGGATGACATCCCACTTGCCTATATTGAAATCCATTTGCCACAGTTTTGCCCATTCACTTAATCTATTAATATCTCTTTGTAATTTTATGCTTCCATCTACACTGCATACAGTGCCATCTATCTGTCATCAGCAAACTTGGATATGTGGCTCTCTATCCCATCATCTAAGTCATTAATAAATACAGTGAATAGTTGTGGCCCCAACACAGATCCCTTGTGATGCCACTAGTCACATCCTGCCAATTAGAGTACCTGTCCATTATCCCTACTCTCTGTCTCCTGCTGCTCAGCCAATCTCCTAACTAGGTCACTAATTTTCCCTCAATTCCATGAGCTCCAGCTTTAGCTAACAGTCTCTTAAGAGTAATTTTATTGACTGCCTTCTGGAAGTCCATATAATTAACATCCATAGACATTCTCCTGTCCACTACTTTAGTCACCTCTTCAAAACATTCAATCCGGTTCATCAGACATGACCTACCCTTTACAAATCCATGCTCATTCTCTCTGATCAGCTGAAAATTTTCAAGGTGTTCAGTCACCCTATCCTTAATTATAGACTAATAATTTCCCAACAACAGATGTTAGGCTAACTGATCTATAATTCCCTGGTTTCCCTCTCTCACCTTACTTAAATAGCGGAGTGACATGTGTAATTTTTCAATCAAAAGGAACAGCTCCTGAATTGAGATAACTTTGGAAGATCATAGCTAGGGCATCTGCAATGTTTTCACCTACTTCCTTTAAGGCCCTGGATTAAAATCCATTTGTGATTTTAATCATTCCCCCATCGCCATTGGTCTACTAAGTTCTATAAATAAACCATTCAACTTACATGTTTGGAACAAGAGCGTGGATAATCATGCATTATCTCTGTAGTTTGTTGCTATTGTAATTTAAGTATTGCAATTACTCAAACAGCCAAATCTATGGCAATTTGGGTTGAGACACAAGAATCTCTCTGCAATAGAGGCCAAGGGACCGAGGGACTAAAAAACTGAGGCACTACAGCACCACTGGTGGGAGGATGTAATTACAGAGCGACATATTTACTTAGGCAATTTGCATTATAAATGTGCACATAGGAATTTTTAATGGAAAAATTTGATAGCAAGTGTGCGCAGATGTAAGATTTTTAATATTTTATAGAGATTTTGCTGAATAGTATTTGTCTGACATCTTTGCTTCTGTAAATGATTTTAAATGCAAATAAATGTGATAATTATGAATTACTTCAGGCTGTGGAAATGGATCTAAAGTCTGGTATTTTCAAACTTGCAGATTGGCAGGAGACACACTGGGTGCTCATGGCCCATATTATCTGATGCTGAAGCCTACGCTCCTGTATAATGCAGTGCACTAACTTCATTAAGGCCTCAAAGCCCTATACATGAGGTGATAACCCATATGCGTTCTCAGCACCGGATCAGCATTGCTGAAGATCAGCATTCATTTAAAACGAGTATTGCATCCTTGGACCATTCAGCCATGTTGGTTACTATTCCTTAAAGTGGAGTCCTTTGGTTGTCATATTAAACAGCTACATGTTGGCCCATGGAGTTCATTGTTTCTATCACGGTGTCCTTGGGTTTAATTACTACAGCTAATCACACCTCCTTAAAGCCAAACCCCATCTGCTACCCACTGGTGTTAATTGAGGGAATAGTAACTGAGCTATGCCTAAGTAGGACCTGTAGGTATTCTACCGACCATCCCTCACTAGTTGCTGATCCTGGGAGAGGAAGGGCAGGATCAAAGGAGTCTGACTTAGCTTTCTAACTGCACCCTTACACAAGCTGGCCCTGTAAAGGGCCATTGACATAGAACAGGAGGAGAAGAGAACCTGCCTCAGCCAGTGGCTGAAGAGTAACCTGGTCATCAGCCTCCTTCTGTGAATCTGTCAACATACAGCAGGCTGGTGCCTTCTGTTAACTGCAGGCTTGATTTCTCTACTTTACCACATGTCCTGAGCTACAGGGCAAATGCATTGACAAGACAGCAATACAGTTTCTAGTGTAAAATACGCAATTAGGAAGTAGGCGAACCATTGCCAGATGTTGTGCATTCTCCCTCGGTGATGCATCACCAAGCTAACACTGAAGTACTGCAATGATTGTAAAGGAACATTGTAAACTTCAGCAAAGTGTGAGAACCCTTATCTTGCCAACCTTTCAGAGATCAGCAAATTGCTTCCTCACTCGTTCACAGAATCTGGTCACAGGTTGGACAGCATTCACTTTTTCCGTTACCTTCACGCAGGCTGCTCTCGCACTGCTCTTCAGATGGGAAAGCCCTTTCATTCGATTAGATCATGCAGCAGGAACTCCTAAACTGCATCCTGAACGGGTGCTGCTTTTATCCTCATTTGTTGCAGCTACTTCTGCCGCTTAGCATCAGTGCAGCTTTAAGACAAGCAGCAACCCTTTTAGAACTGTTGGGGGTAGATTTTCCCGAACCTGTCGGGAAGAAGGCGGGACTACAACTTTCGAGTTTTTGACCCTCCTACATCGACGTCCGGCCAATCCGCGCGATTTTCCCTTGATTGACCTTGTTGAGCCCGCCCACCGGGCTCAGCAGGCCAATTAAGGGCCACCCGGCAACAGGTGACATCACAGACTGCCATTTCATCTGTCAAGAGTTCTTGACAGATGAAATATCAGTGTTTCACAGCTGTTTGAAGCTGTGAAACACTGACAGTCTGAGTTCTAACCTGAGTCCTTCTGCACAGACTCAGTTAGAACTCTCAGCAGCACTCAAAGCTGAAGGCTGTCACTTTTCACAGATCGCGGCCATTCTGCTTTAAGTGCCGGCTGAGTGATGGGCTCCCGACGCCTACAGGAAGAAAGGCTGTTAAGGTAGGTACAGGTAAGCAAAAGTTCTTTACACAATTTAGACACACCAAACACACTTACCTTTGCACTCATGCACCCATCACTCACCTGAGCACCGACATCGCGACCCCTCCAACTCCTTCAACCCGACGGCCCACCTGCTCTAACCTGGCATGGTTTGGAGCCGTCGGGAAACCCACACGACACCCCTCAAAAGAGGGATTAGGCTAAAAACTGCCTGTTAACTACCCGTTAACAGGCAGTTAATTGGCACTAATCCCTTCCCGCCTGGTTTCGACGGGTCCCAGTGCGGGGCGGGTACCCACCGCCCCTGAAAGTTGCGTGGGGCGGGGTTTTGGGCGGGATGGTGTCGGGACCCCCAAATTCAGGATTTCCCCCCCCACACGCCTGAAACCCCGCCTGACGGCTCCAGGAAAATCTAGCTCCTGGTGTCAGATAGCGTGTCTCTTTGCTTCAGTGTTCAGGCGCTGTGCACACTGGGAGCAGCAATTATTTATTTTTTTTAAAGCTGACTGACCTCCACTGTAACATGAAGTGTAGCTGATGGTGCTGCAGGTACATGCAGTTCTCCTGCCGTCGCAGTGCCAAGACCGTGTTATCGGTCCTGGCATTTCTGTGCTGTTATTAAATTCACTAATGGTACAAAGCTCTGTAGGAAGATAATGAGTAGAAAGGAGGTTGACTACCATCAGAGAAACTTGGACCAATTATAGAAGGGGGGTTTTAACGTGAATAAATACAGGGTAATGCATATAGGAAGAGGTGACAATAAACATGTATATCACACGAAGGGGTCTATATTGCCAGAGGCTGAAGAGGAAAAGGATTTGGGAGGGCTCATTGATCATGTCTTGGAAACAGCTGGGAAGTATGAGGCAGTTACAAATGAATTAATCTGAAGTGTATTGAACTCAAAGTCAGAGGCAGTTATACTGGCAGGGTATTGATCAATAGTGAGGCTTGGAATTAGGATCACCCTCCCTCAAAAAGGATATAGATGCATTAGAAAGGCTTAAGAGAAAGGTAACCAGGATGATCCCAGGTCTTTGCAAACTAAATTATGAGAAAAGGCTCACTGGAAAAAAACTGGGTGGTAGTTTAGAAAACAGAGGCCTAGAAATAATAAATGGCATAGATGAAGTAGAAATAAACAAGCCACTTATCAGGACGATGAGCATGGGATAGCGCACAACTATAAAATCCACAAGCCTTGAGAGCAAGGTTAGAGATTGGAAAAAATCTTTTTCCCACAGGATAGTAGATTTGTGGTTCAGACTCCCAATAAAGATAATTGACTTCATGTCAATTGGCAACTTTAAAAGGATCTTTATCATTATGGGTTGAGGGTTATGGGTTGAGGGTTGAGGGTGAGGGTGAGGGTGGGGGGTGTTGGTGATAGTGATAGAGTGCTATAGATATATTTAACAATGCTGTAAGAAAACAGTGGGGACAGAAATGAGTGTTTCCTAAAGTAGGGAAACAATAGGTGATGTGGGAGGGAGTCTAAACAAAATAGACATAGGCTTAGAGATTTGATGACACTGTGGATATTTTATAAGCGTAAAACATGCACCAATATGTCCAATATGGCAGGTGCCTTGTGCCCACACATTCGGAGCTAAAAGTGCACCAACCGTCATTTGGTTTAAGAAAAGAGGCGTCCAGGATCCAGGCCAGAAACAGGTGATAATAATTCATTTACCAAATTGGTGTGTACTAAACACAACTGGTGCCTGCCTGAACACAGTGCTCCTCCCGGCTCCACATTAAAACCATGGCCACGACCGGCCACCACTCGACCATCGTCCCGAATGTCTCTTGATGCCACTCCAGATTGTAATTCGACTTCTATCCTGGTTGGCTCCCATCCCAGATGCCGCGTCTCCCATTCACCCCAGTCACGGTCACCCCCGCTTTCCCAATCACCCCCTCTGCTGGTAATCCACCCTCTCCAGGGCTCCCCCCTCACGCCCCCTCCCAGCCACCCCCGTCTCTCCCAGTCGCCCCCGTCTCTCCCAGTTGCCCCCTCCTCTCCCAGTCGCCCCGCCCCCTCCCAGTCACGCCCTCCTCTCCCAGTCACCCACTCCTCTCCCAGTCACCCCCTCCTCTCCGAGTCACCCCCTCCTCACCCAGTCGCCCCATCTCTCCCAGTCGCCCTCTCCTCTCCCAGTGGCCCCGCCCCCTCCCAGTCACCCCCTCCTCTCCCAGTCACCCACACCTCTCCCAGTCACCCCCTCCTCTCCCAGACACCCGCTCCTCTCCCAGTCAACCCCTCCTCTCCCAGTCGCCCCGCCCCCTCCCAGTCAACACCTCCTCTCCCAGTCGCCCCGCCCCCTCCCAGTCACGCCCTCCTCTCCCAGTCACCCACACCTCTCCCAGTCACCCCCTCCTCTCCCAGTCAACCCCTCCTCTCCCAGTCACCCCCTCCTCTCACAGTCACCCCCTCCTCTCCCAGTCACCACCTCCTCTCCCAGTCACCCCAACTCTCCCAGTCGCCCCAACTCTCCCAGTCACCCCCGTCTCTCCCAGTCGCCCCCCGTCTCTCCCATTCACCTCGTCTCTCACAGTCGCCTCCGTCTCTCCCAGTTGCCCCCGTCTTTTTCAGTCGCCCCGTCTCTCCCAGGCGCCCCCCCATCTCACCCAGTCGCCCCGTCTCTCCCAGTCGGCCCCACCTCTCCCAGTCGCCCCCTTCTCTTCCAGTCGCCCCCTCCTCTCCCAGTCAACTCCTCCTCTCCCAGTCGCCCCCTCTTCTCCCAGTCACCCCCTCCTCTCCCAGTCAACACCTCCTCTCCCAGTCAACCCCTCCTCTCCCAGTCACCCCCTCCTCTCCCAGTCACCCCCTCCTCTCCCAGTCACCCCCTCCTCTCCCAGTCGCCCCATCTCTCCCAGTCGCCACAACACTCCCATTCGCCTCGTCTCTCCCAGTCGCCCCCTCCTCTCCCAGTCGCCCCCTCCTCTCCCAGTCGCCCCCTCCTCTCCCAGTCGCCCCCGTCTCTCCCATTCGAATCCGTCTCTCTCATTCGCCCCGTCTCTCCTAGTTGCCTCCTCCTCTCCCAGTCGCCACCTCTCCCAGTCACCCCGTCTCATCCAGTTGCTCTGTCTCTCCCAGTCGCCCCCTCCTCTCCCAGTCGCCCCCGCCTCTCCCAGTCGCCCCCTCCTCTCCCAGTCGCCCCCTACTCTCCCAGTCGCCCCCGCCTCTCCCAGTCGCCCCCTCCTCTCCCAGTCACCCACTCCTCTCCGAGTCGCCCCGTCTCTCCCAGTCGCCCCCGTCTCTCCCAGACGCCCCGTCTCTCCCAGTCGCCCCGTGTCTCCCAGTACCTCCATGTCTCCCAGTCACCCCGTCTCTCCCAGTCGCCCCCTCCTCTCCCAGTCGCCCCCTCCTCTCCCAGTCGCCCCCTCCTCTCCCAGTCGTCCCCTCCTCTCCAAGTCGCACCCTCCTCTCCCAGTCGCCCCGTCTCTCCCATTCAACCCGTCTCTCCCAGTCGTCCCGTTTCTCCGAGTCGTCCCCGTCTCACCCAGTCGCCCCCGTCTCTCCCAGTCGCCCCCCCGCAGTCGCCCCCTCCTCTCCCATTCGCCACCACTCACAGTCGCCCCCTCCTCTCCCAGTCGCCCCCTCCTCTTCCAGTCGCCCCCTCCTCTCCCAGTTGCCCCATTCTCTCCCAGTCGCCACCCTCCTCTCCCAGTCGCTCCCGTCTCTCCCAGTCGCCCCCATCTCTCCCAGTCGAATCCGTCTCTCCCAGTCGCCCCGTCTCTCCCAGTCGCCCCAGTCTCTCCCAGTCGCCCCGTATCTCCCAGTCGCCCCCGTCTCTCCCAGTCGCCCCCTCCTCTCCCAGTCACCCCGTCTCACAGTCGCCCCTCCTCTCCTAGTCGCCGCATCTCTCCCAGTCGACCCATCTCTCCCAGTCACCCCCGTCGCTCCCAATCACCCCGTCTCACGCAGTCGCCCCGTCTCTCCCAGTCGCCCCGTCTCTCCCAGTCGCACCCTCCTCTCCCAGTCACCCCGTCTCTCCCAGTCGCCACTCCTCTCCCAGTCTCCCCCGTCTCTCCCAGTCGCCCCCTCCTCTCCCAGTCGCCCCCTCCTCTCCCAGTCACCCCGTCTCTCCCAATCGCCCCGTCTCCCAGTCGGCCCCGCCTCTCCCAGTCGCACCCATCTCTCCCAGTCGCCCCGTCTCTCCCAGTCGCCCCCTCCTCTCCCAGTCGCCCCCTCCTCTCCCATTCACCCCCTCCTCTCCAAGTCGCCCCCTCCTATCGCAGTCGCCCCCTCCTCTCCCAGTCGCACCCTCCTCTCCCAGTCGCCCCCGACTATCCCAGTCGAATCCGTCTCTCCCAGTTGCCCCGTCTCTCCCAGTTGCCCCATTCTCTCCAGTCGCCCCCTCCTCTCCCAGTCGCACCCATCTCCCCCAGTCGCCCCGTCTCTCCCAGTCGCCCCCTCCTCTCCCAGTCGCCCGCTCCTCTCCCAGTCACCCCCTCCTCTCCAAGTCGCCCCCTCCTATCCCAGTCGCCCCCGTCTCTCCCAGTCGAATCCGTCTCTCCCAGTCGCCCCATCTCTCCCAGTCGCCCCCTCCTCTCCCAGTCGCACCCATCTCTCCCAGTCGCCCCCTCCTCTCCCAGTCGCCCCCTCCTCTCCCAGTCGCCCCCTCCTCTCCCAGTCACCCCCTCCTCTCCAAGTCGCCCCCTCCTATCCCAGTCGCCACCTCCTCTCCCAGTCGCCCCCTCCTCTCCCAGTCGCCTACTTATCTCCCAGTCACCCCCGCCTCTCCCAGTCACCCCCTCCTCTCCCAGTCACCCCGTCTCTCACAGTCGCCCCTCCTCTGCCAGTCGCCGCATCTCTCCCAGTCGACCCATCTCTCCCAGTCGCCCCCGTCTCTCCCAATCACCCCGTCTCACCCAGTCGCCCCGTCTCACCCAGTCGCACCGTCTCTCCCAGTCGCCCCGTCTCTCCCAGTCGCCCCCTCCTCTCCCAGTCACCCGTCTCTCCCAGTCGCCTCTCCTCTCCCAGTCGCCCCCATCTCTCCCAGTCGCCCCCTCCTCTCCCAGTCGCCCCCTCCTCTCCCAGTCACCCCGTCTCTCACAATCGCCCCGTCTCCCAGTCGGCCCCGTCTCTCCCAGTCGCACACATCTCTCCCAGTCGCCCCTTCTCTCCCAGTCGCCCCCTCCTCTCCCAGTTGCCCCCTCCACTCCCAGTCACCCCCTCTTCTCCAAGTCGCCCCCTCCTATCCCAGTTGCCCCCTCCTCTCCCAGTCGCCCCCTCCTCTCCCAGTCGCCCCCGTCTCTCCCAGTCGAATCCGTCTCTCCCAGTCGCCCCGTCTCTCCCAGTTGCCCCATTCTCTCCCAGTCGCCCCCTCCTCTCCCAGTCGCCCTCTCCTCTCCCAGGAGCCCTGTCTCTCCCAGTCACCCCCTCCTCTCCCAGTCGCCCCCTCCTCTCCCAGTCACTCCCTCCTCTCCAAGTCGCCCCCTCATATCCCAGTCGCCCCCTCCTCTCCCAGTCGCACCCTCCTCTCCCAGTCGCCCCCGTCTCTCCCAGTCGAATCCGTCTCTCCCAGTCGCCCCGTCTCTCCCAGTTGCCCCATTCTCTCGCAGTCGCCCCCTACTCTCCCAGTCACCCTCTCCTCTCCCAGGAGCCCCATTCTCTCCCAGTCGCCCAGTCTCTCCCAGTCGCCCCATCTCTCGCAGTCGCCCCCTCCTCTCCCAGACACTCTGTCTCCCCCAGTCGCCCCATCTCTCCCAGTTGCCCCTCCTCTCCCAGTCGCCCCCTCCTCTCCCAGTCACCATGTCTCTCCCAGTCGCCCTGTCTCTCCCAGTCGCCCCTCCTCTCCCAGTCGCCCCCCTCCTCTCCCAGTCACCACCTCTCCCAGTCGCCTCATCTCTCCCAGTTGCCCCCAACTCTCCCAGTCGCCTCCTCCTCTCCCAGTCGTCCCCTCCTCTCCCAGTCGCCCCGTCTCTCCCAGTTGCCCCGTCTCTCCTAGTTGCCTCCTCCTCTTCCAGTTGCCACCTCTCCCAGTCACCCCGTCTCATCCAGCTGCTCCGTCTCTCCCAGTCGCCCCCGTCTCACGCAGTCACCCCCCGCCTCTCCCAGTCGCCCCTCCGCAGTCGCCCACTCCTCTCCCAGTCGCCACCTCTCCCAGTCGCCCCCTCCTCTCCCAGTCACCCCGTCTCTCCCAGTTGCCCCGTCTCTACTAGTTGCCTCCTCCTCTCCCAGTTGCCACCTCTCCCAGTCACCCCATCTCATCCAGTTGCTCCGTTTCTCCCAGTCACCCCCGTCTCACCCAGTCGCCCCCGTCTCTCCCAGTCGCCCCCCGCAGTCGCCACCTCTTCTCCCAGTCGCCACCTCTCCCAGTCGCCCCCTCCTCTCCCAGTCGTCCCCTCCTCTCCCAGTCGCCCCCTCCTCTCCTAGTCGCTCCCGTCTCTCCCAGTCACTCCCTCCTCTCCGAGTCACCCTGTCTCTCCAGTCGCCCCGTCTCTCCCAGTCGCCCCAGTCTCTCCCAGTTGCCCCGTACCTCCCAGTCGCCCAAATCTCTCCCAGTCGACCCCTCCTCTCCCAGTCACCCCGTCTCTCACAGTCGCCCCTCCTCTCCCAGTCGCCGCATCTCTCCCAGTCGACCCATCTCTCCCAGTCGCCCCCGTCTCTCCCAATCACCCCGTCTCACCCAGTCGCCCCGTCTCACCCAGTCGCCCCGTCTCTCCCAGTCGCCCCCTCCTCTCCCAGTAACCCCGTCTCTCCCAGTCGCCTCTCCTCTCCCGTCACCCCCGTCTCTCCCAGTCGCCCCCTCCTCTCCCAGTCGCCCCCTCCTCTCCCAGTCGCCCTGTCTCTCCCAGTCGCCCCGTCTCTCCCAGTCGCCCCGTCTCTCCCAGTCGCCCCATCTCTCCCAGTCACCCCGTCTCTCCCAGTCGCCCCGTCTCTCCCATTCACCCCGTCTCTCCCAGTCGTCCCGTTTCTCCCAGTCGCCCCCGCCTCACCCAGTCGCCCCCGTCTCTCCCAGTCGCCCCCCTGCAGTCGCCCCCCGCCTCTCCCAGTCGCCACCTCTCCCAGTCGCCCCCTCCTCTCCCAGTCGCCCCCTCCTCTCCCAGTCGCTCCCTCCTCTCTCAGTCGCCCCCATCTCTCCCAGTCGCCCCAGTCTCGCCCAGTTGCCCCGTATCTCCCAGTCGCCCCCGTCTCTCCCAGTCGCCCCCTCCTCTCCCAGTCACCCCGTCTCTCACAGTCGCCCCTCCTCTCCCAGTCGCCCCCTCCTCTCCCAGTCACCCCGTCTCTCACAGTCGCCCCCTCCTCTCCCAGTCGCCCCCTCCTCTCCCAGCCGCCCCCATCTCTCCCAGTCGCCCCGTCTTACCCAGTCGCTCCGTCTCTCCCAGTCGCCCCCTCCTCTCCCAGTCGCCCCCTCCTCTCCCAGTCGCCCCCTCCTCTCCCAGTCATCCCCTCCTCTCCCAGTCACCCCCCCCCTCCCAGTTGCCCCGTCTCTCCCATTCAACCCGTCTCTCCCAGTCGTCCCGTTTCTCCCAGTCGTCCCCGTCTCACCCAGTCGCCCCCGTCTCTCCCAGTTGCCCCCCCGCAGTCGCCCCCTCCTCTCCCATTCGCCACCACTCACAGTCGCCCCCTCCTCTCCCAGTCGCCCCCTCCTCTCCCAGTCGCCCCCTCCTCTCCCAGTCGCCCCCAACTCTCCCAGACGAATTAGTCTCTCGCAGTCGCCCCGTCTCTACCAGTTGCCCCATTCTCTCCCAGTCGCCACCTCCTCTCCTAGTCGCTGCCATCTCTCCCAGTCACCCCCTCCTCTCCGAGTCGCCCTGTCTCTCCAGTCGCCCCGTCTCTCCCAGTCGCCCCAGTCTCTCCCAGTCGCCCCTCCTCTCTCAGTCACCCCGTCTCTCACAGTCGCCCCTCCTCTCCTAGTCGCCGCATCTCTCCCAGTCGACCCATCTCTCCCAGTCGCCCCCGTCTCTCCCAATCACCCCGTCTCACCCAGTCGCCCCGTCTCACCCAGTCGCCCCGTCTCTCCCAGTCGCCCCGTCTCTCCCAGTCGCCCCGTCTCTCCCAGTCGCCCCGTCTCTCCCAGTCGCACCCTCCTCTCCCAGTCACACCGTCTCTCCCAGACGCCAATCCTCTCCCAGTCGCCCCCGTCTCTCCCAGTCGCCCCCTCCTCTCCCAGTCGCCCCCTCCTCTCCCAGTCACCCCGTCTCTCCCAATCGCCCCGTCTCCCAGTCGGCCCCGCCTCTCCCAGTCGCACCCATCTCTCCCAGTCGCCCCGTCTCTCCCAGTCGCCCCCTCCTCTCCCAGTCGCCCCCTCCTCTCCCAGTCACCCCCTCCTCTCCAAGTCGCCCCCTCCTATCCCAGTCGCCCCCTCCTCACCCAGTCGCCCCCTCCTCTCCCAGTCGCCCCCGTCTATCCCAGTCGAATCCGTCTCTCCCAGTCGCCCCGTCTCTCCCAGTTGCCACATTCTCTCCAGTCGCCGCCTCCTCTCCCAGTCGCACCCATCTCTCCCAGTCGCCCCGTCTCTCCCAGTCGCCCCCTCCTCTCCCAGTCGCCCGCTCCTCTCCCAGTCACCCCCTCCTCTCCAAGTCGCCCCCTCCTATCCCAGTCGCCCCCTCCTCTCCCAGTCGCCCCCTCCTCTCCCAGTCGCCCCCGTCTCTCCCAGTCGAATCCGTCTCTCCCAGTCGCCCCATCTCTCCCAGTCGCCCCCTCCTCTCCCAGTCGCACCCATCTCTCCCAGTCGCCCCGTCTCTCCCAGTCGCCCCCTCCTCTCCCAGTCGCCCCCTCCTCTCCCAGTCACCCCCTCCTCTCCAAGTCGCCCCCTCCTCTCCCAGTCGCCCCCTCCTATCCCAGTCGCCACCTCCTCTCCCAGTCGCCCCCTCCTCTCCCAGTCGCCCCCGTATATCCCAGTCACCCCCGCCTCTCCCAGTCGCCCCCTCCTCTCCCAGTCACCCCGTCTCTCACAGTCGCCCCTCCTCTGCCAGTCGCCGCATCTCTCCCAGTCGACCCATCTCTCCCAGTCGCCCCCGTCTCTCCCAATCACCCCGTCTCACCCAGTCGCCCCGTCTCAACCAGTCGCCCCGTCTCTCCCAGTCACCCCGTCTCTCCCAGTCGCCCCCTCCTCTCCCAGTCACCCCGTCTCTCCCAGTCGCCTCTCCTCTCCCAGTCGCCCCCATCTCTCCCAGTCGCCCCCTCCTCTCCCAGTCGCCCCCTCCTCTCCCAGTCACCCCGTCTCTCCCAATCGCCCCGTCTCCCAGTCGGCCCCGTCTCTCCCAATCACCCCGTCTCACCCAGTCGCCCCGTCTCTCCCAGTTGCCCCGTCTCTCCCAGTTGCCCCGTCTCTCCCATTCAACCCGTCTCTCCCAGTCGTCCCGTATCTCCCAGTCGTCCCCGTCTCACCCAGTCGCCCCCGTCTCTCCCAGTCGCCCCCCCGCAGTCGCCCCCTCCTCTCCCATTCGCCACCACTCACAGTCGCCCCCTCCTCTTCCAGTCGCCCCCTCCTCTCCCAGTCGCCCCCAACTCTCCCAGACGAATTAGTCTCTCCCAGTCGCCCCGTCTCTACCAGTTGCCCCATTCTCTCCCAGTCGCCACCTCCTCTCCTAGTCGCTGACATCTCTCCCAGTCACCCCCTCCTCTCCGAGTCGCCCTGTCTCTCCAGTCGCCCCGTCTCTCCCAGTCGCCCCAGTCTCTCCCAGTCGCCCCTCCTCTCTCAGTCACCCCGTCTCTCACAGTCGCCCCTCCTCTCCTAGTCGCCGCATCTCTCCCAGTCGCCGCATCTCTCCCAGTCGCCCCCGTCTCTCCCAATCACCCCGTCTCACCCAGTCGCCCCGTCTCACCCAGTCGCCCCGTCTCTCCCAGTCGCCCCGTCTCTCCCAGTCGCACCCTCCTCTCCCAGTCACACCGTCTCTCCCAGTCGCCAATCCTCTCCCAGTCGCCCCCGTCTCTCCCAGTCGCCCCCTCCTCTCCCAGTCGCTCCCTCCTCTCCCAGTCACCCCCTCCTCTCCAAGTCGCCCCCTCCTATCCCAGTCGCCCCCTCCTCACCCAGTCGCCCCCTCCTCTCCCAGTCGCCCCCGTCTATCCCAGTCGAATCCGTCTCTCCCAGTCGCCCCGTCTCTCCCAGTTGCCCCATTCTCTCCAGTCGCCGGCTCCTCTCCCAGCCGCACCCATCTCTCCCAGTCGCCCCGTCTCTCCCAGTCGCCCCCTCCTCTCCCAGTCGCCCGCTCCTCTCCCAGTCACCCCCTCCTCTCCAAGTCGCCCCCTCCTATCCCAGTCGCCCCCTCCTCTCCCAGTCGCCCCCTCCTCTCCCAGTCGCCCCCGTCTCTCCCAGTCGAATCCGTCTCTCTCAGTCGCCCCATCTCTCCCAGTCGCCCCCTCCTCTCTCAGTCGCACCCATCTCTCCCAGTCGCCCCGTCTCTCCCAGTCGCCCCCTCCTCTCCCAGTCGCCCCCTCCTCTCCCAGTCACTCCCTCCTTTCCAAGTCGCCCCCTCCTCTCCCAGTCGCCCCCTCCTATCCCAGTCGCCACCTCCTCTCCCAGTCGCCCCCTCCTCTCCCAGTCGCCCCCGTATATCCCAGTCACCCCCGCCTCTCCCAGTCGCCCCCTCCTCTCCCAGTCACCCCGTCTCTCACAGTCGCCCCTCCTCTGCCAGTCGCCGCATCTCTTCCAGTCGACCCATCTCTCCCAGTCGCCCCCGTCTCTCCCAATCACCCCGTCTCACCCAGTCGCCCCGTCTCACCCAGTCGCCCCGTCTCTCCCAGTCGCCCCGTCTCTCCCAGTCGCCCCCTCCTCTCCCAGTCACCCCGTCTCTCCCAGTCGCCTCTCCTCTCCCAGTCGCCCCCTCCTCTCCCAGTCACCCCGTCTCTCCCAATCGCCCCGTCTCCCAGTCGGCCCCCGTCTCTCCCAGTCGCACCCATCTCTCCCAGTCGCCCCGTCTCTCCCAGTCGCCCCCTCCTCTCCCAGTCGCCCCCTCCTCTCCCAGTCACCCCCTCTTCTCCAAGTCGCCCCCTCCTATCCCAGTCGCCCCCTCCTCTCCCAGTCGCCCCCTCCTCTCCCAGTCGCCCCCGTCTCTCCCAGTCGAATCCGTCTCTCCCAGTCGCCCCGTCTCTCCCAGTTGCCCCATTCTCTCCCAGTCGCCCCCTCCTCTCCCAAGCGCCCTCTCCTCTCCCTGGAGCCCCGTCTCTCCCAGTCGCCCCCTCCTCTCCCAGTCGCCCCCTCCTCTCCCAGTCACCCCGTCCTCTCCAAGTGCCCCCTCATATCCCAGTCGCCCCCTCCTCTCCCAGTCGCCCCCTCCTCTCCCAGTCGCCCCCGTCTCTCCCAGTCGAATCCGTCTCTCCCACTCGCCACATCTCTCCCAGTTGCCCCATTCTCTCCCAGTCGCCCCCTACTCTCCCAGCCGCCCTCTCCTCTCCCAGGAGCCCCATTCTCTCCCAGTCGCCCAGTCTCTCCCAGTCGCCCCATCTCTCGCAGTTGCCCCCTCCTCTCCCAGACACCCTGTCTCCCCCAGTCGCCCCATCTCTCCCAGTTGCCCCTCCTCTCCCAGTCAACCCCCCCCTCCCAGTCACCCCGTCTCTCCCAGTCGCCCTGTCTCTCCCAGTCGCCCCTCCTCTCCCAGTCGCCCCCCTCCTCTCCCAGTCACCACCTCTCCCAGTCGCCTCATCTCTCCCAGTTGCCCCCTCCTCTCCCAGTCGCCTCCTCCTCTCCCAGTCGTCCCCTCCTCTCCCAATCGCCCCGTCTCTCCCAGTTGCCCCGTCTCTCCTAGTTGCCTCCTCCTCTCCCAGTTGCCACCTCTCCCAGTCACCCCGTCTCATCCAGTTGCTCCGTCTCTCCCAGTCGCACCCGTATCACGCAGTCGCCCCCGTCTCTCCCAGTCGCCCCCCTGCAGTCGCCCACTCCTCTCCCAGCCGCCACCTCTCCCAGTCGCCCCCTCCTCTCCCAGTCGCCCTCTCCTCTCCCAGTCGCCCCGTCTCTCCCAGTTGCCCCGTCTCTACTAGTTGCCTCCTCCTCTCCCAGTTGCCACCTCTCCCAGTCACCCCGTCTCATCCAGTTGCTCCGTTTCTCCCAGTCACCCCCGTCTCACCCAGTCGCCCCCGTCTCTCCCAGTCGCCCCCCGCAGTCGCCACCTCCTCTCCCAGTCGCCACCTCTCCCAGTCGCCCCCTCCTCTCCCAGTCGCCCCCTCCTCTCCCAGTCGTCGCCCCCTCCTCTCCCAGTCGCCCCCATCTCACCCAGTCGCCCCGTCTCTCCCAGTCGCCCCGTCTCTCCCAGTCGCCCCGTCTCTCCCAGTCGCCCCCTCCTCTCCCAGTAACCCCGTCTCTCCCAGTCGCCTCTCCTCTCCCAGTCGCCGCATCTCTCCCAGTCGCCCCGTCTCACCCAGTCGCCCCGTCTCTCCCAGTCGCCCCGTCTCTCCCAGTCGCCCCCTCCTCTCCCAGTAACCCCGTCTCTCCCAGTCGCCCCCTCCTCTCCCAGTCGCCCCCTCCTCTCCCAGTCGTCCCGTCTCTCCCAGTCGCCCCGTCTCTCCCATTCACCCCGTCTCTCCCAGTCGTCCCATTTCTCCCAGTCGCCCCCGTCTCACCCAGTCGCCCCCGTCTCTCCCAGTCGCCCCCCCGCAGTCGCCCCCTCCTCTCCCAGTCGCCACCTCTCCCAGTCGCCCCCTCCTCCCCCAGTCGCCCCCTCCTCTCCCAGTCGCCCCCTCCTCTCCCAGTCGCCCCCATCTCTCCCAGTCGCCCCAGTCTCTCCCAGTCGCCCCGTATCTCCCAGTCGCCCCCGTCTCTCCCAGTCGCCCCCTCCTCTCCCAGTCACACCGTCTCTCACAGTCGCCCCTCCTCTCCCAGTCGCCGCATCTCTCCCAGTCGACCCATCTCTCCCAGTCGCCCCCGTCTCTCCCAATCACCCCGTCTCACCCAGTCGCCCCGTCTCTCCCAGTCGCCCCGTCTCTCCCAGTCGCCCCGTCTCTCACAGTCACCCCCTCCTCTCCCAGTCACACCGTCTCTCCCAGTCGCCCCCCGTCTCTCCCAGTCACCCCCTCCTCTCCCAGTCACCCCCTCCTCTCCCAGTCACCCCGTCTCTCCCAATCGCCCCGTCTCTCCCAGTCGGCCCCGTCTCTCCCAGTCGCCCCCATCTCTCCCAGTCGCCCCGTCTCTCCCAGTCGCCCCCTCCTCTCCCAGTCGCCCCCTCCTCTCCTAGTCGCTCCCGTCTCTCCCAGTCGCCCCCTCCTCTCCGAGTCGCCCCGTCTCTCCAAGTCGCCCCGTCTCTCCCAATCGTCCCCGTCTCTCCCAGTCGCCCCCGTCTCTCCCAGTCGCCCTGTCTCTCCCAGTCGCCCGGTGTCTCCCAGTACCTCCATCTCTCCCAGTCGCCCCCGTCTCTCCCATTCGCCCCCTCCTCTCCCAGTCTCCACCTCTCCCAGTCACCCCGTCTCTCCCAGTCGCCCCCTCCTCTCCCAGTCTCCACCTCTCCCAGTCACCCCGTCTCTCCCAGTTGCTCCGTCTCTCCAAGTCACCACCTCCTCTCCCAATCGCCCCCTCCTCTCCCATTTACCCCCATCTCTCCCATTCGCCCCCATCTCTCCCAGTCGCCCCCTCCTCTCCCAGTCGCCCCCTCCTCTCCCAGTTGTCCCCTCCTCTCCCAGTCGCCCCCTCCTCTCCCAGTCGCCCCCGTCTCTCCCAGTCGCCCCCTCATCTCCCAATCGCCCCGTCTGTCTCAATTGCCCCGTCTCTCCCAGTCACCCCCTCCTCTCGCAGTCGCCCCCGCCTCTCCCAGTCGCACCCCTCTCCTCTCCCAGTCGCCCCCTCCTCTCCTATTCGCTCCCGTCTCTCCCAGTCACCCCCTTCTCTCCGAGTCGCCCCGTCTCTGCAGTCGCCCCGTCTCTCCCAGTCGCCCCAGTCTCTCCCAGTCGCCCCGTATCTCCCAGTCGCCCCCGTCCCTCCCAGTCGCCCCCTCCTCTCCCAGACACCCCATATCTCACACTCGCCCCACCTCTCCCAGTCGCCGCATCTCTCCCAGTCGCCCCATCTCTCCCAGTCGCCCCGTCTCTCCCAATCACTCCGTCTCACCCAGTCGCCCCGTCTCAAACAGTCGCCCCGTCTCTCCCAGTCGCCCCGTCTCTCCCAGTCGCCCCGCCTCTCCCAGTCGTCCCGTTTCTCCCAGTCGCCCCCGTCTCACCCAGTCGCCCCCGTCTCTCCCAGTCGCCCCGCCGCAGTCGCCCCCTCCTCTCCCAGTCGCCACCTCTCCCAGTCGCCCCCTCCTCTCCCAGTCGCCCCCTCCTCTCGCAGTCGACCCTCCTCTCCCAGTCGCCCCCATCTCTCCCAGTCGAATCCATCTCTCCCAGTCGCCCCGTCTCTCCCAGTTGCCCCATTCTCTCCCAGTCGCCCCCTCCTCTCCTAGTCGCTCCCATCTCTCCCAGTCACCCCCTCCTCTCCGAGTCGCCCTGTCTCTCCAGTCGCCCCGTCTCTCCCAGTCGCCCCAGTCTCTCCCAGTCGCTCCGTAACTACCAGTCGCCCCCGTCTCTCCCAGTCGCCCCCTCCTCTCCCAGTCACCCCGTCTCTCACAGTCGCCCCTCCTCTCCCAGTCGCCGCATCTCTCCCAGTCGACCCATCTCTCCCAGTCTCCCCCGTCTCTCCCAATCACCCCGTCTCACCCAGTCGCCCCGTCTCACCCAGTCGCCCCGTCTCTCCCAGTCGACCCGTCTCTCCCAGTCGCCCCGTCTCTCCCAGTCACCCCGTCTCTCCCAGTCGCCTCTCCTCTCCCAGTCGCCCCCGTCTCTCCCAGTCGCCCCCTCCTCTCCCAGTCGCCCCCTCCTCTCCCAGTCACCCCGTCTCTCCCAATCGCCCCGTCTCCCAGTCGGCCCCGTCTCTCCCAGTCGCACCCATCTCTCCCAGTCGCCCCGTCTCTCCCAGTCGCCCCCTCCTCTCCCAGTCGCCCCCTCCTCTGCCAGTCACACCCTCCTCTCCAAGTCGCCCCCTCCTATCCCAGTCGCCCCCTCCTCTCCCAGTCGCCCCCTCCTCTCCCAGTCGCCCCCGTCTCTCCCAGTCGAATCTGTCTCTCCCAGTCGCCCCGTCTCTCCCAGTTGCCCCATTCTCTCCCAGTCGCCCCCTCCTCTCCCAGTCGCCCTCTCCTCTCCTCTCCCAGGAGCCCCATTCTCTCCCAGGAGCCCCATTCTCTCCCAGTCGCCCAGTCTCTCCCAGTCGCCCCATCTCTCGCAGTCGCCCCCTCCTCTCCCAGACACCCTGTCTCTCCCAGTCGCCCCATCTCTCCCAGTTGCCCCTCCTCTCCCAGTCGCCCCCTCCTCTCCCAGTCACCCCGTCTCTCCCAGTCGCCCTGTCTCTCCCAGTCGCCCTGTCTCTCCCAGTCGCCCCTCCTCTCCCAGTCGCCCCCCTCCTCTCCCAGTCGCCACCTCTCCCAGTCGCCTCATCTCTCCCAGTTGCCCCCTCCTCTCCCTGTCGCCTCCTCCTCGCCCAGTCGTCCCCTCCTCTCCCAGTCGCCCCGTCTCTCCCAGTTGCCCCGTCTCTCCTAGTTGCCTCCTCCTCTCCCAGTTGCCACCTCTCCCAGTCACCCCGTCTCATCCAGTTGCTCCATCTCTCCCAGTCGCCACCTCCTCTCCCAGTCGCACCCTCCTTTCCCAGTCACCCCCAACTCTCCCAGTCGCACCCATCTCTCCCAGTCGCACCCGTCTCTCCCAGTCGCCCCGTCTCTCCCAGTCGCCCCCTCCTCTCCCAGTCGCCCCCTCCTCTCCCAGTTGCCCCCTCCTCTCCCAGTCGCCCCCGTCTCTCCCAGTCGAGTCCGTCTCTCCCAGTCGCCCCGTCTCTCCCAGTTGCCCCATTCTCTCCCAGTCGCCCCCTCCTCTCCCAGTCGCCCTCTCCTCTCCCAGGAGCCCCATTCTCTCCCAGTCGCCCAGTCTCTCCCAGTCGCCCCATCTCTCGCAGTCGCCCCCTCGTCTCCCAGACACCCTGTCTCTCCCAGTCGCCCCATCTCTCCCAGTTGCCCCTCCTCCCCCAGTTGCCCCCTCCTCTCCTAGTCACCCCGTCTCTCCCAGTCGCCCTGTCTCTCCCAGTCGCCCCTCCTCTCCCAGTCGCCCCCCTCCTCTCCCAGTCGCCACCTCTCCCAGTCGCCTCATCTCTCCCAGTTGCCCCCTCCTCTCCCAGTCGCCTCCTCCTATCCCAGTCGTCCCCTCCTCTCCCAGTTGCCCCGTCTCTCCCAGTTGCCCCGTCTCTCCTAGCTGCCTCCTCCTCTCGCAGTTGCCACCTCTCCCAGTCACCCCGTCTCATCCAGTTGCTCCGTCTCTCCCAGTCGCCACCTCCTCTCCCAGTCGCCCCCTCCTTTCACAGTCACCCCCAACTCTCCCAGTCGCCAACATCTCTCCCAGTTGCCCCCTCCTCTCCCAGTCGCCCCTCCTCTCCAATCGCTCCCGTCTCTCCCAGTCACCCCCTCCTCTCCAAGTCGCCCCATCTCTCCAGTCGCCCCATCTCTCCCAGTCGACCCAGTCTCTCCAATTCGCCCCACCTCTCCCAGTCGTCCCCGTCTCTCCCAGTCGCCCCCGTCTCTCCCAGTCGCCCCGTCTCTCCCAGTCGCCCTGTGTCTCCCAGTACCTCCGTCTCTCCCAGTTGCCCCCGTCTCTCCCAGTCGCCCCCTTCTCTCCCAGTCGCCACCTCTCCCAGTCACCCCGTCTCTCCCAGTTGCTCCGTCTTTCCAAGTCACCACCTCCTCTCCCAATCGCACCCTCCTCTCCCATTTACCCCCAACTCTCCCAGTCGCCCCCATCTCTCCCAGTCGCCCCCTTCTCTCCCAGTCGCCCCCTCCTCTCCCAGTTGTCCCCTCCTCTCCCAGTCGCCCCCTCCTCTCCCAGTCGCCCCCTCATCTCCCAATCGCCCCGTCTGTCTCAATTGCCTCGTCTCTCCCAGTCGCCCCGTCTCTCCCAGTCGCCCCCTCCTCTCCCAGTTGCCCCTGACTCTACCAGTCGCCCCCGCCTCTCCCATTCGCCCCCCTCCTCTCCCAGTCGCCCCCTCCTCTCCTATTCGCTCCCGTCTCTCCCAGTCACCCCCTCCTCTCCGAGTCACCCCGTCTCTGCAGTCGCCCCGTCTCTCCCAGTCGCCCCAGTCTCTCCCAGTCGCCCCGTATCTCCCAGTCACCCCATCTCTCCCAGTCGCCCCCTCCTCTCCCAGACACCCCGTCTCTCACAGTCGCTCCTCCTCCCCCAGTCGCCGCATCTCTCCCAGTCGCCCCATCTCTCCCAGTCGACCCGTCTCTCCCAATCACCCCGTCTCACCCAGTCGCCCCGTCTCACCCAGTCGCCTCGTCTCTCCCAGTCGCCCCGTCTCTCCCAGTCGCCCCGTCTCTCCCAGTCGTCCCGTTTCTCCCAGTCGCCCCCATCTCACCCAGTCGCCCCCGTCTCTCCCAGTCGCCCCCCCGCAGTCGCCCGCTCCTCTCCCAGTCGCCCCCTCCTCTCCCAGTCGCCCCCTTCTCTCCCAGTCGCCCCCTCCTCTCACATTCGCCCCCATCTCTCCCAGTCGAATCCGTCTCTCCCAGTCGCCCCGTCTCTCCCAGTTGCCCCATTCTCTCCCAGTCGCCCCCTCCTCTCCTAGTCACTCCCATCTCTCCCAGTCACCCCCTCCTCTCCGAGTCGCCCTGTCTCTCCAGTCGCCCCGTCTCTCCCAGTCGCCCCGTAACTACCAGTCGCCCCTGTCTCTCCCAGTCGCCCCCTCCTCTCCCAGTCACCCCGTCTCTCACAGTCGCCCCTCCTCTCCCAGTCGCCCCCGTCTCTCCCAATCACCCCGTCTCACCCAGTCGCCCCGTCTCACCCAGTCGCCCCGTCTCTCCCAGTCGCCCCGTCTCTCCCAGTCGCCCCCTCCTCTCCCAGTCACCCCGTCTCTCCCAGTCGCCTCTCCTCTCCCAGTCGCCCCCGTCTCTCCCAGTAGCCCCCTCCTCTCCCAGTCGCCCCCTCCTCTCCCAGTCACCCCGTCTCGCCCAATCGTCCCGTCTCCCAGTCGGCCCCGTCTCTCCCAGTCGCACCCATCTCTCCCAGTCGCCCCGTCTCTCCCAGTCGCCCCCTCCTCTCCTAGTCGCCCCCTCCTCTCCCAGTCACACCCTCCTCTCCAAGTCGCCCCCTCCTATCCCAGTCGCCCCCTCCTCTCCCAGTCGCCCCCTCCTCTCCCAGTCGCCCCCGTCTCTCCCAGTCGAATCCGTCTCTCCCAGTCGCCCCGTCTCTCCCAGTTGCCCCATCCTCTCCCAGTCGCCCTCTCCTCTCCCAGGAGCCCCATTCTCTCTCAGTCGCCCAGTCTCTCCCATTCGCCCCATCTCTCGCAGTCGCTCCTCCTCTCCCAGACACCCTGTCTCTCCCAGTCGCCCCATCTCTCCCAGTTGCCCCTCCTCTCCCAGTCGCCCCCTCCTCTCCCAGTCACCCCGTCTCTCCCAGTCGCCCTGTCTATCCCAGTCGCCCCTCCACTCCCAGTCACCCCCCTCCTCTCCCAGTCGCCACCTCTCCCAGTCGCCTCATCTCTCCCAGTTGCCCCCTCCTCTCCCAGTCGCCTCCTCCTCTCCCAGTCGTCCCCTCCTCTCCCAGTCGCCCCGTCTCTCCCAGTTGCCCCGTCTCTCCTAGTTGCCTCCTCCTCTCACAGTTGCCACCTCTCCCAGTCACCCCATCTCATCCAGTTGCTCCATCTCTCCCAGTCGCCACCTCTCTCCCAGTCGCCCCCTCCTTTCCCAGTCACCCCCAACTCTCCCAGTCGCCACCATCTCTCCCAGTCGCCCCCTCCTCTCCCAGTCGCCCCCTCCTCTCCTAGTCGCTCCCGTCTCTCCCAGTCACCCCCTCCTCTCCAAGTCGCCCCGTCTCTCCAGTCGCCCCGTCTCTCCCAGTCGACCCAGTCTCTCCAAATCGCCCCATCTCTCCCAGTCGTACCCATCTCTCCCAGTCGCCCCCGTCTCTCCCAGTACCTCCGTCTCTCCCAGTCGCCCCGTCTCTCCCAGTCGCCCCCTTCTCTCCCAGTCGCCACCTCTCCCAGTCGCCCCGTCTCTCCCAGTCGCCCTGTGTCTCCCAGTACCTCCGTCTCTCCAAGTCACCACCTCCTCTCCCAATCGCCCCCTCCTCTCCCATTTACCCCCATCTCTCCCAGTCGCCCCCATCTCTCCCAGTCGCCCCCTCCTCTCCCAGTCGCCCCCTCCTCTCCCAGTTGTCCCCTCCTCTGCCAGTCGCCCCCTCCTCTCCCAGTCGCCCCCGTCTCTCCCAGTCGCCCCCTCATCTCCCAATCGTCCCGTCTGTCTCAATTGCCCCGTCTCTCCCAGTTGCCCCGTCTCTCCCAGTCGCCCCCTCGTCTCCCAGTCTCCCCCGACTCTCCCAGTCGCCCCCCTCCTCTCCCAGTCGCCCCCTCCTCTCCTAGTCGCTCCCGTCTCTCCGAGTCACCCCCTCCTCTCCGAGTCGCCCCGTCTCTCCAGGTGCCCCGTCTCTCCCAGTCGCTCCAGTCTCTCCCAGTCGCCCCGTGTCTCCCAGTCGCCCCCCGTCTCTCACAGTCGCCCCGTCTCTTACAATCGCCCCGTGTCTCCCAGTCACCCCCTTCTCTCCCAGTCGCAACCATTTCTCCCAGTCGCCCCCCCCCGCACTCGCCCCCCTCCTCTCCCAGTCGCCAACTCTCCCAGTCGCCCCCTCCTCTCCCAGTCGCCCCCTCCTCTCTCAGGCGCTACCTCTCCCAGTCGTCCCGCCTCTCCCAGTCGCCACCTCGTCTCCCAGTCACCCCGTCTCTCCCAGTCGCCTCTCCTCTCCCAGTCGCCCCCTCCTCTCCCAGTCGCCCCCATCTCTCCCAGTCGCCCCTGAAATAAAGAATAGATTTGCCTTTCTAATCTAGGCTGTATTAACTTAAAAATCCTGTAGCACATCTTCAACACCCAGTCCCAACTAAAGGCTGGAAAGAACTGAATTTAAGATGGCCACCACAAATCACATGACATCAACTACCAATGAGATTACAGCATATATCCCAAGGCAGGAAACAAACAACCAATCACAATACTTCTTACTAAACATAAACAATAATCACCACATTCACCCCTCCTTTTAAAATATACTCCAACCTAAATAACCTTTACAATTTATAATTAATTATTTACAACTAAAACTATGCACAGACAAAATAAAACTATTCAACATGACACAATACTAAGTGAGCAACAACAAATAGTAACATTGCACATAAGTATTAAGTATCTCTCAACTAAAACAATATAATATAATATTTCAACAATTTTAAAACATTACTATCAATTTAAAAGTCCATTTTCAATCAGTCGACCGGATATCTTGTTCGTGTCGACCTTCTCAACCTTGGTGAAATTCCTTGCCCTCCCACACCAGGAGACACAGAAGTATCTTCTGCAGGAAGGCTATCCATATCCCAATTTTCAACGGTTTCCGGATTAGAAATCCCATCAGGAGGTAAACTGGGACGGTCATGAACATCCATCGAGGGCTGACTAATAGAAGTATAATTATCTGCAGTCGGATTGGAAATATTCGTAGTATCTGTAACAGCATCCACATTATCTGAATCATGACTATTGTTAATATCCTCAGAAGAGGGCTGGCCACCACAAGGAGCCAAGTCTTTAATTGAAACGGTACTTTCTTTCCCATCTTGGAATCGAATATGAGCATATTGGGAATTTGCCTCCAACAGCTCCACCTCCTCCACTAAAGGATCATATTTTGACAATCTAACATGGCGTCGAAGCAGCACAGGTCCCTGCATAGTAAGCCATGAAGGTACCGAATATCCCGTAGTAGATCTCCGCAGATAGTTAAAGAGCCTTTCATGGGGGGTCACATTAGTAGCCGTTGAAAGCAATGATCTAATGGAATGCAGGGCATCAGGCAGTACCATTTCCCACTGTGTATTCTTAAGGTTCCGGGATGTCAAAGCCAACATAACTGCCTTCCAGATCACCCCATTGTATTGTTCGCACTGTCCATTACCCTGGGGATTATACGGGGTAGTTCTGCTAGTAGAAATTCCCCGACTCTGAAGGTATTCCTTCAACTGGGAAGACATAAAAGAACTTCCCTGATCCGAATGGATATACGCAGGCATCCCAAAGATGACAAAAAGTTGAGTCAGACATTTGATAACTGCAGCAGCTGATACATCTGCGCAAGGAAAAGCAAAAGGGAACCTTGAAAACTCATCCACAACAGTAAATATATATCGGTTTTGAGTAGTTGAAGGAAGAGGCCCCTTGAAATCGACACTCAAACATTCAAAAGGAGAAGTAGCCTTTATAAGATGAGCTCGTTGAGGCTTAAAGAAATTCGGTTTACACCGAGCACAGATAGAACATGATGAAGTCATCTGCTTGACGTCTTCAACTGAAAAGGGCAAATTCTTACTGCGTACGAAGTGTATCATCCTCGTAACCCCAGGATGGCATAAGGCATTGTGAAGATTAATAAGCGTATCTCCGTGAATCACAGAACAATAATCCCTCGACAGCGCATCAGCAGCAACATTATCCTTCCCCGGACGATAAACTATATCAAAATGGTAACATGCCAACTCAATCCTCCACCTCATTATTTTATCATTCTTAATCTTTCCAAAATGTTTGACATCAAACATAAAGGACACAGACTTTTGATCAGTTACCAACGTAAAATGTCGCCCCGATAAATAATGTCTCCATTTACGCAGTGCTTCTACTATTGCATACGCCTCTTTCTCTATTGAAGAATGCCTTTTTTCACTATTGTTCAAGGTACGTGAGAAAAAGGCCACAGGTCTTCCATTTTGGTTCAGAGTAGCCCCAATTGCAAAATCAGAAGCATCCGTCTCAATCACAAAAGGAACCTGCTAATCAATAGAATGCACAACTGCTCCAAGGATATCCTTTTTAAAATTATCAAAACACGTCCTGGCCTCCCATGATAGAGGATATGTCGTAACCCGAATAAGAGGCCGGATCTTCTGTGAAAAATTTGCAATCCAATTAGAATAGTAAGAAAACAGTCCAACAACTTGTTGCAAAGCCTTAGAATTAGTAGGACAAGGTAAATCAATCAATGGTCGCAGACGTTCTGGGCCTGGTTTAATCTTGTTTCCCGAGATAATGCACCCCAGTAGATTTACCTCAGTGGTCGAAAAGGTACACTTCTCTTTATTGAAAGTTAAACCAACTTTTTCCGCAGCTTGAAGGAATCTTTCTAAATTAGAATCATGCTCCACCCTTGATTTGCCACACACCGTGATGTCATCTAAGTATGAAAAGGTGTCAGAGAGAGAGTTATCACTTATAAAAGCATCCATTGCCCGTTGAAAACAAGCAACACCATTAGTAACACCAAATGGTATTCGGCAAAACTGATACAGCTTTCCACCAGCCTCAAAGGCCGTATATGGTTGATCCTTCTTAACAATAGGAATCTGATGATAAGCACTCTTTAGGTCAATAGTGCTAAAAACCTTATACTGAGATACTTTATTGATAAGCTCATCAATCTTAGGCAAAGGGTACGCATCTAATTGAGTATACCTATTAATAGTTTGGGAATAGTCTATCACCATTCGTTTCTTATGTCTCTCGTTAGTCGTGACAACTACCTGTGCCCGCCAAGGCGAACAACTAGGTTCAATGATTCCTTCCAATAAGAGACGTTGAACTTCAGAATTAATAAATTCTCTATCCTGACTGCTATACCTTCTTGATTTGGTAGCAATTGGCTTACAATCCGGCATCAAATTGGAAAAAAGTGATAATGGAGAAATGGATAAAGAGGTTAATCCACAAATAGATAAAGGTGGCTTAGTCCCGCCAAATGAAAGACTGAGAGACTCGTGTAACTGAAGCACATCATGACCAATCAAAATATCCGCACAGAGATTAGGCAAAACAGATAGGCGTATATCAGTATATGTATTACCTAGAAGAATCAATTTCACAAGGCAACAACCAGCTACTTGTGAAGTGAGAGTCGTCTGAGCCATACACACCTGATAGGAAACAGGCGAAATTTTCAAATGCTTCTCCTTTGCAAACTGAAGACTTATAAAACTCTCGGTACTGCCCGTATCTATAAGGGCCTTCACTTCCAACCCATTAACTTGGGCTGTAACTATAGCTTTGTTTAGGCCATGAGCAAATGCAGCAGAAATTGATGCAATAAACGCCCTAAGGGCTGAATAGTCACAGAGGAGGTAATTGAACCTGATGATTTACACACACGTGCGTAATGACCTCTCTTGCCACATTTACTACACACAGCCTCCCGAGCAGGACACTTCAGACGAGGGTGCCGGACGTTCCCACAAAAATAACACTTCTGAATCCTAGAGGCAACAGCCGCTGAAGTAGAAACTGTTTCAGAATCTAGTAAACCACTCCTATTAAGTCCACATAATTCCTTTTCATCCGGAACTGCTGAAACCACAGTCACAGGCCGATTAAAAAGAGCATAAGAATCTGAACTTCTCTGAGCCACATCCAATGTAGAAGCTTGCTCAAAAGCACTCTTAAGATCCAAAGTCTTATTTTCTAACAACCGCTGACGAATTGATCTAGACAGTAATCCATTAATAAAAGCATCCCGTACCGATTCTTCCTTATATTCTTCAGCCGTCACGGCCTTATAATTACAGTTAACACTAAGGCACCGAAGTGCTTGTAAATAAGTATCCAAAGATTCTCCCACCTGCTGCCTACGGGCAGATAGAAGATGACGTGCAAATACCTCATTCTTTGGTTTAACAAAAATCTTTTCCAATGTAGAAATAGCCACTTCGTAAGTTTTACAGTCCAAAATATACTTATACACATCTGGAGCAATGTAGTTGATCAGCATATTCAGCTTATTTAGAGACTCTTGATCCAACACGCCCAAAAAGTTTTTAAATGTACAATACCAATGTTTCCATTTATCATCCACTCCTTCAGAATTAGGGTCAGCAGTGAATCGTTCTGGTTGAAGATATCACTCCATTCTGACATAAAGTTAATAAATTGAAATAAAGAATAGATTTGCCTTTCTAATCTAGGCTGTATTAACTTAAAAATCCTGTAGCACATCTTCAACACCCAGTCCCAACTAAAGGCTGGAAAGAACTGAATTTAAGATGGCCACCACAAATCACATGACATCAACTACCAATGAGATTACAGCATATATCCCAAGGAAGGAAACAAACAACCAATCACAATACTTCTTACTAAACATAAACAATAATCACCACAGCCCCCTACTCTCCCAGTCGCCTCCGTCTCTCCGAGTCGCCCCCTCCTCTCCCAGTCACCCCGTCTCTCCCAATCGCCCCGTCTCTCCCAGTCGCCCCGTCTCTCCCAGTCGCCCCATCTCTCCCAGTCCCCATCTCTCCCAGTTGCCCCGTCTCTCCCAGTCGCCCCCTCCTCTCCCAGTCACCCACTCCTCTCCCAGTCACCCTCTCCTCTCCCAGTCGCCCCATCTCTCCCAGTTGCCCCCTCCTCTCCCAGTCACCACGTTTCTCCCAGTCGTCCCTCCTCTCCCAGTCGCCCCCCTCCTCTCCCAGTCGCCCCGTCACTCCCAGTCACCCCGTCTCTCCCAGCCGCCCCGTCTCTCCCTGTCGCCCCATCTCTCCCAGCCCCTGTCTCTCCCAGTTGCCCCGTCTCTCCCAGTCACCCCCGTCTCTCCCAGTCACCCCCTCCTCTCCCAGACACCCCGTCTCTCCCAGTCGCCCCTCCTCTCCCAGTCGCCCCCTTCTCTCCCAGTCGCCGCGTCTCTCCCAGTCGCCCCATCTCTCCCAGTCGCCCCCGTCTCTCCCAATCACCCCGTCTCTCCCAGTCGCCCCTTCTCACCCAGTCGCCACGTCTCTCCCAGTCGCCCCGTCTCTCCCAGACACCCCCCTTCTCTCCCAGTCTCCCCCATTTCTCCCAGTCGACCCCATTTCTCCCAGTCGCCCCCCCCGCAGTCGCCCCCTCCTCTCCCAGTTGCCAACTCTCCCAGTCACCCCCTCCTCTACCAGTCGCCCCCTCCTCTCTCAGGCACCACCTCTCCCAGTCGCCCCGTCTCTCCCAGTTGCCCCTCCTCTCCCAGTCGCCCCCTCCTCTCCCAGTTGCCAACTCTCCCAGTTGCCACCTCCTCTCCCAGTCGCCCCCTCCTCTCCCAGTCACCCCGTCTCTCCCAGTCGCCCCTCCTCTCCCAGTCGCCCCATCTCTCCCAGTTGCCCCCTCCTCTCCCAGTCACCACGTTTCTCCCAGTCATCCCTCCTCTCCCAGTCGCCCCCCTCCTCTCCCAGTCGCCCCGTCACTCCCAGTCACCCCGTCTCTCCCAGCCGCCCCGTCTCTCCCTGTCGCCCCATCTCTCCCAGCCCCTGTCTCTCCCAGTTGCCCCGTCTCTCCCAGTCACCCCCGTCTCTCCCAGTCACCCCCTCCTCTCCCAGACACCCCGTCTCTCCCAGTCGCCCCTCCTCTCCCAGTCGCCCCCTTCTCCCCCAGTCGCCGTGTCTCTCCCAGTCGCCCCGTCTCTCCCAGTCACCCCCGTCTCTCCCAGTCACCCCCTCCTCTCCCAGACACCCCGTCTCTCCCAGTCGCCCCTCCTCTCCCAGTCGCCCCCTTCTCTCCCAGTCGCCGCGTCTCTCCCAGTCGCCCCATCTCTCCCAGTCGCCCCCGTCTCTCCCAATCACCCCGTCTCTCCCAGTCGCCCCTTCTCACCCAGTCGCCACGTCTCTCCCAGTCGCCCCGTCTCTCCCAGACACCCCCCTTCTCTCCCAGTCTCCCCCATTTCTCCCAGTCGACCCCATTTCTCCCAGTCGCCCCCCCCGCAGTCGCCCCCTCCTCTCCCAGTTGCCAACTCTCCCAGTCACCCCCTCCTCTACCAGTCGCCCCCTCCTCTCTCAGGCACCACCTCTCCCAGTCGCCCCGTCTCTCCCAGTTGCCCCTCCTCTCCCAGTCGCCCCCTCCTCTCCCAGTTGCCAACTCTCCCAGTTGCCACCTCCTCTCCCAGTCGCCCCCTCCTCTCCCAGTCACCCCGTCTCTCCCAGTCGCCCCTCCTCTCCCAGTCGCCCCATCTCTCCCAGTTGCCCCCTCCTCTCCCAGTCACCACGTTTCTCCCAGTCGTCCCTCCTCTCCCAGTCGCCCCCCTCCTCTCCCAGTCGCCCCGTCACTCCCAGTCACCCCGTCTCTCCCAGCCGCCCCGTCTCTCCCTGTCGCCCCATCTCTCCCAGCCCCTGTCTCTCCCAGTTGCCCCGTCTCTCCCAGTCACCCCCGTCTCTCCCAGTCACCCCCTCCTCTCCCAGACACCCCGTCTCTCCCAGTCGCCCCTCCTCTCCCAGTCGCCCCCTTCTCTCCCAGTCGCCGCGTCTCTCCCAGTCGCCCCATCTCTCCCAGTCGCCCCCGTCTCTCCCAATCACCCCGTCTCTCCCAGTCGCCCCTTCTCACCCAGTCGCCACGTCTCTCCCAGTCGCCCCGTCTCTCCCAGACACCCCCCTTCTCTCCCAGTCTCCCCCATTTCTCCCAGTCGACCCCATTTCTCCCAGTCGCCCCCCCCGCAGTCGCCCCCTCCTCTCCCAGTTGCCAACTCTCCCAGTCACCCCCTCCTCTACCAGTCGCCCCGTCCTCTCTCAGGCACCACCTCTCCCAGTCACCCCGTCTCTCCCAGTCGCCCCTCCTCTCCCAGTTGCCCCTCCTCTCCCAGTCGCCCCCTCCTCTCCCAGTCACTCCGTCTCTCCCAGTCGCCCCTCCTCTCCCAGTCGCCCCGTCTCTCCCAGTTGCCCCGTGTCTCCCAGTACCTCCATCTCTCCCAGTCGCCCCCGTCTCTCCCAGTCTCCCCCTCCTCTCCCAGTCACCCCCGTCTCTCCCAGTTGCCCCCTCCTCTCCCAGTCACCCCCTCTGTCCCAATTGCCCCGTCTCTCCCAGTCGCCCCCGTCTCGCCCAGTCGCCCCCGTCTCTCCCAGTCGCCCTGTCTCTCCCAGTCGCCCCCGTCTCTCCCAGTTGCCTCCCGTCTCCCCAAGTCTCCACCCATCTCTCCCATTCGCCCCGTCTCTCCCAGTCGCCTCTGTCTCTCCCAGTCGCCCAGTCTCTCCCAGTCGCCCCCTCCTCGCCCATTCGCCCCGGCTCTCCCAGTCGCCCCGTCTCTCCCAGTCTCCCCCACCTCTCCAAGTCACCCCCTCCTCCCCCAGTCACCCGCTGTGGTAAACCACTGGTTGTATTCCACTGTGTACATGCCTGGACATGCCTCAGCTGACTCCTCCCACAAGTCCTAGTATAAAGGTGACTGCTCCCCAGGCCCTTTGTATTCTGGACCGGTCGACCACTCGAGGCAGACCTTCATTCTTTTGTTAATAAAAGCCTTTAGTTACTCTCTTAATTCTCAGTCTTTTATGAGTAATTGATAGCGCATCAATTTTATTAACAAAATTTTTATAATGGAGAAGATCCTCACACCAGCATGCCTGGACTTAGATCATCGGGAGGCGGACTCATCCACCAAGTTTACTCACTGGCTTAAGTGTTTCGAAAAATTCCTGACCGCCTCCGCAGCAATCAAATCGGACGAGGACAAACTGGATGTCCTGACCTCCAAAGTGAACCACCGAGTGTACTCGGTCATCCAAGACGCGACCTCGTACGCCGACGCTATCAAGCTCCTCAAGGACCAGTACACGCGCCCAGTGAACGAAGTGTATGCCAGGCACCTTCTGGGGAGTCGTAAACAACAACCTGGGGAATCGACCGTGGAATACCTTCAGGCACTGTCTGTGCTTGGCTGGGCCTGTGGTTGTAAGGATGTAAAGGCCGCCGTGTACACAGAGGAACCTATCCGGGATGCTTTTGTAGCGGGCCACAGATCCAATTACACCCGACAGCGGCTGTTGGAGCAGAGTGACCTCGACCTCAACAAGGCCTCTGAACTCGCACTGTCATTGGATGCAGCCTACCGGGGCATGGATGCCTACTCCTCTGCACCATGGACGCCGCGGGGAATGACAGCCTGGGACACGGTAGGACCGCCTCATAGCGCCGTGCCACCCCAGCCACACCCCAGCAACGGCCCAACTACCGCAGCAGTGTCCCAAGGCCAGACAGCAGTGCCCCAAGGCCAGAAATGCTACTTCTGTGGCCAGGCAAAACACCCCAGAGCGCGCTGCCCGGCGAAAAACGTGATCTGCTCGGGCTGCGGGAAGAAGGGACACTACGCTAACGTCTGCAGGGCCAAAGCCACCCCGAACCCCAGCAGCGCCGCGTGTGGGCCATGCGGGCCGCCATCTTGGGCCTCCCCGGCCATGTGCGAACCACCGGTACAGCAGCCATTTTGCACGCCTCCAGCCACATGGGGATCATGGACGCTGCCATCTTGGACGACAGGCGGAACGCAGCAGGCCCCCAACACCGCCTCATCTGATACCCGCAGCGACACACCGACCCCTACGCTGGCATCCGTTACACTGGACCAAGTGAGACCGCACCAGCTGGCCAGTTCCACAATGGACATTAAGGTAAATGGCCACGATACAATCTGCCTTTTTGACTCTGGGAGCACGGAGAGCTTCATCCACCCCGACACGGTGCGGCGTTGCTCTCTCCCAGTCCTGCCTGCGCACCAGCGGATTTCTATGGCCTCCGAGTCCCAGTCGGCGGACATCGGCGGCTACTGCGTAGTGACACTCGTAGTAGACGGGACCGTGTACGATCATTTTAAACTTCTGGTCCTGCCCGACCTCTGCGCTGCCGTCCTGCTGGGGTTAGATTTTCAGTGCCACCTTAAAAGTGTTACGATGGCGTACGGTGGACCCCTACCCCCACTCACAGTCCGAAGCCAGCAGCTCCCAAATTGCCCGCCGCGCACCAGGTGCAACCTCTCCACACTCAGAGTCACCCCCCCCCCACTGTTTGCTAACCTCACCCCCGACTGTAAGCCCATCGCCACAAAGAGCAGGCGATACAGTGCCGGGGACAGGGTTTTCATTAAAACCGAAGTGGAGCGGCACCTGAAGGAAGGGATTATTGAGGGCAGCACCAGCCCCTGGCGAGCCCAGGTTGTGGTCGTTAAGACCGGCGAGAAGCAACGCCTGGTCATCGACTACAGCCAGACAATAAATCGCTACACCCTGCTGGACGCTTACCCACTCCCCCGCATAGCTGATATGGTCAACCAGATCGCGCAGTACCACGTCTTCTCGACCATTGACCTGAAATCAGCGTACCACCAGCTCCCTATCCGCCCTGAGGACCGCCAGTATACTGCCTTTGAGGCAAACGGCCGCCTCTATCACTTCCTTAGGGTTCCCTTTGGCGTCACCAACGGGGTCTCTGTCTTCCAAAGGGAGATGGACCGGATGGTAGATCAAAATGCGTTGCAGGCCACTTTCCCATATCTGGACAATGTGACCATCTGCGGCCGTGACTTGCAGGACCATGACGCAAACCTCGAAAAATTCCTCCGCACCGCCCAACTCCTGAACCTGACATATAACAAGGAGAAGTGCATATTCCGCACAAACCACCTCGCCATCCTTGGCTGTGTTGTGGAACACGGAGTCATCGGCCCCGACCCCGACCGGATGCGTCCCCTTATGGAACTCCCACTGCCCCACTGCCTCAAGGCCCTGAAGAGGTGCCTAGGGTTTTTCTCCTATTATGCCCAGTGGGTCCCCTACTATGCGGACAAGGCCCATCCACTGATCAAGTCCACCTCTTTTCCCTTGACGGCAGAGGCCCGCTTAGCCTTCCACCGTATCAAGGAAGACATTGCCAAAGCCACCATGCACGCAGTGGACGAATCCATCCCCTTCCAGGTGGAAAGCGACGCGTCCGACTTTGCCCTGGCCGCTACCCTCAATCAGGCGGGGAGACCCGTGGCCTTCTTTTCACGAACCCTCCAAGGCCCGGAGACCAGACACTCCGCTGTTGAGAAGGAGGCCCAGGCGATTGTGGAGGCTGTGCGTCATTGGAGGCACTACCTGGCCGGAAAACGATTTACCCTGCTCACTGACCAACGTTCAGTTGCTTTCATGTTTAACAACAAGCAGAGGGGCAAAATCAAAAATGACAAGATCTTGAGGTGGAGAATCGAACTTTCCACCTACAATTACGAGATCTTGTACCGGCCCGGGAAGCTCAATGAACCCCCGGATGCGCTATCGCGTGGCACCTGCGCCAGCGCGCAGATTGATAGACTGCGGGCCCTCCACAATGACCTCTGCCACCCGGGGGTCACCAGGTTCTTCCACTTCATCAAGGCCCGCAACCTGCCTTACTCTATTGAGGAGGTCAGGACCATGACCAGGAACTGCCAAGTCTGCGCTGAGTGCAAACCGCACTTTTATAGACTAGACAGGGCCCACCTGATAAAAGCCACTCGCCCCTTCGAGCGCCTGAGCGTTGATTTTAAAGGGCCTCTCCCCTCCTCCGACCGCAATGTGTACTTCCTCAATATTATTGATGAGTACTCCCGTTTCCCGTTCGCCATCCCCTGCCCGGACATGACCAGTGCCACGGCCATTAAATGACTGAACGACCTCTTCACCCTGTTCGGTTTCCCCAGCTATATCCATAGCGACCGTGGCTCATCGTTTGTCAGTGACGAACTCCGTCAGTACCTGCTAACTAGGGGTATTGCCACAAGCAGGACCACCAGTTACAACCCCCGGGGGAACGGACAGGTGGAAAGAGAAAATGCGACAGTTTGGAAGGCCGCCCTGCTAGCCTTAAAGTCTAGGGGCCTTCCAACCTCCCGCTGGCAGGATGTGCTCCCCGATGCGCTCCACTCTATTCGGTCACTGCTCTGCACTGCCACTAACGCCACCCCTCATGAGAAAATGTTTGTCTTCCCAAGGAAGTCCACATCGGGGACATCGCTACCCGCCATGGCTGACGTCCCCAGGGCCGGTCCTACTGAGAAGGCACGTGAGGACCCATAAAACGGACCCCCTGGTCGAGATGGTCGACCTCCTCCACGCCAACCCCCAGTATGCTTACATTGCATACCCGGACGGGCGGGTGGACACAGTCTCCATAAGAGACCTAGTACCCTCGGGGGCCACAGTAACCCACTACTCACTACCACCCCCCCCCACGATCCGATATCCAGCCCCGGCAGATGGCAGGCCTGGGCCCAGCGACCCGCTCGACATCTACGGGGACGACACGCCTGTGCCACAGCCTACGCGGGACTCGACGGCGGAAGCTCCACTACCCCTGCCGTCGCCACGCCGATCACAGCGGCAGACAAGACCTCCGGAGAGACTCCAATACACAAACTTTTAATACACTTCACCCCGCCGGACTCAATTTTAAACAAGGGGTGAATGTGGTAAACCACTGTTTGTATTCCACTGTGTACAAGCCTGGACATGCCTCGGCTGACTCCTCCCACAAGTCCAAGTATAAAGGTGACTGCTCCCCAGCCCCTTTGTATTCTGGACCGGTCGACCACTCGAGGCAGACCTTCATTCTTTTGTTAATAAAAGCCTTTAGTTACTCTCTTAACTCTCAGTCTTTTATGAGTAATTGATAGCGCATCACCCCCTCCTCTCCCAGTTGCCCCGTCTCTCCCAGTCGCCCCCTCCTCTCCCAGTCACCCCGTCTCTCCCAGTTGCTCCGTCTCTCCAAGTCGCCAACTCCTTTCCCAGTCGCCCCCTCTTCTCCAAGTCGCCCCCTCCTCCCCCAGTCGCCCCATCTCTCCCAGTCGCCCCGTCTCTCCCAGTCGCCCCCACCTCTCCAAGTCACCCCATCCTCCCCCAGTCGCCCCCTCCTCTCCCAGTCGCCCCGTCTCTCCCAGTCGCCCCCTCCTCTCCCAGTCGCCCCCTTCTCTCCCAGTCGCCGCGTCTCTCGCAGTCGCCCCATCTCTCCCAGTCGCCCCGTCTCTCCCAGTCGCCCCGTCTCTCCCAGTCGCCAACTCTCCCAGTCACCCCCTCCTCTCCCAGTCGCCCCCTCCTCGCTAAGGCATCACCTCTCCCAGTCGCCCCGTCTCTCCCTGTTGCCCCCTCCTCTCCCAGTCACCCCCTCCTCTCCCAGTCCCCGTCTCTCCCAATTGCCCCGTCTCTCCCAGTCGCCCCCTCCTCTCCCAGTCACCCCGTCTCTCCCAGTCACCCCTCCTCTCCCAGTTGCCCCCGTCTCTCCCAGTCGCCCCCTCCTCTCCCAGTCACCCCGTCTCTCCCAGTTGCTCCGTCTCTCCAAGTCGCCACCTCCTCTCCCAGTCGCGCCCTCCTCTCCCAGTTGCCCCCTCCTCTCTCAGTCACCCCATCTGTCCCAATTGCCCCGTCTCTCCCAGTTGCTCCGTCTCTCCAAGTCACCCCATCCTCCCCCAGTCGTCCCCTTCTCTCCCAGTCGCCGCGTCTCTCGCAGTCGCCCCATCTCTCCCAGTCGCCGCGTCTCTCGCAGTCGCCCCATCTCTCCCAGTCGCCCCGTCTCTCCCAGTCGCCCCGTCTCTCCCAGTCGCCAACTCTCCCAGTTGCCCCTTCCTCTCCCAGTCGCCCCCTCCTCGCTAAGGCATCAACTCTCCCAGTCACCCCGTCTCTCCCTGTTGCCCCCTCCTCTCCCAGTCACCCCCTCCTCTCCCAGTCCCCGTCTCTCCCAATTGCCCCGTCTCTCCCAGTCGCCCCCTCCTCTCCCAGTCACCCCGTCTCTCCCAGTCGCCCCTCCTCTCCCAATTGCCCCCATCTCTCCCAGTCGCCCCCTCCTCTCCCAGTCACGCCGTCTCTCCCAGTCGCCCCCTCCTCTCCCAGACGCCACCTCTCCCAGTCACTCCGTCTCTCCCAGTTGCTCCGTCTCTCCAAGTCGCCACCTCCTCTCGCAGTCGCCCCCTCCTCTCCCAGTTGCCCCCTCCTCTCTCAGTCACCCCATCTGTCCCAATTGCCCCGTCTCTCCCAGTCGCCCCCGTCTCTCCCAGTCGCCCCCGTCTCTCCCAATCGCCCCCATCTCTCCCACTCGCCCCGTCTCTCCCAGTCGCCCCCGTCTCTCCCAGTTGCCCCCAGTCTCTCCAAGTCGCCACCCGTCTCTCAAATTCACCCCGTCTCTCCCAGTCGCCTCTGTCTCTCCCAGTCGCCCCGTCTCTCCCAGTCGCCCCCTCCTCTCCCAGTCACCCCCTAATCTCCAAGTCACCCCCTCCTCCCCCAGTCGCCCCGTCTCTCCCAGTCGCCCCGTCTCTCACAGTCGCCCCGTCTCTCACAGTCACCCCCCGTCTCTCCCAGTCGCCCCCATTTCTCCCAGTCGCCCTCCCCCACAGTCGCCCCCTCCTCTCCCAGTCGCCCCATCTCTCCCAGTCCCTGTCTCTTCCAGTTGCCCCGTCTCTTCCAGTCACCCCCTCCTCTCCCAGTCGCCCCCTTCTCTCCCAGTCGCCGGGACTCTCCCAGTCGCCCCATCTCTCACAGACGACCCCGTCTCTCCCAATCACCCCGTCTCTCCCAGTCGCCCCGTCTCTCCAGTTGCCCCATCTCTCCCAGTCGCCCCAGTTTCTCCCAGTCGCCCCATATCTCCCAGTCGCCCCATCTCTCCCAGTCGCCCCATCTCTCACAGTCACCCCATCTCTCCCAGTCATCCCCGTCTCTCCCAGTTGCCCCCATTTATCCCAGTCGCTCCCCCCCACAGTCGGCCCCCTCCTCTCCCAGTCGCCAACTCTCCCAGTCGCCCCCTCCTCTCCCAGTCACCTCCTCCTCGCTCAGGCGCCACCTCTCCCAGTTGCCCCATCTCTCCCTGTTGCCTCCTCCTCCTCTCCCAGTCGCCCCTTCCTCTCCCAGTCACCCCGTCTCTCCCAGTCGCCCCTCCTCTCCCAGTCGCCCCCTCCTCTCCAAGTCACCCCCTCCTCTCCCAGTCACCCCCTGATCTCCCAGTCGCCCCCTCCTCTCCCAGTCGCCCCGTCTCTCCCAGTCGCCCCATCACTCCCAGTCCCCGTCTCTCCCAGTTGCCCCGTCTCTCCCAGTCGCCCCCACCCCTCCCAGTCACCCAGTCTCTCCAAGTCGCCCCTCCTCTCCCAGTTGCCCCCTCCTCTCTCAGTCACCCCGTCTGTCCCAGTCGCCCCGTGTCTCCCAGTCGCCCCGTCTCTCCCAGTCGCCCCCGTCTCACACAGTCGCCCACGTCTCTCCCAGTCGCACCCCTGCAGTCGCACCCTCCTCTCCCAGTCACCACCTCTCGCAGTCGGCCCCTCCTCTCCCAGTCTCCCCCTCCTCTCCCAGTCGCCCCCCGTCTCTCCCAGTCGAATCCGTCTCTCCCAGTCGCCCCGTCTCTCCCAGTTGTCCCATCCTCTCCCAGTCACCCTCTCCTCTCCCAGTCGCCCCATGCTCTCCCAGTTGCCCCGTCTTTCCCAGTCGCCCCATCTCTCGCAGTCGCCCCCTCCTCTCCCAGACACCCCGTCTCTCCCAGTCGCCCCATCTCTCCCAGTTGCCCCTCCTCTCCCAGTCGCCCCCTCCTCTCCCAGTCACCCCGTCTCTCCCAGTCGCCCCGTCTCTCCCAGTTGCCCCCTCCTCTCCTAGTCCCCCGCTCCTCTCCCAGTCACCTCCTCTCCCAGTCGCCCCGTCTCTCCCAGTTGCCCCCTCCTCTCCCAGTCGCCTCCTCCTCTCCCGGTCGTTCCCTCCTCTCCCAGTCGCCCCGTCTCTCCCAGTTGCCCCGTCTCTCCTAGTTGCCTCCTCCTCTCGCAGTTGCCACCTCTCCCAGTCACCCCGTCTCTCCCAGTTACCCCCTCCTCTCCCAGTCGCCCCCTCCTCTCCCAGTCGCCCCCTCCTCTCCCAGTCGCCCCCTCCTCTCCAAGTCACCCCCTCCTCCCCCAGTCGCCCCCTCCTCTCCCAGTCGCCCCGTCTCTCCCAGTCGCCCCATCTCTCCCAGTCCCTGTCTCTCCCAGTTGCCCCGTCTCTCCCAGTCGCCCCCTCCTCTCCCAGTCGCCCCATTCTCCCAGTCGCCCCGTCTCTCACAGTCATCCCGTCTCTCCCAGTCACCCCCCCGTCTCTCCTAGTCGCCCCATTTCTCCCAGTCGCCCCCGCCCCGCAGTCGCCCCCCTCCTCTCCCAGTCGCCAACTCTCCCAGTCGCCCCCTCCTCTCCCAGTCGCCCCCTCCTCTCTCAGGCGCCACCTCTCCCAGTCGCCCCGTCTCTCCCTGTTGCCCCCTCCTCTCCCAGTCGCCCGCTCCTCTCCCAGTCCCCGTCTCTCCCAGTTGCCCCCGTCTCTCCCAGTCGCCCCCTCCTCACCCAGTCGCCCCGTCTGTCCCAATTGCCCCGTCTCTCCCAGTCACCCCCTCCTCCCCCATTCGCCCCCTCCTCTCCCAGTTGCCCCCTCCTCTCCCAGTCGCCCCCTCCTCGCCCAGTCGCCCCGTCTCTCCCAGTCGCCCCCGTCTCTCGCAGTCGCCCCGTCTCTCCCAGTCGCCACCTCCTCTCCCAGTCGCCCCCTCCTCTCCAAGTCACCCCCTCCTCTCCCAGTCGCCCTCTCCTCTCCCAGTTGCCCCGTCTCTCCCAGTCGCCCCATCTCTCCCAGTCCCCGTCTCTCCCAGTTGCCCCGTCTCTCCCAGTCGCCCCCACCTCTCCCAGTCACCCAGCCTCTCCAAGTCGGCCCATCTCTCCCAGTTGCCCCCTCCTCTCCAAGCCACCACGGCTCTCCCAGTCGCCCCCTCTCTCCCAGTCGCCCCGTCTCTCCCAGTCGTCCCGTTTCTCCCAGTCGTCCCGTTTCTCCCAGTCGCCCCCGTCTCACACAGTCGCCCCCGTCTCTCCCAGTCGCTCCCCCGCAGTCGTCCCCTCCTCTCCCAGACACCACCTCTCCCAGTCGCCCCCTCCTCTCCCAGTTGCCTCCTCCTCTCCCAGTCGCCACCTATCCCAGTCGCCCGCATCTCTCCCAGTCGGACCCCCGCAGTCGCCCCCTCCTCTCCCAGTCGCCACCTCTACCAGTTGCCCCCTCCTCTCCCAGTCGCCCCCTCCTCTCCCAGTCGCCCCCGCCTCTCCCAGTCGCCCCGTCTCTCCCAGTCGCCCCATCTCTCGCAGTCACCCTGTCTCTCCCAGTCGCCCCGTCTCTCCCAGTCGCCCCCTCCTCTCCCAGTCGCCCCCTCCTCTCCCAGTCGCCCTCTCCTCTCCCAGTCGCCCCATTTTCTCCCAGTCGCCCCGTCTCTCCCAGTCGCCCCATCTCTCGCAGTCACCCTTTCTCTCCCAGTCGCCCCGTCTCTCCCAGTCGCACCCTCCTCTCCCAGTCGCCCCCTCCTCTCCCAGACACCACCTCTCCCAGTCGCCCCCTCCTCTCCCAGTTGCCTCCTTCTCTCCCAGTCGGCACCTATCCCAGTCGCCCCCATCTCTCCCAGTCGGACCCCCACAGTCGTCCCCTCCTCTCCCAGTCGCCACCTCTACCAGTTGCCCCCTCCTCTCCCAATCACCCCCTCCTCTCCCAGTCGCCTCCGTCTCTCCCAGTCAAATCCATCTCTCCCAGACGCCCCATCTCTCCCAGTTGCCCCATCCTCTCCCAGTCGCCCCCTCCTCTCCCAGTTGCCTCCTCCTCTCCCAGTCGGCACCTATCCCAGTCGCCCCCATCTCTCCCAGTCGGACCCCCGCAGTCGCCCCCTCCTCTCCCAGTCGCCACCTCTACCAGTTGCCCCCTCCTCTCCCAGTCGCCCCCTCCTCTCCCAGTCGCCCCCGTCTCTCCCAGTCAAATCCATCTCTCCCAGATGCCCCGTCTCTCCCAGTTGCCCCCTCCTCTCCCAGTCGCCCCCTCCTCTCCCAGTCGCACCCGTCTCTCCCAGTCAAATCCATCTCTCCCAGACGCCCCGTCTCTCCCAGTTGCCCCATCCTCTCCCAGTCGCCCCCTCCTCTCCCAGTCGCCCCCTCCTCTCCCAGTTGCCTCCTCCTCTCCCAGTCGGCACCTATCCCAGTCGCCCCCATCTCTCCCAGTCGGACCCCCGCAGTCGCCCCCTCCTCTCCCAGTCGCCCTCTCCTCTCCCAGTCGCCCCATGCTCTCTGATGCGCCATCAATTACTCAAAAGACAGGTTAAGCGAGTAACAACCAGGCTTTTATTAACTAAAGAATGAAGGTCTAGTCTCGAGTGGTCGACCCGTCCAGAATACTAAGGGACTGGGAGGTAGTCACTTAGATACCTGGAATAGTGGGAGGAGTCAGCCGAGGCATGTCCAGACCTGTACCTAGTGGAATACACATACACATACAGACAGGTATAACAGTGGTTTACCACATTCACCCCTGGGTGAAGTTTATTTAAAAGTTCGTGTATTGGATTCTCTCCGGAGGTCTTGTCTGCCGCTGTGATCGACGTGGCGACGGCAGGGGTGGTGGAGCTTCCGGCGTCGTGGCCCGTGTAGGCTGGGGCACTGGAGTGTAGTCCTCGTGGGTGACGGTCCAAGGCGAGCCGGCTGCTGGGGTTGGATATCGGATCGTGGGGGGTGGTGGTAATGGGTAGTGGGTTACAGCGGTCCCCGGGGATGTCGTGGGGGTGGGTGGTAATGGGTAGTGGGTTACAGCGGTCCCCGAGGGTGCGAGGTCTCGTATGGAGACTGTGTCCTCCCGCCCGTCCGGGTACGCAATGTAAGCGTACTGGGGGTTGGCGTGGAGGAGGTCGACCCTCTCGACCAGGGGGTCCGTTTTATTGGTCCTCACGTGTCGTCTCAGTAGTACCGGCCCTGGGGACGTCAGCCATGGCGGTAACGCTGTCCCCGATGTGGACTTCCTTGGGAAGACAAACATTTTCTCGTGAGGGGTGCCATTGGTGGCAGTGCAGAGCAGTGACCGAATCGAGTGGAGCGCATCGGGGAGCACCTCCTGCCAGCGGGAGGTCGGAAGGCCCCTAGACTTTAAGGCTAGTAGGGCGGCCTTCCAAACTGTTGCATTCTCCCTTTCCACCTGTCCGTTCCCCCGGGGGTTGTAACTGGTGGTCCTGCTTGTGGCTATACCCCTAGCGAGCAGGTACTGGCGGAGTTCGTCGCTCATAAACGATGAGCCCCGGTCGCTATGGATATAGCTGGGGAAACCGAACAGGATGAAGAGGCTGTTCAGACATTTAATGACCGTGGCACTGGTCATGTCCGGGCAGGGGATAGCGAACGGGAAGCGGGAGTACTCGTTAATGATGTTGAGGAAGTACACATTGCGGTCGGAGGAGGGGAGAGGCCCTTTAAAATCGACGCTCAGGCGTTCGAAAGGGCGAGTGGCTTTTATCAGGTGGGCTCTGTCTGGTCTATAAAAGTGCGGTTTGCACTCAGCGCAGACTTGGCAGTTCTTGGTCATGGTCCTGACCTCCTCAATGGAGTAAGGCAGGTTGCGGGCTTTGATGAAGTGGAAGAACCTGGTGACCCCCGGGTGGCAGAGGTCATTGTGGAGGGCCCTCAGCCTATCGATCTGCGCGCTGGCGCAGGTGCCATGCGATAGGGCATCTGGGGGTTCATTGAGCTTCCCAGGCCGGTACAAGGTCTCGTAATTGTAGGTGGAAAGTTCGATTCTCCACCTCAAGATCTTGTCACTTTTGATTTTGCCCCTCTGCTTGTTGTTGAACATAAAAGCAACTGAACGCTGGTCAGTGAGCAGGGTAAATCGTTTTCCGGCCAGGTAGTGCCTCCAATGATGCACAGCCTCCACAATAGCCTGGGCCTCCTTCTCGACCGCGGAGTGTCTGTTCTCCGGGCCCTGGAGGGTTCGTGAGAAGAATGCCACAGGTCTCCCCGCCTGATTAAGGGTGGCAGCCAGAGCGAAGTCGGGTGCATCGCTTTCCACCTGGAAGGGGATGGATTCGTCCACTGCGTGCATGGTGGCTTTGGCAATGTCCTCCTTGATACGGTGGAAGGCCGAGCGGGCCTCTGCCATCAGGGGAAAAGAGGTGGATTTGATCAGCGGACGGGCTTTGTCTGCATAGTAGGGGACCCACTGGGCGTAGTAGGAATAAAACCCTAGGCACCTCTTCAGAGCTTTTAGGCAGTGGGGCAGTGGGAGTTCCATAAGGGGACGCATCCGGTCCGGGTCGGGACCGATGACCCCGTGTTCCACAACACAGCCAAGGATGGCGAGGCGGTCTGTGCGGAATATACACTTCTCCTTGTTATATGTCAGGTTCAGGAGTTGGGCGGTGCGGAGGAATTTCTCGAGGTTTGCGTCATGGTCCTGCAAGTCATGGCCGCAGATGGTCACATTGTCTAGGTAAGGGAAAGTGGCCTGCAGCGCGTTTTGATCGACCGTCCGGTCCATCTCCCTTTGGAAGACGGAGACCCCGTTGGTAACGCCAAAGGGAACCCTAAGGAAGTGATAGAGGCGGCCGTTTGCCTCAAAAGCAGTATACTGGCGGTCTTCGGGGCGGATGGGGAGCTGGTGGTACGCTGATTTCAGGTCAATGGTCGAAAAGACGCGGTACTGCGCGATCTGGTTGACCATGTCAGCTATGCGGGGGAGCGGGTAGGCGTCCAGCAGGGTGTAACGGTTTATTGTTTGGCTGTAGTCGATGACCAGGCGTTGTTTCTCGCCGGTCTTAACGACCACAACCTGGGCTCACCAGGGGCTGGAGCTGCCCTCAATAATCCCCTCCTTCAGGAGCCGCTCCACTTCGGTTTTGATGAAAACCCTGTCCCCGGCACTGTATCGTCTGCTCTTTGTGGCGATGGGCTTACAGTCGGGGGTGAGGTTAGCAAACAGTGGGGGGGGTGGGACTCTGAGTGTGGAGAGGTTGCATCTGGTGCACGGCGGGCAATTTGGAGGCTGCTGGCTGTGGACTGTGAGTGGGGGGAGGGGGCCACCGTACGCCATCGTAACGCTTTTGAGGTGGCACTGGAAATCCAACCCCAGTAGAACGGCAGCGCAAAGTTGGGGCAGGACCAGGAGTTTAAAATTATTGAACACAGTCCCGTCTACTACTAGTGTCACCACGCAGTAGCCGCCAATGTCCGCTGACTGGGACTCGGCGGCCATAGAAATCTGCTGGTGCGCAGGCAGGACTGGGAGAGAGCAACGCCGCACCGTGTCGGGGTGGATGAAGCTCTCTGTGCTCCCGGAGTCAAAAAGGCAGTTTATTGCATGGCCGTTTACCTTAACGTCCATTTTGGACCGAGCTAGTTGGTGCGGTCTCGTTTGGTCCAGCGTAACAGAGGCCAGCGTAGGGGTCGGTGTGTCGCTGCGGGTATCAGATGGAGGGGGTTTGGCGGCCTGCTGCGTCCCGGCTGGTGTCCAAGATGGTGGCGTCCATGATTCCCATGTGGCTGGAGTCATCCAAGATGGCTGCTGCTGCGGTGGTTTGTACATGGCTGGGGAGGCCCAAGATGGCGGCCCACACGGCCCACACGCGGCGCTGTTGGGGGCCCAAGATGGCGGCTCGCACGGCCCACACGCGGCGCTGCTGGCGTTCGGGGTGGCTTTGGCCTTGCAGACGCTAGCGTAGTGTCCCTTTTTCCCGCAGCCCGAGCAGGTCGCATTCTTCGCCGGGCAGCGCGCTCTGGGGTGTTTGGCCTGGCCACAGAAGTAGCATTTCTGGCCTTGGGATACTGCTGTCTGGCTTTGGGACACTGCTGCGGTGGTTGGGCCGTTGTTGGGCTGTGGCTGGGGTGGCACGGTGCTATGGGGCTGTCCTACCGTGTCCCAGGTTGTCGTTCCCCGCGGCGTCCACGGTGCAAAGGAGTAGGCATCCATGCCCCGGTAGGCTGCGTCCAGCGTTAGTGCGATTTCGGAGGCTTTGTCGAGGGTGAGGTCACTCTGCTCCAGCAGTCGCTGTCGGGTGTAGTTGGACCTGTGGCCCGCTACGAAGGCATCCCGGATCAGTTCCTCCGTGTACTTAGTGGGCGTTATCGCCTTACACCCACAGGCCCGGCCAAGCACGGACAGTGCTTGGAGGTATTCCTCAGTCGATTCCCCAGGTTGTTGCTTGCGACTCCCCAGGAGGTGCCTGGCGTAAACTTCGTTCACAGGGCGCGTGTACTGGGTCTTGAGGAGCTGGAGGGCGGCTGTGTACGAGGTCGCGTCCCGGATGACTGAGTACACTCGGTGGTTCACCTTGGAGATCAGGACAGACAGTTTGTTCGCATCCGTTACGACCGCAGTGGAGGCATTCAGGAATGCCTCGAAGCACATGAGCCAGTGAGCAAACTTGGTGGAAGTGTCCGCTTCCCGACTGTCCAGGTCCAGGCATGCTGGTGTGAGGATCTTCTCCATTATAAAAAATTTAGTTAATAAAATTGATGCGCCATCAATTACTCAAACGACTGAGGTTAAGCGCGTAACAACCAGGCTTTTATTAACTAAAGAATGAAGGTCTAGTCTCAAGTGGTCGACCCGTCCAGAATACTAAAGGACTGGGAGGTAGTCACTTATATACCTGGAATAGTGGGAGGAGTCAGCCGAGGCATGTCCAGACCTGTACCGAGTGGAATACACATACACATACAGACAGGTATAACAGTGGTTTACCACACTCTTCCAGTCGCCCCGTCTCTCCCAGTCGCCCCATCTCTCGCAGTCGCCCCCTCCTCTCCCAGACACCCCGTCTCTCCCAGTCGCCCCATCTTTCCCAGTTGCCCCTCCTCTCCCAGTCGCCCCCTCCTTTCACAGTCACCCTGTCTCTCCCAGTCGCCCCGTCTCTCCCAGTCGCCCCCGTCTCTCCCAGTCGCCCCGTCTCTCCCAGTCGCCCCCTCCTCTCCCAGTCGCCCCCGTCTCTCCCAGTCGCCCCCGTCTCTCCCACTCGCCCTCTCCTCTCCCAGTCGCCCCGTATCGCCCAGTCGCCCCATCTCTCCCAGTTGCCCCTCCTCTCCCAGTCGCCCCCTCCTCTCACAGTCACCCTGTCTCTCGCAGTCGCCCCGTCTCTCCCAGTCGCCCCGTCTCTCCCAGTCACCCCATCTCTCCCAGTTGCCCCTGCTCTCCCAGTCGACCCTCCTCTCACAGTCACCCTGTCTCTCCCAGTCGCCCCGTCTCTCCCAGTCGCCCCATCTCTCCCAGTCGCCCCCTCCTCTCCCAGTCGCCCCCTCCTCTCCCAATCGCCTCCTCTCCCAGTCGCCCCGTCTCTCCCAGTCGCCCCCATTTCTCCCAGTCGCCCCCGCCCGCAGTCACCCCCCTCCTCTCCCAGTCGCCAACTCTCCCAGTCGCCCCCTCCTCTCCCAGTCGCCCCTCCTCTCTCAGGCGCCACCTCTCCCAGTCGCCCCGTCTCTCCCAGGTGCCCCCTCCTCTCCCAGTCGCCCCCTCCTCTCCCAGTCCCTATCTCTCCCAATTGCCCCGTCTCTCCCAATCGCCCCCTACTCTCCCAGTCACCCCGTCTCTCCCAGTCGCCCCTCCTCTCCCAGTCGCCCCCTCCTCTCCCAGTCGCCCCCTCCTCTCCCAGTCATACCGTCTCTCCCAATCGCCCCGTCTCTCCCAGTCGGCCCTGTCTCTCCCAGTCGCCCCCATCTCTCCCAGTCGCCCCATCTCTCCCAGTTGGCCCCTCCTCTCCCAGTCGCCCCCTCATCTCCCAGTCGCCCCCTCCTCTCCCGGGCACCCCCTCCTCTCCCAGTCGCCCCCATCTCTCCCAGTCGCCCCGTCTCTCCCAGTTGGCCCCTCCTCCCCCAGTCGCCCCCTCATCTCCCAGTCGCCCCCTCCTCTCTCAGTCACTCCCTCCTCTCCCAGTCGCCCCCATCTCTCCCAGTCCCCGTCTCTCCCAGTCTCCCCGTCTCTCCCAGTCGCCCCCACCTCTCCCAGTCACTCAGTCTCTCCAAGTCGCCCCTCCTCTTCCAGTCGCCCCCTCCTCTCCCAGTCAGCCTCTCCTCTCCCAGTCGGCCCATCTCTCCCAGTTGCCCCCTCCTCTCCCAGTCGCCCCGTCACTCCCAGTCACCCCGTCTCTCCCAGTCGCCCCGTCTCTCCCAGTCATCCCGTTTCTCCCAGCCGCCCCCGTCTCACCCAGTCGCCCCCGTCTCTCCCAGTTGCCCCCCCCGCAGTCGACCCCTCCTCTCCCAGACACCACTTCTCCCAGTCGCCCCCTCCTCTCCCAGTCGCCACCTATCCCAGTTGCCCCCATCTCTCCCAGTCGGACCTCCGCAGTCGCCCTCTCCTCTCCCAGTCGCCACCTCTACCAGTCGCCCCCTCCTCGCCCAGTCGCCCCTCCTCTCCCAGTCGCCCCCGTCTCTCCCAGTCGAATCCGTCTCTCCCAGTCGCCCCGTCTCTCCCAGTTGCCCCATCATCTCCCAGTCGCCCCCTCCTCTCCCAGTCGCCCTCTCCTCTCCCAGTCGCCCCATGCTCTCCCAGTCGCCCCGTCTCTCCCAGTCGCCCCATCTCTCGCAGTCACCCTGTCTCTCCCAGTCGCCCCGTCTCTCCCAGTCGCCCCCTCCTCTTCCAGTCGCCCCCTCCTCTTCCAGTCACCCCGTCCTCTCCCAGTCGCCCTCTCCTCCCCCAGTCGCCCCATGCTCTCCCAGTCGCCCCGTCTCTCCCAGTCGCCCCATCTCTCACAGTCACCCTGTCTCTCCCAGTCGCCCCCTCCTCTCCCAGTCGCCCCCTCCTCTCCCAGACACCACCTCTCCCAGTCACCCCCTCCTCTCCCAGTTGCCTCCTCCTCACCCAGTCGGCACCTATCCCAGTCGCCCCCATCTCTCCCAGTCGGACCCTCGCAGTCGCCCCCTCCTCTCCCAGTCGCCACCTCTACCAGTTGCCCCCTCCTCTCCCAGTCGCCCCCTCCTCTCCCAGTCGCCCCCGTCTCTCCCAGTCAAATCCGTCTCTCCCAGACGCCCCGTCTCTCCCAGTTGCCCCATCCTCTCCCAGTCGCCCCCTACTCTCCCAGTCGCACCCTCCTCTCCCAGTCGCCCTCTCCTCTCCCAATCGCCCCAAGCTCTCGTAGTCGCCCCATCTCTCCCAGTCGCCCCATCTCTCGCAGTCGCCCCCTCCTCTCCCAGACACCCCGTCTCTCCCAGCCGCCCCATCTATCCCAGTTGCCCCTCCTCTCCCAGTCGCCCCCTCCTCTCACAGTCACCCTGTCTCTCCCAGTCGCCCCGTCTCTCCCAGTCGCCCCCTCCTCTCCCAGTCGCCCCGTCCTCTCCCAGTCGCCACCTCTCCCAGTCGCCCTCTCCTCTCCCAGTCGCCCCGTATCTCCCAGTCGCCCCTCCTCTCCCAGTGGCCCCCTCCTCTGACAGTCACCCTGTCTCTCCCAGTCGCCCCGTCTCTCCCAGTCACCCCGTCTCTCCCAGTCGCCCCGTCTCTCCCAGTCACCCCCTCCTCTCCCAGTCGCCCCCTCCTCTCCCAATCGCCTCCTCTCCCAGTCGCCCCGTCTCTCCCAGTTGCCCCCTCCTCTCCCAGTCGCCTCCTGCTCTTCCAGTCGTCCCCTCCTCTCCCAGACGCCCCATCTCTCCCAGTTGCCTCGTCTCTCCTAGTTGCCTCCTCCTCTCCCAGTTGCCACCTCTCCCAGTCGCCCCAGTCTCTCCCAGTTGCCACCTCCTCTCCCAGTTGCCCCCTCCTCTCCCAGTCGCCCCCTCCTCTCCCAGTCGCCCCCGTCTCTCCCAGTCGCACCCTCCTCTCCCAGTCGCCCCGTCTTTCCCAATTGCCCCGTCTCTCCCAGTCGCCCCCGTCTCTCCCACTCGCCCCCGTCTCTCCCAGTCGCCCCGTCTCTCCCAGTCGCCCCGTCTCTCCCAGTTGCCCCCCGTCTCTCCAAGTCGCCACCCGTCTCTCCCATTCGCCCCGTCTCTCCCAGTCGCCCCCTCCTCGCCCAGTCGCCCCCTCCTCTCCAAGTCGCCCCCTCCTCTCCCAGTCGCCCCGTCTCTCCCAGTCGCCCATTCTATCCCAGTCCCTGTCTCTCCCAGTCACCCCGTCTCTCCCAGTCGCCCCTCCTCTCCCAGTCATCCCGTCTCTCCCAGTCGCCCATTCTATCCCAGTCCCTGTCTCTCCCAGTCACCCCGTCTCTCCCAGTCGCCCCTCCTCTCCCAGTCGCCCCCATCTCTCCCAGTCGCCCCGTCTCTCCCAGTTGGCCCCTCCTCCCCCAGTCGCCCCCTCATCTCCCAGTCGCCCCCTCCTCTCTCAGTCACTCCCTCCTCTCCCAGTCGCCCCCATCTCTCCCAGTCCCCGTCTCTCCCAGTCTCCCCGTCTCTCCCAGTCGCCCCCACCTCTCCCAGTCACTCAGTCTCTCCAAGTCGCCCCTCCTCTTCCAGTCGCCCCCTCCTCTCCCAGTCAGCCTCTCCTCTCCCAGTCGGCCCATCTCTCCCAGTTGCCCCCTCCTCTCCCAGTCGCCCCGTCACTCCCAGTCACCCCGTCTCTCCCAGTCGCCCCGTCTCTCCCAGTCATCCCGTTTCTCCCAGCCGCCCCCGTCTCACCCAGTCGCCCCCGTCTCTCCCAGTTGCCCCCCCCGCAGTCGACCCCTCCTCTCCCAGACACCACTTCTCCCAGTCGCCCCCTCCTCTCCCAGTCGCCACCTATCCCAGTTGCCCCCATCTCTCCCAGTCGGACCTCCGCAGTCGCCCTCTCCTCTCCCAGTCGCCACCTCTACCAGTCGCCCCCTCCTCGCCCAGTCGCCCCTCCTCTCCCAGTCGCCCCCGTCTCTCCCAGTCGAATCCGTCTCTCCCAGTCGCCCCGTCTCTCCCAGTTGCCCCATCATCTCCCAGTCGCCCCCTCCTCTCCCAGTCGCCCTCTCCTCTCCCAGTCGCCCCATGCTCTCCCAGTCGCCCCGTCTCTCCCAGTCGCCCCATCTCTCGCAGTCACCCTGTCTCTCCCAGTCGCCCCGTCTCTCCCAGTCGCCCCCTCCTCTTCCAGTCGCCCCCTCCTCTTCCAGTCACCCCGTCCTCTCCCAGTCGCCCTCTCCTCCCCCAGTCGCCCCATGCTCTCCCAGTCGCCCCGTCTCTCCCAGTCGCCCCATCTCTCACAGTCACCCTGTCTCTCCCAGTCGCCCCCTCCTCTCCCAGTCGCCCCCTCCTCTCCCAGACACCACCTCTCCCAGTCACCCCCTCCTCTCCCAGTTGCCTCCTCCTCACCCAGTCGGCACCTATCCCAGTCGCCCCCATCTCTCCCAGTCGGACCCTCGCAGTCGCCCCCTCCTCTCCCAGTCGCCACCTCTACCAGTTGCCCCCTCCTCTCCCAGTCGCCCCCTCCTCTCCCAGTCGCCCCCGTCTCTCCCAGTCAAATCCGTCTCTCCCAGACGCCCCGTCTCTCCCAGTTGCCCCATCCTCTCCCAGTCGCCCCCTACTCTCCCAGTCGCACCCTCCTCTCCCAGTCGCCCTCTCCTCTCCCAATCGCCCCAAGCTCTCGTAGTCGCCCCATCTCTCCCAGTCGCCCCATCTCTCGCAGTCGCCCCCTCCTCTCCCAGACACCCCGTCTCTCCCAGCCGCCCCATCTATCCCAGTTGCCCCTCCTCTCCCAGTCGCCCCCTCCTCTCACAGTCACCCTGTCTCTCCCAGTCGCCCCGTCTCTCCCAGTCGCCCCCTCCTCTCCCAGTCGCCCCGTCCTCTCCCAGTCGCCACCTCTCCCAGTCGCCCTCTCCTCTCCCAGTCGCCCCGTATCTCCCAGTCGCCCCTCCTCTCCCAGTGGCCCCCTCCTCTGACAGTCACCCTGTCTCTCCCAGTCGCCCCGTCTCTCCCAGTCACCCCGTCTCTCCCAGTCGCCCCGTCTCTCCCAGTCACCCCCTCCTCTCCCAGTCGCCCCCCTCCTCTCCCAATCGCCTCCTCTCCCAGTCGCCCCGTCTCTCCCAGTTGCCCCCTCCTCTCCCAGTCGCCTCCTGCTCTTCCAGTCGTCCCCTCCTCTCCCAGACGCCCCATCTCTCCCAGTTGCCTCGTCTCTCCTAGTTGCCTCCTCCTCTCCCAGTTGCCACCTCTCCCAGTCGCCCCAGTCTCTCCCAGTTGCCACCTCCTCTCCCAGTTGCCCCCTCCTCTCCCAGTCGCCCCCTCCTCTCCCAGTCGCCCCCGTCTCTCCCAGTCGCACCCTCCTCTCCCAGTCGCCCCGTCTTTCCCAATTGCCCCGTCTCTCCCAGTCGCCCCCGTCTCTCCCACTCGCCCCCGTCTCTCCCAGTCGCCCCGTCTCTCCCAGTCGCCCCGTCTCTCCCAGTTGCCCCCCGTCTCTCCAAGTCGCCACCCGTCTCTCCCATTCGCCCCGTCTCTCCCAGTCGCCCCCTCCTCGCCCAGTCGCCCCCCTCCTCTCCAAGTCGCCCCCTCCTCTCCCAGTCGCCCCGTCTCTCCCAGTCGCCCATTCTATCCCAGTCCCTGTCTCTCCCAGTCACCCCGTCTCTCCCAGTCGCCCCTCCTCTCCCAGTCATCCCGTCTCTCCCAGTCGCCCATTCTATCCCAGTCCCTGTCTCTCCCAGTCACCCCGTCTCTCCCAGTCGCCCCTCCTCTCCCAGTCGCCCCATTCTCTCCCAGTCGCCGCGTTTCTCCCAGTCGCCCCATCTCTCCCAGTCGCCCCCGTCTCTCACAGTTGCCCTGTCTCTCCCAGTCACCCCTCGTCTCTCCCAGTCACCCCCCCGTCTCTCCCAGTCGCCCCCATTTCTCCCAGTCGCCCCCGCCCGCAGTCACCCACCTCCTCTCCCAGTCGCCAACTCTCCCAGTCGCCCCCTCCTCTCCCAGTCGCCCCCTCCTCTCTCAGGCGGCACCTCTCCCAGTCGCCCCGTCTCTCCCAGGTGCCCCCTCCTCTCCAAGTCGCCCCCTCCTCTCCCAGTCCCTATCTCTCCCAATTGCCCCGTCTCTCCCAATCGCCCCCTACTCTCCCAGTCACCCCGTCTCTCCCAGTCGCCCCTCCTCTCCCAGTTGCCCCCTCCTCTCCCAGTCGCCCCCTCCTCTCCCAGTCATACCGTCCCTCCCAATCGCCCCGTCTCTCCCAGTCGGCCCTGTCTCTCCCAGTCGCCCCAATCTCTCCCAGTCGCCCCGTCTCTCCCAGTTGGCCCCTCCTCTCGCAGTCGCCCCCTCCTCTCCCAGTCGCCCTCTCCTCTCCCAATCGCCCCAAGCTCTCGCAGTCGCCCCGTCTCTCCCAGTCGCCCCATCTCTCGCAGTCGCCCCCTCCTCTCCCAGACACCCCGTCTCTCCCAGTCGCCCCATCTTTCCCAGTTGCCCCTCCTCTCCCAGTCGCCCCCTCCTCTCACAGTCACCCTGTCTCTCCCAGCCGCCCCTTCTCTCCCAGTCGCCTCCTCCTCTCCCAGTCGCCCCGTCCTCTCCCAGTCGCCACCTCTCCCAGTCGCCCCGTCCATCCCAGTTGCCCCATCCTCTCCCAGTCGCCCTCTCCTCTCCCAGTCGCCCTCTCCTCTCCCAGTCGCCCCGTATCTCCCAGTCGCCCCTCCTCTCCCAGTGGCCCCCTCCTCTGACAGTCACCCTGTCTCTCCCAGTCACCCCGTCTCTCCCAGTCGCCCCGTCTCTCCCAGTCGCCCCCTCCTCTCCCAGTCGCCCCCTCCTCTCCCAATCGCCTCCTCTCCCAGTCGCCCGGTCTCTTCCAGTTGCCCCCTCCTCTCCCAGTCGCCTCCTCCTCTCCCAGTCGTCCCCTCCTCTCCCAGTCGCCCCATCTCTCCCAGTTGCCTCGTCTCTCCTAGTTGCCTCCTCCTCTCCCAGTTGCCACCTCTCCCAGTCGCCCCAGTCTCTCCCAGTCGCCACCTCCTCTCCCAGTTGCCCCCTCCTCTCCCAGTCGCCCCCTCCTCTCCCAGTCGCCCCGTCTCTCCCAGTCGCCCCCTCCTCTCCCAGTCGCCCCGTCTTTCCCAATTGCCCCGTCTCTCCCCGTCGCCCCCGTCTCTCCCACTCGCCCCCGTCTCTCCCAGTCGCCCCATCTCTCCCAGTCGCCCCAGCCTCTCCCAGTTGCCCCCCGTCTCTCCAAGTCGCCACCCGTCTCTCCCATTCGCCCCGTCTCTCCCAGTCGCCCCGTCTTTCCCAGTCGCCCCCTCCTCGCCCAGTCGCCCCCTCCTCTCCAAGTCGCCCCCTCCTCTCCCAGTCGCCCCGTCTCTCCCAGTCGCCCATTCTATCCCAGTCCCTGTCTCTCCCAGTCACCCCGTCTCTCCCAGTCGCCCCTCCTCTCCCAGTCGCCCCATTCTCTCCCAGTCGCCGCGTCTCTCCCAGTCGCCCCATCTCTCCCAGTCGCCCCCGTCTCTCACAGTTGCCCTGTCTCTCCCAGTCACCCCTTCTCTCCCAGTCGCCCCCGCCTCTCACAGTTGCCCTGTCTCTCCCAGTCACCCCCGTCTCTCCCAGTCAACCCCCGTCTCTCCCAGTCGTCCCCATTTCTCCCAGTCGCCCCCGCCCGCAGCCAACCCCCTCCTCTATCAGGCGCCACCTCTCCCAGTCGCCCCGTCTCTCCCAGTTGCCCCCTCCTCTCCCAGTCGCCTCCTCCTCTCCCAGTCGTCCCCTCCTCTCCCAGTCGCCCCATCTCTCCCAGTTGCCTCGTCTCTCCTAGTTGCCTCCTCCTCTCCCAGTTGCCACCTCTCCCAGTCGCCCCAGTCTCTCCCAGTCGACACCTCCTCTCCCAGTCGCCGCCTCCTTTCCCAGTCACCCCCAACTCTCCCAGTCACCCCGTCTCTCCCAGTCGCCCCATCTCTCCCAGTCGCCCCCTCCTCTCCCAGTCGCCCCCTCCTCTCCCAATCGCCTCCTCTCCCAGTCGCCCCGTCTCTCCCAGTTGCCCCCTCCTCTCCCAGTCGCCTCCTCCTCTCCCAGTCATCCCCTCCTCTCCCAGTCGCCCCATCTCTCCCAGTTGCCTCGTCTCTCCTAGTTGCCTCCTCCTCTCCCAGTTGCCACCTCTCCCAATCGCCCCAGTCTCTCCCAGTCGCCACCTCCTCCCCCAGTCGCCGCCTCCTTTCCCAGTCACCCCCAACTCTCCCAGTCGCCACCATCTCTCCCAGTCGCCCCCTCCTCTCCCAGTCACCCCCGCCTCTCCCAGTCACACCCTCCTCTCCCAGTCGCCCCCTCCTCTCCTAGTCGCTCCCGCCTCTCCCAGTCACCCCCTCCTCTCTGAGTCGCCCCAGTCTCTCCCAGTCGCCCCGTCTCTCCCAGTCGCCCCCGTCTCTCCCAGTCGCCCCTGTCTCTCCCAGTCGCCCCGTCTCTCCCAGTCGCCCCCTCCTCTCCCAGTCGCCCCCGTCTCTCCCAGTCGCCCCCTCCTCTCCCAGTCGCCCCGTCCTCTCACATTTACCCCCATCTCTCCCAGTCGCCCCCTCCTCTCCCAGTCGCCCCGTCTCTCCCAGTCGCCCCCTCCTCTCCCAGTCGCCCCGTCCTCTCACATTTACCCCCATCTCTCCCAGTCGCCCCTGTCTCTCCCAGTCGCCCCCTCCTCTCCCAATCGTCCCCTCCTCTCCTAGTCGCTCCCGTCTCTCCCAGTCACCCCATCCTCTCTGAGTCGCCCCGTCTCTCCAGTCGCACCGTCTCTCCCAGTCGCCCCCGTCTCTCCCAATCGCCCCGTGTCTCCCAGTCGCCCCCTCCTCAACCAGTCGCCACCTCTACCAGTCACCCCGTCTCTCCCAGTTTCTCCGTCTCTCCAAGTCGCCCCCTCCTCTCCCATTCACCCATATCTCTCCCAGTCGCCCTCATTTTTCCCAGTCGCCCCCTCCTCTCCCAGTCGCCACCTCCTCTCCCAGTTGCCCCCTCCTCTCCCAGTCGCCCCCTCCTCTCCCAGTCGCCCCCGCCTCTCCCAGTCACCCCCGTCTCTCCCAGTCGCCCCGTCTCTCCCAGTCGCCCCCGTCTCTCCCAGTTGCCCCCCCGACTCTCTAAGTCGCCACCCGTCTCTCCCATTTGCCCCGTCTCTCCCAGTCGCCCCCTCCTCGCCCAGTCGTCCCCTCCTCTCCAAGTCACCCCCTCCTCTCCCAGTCGCCCCGTCCCTCCCAGTCGCCCATTCTATCCCAGTCCCTGTCTCTCCCAGTCACCCCGTCTCTCCCAGTCGCCCCTCCTCTCCCAGTCACCCCATTCTCTCCCAGTCGCCGCGTCTCTCCCAGTCGCCCCATCTCTCCCAGTCGCCCCCGTCTCTCCCAATCACCCCGTCTCTCCCAGTCGCCCCGTCTCAGCCAGTCGCCCCGTCTCTCCCAGTCGCCCCGTCTCTCCCAGTTGCCCCCCCGTCTCTCTAAGTCGCCACCCGTCTCTCCCATTTGCCCCGTCTCTCCCAGTCGCCCCCTCCTCGCCCAGTCGTCCCCTCCTCTCCAAGTCACCCCCTCCTCTCCCAGTCGCCCCGTCCCTCCCAGTCGCCCATTCTATCCCAGTCCCTGTCTCTCCCAGTCACCCCGTCTCTCCCAGTCGCCCCTCCTCTCCCAGTCACCCCATTCTCTCCCAGTCGCCGCGTCTCTCCCAGTCGCCCCATCTCTCCCAGTCGCCCCCGTCTCTCCCAATCACCCCGTCTCTCCCAGTCGCCCCGTCTCAGCCAGTCGCCCCGTCTCTCCCAGTCGCCCCGTCTCAGCCAGTCGCCCCGTCTCTCCCAGTCGCCCCGTCTCTCCCAGTCGCCCCGTCTCTCACAGTTGCCCTGTCTCTCCCAATCACCCCCCGTCTCTCCCAGTCACCCCCGTCTCTCCCAGTCGCCCCCATTTCTCCCAGTCGCCCCCGCCCGCAGTCGCCCCCCTCCTCTCCCAGTCGCCAACTCTCCCAGTCGCCCCCTCCTCTCCCAGTTGCCCCCTCCACTCTCAGGAACTACCTCTCCCAGTCGCCCCGTCTCTCCCAGGTGCCTCCTCCTCTCCCAGTCGCCCCCTCCTCTCCCAGTCCCTATCTCTCCCAATTGCCCCGTCTCTCCCATTCGCCCCCTCCTCTCCCAGTCACCCCGTCTCTCCAAGTCGCCTCTCCTCTCCCAGTCGCCTCTCCTCTCCCAGTTGCACCCTCCTCTCCCAGTCGCCCCCTCCTCTCCCAGTCATACCGTCTCTCCCAATCGCCCCGTCTCTCCCAGTCGCCCCGTCTCTCCCAGTCGCCCCCTCCTCTCCCAGTCGCCCCCTCCTATCCCAGTCACCCCCTCCTCTCCCAGTCTCCCCCTCCTCTCCCAGTCGCCCCCTCCTCTCCCAGTCGCCACCTTCTCTCCCAGTTGCCCCCTCCTCTCCCAGTCGCCCCCTCCTTTCCCAGTCGCCCCCGTCTCTACCAGTCGCCCCCTCCTCTCCCAGTCGCCCCGTCTCTCCCAGTCGCCCCCGTCTCTCCCAGTTGCCCCCCGTTTCTCTAAGTCGCCACCCGTCTCTCCCATTCGCCCCGTCTCTCCCAGTCGCCTCTGTCTCTCCCAGTCGCCCCGTCTTTCCCAGTCGCCCCCCCCTCGCCCAGTCGTCCCCTCCTCTCCAAGTCGCCCCCTTCTCTCCCAGTCGCCCCGTCTCTCCCAGTTGCCCATTCTATCCCAGTCCCTTTCTCTCCCAGTCACCCCGTCTCTCCCATTCGCCCCTCCTCTCCCAGTCGCCCCATTCGCTCCCAGTCACCGCGTCTCTCCCAGTCGCCCCATCTCTCCCAGTCGCCCCCGTCTCTCCCAATCACCCCGTCTCTCCCAGTCGCCCCGTCTCAGCCAGTCGCCCCGTCTCTCCCAGTCGCCCCGTCTCTCCCAGTCGCCCCGTCTCTCACAGTTGCCCTGTCTCTCCCAGTCACCCCCCGTCTCTCCCAGTCACCCCCCGTCTCTCCCAGTCGCCCCCATTTCTCCCAGTCGCCCCCGCCCGCAGTCGCCCCCCTCCTCTCCCAGTCGCCAACTCTCCCAATCGCCCCCTCCTCTCCTAGTCGCCTCGTCTCTCCCAGTCACCCCATCCTCTCCCAGTCGCCCCTGTCTCTTCCAGTCGCCCAGTCTCTCCCAGTCGCCCCGTGTCTCCCAGTCGCCCCCTCCTCTCCCATTCACCCATATCTCTCCCAGTCGCCCCCTCTTCTCACAGACTCCACCTCCTCTCCCAGTTGCCCCCTCCTCTCCCAGTCGCCCCGTCTTTCCCAATTGCCCCGTCTCTCCCAGTCGCCCCGTCTTTCCCAGTCGCCCCCTCCTCGCCCAGTCGTCCCCACCTCTCCAAGTCGCCCCCTCCTCTCCCAGTCGCCCCGTCTCTCCCAGTCGCCCATTCTATCCCAGTCCCTGTCTCTCCCAGTCACCCCGTCTCTCCCAGTCGCCCCTCCTCTCCCAGTCGCCCCATTCTCTCCCAGTCGCCGTGTCTCTCCCAGTCGCCCCATCTCTCCCAGTCGCCCCCGTCTCTCCCAATCACCCCGTCTCAGCCAGTCGCCCCGTCTCTCCCAGTCGCCCCGTCTCTCCCAGTCGCCCCGTCTCTCACAGTTGCCCTGTCTCTCCCAGTCACCCCCCGTCTCTCCCAGTCACCCCCATTTCTCCCAGTCGCCCCCGCCCGCAGTCGCCCCCCTCCTCTCCCAGTCGCCAACTCTCCCAGTCACCCCCTCCTCTCCTAGTCGCCCCCTCCTCCCTCAGGCAACACCTCTCCCAGTCGCCCCGTCTCTCCCAGGTGCCCCCCCTCCCAGTCGCCCCCTCCTCTCCCAGTCCCTATCTCTCCCAATTGCCCCGTCTCTCCCATTCGCCCCCTCCTCTCCCAGTCACCCCGTCTCTTCCAGTCGCCTCTCCTCTCCCAGTTGCCCCCTCCTCTCCCAGTCGCCCCCTCCTCTCCCAGTCATACCGTCTCTCCCAGTCGGCCCTGTCTCTCCCAGTCGCCCCCATCTCTCCCAGTCGCCCCGTCTCTCCCAGTCGCCCCCTCCTCTCCCAGTTGCCCCCTCCTCTCCCAGTCACCCCCTCCTCTCCCAGTCGCCCCCTCCTCTCCCAGTCGCCCCCTCCTCTCCCAGTCGCCCCATCTCTCCCAGTCTCCGTCTCTCCCAGTCGCCCCGTCTCTCCCAGTCGTCCCTCCTCTCCCAGTTGCCCCCCTCCTCTCCCAGTCGCCCCATCTCTCCCAGTTGTCCCGTTTCTCCCAGTCGCCCCCGTCTCACCCAGACGCCCCCGTCTCTCCCAGTCGCCCCGCCGCAGTCGCCCCCTCCTCTCCCAGTCGCCACCTCTCCCAGTCACCCCGTCTCTCCCAGTAGCTCCGTCTCTCCAAGTCGCCACCTCCTCTCCCAGTCACCCCCTCCTCTCCCATTTACCCCATCTCTCCCAGTCGCCCCGTCTCTCCCAGTCACCTCCTCCTCTCACAGTCGTCCCCTTCTCTCCCAGTCGTCCCCTCCTCTCCCAGTCGTCCCCTCCTCTCCCAGTCGTCCCTTCCTCTCCCAGTCGTCCCCTCCTCTCCCAGTCGCCCCGTCTCTCCCAATCGCCACCTCTCCCAGTCGCCCCATTTCTCCCAGTTGCCCCCTCCTCTCCCAGTCGCCTCCTCCTCTCCCGGTCGTCCCCTCTTCTCCCAGTCACCCCATCTCATCCAGTTGCTCTGTCTCTCCCAGTCGCCCCCATCTCTCCCAGTCGCCCCCCTCGTCTCCCAGTCGCCACATCTCCCAGTCACCCCGTCTCTCCCAGTTGATCCGTCTCTGCAAGTCGCCACCTCCTCTCCCATTTACCCTCATCTCTCCCAGTCACCCCCTCCTCTCCCAGTCGCCCCCTCCTCTCCCAGTCGCCCCCTCCTCTCCCAGTCGCCCCATCTCTCCCAGTCTCCGTCTCTCCCAGTCGCCCCGTCTCTCCCAGTCGTCCCTCCTCTCCCAGTTGCCCCCCTCCTCTCCCAGTCGCCCCATCTCTCCCAGTTGTCCCGTTTCTCCCAGTCGCCCCCGTCTCACCCAGACGCCCCCGTCTCTCCCAGTCGCCCCGCCGCAGTCGCCCCCTCCTCTCCCAGTCGCCACCTCTCCCAGTCACCCCGTCTCTCCCAGTAGCTCCGTCTCTCCAAGTCGCCACCTCCTCTCCCAGTCACCCCCTCCTCTCCCATTTACCCCATCTCTCCCAGTCGCCCCGTCTCTCCCAGTCACCTCCTCCTCTCACAGTCGTCCCCTTCTCTCCCAGTCGTCCCCTCCTCTCCCAGTCGTCCCCTCCTCTCCCAGTCGTCCCTTCCTCTCCCAGTCGTCCCCTCCTCTCCCAGTCGCCCCGTCTCTCCCAATCGCCACCTCTCCCAGTCGCCCCATTTCTCCCAGTTGCCCCCTCCTCTCCCAGTCGCCTCCTCCTCTCCCGGTCGTCCCCTCCTCTCCCAGTCACCCCATCTCATCCAGTTGCTCTGTCTCTCCCAGTCGCCCCCATCTCTCCCAGTCGCCCCCCTCGTCTCCCAGTCGCCACATCTCCCAGTCACCCCGTCTCTCCCAGTTGATCCGTCTCTGCAAGTCGCCACCTCCTCTCCCATTTACCCTCATCTCTCCCAGTCGCCCCCTCCTCTCCCAGTTGTTCCCTCCTCTCCCAGTCGCCCCCTCCTCTCCCAGTCGCCCCCGTCTCTCCCAGTCACCCCCTCATCTCCCAGTCGCCCCGTCTGTCTCAATTGCCCCGTCTCTCCCAGTCGCCCCGTCTCTCCCAGTCGCCCCCTCCTCTCTCAGTCACCCCCCTCCTCTCCGAGTCGCCCCGTCTCTCCAGTCGCCCCGTCTCTCCCAGTCGCCCCAGTCTCTCCCAGTCGCCCAGTATCTCCCAGTCGCCCCCGTCTCTCCCAGTCGCCCCCGGCTCTCCCAGTTGCCCCGTGTCTCCCAGTACCTCCATCACTCCCAGTCGCCGCTCCTCTCCTAGTCGCCCCTCCTCTCCTAGTCGCCCCCTCCTCTCCCAGTCGCCCCGTCTCTCCCAGTCGCAACCTCTCCCATTCGCCCCGTCTCTCCCAGTTGCCCTGTCTCTCCCATTCGCCCCAGTCTCTCCCAGTCGCCCCGTATCTCCCAGTCGCCCCAGTCTCTCCCAGTCGCCCCGTATCTCCCAGTCGCCCCCGTCTCTCCCAGTCGCCCCCGGCTCTCCCAGTCACCCCGTCTCTCCCAGTAGCTCCGTCTCTCCAAGTCGCCACCTCCTCTCCCAGTCACCCCCTCCTCTCCCATTTACCCCATCTCTCCCAGTCGCCCCGTCTCTCCCAGTCACCTCCTCCTCTCACAGTCGTCCCCTTCTCTCCCAGTCGTCCCCTCCTCTCCCAGTCGTCCCCTCCTCTCCCAGTCGTCCCTTCCTCTCCCAGTCGTCCCCTCCTCTCCCAGTCGCCCCGTCTCTCCCAATCGCCACCTCTCCCAGTCGCCCCATTTCTCCCAGTTGCCCCCTCCTCTCCCAGTCGCCTCCTCCTCTCCCGGTCGTCCCCTCCTCTCCCAGTCACCCCATCTCATCCAGTTGCTCTGTCTCTCCCAGTCGCCCCCATCTCTCCCAGTCGCCCCCCTCGTCTCCCAGTCGCCACATCTCCCAGTCACCCCGTCTCTCCCAGTTGATCCGTCTCTGCAAGTCGCCACCTCCTCTCCCATTTACCCTCATCTCTCCCAGTCGCCCCCTCCTCTCCCAGTTGTTCCCTCCTCTCCCAGTCGCCCCCTCCTCTCCCAGTCGCCCCCGTCTCTCCCAGTCACCCCCTCATCTCCCAGTCGCCCCGTCTGTCTCAATTGCCCCGTCTCTCCCAGTCGCCCCGTCTCTCCCAGTCGCCCCCTCCTCTCTCAGTCACCCCCCTCCTCTCCGAGTCGCCCCGTCTCTCCAGTCGCCCCGTCTCTCCCAGTCGCCCCAGTCTCTCCCAGTCGCCCAGTATCTCCCAGTCGCCCCCGTCTCTCCCAGTCGCCCCCGGCTCTCCCAGTTGCCCCGTGTCTCCCAGTACCTCCATCACTCCCAGTCGCCGCTCCTCTCCTAGTCGCCCCTCCTCTCCTAGTCGCCCCCTCCTCTCCCAGTCGCCCCGTCTCTCCCAGTCGCAACCTCTCCCATTCGCCCCGTCTCTCCCAGTTGCCCTGTCTCTCCCATTCGCCCCAGTCTCTCCCAGTCGCCCCGTATCTCCCAGTCGCCCCAGTCTCTCCCAGTCGCCCCGTATCTCCCAGTCGCCCCCGTCTCTCCCAGTCGCCCCCGGCTCTCCCAGTTGCCCCGTGTCTCCCAGTACCTCCATCTCTCCCAGTCGCCGCTCCTCTCCTAGTCGCCCCTCCTCTCCTAGTCGCCCCCTCCTCTCCCAGTCGCCCCGTCTCTCCCAGTCGCAACCTGTCCCATTCGCCCCGTCTCTACCAGTTGCCCTGTCTCTCCCAGTCTTATCTCTAGCCTCTGGCTGCTGGCCTAATGGTGCTATCTCTCCTCTATGGCTCTCTTTGTTTTCCTGCAGCTCTTTCACCTGATTCTCAAGTAGATTCAGCTCTCTCCTGTATTTCTCCCTCTCTTACTTTTGTTCATGTTTCAGTTTAAGGACCTCCTCTCTAAGTTTAACCAGTTCTGTCTCCACCTGGTTAAATTTATCCTTTAGTTGTATCAGGCTGTGTGATCCCGGGGTATGTGTCCGGTCGGCGCTGGAGGGCTCACTCACTTCTTGGCTAGGCTGCTCTTCTCTTGGTGAGCTGGAAGTGGTAGGGGGAGTATGTGTGGCTTCCTCCCTGGTAGTTACGCTGGGGTTAGTCAGCTGTATCATGTGGCTGTGGGGCCCCGGGGTGAGTGTCTGGTTAGAACTGTGTGGCTCGTTCACCTCCTGACCAGGCTGATTTACTCCTGCTGAGTTTTCAATGGTGGGGGGAGTGCGAGTCGCTTTTCCCCTGTTACCCACTCTGGGGCTGTTCCTTCCCCTCTCCGTTATTTCTTTCAGTGTCTTGAAGGCCGTTTCAAAGTCGTCGAGGTTGCCTTGCACCAATATTGTTCCGTTATCGTACATGTTGACAGTCGTGGTTGCACTGTCCGGGTCCCCTGGTTTCTTAATTTTCAGTTTGGACCCATTAGCGGTTCTTTCCTGCTTAACCCTGGTATAGTGTGATTTTATTGCTGTGATCCAAGCCGCAGATTGATCTGAGTAAAAAATGAGATTACACTTTTTCCCAGTGCTGTACCAGTCAGCAAAAAGAGTTTTTGGTTTTTCTCTCAGCTGCTTCTGCTTGATCGATTTTTTAGCATTTTTTTTGGTGTTGGGGGGAATCTGGAAGAGGTTGCTCTCAGTGTGCCTCGGGAGCTGCTGTGGCTCCTCTGATTCGCTCATTTTTGGTAGTGTAGAGATAGAAAGTATTGTTGACTTTTGTGATGAAATATGCCTTCATCAACCCATGTGTTTTACCTGCTTGTATTTTACCTGCTTGTATTTTACCCGCTTGTATTTTACCTGCTTGTATTGTGAACCGCCCCCTTTTGTTCCTATTGTGTGTATTGGCTATGCCCCTGTCTTTTGCCATATAAAGGTCTCAGGAGCTGTATGAGTCATTTACTACCAGACGAACCCGATGTGGGAAGACCTGCTATACTGTTATGTTCTCAGTGATTAAAAGCCTTCAGTTGAATCCTTGTCTTTGAGTCATTGATGGCATATCAATTTTAATCACTAAAACACCAAGATGGATCGACTCCTGAAACCAGAGCGCTTGGATCTGGACCCCCATGCCTCAGACGCAGCCACACAGTTCGGACACTGGTTCCAATGCTTCGAATTTTTCATTGCAAACTCGTCCACTGCCATAGCCGCAGCCGAAACCGCTACCGGAGACATGAAACTGGGAATCCTGCGAAACTGGGTGAGTCATCGGGTCTCCCCTCTCATCCAAGATGCAACCAGCTACGAGGATGCCTGCACCATCCTGAAGGCCCACTACGCGCGGCCAATAAACGTGGTGTACGCCAGGCATCTTCTGACTACTCGCACGCAGCGGCATGGTGAGGCACTAGAGGACTTCATACTAAACCTAAAAGTACTGGGCCGAGACTGTAACTGTAAGGCCGTGTCTGCCATCGTGTACACGGAGGAGCTGATTCGAGACTCCCTTATTGCGGGCCTCAGTTCAAATTATATTCGGCAGAAACTGTTTGAAAAGGAGGGACTGGACTTAAAACAGGCTATAAATATAGCGCGATCGCTGGATAAGGCCCAGAGGAACTCTGAATCCTGTTCCTCAGGCCACGCGGCCCACTCCGCCTCGTGCGCGCCGTGGGGGCCACCATCTTGGAAGCCATCTTCACCTCCCAGGTCTCAGGCCAGCCCAGCACCATCGGAGCCCCAGCCCCCACCCAGGAGCCCCACTACTGCTGCGATGTATCGGGGCCTGAAATGCTACTTCTGCGGCCAGGACAAACACTCCAGGCATCTGTGCCCAGCGAAGGGCACCACCTGTTTTAAATGCGGGAAGAAAGGACATTTCAGCAAAGTCTGCAGAGGGAACCCCGCCTCCAACTCCACCACCGCCGCGTTCGCGCCATGGGAGCGGCCATCTTGGAAGCCATCTTGTCCACCCTCATGGAGTCCACCATCTTGCCCCGACTACACAGACCTCCAGGACCCACTGGTGGCCTCGATCACAGTGGATCAATCCAGGCCACATCCGTTGTCTAAATCGATGATGGACATAGAGGTAAACGGGAACAAGGTTAAATGCTTGATTGACTGCGGGAGCACCGAAAGCTTTATTCATCCTAGCCTGGTAAAATTACTTTCTCTAACGATAGTCCCCACACAGGGCAAAATCGCCATGGCCGATAAGACTCATACCTCAAAAATTACAGGTTTCTGCGCGGTTATGTTGTCGGTGAAAGGCAATGATTACAGAGATTTTAAACTATTGATAATGCCAGATCTCTGTGTGAGCGTGATCTTGGGTCTGGACTTCCAGTGCCACCACCAAAGTATCACGCTTACCTACGGTGGGTCCCAGCCGCCCCTCACAGTGTGCGGTCTGGCTACCCTGAAGGTCAAGCCGCCCTCTCTGTTCGCCAACCTCGCACCCAACTGTCGACCCATAGCGACCAAGAGTAGGCGGTACAGCTGGGAGGATAGACGATTCATTGCATCGGAAGTAGAAAGACTCAAGCGGGAGGGTATCATCGAATGCAGTACCAGCCCGTGGCGCGCCCAGGTAGTAGTAGTTAAGGATAGCGAAAAGAAGCGGATTGTGATAGATTATAGCCAGACGGTTAATCTATACACCCAGCTAGACGCCTACCCTCTGCCCCGCATAGCGGATATGGTTAACCAAATCGCGCAATACCGGGTGTTTTCCACCATCGACCTAAAATCGGCATACCACCAGCTCCCCATTAGGCCGGAGGACCGTCCATACATCGCCTTCGGGGCGAACGGATGTTTCTACCACTTCCTCAGAGTCCTCTTTGGGGTAACGAACGGGGTCTCGGTCATCCAGCGGGAGATGGACCGCATGGTCGATGAGAACCAGTTAACAGCCACCTACCCATACCTAGACAACGTCACCATCTGCGGCCATGACCAGCAAGACCACGACTCGAACCTCGCGAGATTTCTGAAAACCGCCGTCAGACTCAATTTCACCTACAACGAGGATAAGTGTGTCTTTAGCACCACGCGCCTCTGCATCCTGGGCTGCATGGTGGAAAACGGGGAAATCGGTCCGGACCCCGACCGATTGCGCCCCCTACGGGAGCTACCCCTACCAAACACTCCCAAGGCCCTGAAAAGGTGCCTGGGGTTCTTCTCCTATTACGCCCAATGGGTCCCCAATTATTCCGACAAGGCCCGTCCCCTCCTGAAATCAACGTCCTTCCTGCTCACGGCCGAGGCCCACGCTGCCTTCAACAGCATTAAACATGACATTGAGAAGGCCACGCTGCGGGCAGTGGACGAAAACATCCCTTTCCAGGTCGAAAGCGATGCGTCCGACTTCGCTTTAGCAGCCACCCTCAACCAGGATGGGCGGCCCATAGCGTTTTTCTCAAGAACCCTCCAAGGGCCCGAGATCAGGCACTCCTCGGTAGAGAAGGAGGCCCAGGCCATAGTGGAGGCAGTGTGGCACTGGAGGCACTACCTAGCCGGCAAACGCTTCACCCTGCTTACCGACCAGCGGTCGGTAGCCTTCATGTTTAACAACAAACACTCCCCTCCACCGACCGCAATGTGTACTTTCTCAATATTGTGGACGAGTACTCCCACTTCCCATTCGCCTACCCCTGCCCAGATATGACCAGTGCCACGGTCATCAAGTGCCTCGGCAACCTGTTTTGCACATCCGGCATGCCTAACTACATCCACACTGACAGGAGGGCGTCGTTCATGAGCGATGAACTGCGCCAATACTTGCTGTCGAAGGGGATAGCCACGAGTCGGACCACTAGTTATAACCCCCGGGGTAATGGGCAAGTGGAGAGGGAAAACGCGACAGTGTGGAAGGCGGTCACCTTAGCACTAAGGTCTAAAGGCCTCCCCACCTCCCGCTGGCAGGAGGTCCTCCCAGACGTACTCCACTCGATAAGGTCGCTACTGTGTACTGCTACTAATGCCACTCCTCACGAGAAGGTGTTTGTTTTTCCCCGCAAATCAACCTCAGGAGTATCCCTACCCTCGTGGCTCTCCACCCCAGGGACAGACCTGTTACGGAAGCATGTGAGGGGCCACAAAATGGATCCCCTCGTGGAGGCATTACACCTACTCCACGCAAACCCACAGTACGCGTACGTCAAGCACGCCGACGGGCGTGAAGACACCATGTCCATAAAGGACCTCGCCTCGGCAGGAAGCAACGACGACGACCCATCACCACCACCCCCAGAAGAACCTCCACCATCCCCAGAGGTATCCTCACCACCCCCTGAAGTACCTGCAACACCCCCAGCACATTGGTATGCCCAGGAGGGCACCACGGACTCCCGGTCGGAACCCAAGGTACTGTTGCGATATTCAGGAAGGACTATCACACCCCCGGACAGACTAAATCTGTAGAAGGGGTGAATGTGATGAAATATGCCTTCATCAACCCATGTGTTTTACCTGCTTGTATTTTACCTGCTTGTATTTTACCCGCTTGTATTTTACCTGCTTGTATTGTGAACCGCCCCCTTTTGTTCCTATTGTGTGTATTGGCTACGCCCCTGTCTTTTGCCATATAAAGGTCTCAGGAGCTGTATGAGTCATTTACTACCAGACGAACCCGATGTGGGAAGACCTGCTATACTGCTATGTTCTTAGTGATTAAAAGCCTTCAGTTGAATCCTTGTCTTTGAGTCATTGATGGCATATCAACTTTAGAATAAGCTTTTCTGGGGCCTCGGGTTTGGTGTTTCCCTTTCCCGGCTCGCGAACTTTCCCAGGCCCCGGACTCACTTGCTCTCCAGGCCCTCCCCAGGCCCCGTACTCACTGTCCTGGTCTGCCTCTGGGATTTGCTGTTTCCCGGTGTCTCCCGGCTGCTCCCCTCCCCCTCAGAGGTCTCTGAGCCTCTGTCTTGGCCCGGCTCCTCGGGCCTTTCCCTGGCTTCAGGCTCCCTCCCCAGGACCCGTACTCACTGTCTGCATCTGGGAGCCGCTGCCTCACGGTGCCTTCGGGCTGCTCCCCTCTCCCTCAGAGATCTCCAGGCCTCTGACTCTGCCCGGATCCTCGGGCCTTTCCCGGGCTTCTGGCTTAGTGTTGCGGCCGCCGCTCCGACTCTGTGTTCCAGCCGCTGCTCGGCTCTGTGTCCCGGCCGCCGCTCGGGCTATTCCTTGGTGCCTCGTTCTCCCGGTTTTTCCCCGGGTTTATTCCTTTCCTTCTTCTGTCCCTTTGCTTTGTTTCTTTTTGTCTTTGTTTCTTTCTGCAGTTTTCCTCGGATTTTTTTTTCTCTGTCGGCTCTTGTCTTTGGTGGTCTTTTTGGCGGTCTTCTTCTTACTTAATCTAAACTAACCTAAACTTAAACTTAAACTAAACTAACTTAACTAAAATTAAATTAAAATTTTAAACCTTTTAAAACTTGAAATGAAACATTTTTCCCCACTTTAAACACTATAAACACTAAAAATTCAGCAGCCCATCTTCAGCGTGTGTGTATTCACTCTGTCTGTCTCTCCCCTCCTAGTCGCCACATCTCCCAGTCGCCCCGTCTCTCCTAGTTGCCTCCTCCTCTCCCAGTCGCCACCTCTCCCAGTGACTCCGTCTCTCCCAGTCACTCCGTCTCTCCCAGTCGCCCACTCCTCTCCCAGTCGCCACCTCCCCGAGTCGCCCCATCTCTCCCAGTTGCCCCATCTCGCCCAGTCGCACTTCCTCTCCCAGTCGCCGTCTCCTCTTCCAGTCGCCACCTCCTCTCCCAGTCGCACTTCCTCTCCCAGTCGCCGTCTCCTCTCCCAGTCGCCACCTCCTCTCCCAGTCGCCCCCATCTCTCCCAGTCGCCTCGTCCTCACCCAGTCGCCCCGTCTCCCAGTCGCCCCATCTCTACCAGTCGCTCCGTCTCTCCCAGTCGCCCCCTCCTCTCCCAGTCGCCCCCACCTCTCCTAGTCGCCCCGTGTCTCCCAGTCGCCCCGTCTCTCCCATTCGCCCCGTCTCTCCCTGTCGCCCCGTCTCTCCCAGTCTCCCCGTCTCTCCCAGGTGCCCCAGTCTCTCCCAGTCACCCCCGTCTCTGCCAGTCGCCCCCGTCTCTCAGTCGCCCCCATTTCTCCCAGTCACGCCCACCCCCCGGCAGTCGCCCCCTCCTCTCCCAGTCACGACCTCTCCAAGTCACCCCCCTCCTCTCCCAGTCGCCACCTGCTCTCCCAGTCACCCCCCCGTCTTTCCCAGTCGACCCGTCTCTACCAGTCGCCTTCGTCTCTCCCAGTCACCCCGTCTCTCCCAGTCTCCCCCGCCCCTCCCAGTCAGCCCCTCCTCTCCCAGTCGCCCCCTCCTCTCCCAGTTGCCCCATCCTCTCCCAGTCGCCCCGTCTCTCCCAGTCGCCCCGTCTCTCCCAGTCGCCCCATCTTTCCCAGTCCACGTCTCTCACAGTTGCCCCATCTCTCCCAGTCGCCCCTCCTCTCCCAGTCGACCCTCCTCTCCCAGTCAACCCATCTCTCCCAGTCGCCCCGTCTCTCCCAGTCGCCCCATCTCTCCCAGTCGACCCCGGCTCTCCCAGTCGCCCCGTCTCTACCAGTCGCCTCCGTCTCTCCCAGTCACCCCGTCTCTCCCAGTCGCCCCCGTCTATGCCAGTCGCTCCCGTCTCTCCCAGTCGCCCCCTCCTCTCCCAGTCGCCACCTCTCCCAGGCGCCCCCTCCTCTCCCAGTCTACCCCTCCTCTCCCAGTCGCCACCTCTCCCAGTCGACCCGTCTCTCCCAGTTGCCCTCTCCTCTCCCAGTCGCCCCCTCCTCTCCCAGTAGACCCCTCCTCTCCCTGACGCCCCGTCTCTCCCAGTCGCCCCGTCTCTCCTATTTGTCCCCTCCTCTCCCAGTCGCCACATCACCCAGTTGCCCCAACTCTCCCAGTTGCCCCGTCTCGCCCAGTCGCCCCATCCTCTCCCAGTCGCCTCCACCTCTCCCAGTCGCCCCCTTCTCTCCCAGTCGCCCCTCCTGCCCAGTCGCCCCCTCCTCTCCCAGTCGCCCCATCTCTCCCAGTCGCCCCGTCTCTCCCAATCGTCCCCGTCTCTCCCAGTCGACCCGCCTCTCCCAGTCGCACCGTCTCTCCCAGTCGCCCCGTCTCTCCCAGTCGGCCCGTCTCTCGCAGTCGCCCCGTCTCTCCCAGTCGCCCCGTCTCTCTCAGTCGCCCCCGTCTCTCCCAGTCGCCCCCGTCTCTCCCAGTCGCCCCCTCCTCTCCCAGTCACCACCTCTCCCAGTCTCCCCCTCCTTTCCTAGTCGCCCCTCCTCTCCCAGTCGCCCCCTCCTCTCCCAGTCGCCCCCTCCTCTCCCAGTCGCCCCATCTCTTCCAGTCGCCCCGTCTCTCCCAATCACCCCCGTCTCTCCCAGTCGACCCGTCTCTCCCAGTCGCATCGTCTCTCCCAGTTGCCCCGTCTCTCCCAGTCGCCCCGTCTCTCGCAGTCGCCGCGTCTCTCCCAGTCGCCCCGTCTCTCCGAGTCGCCCCGTCTCTCCCAGTCGCCCCGTCTCTCCCAGACGCCCCTGTCTCTCCCAGTCGCCCCCGTCTCTCCCAGTCGCCCACTCCTCTCCCAGTCACCACCTCTCCCAGTCTCCCCCTCCTTTCCTAGTCGCCACCTCTCCCAGTCCACCCGTCTCTCCCAGTTGCCCTCTCCTCTCCCAGTCGCCCCCTCCTCTCCCAGTCGTCCAGTCCTCTCCCTGTGGCCCCGTCTCTCCCAGTCGCCCCGTCTCTCCTGGTTGCCCCCTCCTCTCCCAGTCGCCACCTCTCCCAGTCCACCCGTCTCTCCCAGTTGCCCTCTCCTCTCCCAGTCGCCCCCTCCTCTCCCAGTCGTCCAGTCCTCTCCCTGTGGCCCCGTCTCTCCCAGTCGCCCCGTCTCTCCTGGTTGCCCCCTCCTCTCCCAGTCGCCACCTGCTCTCCCAGTCACCCCCCCGTCTTTCCCAGTCGACCCGTCTCTACCAGTCGCCTTCGTCTCTCCCAGTCACCCCGTCTCTCCCAGTCTCCCCCGCCCCTCCCAGTCAGCCCCTCCTCTCCCAGTCGCCCCCTCCTCTCCCAGTTGCCCCATCCTCTCCCAGTCGCCCCGTCTCTCCCAGTCGCCCCGTCTCTCCCAGTCGCCCCATCTTTCCCAGTCCACGTCTCTCACAGTTGCCCCATCTCTCCCAGTCGCCCCTCCTCTCCCAGTCGACCCTCCTCTCCCAGTCAACCCATCTCTCCCAGTCGCCCCGTCTCTCCCAGTCGCCCCATCTCTCCCAGTCGACCCCGGCTCTCCCAGTCGCCCCGTCTCTACCAGTCGCCTCCGTCTCTCCCAGTCACCCCGTCTCTCCCAGTCGCCCCCGTCTATGCCAGTCGCTCCCGTCTCTCCCAGTCGCCCCCTCCTCTCCCAGTCGCCACCTCTCCCAGGCGCCCCCTCCTCTCCCAGTCTACCCCTCCTCTCCCAGTCGCCACCTCTCCCAGTCGACCCGTCTCTCCCAGTTGCCCTCTCCTCTCCCAGTCGCCCCCTCCTCTCCCAGTAGACCCCTCCTCTCCCTGACGCCCCGTCTCTCCCAGTCGCCCCGTCTCTCCTATTTGTCCCCTCCTCTCCCAGTCGCCACATCACCCAGTTGCCCCAACTCTCCCAGTTGCCCCGTCTCGCCCAGTCGCCCCATCCTCTCCCAGTCGCCTCCACCTCTCCCAGTCGCCCCCTTCTCTCCCAGTCGCCCCTCCTGCCCAGTCGCCCCCTCCTCTCCCAGTCGCCCCATCTCTCCCAGTCGCCCCGTCTCTCCCAATCGTCCCCGTCTCTCCCAGTCGACCCGCCTCTCCCAGTCGCACCGTCTCTCCCAGTCGCCCCGTCTCTCCCAGTCGGCCCGTCTCTCGCAGTCGCCCCGTCTCTCCCAGTCGCCCCGTCTCTCTCAGTCGCCCCCGTCTCTCCCAGTCGCCCCCGTCTCTCCCAGTCGCCCCCTCCTCTCCCAGTCACCACCTCTCCCAGTCTCCCCCTCCTTTCCTAGTCGCCCCTCCTCTCCCAGTCGCCCCCTCCTCTCCCAGTCGCCCCCTCCTCTCCCAGTCGCCCCATCTCTTCCAGTCGCCCCGTCTCTCCCAATCACCCCCGTCTCTCCCAGTCGACCCGTCTCTCCCAGTCGCATCGTCTCTCCCAGTTGCCCCGTCTCTCCCAGTCGCCCCGTCTCTCGCAGTCGCCGCGTCTCTCCCAGTCGCCCCGTCTCTCCGAGTCGCCCCGTCTCTCCCAGTCGCCCCGTCTCTCCCAGACGCCCCTGTCTCTCCCAGTCGCCCCCGTCTCTCCCAGTCGCCCACTCCTCTCCCAGTCACCACCTCTCCCAGTCTCCCCCTCCTTTCCTAGTCGCCACCTCTCCCAGTCCACCCGTCTCTCCCAGTTGCCCTCTCCTCTCCCAGTCGCCCCCTCCTCTCCCAGTCGTCCAGTCCTCTCCCTGTGGCCCCGTCTCTCCCAGTCGCCCCGTCTCTCCTGGTTGCCCCCTCCTCTCCCAGTCGCCACCTCTCCCAGTCACCCCGTCTCTCCCAGTCACTCCGTCTCTCCCAGTCGCCCACTCCTCTCCCAGTCGCCACCTCTCCCAGTTGCACCATCTCTCCCAGTTGCCCTGTCTCGCCCAGTCGCACTTCCTCTCCCAGTCGCCGTCTCCTCTCCCAGTCGCCTCCTCTTCACCCAGTCGCCCCGTCTCCCAGTCGTCCCGTCTCTACCAGTCACCCCATCTCTCCCAGTCGCCCCCTCCTCTCCCAGTCGCCCCACCTCTCCCAGTCACCACCTCTCCAAGTCGCCCCCTCCTCTCCCAGTCGCCACCTGCTCTCCCAGTCACACCCCCGTCTTTCCCAGTCGACCCGCCTCGACCAGTCGCCTTCGTCTCTCCCAGTCTCCCCCGCCCCTCCCAGTCGCCCCCTCCTCTCCCAGTCGCCCCCTCCTCTCCCAGTCGCCCCATCCTCTCCCAGTCACCCCGTCTTTCCCAGTTGCCCCGTCTCTCCCAGTCGCCCATCTTTCCCAGTCCACGTCTCTCACAGTTGCCCCATCTCTCCCAGTCGCCCCTCCTCTCCCAGTCGACCCTCCTCTCCCAGTCACGCCATCTCTCCCAGCCGCCCCATCTCTCCCAGTCGCCCCCGGCTCTCCCAGTCACTCCGTCTCTACCAGTCGCCTCCGTCTCTCCCAGTCACCCCGTCTCTCCCAGTCGCCCCCGTCTATGCCAGTCGCTCTCGTCTCTCCCAGTCGCCCACTCCTCTCCCAGTCGCCACCTCTCCCAGGCGCCCCCTCCTCTCCCAGTCTACCCCTCCTCTCCCAGTTGCCACCTCTCCCAGTCGACCCGTCTCTCCCAGTTGCCCTCTCATCTCCCAGTCGCCCCCTCCTCTCCCAGTAGACCCCTCCTCTCCCTGTCGCCCCGTCTCTCCCAGTCACCCCGTCTCTCCTATTTGTCCCCTCCTCTCCCAGTCGCCACCTCTCCCAGTCGCCCCATCTCTCCCAGTTGCCCCATCTCGCCCAGTCGCCCCTCCTCTCCCAGTCGCCCCATCTCTCCCAGTCGCCCCTCCTCTCCCAGTTGCCCCCATCTCTCCCAGTCGCCCCCTCCTCTCCCAGTCGCCTCCTCCTCTCCCAGTCGCCCCATCCTCTCCCAGTCGCCCCCTCCTCTCCAGTCGCCCCTCCTCTCCCAGTCGCCCCCTCCTGTCCCAGTCGCCCCCTCCTCTCCCAGTCGCCCCATCTCTCCCAGTCGCCCCGTCTCTCCCAATCGTCCCCGTCTCTCCCAGTTGACCCGCCTCTCCCAGTCGCACCGTCTCTCCCAGTCGCCCCGTCTCTCCCAGTCGCCCCGTCTCTCGCAGTCGCCCCGTCTCTCCCAGTCGCCCCGTCTCTCTCAGTCACCCCCGTCTCTCCCAGTCGCCCCCGTCTCTCCCAGTCGCCCCCTCCTCTCCCAGTCACCACCTCTCCCAGTCTCCCCCTCCTTTCCTAGTCACCCCTCCTCTCCCAGTCTCCCCCGTCTCTCCCAGTCGCCCCCGTCTCTCCCAGTCGCCCGCTCCTCTCCCAGTCACCACCTCTCCCAGTCGCCCCCTCCTTTCCTAGTCGCCACCTCTCCCAGTCCACCCGTCTCTCCCAGTTGCCCTCTCCTCTCCCAGTCGCCCCCTCCTCTCCCAGTCGTCCCCTCCTCTCCCTGTCGCCCCGTCTCTCCCAGTCGCCCCATCTCTCCTAGTTGCCCCCTCCTCTCCCAGTCGCCACCTCTCCCAGTCACCCCGTCTCTCCCAGTCACTCCTTCTCTCCCTGTCGCCCACTCCTCTCCCAGTCGCCACCTCTCCCAGTTGCCCCATCTCTCATAGTTGCCCTGTCTCGCCCAGTCGCACTTCCTCTCCCAGTCGCCGTCTCCTCTCCCAGTCGCCCCCTCCTCTCCCAGTTGCCCCCATCTCTCCCAGTCGCCTCCTCCTCACCCAGTCGCCCCGTCTCCCAGTCGTCCCGTCTCTACCAGTCGCCCCGTCTCTTCCAGTCGCCCCCTCCTCTCCCAGTCTCCCCCACCTCTCCCAGTCGCCCCGTGGCTCCCAGTCGCCCCGTCTCTCCCAGTCGCCCCGTCTCTCCCAGTCGCCCCCGACTCTCCCTGTCGCCTCGTCTCTCCCAGTCACCCCGTCTCTCCCAGTTGCGCCAGTCTCTCCCAGTCGCCCCCGTCTCTCCCAGTCACCCCCGTCTCTCACAGTCGCCCCCATTTCTCCCAGTCATGCCCCCCCACGCAGTCGCCCCCTCCTCTCCCAGTCACCACCTCTCCAAGTCGCCCCCTCCTCTCCCAGTCGCCACCTGCTCTCCCAGTCACCCCCCGTCTCTCCCAGTCTCCCCCTCCCCTCAAAGTCGCCCCCTCCTCTCCCAGTCACCACCTCTCCAAGTCGCCCCCTCCTCTCCCAGTCGCCACCTGCTCGCCCAGTCACCCCCCGTCTCTCCCAGTCTCCCCCTCCCCTCAAAGTCGCCCCATCCTCTCCCAGTCACCCCATCTCTCCCAGTCGCCCCGTCTCTCCCAGTCGCCCCATCTCTCCCAGTCCACGTCTCTCCCAGTTGCCCCATCTCTCCCAGTCGCCCCTCCTCTCCCAGTCGCCCCCGGCTCTCCCAGCCACCCCATCTCTCCCAGTCGTCCCGTTTCTTCCAGTCGCCCCATCTCTCCCAGTCGCCCCCGGCTCTCCCAGTCGCCCCGTCTCTCCCAGTCGCCCCATCTCTCACAGTCGCACCCTCCTCACCCAGTCGCACCGTCTCTTGCAGTTGTCCCATCTCTCCCAGTCGCCCCCGTCTATCCCAGTCGCCCCCGTCTATCTCAGTCACCCCCGTCTCTCCCAGTCGCCCCCGTCTATCTCAGTCGCCCCCGTCTCTCCCAGTCGCCCCCGTCTATCCCAGTCGCCCCCGTCTATCCCAGTCGCCCCCGTCTATCTCAGTCACCCCCGTCTCTCCCAGTCGCCCCCGTCTATCTCAGTCACCCCCGTCTCTCTCAGTCGCCCCCTCCTCTCCCAGTCACCACCTCTCCCAGTCACCCCCTCTTCTCCCAGTCTCCCCTTCCTCTCCCAGTCGCCACCTCTCCCAGTCGCCCCCTCCTCTCCCAGTTGACCCCTCCTCTCCCTGTCCCCCCGTCTCTCCCAGTCGCCCCGTCTCTCCTATTTGTCCCCTCCTCTCCCAGTCGCCACCTCTCCCAGTCACCCCGTATCTCCCAGTCACTCCGTCTCTCCCAGTCGCCCACTCCTCTCCCAGTCGCCACCTCTCCCAGTCGCCCCATCTCTCCCAGTTGCCCCATCTCGCCCAGTCGCCCCCTCCTCTCCCAGTCGGCCCCATCTCTCCCAGTCGCCTCCTCATCTCCCAGTCACCCCCTCCTCTCCCAGTCGCCCCCTCCTCTCCCAGTCGTCTCCACCTCTCCCAGTCGCCCCCTCCTCTCCCATTTCTCCTCTCCCATTTGCCCCCTCCTCACCCAGTCCCCCCGTCTCCCAGTCGCCCCGTCGCTGCCAGTCGCCCCGTATCTCCCAGTTGTCCCCTCCTCTCCCAGTCGCCCACACCTCTCCCAGTCACCCCGTGTCTCCCAGTCGCCCCGGCTCTCCCAGTTGCCCCGTCTCTCCCAGTTGCCCCGTCACTCCCAGTCACCCCATCTCTCCCAGTCACCCCGTCTCTCCTAGTCGCCCCGTCTCTCGCAGTTGCCCCATTTCTCCCAGTTGCCCCAGACTCACCCAGTCGCACCCGTCTCTCCCAGTCGCCCCCGTCTCTCACAGTCGCCCCCATTTCTCCCAGTAACGCACCCCCCGACGTCGCCCCCTCCTCTCCCAGTCACCCCCAGACTTTCCCAGTCGCACCGTCTCTAGCAGTTGCCCCCGTCTATCCCAGTCGCTCCCGTCTCTCCCAGTCGCCCTCTCTTCTCCCAGTCGCCACCTCTCCCAGGCGCCCCCTCCTCCCCCAGTCTGCCCCTCCTCTCCCAGTCGCCACCTCTCACAGTAGACCCGTCTCTCCCAGTTGCCCTCTCCTCTCCTAGTCGCCTCTCCTCTCCCAGTAGACCCCTCCTCTCGCTGTCGCCCCGTCTCTTCCAGTCGCCCCGTCTCTCCTATTTGTCCCCTCCTCTCCCAGTCACCACCTCTCCCAGTCACCCCGTCTCTCCCAGTCACTCCGTCTCTCCCAGTCGCCCACTTCTCTCCCAGTCGCCACCTCTCCCAGTCGCCCCATCTCTCCCAGTTGCCCCGTCTCGCCCAGTCGCCCCTCCTCTCCCAGTCGCCCTCTCCTCTCCCAGTCACCCCCTCCTCTCCCAGTCACCCCATCTCTCCCAGTCGCCTCCTCCTCTCCCAGTCACCCTCTCCTCTCCCAGTCGCCCCATCCTCTCCAAGTCGCCTCCACCTCTCCCAGTCGCTCACTCCTCTCCCATTCGCCCCCTCCTCACCCAGTCCCCCCTCTCCCAGTCGCCCCATCTCTACCAGTCGCCCCATCTCTCCCAGTTGCCCCCTCCTCTCCCAGTCGCCCCCACCTCTTCCAGTCGCCCCGTGTCTCCCAGTCGCCCCAACTCTCCCAGTCGCCCCGTCTCTCCCAGTTGCCCCGTCACTCCCAGTCGCCCCCGTCTCTCCCTGTCGCCCCGTCTCTCCCAGTCACCCCATCTCTCCCAGTCACCCCGTCTCTCCCAGTCGCCCTGTCTCTCGCAGTTGCCACATTTCTGCCAGTTGCCCCAGTCTCTCCCAGTCGCCCCCATCTCGCCCTGTCGCCCCGTCTCTCCCACTTGCCCTCGTCTCTCCCAGTCGCCCTGTCTCTCCCAGTCGCCCCGTCTCTCCCAGTTGCCCCCTCCTCTCCCAGTCGCCTCCACCTCTCCCAGTCGCCCCCTCCTCTCCCATTCGCCCCCTCGTCACCCAATCGCCCATCTCCCAGTCGCACCCGCCTCTCCCAGTCGCCCCCGCCTCTCCCAGTCACCCCCGTCTCTCACAGTCGCCCCCATTTTTCCCAGTTACGCCCCCCCCCACAGTCGCCCCCTCCTCTCCCAGTCACCACCTCTCCAAGTCGCCCCCTCCTCTCCCAGTCGCCACCTGCTCTCCCAGTCACACCCCGTCTTTCCCAGTCGCCCCGTCTCCACCAGTTGCCTCCGTCTCTCCCAGTAACCCCGTCTCTCCCAGTCTCCCCCTCCTCTCCCAGTCGCCCCCTCCTATCCCAAACGCCCCCTTCTCTCCCAGTCGCCCCCTCCTCTCCCAGTCGCCCCATCCTCTCCCAGTCGCCCCGTCTCTCCCAGTCGCCCCATCTCTCCCAGTCGCCCCATCTTTCCCAGTCCACGTCTCTCCCAGTTGCCCCATCTTTACCAGTCGCCCCATCTCTTCCAGTCGCCCCCGTCTCTCCCAGTTGCCCCGTCTCTCCCAGTCGCCCCGTCTCTCGCAGTCGCCCTGTCTCTCCCAGTCGCCCCGCCTCTCGCAGTCGCCCCGTCTCTCCCAGTCGCCCCCGTCTATCCCAGTCACCCCCGTCTCTCCCAGCCGCCCCCTCCTCTACCAGTCGCCACCTCACCCAGTCGCCCCCTCATTTCCCAGTTGCCTATACCTCTCCCAGTCGCCCCCTCCTCTCCCATTCGCCCCCTCCTCACCCAGTCTCTCCCAGTCAACCCCGTCTCTCCCAGTCACCCCCGTCTCTCCCTGTCGCCCAGTTTCTCCCAGTCAACCCGTCTTTCCCAGTCACCCCGTCTCTCCCAGTCACCCCGTCTTTCCCAGCCGCCCCGTCTCTCCCAGTCACCCCGTCTTTCCCAGCCGCCCCGTCTCTCCCAGTCACCCCGTCTCTCCCAGTCGCCCCGTCTCTCCCAGTGGCCCCCGTCTCTCCCAGTCACCCCCGTCTCTCCCAGTCACCCCCGTCTCTCCCAGTCACCCCGGTCTCTCCAAGTCACCCCCAACTCTTTCAGTCACCCCGTCTCTCCCAGCCGCCCCATCTTTCCCAGTCCACGTCTCTCCCAGTTGCCCCATCTTTCCCAGTCGCCCGTCCTCTCCCAGTCACCCCCTCCTGTCCCAGTCGCCCCATCTCTCCCAGTCGCTCCATCTCTCCCAGTCTCCCAGTCTCTCCATCTCTTCCAGTCGCTCCGTCTCTCCCAGTCGCCCCGTCTCTCGCAGTCGCCCCATCTCTCGCAGTCGCTCCATCTCTCGCAGTCGCTCCATCTCTCCCAGTCACCCCCCGTCTATCCCAGTCACCCCCGTCTCTCCCAGTCGCCCCCTCCTCTCCCAGTCGCCACCTCTCCCAGTCTCCCCCTCCTCTCCCAGTCTCCTCCTCCTCTCCCAGTCGCCACCTCTCCCAGTCGACCCGTCTTTCCCAGTTGCCCGCTCCTATCCCAGTCACCCCCTCCTCTCCCAGTTGTCCCCTCCTCTCCCTGTCGCCCTGTCTCTCCCAGTCACTCCGTCTCTCCCAGTCACCCACTCCTCTCCCAGTCGCCACCTCTCCCAGTCGATCCATCTATCCCAGTTGCCCCGTCTCGCCCAGTCGCCCCTCCTCTCCCAGTCGCCCTCTCCTCTCCCAGTCGCCCCCTCCTCTCCTAGTCGCCCCCATCTCTCCCGGTCGCCTCCTCCTCTCCCATTCACCCCCTCCTCTCCCAGTCGCCCCCTCCTCTCCCAGTCGCCCCGACCTCTCCCAGTCGCCCCCTCCGTTCCCAGTCGCCCCCTCCACACCCAGTCGCACCGTCTCCCAGTCGCCCCGTCTCTAACAGTTGCCCCGTCTCTCCCAGTTGCCCCCTCCTCTCCCAGTCGCCCCCAACCCTCCCAGTCACCCCGTTTCTCCCAGTCACCCTGCCTCTCCCAGTCGCCCCAATCTCTCCCAGTCGTCCCGACTCTCCCAGTCGCCCCCGTCCCTCCCAGTCGACCCGTCTCTCCCAGTGGCCCCCGTCTCTCCCAGTCGGTCAATCACTCCCAGTCACCCTGTCTCTCCCAGTCAACCCCTTCTCTGCCAGTCGCCCCCTCCTCTCCCAGTCGCCCCCTCCTCTCCCAGTCACCCCGTCTCTCCCAGACGCCCCCTCCTCTCCCAGTCGCCCCCATCTCTCCCAGTCGCCCCGTCTCTCCCAGTCGACCCGTCACTCCCAGTAGCCCCCGTCTCTCCCAGTCGCCCCGTCTCTCCCAGTCACCCCGCCTCTCCCAGTCTCCCCCTCCTCTCCCAGTCGCCCCCTCCTATCCCAGTCGCCCCCTCCTCTCCCAGTCGCCCCCACCTCTCCCAGTCGCTCCATCCTCTCCCAGTCGCCCCGTCTCTAACAGTTGCCCCATCTCTCCCAGTCACCCCGTCTCTCCCAGTCAACCCCGTCTCTCCCAGTCACCCCCCGTCTCTCCCAGTCACCCCCATCTCTCCCAGTCACCCCCGTCTCTCCCAGTCACCCCCGTCTCTCCCAGTCACCCCCGACTCTCCCAGTCGCCCCGTCTCTCCCACTGGCCCCCGTCTCTCCCAGTCACCCCCGACTCTCCCAGTCGACCCGTCTCTCCCACTGGCCCCCGTCTCTCCCAGTCGCCCCGTCTTTCCCAGTCGCCCCGTCTCCACCAGTCGCTTCCGTCTCTCCCAGTCACCCCGCCTCTCCCAGTCTCCCCCTCCTCTCCCAGTCGCCCCGTCTCTCGCAGTCGCCCCATCTCTCCCTGTCGCCCCCATCTATCCCAGTCACCCCGTCTGTCCCAGTCGCCCCCTCCTCTCCCAGTCGCCACCTCTCCCAGTCTCCCCCTCCTCTCCCAGTCACCTCCTCCTCTCCCAGTCGCCACCTCTCCCAGTCGACCCATCTATCCCAGTTGCCCTCTCCTCTCCCAGTCGCCCCCTCCTCTCCCAGTCGTCCCTCCTCTCCTTGTCGCCCTGTCTCTCCCAGTCGCCCCGTCTCTCCTATTTGTCCCCTCCTCTCCCAGTCGCCTCCTCTCCCAGTCACTCCATCTCTCCCAGTCACTCCGTCTCGCCCAGTTGCCCCTCCTCTCCCAGTCGCCCACTCCTCTCCCAGTCGCCCCTCCTCTACCAGTCGCCCCTCCTCTTCCAGTCGCCCTCTCCTCTCCCAGTCGCCCGCTCCGCTCCCAGTCGGCCCCTCCTCTCCTAGTCGCCCCGACCACTCCCAGTCGCCCCCTCCGCTCCCAGTCGCCCCCTCCTCACCAAGTCGCAACGTTTCTCCCAGTCGCCCTGTCTCTCCCAGTCGCCCCAATCTCTCCCAGTTGCACCGTCTCTCCCAGTCGCCCCGTCTCTAACAGTTGCCCCGTCTCTCCCAGTTGCCCTCTCCTCTCCGAGTCACCCCTAACCCTCCCAGTCGCCCCGTTTCTCCCAGTCGCCCTGTCTCTCCCAGTCGCCCCAATATCTCCCAGTCGCCCCGTCTCTCCCAGTCGCCCCCGTCTCTCCCAGTCGCCCCCTCCTCTCCCAGTCGCCCCCTCCTCTCCCAGTCGGCCCCTCCTCTCCCAGTCGCCCCGTCTCTCCCAGTCGCCCCTCTCTCATAGTCGCCCCCATCTCTCCCACTCGCCCCCGTCTCTCCCACTCGCCCCCGTCTCTCCCAGTCACCCCGTCTCTCCCAGTCACCCCATCTCTCCCAGTCGCCCCCGTCTCTCCCAGTCGCCCCCGTCCCTCGCAGTCGCCCCGTCTCTCCCAGTCGCCCCATCTCCCAGTCGCCCCGTGTCACCCCGTGTCTCCCAGTCGCCCCGTCTCTCCCAGTCACCCCATCTCTCCCAGTCGCCCCCTCCTCTCCAAGTCGCCCAGTCTCTCCCAGTCAACCCCGCCTCTCCCAGTCGCCCCCGTCTCTCCCTGTCGCCCAGTTTCTCCCAGTCAACCCGTCTTTCCCAGTCACCCCGTCTCTCCCAGTCACCCCGTCTCTCCCAGTCGCCCATTCTCTCCCAGTGGCCCCCGACTCTCCCAGTCGCCCCGTCTCTCCCTGCCGCCCCCGTCTCTCCCAGTCGCCCCGTCACTCCCAGCCACCCCATCTCTCCAAGTCAACCCCGTCTCTCCCAGTCACCCCCGTCTCTCCCAGTCACCCCCGTCTCTCCCAGTCACCCCCGTCTCTCCCAGTCGCCCCATCTTTCCCAGTCCACGTCTCTCCCAGTTGCCCCATCTTTCCCAGTCGCCCGTCCTCTCCCAGTCGCCCCCTCCTGTCCCAGTCGCCTCATCTCTCCCAGTCGCTCCATCTCTCCCAGTCTCTCCATCTCTCCCAGTCGCTCCGTCTCTCCCAGTCGCCCCGTCTCTCGCAGTCGCCCCCTCCTCTCCCAGTCGCCACATCTCCCAGTCTCCCCCTCCTCTCCCAGTCTCCTCCTCCTCTCCCAGTCGCCACCTCTCCCAGTCGACCCGTCTTTCCCAGTTGCCCGCTCCTATCCCAGTCAACCCCTCCACTCCCAGTTGTCCCCTCCTCTCCCTGTCGCCCTGTCTCTCCCAGTCACTCCGTCTCTCCCAGTCGCCCACTTTTCTCCCAGTCGCCACCTCTCCCAGTCGATCCATCTATCCCAGTTGCCCCGTCTCGCCCAGTCGCCCCTCCTCTCCCAGTCGCCCTCTCCTCTCCCAGTCGCCCCCTCCTCTCCTAGTCGCCCCCATCTCTCCCAGTCGCCCCCTCCTCTCCCAGTCGCCCCGACCTCTCCCAGTCGCCCCCTCCGCTCCCAGTCGCCCCCTCCTCACCCAGTCGCACCGTCTCCCAGTCGCCCCGTCTCTAACAGTTGCCCCGTCTCTCCCAGTTGCCCCCTCCTCTCCCAGTCGCCCCCAACCCTCCCAGTCACCCCGTTTCTCCCAGTCGCCCTGTCTCTCCCAGTGGCCCCCGTCTCTCCCAGTCGCTCAATCACTCCCAGTCACCCTGTCTCTCCCAGTCAACCCCTTCTCTGCCAGTCGCCCCCTCCTCTCCCAGTCGCCCCCTCCTCTCCCAGTCGCCCCGTCTCTCCCAGTCGACCCGTCTCTCCCAGTGGCCCCCGTCGTTCCCAGTCGCCCCGTCTCTCCCAGTCACCCCGTCTCTCCCAGTCTCCCCCTCCACTCTCAGTCGCCCCCTCCTATCCCAGTCGCACCCTCCTCTCCCAGTCGCCTCCACCTCTCCCAGTTGCCCCATCCTCTCCCAGTCGCCCCCACCTCTCCCAGTTGCCCCATCCTCTCCCAGTCGCCCCGTCTCTCCCAGTCACCCCGTCTCTCCCAGACAACCCCGTCTCTCCCAGTCACCCCCCGTCTCTCCCAGTCACCCCCATCTCTCCCAGTCACCCCCGTCTCTCCCAGTCACCCCCGTCTCTCCCAGTCACCCCCGACTCTCCCAGTCGCCCAGTCTCTCCCAGTAGCCCCGTCTCTCCCAGTCGACCCGTCTCTCCCACTGGCCCCCGTCTCTCCCAGTCGCCCCGTCTCTCCCAGTCGACCCGTCTCTCCCACTGGCCCCCGTCTCTCCCAGTCACCCCCATCTCTCCCAGTCACCCCCGTCTCTCCCAGTCACCCCCGTCTCTCCCAGTCACCCCCGACTCTCCCAGTCGCCCAGTCTCTCCCAGTAGCCCCGTCTCTCCCAGTCGACCCGTCTCTCCCACTGGCCCCCGTCTCTCCCAGTCGCCCCGTCTCTCCCAGTCGACCCGTCTCTCCCACTGGCCCCCGTCTCTCCCAGTCGCCCCGTCTCTCCCAGTCGCCCCGTCTTTCCCAGTCGCCCCGTCTCCACCAGTCGCTTCCGTCTCTCATAGTCATCCCGTCTCTCCCAGTCTCCCCCTCCTCTCCCAGTCGCCCCATCTCTCCCAGACTCCCCCTCCTCTCCCAGTCACCCCGTCTCTCCCAGTCGCCCCCGTCTATCCCAGTCACCCCGTCTGTCGCAGTCGCCCCCTCCTCTCCCAGTCGCCACCTCTCCCAGTCTCCCCCTCCTCTCCCAGTCTCCTCCTCCTCTCCCAGTCGCCACCTCTCCCAGTCGACCCATCTCTCCCAGTTGCCCTCTCCTCTCCCAGTCGCCCCTCCTCTCCCAGTCGTCCCTCCTCTCCTTGTCACCCTGTCTCCCTCAGTCGCCCCGTCTCTCCTATTTGTCCCCTCCTCTCCCAGTCGCCTCCTCTCCCAGTCACTCCATCTCTCCCAGTCACTCCGTCTCGCCCAGTTGCCCCTCCTCTCCCAGTCGCCCACTCCTCTCCCAGTCGCCCCTGCTCTACCAGTCGCCCCTCCTCTCCCAGTCGCCCTCTCCTCTCCCAGTCACCACCTCCGCTCCCAGTCGTCCCCTCCTCTCCCTGTCGCCCTGTCTCTCCCAGTCACTCCGTCTCTCCCAGTCGCCCACTCCTCTCCCAGTCGCCACCTCTCCCAGTCGCCCCATCTCTCCCAGTTGCCCCGTCTCGCCCAGTCGCCCCTCCTCTCCCAGTCACCCTCTCCTCTCCCAGTCGCCCCCTCCTCTCCTAGTCGCCCCGACCACTCCCAGTCGCCCCCTCCGCTCCCAGTCGCCCCCTCCTCACCAAGTCGCACCGTTTCTCCCAGTCGCCCTGTCTCTCCCAGTCGCCCCAATCTCTCCCAGTTGCACCGTCTCTCCCAGTCGCCCCGTCTCTAACAGTTGCCCCATCTCTCCCAGTTGCCCCCTCCTCTCCCAGTCACCCCCAACCCTCCCAGTCGCCCCGTTTCTCCCAGTCGCCCTGTCTCTCCCAGTCGCCCCAATATCTCCCAGTCGCCCCGTCTCTCCCAGTCGCCCCCATCTCTCCCAGTCGACCTGTCTCTCCCAGTGGCCCCCGTCTCTCCCAGTCAACCCCTTCTCTGCCAGTCGCACCCTCCTCTCCCAGTCGCCCCCTCCTCTCCCAGTCACCCCGTCTCTCCCAGACGCCCCCTCCTCTCCCAGTCGCCCCCATCTCTCAAAGTCGCCCCGTCTCTCCCAGTCGACCCGTCTCCCCCAGTGTCCCCCGTCTCTCCCAGTCGCCCCGTCTCTCCCAGTCGCCCCCGTCTCTCACAGTAGCCCCGTCTCTCCCAGTCACCCCGTCTCTCCCAGTCAACCCTGTCTCTCCCAGTCACCCCCGTCTCTCCCAGTCACCCCCGTCTCTCCCAGTCACCCCCGACTCTCCCAGTCTCCCCGTCTCTCCCAGTCGCCCCATCTCTCCCAGTCGCCCCGTCTTTCCCAGTCGCCCCGTCTCCACCAGTCGCCTCCGTCTCTCCCAGTCGCCCGTCTCTCCCAGTCGCCCCCTCCTCTCCCAGTCGCCCCGTCTCTCGCAGTCGCCCCGTCTCTCCCAGTCGCCCCCGTCTATTCCAGTCACCCCGTCTGTCCAAGTCGCCCCCTCCTCTCCCAGTCGCCACCACTCCCAGCCTCCCCCTCCTCTCCCAGTCTCCTCCTCCTCTCCCAGTTGCCACCTCTCCCAGTCGACCCATCTCTCCCAGTTGCCCTCTCCTCTCCCAGTCGCCCCCTCCTCTCCCAGTCATCCCTCCTCTCCTTGTCGCCCTGTCTCTCCCAGTCGACCCATCTCTCATAGTTGCCCCCTCCTCTCCCAGTCGCGTCCTCTCCCAGTCACCCCGTCTCTCCCAGTCACTCCGTCTCTCCCAGTCGCCCACTCCTCTCCCAGTCGTCACCTCTCCCAGTCGCCCCATCTCTCCCAGTTGCCCCGACTCGCCCAGTTGCGCCTCCTCTACCAGTCGCCGTCTCCTCTCCCAGTCGCCCCTCCTCTCCCAGTTGCCCCTCCTCTCCCAGTCGCCCTCTCCTCTCCCAGTCGCCCCTCCTCTCCCAGTTGCCCCTCCTCTCCCAGTCGCCCTCTCCTCTCCCAGTCGCCCCCTCATCTCCTAGTCGCCCCCATCTCTCCCGGTCGCCTCCTCCTCTCCCAGTCACCCCCTCCTCTCCCAGTCGCCCCCTCCGCTCCCAGTCGCCCCCTCCTCACCCAGTCGCACCGTCTCCCAGTCGCCCCATCTCTAACAGTTGCCCCGTCTCTCCCAGTTGCCCCCTCCGCTCCCAGTCGCCCCAATCTCTCCCAGTCACCCCTGTCTCTCCCAGTCACCCCCATCTCTCCCAGTCACCCCGTCTCTCCCAGTCAACCCCGTCTCTCCCAGTCACCCCTGTCTCTCCCAGTCACCCCCATCTCTCCCAGTCACCCCGTCTCTCCCAGTCAACCCCGTCTCTCCCAGACGGCACTGTCTCTCCCAGTCAACCCCGTCTCTCCCAGTCACACCCGTCTCTCCCAGTCACCCCGTCTCTCCCAGTCAACCCCATCTCTCCCAGTCACCACGTCTCTCCCAGTCAACCCCGTCTCTCCCAGTCGCCCCTGTCTCTCCCAGTAGCCCCCCTCTCCCAGTAACCCCCCTCTCCCAGACGCCCCATCTCTCCCAGTTGCCCCCGTCTTTCCCAGTCACCCTGTCTCCACCAGTCGCCTCCGTCTCTCCCAGTCACCCCATCTCTCCCAGTCTCCCCCTCCTTTCCCAGTCGCCCCCTCCTATTCCAGTCGCCCCCCTCCTCTCCCAGTCGCCCCCACCTCTCCCAGTCGCCCCATCCTCTCCCAGTCGCCCCGTCTCTCCCAGTCGCCCCGTCTCTCCCAGTCCACGTCTCTCACAGTTGCCCCATCTCTCCCAGTCGCCCCTCCTCTCCCAGTCGCCCCATCTCTCCCAGTTGCTCCATCTCTCCCAGTCGCCCCATCTCTCCCAGTCGCCCCGTCTCTCCAACTCGCCCCGTCTCTCCCAGTCGCCCCGTCTCTCGCAGTCGTCCCGTCTCTTCCAGTTGCCCCCGTCTATCCCAGTCACCCCCGTCTCTCCCAGTCTCCCCCTCCTCTCCCAGTCGCCCCCTCCTCTCCCAGTTGTCCCCTCCTCTCCCTGTCGCCCTGTCTCTCCCAGTCGCCCCGTCTCTCCTATTTGTCCCCTCCTCTCCCAGTCGCCTCCTCTCCCAGTCACCCCGTCTCTCCCATTCACTCTGTCTCTCCCAGTCGCCCACTCCTCTCCCAGTCGCCACCTCTCCCAGTCGCCCCATCTCTCCCAGTTGACCCGTCTCGCCCAGTCGCCCCTCCTCTCCCAGTCGCCCTCTCCTCTCCCAGTCGCCTCCTCCTCTCCTAGTCGCCCCGACCACTCCCAGTCGCCCCCTCCTCTCCCAGTCGCCCCCTCCTCACCAAGTCGCACCGTTTCTCCCAGTCGCCCTGTCTCTCCCAGTCGCCCCAATCTCTCCCAGTTGCACCGTCTCTCCCAGTCGCCCCGTCTCTAACAGTTGCCCCGTCTCTCCCAGTTGCCCCCTCCTCTCCCAGTCACCCCCAACCCTCCCAGTCGCCCCGTTTCTCCCAGTCGCCCTGTCTCTCCCAGTCGCCCCAATATCTCCCAGTCGCCCCGTCTCTCCCAGTCGCCCCCGTCTCTACCAGTCGACCCGTCTCTCCCAGTGGCCCCCGTCTCTCCCAGTCAACCCCTTCTCTGCCAGTCGCACCCTCCTCTCCCAGTCGCCCCCTCCTCTCCCAGTCACCCCGTCTCTCCCAGACGCCCCCTCCTCTCCCAGTCGCCCCCATCTCTCAAAGTCGCCCCGTCTCTCCCAGTCGACCCGTCTCCCCCAGTGGCCCCCGTCTCTCCCAGTCGCCCCGTCTCTCCCAGTCGCCCCCGTCTCTCACAGTTGCCCCGTCTCTCCCAGTCAACCCGTCTCTCCCAGTCAACCCTGTCTCTCCCAGTCACCCCCGTCTCTCCCAGTCACCCTCGTCTCTCCCAGTCACCCCCGTCTCTCCCAGTCACCCCCAACTCTCCCAGTCGCCCCGTCTCTCCCAGTAGCCCCGTCTCTCCCAGTCGACCCGTCTCTCCCAGGGGCCCCCGTCTCTCCCAGTCGCCCCATCTCTCCCAGTCGCCCCGTCTTTCCCAGTCGCCCCGACTCCACCAGTCTCCTCCGTCTCTCCCAGTCACCCCGTCTCTCCCAGTCTCCCCCTCCACTCCCAGTCGCCCCATCTTTCCCAGTCGCCCGTCTCTCCCAGTCGCCCCCTCCTCTCCCAGTCGCCCCGTCTCTCGCAGTCGCCCCGTCTCTCCCAGTCGCCCCCGTCTATCCCAGTCACCCCGTCTGTCCAAGTCGCCCCCTCCTCTCCCAGTCGCCACCTCTCCCTGTCTCCCCCTCCTCTCCCAGTCGCCTCCTCCTCTCCCAGTCGCCACCTCTCCCAGTCGACCCATCTCTCCCAGTTGCCCTCTCCTCTCCCAGTCGCCTCCTCCTCTCCCAGTCATCCCTCCTCTCCTTGTCGCCCTGTCTCTCCCAGTCGACCCGTCTCTCATAGTTGCCCCATCCTCTCCCAGTCGCGTCCTCTCCCAGTCACCCCGTCTCTCCCAGTCACTCCGTCTCTCCCAGTCGCCCACTCCTCTCCCAGTCGTCACCTCTCCCAGTCGCCCCATCTCTCCCAGTTGCCCCGACTCGCCCAGTTGTGCCTCCTCTACCAGTCGCCCTCTCCTCTCCCAGTCGCCCCTCCTCTCCCAGTTGCCCCTCCTCTCCCAGTCGCCCTCTCCTCTCCCAGTCACCCCCTCATCTCCTAGTCGCCCCCATCTCTCCCGGTCGCCTCCTCCTCTCCCAGTCGCCCCCTCCGCTCCCAGTCGCCCCCTCCTCACCCAGTCGCACCGTCTCCCAGTCGCCCCATCTCTAACAGTTGCCCCGTCTCTCCCAGTTGCCCCCTCCTCTCCCAGTCGCCCCCACCCCTCCCAGTCGCCCCGTTTCTCCCAGTCGCCCCGTCTCTCCCAGTCGCCCCATCTCTCCCAGTCGCCCCATCTCTCCCAGTCACCCCGTCTCTCCCAGTCAACCCCGTCTCTCCCAGTCACCCCTGTATCTGCCAGTCACCCCCGTCTCTCCCAGTCACCCCGTCTCTCCCAGTCAACCCCGTCTCTCCCAGACGCCCGTCTCTCCCAGTCAACCCCGTCTCTCCCAGTCACACCCGTCTCTCCCAGTCACCCCGTCTCTCCCAGTCAACCCCATCTCTCCCAGTCGCCACGTCTCTCCCAGTCAACCCCGTCTCTCCCAGTCGCCCCTGCCTCTCCCAGTAGCCCCCCTCTCCCAGTAGCCCCCCTCTCCCAGACGCCCCATCTCTCCCAGTCGCCCCCGTCTTTCCCAGTCGCCCCGTCTCTCCCAGTCGCCCCCGTCTTTCCCAGTCGCCCTGTCTCCACCAGTCGCCTCCGTCTCTCCCAGTCACCCCGTCTCGCCCAGTCTCCCCCTCCTTTCCCAGTCGCCCCCTCCTATTCCAGTCGCCCCCTCCTCTCCCAGTCGCCCCCACCTCTCCCAGTCGCCCCGTCTCTCCCAGTCGCCCCATCCTCTCCCAGTCGCCCCATCTCTCCCAGTCACCCCGTCTCTCCCAGTCGCCCCATCCTCTCCCAGTCGCCCCGTCTCTCCCAGTCGCCCCCACCTCTCCCAGTCGCCCCATCCTCTCCCAGTCGCCCCGTCTCTCCCAGTCGCCCCGTCTCTCCCAGTCGCCCCATCTTTCCCAGTCCACGTCTCTCACAGTTGCCCCATCTCTCCCAGTCGCCCCTCCTCTCCCAGTCGCCCCATCTCTCCCAGTTGCTCCGTCTCTCCCAATAGCCCCATCTCTCCCAATCGCCCCGTCTCTCCAACTCGCCCCGTCTCTCCCAGTCGCCCCGTCTCTCGCAGTCGCCCCGTCTATCGCAGTCGCCCCGTCTCTCGCAGTCGCCCCGTCTCTCCCAGTCACCCCCGTCTATCCCAGTCACCCCCGTCTCTCCCAGTCTCCCCCTCCTCTCTCAGTCTCCCCCTCCTCTCCCAGTCGCCCCCTCCTCTCCCAGTTGTCCCCTCCTCTCCCTGTCGCCCTGTCTCTCCCAGTCGCCCCGTCTCTCCTATTTGTCCCCTCCTCTCCCAGTTGCCTCCTCTCCCAGTCACCCCGTCTCTCCCATTCACTCTGTCTCTCCCAGTCGCCCACTCCTTTCCCAGTCGCCACCTCTCCCAGTCGCCCCATCTCTCCCAGTTGACCCGTCTCGCCCAGTCGCCCCCCCCGCAGTCGCCACCTCTCCCAGTCGCCCCTTCCTCTCCCAGTCGCCACCTCTCCCAGTTGCCCCATCTCTCTCAGTCGCCCCATCCCTCTCAGTCGCTCACATCTCTCCCAGTCGCCCCCTCCTCTCCCAGACGCCCCCGTCTCTCCCAGTCACCCCCGTCTCTCCCAGTCGCCCAGTCTCTCCCAGTCAACCCCGTCTCTCCCAGTCACCCCTGTCTCTCCCAGTAGCTCCCCTCTCCCAGTAGCCCCCCTCTCCCAGTTGCCCCATCTCTCCCAGTCGCCCCGTCTCTCCCAGTCACCCCCGTCTCTCCCAGTCGCCCCCGTCTCTCCCAGTCACCCCATCTCTCCCAGTCAACCCCGTCTCTCCCAGTCACCCCTGTCTCTCCCAGTAGCCCCCCTCTCCCAGTTGCCCCGTCTCTCCCAGCCGCCCCCGTCTCTCCCAGTCGCCCCCATCTCTCCCAGTCACCCCCGTCTCTCCCAGTCGCCCCCGTCTCTCCCAGTCACCCCCGTCTCTCCCAGTCGCCCCCGTCTCTCCCAGTCACCCCATCTCTCCCAGTCACCCCCGTCTCTCCCAGTCGCCCCCGTCTCTCCCAGTCACCCCGTCTCTCCCAGTCACCCCCGTCTCTCCCAGTCACTCCACCGTCTCTCCCAGTCACCCCCGTCTCTCCCAGTCACCCCCGTCTCTCCCAGTCACCTCCGTCTCTCCCAGTCGCCCCCGTCTCTCCCAGTGGCCCCCGTCTCTCCCAGTCGCCCCCGACCCTCCCAGTCACCCCGTCTCTCCCAGTCGCCCCCGTCTCTCCCAGTCACCCCGTCTCTCCCAGTCAACCCCGTCTCTCCCAGTCGCCCCCGTCTCTCCCAGTCGCCCCCGTCCCTCCCAGTCGCCCCGTCACTCCCAGTCGCCCCATCTCCCAGTCGCCCCCGTCTCTCCCAGTCGCCCCCGTCTCTCTCAGTCGCCCCCGTCTCTCCCAGTGGCCCCCGTCTCTCCCAGTCGCCCCCATCTCTCCCAGTTGCCCCCGACTCTCCCAGTCACCCCGTCTCTCCCAGTCGCCCCCGTCTCTCCCAGTCACCCCGTCTCTCCCAGTCAACCCCGTCTCTCCCAGTCGCCCCCGTCTCTCCCAGTCGCCCCCGTCCCTCCCAGTCGCCCCGTCACTCCCAGTCGCTCCATCTCCCAGTCGCCCCCATCTCTCCCAGTCGCCCCCGTCTCTCTCAGTCGCCCCCCCCAGTCACCACCTCTCCCAGTCGGCCCTTTCTCTCCCAGTCGCCCCCTCCTCTCCCAGTCGCCCAGTCTCTCCCAGTCAACCCCATCTCTCCCAGTCACCCCTGTCTCTCCCAGTAGCCCCCCTCTCCCAGTTGCCCCGCCTCTCCCAGTCGCCCCCGTCTCTCCCAGTGGCCCCCGTCTCTCCCAGTCGCCCCCACCTCTCCCAGTCGCCCCGTGTCTCCCAGTCGCCCCGTCTCTCCCAGTCGCCCCGTCTCTCCCAGTCGCCCCCGTCTCTCCCTGTCGCCCCGTCTCTCCCAGTCACACCGTCTCTCCCAGATGCCCCAGTCTCTCCCAGTCACCCCCGTCTCTCCCAGTCGCCCCGTCTCTCACAGTCGCCCCCATTTCTCCCAATCACGCCCCCCCCGCAGTCGCCCCCTCCTCTCCCAGTCACCACCTCTCCAAGTCGCCCCCTCCTCTCCCAGTCGCCACCTGCTCTCCCAGTCACCCCCCGTCTTTCCCAGTCGACCCGTCTCTAGCAGTCGCCTCCGTCTCTCCCAGTCACCCCGTCTCTCCCAGTCTCCACCTCCCCTCCCAATCGCCCCCACCTCTCCCAGTCGCCCCCTCCTCTCCCAGTCGCCCCATCCTCTCCCAGTCGCCCCATCTCTCCCAGTCGCCCCGACTCTCCCAGTCGCCCCATCTTTCCCAGTCCACGTCTCTCCCAGTTGCCCCATCTCTCCCAGTCGCCCCTCCTCTCCCAGTAGACCCTCCTAACCCAGTCACCCCATCTCTCCCAGTCGTCACGTCTCTCCCAGTCACCCCATCTCTCCCAGTCGCCCCCGGCTCTCCCTGTCGCCCCGTCTCTCCCAGTCACCCCGTCTCTCGCAGTCGCCCCGTCTCTCGCAGTCGCCCCATCTCTCGCAGTCGTCCCGTCTCTCCCAGTCGCCCCCGTCTATCCCAGTCGCCCCTGTCTATCTCAGTCACCCCCATCTCTCCCAGTCGCCCCCGTCTATCTCAGTCTCACCCGTCTCTCCCAGTCGCCCCCTCCTCTCCCAGTCACCACCTCTCCCAGTCACCCCCTCTTCTCCCAGTCTCCCCTTCCTCTCCCAGTCGCCCCGTCTCTCTTATTTGTCCCCTCCTCTCCCAGTCGCCACCTCTCCCAGTCACCCCGTGTCTCCCAGTCGCCCCGGCTCTCCCAGTTGCCCCATCTCACCCAGTTGCCCCGTCTCTCCCAGTCACCCCGTCTCTCCCAGTCGCCCCGTGTCTCGCAGTTGCCCCATTTCTCCCAGTTGCCCCAGACTCTCCCAGTCGCACCCGTCTCTCCCAGTCGCCCCCGTCTCTCACAGTCGCCCCCATTTCTCCCAGTAACGCACCCCCCGCAGTCGCCCCCTCCTCTCCCAGTCACCACCTCTCCAAGTCGCCCCCTCCTCTCCCAGTCGCCACCTTCACTCCCAGTCACCCCCCGTCTTTCCAAAGCCCCGTCTCTACCAGTCGCCTCCGTCTCTCCCAGTCACCCTGTCTCTCCCAGTCGCCCCCGTCTATCCCAGTCGCTCCCGTCTCTCCCAGTCGCCCCCTATTCTCCCAGTCGCCACCTCTCCCAGGCGCCCCCTCCTCTCCCAGACTACCCCTCCTCTCCCAGTCGCCACCTCTCCCAGTCGACCCGTCTCTCCCAGTTGCCTCATCCTCTCCCAGTCGCCCCCTCCTCTCCCAGTAGACCCCTCCTCTCCCTGTCGCCCCGTCTCTCCCAGTCGCCCCGTCTCTCCTATTTGTCCCCTCCTCTCCCAGTCGCCACCTCTCCCAGTCACCCCGTCTCTCCCAGTCACTCCGTCTCTCCCAGTCGCCCACTCCTCTCCCAGTCGCCACCGCTCCCAGTCGCCCCATCTCTCCCAGTTGCTCCGTCTCGCCCAGTCGCCCCTCCTCTCCCAGTCGCCCTCTCCTCTCCCAGTCGCCCCCTCCTCTCCCAGTCACCCCCATCTCTCCCAGTCGCCTCCTCCTCTCCCAGTCACCCTGTTCTCTCCCAGTCGCCCCCGTCTCTCCCAGTCACCCCATCTCTCCCAGTCACCCCCGTCTCTCCCAGTCGCCCCCGTCTCTCCCAGTCACCCCGTCTCTCCCAGTCACCCCCGTCTCTCCCAGTCACCCCCGTCTCTCCCAGTCGCCCCCGTCTCTCCCAGTCACCCCGTCTCTCCCAGTCACCCCCGTCTCTCCCAGTCACTCCACCGTCTCTCCCAGTCACCCCCGTCTCTCCCAGTCACCCCCGTCTCTCCCAGTCACCTCCGTCTCTCCCAGTCGCCCCCGTCTCTCCCAGTGGCCCCCGTCTCTCCCAGTCGCCCCCGACCCTCCCAGTCACCCCGTCTCTCCCAGTCGCCCCCGTCTCTCCCAGTCACCCCGTCTCTCCCAGTCAACCCCGTCTCTCCCAGTCGCCCCCGTCTCTCCCAGTCGCCCCCGTCCCTCCCAGTCGCCCCGTCACTCCCAGTCGCCCCATCTCCCAGTCGCCCCCGTCTCTCCCAGTCGCCCCCGTCTCTCTCAGTCGCCCCCGTCTCTCCCAGTGGCCCCCGTCTCTCCCAGTCGCCCCCATCTCTCCCAGTTGCCCCCGACTCTCCCAGTCACCCCGTCTCTCCCAGTCGCCCCCGTCTCTCCCAGTCACCCCGTCTCTCCCAGTCAACCCCGTCTCTCCCAGTCGCCCCCGTCTCTCCCAGTCGCCCCCGTCCCTCCCAGTCGCCCCGTCACTCCCAGTCGCTCCATCTCCCAGTCGCCCCCATCTCTCCCAGTCGCCCCCGTCTCTCTCAGTCGCCCCCCCCAGTCACCACCTCTCCCAGTCGGCCCTTTCTCTCCCAGTCGCCCCCTCCTCTCCCAGTCGCCCAGTCTCTCCCAGTCAACCCCATCTCTCCCAGTCACCCCTGTCTCTCCCAGTAGCCCCCCTCTCCCAGTTGCCCCGCCTCTCCCAGTCGCCCCCGTCTCTCCCAGTGGCCCCCGTCTCTCCCAGTCGCCCCCACCTCTCCCAGTCGCCCCGTGTCTCCCAGTCGCCCCGTCTCTCCCAGTCGCCCCGTCTCTCCCAGTCGCCCCCGTCTCTCCCTGTCGCCCCGTCTCTCCCAGTCACACCGTCTCTCCCAGATGCCCCAGTCTCTCCCAGTCACCCCCGTCTCTCCCAGTCGCCCCGTCTCTCACAGTCGCCCCCATTTCTCCCAATCACGCCCCCCCCGCAGTCGCCCCCTCCTCTCCCAGTCACCACCTCTCCAAGTCGCCCCCTCCTCTCCCAGTCGCCACCTGCTCTCCCAGTCACCCCCCGTCTTTCCCAGTCGACCCGTCTCTAGCAGTCGCCTCCGTCTCTCCCAGTCACCCCGTCTCTCCCAGTCTCCACCTCCCCTCCCAATCGCCCCCACCTCTCCCAGTCGCCCCCTCCTCTCCCAGTCGCCCCATCCTCTCCCAGTCGCCCCATCTCTCCCAGTCGCCCCGACTCTCCCAGTCGCCCCATCTTTCCCAGTCCACGTCTCTCCCAGTTGCCCCATCTCTCCCAGTCGCCCCTCCTCTCCCAGTAGACCCTCCTAACCCAGTCACCCCATCTCTCCCAGTCGTCACGTCTCTCCCAGTCACCCCATCTCTCCCAGTCGCCCCCGGCTCTCCCTGTCGCCCCGTCTCTCCCAGTCACCCCGTCTCTCGCAGTCGCCCCGTCTCTCGCAGTCGCCCCATCTCTCGCAGTCGTCCCGTCTCTCCCAGTCGCCCCCGTCTATCCCAGTCGCCCCTGTCTATCTCAGTCACCCCCATCTCTCCCAGTCGCCCCCGTCTATCTCAGTCTCACCCGTCTCTCCCAGTCGCCCCCTCCTCTCCCAGTCACCACCTCTCCCAGTCACCCCCTCTTCTCCCAGTCTCCCCTTCCTCTCCCAGTCGCCCCGTCTCTCTTATTTGTCCCCTCCTCTCCCAGTCGCCACCTCTCCCAGTCACCCCGTGTCTCCCAGTCGCCCCGGCTCTCCCAGTTGCCCCATCTCACCCAGTTGCCCCGTCTCTCCCAGTCACCCCGTCTCTCCCAGTCGCCCCGTGTCTCGCAGTTGCCCCATTTCTCCCAGTTGCCCCAGACTCTCCCAGTCGCACCCGTCTCTCCCAGTCGCCCCCGTCTCTCACAGTCGCCCCCATTTCTCCCAGTAACGCACCCCCCGCAGTCGCCCCCTCCTCTCCCAGTCACCACCTCTCCAAGTCGCCCCCTCCTCTCCCAGTCGCCACCTTCACTCCCAGTCACCCCCCGTCTTTCCAAAGCCCCGTCTCTACCAGTCGCCTCCGTCTCTCCCAGTCACCCTGTCTCTCCCAGTCGCCCCCGTCTATCCCAGTCGCTCCCGTCTCTCCCAGTCGCCCTCTATTCTCCCAGTCGCCACCTCTCCCAGGCGCCCCCTCCTCTCCCAGACTACCCCTCCTCTCCCAGTCGCCACCTCTCCCAGTCGACCCGTCTCTCCCAGTTGCCTCATCCTCTCCCAGTCGCCCCCTCCTCTCCCAGTAGACCCCTCCTCTCCCTGTCGCCCCGTCTCTCCCAGTCGCCCCGTCTCTCCTATTTGTCCCCTCCTCTCCCAGTCGCCACCTCTCCCAGTCACCCCGTCTCTCCCAGTCACTCCGTCTCTCCCAGTCGCCCACTCCTCTCCCAGTCGCCACCGCTCCCAGTCGCCCCATCTCTCCCAGTTGCTCCGTCTCGCCCAGTCGCCCCTCCTCTCCCAGTCGCCCTCTCCTCTCCCAGTCGCCCCCTCCTCTCCCAGTCACCCCCATCTCTCCCAGTCGCCTCCTCCTCTCCCAGTCACCCTGTTCTCTCCCAGTCGCCCCATCCTCTCCCAGTCGCCTCCACCTCTCCCAGTCGCCCCCCTCCTCTCCCATTCGCCCCCTCCTCACCCAGTCGCCCCGTCTCCCAGTCGCCCCATCTCTACCAGTCGCCCCATCTCTCCCAGTTGCCCCCTCCTCTCCCAGTCACCCCCACCTCTCCCAGTCGCCCCGTGTCTCCCAGTCGCCCCGACTCTCACAGTCGCCCGGTCTCTCCCAGTTGCCCTGTCTCTCCCAGTCGCCCCCGTCTCTCCCTGTCGCCCCGTCTCTCCCAGTCACCCCATCTCTCCCAGTCACCCCGTCTCTCCCAGTTGCCCCGTCTCTCGCAGTTGCCCCATTTCTCCCAGTTGCCCCAGTCTCTCCCAGTCGCCCCATCTCGCCCTGTCGCCTTGCCTCTCCCAGTCGCCCCCGTCTCTCCCAGTCGCCCCGTCTCTCCCAGTTGCCCCCTCCTCTCCCAGTCGCCTCCACCTCTCCAAGTCACCCCCGCCTCTTCCAGTCGCCCCCGTCTCTCACAGTCGCCCCCATTTCTCCCAGTTACGCACCCCCCCGCAGTTGCCCCCTCCTCTCCCAGTCGCCACCTGCTCTCCCAGTCACCCCCGTCTTTCCCAGTCGCCCCGTCTCCACCAGTCGCCTCCGTCTCTCCCAGTCACCCCGTCTCTCCCAGTCTGCCCCTCCTCTCCCAGTCGCCCCCTCCTATCCCAATCGCCCCCTCCTCTCCCAGTCGCCCCATCCTCTCCCAGTCGCCCCATCCTCTCCCAGTCGCCCCGTCTCTCCCAGTCGCCCCGTCTCTCCCAGTCGCCCCATCTTTCCCAGTCCACGTCTCTCCCAGTTGCCCCATCTTTCCCAGTCGCCCCTCCTCTCCCAGTCGTCCCCTCCTCTCCCAGTCGCCCCGTCTCTCCCAGTCGCTCCGTCTCTCCCAGTCGCCCCATCTCTCCCAGTCGCCCCCTTCTCTCCCAGTCGCCCCGTCTCTCCCAGTCGCCCCGTCTCTCGCAGTCGCCCCGTCTCTCCCAGTCGCCCCGCCTCTCGCAGTTGCCCCGTCTCTCCCGGTCGCCCCCGTCTATCCCAGTCGCCCCCTCCTCTACCAGTCGCCACCGCTCCCAGTCGCCCCCTCCTTTCCCAGTCGCCTCCACCTCTCCCAGTCGCCCCCTCCTCTCCCATTCACCCCCTCCTCACCCAGTCGCCCCGTCTCCCAGTCGCACCCGCCTCTCCCAGTCACCCCCACCTCTCCCAGTCGCCCCCGTCTCTCACATCCGCCCCCATTTCTCCCAGTTACGCCCCCGCAGCAGTCGCCCCCTCCTCTCCCAGTCACCACCTCGCCAAGTCGCCCCCTCCTCTCCCAGTCGCCACCTGCTCTCCCTGTCACCCCCCGTCTTTCCCAGTCGCCCGTCTCCACCAGTCGCCTCCGTCTCTCCCAGTCACCCCATCCATCCCAGTCTCCCCCTCCTCTCCCAGTCGCCCCCTCCTATCCCAATCGCCCCCTCCTCTCCCAGTCGCCCCATCCTCTCCCAGTCGCCCCATCCTCTCCCAGTCACCCCTTCTCTCCCAGTCGCCCCATCTTTCCCAGTCCACACCTCCCCCAGTTGCCCCATCTTTCCCAGTCGCCACTCCTCTCCCAGACGCCCCCTCCTCTCCCAGTCGCCCCATCTCTCCCAGTGGCCCCCGTCTCTCCTAGTCGCCCCGTCTCTCCCAGTCGCCCCGTCTCTCGCAGTCGCCCCGTCTCTCGCAGTCGCCCCGCCTCTCGCAGTCGCCCCCGTCTATCCCAGTCGCCCCCGTCTCTCCCAGTCACCCCGTCTCTCCCAGTCAACCCCGTCTCTCCCAGTCGCCCCCGTCTCTCCCAGTCGCCCCCGTCCCTCCCAGTCGCCCCGTCACTCCCAGTCGCCCCATCTCCCAGTCGCCCCCGTCTCTCCCAGTCGCCCCCGTCTCTCTCAGTCGCCCCCGTCTCTCCCAGTGGCCCCCGTCTCTCCCAGTCGCCCCCATCTCTCCCAGTTGCCCCCGACTCTCCCAGTCACCCCGTCTCTCCCAGTCGCCCCCGTCTCTCCCAGTCACCCCGTCTCTCCCAGTCAACCCCGTCTCTCCCAGTCGCCCCCGTCTCTCCCAGTCGCCCCCGTCCCTCCCAGTCGCCCCGTCACTCCCAGTCGCTCCATCTCCCAGTCGCCCCCATCTCTCCCAGTCGCCCCCGTCTCTCTCAGTCGCCCCCCCCAGTCACCACCTCTCCCAGTCGGCCCTTTCTCTCCCAGTCGCCCCCTCCTCTCCCAGTCGCCCAGTCTCTCCCAGTCAACCCCATCTCTCCCAGTCACCCCTGTCTCTCCCAGTAGCCCCCCTCTCCCAGTTGCCCCGCCTCTCCCAGTCGCCCCCGTCTCTCCCAGTGGCCCCCGTCTCTCCCAGTCGCCCCCACCTCTCCCAGTCGCCCCGTGTCTCCCAGTCGCCCCGTCTCTCCCAGTCGCCCCGTCTCTCCCAGTCGCCCCCGTCTCTCCCTGTCGCCCCGTCTCTCCCAGTCACACCGTCTCTCCCAGATGCCCCAGTCTCTCCCAGTCACCCCCGTCTCTCCCAGTCGCCCCGTCTCTCACAGTCGCCCCCATTTCTCCCAATCACGCCCCCCCCGCAGTCGCCCCCTCCTCTCCCAGTCACCACCTCTCCAAGTCGCCCCCTCCTCTCCCAGTCGCCACCTGCTCTCCCAGTCACCCCCCGTCTTTCCCAGTCGACCCGTCTCTAGCAGTCGCCTCCGTCTCTCCCAGTCACCCCGTCTCTCCCAGTCTCCACCTCCCCTCCCAATCGCCCCCACCTCTCCCAGTCGCCCCCTCCTCTCCCAGTCGCCCCATCCTCTCCCAGTCGCCCCATCTCTCCCAGTCGCCCCGACTCTCCCAGTCGCCCCATCTTTCCCAGTCCACGTCTCTCCCAGTTGCCCCATCTCTCCCAGTCGCCCCTCCTCTCCCAGTAGACCCTCCTAACCCAGTCACCCCATCTCTCCCAGTCGTCACGTCTCTCCCAGTCACCCCATCTCTCCCAGTCGCCCCCGGCTCTCCCTGTCGCCCCGTCTCTCCCAGTCACCCCGTCTCTCGCAGTCGCCCCGTCTCTCGCAGTCGCCCCATCTCTCGCAGTCGTCCCGTCTCTCCCAGTCGCCCCCGTCTATCCCAGTCGCCCCTGTCTATCTCAGTCACCCCCATCTCTCCCAGTCGCCCCCGTCTATCTCAGTCTCACCCGTCTCTCCCAGTCGCCCCCTCCTCTCCCAGTCACCACCTCTCCCAGTCACCCCCTCTTCTCCCAGTCTCCCCTTCCTCTCCCAGTCGCCCCGTCTCTCTTATTTGTCCCCTCCTCTCCCAGTCGCCACCTCTCCCAGTCACCCCGTGTCTCCCAGTCGCCCCGGCTCTCCCAGTTGCCCCATCTCACCCAGTTGCCCCGTCTCTCCCAGTCACCCCGTCTCTCCCAGTCGCCCCGTGTCTCGCAGTTGCCCCATTTCTCCCAGTTGCCCCAGACTCTCCCAGTCGCACCCGTCTCTCCCAGTCGCCCCCGTCTCTCACAGTCGCCCCCATTTCTCCCAGTAACGCACCCCCCGCAGTCGCCCCCTCCTCTCCCAGTCACCACCTCTCCAAGTCGCCCCCTCCTCTCCCAGTCGCCACCTTCACTCCCAGTCACCCCCCGTCTTTCCAAAGCCCCGTCTCTACCAGTCGCCTCCGTCTCTCCCAGTCACCCTGTCTCTCCCAGTCGCCCCCGTCTATCCCAGTCGCTCCCGTCTCTCCCAGTCGCCCTCTATTCTCCCAGTCGCCACCTCTCCCAGGCGCCCCCTCCTCTCCCAGACTACCCCTCCTCTCCCAGTCGCCACCTCTCCCAGTCGACCCGTCTCTCCCAGTTGCCTCATCCTCTCCCAGTCGCCCCCTCCTCTCCCAGTAGACCCCTCCTCTCCCTGTCGCCCCGTCTCTCCCAGTCGCCCCGTCTCTCCTATTTGTCCCCTCCTCTCCCAGTCGCCACCTCTCCCAGTCACCCCGTCTCTCCCAGTCACTCCGTCTCTCCCAGTCGCCCACTCCTCTCCCAGTCGCCACCGCTCCCAGTCGCCCCATCTCTCCCAGTTGCTCCGTCTCGCCCAGTCGCCCCTCCTCTCCCAGTCGCCCTCTCCTCTCCCAGTCGCCCCCTCCTCTCCCAGTCACCCCCATCTCTCCCAGTCGCCTCCTCCTCTCCCAGTCACCCTGTTCTCTCCCAGTCGCCCCATCCTCTCCCAGTCGCCTCCACCTCTCCCAGTCGCCCCCCTCCTCTCCCATTCGCCCCCTCCTCACCCAGTCGCCCCGTCTCCCAGTCGCCCCATCTCTACCAGTCGCCCCATCTCTCCCAGTTGCCCCCTCCTCTCCCAGTCACCCCCACCTCTCCCAGTCGCCCCGTGTCTCCCAGTCGCCCCGACTCTCACAGTCGCCCGGTCTCTCCCAGTTGCCCTGTCTCTCCCAGTCGCCCCCGTCTCTCCCTGTCGCCCCGTCTCTCCCAGTCACCCCATCTCTCCCAGTCACCCCGTCTCTCCCAGTTGCCCCGTCTCTCGCAGTTGCCCCATTTCTCCCAGTTGCCCCAGTCTCTCCCAGTCGCCCCATCTCGCCCTGTCGCCTTGCCTCTCCCAGTCGCCCCCGTCTCTCCCAGTCGCCCCGTCTCTCCCAGTTGCCCCCTCCTCTCCCAGTCGCCTCCACCTCTCCAAGTCACCCCCGCCTCTTCCAGTCGCCCCCGTCTCTCACAGTCGCCCCCATTTCTCCCAGTTACGCACCCCCCCGCAGTTGCCCCCTCCTCTCCCAGTCGCCACCTGCTCTCCCAGTCACCCCCGTCTTTCCCAGTCGCCCCGTCTCCACCAGTCGCCTCCGTCTCTCCCAGTCACCCCGTCTCTCCCAGTCTGCCCCTCCTCTCCCAGTCGCCCCCTCCTATCCCAATCGCCCCCTCCTCTCCCAGTCGCCCCATCCTCTCCCAGTCGCCCCATCCTCTCCCAGTCGCCCCGTCTCTCCCAGTCGCCCCGTCTCTCCCAGTCGCCCCATCTTTCCCAGTCCACGTCTCTCCCAGTTGCCCCATCTTTCCCAGTCGCCCCTCCTCTCCCAGTCGTCCCCTCCTCTCCCAGTCGCCCCGTCTCTCCCAGTCGCTCCGTCTCTCCCAGTCGCCCCATCTCTCCCAGTCGCCCCCTTCTCTCCCAGTCGCCCCGTCTCTCCCAGTCGCCCCGTCTCTCGCAGTCGCCCCGTCTCTCCCAGTCGCCCCGCCTCTCGCAGTTGCCCCGTCTCTCCCGGTCGCCCCCGTCTATCCCAGTCGCCCCCTCCTCTACCAGTCGCCACCGCTCCCAGTCGCCCCCTCCTTTCCCAGTCGCCTCCACCTCTCCCAGTCGCCCCCTCCTCTCCCATTCACCCCCTCCTCACCCAGTCGCCCCGTCTCCCAGTCGCACCCGCCTCTCCCAGTCACCCCCACCTCTCCCAGTCGCCCCCGTCTCTCACATCCGCCCCCATTTCTCCCAGTTACGCCCCCGCAGCAGTCGCCCCCTCCTCTCCCAGTCACCACCTCGCCAAGTCGCCCCCTCCTCTCCCAGTCGCCACCTGCTCTCCCTGTCACCCCCCGTCTTTCCCAGTCGCCCGTCTCCACCAGTCGCCTCCGTCTCTCCCAGTCACCCCATCCATCCCAGTCTCCCCCTCCTCTCCCAGTCGCCCCCTCCTATCCCAATCGCCCCCTCCTCTCCCAGTCGCCCCATCCTCTCCCAGTCGCCCCATCCTCTCCCAGTCACCCCTTCTCTCCCAGTCGCCCCATCTTTCCCAGTCCACACCTCCCCCAGTTGCCCCATCTTTCCCAGTCGCCACTCCTCTCCCAGACGCCCCCTCCTCTCCCAGTCGCCCCATCTCTCCCAGTGGCCCCCGTCTCTCCTAGTCGCCCCGTCTCTCCCAGTCGCCCCGTCTCTCGCAGTCGCCCCGTCTCTCGCAGTCGCCCCGCCTCTCGCAGTCGCCCCCGTCTATCCCAGTCACACCCGTCTCTCCCACTCGCCCCCGCCTCTCCCAATCGCCACCTCTCCCAGTCGCCCCCTCCTCTCCCAGTCTCCCCCTCCTCTCTCAGTCGCCACCTCTCCCAGTCGACCCGTCTCTCCCAGTTGCCCTCTCCTCTCCCAGTCGCCCCCTCCTCTCCCAGTCGTCCCCTCCTCTCCCTGTCGCCCCGTCTCTCCCAGTCGCCCCGTCTCTCCTAGTTGCCTCGTCCTCTCCCAGTCGCCACCTCTCCCAGTCACTCCGTCTCTGCCAGTCACCCTGTCTCTCCCAGTCGCCCCTCCTCTCCCATTCGCCCTCTCCTCTCCCAGTCACCCCCACCTCTCCCAGTTGCCCTCTCCTCTCCCAGTCGGCCCTCCTCTCCTAGTCGCCCACATCTTTCCCAGTCGCCTCCTCCTCTCCCAGTCACCCCATCCTCTCCCAGTCGCCCACTCCTCTCCCAGTCGCCCCGACCTCTCCCAGTCGCCCCATCTCTCCCAGTCACCTCCTCCTCTCCCAGTCTCCCCCTCCTCTCCCAGTCGCCCCCTCCTCTCCCAGTTGCCCTCTCCTCTCCCAGTCACCCCCTCCTCTCCCAGTCGCCCCCATTTCTCCCAGTCGCCTCCTCCTCTCCCAGTCACCCCCTCCTCTCCCAGTCGCCCCCTCGTCTCCCAGTCGCCCCGACCTCTCCCAGTCGCCCCCTCCGCTCCCAGTCGCACCCTCCTCACCCAGTCGCACCGTCTCCCAGTCGCCCCAACGCTACCAGTTGCCACGTCTCTCCCAGTTGACCCCTCCTCTCCCATTCCCCCCCACCCCTCCCAGATGCCCCGTTTCTCCCAGTCGCCCCGTCTCTCCCAGTCGCCCCAATCTCTACCAGTCGCCCCGTCTCTCCCAGTCGCCCCCGTCTCTCACAATCGCCCCGTCTCTCCCAGTCGCCCCGTCTCTCCCAGTCGCCCTGTGTTGCCCCATCTCTCCCAGTCGACCCGTCTCTCCCAGTCACCCCCGTCTCTCCCAGTCACTCCCATCTCTCCCAGTCACCCCCGTCTCTCCCAGTCACCCCGTCTCTCCCAGTCACCCCGTCTCTCCCAGTCAAACCCGTCTCTCCCAGTCGCCCTTGTCTCTCCCAGTCACCCCCGTCTCTCCCAGTCACCCCCGTCTCTCCCAGTCGCCCCGTCTCTCCCAGTCACCTCCGTCTCTCCCAGTCACCCCCGCCTCTCAAATGTCACCCCGTCTCTCCCAGTCAACCCCGTCTCTCCCAGTCACCCCCGTCTCTCCCAGTAGCCCCACTCTCCCAGTCGCCCCGTCTCTCCCAGTCACCCCCGTCTCTCCCAGTCACCCCTTCTCTCCCAGTCAACCCCGTCTCTCCCAGTCGCCCCCTCCTCTCCCAGTCGCCCCCTCCTCTCCCTGTCGCCCCCTCCTCCCCCAGTCGCCCCCTCTTCTCCCAGTCGCCCCCTCCTCTCCCAGTTGCCCCATCTCTCCGAGTCGCCCCTCTCTCATAGTCGCCCCCATCTCTCCCACTCGCCCCCGTCTCTCCCACTCGCCCCCGTCTCTCCCAGTCACCCCGTCTCTCCCAGTCGCCCCCGTCTCTCCCAGTCGCCCCCGTCTCTCCCAGTTGCCCCCGTCCCTCGCAGTCGCCCCGTCTCTCCCAGTCGCCCAGTCTCTCCCAGTCAACCCCGTCTCTCCCAGTCGGCCCTGTCTTTCCCAGTAGCCCTCCTCTCCCAGTAGCCCCCCTCTCCCAGTCGCCCCGTCTCTCCCAGTCACCCCGTCTTTCCCAGTCGCCCTGTCTCTCCCAGTCACCCCGTCTCTCCCAGTCGCCCCGTCTCTCCCAGTCGACCCGTCTCTCTCAGTCGCCCCTGTCTCTCCCAGTCGCCCTGTCTCTCCCAGTCACCCCGTCTCTCCCAGTCAACCCCGTCTCTCCCAGTCGCACCCGCCTCTCCCAGTCGCCCCCGCCTCTCCCAGTCGCCCCCCGCCTCTCCCAGTCGCCCCCGTCTCTCACAGTCGCCCCCATTTCTCCCAGTTACGCCCCCCCAGCAGTCGCCCGCTCCCCTCCCAGTCACCACCTCGCCAAGTCGCCCCCTCCTCTCCCAGTCGCCACCTGCTCTCCCTGTCACCCCCCGTCTTTCCCAGTCGCCCCGTCCATCCCAGTCTCCCCCTCCTCTCCCAGTCGCCCCCTCCTATCCCAATCGCCACCTCCTCTCCCAGTCGCCCCCTCCTCTCCCAGTCGCCCCATCCTCTCCCAGTCACCCCTTCACTCCCAGTCGCCCCATCTTTCCCAGTCCACATCTCTCCCAGTTGCCCCATCTTTCCCAGTCGCCCCTCCTCTCCCAGTCGCCCCATCCTCACCCAGTCGCCCCATCTCTCCCAGTGGCCCCCGTCTCTCCGAGTCACCCCATCTCTCCCAGTCGCCCCGTCTCTTGCAGTCGCCCCATCTCTCGCAGTCGCCCCGCCTCTCGCAGTCGCCCCGTCTCTCCCAGTCGCCCCCGTCTATCCCAGTCACCCCCGTCTCTCCCACTCGCCCCCTCCACTCCCAGTCGCCACCTCTCCCAGTCGCCCCCTCCTCTCCCAGTCTCCCCCTCCTCTCTCAGTCGCCACCTCTCCCAGTCGACCCGTCTCTCCCAGTTGCCCTCTCCTCTCCCAGCCGCCCCCTCCTCTCCCAGTCGTCCCCTCCTCTCCCTGTCACCCCGTCTCTCCCAGTCGCCCCATCTCTCCTAGTTGCCCACTCCTCTCCCAGTCGCCACCTCTCCCAGTCACCCCGACTCTGCCAGTCACCCCGTCTCTCCCAGTCGCCCCTCCTCTCCCATTCGCCCTCTCCTCTCCCAGTTGCCCCCACCTCTCCCAGTTGCCCTCCCTCTCCCAGTTGCCCTCTCTTCTCCCAGTCGTCCCGACCTCTCCCAGTCGCCCCATCTCTCCCAGTCGCCTCATCCTCTCCCAGTCACCCCCTACTCTCCCAGTCGCCCCCTCCTCTCCCAGTCGCCCCCTCCTCTCCCAGTCACACCCTCCTCTCCCAGTCGCCCCCATTTCTCCCAGTCGCCCCGACCTCTCCCAGTCACCCCCTCCGCTCCCAGTCGCACCCTCCTCACCCAGTCGCACCGTCTCCCAGTCGCCCCATCTCTACCAGTTGCCACGTCTCTCCCCGTTGACCCCTCCTCTCCCATTCGCCCCCCACCCCTCCCAGATGCCCCGTTTCTCCCAGTCGCCCCGTCTCTCCCAGTCGCACCAATCTCTCCCAGTCGCCCCGTCTCTCCCAGTCGCCCCCGTCTCTCACAATTGCCCCCGTCTCTCCCAGTCACCCCGTCTCTCCCAGTCGGCCTGTGTTGCCCCATCTCTCCCAGTCGACCCGTCTCTCCCAGTCACCCCCGTCTCTCCCAGTCACTCCCGTCTCTCCCAGTCACCCCTGTCTCTCCCAGTCACCCCGTCTCTCCCAGTCACCCCGTCTCTCCCAGTCAAACCCGTCTCTCCCAGTCGCCCCCTCCTCTCCCAGTCGCCCCATCTCTCCCAGTCGCCTCCTCCTCTCCCAGTCACCCCCTCCTCTCCCAGTCGCCCACTCCTCTTCCAGTCGCCCCGACCTCTCCCAGTCACCCCGTCTCTCCCAGTCACCCCGTCTCTCCCAGTCAAACCCGTCTCTCCCAGTCACCCCCTCCTCTCCTAGTCGCCCCCATCTCTCCCAGTCGGCCCCTCCTCTCCCAGTCGCCCCCTCCTCTCCCAGTCACCCCCTCCTCTCCCAGTCGCCCCCATTTCTCCCAGTCGCCTCCTCCTCTCCCAGTCGCCCCGACCTCTCCCAGTCGCCCCCTCCGCTCCCAGTCGCACCCTCCTCACCCATTCGCACCGTCTCCCAGTCGCCCCATCTCTACCAGTTGCCACGTCTCTCCCCGTTGACCCCTCCTCTCCCAGTCGCCCCCCACCCCTCCCAGATGCCCCATTTCTCCCAGTCGCCCCGTCTCTCCCAATCGCCCCCATCTCTCCCAGTCGCCCCATCTCTACCAGTTGCCACGTCTCTCCCCGTTGACTCCTCCTCTCCCAGTCGCCCCCCACCCCTCCCAGATGCCCCATTTCTCCCAGTCGCCCCGTCTCTCCCAATCGCCCCCGTCTCTCCCAGTCGCCCCGTCTCTCCCAGTCGCCCAGTGTTGCCCCATCTCTCCCAGTCACTCCCGTCTCTCCCAGTCAACCCTGTCTCTCCCAGTCACCCCGTCTCTCCCAGTCACCCCTTCTCTCCCAGTCAACCCCGTCTCTCCCAGTCGCCCCGTCTCTCCCAGTCGCCCCGTCTCTTCCAGTCACCCCTTCTCTCACTGTCGCCCCCTCCTCTCCCAGTGGCACCCTCCTCTCCCAGTCGCCCCCTCCTCTCCCAGTCGCCCCGTCTATCCCAGTCGCCCCCTCCTCTCCCAGTCGCCCCCTCCTCTCCCACTCGCCCCCATCTCTCCCAGTCACCCCGTCTCTCCCAGTCGCCCCCGTCTCTCCCAGTCGCCCCGTCTCTCCCAGTTGCACCCAGCCCTCGCAGTCGCCCCGTCTCTCCCAGTCGCCCCAACTCCCAGTCGCCCCGTGCCACCCCGTGTCTCCCAGTTGCCCCATCTCTCCCAGTCAACCCCGTCTCTCCCAGTCGCCCCCTCCTCTCCCAGTCACCCCCGTCTCTCCCAGTCACCCCCGTCTCTCCCAGTCGCCCAGTCTCTCCCAGTCAACCCCGCCTCTCCCAGTCGGCCCTGTCTTTCCCAGTAGCCCCCCTCTCCCAGAAGCCCCCCTCTCCCAGTTGCCCCGTCTCTACCAGTCGCCCCCGTCTCTCCCTGTCGCCCAGTCTCTCCCAGTCATCCCCGTCTCTCCCAGTCGGCCCTGTCTTTCCCAGTAGCCCCCCTCTCCCAGTAGCCCCCCTCTCCCAGTCGTCCCATCTCCCCCAGTCACCCCATCTTTCCCAGTCGCCCGTCTCTCCCAGTCGCCCTGTCTCTCCTAGTTGCCCCCTCCTCTCCCAGTCGCCACCTCTCCCAGTCACCCCGTCTCTGCCAGTCACCCCGTCTCTCCCAGTCTCCCCTCCTCTCCATTCGCCCTCTCCTCTCCCAGTCGCCCCCACCTCTCCCAGTCGCCCCCTCCTCTCCTAGTCGCCCCCATCTCTCCCAGTCACCTCCTCCTCTCCCAGTCACCCCCTCCTCTCCCAGTCGCCCACTCTTCTCCCAGTCGCCCCGACCTCTCCCAGTCGCCCCCATCTCTCCCAGTCGCCTCCTCCTCTCCCAGTCACCCCCTCCTCTCCCAGTCGCCCCCATTTCTCCCAGTCGCCTCCTCCTCTCCCAGTCACCCCCTTCTCTCCCAGTCGCCCCCTCCTCTCCCAGTCGCCCCGACCTCTCCCAGTCACCCCCTCCGCTCCCAGTCGCACCCTCCTCACCCAGTCGCACCATCTCCCAGTCGCCCCATCTCGACCAGTCACCCCCGTCTCTCCCAGTCACCCCCGTCTCTCCCAGTCACCCCCGTCTCTCCCAGTCACCCCCGACTCTCCCAGTCGCCCCGTCTCTCCCAGTCGCCCCTTCTTTCCCAGTCCACGTCTCTGCAAGTTGCCCCATCTTTCCCAGTTGCCCGTCCTCTCCCACTCGCCCCCTCCTCTCCCAGTCGCCCCATCTCTCCCAGTCGCCCCCTCCTCTCCCAGTCACCCCATCTCTCCCAGTCGCTCCATCTCTCCCAGTCGCCCCCTCCTCTCCCAGTCGCCCCATCTCTCCCAGTCGCCCCCTCCTCTCCCAGTCGCCCCATCTCTCCCAGTCGCTCCGTCTCTCCCAGTCGTCCCCTCCTCTCCCAGTCGCCCCGTCTCTCCCAGTCACCCCCGTCTCTCACAATCGCCCCCGTCTCTCCGAGTCGACCCGTCTCTCCCAGTGGCCCCCGTCTCTCCCAGTCGCTCAAACTCTCCCAGTCACACTGTCTCTCCCAGTCAACCCCGTCTCTCCCAGTCACTCCCGTCTCTCGCAGTCGCCCCCTCCTCTCCCAGACGCCCCCTCCTCTCCCAGTCGCCCCCATCTCTCCCAGTCACTCCCGTCTCTCCCTGTCGCCCCGTCTCTCCCAGTCAACCCCGTCTCTCCCAGTCGCCCCCTCCTCTCCCAGTCACTCCCGTCTCTCCCTGTCGCCCCGTCTCTCCCAGTCACCCCCGTCTCTCCCAATCGACCCGTCTCTCTCAGTCGCCCCCCCCAGTCGCCACCTCTCCCAGTTGCCCCCTCTTCTCCCAGTCGCCACCTCTCCCAGTTGTCCCGTCTCTCTCAGTCGCCCCATCTCTCCCAGTCGCTCCCATCTCTCCCAGTCGCCCCCGTCTCTCTCAGTTGCCCCGTCTCTCTCAGTCGCACCCCCCAGTCGCCACCTCTCCCAGTTGCCCCCTCTTCTCCCAGTCGCCAACTCTCCCAGGTGTCCCGTCTCTCTCAGTCGCCCCATCTCTCCCAGTCGCTCCCATCTCTCCCAGTCGCCCCCTCCTCTCCCAGTCGCCCCCGTCTCTCCCAGTTACCCCCGTCTCTCCCAGTCACCCCGTCTCTCCCATTCGCCCCTGTCTCTCCCAGTAGCCCCCGTCTCTCCCAGTTGCCCCCATCTCTCCCAGTCGCCCCGTCTCTCCCAGTCGACCCGTCTCTCCCAATGGCCCCCGTATCTCCCAGTCGCCCCATCTCTCCTAGTTGCCCCTGTCTCTGCCAGTCGCCCCGCCTCTCCCAGTCACCCCAGTCTCTCCCAGTCACCCCAGTCTCTCCCAGTCACCCCCGTCTCTCCCAGTCGCCCCCGTCTCTCCCAGTCACCCCAGTCTCTCCCAGTCACCCCGTCTCTCCCATTCGCCCCTGTCTCTCCCAGTAGCCCCCATCTCTCCCAGTCGCCCCCTCCTCTCCCAGTCGCCCCCGTCTCTCCCAGTTAACCCCGTCTCTCCCAGTCACCCCGTCTCTCCCATTCGCCCCTGTCTCTCCCAGTAGCCCCCGTCTCTCCCAGTTGCCCCCATCTCTCCCAGTCGCCCCATCTCTCCTAGTTGCCCCTGTCTCTGCCAGTCGCCCCGCCTCTCCCAGTCACCCCAGTCTCTCCCAGTCACCCCAGTCTCTCCCAGTCACCCCCGTCTCTCCCAGTCGCCCCCGTCTCTCCCAGTCACCCCAGTCTCTCCCAGTCACCCCCGTCTCTCCCAGTCACCCTTGTCTCTCCAAGTGGCCCCCCTCTCCCAGTAGCCCCCCTCTCCCAGTCGCCCCATCTCTCCCAGTCGCCCCCGTCTCTCCCAGTCACCCCACCTCTCCCAGTCACCCCGTCTCTCCCAGTCAGCCCCGTCTCTCCCAGTCGCCCCCATCTCTCCCAGTCACCCCCGTCTCTCCCAGTCGCCCCCGTCTCTCCCAGTCGCCCCAGTCTCTCCCAGTCACCCCCGTCTCTCCCAGTCACCCCCGTCTCTCCCAGTCACTCCCGTCTCTCCCAGTCGCCCCCGTCTCTCCCAGTCGCCCCCGTCTCTCCCAGTCGGCCCCGTATCTCCCAGTCACCCCCGTCTCTCCCAGTCACCCCCGTCTCTCCCAGTCACCCCCGTCTCTCCCAGTCACCCCCATCTCTCCCAGTCAGCCCCGTCTCTCCCAGTCACCCCCGTCTCTCCCAGTCACCCTGTCTCTCCCAGTCAACCCCGTCTCTCCCAGTCACCCCGTCTCTCCCAGTCACCCCGTCTCTCCCAGTCACCCCCGTCTCTCCCAGTCACCCCTTCTCTCCCTGTCGCCCCCTCCTCTCCCAGTCGCCCCCATCTCTCCCAGTTGCCCCATCTCTCCCAGTCGCCCCCCTCCTCTCCCAGTCGCCCCCTCCTCTCCCAGTCGCCCCCGTCTCTCCCAGTCGCCCCCTCCTCTCCCAGTCGCCCCGTCTCTCCCAGTCGCCCCCGTCCCTCCCAGTCGCCCCATCTCTCCCAGTCGCACCATCTCTCCCAGTCGCCCCAATCTCTCCCATCGCCCCATCTCTCCCAGTCGCCCCCTTCTCTCCCAGTCGCCCCCGTCTCTCTCAGTTAACCCCGCCTCTCCCAGTTGCCCCCTCCATTCCCAGTCGCCCCAATCTCTCCCATCGCCCCATCTCTCCCAGTCGCCCCCGTCTCTCCCAGTCACACCCATCTCTCCCAGTCACCCCTTCTCTCCCTGTCGCCCCCTCCTCTCCCAGTCGCCCCCTCCTCTCCCAGTCGCCCCCATCTCTCCCAGTCGCCCCATCTCTCCCAGTCGCCCCCCTCCTCTCCCAGTCGCCCCCTCCTCTCCCAGTCGCCCCCGTCTCTCCCAGTCGCCCCCTCCTCTCCCAGTCGCCCCGTCTCTCCCAGTCGCCCCCGTCCCTCCCAGTCGCCCCATCTCTCCCAGTCGCCCCATCTCTCCCAGTCGCCCCAATCTCTCCCATCGCCCCATCTCTCCCAGTCGCCCCCGTCTCTCCCAGTCGCCCCCGTCTCTCTCAGTTAACCCCGCCTCTCCCAGTCGCCCCCTCCATTCCCAGTCGCCCCAATCTCTCCCATCGCCCCATCTCTCCCAGTCGCCCCGTCTCTCCCAGTCGGCCCCGTCTCTCTCAGTCAACCCCGCCTCTCCCAGTCGCCCCCTCCATTCCGAGTCGCCCCAATCTCTCCCATCACCCCATCTCTCCCAGTCGCCCCCGTCTCTCCCAGTCGCCCCCCGTCCCTCCCAGTCGCCCCGTCTCTCCCAGTCGGCCCGTCTCCCAGCTGCCACCTCTTCCAGTCACCCCCTCCACTCCCAGTCGCCACCTCTCCCAGTTGCCCCATCTCTCCCAGTCGCCCCATCTCTCCCAGTCGCCCCCCGTCTCTCCCAGTCGCACCCGTCTCTCCCAGTCTCCCCCGTCTCGCCCAGTCGCCCAGTCCCTCCCAGTCAACTCCGTCTCTGCCAGTCACCCCCATCTCTCCCAGTCACCCCCGTCTCTCCCAGTCACCCCCGTCTCATCCAGTCGCCCCTGTCTCTCCCAGTAGCCCCCCTCTCCCAGTCGCCCCGTCTCTCCCAGTCGCCCCGTCTCTCCCAGTTGCCCCGTCTCTCCCAGTCAACCCCGTCTCTCCAGTCGCCCCTGTCTCTCCCAGTAGACCCCTCTCCCAGTAGCCCCCCTCTCCCAGTCTCCCCATCCTCTCCCAGTCGCCCCCTCCTATCCCAGTTGCCCCCTCCTCTCCCAGTCGCCCCCACCTCTCCCAGTCGCCCCATCCTCTCCCAGTCGCCCCACCTCTCCCAGTCGCCCCGTCTCTCCCAGTCGCCCCGTCTCTCCCAGTCGCCCCATCTTTCCCAGTCCACGTCTCTCCCAGTTGCCCCATCTTTCCCAGTCGCCCGTCCTCTCCCAGTCGCCCCCTCCTCTCCCAGTCGCCCCATCTCTCCCAGTCGCCCCCTCCTCTCCCAGTCGCCCCACCTCTCCCAGTCGCTCTGTCTCTCCCAGTCGCCCCATCTCTCCCAGTCGCCCCCGTCTCTCCAACTCGCCCCGTCTCTCCCAGTCGCCCCGTCCCTCCCAGTCGCCCCATCTCTCCCAGTCGCCCCATCTCTCCCAGTCGCCCCAATCTCTCCCATCGCCCCATCTCTCCCAGTCGCCCCCGTCTCTCCCAGTCGCCCCCGTCTCTCTCAGTTAACCCCGCCTCTCCCAGTCGCCCCCTCCATTCCCAGTCGCCCCAATCTCTCCCATCGCCCCATCTCTCCCAGTCGCCCCGTCTCTCCCAGTCGGCCCCGTCTCTCTCAGTCAACCCCGCCTCTCCCAGTCGCCCCCTCCATTCCGAGTCGCCCCAATCTCTCCCATCACCCCATCTCTCCCAGTCGCCCCCGTCTCTCCCAGTCGCCCCCCGTCCCTCCCAGTCGCCCCGTCTCTCCCAGTCGGCCCGTCTCCCAGCTGCCACCTCTTCCAGTCACCCCCTCCACTCCCAGTCGCCACCTCTCCCAGTTGCCCCATCTCTCCCAGTCGCCCCATCTCTCCCAGTCGCCCCCCGTCTCTCCCAGTCGCACCCGTCTCTCCCAGTCTCCCCCGTCTCGCCCAGTCGCCCAGTCCCTCCCAGTCAACTCCGTCTCTGCCAGTCACCCCCATCTCTCCCAGTCACCCCCGTCTCTCCCAGTCACCCCCGTCTCATCCAGTCGCCCCTGTCTCTCCCAGTAGCCCCCCTCTCCCAGTCGCCCCGTCTCTCCCAGTCGCCCCGTCTCTCCCAGTTGCCCCGTCTCTCCCAGTCAACCCCGTCTCTCCAGTCGCCCCTGTCTCTCCCAGTAGACCCCTCTCCCAGTAGCCCCCCTCTCCCAGTCTCCCCATCCTCTCCCAGTCGCCCCCTCCTATCCCAGTTGCCCCCTCCTCTCCCAGTCGCCCCCACCTCTCCCAGTCGCCCCATCCTCTCCCAGTCGCCCCACCTCTCCCAGTCGCCCCGTCTCTCCCAGTCGCCCCGTCTCTCCCAGTCGCCCCATCTTTCCCAGTCCACGTCTCTCCCAGTTGCCCCATCTTTCCCAGTCGCCCGTCCTCTCCCAGTCGCCCCCTCCTCTCCCAGTCGCCCCATCTCTCCCAGTCGCCCCCTCCTCTCCCAGTCGCCCCACCTCTCCCAGTCGCTCTGTCTCTCCCAGTCGCCCCATCTCTCCCAGTCGCCCCCGTCTCTCCAACTCGCCCCGTCTCTCCCAGTCGCCCCGTCTCTCGCAGTCGCCCCGTCTCTCCCAGTCGCCCCCGTATATCCCAGTCACCCCCGTCTCTGCCAGTCGCCCCCTCCTCTCCCAGTCGCCACCTCTCCCAGTCTCCCCCTCCTCTCCCAGTTGTCCCCTCCTCTCCCTGTCGCCCCGTCTCTCCCATTCACTCCGTCTCTCCCAGTCGCCCACTCCTCTCCCAGTCGCCACCTCTCCCAGTTGCCCCGTCTCGCCCAGTTGCCCCGTCTCGCCCACTCGCCAACGTCTCTCCCAGTCACACCGTCACTCCCAGTCACCCCGTCTCTCCCAGTCACCCCCTCCTCTCCCAGTTGCCCTAATCTCTCCCATCGCCCCATCTCTCCCAGTCACCCCCATCTCTCCCATTCGCCCCCGTCCCTCCCAGTTTGCCCCGTCTCTCCCATTCACCCCATCTCCCAGTCGCCCCGTGTCACCCCGTGTCTCCCAGTCACCCCGTCTCTCCCAGTTGCCCCCGTCTCTCTCAGTCGCCCCCCCCAGTCGCCCCCCCCCCAGTCGCCACCTCTCCCAGTCGCCCCTTCCTCTCCCAGTCGCCACCTCTCCCAGTTGCCCCGTCTCTCTCAGTCGCCCCATCTCTCCCAGTCACTCCCATCTCTCCCAGTCGCCCCCTCCTCTCCCAGTCGCCCCCGTCTCTCCCAGTCACCCCGTCTCTCCCAGTCGCCCAGTCTCTCCCAGTCACCCCCGTCTCTCCCAGTCGCCCCCGTCTCTCCCAGTCGCCCCCGTCTCTCCCAGTCAACCCCGTCTCTCCCAGTCACCCTGTCTCTCCCAGTAGCCCCCCTCTCCCAGTAGCCCCCCTCTCCCAATTGCCCCCGTCTCTCCCAGTCACCCCCGTCTCTCCCAGCCAAACCCGTCTCTCCCAGTCACCCCTGTCTCTCCCAGTAGCCCCTCTCTCCCAGTTGCCCCGTCTCTCCCAGTCGCCCCGTCTCTCCCAGTAACCCCCGTCTCTCCCAGTCAACCCCGTCTCTCCCAGTCACCCTGTCTCTCCCAGTAGCCCCCCTCTCCCAGTAGCCCCCCTCTCCCAATTGCCCCCGTCTCTCCCAGTCACCCCCGTCTCTCCCAGCCAAACCCGTCTCTCCCAGTCACCCCTGTCTCTCCCAGTAGCCCCTCTCTCCCAGTTGCCCCGTCTCTCCCAGTCGCCCCGTCTCTCCCAGTAACCCCCGTCTCTCCCAGTCACCCCGTCTCTCCCAGTCACCCCCGTCTCTCCCAGTCACACCCGTCTCTCCCTGTTACCCCCGTCTCTCCCAGTCACCCGGTCTCTCCCAGTCAACCGCGTCTCTCCCAGTCGCCCCCTTCCCTTCCAGTCGCTCCCGTCTCTCCCAGTGGCCCCCGTCTCTCCCAGTCGCCCCGTCTCTCCCAATCAACCCCGTCTCTCCCAGTCGCCCCCGTCTCTCCCAGTCGCCCCCGTCTCTCCCAGTCACCCCCGTCTCTCCCAGTCGCCCCCGTCTCTCCCAGTCAACCCCGTCTCTCCCAGTCACCCCCGTCTCTCCCAGTGGCCCCCGTCTCTCCCAGTTGCCCCGTCTCTCCCAGTCTCCCCCGTCTCTCCCAGTCACCCACGTCTCTCCCAGTCACCCCCGTCTCTCCCAATGTCCCCCGTCTCTCCCAGTCACCGCTGTCTCTCCCAGTCGCCCTGTCTCTCCCAGTCACCCCTGTCTCTCCCAGTCGCCCTGTCTCTCCCAGTCAACCCCGTCTCTCCCAGTTGCCCCGTCTCTCCCATGCGCCCCGTCTCTCCCAGTCACCCCCGTCTCTCCCAATGTCCCCCGTCTCTCCCAGTCACCCCTGTCTCTCCCAGTCGCCCTGTCTCTCCCAGTCAACCCCGTCTCTCCCAGTGGCCCCCGTCTCTCCCAGTCGCCCCGTCTCTCCCAGTCACCCCCGTCTCTCCCAGTCACACCCGTCTCTCCCAGTCACCCCGTATCTCCCAGTCACCGCGTCTCTCCCAGTCAGCCCCGTCTCTCCCAGTCGCCCCCGTCTCTCCCAGTCACCCCCGTCTCTCCCAGTCGCCCCCGTCTCTCCCAGTCGCCCCAGTCTCTCCCAGTCACCCCCGTCTCTCCCAGTCACCCCCGTCTCTCCCAGTCACTCCCGTCTCTCCCAGTCGCCCCCGTCTCTCCCAGTCACCCCCGTCTCTCCCAGTCACCCCTGTCTCTCCCAGTCACCCCCGTCTCTCCCAGTCACCCCCATCTCTCCCAGTCAGCCCCGTCTCTCCCAGTCACCCCCGTCTCTCCCAGTCACCCTGTCTCTGCCAGTCAACCCCGTCTCTCCCAGTCAACCCGTCTCTCCCAGTCACCCCGTCTCTCCCAGTCACCCCCGTCTCTCCCAGTCACCCCTTCTCTCCCTGTCGCCCCCTCCTCTCCCAGTCGCCCCCATCTCTCCCAGTCGCCCCATCTCTCCCAGTCGCCCCCCTCCTCTCCCAGTCGCTCCCTCCTCTCCCAGTCGCCCCCGTCTCTCCCAGTCGCCCCCTCCTCTCCCAGTCGCCCCGTCTCTCCCAGTCGCCCCCGTCCCTCCCAGTCGCCCCATCTCTCCCAGTCGCCCCATCTCTCCCAGTCGCCCCAATCTCTCCCATCGCCCCATCTCTCCCAGTCGCCCCCTTCTCTCCCAGTCGCCCCCGTCTCTCCCAGTCGCCCCCCGTCTCTCCCAGTCGCCCCATCTCTCCCAGTCGCCCCCATCTCCCCCAGTCGCCCCATCTCTCCCAGTCGCCCCCATCTCTCCCAGTCGCCCCATCTCTCCCAGTCGCCCCCCGTCTCTCCCAGTCGCACCCGTCTCACCCAGTCGCCCCGTCTCTCCCAGTCGCCCCATCTCTCCCAGTCGCCCCCATCTCTCCCAGTCGCCCCATCTCTCCCAGTCGCCCCCATCTCTCCCAGTCGCCCCATCTCTCCCAGTCGCCCCCCGTCTCTCCCAGTCGCACCCGTCTCTCCCAGTCTCCCCCGTCTCGCCCAGTCGCCCAGTCCCTCCCAGTCAACTCCGTCTCTGCCAGTCACCCCCATCTCTCCCAGTCACCCCCGTCTCTCCCAGTCACCCCCGTCTCATCCAGTCGCCCCTGCTCTCCCAGTCAACCCCGTCTCTCCAGTCGCCCCTGTCTCTCCCAGTAGACCCCTCTCCCAGTAGCCCCCCTCTCCCAGTCTCCCCCTCCTCTCCCAGTCGCCCCCTCCTATCCCAGTTGCCCCCTCCTCTCCCAGTCGCCCCCACCTCTCCCAGTCGCCCCATCCTCTCCCAGTCGCCCCACCTCTCCCAGTCGCCCCGTCTCTCCCAGTCGCCCCGTCTCTCCCAGTCGCCCCATCTTTCCCAGTCCACGTCTCTCCCAGTTGCCCCATCTTTCCCAGTCGCCCGTCCTCTCCCAGTCGCCCCCTCCTCTCCCAGTCGCCCCATCTCTCCCAGTCGCCCCCTCCTCTCCCAGTCGCCCCACCTCTCCCAGTCGCTCTGTCTCTCCCAGTTGCCCCATCTCTCCCAGTCGCCCCCGTCTCTCCAACTCGCCCCGTCTCTCCCAGTCGCCCCGTCTCTCGCAGTCGCCCCGTCTCTCCCAGTCGCCCCCGTATATCCCAGTCACCCCCGTCTCTGCCAGTCGCCCCCTCCTCTCCCAGTCGCCACCTCTCCCAGTCTCCCCCTCCTCTCCCAGTTGTCCCCTCCTCTCCCTGTCGCCCCGTCTCTCCCATTCACTCCGTCTCTCCCAGTCGCCCACTCCTCTCCCAGTCGCCACCTCTCCCAGTTGCCCCGTCTCGCCCAGTTGCCCCGTCTCGCCCACTCGCCAACGTCTCTCCCAGTCACACCGTCACTCCCAGTCACCCCGTCTCTCCCAGTCACCCCCTCCTCTCCCAGTTGCCCTAATCTCTCCCATCGCCCCATCTCTCCCAGTCGCCCCCATCTCTCCCATTCGCCCCCGTCCCTCCCAGTTTGCCCCGTCTCTCCCAGTCACCCCATCTCCCAGTCGCCCTGTGTCACCCCGTGTCTCCCAGTCACCCCGTCTCTCCCAGTTGCCCCCGTCTCTCTCAGTCGCCCCCCCAGTCGCCCCCCCCCAGTCGCCACCTCTCCCAGTCGCCCCTTCCTCTCCCAGTCGCCACCTCTCCCAGTTGCCCCGTCTCTCTCAGTCGCCCCATCTCTCCCAGTCACTCCCATCTCTCCCAGTCGCCCCCTCCTCTCCCAGTCGCCCCCGTCTCTCCCAGTCACCCCGTCTCTCCCAGTCGCCCAGTCTCTCCCAGTCACCCCCGTCTCTCCCAGTCGCCCCCGTCTCTCCCAGTCGCCCCCGTCTCTCCCAGTCAACCCCGTCTCTCCCTGTCACCCTGTCTCTCCCAGTAGCCCCCCTCTCCCAGTAGCCCCCCTCTCCCAATTGCCCCCGTCTCTCCCAGTCACCCCCGTCTCTCGCAGTCGCCCCCACCTCTCCCAGTCACCCCGTCTCTCCCAGCCAAACCCGTCTCTCCCAGTCACCCCTGTCTCTCCCAGTAGCCCCTCTCTCCCAGTTGCCCCGTCTCTCCCAGTTGCCCCGTCTCTCCCAGTAACCCCCGTCTCTCCCAGTCACCCCGTCTCTCCCAGTCACCCCCGTCTCTCCCAGTCACACCCGTCTCTCCCTGTTACCCCCGTCTCTCCCAGTCACCCGGTCTCTCCCAGTCAACCGCGTCTCTCCCAGTCGCCCCCTTCCCTTCCAGTCGCTCCCGTCTCTCCCAGTGGCCCCCGTCTCTCCCAGTCGCCCCGTCTCTCCCAATCAACCCCGTCTCTCCCAGTCGCCCCCGTCTCTCCCAGTCGCCCCCGTCTCTCCCAGTCACCCCCGTCTCTCCCAGTCGCCCCCGTCTCTCCCAGTCACCCCCGTCTCTCCCAGTCACCCCCATCTCTCCCAGTCACCCCCGTCTCTCCCAGTGGCCCCCGTCTCTCCCAGTTGCCCCGTCTCTCCCAGTCTCCCCCGTCTCTCCCAATGTCCCCCGTCTCTCCCAGTCACCCCTGTCTCTCCCAGTCGCCCTGTCTCTCCCAGTCACCCCTGTCTCTCCCAGTCGCCCTGTCTCTCCCAGTCAACCCCGTCTCTCCCAGTTGCCCCGTCTCTCCCATGCGCCCCGTCTCTCCCAGTCACCCCCGTCTCTCCCAATGTCCCCCGTCTCTCCCAGTCACCCCTGTCTCTCCCAGTCGCCCTGTCTCTCCCAGTCAACCCCGTCTCTCCCAGTGGCCCCCGTCTCTCCCAGTCGCCCCGTCTCTCCCAGTCACCCCCGTCTCTCCCAGTCACACCCGTCTCTCCCAGTCACCCCGTATCTCCCAGTCAACCCCGTCTCTCCCAGTCGCCCCCGTCTCTCCCAATCACCCCCTCCTCTCCCAGTCGCCCCGTCTCTCCCAGTAACCCCCGTCTCTCACAATCGCCCCCGTCTCTCCGAGTCGACCCGTCTCTCCCTGTGGCCCCCGTCTCTCCCAGTCACTCAATCTCTCCCAGTCACCCTGTCGCTCCCAGTCACTCCCGTCTCTCGCAGTCGCCCCCTCCTCTCCCAGACGTCCCTTCCTCTCCCAGTCGCCCCCATCCCTCCCAGACGTCCCTTCATCTCCCAGTCGCCCCCTCCTCTCCCAGACGTCCCTTCCTCTCCCAGTCGCCCCCATCCCTCCCAGTCACTCCCGTCTCTCCCAGTCGCCCTGTCTCTCCCAGTCGCCCCCGTCTCTCCCACTCGCCAACGTCTCTCCCAGTCACCCCGTCTCTCCCAGTCAACCCCGTCTCTCCCAGTCAACCCCGTCTCTCCCAGTTGCCCCCTCCTCTCCCAGTCGCCCTAATCTCTCCCATCGCCCAATCTCTCCCAGTCGCCCCCATCTCTCCCAGTCGCCCCGTCTCTCCCAGTCGCCCCCGTCCCTCTCAGTCGCCCCCCCAGTCGCCACCTCTTCCAGTTGCCCCCTCCTCTCCCAGTCGCCACCTCTCCCAGTTGTCCTGTCTCTCTCAGTCGCCCCATCTCTCCCAGTCGCTCCCATCTCTCCCAGTCGCCCCCTCCTCTCCCAGTCGCCCCCGTCTCTCCCAGTCACCCCCGTCTCTCCCAGTCACCCCGTCTCTCCCAGTCAACCCCGTCTCTCCCAGTCGCCCCTGTCTCTCCCAGTAGACCCCCACTCCCAATAGCCCCCCTCTCCCAGTCATCCCTTCTCTCCCAGTCGCCCCCATCTCTTCCAGTCACCCCCGTCTCTCCCAGTCGCCCCCGTCTCTCCCAGTCGCCCCGTCACTTCCAGTCACCCCGTCTCTCCCAGTCGCCCCGTCTCTTCCAGTCACCCCATCTCTCCCAGTCAATCCCGTTTCTCCCAGTCGCCCCGTCTCTCCCAGTCGCCCCCTCCTCTCCCAGTCGCCCCATCTCTCCCAGTCGCCCCTCTCTCATAGTCGCCCCCATCTCTCCCAGTCGCCCCCATCTCTCCAGTAGCCCCGTCTCTCCCAGTCGCCCCGTCTCTTCCAGTCACCCCTTCTCTCCCTGTCGCCCCCTCCTCTCCCAGTCGCCCCCTCCTCTCCCTGTCGCCCCCTCCTCTCCCAGCATGCCCCTCATCTCCCAGTCGCCCCCTCCTCTCCCAGTCGCCCCGTCTCTCCCAGTCGGCACTCTCATAGTTGCCCCCATCTCTCCCAGTCGCCCCCATCTCGCCCAGTCACCCCCTCCTCTCCCAGTCGCCCCTGTCTCTCCCAGTCGCCCCCGTCTCTCCCAGTCGCCTCCGTCTCTCTCAGTAGCCCCGTTTCTCCCAGTCGCCCCTGTCTCTCCCAGTCACCCCGTCTCTCCCAGTCACCCCGTCTCTCCCAGTCAACCCCGTCTCTCCCAGTCATCCCTGTCTCTCCCAGTAGCCCTCCTCTCCCAATAGCCCCCTTCTCCCAGTAGCTCCCCTTTTGCAAGACCTACCTCTTTCACCAGCAGCGGTCCAAAATTCAAATAGTGTTCACCGGCAAGCTGCCTGAGCATGCCTAGCAGGCATTTACAGCACACTGGTCTGATGTAAGTGAGGCGCGAAGCCCGATATCGATCCCCGAAAAATAATTTCCCGGCCATTGACGCTGGATGTGGAAGCTTTAATGGGCTGATTGTCCTTTCCTCACTCTGGATTTTCCTACCTTCTTATGTACTACTGTGCACATTACATTTATCTACTTGCAGCAAGGAAGATCAAGAAGAGCGTTGGTGCGATGACACAGCCTTGCTTGACCCCAGTCCATACATGAATTGGGTCTGTGGTGGAACCGTTGGTCAGGATCACGTTTGCATATCATCGTGAAGCAGACGGAGGATGGTGACAAACTCTTGAGGGCAGCCGAATTTGAGGAGGACACTCCATAATCCCTCACGGTTGACAGTGTCGAAGGCCTTTGTGAGATCAAAGAAGGCCATGTTCAGCGGTTGGTGCTGTTCTCTGCATTTCTCTTGTAATTGACACGTGGTGAAGATCATGTCCATTGTGCCCCTTAGTGGGCAGAATCCGCATTGCGATTCTGGGAGGAGCTCATCAGCCACTGGCAGAAGGCGATTGAGGAGGATTCTTGCAATGACTTTCTCTGTGGCAGACAGCTGGGAAACTCCTCTGTAATTACCACAATCGGACTTGTCATCTTTCTTGAAGATGGTCACAATTACGGCGTCTCGGAGATCCCCTGGCATGCTCTCCTCCTTCCAGATAAGAGAAATTAGTTCATGAATTTGCACCAGTAGTGCTTCTCCGCCATGCTTTAGTGCCTCGGCGGGGTTCCCATCTGCTCCCGAGGCCTTGTTGTTCTTCAGTTGTCGGATGGCCTTTTCAGTCTCATGCGGGGCTGGGGTTGTGCTGAGATGGTGGCGGGTAGCATACTGCGGGATGAAGTTGAGGACACTCGCATCGAAGACAGGGTCTCGGTTAAGGAGGTCTTCGAAGTGCTTCTTCCAGCGGGCACTGACTGCCTCTCTGTCCTTGATGAGTACCTCTCCGTTCCTGGCCCGCAGTGGGGTAGGACCTTGGGTGCTTGGCCGTAGATGGTCTCGACTGCACTAAAAAATCCAAGCACGTCATGGTTGTCGGCTAGCTGCTGGGTCTCCTGTGCTTCCTCCACCCACCATCTGTTCTTTAGGTCGCGAGTTTGTTGTTGGACCTCGGCCTTCAGGCATCTGTAGAGCTGCTTTCTTGCTCTCGAGTTCTGTTGCTGTTTCCAGATCAGGAATGCCTTGCGTTTGCGGCTTATTAGCTCCTGGATCTCCTGGTCATTCTCGTCGAACCAGTCTTGGTGTTGTCCTGGTCGAGTGACCGAGCGTCTCTTCATAGGTGCTGATTATGGAGGCCTTGAGTGCAGACCAGGCGCTGTGGGCACTCTGTGACTCTGCATCACTGGGAGTCCTCAGGTTGTGAGGCACAGGCCTTCTTAGCGGGGTCTTTGAGTGCTCCAGCATTGATTTTCCTGCGGCATTGTCTCTGTTGCTGCCGCTGCTTTTTTTAGCTACATTGATGGAGATGACAGTGCTCGGTTAAGGAAATCTTCGAAGTGCTCCTTCCAGCAGGCACTGACTGCCTCTCTGTCCTTGATGAGTACCTCTCCATTCTTGGCCAACGCTCTTTTCAATCTTCCTTACTGCAATGCTCCATCTCACCCTCAGTAAGCTCCCCGCTGGAGTGAAGCTAATTTACAGAACAAACGGGAAACTGTTCTACCTCCGTCACCTCCAGTCCAGATCCATGGTCGTCCCATCCTCTGTCGTCGAACTACAGTATGCAGATGACACTTGCGTCTGCGCTCACTCGGAGGTCGAACTCCAAACCATCGTCAACACCTTCACCAAAGCGTACGAGAGCATGGGCCTTACACTAAACATCCGTAAGACAAAGGTCCTCTACCAACCTGCCCCCACCACACAGTACTGCCCCCCGATTATCAAAATCCATGACAAGGCCTTGGATAACGTGGACCACTTTCCATACCTCGGGAGCCTACTGTCAACAAGGGCAGACGTCGATGACGAAGTCCAACACCGCCTTCAGCTGCCAGTGCAGCTTTGGTTGCCTGAGGAAGTGAGTGTTTGAAGAACAGGACCTCAAACCCTGCACTAAGCTCATGGTCTACAGAGCAGCAGTGATACCCGCCCTTCTGTATGCCTCAGAGACATGAACCATGTAAAACAGGCACCTCAAAGCACTGGAGAGGTACCACCAACGCTGCCTCCGCAAGATCCTGCAAATTCATTGACAGGATAGGCGCACCAATGTCAGTGTTCTCGCTCAGGCCAACATCCCCAGCATCGAAGCTTTGACTACGCTCGATCAGCTCCGATGGACGGGTCACATCGTCCGCATGCCCGACACGAGACTCCCAAAACAAACGCTATACTCGGCGCTCCGGCACGGCAAGAGAGCCCCAGGCGGGCAGAGGAAATGCTTCCAGGACATCCTCAAAGCCTCCTTGAAAAAGTGCAACATCCCCACTGACACCTGGGAATCCCTGGCCCAAGGCAAAGTGGAGAAGAAACATCCGAGAAGGCGCCGAACATCTCGAGTCTCTTCGTCGGTGTAAGGTTCAAAAATTTCTGCACAACCCCAGAACAGAAAGAAAGTCATTTTTAAATGGATTTTTGGAACATCGCAGAAGAAATCTGTAAAAGGGATAAAAGTGTGGTTGGGCTTAACAGAAGATTTCAAAGAGCTAAATTACACAGTTTTTCCAAGTGTAAGAAAGAAAAGATTTTGGATTCTTTTAAGGAATATTGGGCTAAAGGGATTTAAAATAAAAATCCCAGGAAGATTTGGCTGGTTTAAAAAGACATGTTCAGGCTTGCAAAAGGCTGGGACAAAAGGGGAGGCGGGGTGGGCCCCCGAGTTTGGATATTGAACTGTCTAGGAAATGTCCAGGGCCACCCCAGTTTTACATAAGGACAATGAAGCCTGTTTCCTGCCGATAATTCGCAGAGCCAGTTATCGAATAAACAGGACATGTCCCCAGGAATACAAAGGAAGGAACATTGGCCTAGAAATTCAGTTGTTAGCGCCAGCCGCTACCGCCTTAAGAGGAGGAGAAGCGATCTGCGCTTCGCGCGAACTTCAGTCAAGAATTAGCGGTGGCGCAAAACCGCAGCGCCCGCTCAGGTGCACGCAGATCCTGACGTCATTTCATGGTGCAACGCCCTTGGACGCGCCCCGAACCGGAACTTCAGTGGCGCCCCCCTTCTGTGCGCATGGCGCTCCCAGTGACTGGTTGAGTGGAACGGTTCCCAGTCGCTGTGGGGCGCTGGGGGCACTATTTAAAGGGGACTTGATGTGCCTCAATAATTCCGAGACTCGAAGTTAGCAGAACAAAAACAAGGCTTTTATTAACTTAGAACGTAACACGTAAGAGAGAGAGATGTCTTCCTTCTGGAGACTGAGGCCAGACTGAACTAGCTTACAAGCGGGGCCAGGTATGGCGGAGCCCTACACACAGCACATTCCAGCACATTCCAGTATACAATACAGCACATTCCAGTACACAATACAATGAGGTCTGGGGGAAGGGAAATGACACTGAAACCGATCTCAGTCACAGGCAGTGGTGAATGGAATATTTCATCACATTCACCCCTTCTATAGATTTAGTCTGTTCGGGGGTTTGATAGTCCTCTGCGACCGACGTGGCTGTTGCGGTGCCGCGGGTGTCGGCTGGGTGTCCCCGGTAGCCTCCTGGGTCTCTGCCGGGGATGCCGCCAGGGTTGTTGAAGGGGTAGTTGGTGGGGGTGCCGTTGGTCGGTGTTCTTCCGGGGGTGATGAAAGGGTAGTGGGTGGGTAAGAGTTGCTGTGATCGTCGTTGCCACTATTGCCGTGGTTGTTGTCGATGCCGGCTGGGGCGACGTCTTTTATGGACACGGTGTCCTCCCTTCCGTCGGCGTGCCGGACATATGCGTATTGGGGGTTGGCGTGGAGTAGGTGTACTGGCTCCACGAGAGGGTTCGTCTTGTGGCCCCTCACATGCCTTCGCACGAGTACCGGACCTGGGGTGGAGAGCCATGACGGCATGGATACGCCTGAGGTGGATTTCCGGGGAAAGACAAACATTCGTTCATGGGGCGTGGTATTAGTGGCCGTACACAATAGCGACCGTATCGAATGGAGCACATCCGAGAGGACTTCCTGCCAGCGGGAGAGAGGGAGGCCCTTGGTCCTTAGAGCTAGAGTGACTGCTTTCCATACTGTCCCGTTCTCTCGCTCCACTTGGCCGTTACCCCGGGGGTTGTAGCTGGTGGTACGGCTCGTGGCGATCCCCTTGGACAGCATGTACTGGCGTAGCTCTTCACTCATGAAGGACGCCCCCCTATCCGTATGGATGTAGCTCAGCATACCGAACAGGCAGAACAGGCTGTTGAGGCATTTAATGACCGTGGCGCTGGTCATGTCTGGGCAGGGGAAGGCGAATGGGAACCGGGAGTATTCGTCCACAATGTTCAGGAAGTAAACATTGCGGTCGACGGACGGGAGGGGGCCCTTGAAATCTAAGCTGAGCCGCTCAAAGGGCCGTGTAGCTTTGATTAAGTGGGCTCTATCTGGGCGGTAGAACCGAGGCTTGCACTCAGCGCAAGTGCGGCAGTTCCTGGTCAGGGACCGAACTTCCTCAATCGAGTAGGGTAAGTTACGGGACTTTATGAAGTGGAACAGCCGCGTGACCCCTGGGTGGCAGAGGTCGTTGTGGAGGGTCTGTAGCCGATCCCCGGTGGCGCTGGCACACATCCCTCGTGAGAGGGCGTCAGGGGATTCGTTAAGGGCCCCTGGCCGGTAAATGATGTCGTACTCGAAGGTGGAGAGCTCGATCCGCCACCTAAGAATCTTATCATTTTTAATCTTCCCCCTCTGTTTATTATTGAACATAAACGCTACTGACCGCTGGTCGGTAAGTAGACTGAAGCGTTTGCCGGCTAGGTAGTGGCGCCAGTGGCGCACTGCCTCCACGATGGCTTGGGCCTCCTTTTCCACGGAGGAGTGTCTGATCTCGGGCCCTTGGAGGGTCCTCGAGAAGAAAGCTACGGGCCGCCCCGCCTGGTTGAGGGTGGCCGCCAAGGCGAAGTCAGACGCATCACTTTCCACTTGAAATGGAGTGTTCTCGTCCACTGCCTGTAGCGTGGCCCGCTCAATATCCTGCTTAATACTTTTGAAGGCGGCGTGGGCCTCAGCAGAGAGCGGGAAAGAGGATGCTTTCAAGAGGGGGCGGGCTTTGTCGGAGTAGTTGGGGACCCATTGGGAATAATAAGAAAATAACCCCAGGCACCTTTTCAGGGCTTTGGGAGTGTTGGGCAGGGGCAGCTTCCGTAGGGGGCGCAATCGGTCGGGGTCTGGTCCGATTTCCCCATTCTCCACCACGCTGCCTAGTATGCAGAGGCGCGTGATGTTGTAAACGCACTTGTCCTCGTTGTAGGTGAGGTTGAGTTTTTGTGCGGTTTTCAGGAACCTCTCGAGGTTCGAGTCGTGATCCTGCTGGTTGTGACCGCAGATGGTGACGTTGTCGAGGTAGGGGAAGGTTGCCTGCAAGTGGTGGTCATCGACCATGCGGTCCATCTCCCTCTGGAAGACCGAGACCCCATTCGTCACCCCAAAGGGGACTCTGAGGAATTGGTAGAGGCGTCCGTTCGCCTCGAAGGCGGTGTACGGGCGGTCCTCTGGTCTGATAGGGAGCTGATGGTACGCTGACTTGAGGTCGATGGTGGAGAACACCCGGTATTGGGCGATTTGGTTCACCATTTCTGATATGCGGGGTAGCGGGTAGGCGTCTAGTAGGGTGTACCTGTTGATCGTTTGACTATAGTCGATCACCATCCTTTTCTTCTCGCTACCCCTTTCCACTACCACTTGGGCACGCCACGGGCTGTTGCTGCGTTCAATAATGCGCTATTTCAGGAGCCTGTCTACCTCGGTCGTGATAAACCGCCTGTCCTCCCAGCTGTACCTCCTGCTTTTGGTCGCCATTGGCCGGCAGTTAGGGGTAAGGTTCGCGAATAGCGAAGGCGGCTTTACCTTCAGGGTAGCCAGACCGCACACTGTGAGGGGCGGCTGGGACCCACCGTACTTGAGCGTGATGCTTTGGTGGTTGCACTGGAAATCCAGGCCCAAGATCACGCTCGCACATAGGTTCTTCATGATTAATACTTTAAAATTATCATATACAGTTCCGTTAACGCACAATTGTACCGTGCAGTAACCCAGAATGGTCGATGTCTGGGTTTTGTCAGCCATAGAGATGGTACCCTGAGTAGGGACCACCTTTAGGGAGAGTTGTTGTGCCAGTTCTGGGTGGATAAAGCTCTCCGTGCTTCCACTGTCAATTAAGCATTTAACCCGGCACTCGTTTACCTCGATGTCCACCATTGATCTGGATAGCGGGTGCGGCCTGGTCTGGTCCACTGTGACCGATGCCACTGTAGGGCCCTGATCGATACAAGATGGCATCCACGCTGTCTGCTCACAAGATGGCGGACCCCACGAGGTCGGGCAAGATGGCGTCCAAGATGGCCGCTCCCACGGCGCACACGCGGCGTTTGCGGGTTTTCCGGCGGTTGGTTTTCCGGCGGGGTTCCCTCTGCACACCTTCCTGAAGTGCCCCTTCTTACCGCACTTAAAGCAGGTGGTGCCTTTCGCCGGGCACAGGTTTCTGGTGTGCTTTGGCTGCCCGCAGAAGTAGCAGTTGGGTCCCTGACGCGTTGCGGCTGTCGTAGGGCTTCTGGGGGGAGAGCGGGGCCCAGCCGGTGTCGGGCTGTCGGGCGGGGAAGATGCCTTCCAAGATGGCAGCGCCCTCGGTGCACACGTGGCGGCGTGGGCGGCGCGGGCTGAAGAGTAGGCATCCGAGTTTCTCTGGGCCACATCCAGGGATCGCGCGGTGTCCGCAGCCTGTTTCAGGTCCAACCCCGTTTTTTCCAGCAGTCTTTGCCGGATGTAAGTGGAGCTGAGGCCTGTGATGAAGGCATCGCGAACAAGCTCGTCAGTGTACACTGCGGCTTTTACATCTCGGCACTTGCAGTCTTTGCCAAGCATTTTCAGGGTGCTTAGGAACTCCTCCACCGATTCCCCAGGTCGCTGTGCGCGGGTAGCGAGCAGGTGCCTAGCATACACCTCATTCGTAGGCTGCTGGTAATGCGCCTTTAAGATGTCGCAGGCGGCCAGGTACGTCTCAGCGTCTTGGATGAGGGGGTAAACCCGGTGGCTTACCCAATTCCGCAGAATTCCGAGTCTCATCCTCGCAGCGTCCGTAGCGTCTTTGACGGCTGCAGAATTGTCCAGGAAGAATTCCATACACTCAAACCAGTGTCCGAAGCGTGCTGATGCGTCCGGAGCATGTTGATCCAAATCCAAACGTTCGGGTTTCAGGAGTTGATCCATAGTGTTGAAAAATAAGTTAATAAAATTGATGTGCCTCAATAATTCCGAGACTCGAAGTTACCAGAACAAAAACAAGGCTTTTATTAACTTAGAACGTAACACGTAAGAGAGAGAGATGTCTTCCTTCTGGAGACTGAGGCCAGACTGAACTAGCTTACAAGCGGGGCCAGGTATGGGCGGAGGCCTACACACAGCACATTCCAGCACATTCCAGTATACAATACAGCACATTCCAGTACACAATACAATGAGGTCTGGGGGAAGGGAAATGACACTGAAACCGATCTCAGTCACAGGCAGTGGTGAATGGAATATTTCATCACAGGACTCTTCCTGCATTCTTTGTGGCAGCCATTTTGTTCCACTCCTTCTGTGTGAGAGAGAGATTTGGAGAGATGCAAAGGGAGAGAGCTTTCTGCTTTTGCTCAGTGCTCGCACAGGTACTTTTGGCTTCAGGCCAGAGCTTTGCATTTGGATTTAACTTTCAGTGCCATAGACTTGAGTCACTACATATAATGGGGGCTGCAATGGGTGGAATCGTTGGGTTTCTCCATTGCATTGAAAGGGCTCAGAGATGCCGAGAGAGAGTGCCAATCATGGCCAGATGGAGGAGGGCCAACAGGCGTTGGCACAGAAGGCCTTACCCACCCAGGGTATACCGCCAGCAGTTCTCATACCTCAACATGTCTGAGGAGCAGTGTATTCGGAGGCTGTGATTCAGAAGGGAGGTGGTCACTGAGATATGCCACCTGCTTCAGAGAAATCTGCAGCCACAGCTGAGGAGCAGGACATCGCTGTCGGTGGCAATGAAGGTGACAGTGGCTCTCAACTTCTATGCCACCGGCTCCTTCCAATCCACTACTGGGGACATTGCCAATGTCTCCCAGCTCGCGGTGCATTGCTGCATCTGCCAGGTGATGAATGCCCTCTTCAGAAGGAGACGTCAGTACATTTCCTTCCCCATGACCCCGGACAAGCAGCAAGAGTGCTCAATGGGATTTGCAAGACAAGCAAGCTTCCCCATGGTCCAGGACGCCATTGACGACACGCATGTGGCTTTGCGGGCACCTCTAAAGAATGCCGAGGATTACTGCAACCGGAAGGGCTACCATTCGCTGAACATCCAGTTGGTGTATGACCACAGGCAGCTCATACTAGCTGTCAATGCCCGCTTTCCAGGCAGCAGCCACGACGCTTTCATCCTGCGCCAGACTTCTGTGGCAGACATTTTCGAAGCCCCGGCTCACCCAGGAGGCTGGCTTATCGGGGACAGGGCTATCCTTTGTGCACCTGGCTGATGACCCCGCTCCATGTGCCTACCACCACTGCTGAAGAACGATACAATGACAGCCATCAAGCGACCAGGAACATAATTGAGCACACAATCGGTGTGCTGAAGCAACGGTTCTGCTGTCTGGACCATTCCGGGGGAGTCCTACAGTACTCGAGTACCCCATTTCGTTGTAGTGTTCTGCATGCTCATTGGACGATGAAGACGAGGAGGAGGAGGAGGAGGAGGAGGAGGAGGAGGAGGAGGAGGAGGAGGAGGTTGTTGTTGTCATTGGAAGTCGGTTGTAGGTCCCCTCTTAGTGAATGACTTGTGCCATTGAAAGAACATGAATGGAGCCGCTCTGCAAACCGTCAGCCGGTCAAGGCAACAAACAAATAGTTCAAAGTGCAAACATGGACAATCTGAATAAAGGCCGTTTTTTATTTAACAAACTCTGTGCCCTTCCAACAAACTCTGTGCCCTTCTGTGCCCTTCCCGCATGACAAACAAATACAGAGAAACCCCCCAGAAAACAGTCAGAGAGATAACTGGCTCTCACAACCTGGTGAAAATTAAAAAAACAGTTAAACAAAAATGACCATGATCCTCGGCCTTCATATAAAAAATACATTTTGCCACACTTCTACTTTTTCCCCTGCGGGGGTGATCCGCCTCGCTTGTGCGATTGGCCCCTTCCCGCCCTGCAGCTCCTCCTCAATGGGACCCCAGTGGCTGCAGCAAGGCTGGGGGAAGGCTGCTGAGGGTCAGATGGTGAGTCGGCAGATGCCCTTGGGGGACGGCCTGGACCAGCTCTGGGCCTGGAGGGCCCGGCTGCTAACTGCTCCAAGTATGCTTGGGTGGCAACGGTCTGTCCTACGGGTGGTGGCAGCTGCAGTGGAGGAGTGACAGTGTTGGCAGCAGGAATGCTGCCAACCTGACAGAGCACAGGCACTCCCTGGTCGGCCGATACACTGGCACTGGCACTGGCACAGGCCAGCACTGAAGCATGCGCAGCAATCTGCTGTAGCACAGGCTGCTGGGCTGCTGCGGCACGGCAAGGGCCCCGGCGATTCCTGGCCAATCCAGCGAGGGTAGCAGCAGATCTGTGTCTGCTTCAGACCAGCCAGTGAATGCATGGCACGACTAAGCACTTGGCTGGAAGCCGCATGTGATGCAGCAAAGTCCTGCTGACTCCTAGCCTGTGTTGCTCCGAAGTCCTGCAGACTCCTGGCCTGTGCTGCACTGAATTCCTGCAGACTCCTGGCCTGTGCTGCCCCGAATTCCTGCACACTCCTTGCCAGTGACTCTATGGAGTCAGGCATCCTTGACACTGCAGTCATGAGCTCAGTGTGCCTGCGCTCAGCCTGGGCGCCCATTTCACCAAGGAGCCGCACCTCCTCTGTGCTCACCGTAGCAGGACTGGAGACCGCACTCACCCTCCAGGGAGAAGGCCGCCGAGCTTCCCCACCACTCCCGCGTTGCTGCAGCCCGCTGGGCCCCGGAGCTTCACCCTCATCAGACACTTGCCCCTGCTCCCTTCCAGGGAAGACGTGTCCCCATCATGGCTGCCTCGGCTCAGGGTGGCACTGATGGGCCGTCTTCCTCTTCCTCCTCCTCGAATTCTGAATCAGACACAGTGCCAGCTTGAGGACCCGCCTCCTCACCTGGCGATTCAGCATCTGAAAGCAGGGAGGCACAAGTGTTGCTTTAGAGTGAGGACAGGGCGGCAGCGAGGGAGGCATGAGTGCTGCTATGCACTGCATTGGTTCGAGAGTGGCAAAGGATGCTGGTGTGAGGCACAAGTGGAAAGAGAGAGGTCAAAAAGGTGATGACCTTACCATTGCTGTCCAGAACGGGGTTGGCATCTCCACTGGCGACTGGGCCAATCAGCTAGCCTCCCATAATCCGTTCAACTCGCTGCTCCAGGTCGCTGAGCACTTTAAGGTCAGGACAGCCTCCCTTGGTCCGTAGCTGTTGCCTGCGGTTGTGGGCCAGCTTGCCCTGCAAGAGAAAGGACGGCCTCTGAGTACAGTGTCAAGCCCTGATCTTGCCTGCACTGCCTCCCATGGTGGAATAGCCCTGACAGTGTCAAGCCCTGATCTTGCCTGCACTGCCTCCCATGGTGGAATAGCCCTGACAGTGTCAAGCCCTCATCTTGCCTGCACTGCCTCCCATGGTGGAATAGCCCTGACAGTGTCAAGCCCTCATTTTGCCAGCACTGCCTCCCATGGTCGAATAGCCCTGACAGTGTGTAAAGTGGGGAATGTGCATGTGATTTTCATGAGGGTCCCATAGCTGTTGGATGAGGGCTGGGCATTGGGGCTTTCAGGACCCTTTGGCCATAAAGTGAGGTGCACATGCAAGGATGAAGAGGATACTGGAAAGGGTACTCACTCTGACAACCCGAGTGAGGTCGTTGAACTTTTTTCTGCACTGCGTGGGTGTCCTGGGGACCAAGCTGCTGGAGGTCACCCTGCTTGCCACCTCCCTCCAGGCTTTTCTGTACTCGCTGGGCAGCGACCTCCTGCCACTGTCAGGGAACAGGACAGGTCGCCTGTGCTCCACTGCGCCAACCAGAAGCTTCAGGGCACCCTCGCTGAAGCGTTGCACTCGCTCCCTGGCCTTCTCCATAGTCGTGGGCGTTGCAATCTTGAAGCAGCTCTGTTTAGGCCTGGATTCAGGGCTGCAGTTTGCAGGGCGTGGAAGCAAAACAAATCGACCCTCCCCCTCTAAGAGCTGACCGGCGCCAGCGTGTCTACCTTCAATCAACAACTCGCCACACCTGCGCTGCACCCGCCCTCGGTGGCAGCATCTCGGCCCACCGGCTTAGTGCCTTAAGATAGTCATGCACCGCCTGCTTTAGCGCAGTAGCAACCTCTTGGGGTGATGCAACTCAATTTCGGCGAAGGTGGTGCTAAGTTGCGCCAGGCGCTAAATTCAGCGACCGCCCGGCTGCAGCGCCCCAAACGTGGTGATACTGAATTTCTAGGCCATTAGCCCTACAGGTTACCACAAACAAACCACAGTCCAAAATCAATTAAAGAGATTGACAAACGTTTTGCATTTTAAAACTGGTTTCAAGGCAATCTCGAAACCAGTTAAAGGCTGATTAAGTTTAGATGAGCCATCCCCTAAACTCATTGGGGGAGAAATTGGGTTTAGCCCCATTTCGGGCGTTAGAATTGGCGCTGCGCAAATTTTTTCGCAGGCGCAACTTATCACCACCTCGAGCAATATTGGGTTGCTGCGCCCCTAAAGGTGATTGCGGTGTTGATTCAGGCGCTGCACAGGAGTCTTAAGGCGCTAACCCGGCGGCGCTACTCAATATGTCGGTGGCCGGGCGCAGCGCAGGTGTTGTCAATAATCGATTACCCGAGACATGCTGGCGCCGGCCAGCTCTTAAAGGGACGGGTCAATTAGGAGCAGCAGCCACACTCTGCACCTTGTAGGCCTCAAAATCGGCGCTGTGCTTTCTGTGGCGTTCCAAACTTTGAACATATGGAGAGGGTGAGGCAGAGAGCGGAGCGCATTACCGATGGGGCATTGGATGCTTTGGTTGGCGAAGTGGAGCGCCGGCGAGCTGTGCTGTACCCCGACAATGGCAGGAGGCCTCATCAGAGCGAGTACCGCAGGGCTTGGAGGGAAGTTTGTCAAAGAGTCACCTCAACCAGCGTGGTGGCCAGGACTCCTGCGCAATGCAGGAAGAAGTTCAACGACCTCACTCGGGTCGTTAGGGTGAGTGCCTTTTTCGCCATCTTCTTCATCCCTCCATCTGCACCGGACATTATGGCCAGAGGGTGCGCGAAGCCCCAATGGCCATCTGTCAGCCAGCACCCATGGCCCTTTCTGGGAACACACACGCACATTCAGCTCAATGCATAATGGAAGGGCTAATCTACCATGGGGGGCATGTGATGTCAGCTCAATGCATAATGGAAGGGCTAATCTACCATGGGGGGCATGCGATGTCAGCTCAATGCATAATGGAATGGCTAATCTACCATGGGGGGCATGTGATGTCAGCTCAATGCACAATGGAAGGGCTAATCTACCATGGGGGGCATGTGATGTCAGCTCAGGCCAGCATGTTTCATCACTTCCCGTCCTTTCTCCTGCAGGCCAAGCTGGCCAGGAACCAGAGGGAGCAGCTTCGCACCGGAGGAGGCCCTCCTCAGCTGCAGACACTGACGGACCTGGAGGAACGAGTCCACCAGATTGTTGGAGGCCGGATGACTGGTCCTGTCACCACTGGAGCTGCCGACCCCATTGTGCACAGCGATGGTAAGGTCATCACCTTTTTGAACTCTCTCCTCCCACTTCTTCCCCCCACCAGCATGCTTTTTCACTCTGGACCCATGTCAGAGCATTGCAGCACTCATGCATCCCTTGCTGCCACCCTGTCCTTTCGCTAAAGCCACTCTTCAACCTCCCTGCTTTCAGATGCTGCATCACCAGCTCGGGAGCCGGGTCCTCAAGCTGCCACTGCCACTGACTCCGGAGGCGACGAGCAGGAGGAAGCTGGACCATTCCTGCCACCCTCAGGCGAGCCAACCCCTCTGCAGACTGGGGAGACTACTTCCCTGGAGGGGAGCGGGGGGGAATGCTCTGAGGAGGAAGCAGTTCCAGGAACCAGCGGGCTGCAGCAACGCAAGGGGGGTAGGGAAGCTCGGGGGCCATCTCCCCGGAGGGCGAGTCAGGCCGCGAGTGCTGCTGCACAAAGCGCAGAAGAGGTGCGTTCCCTCACAGAAATGAGTGCCCAGGCTCGTCTCAGGCACACTGAGCTCATGGCTGCAGTGGCAAGGATGCCTGAATCCATCGAGACACTGGCAAGGAGTGTCCAAGACTTCGGGGCAGCACAGGCAAGGAGTCTGTGCAGGACCTCGGGGCAGCACAGGCAAGGAGTGCGCAGGACTTCGGGGCAGCACAGGCAAGGAGTGCGCAGGACTTTGGGGCAGCACTGGAAAGGACTGTCCAGGACTTCGGGGCATCACTGGAAAGGACTGTCCACGGCTACGGGGCAGCACTGGAAAGGACTGTCCAGAGCTTGACCGAAGCACTGGAAAGGACTGTCCAGGGCTTCACTGAAGCACTGGCACCTGCCACACCAGTGCTGAGTGCTGCCACGCAGTCACTCACTGGTCTCATGCAGACGCATATTGAGGCCACACGACCAATGACTGCTGCCACCCTCGCTGGATCAGGTGGGATTACCCGGGGCCCTTGCAGCACCACAGCAGGGCCTCAATCTATGGACCAGCCGATTGGTGCGCATGCTGCGGTGCTGCCCCATCAGAGTGCCAGTGTGTTGTTCGACCAGGGAGCTGCTGTCCGCTGTCAGGATGTCAGCATTCCTGATGCCACCGCTGGCACGTCTCCACTGCAGCTGCCACCACCTGCAGGACAGACTGCTTCCACCCATGCACAGTTGGAGCAGTCAGCATCCGGGCCCTCCAAGGTCAGAGGTAGTCCAGGATGTCCCTCAGGGGCATCTGCGCTTTCGGACAGCCAGCAGGCCTCTCCCAGCCTTGATGCAGCCACTGGGGTCCCATTACGGAGGAGCTGCAGGGAGGGAAGGGGCCGATTTCACAAGAGAAGTAGATCACCATCAAGGGGGAAAGAGTAGAAGGTGCAGCTGAGACGTCTTTTTTGTAGAAATCAAGGCCGTGGATGCTGGTCTGAATGTTAGTAATGTTTTGGATAGACTCCCGGGTGTGCGAGTCACTTAAGTGTTAGTGTGTTAGTTTTGCTTTCTGCAGCCATTGCTTTGTCATGTTAGAAGGAAGCACATTTCGCAAAATAAACAACTTTTTTTATTTACATTGGCCATGTCTGATATTTACATTCACTGCCCTTCATAGGCTTTGGGTTATCCGGACGGTTCCCTTCCTCCTCATCGAATGGCACCAAGCATTCCATCAGAGGGGCCTAGAAGCGGCTTGTTATCAGCCTCTGATGGACGGCCCTTCCAGTTTGTACCTCCCTCCCATCTTGGTCCTCCTCCTCCTCCTCCTCCTCCTCCTCCTCCGCTGGTGCTTCAGTGGCTGGTGGCATTGGCTGGGTGTGTAGGATGGCGAGGTTATGCAGCATGCAACAGACTACAACGAAGTGGGAGACTCGCTCTGGTGAGTACTGCAAGGCGCCTCCGGAATGGTCCAGACAGCGGAACCGCTGCTTCAGCACACCGATTGTGTGCTCCACAATGTTCCTCGTCGCCTGATGGCTCGCATTGAAGCGCTCTTCAGCAGGAGTGCTGGGCGAACAGAGCGGCGTCATCAGCCATGGACACAGAGGATAGCCCTTGCCACTGAGAAGCCAGCCTCCTGGGTGAGCCGGGGCCTCGAATAGGTATGCAACTGAAGTCTGGTGCAGGATGAAGGCGTCGTGGCTGCTGCCAGGGAACTGCACATTGACTGCAAGGATCAGCTGTCGGTGGTCACAGACCAGCTGAACATTCAAGGAATGGAACCCCTTGCGGTTGCGGAACTCCTCCGGATTCAAAACAGGCGCTCGCAAAGCCACATGCGTGCAGTCAATGGCGCCCTGCACCATGGGGAAGTCCGCTATTGCTGCGAAGCCCTCTGCGCGCTCCTGCTGCTTCTCCAGTTTCACAGGGAAGGAAATGTACTGCCGCCTCCTTTTAAATAGGGCATCTGTTACTTAACGGATGCAGCAATGCACCGCAAACTGCGATATGTTAGCGATGTCCCCAGTTGCGGCCTGGAAGGAGCCGCTTACATAGAAATTCAGGGCAACAGTCATCTTGACAGCCACCGACAGAGAGGTCCTGCACCTTATCTGAGGCTGCAGATCTGGCTGAAGCAGGTGGCACAGCTCAGTCACCACCTCCTTTCTGAAGCGCAGCCTTCTAAGACACTGCTCTTCTGACATGTTCAAGTAAGAGAACTGCTGTCGGAAAACCCTGGCAGCGTAAGGTCTGGTGTGGCGACGCCTGTTGGCCCTCCTCCGTCTAGCAATTCCTGGCCCTCTCTCCCTGCGTCTCTGTGCCTTTTCCAAATGGTTCAGCAGCAGGACGTTCCCCTCCAATGCAGCCCCCATAGTAATAGCGCACAAGAAATTGTAAACGTTGTAAATGCTCACCAGCTGCAAGGTGATGGTCAGAAGGCTGAAGTTCCTCTGGCCAGCGCTGGCTCACTGGTGCAATGGCTCTCAGAGTGCAGCTCAGCAACTCTGTGAAAGTCTCGAGGAAGTTGTGCTCCCAAAATGGCTGCCACTTTTATACCAGTGCAGTCCCCTTTAAGGAGCGCCCCCCTAGCCCGAGAGCAACTGGGGAACATTCCAGGTAAGCAGTCCTTATTAGCGCCAGGTGGAACGGAGGGGCGCAACACTGAATTTCCGGTCCGGGGCACCCAAAAGGCGTTGCACACTGAAATGACATCATGACCTGCCTACGCCCGCGAGCGGGCGCTAAGGTTTAGCGCCAGCGCAAAATGCCCACTCAATATGGGAGGAGGCACTGGGTTCACTGCGCCCGGCCGAAAATTGGCTACCGCCCCACTTCTCGGCCTCTTTAGGCGCTAATTGGAGGCGCTGCCAACCGAATTTCTCCCCCATTAAGTTTAGATGGGCCATCCCCGAAGCTCGTTAAAGTTTTAAAACACATTAAAAATAACAAGCCCGCCAAACTTAACAAAGAAACCCAAGATTTGGCGGTCAGATAAGCCAGGCCCCAAATTAGTATAATTGAGGCCTGCCTTTTCAGTTCAGCAGTACAGTCAAGACAAGAGACAACAGCGAGACAGTGAGATAGTTCATACGGACAGCCAGTCCGAGTTCAAGTTCAGCCAACCAGCTCAAGTGAGAGATCATCATCAGAGACTCGAAGGAAGAAAGAAGAAACAGAGATCGCGGCAACCAAAGGCCTACAGAAACCAACAACCGCCAATATTACCACCAACCAGGTAATATTGGGCCATCGCGACCAACAAGAAACCAACCGCCGGAAAACTCACGAACCAAAGACTTGTTTCCACTCTACAGGCTAGTCTGACTTACCCCTGGGTAAGATTTGGACATAAAAGACCCTAAAGCTAGCACTAACCAAAGTAAATTGGGTACTTGCCCGATAGATCCAACAGCATGACTAACCACATCAGCGGACCAACACAAACTGAAGACCCAACGCAGGTGCAGTCTTCTACTATGTTCAAGGTACAACTAAAGAGACCCCCAAAATCGTGAACCTCTACATCTGTCAAGAAAGTCGTTTTGGTGAGCATTTCCTGGTCCTCTGGATTCCAGCCTAGCTAGTGTAGTGGGGTTGGGAGGGTAAGGGTTTTTGTGTATTGTAATTCTCTCTTACTTAATTTCAAGTGTTCCCCACCCTTTTTAAAGTATAAGTTTTATTGTATTGTATATTTTCCTGTCTCAAAATTAAGATCTGAATTATTTTGACTAACCCAGGTCTGTTGCAAGTTCATTACGACCCCCAAATAAGTCCAAAGTCGAGAACAAAAGGGAGTGGGAGTGATTCAAACTGCTCAAAGGGGTCAGAGGTGAAGCTGACAAACAACCCACACACCACCCCTTACAGCATGGCGACCACAGCAGGACTTTGGCAAAAGGGAAGTAATGCAATAGACCCTGTGTTTGATGAGAGAACGAAGATGGAAGAGAGGATTTCCTCTTACGTTTTTGAGAAGGTGAATATCACCAAGAAGTGGGTAACCAGTCTATTGTGTGCTGGGCATCCCATGGACGCTGCAGCCAAATGGACTGAGAACAAGGCTCATAAGAAGTCGGTAGAGAAGGCCATCTGGTTGGTCTGTGCCCTACGACAGATCCAGCTTTTAGACCAGCAGGTGAAAGCTTTGACAGCAGAGCTGCAGGAGGCAGCCAAACTGTCTCAGGCAAGAGCTGTAGCAGGGGAGGAACTATTGCAGGAATTACAAGCCCAAAATCAAAAGAAATTGCAGCTAGTAGAAAAAAACACAGAAACAGGCATGAGTATTTTCGGTGTCAAGTCACCGAAGCAAAGGGAAATGAGCTGGTACTGAAAGAAGAGAACGCTCGCCTAACCAGACAGTTAAGGGAACAGGAGGAGCAGTATAGGAACATAAAGGCAGCTTATCAAGTAGCAAGATCTAGGGATTTTGAAGCGGGAGATCACGGCCCTTGTCAAAAGAAGATAGAGAGTTTAAAACTTGGTCTGTCCAGGGCAAAAGGCATGGTGTGCCTATTGTAGTGTAGGTAACCTGTACCACCTTAAGAGGATACCTTAAGGTGATGGACTACTTTTTGATGGCTCCTGTACATTGTAGTACCGGTGGTGACCACACCGGTATATAAACCCTGCGGAGCAAAGTGTATCTCAGTTCAGCCCTGACCCTCAATCACTAAAGACCTGTTTACTTACTTCTGTAGTCTGTGTCCTGTTATTCAGTATAACTGCAATTGAAACCACAGACTCAACAGTGGCGACGAGTCTGATCTTACCTTGCGGCAGTTTGCATCAAAGGAAGCTTCGTCCTCAGAAACGGGCGTCGAAAAAGGGCATCTGCCCTCAACATCCTGCATCGCATGGGAGGCCATCAGAAACCCGGGTTGGTTTGCTGACCACGAAGTCAAACATCAGTGAGCATCCCTTCTACGACAGCGGCGGGTAAGCCCGATCGAGCGGCACGGGGGGGAAAGTCGGCCGAGTTGTCAGTGGGAGAAGGGGAGGGAAAACGCCGAAAAGGGCGGAGAACATGACCGCAGCCAATGTCAGGGGCCGGACTGCAATCGGGCAGAGACGCGCAGCAGCCAGAAAAGCGTTTATGGCCACAAGGACCGCGGGAGCGGCTGGGGAACAAGAGCAGCAACGCAGGGGAAAATAAAGGACCACTGGGAGACGTGGATGGCAACAGCATGGGAATCGCCATTTTGAGTCGACGAGGGAAGAAGACAAGCGTGGGAAAAGCCGCGTAGCGCGGGAAAAGCCGCCATCTTGGGAAAAAAAATAAAGAAATAAAGAAATAATAATATCCAAAGGGGAAGGAGAAACTCAGCAAGGATGCCAAAAACGGGTAACATCACGGCTTTTGATAACGATGTGGAAGATTGGGCCACTTATGTGGAACGCATCGAAGTTTACTGTACAACGAATGAGGTATCGGATGATAAGAAAGCACTAACCCTATTAAACTCAATGGGTGCGAAGACGTATGGGTTATTAAGGAACCTTGTAACACCAGACAAACCGGTAGGGAAGAGTTTCGTGGATATTGTTACTATCCTGCAGGAGCATTTAAACCCCACGCCGCTGCTGATAGCGGAACGATTTAAATTCTACAAAAGAATTCAACTTAAAGAAGAAAGCAACGCTGAATTCCTAACAGAACTGCGCAAGTTATCAAAGTACTGCCAGTTCGGAACAGGACTAGCAGACGCACTGAGAGATAAGTTTGTGTGTGGGCTCCTAAGGGAAGGAACCCAGAAGCGACTGCTAGAGGAAAAGGACCTTACGCTGGACAAAGCTTTCAGCATTGCAGCATCCCACGAGGCAGCAGCACGGGGCACTGCAGAGATACAGCAAAGGCCATTGGAATTCAGCACCAATGAAATGGCATTGGGCACAGTAAAGTGCTGTCGTTGTGGAAGGACAACGCATGACCAGAACCAGTGCTGGTTCAAAGATAAAGAATGCAGGCAATGTGGCAAACTTGGTCACATAGCGAGAGTATGCCGGTCCGGAAAGAAGACCAGCAGCAAAAAGTCACCGCAGGAGAAGTACAAAAAAGTACACAAGGTGACAGAGAACAGTTCGGATGAACAGAAGACGAATTCAGACTCCAGCAGTAAGCAACTGGGTTGTCTGAAAATACATAATGTGGGTGACACAGCAGACCACCAAACTATCTGGGTCATGCTTCAGATTGCAGGAGTCCAAGTGAAGATGGAATTGGACACTGGGTCGGCATTAACGGTCATGAATAAGCATGATTACAAAAGGTTATTCTCGCACATTCCCCTGAGGGATACGGAGATTGTATTGAAAACATACACGGGGCAAATAGTATACCCCAAAGGAAAGATAAAAGTAAACGTGGTCTACAATGGTAAAGAAAGTCAGAAAATGGACTTGTATGTGTTACCTGATGGAGGTCCGCCACTACTGGGACGGGAATGGATCCGGAGAATAAATGTGGGCTGGCATTCCATACAAGCACTGACTGTGGATGCCTGTAAGGAGGATGACGTCAAACCTAAACGACTGTCCAAAATCTTAGACGATGCTAAGGAGGTGTTCCAACAGGGACTTGGAACACTGAAAGCAATTACGGCAACCATCAAGGTTGAAGAACATGCAAACCCAAAATTTTTCAAAGCCAGACCGGTACCTTATGCGATACGACCTGCTGTGGAAGCAGAGCTGGAAGGGCTAGAACGTTCAGGGGTACTGTCCAAGGTGGACTGGAGCGAATGGGCTACACCCATTGTTACTGTCATGAAGCGTTCGTTGAGCAACAAGCCGGGGGAACCTGGGAAGGTTCGCATCTGTGGCGATTTCAAGATCACTGTTAATCCGGTTCTTCACACGGTGCAATATCCGCTTCCGCGGATTGAAGATACCTTCGCTTTGCTGTCTGGTAGGAAACACTTCACTAAGATAGACCTGGCGCAGGCGTACCTACAGATGGAAGTTGATGAAGCGTCACGTCAGTATCTCACGATCAACACGCATAAGGGCTTATATCGGTATAATAGATTGGTTTTTCGAGTGGCATCGGCTCCAGCGATTTGGCAAAGGGCCATGGAGCAGGTATTGCAGGGAATTCCAGGCACACAATGCTACCTGGATGACATCCTGATTACAGGAGATAACGATAAGGATCACCTCGCGAATTTGGAGCAGGTGCTCATCAGGTTGAAAGAATATGGGCTCAGAGTTAATCGCCAGAAATGCGAGTTCTTTCAAAAGCAAATCTCGTACTGCGGCCACGTCATTGACCGGGAGGGGCTCCATAAGTCACCTGACAAGATCGAAGCTGTTGTAAAAGCTTCTGCACCGGAAAATGTATCCCAGTTGAGGTCGTTCCTCAGGTTGGTTAAATATTACCACAAGTTTCTTCCAAATTTATCCACGGTGTTACACCCGCTAAACACTCTTTTGCAAACGGGAATACCATGGAAGTGGAGCAATGATTGTAAGCGGGCTTTTCAAAAGAGCAAGGCTCTGATCACCTCTAAGGAAGTGTTGGCTCACTTTAACCCAACGCTGCCTATTCGCTTAGCTTGTGATGCTTCTCCATATGGTATTGGGGCAGTGCCCTCACATAAGTTTCCAGATGGCTCGGAAAGGCCAGTCGCTTTCGCATCCAGCTCATTGACCTCCGCTGAGCGCAACTATGCTCAGATAGATAGGGAGGCTCTCAGCCTCGTGTGGGGAGTTAAGAAATGTAACCATTACCTGCAAGGCCAAAAGTTTACGCTGCTGACAGATCACCAGCCGTTGGTTTCCAGTTTCAACCCTAAGAAGGGTGTTCCGGTAATGACAGCGCAAAGGCTTCAGAGATGGTCCCTTTTCCTAGGGGCACATCAATATGATATTGAATTCAAAGGTACAAAGCAACATGGTAATGCTGATGGGCTGTCGCGCCTGCCACTACCTACAGTGGAAGAGGCACCGGCAGTTGACCCTGTCGAGATATTTCACTCGACCATCATCAAATGCTTACCAGTCACCAATGCGGGTATTGAGAGAGAGACCCGAAATGACCCGACACTGTCTCGGGTCTACGACTTGACAGTGAAGGGATGGCCAGCACATGGCGAACCACTGTTACCAGCATTCTCAGCCAGATGAGAACAGCTGTCCGTATGTCAAGGAACATTGATGTATGGAACAACGGTGATTATTCCTCCAAAATTAAGAGAGAGAGTTCTGAAAGAATTGCACGAAGGTCATCTGGGGGGAGTCAAGATGAAAAGCCTTGCTAGGGCTTATGTGTGGTGGCCAGGTATCGACAAACAAATAGAGGATCTGACTAAAAGCTGCTCAGGGTGCCAAAAAGTTCAAAACGCACCTCCAATTGCACCGCTGCATCCGTGGGAATGGCCTTCAGCCCCATGGCAACGTGTGCATATCGACTTTGCAGGTCCATTCATGGATTCCATGTTTTTGATAGCAGTAGACGCACATTCTAAATGGCCAGAAGTGATTAAGATGTCGACCACTACCTCTGAGAAGACGATCGCAGTTCTAAGAACCATATTTGCAAGGAATGGGTTGCCGGAGCAAATATGTTCAGACAACGGACCACAGTTCGTGTCAGAAGAATTCCAGAAATTCATGAAAAAGAATGGGGTGAAACACTATACATCTGCCCCATATCATCTGGCTACAAATGGGTTGGCCGAGAGATTTGTACAAACGTTCAAAAAGGCGATAAAGGCCATGAGTGAAGACCATATTCCACTACAACACAAGGTGGACAATTTCCTGATGGCGTATCGAAACACCACGCATGCAGAGACAAATCAAAGCCCTGCCATAATGTTCTATAACAGAAGGTTGCGGTCCCGGTTGGATTTGTTAAAACCCAATGTGCGAAGGGAAGTCGAAAACAAGCAATTCCAGCATATAAATAACAAGGCCACTCGTAGTTTCAAAATAGGACAACCAGTGTTGGCCCGGGACTACAGGGATGATAAATGGCAACCTGGAACAATTCATGCACGACAAGGACCCTTGATGTACACGGTAGACGTTGGAGAGAACGTAATACGACGTCATGCTGACCAACTTGTGGAATCGAGAACAAGGGTCGACCCCATGTCTACGGCAGAGACACCAGTTGAAGAACTTATTGAGCCTGTAGCATCTACCTCAGACTCGAACGTACCTGATGATACTCAATCCATAGGAGATCATGTGGATGAGTCACCCCAGCAACGAGAGCCAGAGACCCCTGAAAGGCGATATCCGGGCCGGATCAGGAGGCCTCCTCAGAGACTGAATCTTTGAACAGTTTTGTGTGTAAATTGTATATATGTTATCCATGTAATGTTTAATTTGGGGTGTACACTGTTAAGCTAAAAGGGGAGGAATTGTAGTGTATGTAACCTGTACCACCTTAAGAGGATACCTTAAGGTGATGGACTACTTTTTGATGGCTCCTGTACATTGTAGTACCAGTGGTGACCACACCAGTATATAAACCCTGCGGAGCAAAGTGTATCTCAGTTCAGCCCTGACCCTCAATCACTAAAGACCTGTTTACTTACTTCTGTAGTCTGTGTCCTGTTATTCAGTATAACTGCAATTGAAACCATAGACTCAACACCTATTAAGCCCGGGTGCAGCCCCGGGTAGACCTGGAAATAGAAGTAGAAACTGTGCAGACGTCACCTGTGGCGCCGGGGAACAACTCGGTTGGGCAGCAGGGTGAAGTGGGCAAACAATTGCAGGAAAGGTCGGAGCTGGGGCTGATGTGCCCGACTCGACAGCAAAAGTCTGGCCCACCAGGGGGTGGTGGGGGCCTGGGGCCCCTTGAAAGCCAGTTTGTGATTCCCCATGGGACCCAACAGCTTAGGGCTATGGTAAGTGACTTGAGTAAGCTCACCCACAAGGGAGATCCGTCAGTCCACTTTATGGAAGTGGAGCAAGCAGCAGGCATTAATGAGTGCGACGACTCAGAAATGGCCAAGATGCTCCTGTTCACATTGGATGGCAAGCTGTACCAGTCCCTCTCTGCTGAGTGCAAGAAGGGACAGGGAGGGTATGCTGCCCTCCGGGATCAAGTTCTGGAGGCGATGGGGATGAATGATGGTAGTCCATTCTCCCGGGTGGAGAAGACTACTCAGTTAGCAGGGGAGACCCCACAGGCTTTCGCAGACAGGCTGTGGCCTGTGTACAGGGGTGCCTGTAATGGGGATCTCGACTGAGCTAACTTGAACCAGGATGAGCTGGCTCACTGGCTCCGAAGTCTGGTGGCAAACAGCTTGCCATGGATCAGAGCCAAGGCCGAGCTGTGCTTCGACCCAAAGGGCCCCCAGGTCACCGAGGAGGCAGTGGTCAGACAACTGACCCTGGCTTACCGTAACGGTAGGGGGGTAGAAGAACCACAGACAAAAGGGAAAGTGCATGAGTTTGAACCCAGCCAGGGCAAGAAGGAATGGCACCAGGAACGGGGTATCCCTTCCGATGTGAGGCGTAACTGCTTCGGGTGCGGGAAGAGTGGGCATTGGAGAAGGGACTGTAAAAATCCTTGGAAGGATAGTGCAGGAAAGAGTGCCCCAGCTCCCGCCCCAAAGGCAGAAACACCGACCTCTCCTCCCCACAGTAGATTCGACAGTAGCTGCACTTCGAGTTTTGTTGGCTGGCCCAGGGCAGGTAGCCACAGCCACGGGTGCTTTAACTCCATCTGCCCCCCCAGTTAACACAGACTTATGACTAGAGCCAGCGCAGCCTGTCTATCTGTGTCCCCTTGAGTGTGATGTATGGAAAAGACCGCTTGTTAAGATGGATGTGGAAAAGGTAAAAGGGACCTATCTGTTGGACACGGGAGCTTCAAGCACCATAGTCTACTCAGATAACCCCGCTGCCTCACCTCTGTCTAATGGGGTCGCATACAGCTTAGTGGGGTTCACAGGTAACGAGCAGGTTGGCTCATTCTCCATCCCGCTGTCCATTCATTTAGGAGCACTCCACACCAAGTAGACTTGTGTTTTCATGAAGTGGGAGCAGGAAGGGAAAGGGATCCTGGGGTCTGATTTTATCATAGGCCATCGGATCCTAGTGGATCTTAGGAACCACTGTCTGTGGGGAGCATGCACCGGCCAAGAGGGTGAAGTGGCAGTTATCCCAGGGAAGCAGGGCAAGGGGACCCTGTGTACCCTAAACCCCAAGGAGGGTTATGACCTTGAGCAAATGGTCAATAACACTCCAGTGGAGTACCAGGCATTTGTGCGAGCACACCTCGGCGCATTTGCCACTCACAAGCATGATTGTGGGAGGGTGAACGGGGTCAAAGTGAGTGTAGATGGGGACCCCATGACCCGACCACAAAAGCAGTATAATTTCCCAAAAGAGGCGGAGAAGGACATGGAAACGACCATGACCTCTTTGGTCAAACAGGGGGTATTGAGACCAATAGCCACCCATGTAAACTCTCCGTTGTGGCCGGTTAGGAAACCGGACAACTCCTGGAGAGCCACGGTGGACTATCGGGTACTCAATAGGAACATCCCCGCCTGTGCACCCACGGTAGCAGCCGTCGCCGACCTCATAGGAAGTATTCCAGCCTCGGCGACCACCTTCACGGTGCTGGATATTTCCAACGGGTTTTGGTCCATCCCTCTAGGGAGAGAGGACCAGTACAGGTTCGCCTTTACGTTTAAGGGCCAACAGTACACTTGGAACTGCCTACCACAGGGGTTCCACAACAGCCCCGGCATCTTCCATCAGTGTATGGCAGATTGCTTAAAAGGCTTCAGCTGACCCCGACAGTTAGCCAGTATGTGGTTGACCTGCTCCTATTCACTGATGAAGGAGAGGAACACGGTCCACTGCTGGCTGAACTGCTGGAGTTGCTGAAGCAGGAGGGTTTTAAGGTAAACCCCAAGAAGGTACAGATTGGCCGACAGGAAGTAAAGTTCCTAGGGTTGGCTGTACGAGCAGGGGAAAGGGCCATCGATAAAGCCAGAAGGGAAGCAGTACAGGAGTTGCCAGCCCCCAGTACAGCAACAAGAGTGAGATCCTTTCTGGGGCTAACAGGATACTGCCGGGATATTATTGACGATTACGCCGCCACAGCAGCCCCTCTGCTCCGACTCCTACACAAGGGAGTGGAGTGGGTATGGGATGAGGGTTGCGAGGCAGCATTTGTAAGCCTCAAGAAAAACCTGCAGACCGCACCAGCTCTCGGGGCAATAGATGGGGAGAAAGAGTTTTTCTTGGAGGTAGCAGCCAGCGGGGACAGTCTGAGTGCAGTGCTGCTCCAGGAGCGGCACAGTCAGCTGAGACCGGTGGTTTACTCCTCCAGGATACTCACAGAGGTAGAAAAGGGCTATTCCAACTGTGAGAGGCATCTCCTCGCCACTCACTGGGCTGCGAAAAGATCATTGATCTTCACAGGTGTGATGAAATATGCCGTTCATCAGGCACTGTATTCTCTGTGTTCTCAGGCACTGTATTCTCTGTGTTTAGTTTAGTTTCAGTTTCATTTCCCCACCTGTACTGTATTGTGTGTAGGGCTCCGCCCATACCTGGCCACTACTTAAGCAGGCTGCACTGTCTCACAGGCAGTGCAGCAGATCTTTGGATGGGAGACACTTCTCCACTGTGTATTACTTTCTTAGTTAATAAAAGCCTTGCTTTGCTCCGTTAACGTCGAGTCTCGGATTCATTGAGGCACATCAACAGGCACCTCGCCCATCACCCTCCTCACCCATCACACGCCCACCCAGATGCTCCTAGATGGGAGAATTAAAGATGGGACAGTGAGCAGCGCCCGCATTGCTCGCTGGATCCTGCTTCTCTCCCAGATAGATCTAAGGGTAAAGGGTCTCTGTGAGCCCAAGCTCGCAGCCAACATGATCTATCCAGGGACGGCCCACAGGTGCTCTATTGAAGGGATATGGGAAGTAGACATAGGTTTTCGGGTCGGGATATACCCCACAGGCCGCAAAATCTATGTGGATGGTTCCAGCACAGTATCTGCTGGGAAACGACTCACAGGGTGTGGAGTTTATGACCCAGGGGCAGACATTGCCCTGGCAATTAAACTCCCCAGCACCATGAGCACCCAGCAGGCTGAACTGTCCGTAGTAGTGTATGTGGTTACACACCCAGAGAAATTCCCTACCCTATACACGATTTGCTCGGACAGCATGTTCATGCGCAATTCGTGTACGGAATACCTGGCCATCTGGTCCCGTCGGGGATACACCTCCACCGACGGGAGACCTCTGGCCATCAAGCCTCTACTGGAGAAAATCATGACAGCAGTAGGAAAGGCAGGGAAGGTCTTTATCCACAAGGTTAAGGCCCATTCGAAGACAGAGCCCTTGAGAGAGGGGAATCAAAGGGCAGATGAACTAGCCAAGCAGGGAGCTAGGAAAGGAGAGTTTTGGGACCCCTATCAGACAGGGTCGGTAGCTGCAATCCGGGACAAGGGAGGCACACAAGGGGTAGCCTTGGTCCCAGACCTAAAGCAGGCCCAGGTACGGGATCCCATCCTCAGAACCGTCCTGGATGTGCTCACAAAAGGTGTTAGATCCGTGATTCTGAGAGTATGATGTTTTTCAATAACCACACGGATGCTGTAACTTAACAATAAACAGGTATTTACTGGAGGAGGGTAGTCTCAAGACTGGGGGTACAGAGGCATGCGCAAGGCTCATATACAGGTGTGGTCACGGCCGGTACTACAGTATACAGGAGCTGTAAAAGTAGTTCTGTCTTAAAGGTACATACACTACAATTCCTCCCCTTTTAGATTAGTAGTACCCCTAATATTCAAATAACAATTAACACTTTAACATGTACATTAAACAACAATAGTCCATTTATAGATTCAGTCTTTGGGGCGGCTTCCTGACCCTTTTGGGATAGCGCCTTTCCTGAGGTTCTTGTTCTTGGTGCAGAGGCGATTCTGGCCCCTTTTCATCGGGTAGTTCATCGGTTTCCACTGCTACTGGTTCTGAGGTAGATGCTACCGGTATGTCGGGTTCATCCCCAGGTACTCGAGACATGGGGTTGACTCGTTCCTGTGACGCTAAGATCTGATCGACGTGGCGTCTCACAATGTCCTCCCCGACATCCACTGTATACATTAATGGCCTCTGCCTTGTGCATATCATTCCGGGTTGCCATTTCTCTGTTCGGTAGTCACAGGACAAGACTGGTTGTCCTACATTGAAGCTCCTTGTCGGCTTCTCATTGATGTGCTGGAATTGTTTGTCCTCAACATTTCTTCGCACATTTGGTCTGAGCAAGTCCAGACGAGATCTCAACCTTCGGTTAAAGAACATTATGGCCGGGTTCTGGTTGGTAACTGCATGTGTCGCGTTTCGGTAGGCTAATAAGAAATTGTCCACCTTATGCTGTAGTGGAATTTCATCGTCGCACATGGCCTTTATCACCTTCTTAAAGGTTTGCGAACCTCTCAGCCAATCCATTTGTGGCTGGATGATACGCAGCGGATGTGTAATGCCTTACCCCATTCCTTCTCATAAATTTTCGAAACTCTTCGGACACAAACTGTGGTCCATTATCAGAGCAAATCTGCTCAGGCAAGCCGTTTCTGGCAAATATGGTCCGTAGGACTGCAATCGTTTTCTCTGTAGTGGTTGAGGACATTTTTATCACCTCAGGCCACTTTGAATGAGCATCCACTGCTATTAAGAACATTGAGTCCAAGAATGGACCAGCGAAATCAATATGCACCCGTTGCCATGGAGAGGAGGGCCACTCCCATGGGTGTAGAGGGACATGTGGTGGTGCATTTTGGACCTTCTGGCATCCTGAGCAGCTCTTGGTTAGGTCTTCGATTTGTTGATCGAGTCCCGGCCACCACACATAAGCTCTAGCAAGGCTTTTCATTTTCACTCCCCCCAGGTGACCTTCATGTAGCTCATTTAGCATTCTCTCCCTTAACTTGGGTGGAATCACCACTCTGGATCCACACATCACTGTCCCCTGGCATACTGACAGCTGTTCTCTTCTGGATAAGATTGCTGGCAACAGTGAGTCGCCATGTGTTGGCCATCCCCTCACCGTCAAATCATATACCCGAGACAGCGTTGGATCATTGCGGGTCTCCTTCTCTATATCCACGTTCGTTACTGGCAATCGTTCAATTATTGACGAATAAAATATCTCGATAGGGTCCACTGCTGGTGCTTCCTCCACAGTAGGCAATGGCAGGCGCGATAGCCCATCAGTGTTTCCATGCTGTTTCATGCCTTTATATTCTATTTCATATTGATTCGCCCCTAGAAACAGGGGCCATCTTTGTAACCGTTGTGCAGTCATCACTGGAACGCCCTTCTTAGGATTAAAGATGGAGACAAGTGGTTGGTGGTCAGTCAGCAATGTGAACTTCTGCCCATGCAGATAGTGGTTGAATTTTTTTACTCCCCATACTAGGCTGAGGGCCTCCCTGTCAATCTGGGCGTAGTTGCGCTCGGCTGAGGTTAGTGACTGAGATGCAAAGGCTACTGGCCTCTCCAACCCGTCAGGGAATTTGTGCGACAGCACCGCTCCAATACCATAGGGTGATGCATCACATGCCAAACGAATTGGTAGTGCTGGGTTAAAATGGGCCAACACCTCTTTTGATGTGATCAATTCTTTACACTTCTGGAAAGCTCGTCTACGTTCGTCATTCCACTTCCATGGTACCCCTGTTTGCAGTAGGGTGTTCAGTGGGTGTAATACCGTGGACAAATTTGGTAAGAACTTGTGGTAGTAGTTTACCAGCCCGAGGAACGACCTCAGTTGCGACACTTTTTCCGGTGCTGGAGCCTTGACTACTGCCTCAATCTTTTCAGGGGACTTATGTAACCCCTCTTCATCGATGACGTGGCCACAATATGAGATCTGTTTCTGGAAAAACTCGCACTTGTGGCGATTAGCTCATAGCCCATACTCCTTTAATCTGGTGAGCACCTTCTCCAAGTTGGCGAGGTGATCACTGTCATTTTCGCCCGTGACCAGGATGTCGTCCAAATAACACTGGGTCCCTGGAATCCCTTGCAGGACTTGATCCATTGCCCTTTGCCAGATAGCCAGAGCCGATGCTACCCCGAACACCAGCCGGTTGTATTGATAGAGACCTTTATGAGTGTTAATCGTAAGGTATTGTTTCGAAGCTTCTTCTACCTCCATTTGCAAGTACGCCTGGGCTAGATCAATTTTGGTGAAGCGTTTACCTCCAGATAGCGAGGCGAAAATATCCTCAATTCGTGGAAGCGGATATTGTACCGTGTGAAGGACTGGGTTCACTGTCACTTTAAAATCCCCACAGATGCGGACCTTCTTTGGTTCCCCAGACGTATTACTCAACGACCTCTTCATTACAGGAACGATGGGTGTAGCCCACTCGCTCCAGTCCACTTTGGACAGTACTCCTGAACGTTCCAACCCTTCCAGCTCTGCTTCGACAGCTGGTCTGATCGCATAAGGCACTGGTCTGGCCTTAAGAAACTTTGGGCTTGCACTTTCCTCTATTTTAATCATTGTTGTTATGCCTTTTAGTGTTCCGAGTCCCTCCTGGAACACTTCTTTTGCGTCAGTTAGCATTTTTGACAGTCGTCCAGGTGTGACGTCGTCATCCTTTTTGGCCTCAACCTTCAGTGCCTGTATGGAATGCCAATCTAATTGTATCTTCCGGATCCATTCACGTCCTAGCAGTGGTGGTCCTCCATCTGGCAATACATATATATCCATTTTAGGTATTTCCTGGCCTTTATATATCACTTTCACCCTTATTTTTCCTTTGGGGTAGACTTTTTGCCCCGTGTACGTCTTCAAGACAATCTCTGTAGCTTTCAAGGGTATATGTGAAAATAGCCGCTTGTAGTCCCTTTGGTTTATGACTGTTAGGGCTGATCCTGTGTCCAATTCCATTTTCACTTGGACTCCGTCTATCTTGAGTGTAACCCAGATAGTCTGGTGATCCTCCATTTTGGTTACCTTATGTAGTTTCAGACAACCCAGCCCCTTGCTTCCGGAGTCTGTGTCACTTTTCTGTTCATCTGAACCACTGTCCATCACCTGGTGTACCTTTTTGTACTCCTGTGGAGATTTCTTACTGTTGGTTTTCTTCCCAGGCCTGTAGACTCTTGCTATGTGTCCTGCTTTTCCACATTGTCTGCACACTTGGTCCTTGAACCAACAATCCTTCTGGTCATGTGTTGTTCTGCCGCAGCGATAGCACTTCCCTGTTCCGTAGGACATTTCATTGGCGCCATATTCTTGCGGTCTCCGTTGTATCTCTGCAGCACCCCTTGCGGCTGCTTCATGTGATACTGCCATACTGAAAGCCTTGTCCAGCGTAAGATCCTTTTCTGATAGAAGCCGTTTCTGGGTTCCTTCACTTTGTAGCCCACACACAAACTTGTCCCTTAACGTATCTGCTAGTCCCGCTCCAAACTGGCAGTGTTACGATAGCTTGCGCAGTTCCGTTAGGTACTCAGCATTGCTTTCGTCTTTGTGTTGGTTCCTTTTATGGAACTTAAATCATTCTGCTATCAGCAGCGGTGTGGGGTTTACGTGGTCCTGTAGGATTTCTACTATGCTTTCGAAATTCTTGTTCACCGGCTTCTCTGGGGTTATTAGATTTCGCAGTAACCCATAAGTTTTTGCACACCGGTGCTTTCCTAGCATCTGGCACTTCATTCGCCCTGCAGTACACCTCAATACGTTCCACATATGTCGCCCAATCTTCGACTTCATTGTCGAACGTAGAGATACTGCCACTCTTCGGCATCCCTGGGTGTGATTTAACTGTCAAAAATGGTGTCTCCCGCGCTTCCCCTTCTTCTCCGCTGGCACAAAATGGCGTCTCCTGCGCTTTCCTTCCTTCCCGCGCTCGCCTTTCTTCTCCGCTGCGGCTTCTAAAAATGGCGTCTCCCACGCTCTTACTTCTTCTCCGCAGCTCAATGGTGTCTCCCGCGCTCTCCCTTCTTCTCCCCGCGGACACTGTTCAGCCCTTGAGCCCTGGCTGTGCTCTGTGTGTTCTTTTTTTTTTTTTTCCGTTTCCGCCGCTCGGTCTTGAACCCGGCTGTTGCTTTACCCTCTCTCTCTCCATTTTTTTTTTTTTTTTCTCGACGCCACTCGGTTTTCAACCCCCGGCTGCGCCCTGTGTGCTTCACCCCCTGTCTTACCCCATCGACGCTGCTCGGCTTTCTCGCCGCCGTCGGTCGGCTCCAGCCGCCGCTGTCTGGGAAGGGTCTGCGCTGTACCTGTCTTCAGACTCTTGCTGATCGTCGTGGCTGGGCAACCAAGCCCGGCTCTCCAAAGCCTCCCCTGCGATGTTCACTCTCTGCCGGACGACTGGGCGGCTGCTCGTGGTCGACGCCCGTGTTCCTGGCCTCGACTTCCTTACACCGCCCTCCCGGAGCGAATCCTCAAAGGGAATTGCAGAGTTGCAGGTAGATTCGAATCGACACTCGTCGCCACTGTTAGATCCGTGATTCTGAGAGTGTGATGTTTTTCAATAACCACACGGATGCTGTAACTTAACAATAAACAGGTATTTACTGGAGGAGGGTAGTCTCAAGACTGGGGGTACAGAGGCATGCGCAAGGCTTATATACAGGTGTGGTCACTGCCGGTACTACAGTATACAGGAGCTGTAAAAGTAGTTCTGTCTTAAAGGTACATACACTACAAAAGGGGAGAAGGTACAGGGCCCGTACGATACAGCAGCCATCACCGTAAAGGAAGGCATGATGTTCAGGGGGGAGCAATGGGTAGTGCCGCAGCAGCACAGAAGGGAATTCCTCCAACTGGCCCATGAGGGTCCAGGAGCGGGGCATCCCGGGTCTGAGGCCACCTGGCAGGGGGTGGAACAGGCAGGATGGTGGCCAGGACTGAGGGAACAAGTCTGCGAGCTCTGCGCCGACTGTCTGGTGTGTGCTGCCAATAACCCTGACCCCCAAAAAAGGAAGGTATCTTTGGGACACACCAGGAGGGTAGAGGGACCATGGCAGTCGATCCATATCGATTACATTGGGCCCCTACCCACCGCCCAGGGAGGCTACAAGTATTGCCTAGTCCTGGTGGATGTGTTCTCAAAGTGGGTAGAAGCTTTTCCCTGCCGTACAGCTATCGCGTTGGGTACAGCCAAGATCCTGGTCAGGGAAGTGTTCTCACGATGGGGACTCCCACAGTATGTGGAGTCTGACCAAGGGAGTCACTTCACTGGACAGATCATGCAGGAGACCCACATTGTAGGATTCTACGTAGACAGTTCCAGCACGGTATCAGCTGGCAAACGAGTCACAGGGTGTGGAGTTTATGACCCCGCGGCAAGCATTGCCCTGGCAATTAAGCTCCCCAGCACCATGAGCGCACACCAGGCTGAACTGGCTGCGGTAGTGTAACTCGTTACACACCCCGAGATCTTCCCCACCCCATACACGATTTGCTCGGACAGCATGTTCACATGCAACTCGTGTACGGAGTACCTAGCCATCTGGTCCCGCCGCGGATATACCTCTGCGGACGGGCGACCCTTAACCGTGAAGCCCCTGTTGGAAAAGATCTTAGCTGCGGTGGGAGAGAAAGGGGAAGTCTTTATCCACAAGGTAAAGGCCCATTCCTCCACGGAACCCCGCGGCGAGGGTAATCAGCAAGCGGATACGCTAGCCAGGGAGGGTGCCCGCACCGGTACCTTTTGGAATCCCTATGGGTCCAAACCCGTGGCAGTGATCCGAGGCAGGGATGGGGCTCAGGGAACAACAGGGGTAACACTGCCCCCAGACCTCAAGACCGTCCAAACCCTAGATCCCGCCCTAAAAACAGTCCTCAAGGCCACCACTGAGGGCAAAGAAGTAGAAGGTTCATACGGTACAGCAGCCCTCTCCATCAAGGAAGGCATGCTGTTCCGAGAGGAACAGTGGGTTGTGCCGCAACAGCACCGGAGGGAATTCCTTCAACTGGCCCACGAGGGTCCAGGAGCAGGACACCCCGGGCCTGAGGTCACCTGGCAACGGGTGGAACAGGCGGGGTGATGGCCGGGACTTCGGGACGATGTCCGCGAGTTCTGCACCAATTGCCTAGTGTGCACTGCGAACAACCCAGACCCCCAGAAAAGGAAGGTGCCCATGGGGCATATCAGGAGGGTAGAGGGACCATGGCAGTCAATACAGGTCGACTACATCGGGCCCCTGCCCACTGCCCAGGGAGGCTATAAGTACTGCCTTGTCCTGGTGGATGTGTTCACCAAGTGGGTGGAAGCCTTCCCATGCTGAACAGCCACGGCACTTAGTACTGCCAGGATCTTGGTCCAGGAGGTGTTCTCGCGGTGGGGACTACCACGATTTGTGGAGTCTGACCAAGGGGCTCATTTCACTGGCCAAGTGATGCAGGACACCCTCATGCTCTTGGGCATTGAAGGGAAGTGGCACGTAACCCACAACCCGCAGTCATCTGAGATTGTGGAGCGCATGAACCGCACCTTAAAGGAAAAGCTGAGGAAGGACACGAGGGACTCACCCCAGAAATGGGCAGAGGCCTTGCCTCTAGTCCTCATGGGAATCCGGGCTAGCCAGTCTAAAAGTACGGGGTACTCCCCGCACGAATTAATGACTGGAAGAGTCATGCGAACCCCCACCCATGTACTAGCCCCGGTGCTCACTGAGGGGCAGCTCCAAGAGGTGAATCGGGACAAGTTTGCCCGAAACCTTTTTGAGCGCCTGAAACAGATCCATGGGCAAGCGGCTGGGAACATGGGGAGGCAGCATCAGGGGAACCGATTGCTGCTTGAACCCCGAAAGACAATCGAGTGGGAAGTTGGAGATCAGGTCATGGTGAGAAACTATGCCCGAGTAGGGAGTTTAGAACCACTGTACATGGGGCCCTACAGCATTGTAGACAAGGCTAGCCCCATGATATATGCAGTGAAGTTGCCCCGGCGCACTAAATGGTTTCACATCAATCAGTGCAAACTGTTTAAACTGGGTGCAAAAACATCAGTAACCGAAGCCAGGTCTGAGGATAAAGATCCTCAGCCTGAGGCGCGCGATGAGTCACAGACCATACAAGCTGGCATTGCAGCCTGCTTGGAAGGAGAAGAGGTCCCGCCCACCTGGGGGGAACTTTCTCCGATGGCCGGGGACTCAGACGAGGAGGGACCCGAACAACAAGGTCCCGCCCTCGACACGATTCTGGAAGAGGTGGAGTCAGAGGACGGAGGTCCCGCCCTCGACTCGAGCGTGGGGGAGGTAGAAATTGGGGGCAGAGATCCTCCATCTGTAGTGACAGGTGGGGAGGAGCCGTCTGCCACAGACCCAATTGTAAAGTCTGTGGGTTGTACAGTTAATAACGACACAGACTTCAGGAATAACAAACAAACAGGTCTTTACTATTCGAAGGTCAGGGCGAATCTGCCCAAGGAATCATGCCACAACACTTATATACCGGTGTGGTCACCATCGGTATTACAGTATACAGAAGCCAAACAAGTAGTGCCACACCTAAAGTAGTTCTCTTAAAGGTGAACGGTTACATACAATAGTTCTCTTAAAGGTAGACGGGTACATACACTACAATCCTCCCTTTTTAGCTTATTACATACAGTCCCCATTAAACATAACATATCTTCAACTTCATATAAAACAATTTACAGACATAGTCTCGGTGGGAAACAGTTCACAGGTTCAGTCTCTGCAGGAACAGTTCACAGATTCAGTCTCTGATCTTGACTCGGTCCGAACAGCATCTCTTTGGTGTATATGGTTCACATTGCTAGCGTGACTCCTCCATATCCTTTTCTTGACGTAACAGCTTGAACTTTCGTCCTGCTGAACCAGCAGTGCTGACTTTTACAACAACTGGGTTGCCTTGATATTTTCCTACTTCCCAACTGATTTAACTCCTTTTGTAGGGTCCACGCATGATCTGGTAGAAGTGATAATATTTGTGATAGTTATCATCTTCTGCTTCTTCTTTTTCTTTTCTGCTTTTTGGAGACTCTCGGGGCTCCCTTATCAGCTGCCAGCTGTAGCGTCACCAACACTCTATGTTCCTTCGACTTTAAGTGCTTCATCCTGATTTTGGCACTTTGGGAGTTTTCATTACAAACTGGGCAGACCACATCCTCGTAATATTCAGTGTCACTCAACAGGTCATGGTAATATTCGGGTTCGTCCTGAGTTAGGCCAGCGAGAGGGCCTTCTACTTCCTCCTTACCCATCTGGACGTTAGCTGACTGTGGTTCCTTCCCTAGACATCTTTCTTGAAAAGACTTCTTCATGCATTCATCTTCATCCCGCTCTTCCTGGGTTTCCTGCAAATCCTTCACTAATGACCTCATTTGTGATTTCAACACTTCCCCTTCCCTCGGGGATTGATTGATCGGGCTATTCAATCCTTCTACTGGAGCAGCTGTTTCAACATTCTGTTGTTCACATAGACGCGATTCAGCGTACTTTTGGCATCCCAGTAAAGTCTGTTTTGCAACCTCAGCTATTTCCCAAACTTTTGAGAGCTCCGAACTCCTTCCCGTTGAAGATTGAAGCTCGTGTTCAGATTGTTCCCATTGCAGAGTCTTTTCCCTCAGCATATGAAGGAGTTGGCTGACCGTTAACTCTTCCACGGGAACACTGTGGATCAGAGTCTTCTCCATTTCATCCACCTTTTCCTCCAATGCTTCCACCTTCTGTTCCTCTTGTACTTTGGCTTTCAGCGCTCGGAAAAGTTGCGCCCTGATGCTCTCTAGCTCATGTTCAGGGACCATTCTTACAGTCTCTGTGTTTCTTACAGTTTCCTTTTCTTCCACTGAAAGGATTCCCAGTTGAATCTGTTCTTCAAGTTGTTGAACCTCGGACATTGCCGCCTCATATTTGTCTTGGGTTTCCTTCAATATTTTTATGAGTTCTTGGACATCTTGTCTTTCATGTTCTGCCATGTCTTTCACCTCTAATTTCTCATCTATGGATGGAACTTCTACCGATGAGTCTGTCTTGGCCTTGAGCTCATCAAGAATTTCCTGCAGCCTTTGGACTTCTTGCTCATGTTCAACCTTTAGTTGTTCATATGCTTCTACTGAAACTAGCTTTTCGGAGGTTGCCGAGTTAACCCCCTCCAGAATTGTAGCCTGGGCCTGTTCATACTGTTCTTTCAACTTCTCACACTCTGCTTGTAAGGAGTCGTAGAGAAGAACTGGAATAACATCCTGGCTTCCTGAAGATTCCTCTTCATTTGCTTCTTTCGCAATTTCCTGTTGGAGTTCAGCCAAGGCTGCTATGCTATCTGCCTCTCGAAGTCTCACTGCCATCAAATCTTCTTTGTTCCTGCAGTCTATCTCAGCCATTTTCCGATTACTTTCATTTAACTGAGTGAGTAGTCCCTTATTCTGGGCTGAGAGATATTGCACCTTCTCATGTAGACCATAGCACTCCTTCTCTGCTCGACATAGCTGGTTACTGCTGATTTGGTTCTGTGTTTCAAGTTCCAACATCCTTTGCTTAGCTTCTTTCAGTTTCGCCCCTATAAGCTCCTCTTGCAACATGGCCACATTATTCACATCAGGTAAAGAAGCGTTTCTCTTTTCCATGTCCAAGATTTTTTTCTGCATATCTTTAAGTGCACACTGCGATTCAGCTTCTCTTAACCTTGCTTGCACTAGCTCCGTCTCCAATTGCAGAACAAAATCCTCAGTGTAGCGTGGTTTGCCTTTATGCTGTATCTCTAGATCATGCAAATATTCTAACTCCTGAACATCATAAGGGAGATGTGATCGGTAATTGGTCACGATGGCTCTATGGTCGCTCTTTGCTTGAGCTAGCTGCCTCTGCTGTCTTTCCAGGTTCTCCCATTCGGTGTCCCAGAACTTTTCCATTGTTTTCATCTCTTGTACGAGACGGTAACTCAACTGTTCTAATTGTTGTCGTACTTTGAAATAAGTTTGAGTCCGAGTTCGGTGTTCTTCCGTCGTGGATAAGTCCTTAACTTGAACAGGCTCAGAATTCTCTGTCAAACTGGAGTTCTGCTCTGAAGCATTATTCTTCTCGGTAGCATAAGCCTTTATGCATGTCTTCGTTTTCTTCACCATAGTCGGCAAGTTCATTTTAGCCTTGTCTTCCATATTTGAGTTGGTCTTGTCGTCAGCCGTTTCAGAATCTGAGCTGATAGCTTGCACCGAGTCCTCACTCATTATGGCTTTTAGATAGTGCCATTCCATGTCTATTTTCTTGATCCACTCTCGTCCTAGAAGTGGTGGTCCTCCCTCAGATAATACGTACAAGTTCATTCTTGGGTGTTCTTTACCCCTATCTCTCACCTTGACTCTTATCTTCCCCATGGGGTATACCTTATGCCCCATGTATGTCTGCAATACGAACTTGGTATTTCTTAAGGGTATGTGAGAGAATAGCCGGTGGTAGTCCCTTCGATTTATGACTGATAGAGCTGATCCAGTGTCCAACTCCATTCTTACTTGGACTCCAGCTATTTTTAGTATGACCCAGATAGTTTGTAGGTCAGCTTCCTCACTCACATTGTGAATTCTCAGACTACCCAGCTCCTGGCTGTTTGGGTCTGAGTCTGAATTCTGTTCGTCTGAACTCTTCTCAGCCACCTTGTGTACCTTGTTGTACTTTTCTTGTGGTGGCTTCCTTTGGTTGTTGGTCTTCTTCCCTGACCGGCATACCTTAGCGATGTGACCCAGTTTGCCACATTTCCTACATTCTTGGTTCTTAAACCAGCATCGATTCTGGTCGTGTGTTGTCTTCCCACAACGATAGCATTTTGTTGTACTTGAGGTAATTTGGTCCACCCTGAGTGCCGCCGCCTTTAGCTGCATTTCCGCCGTTCCTTTCACTGCGGCTTCGTGCGATGCGGCTATAAGGACAGCCCTGTCAAGTATGAGGTCGTTCTCTTCGAGTAGTCGCTTTTGTGTCCCTTCCTTGGACAATCCGCATATGAACTTGTCTCGCAGTGCCTCTGTCAGATTCCCTCCGAACTGGCAGCATTTCGCTAGCCTACGCAGTTCGATCAAATATTCCGCGTTGCTTTCATCTTTCCGTTGCGTTCTTGCATAGAATTTGAATCGTTCAGCCAATATCAACGGTGTGGGTTTCAAGTGGTCCTTCAGAACAGTCACAATCCCTTCGAAAGTCTGATCCGCCGGTTTAGCTGGTGCTAGTAGATGCTTCAAGAGCCCGTATGTCTTTGCGCCCATCGAGTTTAGCAATGTTATCGCTTTGTCGTCTTCCTCTATTTTGTTGGCTTCACAATAGATCTCGATGCGTTCCACGTACGTGGCCCAGTCTTCTATCTCAGAATTAAAATCGTTAATATTCCCTCGCTTAGGCATCTTCCTTTCCTTGGGAGCAGCACAAGTATTTCTTTAAATTCTTATTTATTATTTATTTATTTCTAAGATGGCGGTTTTTCCCGCGAAAATGGCGGTTTCCCGCTCTTTCCTTCTCTCCCCGCCCCTTCAATGGCGGTCTCCCGCGTCTGTCGTCTTCTCCGCCTAATGGTGGCTTCCCGCATTTCTTCCCTGGTGGGAGGGGTACGCTTTCCCCACAGCGGACAGTTTCAGCCGCTGGGCTGGCTTCCGCACAGCTCCCCTTACTCGGCTCTGTCTTTCTCTCCCGCTCGCACGGCTCTACCGGCGCTGGGTACCCCGTTCACGGAGAACAGTTCAGCCGCTGGACTGGCTCTCGCGCAGTCTCTCTCCCCTTGCTCGGCTCTGTCTCTCACTCCCCCACGTTCGGCTCTACCGGCGCTGGGTACCCCGTTGGTGGAGAACAGTTCAGCCGCTGGACTGGCTCTCGCGCAGCCTCCTTTGGTCGGCTCTGCCTCTCCCACACGCCCGGCTCCCGTTCGCCTCCCAGCCCTCACGCAGTCCAGTGCTTCCCTCCCCGGCTGCGGCTGAGTTTCTCTCTTCCCGCGCCTGCTCCCGGTCTCAGCGCTTCGTGGCTTCGGTCGCTGCCCGGCTTCTCCCGCCGATCGCGGTCCGGCTATCTCACGACGCCGTTGGACCCGCCTTGCTGACCAGCTCTGCTCCCCCTCGACCGTGGTCGAGTGCACAGCCCTTATCCTCCGGATTTCGTTACACTTTTCCCTACTCACAGTCTCCGCGGCCGCCTTGTTTCCTGCTGATCGGCTCACTCCGCACCGTGGTAGAAGGGTAGTCAGTGCCTGTTGCTGATGGAAGCTTTTGTTGCTAAAGTCTTCTTCCTTTCTATTGCTGCAGCCTCCTGTTTTCTTCCAGCAGAACGACGAGGGCGGTTGCCTCTCTTCGACGCTCTTTAGTTGCTTTGGTAGTCTTGCCGCAGGGTACGATCGGACTCGTCGCCACTGTAAAGTCTGTGGGTTGTACAGTTAATAACGACACAGACTTCAGGAATAACAAACAAACGGGTCTTTACTATTCGAAGGTCAGGGCGAATCTGCCCAAGGAATCATGCCACAACACTTATATACCGGTGTGGTCACTGTCGGTATTACAGTATACAGAAGCCAAACAAGTAGTGCCACACCTAAAGTAGTTCTCTTAAAGGTGAATGGTTACATACAATAGTTCTCTTAAAGGTAGACGGGTACATACACTACACCAATTCCCGAAGGGGCGGAGCCTGAGGGGAGGGAGCCGAGGCCCACAGTCGTGGAAGAGCCACGGGCTGTGAGAGCTAAGGTCCCACCCGAAGGCCCACTCGCTAAGGGAGCCACGCCCAAAGTACCTTCTCGCAGGTCGACCCGAACGCCTCAGCCTGTAAAGTCTTGGCGTGAGTCACCCACTCCCAGTAGACGCCGACTTCAGAAGTCATTGAGAAAACACAGTCCCCGATTAACAGCAAAAGGCTGCGGGGAACCAGAGACACGGCGAGCTGCAGTCCGATCAGGGATTAGGCAAGCAGCCCGGGGACGGGCAGCGCTGTACATAAGTTTAGTTTAAGTTTAAGTTTAGGGTGTGTATATATTAAAGATGATTAGAGTTTTAAGTAGTTTTAAATCTGCCCAGTGTGTGTGTGTTGTTTTGGATCGAGGTCGAAAGACCCGATCATGCCGTCACCTAAGCCAGAATCTCTCGGGAGCCTGGCTATATTTGTGTGGTTTGTTGCAGAAGCCAGTAAAGATGACAGGGATCCTCGTCGCGATCGCGATGGCTGGATGGAGCTGAGCCTATCGGGGCCGCACCAAGGACTCCACCGTCTACGGGTGCTCTGGAAATAGAGGCCCCATCACGACTGACGGAACCGGCTCACGGGACGCTGAAGAGACTGCTGCCTACTTCCATGAAGGGAGATGGCCAGGCTGGCTGGGGTCGAACTCTTCTGAATACTCCAGCCAGACGGGGTTTGCATACAGAGAAACGTCTCTGATGTGCCCCAGGGTGCGGATCATTGCACCCAGGATCAGCGTCACTGTGGGCAAGAAGATTTGCCTTGTTTGCAATGGACATGTGCCTTTGGACCGCTGGTGGTGGCTGCGCAAGTTGAGCAGCACCATGAAGAACTCAACTGTGGACTGGGAAAGATTGGGTAAGAACACCCATCGGACAATTACGGGGACACACGGGGGGTTGAGTGTCTGTTGGGACAAATGGTGGGAGCCAGATGAGGGGTTCTACATCTGTATGTGGGGTTCAGAAAGCGCTTGCCCCACAGGCGTCTCCATCTTTTTCCAAAGACAGTGGCAGGATGCTGGGCAAGGAATGAGGTGGGACGTCAGCTCACGGGCGTGCGGAGTCCCATACTCACAGATCCCAGTAAACGCCACTGAGCTCATCACCCGACCCCGCAAGCCCCTGCCCACAGTTCCGGTAGCAAAAGCCCTCAAGGAAGGGTGCCCCACCACGACAAAGGGACCCGGGAATGGATTGGTATTGGTACCCACAGGTCAGGTACTGTACCAAGGGGTCCACTACGCGGTGGCTTTGGTGATTTTAAACCTCACCGAGGTAAGATTGCCAGCGTGGTGCCCCAAGGAAACGGAGCAATTATACCAGGTCCTGTTAACAAACATGTTTAAACAGTTTTACGAATTCGACTTTGCCGATGTCGACAGAGCCGAGTTGTACATCACACCACATGAGGTCTTGGACAGAATAGGGAGACAAAGAAGGGGTGCAGTAAATGATATTTTTACAGCTTTTAATACAGGAACTTCCGTCATCAACACACTGGATGACGTGGAGCTGCAAACCCAGATTAATGGTTTGAAAACACAGCTAAGAAAGATACTGACTGATGAGAATAAGGTAGTGGGTTCTGAGTTATATGAGGATCAGGCCATGACACTACACTTAAAAGAGATAATAGCGGAGCTGGAGAAACACGCCAAAACGGTAAATGCTCTCATCAGGGAGGATCGGAATGCGTCCGATCAGGTGGCGCAGAACAAAGTTTGTGTGCTATACGGGGCGTGGTTACTGGGCGAGGGCCGCAGTAATCTGGAGGATTTAAAGCAAGGCTTAGTCCCCTCCTGGATTAGCAACAAGCACCTCGCAGCCCTCCACCCTTTTGAGAATACATTGAATCCATGCCAGCTCAGACTAGCTTCAGAGGCCTACCCAGTCCCAGTGGACTGTGGATGGTCTAATCACACCATTATGGGTATAGTGGTAAGAATGCCGGTGATGGGAAAGACAGCTAAACCCGCCCCGGTATACAGGGTGGAGAACATTGGAGTCATTCAGGGGGGTGCGCACATTCGCTACATGGGGGTCCCACCTTACGTCATTCGATGGGAGCATACAATGACGGGTACCGACCTCTCGGGGTGCCGGAGCCGGGGAACACACATCATCCTGTGTCCCCAGCACTTGAATGCCCATTTAAAACCACAGTGCGGGTTCAGAACTGCTGGCGCAAAGCCTATAAATTGCACCATGGAGGCAATGGCACAAGGCCATGTGCCCCCGTAGGTGGCATATATAGGAGGTGGGACATACTGTGTCACCACGGCAGCGCCCCACTACCAACATGGACAGCACGGTTGGTGTCCAGTGAGTGACAGCAGCTTCTGTTTCCAGCCCAGGGCAGAAGTTCAAGTGGCCAAAGAGCGAATTGTCCCCATCCCTGAACCTTCCACTGTTCACCTCACTGTGAAAGTGAATTTCACTGATTTGCAGTGATTCGTTGCACATTTTGGATATATCATTCCCCCTCTCCCTGAACACCTCACCAAGATATTAAAAGCCGTTGTTGTTTCACAGAAACACTTCTACACACTGGAGCAGAAGACTTTAGAGACAGGGGCAGACATATTGGATATAGTGACCCCATCATGGTGGGACCTGTTCACTAATATAGAAGTCCCTTCCTGGATGTAGTGTGCCAGGTTGTCATTGTAGTGTACACTGGAAAAAGGTCAAACATTCGCAAAAGTACGAGAATAGAGGGGAATGGAGGGAGCATTATGTGCGGGTAGAAGAAGAGACACCCGTTTAGATTTTTGCTGCTTTGTATAAAGTTAAAGTTTTCCCTCCCTCCTCTGTATTATTTTTTGATGTGTATTCATGTGTTTTTGGGATTTTCGTATGTATTTTATTTTATTATTGAAGTTTAATTAGATGTGATGTCATTATTAGAAGGTAATGTGTACGCACTAGGTGATGTAGGGGTATAAGGACCCCCTCCACACCTGGAAGTAAGTTGTAAGATTTTTAGCTCCAAGGTATTGCCATCTATAAATGCTCAATGTACACTAGATTTTTCTGAAATGGGAAATGCATATGTCATGGGGTCATAGATAGGTAAATACTGGGGATGGTTAGATTGTGGAAGGACAGAAAATTTTGCTCACCCAGAATTATGATACTCCAAGCAAGTTACAGTATCATCAGGGGGGAGTGTAGGATTCGCAAAATTGGATTTCATATTAATAAGGGTTAAATGGCAGAAGAGGCCATGATTTTAAAGACTGTTTTAAAAGAAGCCCAGAAAAAGGGGCATACAAAATGGCCACCATACCATGTGATCAGCTCATTGGGACACTTTAAAATGGTTCCTGCGCAACCTCAGACAGCTATGTGGCTTGAACCCTTAGTAAGTTCTGGAAGCCGTTTTATGAGAGAACGAAACCAGACCCACAGGCATGCATATGGATTAGATGCAGATCCACTCAAGATTGGCTTGGAGACAGAGGCCATCTAAATGTTGACCCAGACGAAAGAGACAATGTCATATTCATGAGGACAACACCAAGGGCTCGGTAACAGGATCAGCACGAAATTAAAAACAATGAAAGCCATTTCCAACCAGAGATGGGCCTGTTACCAGCCGCTTAAAATGATTTAAAATATAATAACTGCCCCGCTGTGCTCAAAGCCCGCCAAAGTTAAAACAAAGACTAACCTGATTTTGGGCGGGAAGTGAGGCCTCGGGAAGAAAGGTATATCTGGAGAGACTTTTCGGCAGTTAAAGACGCAAGAAGCACTCGGAAGCAGTCGGGACAGGCAGGCCAGAGCGAGTTGGAAGGCAGATAGTTGCAAGCCTGCAGCTTGAACACAGACACGCCGGGTTGGAGAGCTGGTAACACGCAGCTTGAATCCGGACACCCAGGAGAAGGAGCAGTCAATCGCAGGCGTTCCGCCTCGGGGAAGCACATCGGGAGATCATCGACCATCCCCGGGCCATTGCCGGAACGAGAGGCCATAAACCCAGCTTGGGAGAAGAAACAAAAAATAAAGGTCCCAAGCGAAGAAACCTTCCAGCCACCACGACCCGGTAGAAGAGAGGAAAGGAACCTGAAGAAGTGATGGGAGCCAGCCCAAGGCTCCTCTGACCAGGGTCGAGCCGACGATCCTCGACCCCGCCGACATCCAGGCCCGCCGGTGTCCAGCCGCCCCCGACCCCCACCTCAGGAGAGAGGTGTGGCGCAGCTCGCAGGGGCTCCACGATCCACGTGGAGACGAGACGCCTGAAAGGACCAAACACAGACTCGTTTTCAAAACCTTGCACTCCCTAGTGGGATTGGTGAGCATGTTTCTGGCCCTTCACAATCAGATCTAGATAGGTTTAATAAGGGGGTGGATTTAAGGGTACAATTAACATGAGTTGTTGTCCCTCGATGTTCCGTGTGTTTCCTTATTTCATGATGATCTTTGTAGAATATAAGATGCCTGTATTTGCTTTAGTTAGTACTGTGTCGTTATGATTTGTTTGTGTTTGTTTTTCCCTCCTATGTACTGTACTCTTATCCGTGTTGCATTTGATTTGATATTTTTCCATTTGCAATAAAATTTCATTTTGATTCATCAAACTTGGTCTACAAGAGTCTTCTGTATACATTGTAGTTCCTGCGCCTAAGTTCAGAGTATAGAATCTAAGGGGTGAGTGGGTCGAACCACTCAAGGTTTTACTGTGCAAGAGAGAGAGGCCTCTAGAGAGAGAAACCTCAGGGAAACCTCTCGAGGACGAAAACCCCTTACAACATGGTACTCGGCATTAAAGGAAAATGGCACGTCGCCTACAACCCGCAGTCATCGGCATCGGGTCCTGTAGAGCGTTTAAACCGTACCATCAAGGAAAAGCTGAGAAAGGAAACGGGAGACTCACCCAAGAAGTGGGTGGAGGTCTTGCCGTTGGTCTTGATGGGGATCCGAGCCAGCCAGTGAAAGAGCACGGGGTATTCCCCACACGAGCTGATGACTGGCAGGGTTTTGCGGACCCCCACCCACGTGCTAGCACCGGTGCTGACAAAAGGTCAGCTCAGGGAGGTGAACCGGGAGAGTTTTGTCAGGAATCTGTTTGAACACCTCAAGCAGATTCACTGGCAGGCTGCTAGTAACATGGGAAAGCAGCATCGGAGTAATCGATTGCTGCTGGAGCCCAACAGGCACCACGAGTGGGAGATAGGGGATCAGGTTATGGTAAGAAACTTTGCCCAGATGGGAAGTTTTGAACCATTGTACATGGGGCCATACAGCATTGTGGACAAGGCAAGTCCCATGGTGTATGCCATCAAGATGCCCCATCGCACAAAGTGGTTCCAGATTAATCAGTGCAAGCTGTTTAAGGCAGAGAGTGGAGAATGGTCAGCAAAGGTTGACCGCATTAAGGCTAGAGAGCAGCTGCCTGCAGCTGTGACTGATTCACAGACCGCAAAGGTGAGGGCAGTGACGTGTGTGACTGGAGAGGCCCTCCCACCAATTAAATGGGATTCAGGTACACTCCCAGTAGCTGGAACCTTAAGGAGGTCTCCTCGCACACCACAGCCTAAGCTACCTTGGTCACCTGAGTGTCATTTTAGAGTACGGTCCAGCCCCAAGAGAACCCTTAGCAGAAAGGGAAACCCAAAGGACAGGGACAAGTCTAGGGATACGGATCCCCAGCCTACAGCCTCCAAAGGTGAGGGACTCACAGGAGAGGTAGTGTTGGGCGGAGAGAGAGAGAAGGGTCCCCAGCCTGCGGCATCAGGCTGCGGGGAACCCACAGGACAGGACAGGGACTCGGCAGCCACACAGAAAGGGGTAATGTGTTGCAGCTCAGGAGGACACACTCCGCTGGTTAACTGGGAGTCAGGAAAACTCCCAGTTGTTTTAAGAAGGGCTCTCCGAGTCCGGTGGCACAGTTCATCTTACGCCCAGGCGTACAAGCTGCCCAGATTCCATAAAAGGTGCAGGCCAATCAGGAATTAGCCTGGCCGTCCGGAGACGGGCGGCGGATGTATATAGCTTTCTGAAGTATTTTAAGTGTGTTTTTACAGTTTGGAAGTTTTGGGATTTTAGTGGTTTAATTTTAGTATAGGATAAGTTGAAGTTTGAATTTTGATAACTGTGTCAGGCCAGAGAACCTTCGGGACATGGCTATTTTGTTTGTGTGTCCCTACAGAAAGGAAGACGGGATGAGGAAGGTTCTGCTCCTGCTCGCCCTGGTAGGGGTGAGCATCAGTGATTGAGGGGACGTGGAGAACTTCCATATCTGTGGGTGTTCAGGAGAGAGAGCACCGATCGCTACCGCAGGAGGTGGCGAACGGGGTGTGGAGGAGCTCGCCATTCACTTCCACGAGGGAAGGTGGCCAGGGTGGCTGGGGTCTAACTCGACTCAGTACTCCAGCCAGACCGGGTGCACGTACGGGGAGGCCTCCATCCCGTGCCCCAGGGTACAGGTCGTTGCTACAAGGGTCAGTGTCACCGTGGGAAAACGTGTATGTTTGACATGCAAGGGACAGATTCCTTTGGATAGGTGGTGGTGGCTCAGAAAGCTGAGCAAGGATATAGGAAACCCCGCAGTCAAGTGGGAACGATTGGGGAACAATACCCATCGGACGATTACAGGAACCCGAGGGGGATTGAGTGTGTGTTGGGACAAGTGGTGGGAACCGGATCAGGGGATTTATGTCTGTATGTGGGGGTCAGAGAAGGTCTGCCCCACAGGCGTATCCATCATTTTCCACCGGCAATGGCAAGATGCCGGGGAGGGGGTGGACTGGGATTCCAGCCTGCATGTGTGCGCGGTCCCACACTCCCCGATCCCAGTGAATGCCACTGAACTTGTGACCCGCCCCTGAAAGCCCCTGCCCACGACCACAACATCACGGACTATAGTCCAGTGGTGTCCTACCACCACCAAGGGACCAGGGAAAGGTTTAGTCCTAGTACCAACAGATAAGCTGCTGTACCAGGGGGTACACTATGCAGTGGCCTCAGTGATCCTGAACCTGACCGAGGTGCACTTACCTGAGTGGTGCCCTAAAGAGACAGAATGGTTGTACCAAGCCCTCTTGAAGGAAATGTTTAGAAAGTTTTATGAGTTCGACTTTGCCAATGTGGACAAAGCGAAGCTGTACAGTTTACATCCTGAACATAATATGGGCGCGGAGAGACAAAGAAGGGGGACCTGGAATGAAATGTTTACAGCTTACAGTACAGGGTCCTCAGTGATAAATAGCCTAGAAGACATAGAGCTGCAAACTCAGATAAATGGTTTAAAGACCCAGTTAAGAAAACTCCTAACAGAGGAGAACACAGTGGTGGGCTCAGAGTTGCATGAGGACCAAGCCATAATGGTCCATTTAAAGGAGATAATAGCTGAGCTGGAGAGACCTGCCAAAACAGTAAATGCACTTATACGGGAAGACAGGAATGCTTCGGATCAAGCTGCACAGAATGAGGTGTGCGTGCTATAAGGGGCATGGTTGCTGGGCGAGGACGGCAGCAACCTGGAGGATTTAAAAGAAGGTTTAGTCCCCTCCTGGATTAGCAACAAGCACCTCGCAGCCCTCCACCCATTTAGTAATTCGCTGAGCCCGTGTCAGCTCCGTCTAGCTTCTGAAGCCTACCCTGTCCCAGTGGATTGTGGATGTTCCAATCACACTATCATGTGGATAGTAGTGAGGATGCCGGTCATGGGTGGGACAGCCTGACCCGCACCGGTATACAGGGTGGAGAACATTGGGATCATTCAAGGGGGTGTACACGTCCGTTTTGCAGAAGTCCCACCTTATGTCATAAAGTGGGAGCACGCTATGACAGGTACAGACCTCTCTGGGTGTCGGAACAGGGCAGCACACATAATACTGTGTCCCCAGCACTTGAATGCCTATTCGAGACAACAGTGCGGGTTTAAAGCTGCTGGTGCATGACCTGTGAACTGTACCATGGAGGTAATGGAAAAAGACCATGTTTCCCCTCAGGTAGCATTCATAGGGGGTGGGACATATTGTGTCACCACAAGTGTGCCCCACTATCAGCATGGACAGTACATCTGGTGTCCGGTGAGTGACAGCAGTTTTTGTTTTAAACCCGAGGCAGAAGTTCAAGTGGCCCAGGAACGGATTGTACCCATCCCTGAACCCTCGACTGTTCACCTCACTGTCAGGAAAAACATTCCCAACCTGCAAAGTTATGTAACACATTTTGGCTATGAGATTCCCCCTCTACCAGAACATCTTACTGCCCTATTAAAAGCAGTGGTCATCTCACAGAAACATTTCTATGCATTAGAGCAGAAGACAGTAGAGATAGGGGCCAAGGTATTGGATATTGTGCTTCCACCCTTCTTATGTTCATTAATAAATAGACATTCTTATTATGAACACAGCTAGCTTTTGCGAGTTACTTTATTGAGCACATGTGGACTAGGTACAGTATCTGTAGAGGCTTCCATCTTGACTGCTGCCTTCTGGGTAGTCTAGTGCCTCATGGGTAATGTAGTCTTAATCTACATACAGCTGGGTAGTGTAGTCTTATACATACAGCTATATACAGCTCTATACAGCTCTACGGCTCCACCTAGTGTCCACTATAGAATGACATGTTATTGATCATTACATCCCCCTTTCTTTGAGGTTTAACAAAATCAATATCAATCAACTTTCAAGAAAACAATAAAGATAATATCAGTAACACTTTTGTTAGTGCTCTATAAACATAAACATTTTCAAAACAGTCAACTCATTTTCAAAGCTTTACATTGTACTCAAAGATTAAGTCTATCAGGCTCTTTTACTTCACGTGTGGATCTTCTCAACATGGGTAAGTCTGATGTGTCTTCATGAGATTGTTCTGGCGGTGAATGACAAGATGCAGTTGCGGCATTGTCATCGATCTGCTCTTGTATAGATCGAGGTTTCCTTGCGATCTTTGCTTGGAGAGGGTTTCAGTGTTTCCTTCACTCTTCATGCCATAACTCTCAATGTAGTTAATGCACTCTCGAAAAACTGCTGGCAGCTGGATCCCATCATACAGCATAGTCCTCTCAGCAGCCTCGGCTAATGGAACACCAAAGATTGGCCTGAGGGAAGAAGGAGTATCCACCGGAACTGCTTCCTGCTCTGGTGCAGGCTTCTTCTTTTTCTTTTTCTCTTTCTACTGCTTAACAACATCTGCTGCGGTTATATCTTTGGACTTTTTCTCCTTGTGTTTTTCCTCTTTGTGCTTTTCTTCCTTTGGCTTCTCTTTGACCTTAAAGTCTTTTTCTTTCTTCTTGGAGAAACTAGGCTTTTTGAAGACATGGATACCCTTTGGCTTTTTCATCCTTGATGGGCTCTCTGCTTCATCACCTGAGTCATCTGGTCTGCTTATGGCACAGTTTATACGGTAGACTCTCTTAACCAGTTCTAAGTCTTCACAAGCTTTGTCACCTAGTATCGAATCAAGTCTTTCAGCCACAACAGAAAACATGAGATGATGCACTTTGTCTTTGACTGTCACTTTAAGTCTGCATACAACTAAGCTATCTATTTTCTGTCCATTATAGTCCTTCAGTAGTACTGACTTTTTCTGTATTTTGGGCTTTTCTTTCATTTTGTTAATGTCACTCATACTGATTAAGTTTGCTTTTGCCCCAGTGTCTAGTTTCAAGGTAACTAATGCTCCATTTACCTGCAGTGGGATCATCCATGTGTCCTCTTTTACTGCATTAACTTTATGTTCAGCATTGTCCATTTCTGAGGGCTGCACATTTTCTCTATCTTTTTTGATATCGTCACTTGACACCATTTGTACAAAAAATGTCTCACTTAAATCAGTGTCCTCAATTACATTAACTCATTGCCCTTTCTTAGTTTTTACTTTTGAAAAGCATTGTTTGGCAAAGTGATTCTTTCCATTACACTTTGTGCACATTTTTCCAAACGCTGGGCATTGTCTTAACTGGTGTTTGTAACCATAGCGTTTACAATTAAAAATTTCATCCTCTGATTGCTTTTCATTTCTGTTCTGCCCATGTTTCTTCCCCTTGTAGGACACAGCACCGACAGCAGCATTATCACTCATTACAATTGCATCATTACTAATTGCACTGAAAGTCTTCGCGTGCTTTCGAGCTAGCTCGCTGGCTTGGCATATTTTCACCGCATTTTCCAAATTTAGTTCGGTTTCTCTCAACAGACGTTCCCTGACTTTTTTATCATGAATACCAAACACAATCTGGTCATGAATCATGGATACTTTGAGCTCAGAGAAATTACATGGCTGTGCTTTCAGTTTCAGATCAGTTATAAAGCTATCAAAAGTCTCATTTTGCTGCTGTGTCCGAGAACAGAAGATGTATCTTTCATAGGTCTCATTCTTTTTGGGAGAGCAATGTGCATCAAATTTTTTTAGCACATCTTCTAATTTTTCTCTGTTCTCCTCTGGATTAAATACAAATGTATTAAATACCTCTATCGCCTGTGGGCCTGCAACCATAAGCAGCAACGCTATCTTCCTTGCCTCTGGCTTCGTACCGAATCCGATGGCTGCAATGTAGAGTTCGGATTGTTGTTTAAGAGTCTGCCAATTGTAGTCGATGTTTCCTGTGAGTTTCAAACACTCTGGTGACTTCAAATTCTCCATGTCGCTTTTCACAATTTTCAGCAGATCTTCACCATCCTGGTACCATCTTATGTTCATTAATAAATAGACATTCTTATTATGAACACAGCTAGCTTTTGCTAGTTACTTTATTGAGCACATGTGGACTAGGTACAGTATCTGTAGAGGGTTCCATCTTGACTGCTGCCTTGTGGGTAGCCTAGTGCCTCATGGATAATGTAGTCTTAATCTACATACAGCTGGGTAGTGTAGTCTTATACATACAGCTATATGCAGCTCTATACAGCTCTACGGCTCCACCTAGTGTCCACTATAGAATGACATGTTATTGATCATTACAACCCTGGTGGGACATTTTTGAAAATATAGAGTCCCCTCTTGGATTAGGCTGGCTTCACACATTTTAGTGGTTTGCCAGCTGGGAATAGTTTTCTATCTGTTGTGTGCGAAGTGCAAAGGAAGGGACCAAATGCTCCGCTCTCAGCATGAGGGAGCATGGGATGAAAACAAAAATAAAGGCTATGCCCAGGTATAAAAACAACCGTGAACGTGATTAAAAGTAAAGTTGGACGAGTGTGTGTTCCAATTTATTTTTTTCCTGTGTGTGTTTTCCAAGTGGTGCAGGGGTCTGGACCCACTCCGTGCTTGGATGTGAATGTAATAAAAATTTTACTTTGTGGATTTTGATAAACACTACACCTAAAGGGATGGGAGAGTGTTTTGTTGTGGATATTATCAGTTAGGTAATACAGGGGAAGGTTGGCTCCCAAGGATCAGAAATTTTGCTCACACCTGCATGATACTATAGTGTTAAAAAGTTAAAAGGTTTGAAAATTTCTGCACAACCCCAGAACAGAAGGAAAGTCATTTTTTAAATGGATTTTTGGAACATCACAGAAGAAATCTGTAAAAGGGATAAAAGTGCGTTTGGACCTAACAGAAGATTTCAAAGAGCTAAATTACACAGTTTTTCCAAGTGCAAGAAAGAAGAGATTTTGGACTGTTTTAAGGAATATTTGGCCAAAGGGATTTAAAATAAAAATCCCAGGAAGATTTGGCTGGTTTAAAAAGACATGTTCAGGCTTGCAAAAGGCTGGGACAAAAGGGGAAGCGGGGTGGGCCTGCAAGTCTGGATATTGAACTGTCTAGGAAATGTCCAGGGCCGCCCCAGTTTTACATAAGGACAATGAAGCCTGTTTCCTGCCGAGAATTTGCAGAGCCAGTTATCGAATAAACAGGACATGTCCCCAGGAATACAAAGGAAGGAACATTAGCCCTACAGGTTACCACAAACAAACCACAGTCCAAAAACAATTAAAGAGATTGACAAACGTTTTGCATTTTAAAACTGGTTTCAAGGCAATCCCGAAACCAGTTAAAGGCTGATTGGCCTAGAAATTCGGTGGCGCCCCGTTCGTCTGGGCGTCGGAATTACAGCAGCGATCGGAGCCATTGCGCCCGCCGGAAATTCAGTTTGAGCGCCCCAAGAGGGACGCGGGGCGCTGCTCGAGGCGCCCCGCATCCCTCTTAGGGCGCTGAAACTGAATATCGCAGCGCAACGGTGCCACAGCACCACACGCTGCGGCACAGTGCACTGCGGTACTGCAGGCCTTCCTCCCCTTCTTAAGGGGGAGGGGCCTGCACCAGCGCGATGACCGATCACGAGTGCCGGCAAAAGAGCCCGGCACCAAGGAGAAGTGCCGGGCTCTCGGGACACAGCCGGCACTGCCCGGGGGGGGGGGATCAGGAGGCCGGGGACGGAGGTGCTGGCAGGCGGCCACTGAAAAAAATGGCCGCCCTGCAACTCCACCTTAATTTGCGCCACTACCGCCACAGGTAGGCCACGTGAACCGGGTGCGATTTGCGACCGGCGTTACAGAGGCAGGCGTGACCAAATATCGCGATCGGGGCGGTAGCGGGGCACTGCGCACACTGATGACGTCATTGGTGGCAGCACAGCGCTACAGGCTAACACCGCCACTAGCGCCCCGTTAAATATCGCGGGAGGCGTGGCCAGTGGCGCTAAATCCACTGAGTGCCCTCTTCAGGCACTAACTGGTGGAGCAGCCCACCAAATTTCTAGGCCATTAAGTTTAGATGAGCCATCCCCTAAACTCATTAAGTTTGGATGGGCCATCCCCGAAGCTCGTTAAAGTTTTAAAACACATTAAAAATAACGAGCCTGCCAAATTTAACAAAGAAACCCAAGATTTGGCGGTCAGCTAAGCCAGGCCCCAAATTAGTATAATTGAGGCCTGCCTTTTCAGTTCAGCAGTACAGTCAAGACAAGAGACAACAGCGAGACAGTGAGACAGTTCAAACGGACAGCCAGTCCGAGTTCAAGTTCAGCCAACCAGCTCAAGAGAGAGATCATCATCGGAGACTCGAAGGAAGAAAGAAGAAACAGAGATCGCGGCAACCAAAGGCCTACAGAAACCAACAACCGCGAATATTACCACCAACCAGGTAATATTGGGCCATCGCGACCAACAAGAAACCAACCGCCGGGAAACTCACGAACCAAAGACTTGTTTCCACTCTACAGGCTAGTCTGATGTACCCCTGGGTAAGATTTGGACATAAAAGACCCTAAAACTAGCCCTAACCAAAGAAAATTGGGTACTTACCCGGTAGATCCAACAGCGCGACTAACCGCATCAGCGGACCAACCCAAACTGAAGACCCAATGCAGGTGCAGTTTTCTACCACGTCTGAGGTACGGCAGGCCCCAACCACCACAACTAAAGAGAACCCCGAAATCACAAACCTCTACATCTGTCAAGAAAGTCGTTTTGGTGAGCATTTCCTGGTCCTCTGGATTCCAGCCTAGCTAGTGTAGTGGGGTTGGGAGGGTAAGGGTTTTTGTGTATTGTAATTCTCCTTCGCTTATTTTCAAGTGTTCCCCACCCTTTTTAAAGTATAAGTTTTATTGTATTGTATATTTTCCTGTCTCAAAATTAAGATCTGAATTCTTTTGACTAACCCAGATGTCTGTTGCAAGTTCATTACGACCCCCAAATAAGTCCAAAGTCTAGAACAAAAGGGAGTGGGAGTGATTCAAACCGCTCAAAGGAATCAGAGGTGAAGCTGACAAACAACCCACACACCATCCCTTATGCCGGGAGCAAGCGGAAGCCAAGCGCAAGCAGCGCAAGGAACGCACGTCAACCCAAGCACCCCACCCACCCGCCCTTTCAACCACCTTCTGCCCCACCTGTGACAGAGACTGTAGGTCCCGCATTGGACTCATCAGTCACCTAAGAACTCATCTTTAGTGTGGAAGCAAGTCATCCTCGGTTCCGAGGGACTGCCTAAGAAGAAGAAGATGACATTTATCTACTGTGCCATCAAGAGAGTTGATTTTTATAAGTTTTGAAAGTTTGATTTCTAATAGCACAACATTTGCAATGTCATGGAGCAATGGGTTGTCTGACCTTCAATCTTCTTAACCATGATCCGGTTGTCTGACTGTCCACTCTCTTCACCAAACCAACATGGTGCCTATTTTCAAAGAAAAATAACTAAATGAGCACAGACTGATTTATTTTACATCAATAACTGGCAAGAAAAACATGGAATTAATCTTTAAGAAAAAACTGGATTACCTTTATGAAAATAACCTTATAGCTTGGGAAACAGTTTCAGAATGGCAAGATTCTGCCGAACATCCTTGATTTTATTTGAGCAAGTTGCTTCCCAAGTGGACGTTGAAAAGCCCCAAGATGTAGTGTTCCTAGATTTGCAGAAATCCTTTAATACAGTCCCACATGAAAGGCTGCTGAGGCTTGCCCACAAGCTTAAGGCAATGGATATCCTAGGTAAAACTTGGAGATATACAGTATAAGGAATAGGCTGAAAGAGATGATGCAGTGGGTGCGCATTAGGAGAGTGTTATCAGGCTGGGCAGGTGTGCAAAATGTTGAGGGACCATCTGCATAAACAACCTAGGTTTAGAAATGCAATGCAAGTTAATCAAATTCATCGTGGATACCAACTGGGGATGGTTGTGTGGAGAGAAGGCAGTCAAGTCTGAAGCAGTAGCCAAGGAATTACAAAGAATCCTAGATAAACTTGCAACTGGGGAGAACCATGACAACTGAAATTCAATACTAATAAGTGTAATGTGCTACACATTGGAAGAATAAAAATCATGAGACATACCTACTCAATGAGTGGTGTCAAACTAGATCTGGGAGAAGCCAAAAGAGATATGAGAGTAATAGTTAACTCACCATTTAATAAACTGCAACTGTATATTGACAAATGGAATAAGAAAGATGAATCTTGAGCAGTATTTTATGTTAAACCACAATTGCAGGATAAGGGCGCATAGGTACAAACTGTTAAAAGGCTAGTTCAGGAATAAGTTGAGGAAGCACTTCTTCATGCAATGATTGGTTAATACCCAGAATAGTCTTTCACTGGTGGCAAAAACTCCAGAATCATTCAAGAGGCAGTTAAATGCCATAATGGGGAACAGTAGATTTCTATGGAGAGATGAGCTCGATAGGCCAAATAGCTACTTCCGCTGCACTTAGTGATGCTTGTGTGGAAATAGTACATGGGCTAGGGAGAAGAAAAAGGATAAAATTAATTAAACAGAATCTTTTTCCATCAAAGCACCATAGTACTGCATTCCACGAAGGGTGGCAGCCTCGTTCCTCAGAATCCCTGGGAATTTACTGCACTTAAATGCAGGAGGTAATTTAACTTAAAATAATGTTGAAACCAATTTAATTTGATTTAACAGCATGTAAGCAGATGCTTGACGAAAACTGATATGCTAAAATAATTCAACTCATTTTACTGGCTCGTCTTGGATTTGTTATATTATCCCTACACCTATATGCTATCTTGTGCATTGATTGAACATTCTGTCAATAACAAAATGGCCCGGATTTTCCAGGGCCTGTGACCGCGTATGCAGCCGTAAGTGTCTCGCAAGTTCTGGGTTTACGGGTACACAGCGCATGCGCGAAAACCCGGAACTTGTGATCTGTCAAGAATCATCTTGACAGATCCACCACATCCCCGGGAAAAGGACATTTGCTGGCGGAGAGTTGGGCTATTTGCCCAACTACTGCCCAGTGAATGCCCATGAAATTCTTACACCTGGTAAAGGCAGGCATAGGACCTTCTTTTACCAGCGTAAGGGTTTAAATAAATATTAAAATAAAATGCTCCTCATGGATACGTGGGCCGCTACCCATGCATACACGTAGAGGCCCAGGAGCACGAGGCTCCGTGGATCCAGGACCATCGGGTAGGTTTGTAGTTATATTGTGGTTCGGAGGCATCTGCCCGTGGGAAGCCTCCGACCGCAAATTCAGGCCCGTGGACTTCATAAAAGAAGCACAGTAAATGCACTCAAATTTAAGTTGGAGGCAAGCATACCATGGTGTTCCCCAGGGGTGGGTATTAGGACAACAACTCTTATTGATATATATTAATGACCTGGACTTGGGTATACAGGACATTATTTCAAAGTATGCAGATGACACGAAACTCGGAAATGTAGTAAACCATGAGGAGGATAGTATCAGACTTAAGGAGGAGATCGACAGAGCGGTAAAATGGGTGGGCACGTGGCAGATGAAATTTAATGCAGAGAAGTGTGAAGTGATAAATTTTGGTAGGAAGAATAAAGAGAGGCAAAATAAATGATACAATTTTAAAGAGGGTGCAGGAACAGAGACCTGGGGGTGTATGTACACAATCTTCAGGCATCTCCCCTCCGAGGTGAGACAGCTAACCCACTCTGTGCTGCACATGTGGCAGCCGCACTCCAGTCGCACTTTCACATTATTTCGCAGACCCCCTAGAAGTCTCTACGGATCCCTGGGGGTCCACGGACCCCAGTTTATAAAATACTGGTTAGGCCTCAGTTGGAGTATTGTGTTCAATTATGGTCACCACACTTTAGGAAGGATGTCAAGGCCTTGGAGAGGGTGCAGAAGAGATTTACTAGATTGGTACCAGGGGTGAGGGACTTCAGTTATGTGGAGAGATTGGAGCAGCTGGGGTTGTTCTCCTTCGAGCAGAGAATGTTAAGAAGAGATTTGATAGAAGCGTTCAAAATCATAAGCAATTTTGATAAAGTAAATAAGGAGAATCTGTTTCCAATGGCAGAAGGGTCGGTAACCAAAGGATACAGGTTTAAGGTGATTGGCAAAAGAACCAGAGGCGACATGAAGAAACATTTTTTTACACAGCGAGTTTTTGTGATCTGGAATGCGTTGCCTGAAAGGGTGGTGGAAGCTGATTCAATAGTAACTTTTAAAAGGGAATTGGATAAATTCTTGAAGGAGAAAAAATACAGGGCAATGGGGAAAGAGCAGGGCAGTGGGACTAATTGGATAGCTCTACCAAAGCGGCAGCACAGGCATGATGGTCCAAATGGCCTCCTTCTGTGCTGTATCATTCTATGATAGCTATGGTGTACCAGATGATAACAGATTCCCAGAGGTTAGATTTGGGTCGGTTGTGGCTTAATTCACCCTAGTTGTTGTTGTAGTTCCACTTCTTACCTCTGTAAGGATGGTCAGTTCAGATCAGGTCAGATTATAAAGCTAATCTTTCAATAGAACATCAAATTCATTAGTTCTGTGTATAGCATTAGCCTGGAAGTGAAAAAGCCTCATCTTCCCTTAGTTTCCCTAACACCCAACCCTCTTGGGAAGATACTTTCGGGATGATTTTATCCCTACCCTCCTGGCAGAAACAGGGCCAGTGGGCATTTAAAATTCCCAGGTCACTTACCTGTCCTGAAGCTACCAGGAGCTGACCTGCTGCGATTTACACCTGCTCCACTGAGCAGGCGGCAAGGACACCTGCCCCAAACTGGCAGGGTCCTTTTTAGTATATAAATGTTATGTCCTGATGACATCATCAGGACCCGACTGCAATATTTACTAGCAAGCCTGAGCGGAAAATGGTAGTTTCCTGCTGGGCCAACCTAGCGCAGCAGTGTATCGGGGCCAGAAGAAATCCATAAAGGTAAGTTTGAATTGTTTTTTATTTCCTTGGTGGGTCAGAAGTGCTCCTCTAGGCCCCAACAAGGAAATCTTAGTCCTCTCCTGATGCAATCTGCCCCACCCACCCCTGACTGCAGGGACCCCACTGGACTGCCCAGCAGCCGATCCCGGAGAATTACCTGCTCTGGACCCCAAACGGGTGGGAAGCCAGCTGGTGGCATTTCTGGAGCGGGTGAGTTTCCCATTGGCATCAAAGCTCATCCACCGAAAACTGGCCACCAGTTAAAATAGGGGCCTTGATCCTTGTATCTCATGGGGGATCCGTTAGTCTGCTGTCGTAACTCTAGCAGGAGACTGGTGGAACCATCAAGGAGACAGTGCAGACGTGGTTATAATGGGCCTCGCTATTTCTGGGAAGTTCCTCATGGGTGTGTAAGGGTAGAACTTCTGTCTGCCCCTTACAAGACAAGTGATGGCCAGGGCTGGGTATTCCCTAAGCTGGGTCTTCCAGCTGCTGAGCCGCAGTCGGAACCTAGCATTGTAAGCAGCCTGGACCTCCAAAGACCTTAAAACAAATTTCGCCTTGCTCTTGCTCAGCGGGCTGATAGGTTAATTCCGAGGGTAGCGGGTGAAGGAGTGAGCAAGGGTACTGCCCAAGAGCTGAACAAGGCCAAAGTTTCCATAGCATGGGACAGGCGATTGCCAGAGATGTTCCTGGTGGTGCCGTAACTGCCAGGATTACAACCCAAGGACTTTGGGGCCTTGAAATCTTCTGAGTCACAGAATTTAGATAATTTTCTTTTCCATATTTCATGCTTTTGTTCCAGAGGTTAATGCCTAAGCAGTGCTCAGTACAAGGATACAGCATGCCTTATGAGAAAACCGAACATATTTCACGTTGTCTTGATGATACCTTTATTTGATAATTCAAAAATGTTTTCACCATTCAATGAAAATCACTTTTTCTTTTTCTAATTTAATTATTCGTAAAACGCCCGAGCCTCTCACATGGCTACAATGATGGAAAAAAAAATATTTTACCATGTTTTTAAAAATTTGTTTTCAGTTGAAAGTCAGGATATTCGCTACAGGACTTGAGTACATAATCCCAGCTGACACTTCAATGCAGTACTGAGGGAGTGCTGGATGTCTTTCAGATAATATGTCGCGCCGAGGCCTCGTCTGCCTGCTCAGGTAGATGTGAAAGATGACGTTGCTATTCGAAGGAGAGCAGGGACATTCGCCAATATTCTAGCCAACCGGCTAACTGGTTATTTATCTCATTTGTTGTTTGTGGGCCCTTGCTGTGGGAAAATTGGCTGCTGTGTTTGCCTGCATAACAAGAGCGACTACACTTCAAAAGTACTTGTACAAGGTATTGGTGAGACCGCACCTGGAATACTGCGTACAGTTTTGGTGTCCATACTTAAGAAAGGACATACTTGCTCTCGAGTCAGTACAAAGAAGGTTCACTTGGTTAATCCCGGGGATGAGGGGATGGACATATGAGGAGAGGTTGAGTAGATTGGGACTCTACTCATTGGAGTTCAGAAGAATGAGAGGCGATCTTATTGAAACATATAAGATTGTGAAGGGGTTGGATCGGGTGGATGCGGGGAAGATGTTCCCGATGATGGGTGAAACTAGAACTAGGGGGCATAGTCTTAGAATAAGGGGCTGCGCTTTCAAAACTGAGATGAGGAGGAACTACTTCACTCAGAGGGTGGTAGGTCCATGGAATATGCTGCCCCAAAAAGCTGTAGAAGCTACATCATTACATAAATTTAAAACAGAAATAGACAGTTTCCTAGAAGTAAAGGGAATTAAGGGTTACGGGGAGCGGGCAGGAATTTGGACATGAGTCTAGGTTCGGATCGGTCATGGCCCTGTGGGTAGCGGAGCGGGCCCAGGGGCCGTGTAGCCTGATCCTGCTCCTATTTCGTGTGTCTAATTCTGTTAGATTCAGGAGATGGTTCTGTGATAGTGGATTGGCGGTTAGGATCAGATCAGCCATGACCTTATTGAATGGCGGAGCAGGCTCGAGGGGCCGATTGGCCTACTCCTGCTCCTATTTCTTATGTTCTTATGTTCTTATTTCATTGGCTGCAAAGTGCTTTAGGACATCCTCAAGATGTGAAAGGCGATATATAAATGCAAGGGGGGAAAAATTCGGTATCGCCCATTTTGGGGCACTAATATCGGCCGGGCGCAAAGTTTAGCGCCCGGCGCTAATTATTGCCTCCGACTGCAAAATTTGCCTCTATCACCCCTGGAGGTGATTTGAGCGTTAAATCAGGCGCTACACACCTCTCTTAAGGCGCAAACATCAGGGAGCGAGGCGCTACCTCAGAACGCTACCGAAGCTCAGGCAATGCCAATTACCATGGAAGCCAGACAGACTAGCGCTGTCCAGTTCTTAAAGGGGCGGGGCCATCTTGCTGGCCAGCCACTCCCTGCTCATTGCAGCTTTGAATCTCGGCCTGGAGAAACCTCAAAACCAATTGTGTTGGAAGCACTAATGGATAGGCCCAGGGAAAGAGCTTGGCACTTAGGAACCTCAAAAGTGGTGATGAGTGCCAAAACTCCTTAGTTCAGCGTTAAAACAAAAAATTTTGCCGACAAGAAAAGATAGGAAGTGCCCGCCTTTAAATAGCGCTCCCCCAGCCTCTTCCCAACTTGAAAACTTTCCCCTCTACCTGTCGTTCCTAGCGGCAGTCACTAAGGCAGGGGGCGCGACTCAATATCCAGTCTGGGGCGCTACCAGGGCATTGCACGCTTGACTGACGTCATGATCTGCGGGCGCAGGAGATCGTGGCAGTAGCGTTTAGCACCGCCGCTAAACGACTGGTCAATTTTGCGAGCGGTGCTAAAATCGCCGTGCTCGGGCGCTAAGTTCCTAGGGCCCCCCGAAGGGAGGCACTAAGCAACCGAATTTCTCCCCCAAGTTCTTTTCAGTTTTTTTTCCGCACTGCGGTAACCACAAGCACCCAACCACAATAACAGAGATCCAAAAACAAATTTGGATCAGAAATCATTTTTAAGTTTTGTTTTATTCATTATTTAGACATCAGATGCTGAGTATTGCTGTTTTTCCAATGTCAGAGCAATCACTGTTTTACATGGCACTTTCAAGAAAAGACTCCAGTTACAGGCGCACATATATAGCCCCAACTTTTATCAGTTGAATAATATTTGTTTTGAATGCGTTGACTTGAAAATAAAATCAATTTTTACCAATATGTAGGACGACAGCTACTCGACATCAATCTTTAGCAAGAAAGATTGGTAATCTAGGAGTAGTAATCCTGCTTATGAGAGTTGTTGTTAGAAAGTAATTCTCTCTGTAGATTTGAATCAGTCACTTGATTATCCGGCAGAAATTGACAACCACGCAGTCTTAGTGACAGAAGCAACAACTAATGTCATCTGTCTTTGGCTGGCTGTGCTGACCTTGGAAATAACATTCTCCCACACAGAAAACAATGATATGTAAAATATATTCCAGATATGTCAAATCATATTTTATTTATATCCCTATCTGTGCACTAGGGACAAGAGACTGGACACTCGTTCCAAGGTTTAGTTTAGAATAAGTTGACCCCACCCCGACCCATTAAAATGAGTGAATTAGAAATGTCTAGTTTCACCTCCAACCCCAAATCCTGGGAGAATGTTTGCCGCTTAAACTCCAGCACTTGGTGTCCAGTTAAGCCCCAATGCATGGCCTTCCAATGAGTTCTCACATACAGCTACTCTAAAGAATTTTGGTTTGATGGTCAATCTTTTTCCAACTTTTTAATCCTTTGGACTACTTTAACTAGGCTTCATGTGGCTGCAGAAGTCGGCTCTTAGCTGTGCTCTTGATTGCAACCATCTAATCATGATGAGGAATACCTAAAGACAACTGCACCAACTTTGGACCATAGGTCATTCATCCTTAAACTCATCCGGGGAAAAATTGGGTCGCGCCCCCTTTGGCGCGCTGACTTCGCCGGGGTACTGCCCGAAAATGTTAGCGCCCCCGCACCATAAATTGAGTGGTAGCGCCCCAAGCAGGAAGCAGGGTGCTAATGGAAGCGCTTCCCCTCCCTCCAGGGGTGCTACCATTTAATATTGTGGCGCTACACGCAACAGCGCCACGCGCATCAGCATGTAGCATCACAGTATTGCAGGCCTCCCTCCCCTGATTAAAGGGGAGGGGACAAGTGCAGCATGCACCGGGGCCTGTTGGACCACTGGGAAACGGGGTGCCGGGAAAAGAGCAGGGCCGGGCTGACCGATCGCGGCTGGCACGCCGCATGAGGAGGTGAAAGGGGGCAGGTGCTGGCAGGTGGCCCAAAAAAAATGGCCACCCGACACCTGCCCTTTAATTGGTGCCACCGCGGCCGCAAAAACTCCACCCTGACCCTGTCGGACAAATCGTCCTGTGGTCGGTCAGGGGACGTGACCGAAATTTGCAGAGGGGTGCTGCGAACACCGATGACATCATCGCCAGAGGCGTAGCGCCATGGGGCGCTACCAGCTACCGCTAACCTCCTGCTGAATTTAGTGGGAGGTGTTAGCAGCACCGCGCCTGGCCGCTAACGGGAGGCAAAAGCAACACAATTTTTCCCCCAATCATCTCCATTACTTTTTGCAATGTTTTTGGCCTTGATGTCATTACTATATGGTTTAAAATAAGGTAAAAATAAGGAGCTCCATTTAAATTTTGTTTAAAATGTCAGGACCAAACTTTTGAGCAAGAGCTCAGGATGAGTCTCATTGAATTGGTTAGTTTGATTTTATTTCTTAGACCTACAGTTATAGCATGAATATTTACTTGGCGGTGCATCACATGTTAAATAACTGAATCTGCACCAAGTCTACATTTAATTTCAAAAGTACCAAGGCCTTCAACATAGGTAATTAAATCTGAGCTGAGGTGTTGCAGGTGGTAATCTTCAATTTTGTTTTTAAAAACCTTGTAGCTTTTGCTTGTCTTCTTACTCCTGAGAGGTGCAATCAATAACCTTTGAGAATTCAATTCAAACCAAACCCAGAAATACGGATAAAAATCTTCTCTCAGACTGGTCGTAGCAGCGAAATTGGTTTCAACAATCAATATCCAGTCCTTCGATCAGCATGAGAGAGTGTCATATTTAGCAACTTTAACAAGACCACAGAGTAGAGTCTGGAAAATGGACAGCTCTTCTGACACTGTAACAGAACTCTTACGATCGTGCTGAAATTATATGAACATATACGAACAATGACGGACAGGTAAAGACCAATGTTCCCTTTAATTTACTTTATCCTGTGCAGGCCCTTTAAATTTGCTGCGCGGTATCTCTTCCAGTGGCAGGAGCTGGTGAGCGGATTGCGCGGGATCATGTCTGATCTGTACCTCAACTCCATTTACCCGCTTTGGTTCCACATTCTTTAATACCCATACCTAACAAAGATCCATCAATCTCAGTTTTTACATTTTCAATTGACCTCGTCTCAACAGCTTTTTGGGGGGAGAGAGTTCCAGGTTTCTACTACCTTTTGTGTGAAGAAGTGCTTCCTCAAAAGCTGAGCACTGATTTTCAGGTTATGCCCCCCTTGTTCATGAGTTCAAATCCCAGACTCAATTGCCATTTAAAGCTGCTGGTCCTCACTGTACAATTCCTCCTGGCCCTTGGAAAAACTTTTAGAAGAAGCACTTGTGTCAAATGAGCATTTCAGTCGACAAGGAAAGAGATATTGCCTGTAGCAGCAGCTCACTTCCTATTAGCTGTTCGTGGAATATATTGATGGGGACCAAGAATTCAGCGGCTAAGACCATCTCGCCCCTTTTGGTTGAAGGGGCACTCACTGGAAAAAGCAGCTTAAAGAAGGAAAGTGTGACAAAGAATATTTATTAAAAAATCTTTCATTCTGGCTCCCTGCACCACACACACAGAAGGAAGCTGTGCAGAATTAGTTGTTCTCAATCCATGGTCAATTAGCCTGCTGAAATTCACTGTCTATCTTCAGATATGAAAGCCTAGATTGTGTTTGCTGGCAGGGAGTACAGCAGGTGGGAATTTCCACCTACCCGATGCACTCAGCACTAGCCCCAACAAATTTACTGGGGTCAACTTGTTATGTTCATTAATAACTAGACATTCTTATTATGAACACAGCTAGCTTTTGCTAGTTACTTTATTGAGCCATGTGGACTAGGTACAGCATCTTGTAGAGGCTTCCATCTTGACTGCTGCCTTGTGGGTAGCATAGCCTCATGGGTAGTGTAGCCTTATACATACAGCTATATACAGCTCTACTGCTCCACCTAGTGTCCACCACAGAATGACATGTTATTGATCACTACATCCCCCTTTCTTTGGAGGTTTAACAAAATCAATATCACTCAACTTTCAAGAAAACAATAAAGATAATATCAGTAACACTTTTGTTAGTGCTCTATAAACATAAACATTTTCAAAACAGTCAACACATTTTCAAAGCTTTACATTGTACTCAAAGATTAAGTCTATCAGGCTCTTTTACTTCATGTGTGGATCTTCTCAACACGGGTAAGTCTGATGTGTCTTCATGAGATTGTTCTGGCGGTGAATGACAAGATGCAGTTGCAGCATTGTCATCAATCTGCTCTTGTATAGATTGAGGTCTCCTTGCGATCTTTGCTTGGAGAGGGTTTCAGTGTTTACTTCACTCTTCATGCCATAACTCTCAATGTAGTCAATGCACTCTCGAAAAACTGCTGGCAGCTGGATCCCATCATACAGCATAGTCCTCTCAGCAGCCTCGGCTAATGGAACACCAAAGATTGGCCTGAGGGAAGAAGGAGTATCCACCGGAACTGCTTCCTGCTCTGGTGCAGGCTTCTTCTTTTTCTTTTTCTCTTTCCACTGCTTTTCTTTGACCTTAAAGTATTTTTCTTTCTTCTTGGAGAAACTAGGCTTTTTGAAGACATGGATACCCATTGGCCTTTTCATCCTTGATGGGCTCTCTGCTTCATCACCTGAGTCATCTGGTCTGCTTATGGCACAGTTTATACGGTAGACTCTTTTGACCAGTTCTAAGTCCTCACAAGCTTTGTCACCCAGTAGTGAATCAAGCCTTTCAGCCACAACAGAAAACATGAGATGGTGCACTTTGTCTTTGACTGTCACTTTAAGTCTGCATACACCTAAGCTATCTATTTTCTGTCCATTATAGTCCTTCAGCAGTACTGACTTTTTCTGTATTTTGGGCTTTTCTTTCATATTGTTAATGTCACTCATACTGATTAAGTTTACTTTTGCCCCAGTGTCCAGTTTCAATGTAACTAATGCTCCATTTATCTGCAGTGATATCATCCATTTGTCCTCTTTTACTGCATTAACTTTATGTTCAGCATTGTCTATTTCTGAGGGCTGCACATTTTCTGTATCTTTTTTGATATCGTCACATGACACCATTCCTACAAAAAATGTCTCACTCAAATCAGTGTCCTCAATCACATTAACTCGTTGCCCTTTCGTCGTTTTTACTTTTGAAAAGCATTGTTTGGCAAAGTGATTCTTTCCTTTACACTTTGTGCATATTTTTCCAAACGCTGGGCATTGTCTTAACTGGTGTTTGTAACCACAGCGTTTACAATTAAAAATTTCATCCTCCGATTGCTTTTCATTTCTGTTCTGCCCATGTTTCTTCCCCTTGTAGGACACAGCACCGACAGCAGCATTATCACTCATTACATTCGCATCATTATTGATTTCACTGAAAGTCTTCGCGTGATTTCGAGCTAGCTCGCTGGCTTGGCATATTTTCACTGCATTTTCCAATGTTAGTTCGGTTTCTCTCAACAGACGTTCCCTGACTTTTTTATCATGAATACCAAACACAATCTGGTCACGAATCATGGCTGCTTTGAGCTCAGAGAAATTACATGTCTGTGCTTTCAGTTTCAGGTCAGTTATAAAGCTATCAAAAGTCTCATTTTGTTGCTGTGTCCGAGAACAGAAGATGTATCTTTCATAGGTCTCATTCTTTTTGGGAGAGCAATGTGCATCAAATTTTTTTAGCACATCTTCTAATTTTTCTCTGTTCTCTGCTGGATTAAATACAAATGTATTAAATACCTCTATCGCCTGTGGGCCTGCAACCGTAAGCAGCAACGCTAGCTTCCTTGCGTCTGGCTTCATACCGAATCCGATGGCTGCAATGTAGAGTTCGAATTGCTGTTTAAAAGTCTGTCAGTTGTAGTCTATTTTTTCTGTGAGATTCAAACGCTCTGGTGGCTTCAAATTCTCCATTTCGCTTTTCACAATTTTCAGCAGATCTTCACCACCCTGGTACCATGTTATGTTCATTAATAACTAGACATTCTTATTATGAACACAGCTAGCTTTTGCTAGTTACTTTATTGAGCCATGTGGACTAGGTACAGCATCTTGTAGAGGCTTCCATCTTGACTGCTGCCTTGTGGGTAGCCTAGCCTCATGGGTAGTGTAGCCTTATACATACAGCTATATACAGCTCTACTGCTCCACCTAGTGTCCACCACAGAATGACATGTTATTGATCACTACAAACTTCACTTAAATATTCTAGGCAAGTTTCCAGTGGTGATGCCTGTGATTGGGAGGGAGGTAGGAAATGGCTGCCACTGCAGGATTTAAACACTTGATACAGTTTAAAGGACCAGGCATCTTGGCCAGCCATTTTAATTTCAGGGAAGAGAAACCCTCCACAGCATGCCAACGAGGGCAGCTTCAAGATGCAGAGATTCCAAATGTTTGGATCCTGCCATCAAAGTTTTGCTACAGCAAATTAGGATAAGGAGGGATGCCCTGTTCAGAACACAGAGGAGCAGGCAGTTCAAGGGAACTGCCCAAGCACAGTGGAGGGAGGTAACCCTGACTATTGAGTGTCGGAAGAAGTTTAATGATCTTACCAGGTCAGTCAAGTTAAGAAGGATCAGCAACATCTCCCAAGGATCCACTGTACTAAACATGTTTACAGCTTACAACCAGCTCAACCCCCTGTTGAAGAGCTTGCCATTAATGACCAGGAGGTTCCTTAGGGCCTTTTACACAGTCTTCACCTGCAAGTGCCTCTTGATTCATTGCCTTACATGAAGGACCATACTAAAAATGACATATGTATTATAATTGCTTGTTTTGTGCACCTGTCATCATCCCATGATGGTCTGCCTGTTGATATCTGCATTGGATTGTAACTTTTGGCAACCTGAGGATATTCTCACTTTTTCGCATTGTCCTTGAACAAGAAAACAGTCCATAACTCGAAGAAGAGATTGGCCATACATCATCATTACCCAGAGAGATGTGAGGCTGTGGAATTCACTTCCAGGGTGAGTGGTTGAAGCAGAAAATATGGCAACATTCGAGATTAGGTTGGATAGTTGGATGAAGGAAAATGGGATGATGGGATATGAGATCAGAATGTGATCAGAACTATTTGCTGATACAGAGAGTAAAAGTTAACAGGGCCTGGTTGGGCTGAATGGTCTATTTCCCTGTTGTAACTTCTATGTAATTCTATGTGGTGCCCAGCCACCCTCAATCTCTCACTCCCTATGAAGTGGAAGCAATGGAGCTCCAGGCAGAAGAGGGTTCCTGAGGCAGGGAAGTCAGAGAGCAGGTGTGGTTCATCATGACATTCTGCTTCACTTCCTTCACATATTCAGACTACATACTACATACAAAGGAGCTGAATTCCAGAGGTGAGGTGAGATTGACTGCCCTTGACACCAAAGCTGCATTTGACCGAGTGTGGCATCAAGGAGCCCTAGTAAAACTGAATTCAAGGGAAATCAGGGGAAAACGCTCCACTGGCTGGAGTCATACCTAGCACAAAGAAAGATGGTTGTGGTGGTTGAAGCTCAATCATCACAGCCCCAGGACATCGCTGCAGGAGTTCCTCAGGGCAGTGTCCTAGGCCCAACCATCTTCAGCTGCTTCATCAATTACCTTCCCTCCAACATAAGGTCAGAAGTGCGGATGTTCGCTGATGACTGCACAGTGTTCAGCGCCATTCACAACTCCTCAGATAATGAAGGAGTCCATACCCGCATGCAACAAGACCTGGATGACGTTCAGGCTAGGGCTGATAAGTGGCAGGTAACATTCGTGCCACAGAAGTGCCAGGCAATGACTATCTCCAACAAGCGAGAGTCTAACCACCTCCCCTTGACATTCAACGGTTTAACCATCGCCAAATCCCCCACTATCAACATCCTGGGGGTCACCATTGACCAGAAACTTAACTGGACCTGCCACATAAATACAGTGGCAACAAGAGCAGGACAGAGGCTGGGTATTCTGTGGTGAGTATCTCACCTCCTGACTCTCCAAAGCCTTTCCACCATCTACAAGGCACAAGTAAGGAGTGTGATGGAATACCCTCCACTTGCCTGGATGAGTGCAGCTCTAACAACACTCAAGAAGCTTGACACCATCTAGGACAAAGCAGCCCACATGATTGGCACCCCATTCACCACCTTCAACATTCACTCCCTCCACCACCAGCATACTGTGGCTGCAGTGTGTACCATCTACAAGATGCACTGTAGCAACTCACCAAGGCTTCTTCGGCAGCACCTCCCAAACGCCGAACTCTTCCACCTAGAAGGACAAGAGCAGCAGGCGCATGGGAACACCACCACCTCCAAGTTCCCCTCCAAGTCACACACCATCCTGACGTAGAAATATATCGCCGATCCTTCATCGTCGCTGGGTCAAAATCCTGGAGCTCCCTACCTAACCGCACTGTTGGAGTACTTTCACCACACAGACTGCAGCGGTTCAAGAAGGTGGCTCACCACCACCTTCTCAAGTTCAATTAGGGATGGGCAATAAATGCTGGCCTTGCCAGCGACACCCACATCCCATAAATGAATTTTAAAAAATATATAACCTATCAGAAAGCTGCCTCTGCAACCCTCATTTAACCACTTCTACTGCAAGTGAGATGGGAACTCAGCTCCTGTGCAATCCATTCTAACCTCTCTTCTTCTCATCCTCTAGATATCACATAGCAAGAAGGGGCAGAGGAGGAAGAATAAGATTTGCCGGGCCCCTCTGCCAGCATCAGACACACTGTCATTCACCCTCTCCGTCAAGCACCAGTCCTAGAAACATGCAGCCCATGGACATTAGATGGAGAGCCAGAGGGAAGCTCACGGTGATGCACAAAGAACAAACGTCCAGGAGAAGTTAGAGATTAAAGATTAGGAGGCAGATATTTTTGCTCAGAAGATCAGGTGTGTCAGCCACTCTCAGCTGGAAACCCTTGAGACAACGATCTCACCAGTCCTGCTATTAAAAGAAAGATGATTGCAGAACATCACATGTGGAGACAGTCTCCCACAGTGTGCTGCCAATGGCAGGGCAAGTGGAGGAGTCCTTTGCCAGCATGTGCAGCAGCATGGCTTCACATCGTTGCTCACCATTCTGGAGCACGTGACAACTCCAGTGTAATCTGCAGTGGATGCTTCCACCACACAGGCCTTACTGAAAATGTGGGTTTCTGTCACAGATGCTCAGACTACTGCCATAAAGGCCTTGGGTGTTGGAGTGGAAAGGACTGTTTCTTTTGGCTTTGACGGCCTGACAATCAGGGTATGGAGTATAAAAGTAGGGAAGTTTACAGGGCGCTGGTGAGATCGCACCTGGAGTGCTGCGTACAATTTTGGTCTCCATATTTAAGGAAGGATATACTTGCATTGGAGGCAGTTCAGAGAAGGTTCACTAGTTTGATTCCTGGGATGAAGGGGTTGACGTATGATGAAAGGTTGAGCAGTTTGGGCCTATACTCATTGGAGTATAGAAGAATGAGAGGTGATCTTATTGAAACTGAGGGGGATTGACTGGGTGGATGCTGAGAGGATGTTTCCCCTAGTGGGGGTATCTAGAACTAGGGGGCATAGTTTCAGAATAAGGGGTCGCCCATTTAAGACGGAGATGAGGAGGAATTTCTTCTCTCAGAGGGTCGTGAATCTTTGGAATACTCTACCCCAGAGAGCTGTGGAGGCGGAGTCATTAAATATATTCAAGGCGGAGATTGACAGACATTTGAACTACAAGGGAGTCAAGGGGTATAGGGAGAGAGCGGGAAAGTGGTGTTGAGGCCAAGATTGGATCAACCATGATCTTATTGAATGGTGGAGCAGGCTCGAGGGGCCAATTGACCTACTCCTGCTCCTGTTTCTTTTGTTCTTATGTTCTTGTGTTCAGCTACAGTCAAGCATTTCTCGCGGCTTCAGTGAACTGATTGGGAGCCTTACACTTTGTGGAATTCTGCAACTCAGTAAAATGGCAGTGCATCCACAAGGAAGGTAATGAACTGAATTGATCTAGCAGGCTTGTTTGATGCATTCGATTGAGTAACGTTACTGATGTCCCCAAGACAGCCTGGAATGATCTTGCGGTGGTGATCCTTACACTGTGGTGCCTAGGGTGGAGGTGGACTGCAAGTCACATTGCAGCATGTGGCATAACTCACCGATTACTTCCCTTATGAAGTTCCATTTCCAGAACATCGCTCGACTCTGCCCCTGCCTCAGCTCATCTGTTGCTGAAACTCTTCTCTGAAATTGTGCCATGGGAGCGTTTAACGTCTCATCTAAAATATGGCTCTTCCGACAGTGTAGAGCTCCCTCAGTACTGCACTCGAGTGCCAGCCTAGATTTGTGTTCAAGTCTCTGGAGTGACTCAGAGGCGAGAGTGCTACCACTGAACCGCGGCTGACACATGTGTATGCACGTGTGCGTGTGTGCATGTAGTGTAATTTTGTATAACACTGTAAGCATAGATTGATAAAATAGAGCAAATGTTCCTTTTGAAGATGCTTTAGACATGTCATTTTCCACATGAGCTGTGCAGATGAGCCATGTTTCGTGACCCCCCTCCCCCTCCCTGCCCACATACACAGTTGGAAATTACCTCGGTGTTAATGAGCATTCTGGCTGGTGACAGTGATGGTATTAAACAAAATAATCCTTTTTTCCCCCTCTCCTAATGGCGTTCATTTCTCTCCTACAAGACCATTTACTTGTTAATATGACATTTGTCAATAGAAGCAATTGATATATTTTTTTTAACTCAAGAATTAAACTCACTTTGATTCCACATCTATATTATTTTTCTGTGTTAGTTTGGTTTATTTATCCATTAATTGTAACCTTTAGCAGACACAGTTAGATAAACAAGTGAACATTATTCTGTAATGTTCATAGCTATTCCAGAACCAATATAACACTTCTACCAAATTAACTTTCCATACTGCTCCCTGAAGGCAAATAAAATGCTGAACTATAAATGTTTGGCTTGAGCTAACCTCACTTAAGATGTATAATATTGCTGTCTTTATTATATAGATGTTTATGCTGAATTCATGATATAGGCCATAAGAAATTTGCAACCCACGCCCTCAGCTAATGTAATTCTTTCCTGAATCTTATGACATTATAGTGACACTGAGATCTCTCAAAGCACTTTCATGTCAATAGCCCAAAGGGAAGGTATTTAGAAAAATGACTGTTATTTGCAAGAAAATCTTTCCTTGTCTTTTTCTCTCTACTCATACTTTTGCTATCCATATGGTATAATCGCTTTCGGACAGTCTTATTATTCAAATCAGAACACATCGAAAATTAACATCTGCTTTGACGATATATTTTGACTGTTATGTTCCTCAAGTGGCTTAGTGAAATTTCCTCCCCAGTGTGGCACTGAGCCAAAGAGACCAGGAAAGGTCCTAGGTTAGATAATTGATCCGTGTTGGTTCAGCTGATCTCTGCAAGAGTAATGGTTGGAGCATTATGGCTGGCCTGGCCTGGCCTGGCCTGGCCTCAGCAACTCTGGGCTAGGGAAGGAGAGAAAAATGACCAGCACAGTTTTCTACTCCAGATTGCTCTCCAGTATTGCAAAGTGTGTGTGTGTGTGTGTGTTTCTGTATGCAGGAATGCCGGGCGAGTACAGGATTAGACTTGGATATGGTGGCCCCCCGCCCCCACCACAACAATTCATATCCCCCACTGACACTCACAGCATATGCTCACAAATTAAGAATTGCCACTGGAGGGCGGTCAGATTCAGGGGAACTGTTTCACAGCAAGAGATACGAGGGGTTAAATTGGATTACCCCCGAAAACGGGTGCGGAGATCGTGATCCGCCGTTAACCTGCGGCCATCTGCAGGATGTCAACTTGGGTGCTGCCTGCTCATTTCCATGATTGCTGTGTGCAGCCAGAGCTCCCCGCGCTATTCACTGGTTGCACGCATCAGCAGGGGGGAGGTGCATTGTCATTGCTGGAGGTATTGAGAGTATTTTCAAAAGTGTGCTGTGGAAGAATCAACAATGGCTGACCATGAGAGAGAGAGCATGCACCAAGGTTTTCAGGCACTGCACTGGAGGTCTTGGTGGAAAAGGTGGAACGGAGGAGAGATGCCCTGTATCCTCAGGGGTGCAGGAGGCCCTCTAGACACATGCACAGGAGATAATGCCTGGAGTATAGCTGCAAGAACCTGGATGCAGTGAAGGAAGAAGTTTAATGATCTCACACAGGTTGTCAAGGTCAGTGACCTCATATTCAAATGGCATATTCTACCAACTGTACTACTAGCCTTATCCACTGCTCAATTCACCACACGCCCATCATCCATCTACCAACAATCTCTATCAATCAGGACTCAATCCTACTATTCATATGCTTTATCTCACCCTCACACACTTAGCACTGTTGCAAGCCTCACACCCACATCTCACAACTTGCACACAGAGGCAGCTAATCAACCATGACAGCCACATCACCCAAACATATTGCATGACACTCAGTGACAAACTTCCCTCTTTCTTGCAGGAGAAGATGACGCAAAACAGGAGGCAGCAGAAAAGAACTGGAGGAAGAGAAGCGCGCCTGCATGTTTTAACCCCCACTGCTGCCATCGTGGCTCTGAAAACCACTTTTCAAAGGGGCTTCCAGGGTGTCACAGCAGTCCATCAAGCTGTCCTCCAACAGATTACTAGGATTGTTGAGGCGCCGCCCCGAGGGAGTGGCAGTGGCTCCATGGAGTAAGAAACTGCTGTCCTCTCTCAGGTTGACAGCATTCCTGCTCCCACACCTGCCACTCCACCAGTGCCCTTGCTGTTGCCGGTCAACCAGCCAGCCCAGGCTGAGATGGTGCAGTCTAAAGCCAGACCTTCTAGGCCCAGAGCTGCTCAAGGTCGCCCTCCAAGGCCATCTGCAGTCTCCTCCACTGAAAGTCAGCAGCCTTCCACCAGCCATGTTGTAGCCACAGGGAAGAACCTCGTAAGAGCATTAGGCAAACCAAAAGAACATGGAAGTGGAGTGAAGGAAATGGACAAGGGTGATTAGTTTATTTTTGTATGCATTATGGCACAATTAAATTTATAAATTTAGATTGAAATGTCTATTTTGTGTTGGCTTTCATTTTTGCATTATGGGAAAGTGGAGCATGACAGAAGAAAAGTAAAGATATTGTTGGTGAATGGTGAATCCCTCCCTCTTCCTTTTGCTCCTCTTAGTGTTCCTCCTCTTCCTGTTCCTCCACTTCCTCCTCCTCCATTTCTTCCTCCTCCACTTCCTCCTCCTCCTCCTCGTGCTTCTGCTCCTCAGCTTCTTGCCTGATAGATGGTGGCAAGGGCTGCTCCCTCATATTGGCGAGGTTATGCAGCATGCAGCATACTACCACAAATCTTTAGACCCACTCAGCTGAGTACTGGACCGAAGCCATGAGCCATGTCTTGAGTGGATAACCCTCGGCACCCAGTAGCTGTGCTGGTTCAAATACAGCTGGCAAAGAGGACTGCCACAGAATGAACAAATCGTGACTGCTGCCAGGATAACGGACATTGACCTACATGATGCGCTGCCTGTGGTCGCACACCAGCTGCACGTTGAGGGAGTGGAATCCCTTTTGTTTCACGAAAATGGCCGAGTTGACATGAGGTGCATGCAAAGCAATGTGTGTGCAGTCAATGGCACCCTGCACCATGGGGAAGCCTGCAATCCGAGCAAACCCTTGTGCTCGCTCCTCCTGTTTGTCTCCAGCAAGAGGGAATGAGGTGAAGCTGTCTTTCTTGGCATAGAGAGCCTCAGTGCAGCAGCCTTATGCAGCGGTGCACTGCAAACTGTGAGATGTTGCTTATATCTCCAGCAGCAGCCTGGAGGGAGCCAGACACAAAGGTTAAGAGCCACAGTCACCTTGACAGCTACAGGCAATGCAGCCCTTGCCCTGCTCTGAGGTTGGAGTTGTGGCTGCAGTCATCTTAAGCATTGGACGTTGCTGAAGTTCAGGTAGGAGTATTGTTCCCTGAACTCCCTCTGCAGTATGGCCTCCTGCTGAGAGCCCTTCGCCCCCTCCTCCTCCTCTCTCTTCTAGCAGCTTGTCCTGCTCTGCGTGGCCTCTCCTCATTCTCCCAGTCATGCTCAATTCCAAGAGGAAGGCCTACCAGGCCACCCATGTCTGCTAGGAACAGGTTTCAGCATAAGCCTTTAAGTCACCAAAATAGTTCTTCAGCACCAGCCACCTGTAGACTATTGCAACTTTAAACAAGAATAGAAAAGCTCACCAAAACATGTAGAATTGCAGCCACAGCCAAATAAAATAATCCAGCAATTAACCTGTAAGTAATTCATGATCCTTTCAAGTAGCGCTTAACGTCATGTTCAGCTGTGCGAAGGGGCATAGGCTGGAGCGTGTCATTCGCAAATGGCAGCAATGACGTCAAATCAGCGTTGCACACTGATTGACGTTATGATCTGCATGGTTCTGGCAGCCGTTACCTGCGAGCGCACAATCCCTGTGGTATCTTGAGGTGGCCATAGATGGAGACGGACACCGGTTAACTCTTTAACATGGTTTAATCAACACTTGCACATAAAAGCTTCTGCCATGAGGCAGCCAAAACAAAGAGTACAAGCAGTACAGATCAGACTTAACTCAGGAGAGCAATTGCCACAGCACCACCTGGTGGATCAGGTTACTCATAACCTCCCAGGTTACTACACTCCTCCCCCCTTAAGATTGCCGTATGCATTTCTTAAACAATAACCCTTACTAGGTACTACGTTTTAATTAACCAGTATGCTCTAACCATGGTTAACCCCTGACTAATTTAACAGGTTTGTATAAGTCTTTCTGGTTGCTTGCGAATCCTTTGTGAACGTCTTAATTCCACTTGTGGTGGATTCTCAGATTCATTCGCACTTGAGATTGGAGTAGTCTCTGATGTTGGTTTTACTCTGTCCCGCTGTGGCCTGGCAGTACCAGTGTCCACTGGCACCTTATAAGCTGTGCTGGGTCCTGGAACAGCCTCCTCTACTGCCCTTTGTTCCATCTGAGGCAGTTCCCCACTGCTGCTGGCTGAAAAGCTGATCCACATGCCGACAAACCCCTCGACCATCCCCTAGTAACACGGAGTATGACACAGGTCCTGTAATGTCCTGGATTAGTCCTGGTATCCATTTCGGTCAAAGTTCCGGATGTACACAGAGTCCCCTATGGCGAAATGGCGAGCTTTAGTATGTTTGTCATGGTACGCTTTTTGGTTTGTTTGTTTTGCCTCAACCTTGCTTTTGAGATCTGGGTGTATCAGGTCTAACGTGCACCGCAACTTTCTCCCCATCATCAACTCAGCCGGAGAAAGCCCCATGGTAGCTTGGGGTGTTATATGATAATTAAACAAGGCTCTATTGAGCTTGGTCTCCAGGGTGTCACCTGAGCTCTTCCTCATGAGCTCCTTAAAAGTCTGCACGGCTCGCTCGGCTAATCCATTTGAGGTTGGGTGATATGGAGCCGAGGTGACATGTGTGATTCCATTCCTTACCATGAATTCTTTGCTCCCTTCACTAACAAAACACTGTGCATTGTCGGATACAATCATTTCTGGAATACCATGCGTGCTGAAGCTGTTCCTGAGACAATTCAGTGTGGCATCAGTCATTGCAGAGCTCACTGGATAAACGTCGATCCACTTTGAGTGAGCGTCAACCAGCACCAAAAACATTTTGCCCATAAAAGGTCCCACATAGTCTATGTGAATTCTCCTCCAGGGTTTGCTGGGCCACTCCCAGGGATGGAGTGGTGCCCCGGCAGGTGCTTTCCTCTGTTCCTGACATATAGTGCATGACTTTACCTTTGACTCAATTTCAGCATCCAAGTTAGGCCACCACAGGTAGCTCCTAGCCAGTCCTTTCATTCTAGTCATTCCTGGGTGCGATTGATGCAACTGTTCCATCAAAGTAGAGCGTCCCCGCTCTGGGACTATGATGCGTGCTCCCCATAGCACACATCCATCTTGGACACTGAGCTCATGCTGTCTCTGTCTGTACGGCGCGAACTCCGGTCCCTCACGGTGATCTGGCCAGCCTTTCAACACATACTCACGGACCCTTGACAGAACGGGGTCCTTGGCTGTCCAGCCCTGGATTTGCGCTGAAGTCATCAGGGGACTGATCTCCTGATCCAGCATCAGGACGTGCTCCTCAGGGGAAGTACTGCGAGGAGATTTTGAGAGGGCAGGCGGCTGAGAGCATCCGCGTTCCCGTTTTCCGTGCCGGCTCTGTACGTGATCACATATTCATAGGCTCTTAGTATTACTGCCCATCTCATTATTCTCTGTGATGCCATTTGAGGCACCGCTTTCATCTCATTCGGTAAGCTAATAAGAGGCTTGTGGTCAGTACTGATTACAAACTTCCTCCCATATATGTACTTATGGAATTTCTTTACTCCAAATATAATGGCCAACCCCTCTTTATCAAGCTGTGAATAGTTCTTTTCCGCAGCTGTGAGCGTGCGTGAAACAAACCCGATGGGCCTTTCCGCTCCATCTGGCATGCGGTGGGCCAACACTGCCCCCACTCCATAGGGTGATGCGTCGCAGGACATTATCAGCTCCTTCTTCTCGTCATAATGCATTAACACCCTGCTGGACTGAAGTAGCTCCTTTGACTGCTGAAACGCTTTCGCTTGCTGTGGCCCCCAACGCCATGGCTCCTACTTTCTCAGCAGTTTGAGCAGGGGTGCCAGCAGCATCGATAAGTTTGGAAGAAACCGGTTATAATAATTCAGGAGCCCTAGATAGGCTTTCAGTTCAGTCACTGAGGTGGGTGCCGGTGCATCCTGCACTGCCCGCACTTTCCCTGGTAATGGATGGAGGCCTGTGGCATCCACCCGATGTCCCAGGAATGTAACTTCCTTCTCCATGAATCTACACTTACTCCGTTTCAGGCATAGCCCCGCCTCTTCCAGCCGCTGTAGCACTTTGTCCAGTGTTTTTAAGTGATCCTGATCATCACTTCCTGTTAGCAGAATATCATCTAAGTACACGGCCACCTTTGGAATGCCCTGCAGAATGCCCTCCATAGTCCGTTGGAATATTGCTGGGCTAGAACTGACACCAAATGGTAACCTGGCATACTTGAACAGCCCCTTGTGCGTGTTCACCGTGACAAACTTTTTTGATTCTTCATCTAGCAATATCTGCTGATACGCATGACTCATGTCCAGTTTGCTGAATCTTTCTCCCCCAGCGAGCGATGTTAACATGTCCTCCATTCTCGGAATGGGGTACTGTTCCAGTGATGATACTCTGTTCACTGTTAACTTATAGCCACCACACACCCTTACGTTACCATCGGGCTTCAATACCGGGACTATTGGTGCCGCCCAGTCTGAAAATTTCACTGGTTCTATTACTTTGTCCCTTAGCAGGCGATCTAGTTCCGCCTCAACCTTGGTTTTCATTGCAAAAGGTACCGACCTTGGTTTAAAGAAATGAGGCGTGGCATCACTGGCTACATGAATCTTGGCTGTGGCTCCCCTTAAGGTGCCCAGTTCGTCCTTGAACACTAACTCATGCTTCATCAGCACTTCTTGCAGTGCCTCTGTACTGTCCTCCATTTTATTCATTGCCTGCCAGTACACACTCAACTCACTGATCCACCCTCGCCCTAACAGGTTTGGCCCTGACCCTGCTACCACTACCACCGTAAGCTCTTTGGTGACTCATTTGTGTTCCACTTGTACTTCGGCCGCCCCCAAAATGTCCACCTTCTGTCCTGTGTAGGTTTTGAGACTAATGGGGCATGTACCTAGCTCTGGTACTTTTGCTTCCCCCCATAGCTTGGTGTACTCAGTCTGCGACATTATGGTTACACTACATCCGGTGTCAATCTCAAACTTTACTTGACCTCCATTCACTATCAAATACTGAGTGAGAGGGGGTACGTTGGGCCTTGAAGTGTCTATACTGTATACAGTGAAAACCTCCTCACTAGACTCACTAGACTCTTCCTCCTCTTGTATGTAATTTGCCCGCTTTGTGTACTTCTCCCTCCCCCCTTTTGCATGCTTTGCCCCTTTAGCACTGATTCTCTCACTCACTGCCCTTTTACAGACTTTCTTTAAGTGCCCTATTTTTTCACAATTGTGGCACTCTGTCTTTGCAAACCTGCAGTCCTTTGCATAATGGCTCATCCCGCCACATCGGTAGCAATCCCCAACCCCGACTGGTGGACTTTTCGCGCCAGCTTCCATCTTGAAAACAGCTCCTCCCACTGGTTTACTCCATTTCTCCTTGCTCATACTGTTTAAGTCCTTAATGTCCTTGTTAGCCGTCTCCATGGCTTATGCTTTTTTCAGTGCCATCTCAAACATTAATCCTTCTTCTGACAGCAACCTTTGCTGTATACTGTCGCCGTTAACTCCGCATACTAGTCTGTCCCTTAACATGACTGTGAGCGTATTTCCAAAATTACAGTCCTGTGCGAGCTTCCGAAGCTTCTCCACATACTCAGTAACGCTTTCTTCCGGCCTCCTAATCCTCGAATTGAATTTCCATCTCTGTACTATTTCACTAGGTTTCGGATTGAAATGATTCTTTAGTAGACTCACCAACTCGTCAAAAGATTTTTCTGCTGGCCGCTCCAGGCTCAGCAGATTCCTCATCCGTGTATAGGTTTGCGCTCCCACACAACTCAGTAAAATGGCCCTTTTCTTTTCAGCACTGTCCACCTCGTTTGCCATAAAGAAATGGCTCAGTATTTCAATATACTCCTCCCAAGACTGCGACTTGCTGTCAAAAGGTGCCACGGAGCCTACCGTTCCTGCCATCCTTGGAGTCCGGTCACTTCAGCCAAAAAATCAAACTCCGTTTCGACTCCCGCGGCCTAGCCTCGTGCTTTTCCGACTAGTTTGCTAACCAACCCGAGCACCTCTTCCGAATACTCCAAAACTCTTCTGTCCTTTATTCTCGTCGCCATATGTGGTATCTTGAGGTGGCCATAGATGGAGACGGACACCGGTTAACTCCTTAACATGGTTTAATCAACACTTGCACATAAAAGCTTCTGCCATGAGGCAGCCAAAACAAAGAGTACAACCAGTACAGATCAGACTTAACTCAGGAGAGCAATTGCCACAGCACCACCTGGTGGATCAGGTTACTTATAACCTCCCAGATTACTACAATCCCCTTTACCAAGATGGTGTCCGGCGCACTTTTCATCAGAAGTGTGCGCGAGCATTGCAGACACCATTTTCAAACTTTAGGCGGCCTCGCAGCGCCCCAAAAATGGGCGCTACAGAGCCCAATTTCTCCCCCAGTGCTGTCAACAGAGGAAGGACGAAAAGTGAGGGTGATGGGGATATTTTCACCTGTTGCTTGGTGTGATTTCAACAAAAACAAACAAAATCCTACATTTTCCGAGCAGCGTTATTTTAATATGGTCAATAACCCTGCATGAAGGAATGGACACTGGCGTGGACACTGGATGCCTATTTTGTTGTCTATACCAATATGGCAGGTGGCGCACTTTCAGCTCGCAATGAGCGTGCGCTTCCTGCCCATTTTTGCGGCTTAGGCAACCGTTTAGCGCTCAAAAAACAGGCGTGGTGCCATCAAATTTCTAGCCCTATAACCCTTTCTTTAAGCTTCATATCTGGGTATCACTTTCTAGCTTTATGGTAAACCCGATGAATGGAATTGAGTGGCTATGGAAGCAACTTCTGTTTAAGAGAAAATGCACTATCGCTGGTTCAAGGAATCATTTAAAAATGTTTGGGCCATCTCATGTGCAGTATCAGTTAATAAGAGCTCTTTTCCTTTTCAAAGTGGAGGAATGTAGCTCTAAACATTTAAACCTTCAACACACACTAAAGATTTCCTTTCTCTTCATATATCAGTAACTAGATTCGTACATTAAAATATAATCAGAAATCTAATATCAGTGCATCTCACCTTTTGCTTGGGATATGTTAATGCTCCATAGTATTTGTGAAGGCTTTTGAGGTATTCCTTGGCACTTATTTTTCATCTTGGAAAATATATATTTTTTTTGACTGCTGCTGAGGAGATTTAATATAATACATTTTTTGCCAACTGGACTGTGACACATAAAATTAAATTGAATTTATTCCTTCTGTACTGTGGGTTACGTCTAAGATTATCAGGTTATAACTAACAATCATATGAACTACGTGCCTGGGATACGAGCAGCTGGACTAAACGCAGCCCAGGAATTGAGGAGATCTACTAAGTGGTTCGCAGTTTGAAGTACAGCCGCTGCCAAACTTGGAGCATCAAAAAAAAATTCTGTTCTTTATCAAAAATAATATAAGTAGATATATTACTTATAATAGAAGTAGATAATTGTTTTCAAAAAAGTTAACACAAACCTACTTACAATTATGTGGGGTAAGGTCTAAGCCGCGATTTTAACCTAACCCGCCCAGTGGGATCTGGGCGGGTTCAGGTCGAAAGTCTGTCTTACGCCCCATCCCATTTTACACTCCATTGACTTCAAGGGAGAGTATAACTGGGCGACCCAAACCCGTCCCATTCCCGCCTGGCGGCTTAGGTTACAAGTGGGGCCCTAATTCTGGTCAGTCTTTCATCCTTTACAGCCTTTCAGTTCTTTGCGTAAAACTCCACATGAATATAATATTACGTGTTATGACATTTTTGATTCTAGTTTTCTCTCCTCGCTTCTTGCAGGTGCTACTCATGCTGGGATTGGCTCCATGGGTGGACTCACATCTCCGGCACTTCCGCAGCTGGCTCAGCGCAAGTGTGGTGTTAGACACTGGAACCTTCCTCGTCTCTATGGTTCAGGACGACTCCTCGGTTATGGAATTAGCAACTGAGCTACTGGGGAGCTCTAGTTTGGGAGTTTTTTATGATAGGCTTAGGCCCCGATATCTACTGGGGCGGTATTTCCAAGCAGGGGGGGAGAGTCCTGGTCAGGCCCCCCTTCTCCCGCCCCCGAACTCTGCAGTTTTAACTCCACAGCAAGTGTGTATTTTTTTTAAACAGGTTCCCCGCCTGGATGCCTGTCTGATTGACAGGCTTTGCCTCCTATCAGGCGGGCAAGGCTGCAAAGGAAGCCACAGCCCAGGAGCAGGTAGGGAGCCTGCTGCTCGTGGCAGAGATCGTGGGGGTGGGGTGGGGGGCGGTAGGTGTATACAGCAGGTTTAGAGGGTCAGGGGGTGATCGCAGGGGGTCGGGGAGAGACCGGCCACAGAGGTGGGGGGTTGTGATCGCGGGGTGTCTGATCACAGGAGATGGTATACGATCACGGGTGGCGGGGGGATGGGGGGGGCAGAATCTGTGATCGCAGGGGTGTCAGTAATCGCGGGGGGGTGCGGTGGGTGATCGCGGTAGTGGGGAGGGGGTGCGGTCTTGGGAGAGGGAGAGGGAAACAGTTTTGCTTGGGGGCCGGGGCTCTTTGCCCACAAGCAGTGCTGGAAAAGCACATACCTCTTCCACGTAGCAGTCCTCGCTTCCCTTTAGCTGCCAGGTTTCCCGCTTGGGGAACCTGGCTGGCCAGCGTTAATGCTGGAAGAGAAATAACATTTGAGGCATGCAGCCTCATTAAAATATTGAAATGACTGACCCGCCTCCTGGGAACCAGTTGGTTGCCCGCCCCCTGTCCCACCCCCGTTAAAACCGGAAGTGGGTGAGTTCGAGGTGGTTTGGGTTAAGGTTTCAGATTTTTTACATTTTAACATCCCACCCGACCCAAACCCACCCCTTTTTGGTGGTTAAAGTTACCCCCTTAATTTCTGACAGCTGCATCATCCTCCTTGTTTTACTTGACAGCATAAATTGTGTTAAATAGTTTTTGACTGGTTTTGTTCACTTTGGGCTCTGCTTTTAACATGTAGGCGGAGAAATTCAACTCACAACTGTCTGCTTGGCACCTGATAACCGGGGGGGGGGCGGTGGGTGGGTGGAGTTGGGAGGCGGGGGGGGGGCGGGTGGGACAACAACTCGCTCCGTTGACTCCCAATATTCAGAGATAATATTTAGTATCTATATATATATATATATGATTATAATAGAAGTAAATTTATTAATATAATAAAAGGGTTAGCACAAACCTACTTAAAGTGATGTGGTGTAATGTCTAAGCCAGGCTTGCAAGTAGGCAATCAGGCTGCCTACTACATATATTGGGGTCCTACGCCAGTTTGGGTATGAATGCCATGCGCAAGTTCTGCTTAGTTTTACCAGGTCATGAACAGCCTAACAAGCAGTCCCTGAAGGGCCCGTTGGAGGCTGGTCATAAAACAGCCACAAAAGGTTTTGAGAGTTACATGCTTGTGGTGCCAGAAGGAGCAGGAGTGCTCTATGAAAACAGTGTGGGTCGCTTTGGCCCAGGCTCAGTCCTCCACGGTCTCCCCCATCTCTCAGGACCTACCTGCGGGCCAGCTCAAAGTCGGAGCCAGACAGAATTGCTCATGCCTCAACTGACGAGCTGCATCGGTATGCAAGTTTGGTGCCAGCAGCTTGCGTTTCCATTCAAATAAGGCCAGATGCTAAGTTAGGCTCGGGCCTGGGGCTAGCACAAACCGGCTCATTTTGGGCGCAAGTCAAATTTCGCCCCCATTAATTTGTGGTGTCATTTTGTAACTCATAGTATCAACATGTCTGTTTGTTCACACATGAAAATATCTTGCATGAAAATTTAAGCAGAGTGCAGTTCCCCTTCAAAATTATTTCAGTTTATTTTTATATTGGTATTAGTTACACAGATCCTTGACCCTACTCCTTATTCCGCTTGTGCTGAATGAACCCACAAGCTTTTATTTCACTCACAGTTCCTCGGACTTATTACAATCTTTTGAGTCACTAATCCCAATAATGGATTGCCTATCGGAAGCTGCTATGTTGAGGAAAGTAGATTGGGGATTTAATTTTGTTTTATTCAATTCATTAATGTCTGAGTTCATACTTTTGTGTGATAAACTGTAGTAAGCATTGCACCAAAGTGAAAGCTGTGTATGAAGTATACAGAGAGGCGTTGAAGAGAAAGGGACTCGACCAAGGAAAGAAACTCTGAATGATACTTGGCAGGACTGCAGTCTGACATATGTTTCAAGAGAGACAGATTATTTGTATATTCCATGTATTGTGTCACAAGTTATCGTCTTGGCAATTGAGACAGGAAGGACTCAGAGAGCCTTTTGAGATAGGCTAAGAATGACAGAGCAACAGTCAAGCATAATATATTTACACATTTTTAAACAGATTCGTGTTCTATCTACATTATTATGTGCATTAGTTACAAGCATATTTGAGCCCATCAACAACCAATAGAAACTGAAAGTTTAAGAAACAAATAGGAACAAAAAGACGACAAATAGAAGTAGGGAAAATTCAGCACATTATCTGTGTAGTGCTGTTGAAATAAAAAATACAGAATTGCAGTATATCTACCATTTCACATGGATGGTGACTTAGGGCTGGATTTTGTCAATGGGGGCGCGTTGGGGGTGGGACTGCTGGTTGTCGGGTTTCAGTCCCGCCCCCAACGGCGTCCGGCTAACCCACGCTATTTTCCCTTGATTGACCTTGTTAAGCCCGCCCTGCATTTGACAACTTTGAGAAGCTGTCAAACACTGACAATCTCTGTTCTAAGGTGAGCCCTTACACTGAAGGCTCACCAAAACCTCTTTCCTAAGCAGAAATCAGATGGCTACTGCATCTAAGAATGCAGCAGCCATTCTGTCATCTCTGCTGCAATATGTGGGAGCTGGTGGAGACCATTGGTGCTCACGGTGATCACATTTGCAGTAAGTGATGGCTGCTCGAGGAATTCCGGCTCCGTGTTGAAGAGCTGGAGTCCGAGCTTCAAACACTGAGACACATCAGGGAGGGGGAGAGTTACCTGGACTCTGTGTTTCAGGAGGTAGTCACACCAATTAGATTAATTAATTCAGATGTAGTCCGTGGCCAGGGTCAGGATGGTGTGACTAGAAGTGGGGCAGGTATGGGGATCCAGGAGGTAGTGTTGGAGGAGCCGCAGCCCTTGCTCTTGTCCAACAGGTTTGAGGCTCTTACTCCCTGTGAGGATGGGAATGGAGACAGCAGGGAGGATGAGCAACCTGGCCACAGCACCGTGGAGCGGGGGACCTTTCAAGTGGGGGGAGTTAAAAGAAATGTTGTAGTGGTCGGGGATAGTATCGTTAGGGGGATAGATAGGGTTCTTTGCAGCCGAGAGCGAGAGTCCCGAAGGCTGTGTTGCCTGCCCAGTGCCAGGGTTAAGGACATCTCCTCTGGGCTGGAGAGAAACTTGGAGTGGGAGGGGGAGGATCCAGTTGTCGTGGTCCATGTTGGTAACAACGACATAGATAGGACAAGGAAAGAGGTTCTGCTGAGGGAGTTTGAGCAGCTAGGGGCCAAATTAAAAAGCAGAACCACAAGGGTAATAATGGATTATTACCTGAGCCACATGCAAATTTGGCTAGGGTAAATAAAATTAGAGAGTTAAATGCGTGGCTCAAAGACTGGTGTGGGAGAAATGGGTTTTGCTTCTTGGGACACTGGCATCAGTACTGGGACAGGAGAGAGCTGTTCCGTTGGGACGGACTTCACTTGGCCAGTGCTGGGACTAGAGTCCTGGCAAATCATATAACTAGGGCTGTAGAGAGGGCTTTAAACTAATTAGTGGGGGGGAGGTTTTAAGAGAGCGAAAAATAAAAATGACAGCGGAGAAGGCAATAGAGCAAGGTAGCAGTGGGGGAATTAAAAACCAGAGCATGTCAGGAAGGGACAGAATGTGTAATGGTAAAGTAGTAAAGGGGATAAAAGCAGGAATAAATTGTCAGAAAACATATTTGAAAGTTCTTTATCTGAATGCATGCAGCATTCGTAACAAAATAAACAAGTTGACGGTACAAATAACTACACATGTGTATGATCTGGTGGCCATTACGGAAACATGGCTGCAAGATGATCATGACTGGGAACTAAACATACAAGGGTATTTGACAATTACGAAGGACAGACAGGAAGGAAAGGGAGGTGGGGTTGCTATGTTAATCAAGGATGGAATCACTGCAATAGTCAGAAATGATATTGGGTCAAAGGATCAGGATAGTGAAACAGTTTGGGTGGAGATAAGGAATAATAAGGGGAAAAAGTCACTAGTGGGCATAGTCTATAGGCCTCCTAACAGATGCAACTCTGTTGGTCGGTGTATAAATCAGGAAATAGTTGGGGCTTGTAATAAGGGAACAGCTATAATCATGGGGGATTTTAACTTTCATATTGACTGGACTAATCAAATTGGGCATGGCAGCCTTGAGGAAGAGTTCATAGAGTGTATTAGGGATGGGTTCCTTGAGCAGTATGTAACTGAACCAACCAGGGGGCAGGCAATCTTAGATCTGATCCTGTGTAATGAGACAGGATTAATAAAAAATGTCCTAGTAAAGGATCCCCTTGGAATGAGTGACCATAATATGGTTGAATTCCAATTCCGCTTGAGGGTGAGAGAGTTGGATCTCAAACCAGCATACTGAGCTTAAATAAAGGAGACTATGAAGGTATGAGAGTAGAATTGACTAAAGTGGACTGGGAAAACAGATTAAAGTGTAAGACGGTACAAGAGCAGTGGTTTACATTCAAGGAGATATTTCACATCTTTCAAGATAAATATATTCCACTGAGGAAAAAGGGGAGTAAAAGAAAAGACAGCCATCCGTGGCTTAGTACAGTAATAGAGGATAGTATCCGACTGAAAACAAGGGCATATAAAGTAGCCAAATCTAGTGGGAGGATAGAAGATTGGGAAGCATTTAAAAGCCAGCAAACAATAACTGAAAGATTAATTAAGAAAGGGAAGATAGATTATGAAAGTAAACTAGCAAAAAATATAAAAACAGATAGCAAGAGTTTCTACAGCTATATAAAAAGAAAAAGGGTGGCTAAAGTGAACATAGGTCCCTTAGAGGATGGGACCAGGAAACTAGTGGTGGGGAACATGGAGATGGCAAAGACGCTGAACAAATATTTTGTATCAGTCTTTACAGTAGAGGACACTAAAAATATCCCAACACTGGACAAACAGGGGGCAATGGGGGGGGGAGGAGCTAAACACGATTAAAATCACTAAGGAAATGGTACTCGGTAAAATAATGGGACTAAAGCCCCCGGACCTGGTGGCCTACATCCTAGGGTCTTGAGAGAAGTGGCGGTAGGGATTGTGGATGCATTTTGATTATTTTCCAAAACTCCCTGGACTCAGGAAAGGTCCCGGCAGACTGGAAAACTGCTAATGTAACACCCTTATTTAAGAAGGGAAGTAGACAAAAAGCCGGATACTATAGACCAGTTAGCCTAACATCTGTGGTTGGCAAAATGTTGGAGTCCATTATTAAGGAAACAGTAACAGAGCATTTGGGTAAGCATAATTTAATAGGACAGAGTCAGCATGGTTTTATGAAGGGGAAGTCATGTTTGACAAATTTGCTCGAATTCTTTGAGGACATAACATACAGGGTTGATAAAGGGGAACCAGTGGATGTAGTGTATTTGGACTTCCAAAAGGCATTTGACAAGGTTCCACACAAAAGATTACTGATCAAGATAAAAAATCACGGGATTGGGGGTAATATACTGGCATTGGTGGCAGATTGGCTATCCAACAGAAAACAAAGAGCTGGGATAAATGGTTCGTTCTCGGGCTGGCAATCAGTAACCAGTGGTGTTCCGCAGGGGTCAGTGCTGGGACCCCAACTCTTTACAATCTATATTAACGATTTCGAGGAAGGGACCGAGTGCAACATATCCAAGTTTGTCGACGATACAAAGATGGGAGGGAAAGTAGTGAGTGAGGAGGACATAAAAAACCTGCAAAAGGACATAGCAGGCTAAGTGAGTGGGCAGAGATTTGGCAGATGCAATATAATGTTGGAAAGTGTGAGGTTATGCACTTTGGCAGAAAAAATCAAAGAGCAAGTTATTATCTAAATGGAGAGAAACTGCAAAGTGCTACAGTACAAAGGGATCTGGGGGTCCTGGTGCATGAAACACAAAAAGTTAGTATGCAGGTGCAGCAGGTGATCAGGAAGGCCAATGGAATCTTGGCTTTTATTGCAAGGGGGATGGAGTATAAAAACAGGGAAGTCTTGCCGCAGTTATACAGGGTATTGGTGAGGCCACACCTGGAATACTGCGTGCAGTTTTGGTTTCCATATTTAAGAAAAGATATACTTGCTCTCGAGGCGGTTCAGAGAAGGTTCACTCAGTTGATTCCGGAGATGAGGGGGTTGACGTATGAGGAAAGGTTGAGTAGGTTGGGACTCTACTCATTGGAGTTCAGAAGAATGAGAGGCGATCTTATCGAAACATATAAGATTGTGAGGGGGCTTGATCAGGTGGATGCGGTGAGGATGTTTCCACTGATGGGTGAGACTAGAACTAGGGGGCATAATCTTAGAATAAGGGGCTGCCCTTTCAAAACTGAGATGAGGAGAAACTTCTTCACTCAGAGGGTAGTAAATCTATGGAATTTGCTACCCCAGAGAGCTGTGGAAGCTGCAACATTAAATAAATTTAAAATGGAGATAGACAGTTTCCTAGCTGATAAGGGAATTAGGGGTTACGGGGAGAGGGCAGGGAAGTGGACGTGAGTCTAGATTCGGATCAGCCATGATCCTATTGAATGGCAGAGCAGGCCCGAGGGGCCGTATGGCCTACTCCTGCTCCTACTTATTATGTTCTTATGTTCTTATTGAGACGAGGCACCTCCGGATCCCCAAGTGTTGAAGCCTGCAGGAAGAAGCAAAGGTAAGTAAACTTTTGTAGATTACTCACCTCTCATACTTACCTCTCCACACTTGCACCCATCACTCACCTCCACAGCAGACTTTTCGATCCCTCTCACCCCCGCAGACCCACTGCTCGCCTCGCTGACCCTGGTGAGGTTCGCAGCCATTGGGAAGCCCGCACTTGCAGGGGTAAAATGGGGATAAGCCTCAAAACTGCCTGTTAACTACCTGTAAACAGGCAGTTAATTGGCTCTAATCCCCTTCCCACCTGGAGGAGACGGGTCCCTGCGTGAGTTGGGGACCCGCCTCCTGGGAAGATGGCATGGAGGCGGGTTGGGAGCAGGTTCGGTACCCGCTCCCAGTTTCTGCCATTTTCCAGCAGTCCCGCCTCCATACTCGCCTCCTCAGGGCTGGGAAAATTCCCCCCTAAATTCATGTGGATTCATATGGAAAAAAATGAATTCAAAGGTTTGAAGAGTATCTGGTTACTTCACAGGTATCAAACATATGGAATTACCCTATGCTGTTCAAATGGGCATAATATTACATGGTATTGCTAAACAGCTCCATGTTATTACATGCTATGCTAGTGAAGGGGTTCATGAGTCAAGGCAACAGACATAAGGAAACACAAGGATTAATTTATGTTATAAATAACACATATAAACAATATATAAAACCTAAAATTTTAGACAAACTAAACTGAGTGAACAGCTGTATCTGAAATTACACATGAGAATAAAGAGAATAGTCACAAGTTGTTCTTAGCTGCATCTCTACACAGCAAATGAGCTGGGCACTGAGGGATTGAAGCATGGCTCTGAAACATTTGATGGATGTGAGTAAAACATCCAAGGTGTCAGAATTCCAAATGTCAGTCACAGAACAAACACAGCCTTGTAACAGTGGCAGCACACAGGCAAACATCCTGTACCACAAAAAATACAAACAAGGCCATACACAGGAACATCTGGTTATATTTTAGGGTTTTTACACTAGTTATTTCCTGGGCCACGCTCATAAGAGAACCTCACATCCCCTATTGAACTAGGAGTGTGCCTCTCCCTGCCCAGTATCTAGGTAAACATAGCAAGACCTCAGGGATCAAACAGATCTTTGTCACTGCAATCCAGTTTACTGGACTGTATTCCCGTGCTACCACATGATCTCATTCTCGATAGGTGGAAGGATATACACGATATCAGATTGTGACTCAGGCTATAAATCGCTGAACAAATTTATTGAGCATTAAACAGCTAAATGAACAGTATCCAGTAGAAGCAGTATATATACAATAATTACCAACTTTACCAATCTCCTTGAAATGTCAAAAACAACAAACAACTTCTCCTGCACTAACGGTCAACACTAAACTGACCCTTGAAGCACAGTTCCTTTCCTATGGTTATCCATTATCAGAGTCCTCTGATTAATCCTGTCTCTATTGGTTTGAGACTGACTATTGAGCCGAATGCAGGTGCCCAAATATAAGCCCACAACTGGACTCTCAATCTATAGAGCAATCCATCAAAGGGTTTACAAAAAATCATAGCCCTGCCACTCTCAGGTCTCCACCTCAGATAAAGCTGTCAATCAAATCTATTGCTTTCAAAATAATCCCCAGAATGTCAATCATATGGGATGTAGGAATTGAATGGCTCGACCCCGTCCTGAGAAATCTATTGATTTGGTCCAACCACTGTAATCAACCTGTGATTGCAAGGTATTATCACTTGTCCAGAGAGCGATCAGGGATTCTGCTGGACACAATGGGGGTGATTTTCAGCAGCGCGTTCAGGTGTTAATGAGCCACCGATTTGGCCAAGCTGCTGAAACACCGGTTTAGCCCACATTTAGCGCAAGATGCCATCATGGTAAAGCAGTTGAAGGCCGCAAGGTAAAGCAGTTGAAGTTGCTAGGAACGGCCGCCCGGAGGCTTGTTAAGGGGATGATTGCCACTTAAAATGCTTGACAGCACTCATAAATGAGGCTGCACAGCATTTTGGTGGCAAGCGCTTGTCCTAACGCCCTCTCCTAACGGCGACCAGCTGTTTGGGAGTAAACAAGGCGTTAATGTGGATTTCAAACGCTACTTAAAGCAATACTAACCATTTCATGCTCACTTGCTGCTGGAGCTGTGAAGAGGGCCTCTGACACACATTGTGAAACTTTCTGGGACACTTTGTAAAGACTTCACCAACACGCGAGCAACATTTATTCTGCAAATTCTCTGAAGACTTCACCTAAAAAGAGTAAAGCCTAGAAATTCGTGAACACCACAAAAGCTGCCGGTGCCACCGTGGGCGGGTGTTAACAGCTGCCAAAAATGGCACTGGCAGGACTGACAAATTGGCGCTGTGCGCAAAACTCACTATGCAACGCTGTCCTGGTGGCGCTTGTCCCAGCAGGAGGCTCCAATGTACCGTGGCCGTAGCGTCACTGCAGCACAAACAGCCTGCTCTGAAAGCGAGGCTATCATTTCAGAAAGCAGAGTCGGTTTCTTAAAAGGAAACTGCCTTCCGAAATGAAAAAAATTAAAATCATGTAAAAATTGGCAGTTTTCAGTCCTTACAGCTCAACTGTCTTCTAAAAAAATTAACATTAAACGAGTTCCCAAATGGGAGTCTTTGGGCTGGATTTTACCAGCCCCGAGGAGGTGGGTTTGGAGGCGGGACGGCTGGGAAAATCAAAAAGAATGGGAGCGGGTCCTGAACCTACTCCCAACCCACCTCCAACCAATCTTCCCAGGAGTCGAGTCCCTGATTTGCACAGGGACCTGACTTCTAGCGATGGGAAGAGGATTATAGCCACTTAACTGGCTATAACAGTTAAGAGGCTATTTTCCATTTTGAGACTTCTGCTGCAGGCTTCCCGGCATCGGGGAACCCTGCCAGGGTAAGTGAGGCATACTGTGGGTCTGTTGTAATGTTTGTGTATAGATGACTGCTGCAGAAGTGGCGTGAAGGATGCAATGGGGCACTGGTGAGTATCAGAGGTAAGGAAATGTTGGGAAAGTAATTTTTAATGTGTTTAGACTTTTCTGTAGGTGACAAGCAGTTTCTCTGGCCTCACCTTATTGGGAGAAGTGACAGATCATTTCTGTGCCCTCATCTGCAGCTGCCATCTGTTTTATCCTAAGGAGAGAGTCATTGGAGAGTCTGAGTACAAGGGCTCACCTTTGCACAGTGACTGTCAGTGTTTGACAGCACCTCAATGCTGCCAAACACTGTCAACTCATCTGTCAAAAATAACTGGTTCATGTCCCTTTAATAAAACTGGCAGATGAAGCGTCATCAACTGACATCATCTGACACAAGCTTTCTCTTAATTGGCCAGCAAGCCCGCAGGAGAAAATAGCATCTGTGCATCAGACGTCGCTGGGGGCGGGACAAGAACTCAGAAGGCAGCAGTCCAGTCCCCAACTCGCCTCGTTAAGTAAAATCCAGTCCTTCAGCTCTGAAAGCTGAATTTCCTTCTGCACCGAAAGAAAATGGAAGAAGTGCTTCAGCACCAACACAAATGGCTCAGCAAGCCAGGGAAGGGCCACCCAGGGTTTCGCACACAGCACTCCAGCTTTGTGCAGGTGGTCAACAGTGCAAGAGAGGTCCTCTACCCACATGGGCCAGGAGGCCCTCCAGAAAGAACGACGTGGGACCACCTCACCGAGGCTGTTACTGCCAGCAGTGTCACCCCCCACCACCTGGCTCCACCCAAAGAAGCTTCATGACCTCAGACCAATGGTCAGGGTCAGTGAATTCATCTTCAAAAGCTGTCTCCTATCAACTGCACCACTAGCCTTACACACTGCTTAATGCACGACTCCTCCCCCACAATCACTCACCTACCAACAATTTGTACCAAACACGAGGCACAGCTCCCATTCCTAGCTTCACCTCAACTCCTTGGAGGAGATGGCGCTGCCATTCTTGGCAGGGGCATGGCTGAGACCTTGGCCAGCGGCGGGGCTGAAAGAATACAGGATGCTGGTATCCTCATACATTATCCTCTTTCTCGCATGCACCTCTAGCTTTCCTGCTCTCCCCTCACCACAACTCCACCCTTGTGCCTTCCTCATTTCACATCCAAGAAATGCAGCCTGCCCAGCCAATGGTTGACCAAGAAGAGGGAGAGGAGAGTGAAGAAGATGAAGAAGAAACACCGTCACTCGATTTGACACTCACAGCCACCAGCTCCTCAAGGTCGACCAGCAAGACCATTTGCAGTGTCCCCCACTGAAAGTCAGCAGCCTTCTTCCAGCCATGCTGCAGCCACTGCGGCAACACTGCATGACATCAGTAGAATAGACAAAGGCACACACAAGACAGTCACTAAGGAATGCATAAGGGTGATGAGTTGATTTCTTGATGTCATATTGGATGGATAGATGTATAAAGTTGGATTGGAAAGTTTGCTTTGTGGTGGTTTTTATTTCAGCATTGTGACCAAAAGGATGCTGTGATGGTCAGTAACAGAGGGAAGGTAAGGTGTGGGACAAATGTTGAAAGGGGAATTGGGATTGTGGTCATTGGTACCGCAGGTGGATAATTCCATCCCAGATATCCTGGCCAGAAAGGTGCTTTCTGGGTGTAATGTATATACCTTTAAGGGGGGAACTACGTTTTACAGCTCATGTATACTGTAGTACTGGCAGTGACCACACCTGTATATAGCACTGAGTAGTAATCTGTACAGTTCAGTTCCAGAGTGAGCCACGTTGAGTAAACACCTGTTGTACCGTTCTCCTGCAGTCTTGTGTCTTACTACCGACGGACACAACATTGGCGATGAGGCAAATTCAATCCTACCTGCAACTCTGCATCACCTCCCACGGATTCGTTCCTGGTGACCAGTAGATTGGAGGTCAAGGCCAGAGACACGGGCGTCGACCACGGGCAACCGCCCAGTCATCCAGCAGAGACTCGAGAATTGTGGGGGAGGCTGTTGAGAGCCAGGCTTGGCTTTCCAGACGCGGTGGTCCAGCGAAACGGGCTGGCAACAGGTAGTGCGCAGACCCTTCCCGGACAGCGGCGGGCTAGAGCCCGACCGAGCGGCACAGCAAAGGGCCAAGCAGCGTCGACGGGAGAGAGAGAGAGAGGGCAGAGCGCACAGGGTGCAGCCGGTGTTCAGGGGCCGAGCAGCGTCGAGGAGAGGGAGAGAGACGCGCAGAAACCCGCAAGGCGCCGCCATTGCCACGAGGACCGAGAGCGGCGTTGGCAGCAGCGCAGGAGAAGCGCGCGAAACCTACAGGGTGCCGCCATTGCCACGAGGACCGCCGAAAGCGGCGTTGGCAGCAGCGGGGGAGGAAGGAAAGCGTGGAAGACGCCATTTTAAGCCATATTAAACCACACCCAAAATGCCGAAGAGTGGCAGTATCACCGCATTTGACAATGAAGTCGAAGATTGGACTACATATGTCGAACGAATAGAGGTATACTGCAAGGTAAATGAGGTGTCAGGTGACAAGAAAGCGCCGGTATTGTTAAATTTAATGGGTGCAAAGACGTATGGTTTATTACGAAATATAGTAACCCCAGCGAAGCCAGTGGAAAAGAGTTTTGGAGACATAGTGACGATACTACAGGAACATTTAAACCCTACACCTCTGCTGATAGCAGAAAGATTCAAGCTTCACAAACGGAACCAGCATAAGGATGAAAGCAATGCTGAATATTTAACAGAACTGCGCAAACTATCGAAACACTGCCAGTTTGGAACGGGACTGGCAAGATACCTTAAGGGACAAGTTTGTGTGTGGGCTTCAAAGTGAAGGAACCCAGAAATGGCTTTTATCTGAAAAGGACCTTACGCTGGACAAGGCTTTCAGCATTGCGGTATCATATGAAGCAGCAGCACGGGGCGCTGCAGAGATACAACAGAGACCGCAAGAATATGGCACAAACGAAATGTCATACCGAACAGAGAAGTGCGATCGCTGCAGCAGAACAACACACGACCACAATGATTGCTGGTACAAAGACAAAGTGTGCAGACAGTGTGGAAAAGTAGGACACATAGCGCGAGTCTGCAGGTCGGGAAAGAAAACCAGCAATAAGAAATCTCCAAAAGAAAAGTACAAGAAGGTACATAAGGTGACGGAGAACAGTTCAGATGAACAAAAGAGTGATACCAACTCCGAAAACAGGGAGCTGAGTTGTCTGAAACTACATAATGTGATGAAAACGGAGGATCACCGAACCATTTGCGTCACTCTCAAGATAGCAGGAGTCCAGGTAAAAATGGAATTGGACACAGGATCAGCCCTAACAGTCATAAACCGACGGGACTACGAGCGGCTATTCTCACACATACCCTTGAGAGACACAAAAATTATTTTGAAGACGTACACGGGGTAAAAAGTCTACCCCAAAGGAAAAATAAGGGTGACCGTTACATATAACGGTAAGGAAACACCAAAACTAGACCTGTATGTATTGCAAGATGGAGGACCACCATTACTGGGACGTGAATGGATCCGGAAAATACAGCTGGATTGGCATTCCATACAAGCACTGACTGTGGCTGCAAAAAAGGATGACGACTTCACACCTGGGCGACTGTCAAAGATCCTAACCGACGCGCAAGAAGTGTTCCAGCAAGGACTCGGAACACTAAAAGGCATGACAGCAACAATTAAAATTGAAGAAAACGCAAGCCCAAAATTTTTTAAGGCCAGGCTGGTACCTTATGCGATCCGCCCAGCCATCGAAGCAGAGCCGGAGAGTTTGGAATGTTCAGAAGTACTGTCTAAGGTAGACTGGAGCGAGTGGGCTACACCCATCGTCCCTGTGATGAAAAAGTCGTTGAGCAGCACGCCTGGGGAACCAAGGAAGGTTCGCATCTGTGGGGACTTTAAGGTAACAGTGAACCCAGTCCTTCACACTGCAATATCCACTTCCGCGAATTGAAGATATTTTCACCTCGCTATCTGGAGGGAAACGCTTCACTAAGATTGATCTGGCCCAGGCGTATCTGCAAATGGAGGTAGAAGAAGCATCAAAAAAATACCTCACAATCAACACCCATAAGGGTCTCTACCAATACAACCAGCTGATATTCGGGGTAGCATCAGCTCCGGCTATTTGGCAAAGGGCAATGGAACAAGTCCTGCAAGGGATCCCAGGGACCCAGTGTTATTTGGACGACATCCTGGTCATGGGCGAAAATGACAGTGATCACCTCGCCAACCTGGAGCAGGTGCTCACTAGATTGAAGGAATATGGGCTCCGAGCTAACCGCCCCAAATGCGAGTTTTTTAAAAAACAGATCTCGTATTGTGGCCACGTTATCGATAAAGAGGGGTTACATAAGTCCTCAGAAAAGATTGAGGCAGTAGTCAAGGCTCCAGCAACGGAAAATGTGTCACAACTGAGGTCGTTCCTCGGGCTGGTAAACTACTACCATAAGTTCTTGCCAAATTTGTCTACAATACTACACCCACTGAACACCCTACTGCAAACTGGAGTGCCATGGAAGTGGAGTGACGAATGTAAACGAGCTTTCCAGAAGAGCAAAACACTAATCACATCGAACGAGATATTGGCCCCTTTCAACCCAGCATTGCCAATTCGGTTGGCGTGTGATGCGTCACCCTACGGCATTGGAGCGGTGCTGTCGCACAAATTCTCGGACGGCTCAGAGAGGCCAATAGCGTTTGCGTCACGATCACTAACCTCAGCCGAGCGTAACTACACCCAGATTGACAGGGAGGCCCTCAGCCTAGTGTGGGGAGTGAAAAAGTTCAATCACTATCTGCACGGGCAGAAATTCACCTTGCTGACTGACCACCAGCCTCTTGTCTCCATTTTTAATCCGAAGAAGGGCATTCCGGTGATGACTGCGCAACGACTACAAAAATGGTCACTCTTTCTAGGGGCGCACCACTATAAGATTGAATATAAGGGCACAAAACAGCATGGAAATGCTGATGGGCTATCATGCCTGCCACTGCCTACTGTGGAGGAAGCATCAGCAGTGGATCCTGTCGAAATATTTCATTCGACTATAGTTGAATACCTACCGGAAACTAACGCTCGTATAGAAAAGGAGACCCGAAATGACCCGACACTGTCTCGGGTATATGATTTGACGGTGAAGGGATGGCCAGCACATGGCGACTCACTGTAGCCAGCATTCTCGACAAGAAGAGAACAGCTGTCAGTGTGCCGGGGGACCTTGATGTGTGGATCCCGAGTGGTAATTCCACCCAAGTTAAGGGATAGAGTGCTCAATGAGCTTCATGAGGGTCATCTGGGAGGGGTAAAAATGAAAAGCCTTGCCAGGGCTTATGTGTGGTGGCCAGGAATCGATAAACAAATTGAGGACCTGACCAAGAGCTGCTCAGGATGCCAGAAAGTCCAAAATGCACCACCACATGCCCCTCTACACCCATGGGAGTGGCCCTCATCTCCATGGCAACGGGTGCATATTGATTTTGCTGGTTCATTCATGGACTCAATGTTTCTAATAGCCGTGGATGCACACTCGAAATGGCCTGAGGTCATCAAAATGTCCTCCACCACCACGGAGAAAACTATTGCAGTCCTACGGACCATTTTTGCCAGGAACGGCTTGCCAGAACAGATTTGCTCCGATAACGGACCACAGTTTGTGTCCGAAGAGTTCCGGAGGTTTATGAATAAGAATGGGGTAAGGCATTACACATCCGTCCCGTATCATCCAGCCACAAATGGATTGGCTGAGAGGTTCGTACAAACCTTTAAGAAGGCAATAAAGGCTATGTACAATGACAACATTCTGCTGCAGCATAAGGTGGACAATTTCCTGTTCGCCTACCGGAATGTGACACATGCAGTCACCAACCAGGCCCCGGCCATGATGTTCTTTAACTGAAGGTTAAGATCTCGCCTGGATTTGCTCAGACCAAACGTACGAAGAGATGTTGAGAGTAAGCAATTCCAGCACATCCATGAGAAGCCAACAAGGAGCTTCAATGTAGGGCAACCAGTCTTGGCCCGCGACTACCGAACAGAAAAATGGCAGCCAGGAACGATATGCACACGGCAGGGCCCACTAATGTACACAGTGGACGTTGGGGAGAACATCGTGAGACGCCATGCTGACCAGATCCTAGAGTCACAGGAACAAGTCAACCCCATATCTCGCCCATATATACCTGGTGAGGAACCCGATGTACAGGTCGCATCTACCCCAGAAACAGTAGCATCGGAAGCTGATGACCCAACCGACGACAGGGTGCCAGAATCGTCTCCGCACCAAGAGCGAGACACTCGGGAAAGGTGCTATCCAGAAAGGATCAGGAAGCCGCCCCAAAGACTGAATATATAAATAGACTATTTTCAGCTAATGTTGTATGTTAAAAGTTGTAGTGTATGTACCCGTCTACCTTTAAGAGAACTATTGTATGTAACCGTTCACCTTTAAGAGAACTACTTTAGGTGTGGCACTACTCGTTTGGCTTCTGTATACTGTAATACCGACGGTGACCACACCGGTATATAAGTGTTGTGGCATGATTCCTTGGGCAGATTCGCCCTGACCTTCGAATAGTAAAGACCCGTTTGTTTGTTATTCCTGAAGGCTGTGTTGTTATTAACTGTACAACCCACAGACTTTACAGTGGCGACGAGTCCGATCGTACCCTGCGGCAAGACTACCAAAGCAACTAAAGAGCGTCGAAGAGAGGCAACCGCCCTCGTCGTTATGCTGGGAGAAAACACGAGGCTGCAGCAATAGAAAGGAGGAAGACTTTAGCAACAAAAGCTTCCATCAGCAACAGGCACTGACTACCCTTCTACCACGGTGCGGAGTGAGCCGATCAGCAGGAAACAAGGCGGCCGCGGAGACTGTGAGTAGGGAAAAGTGTAACGAAATCCGGAGGATAAGGGCTGTGCACTCGACCACGGTCGAGGGGGAGCAGAGCTGGTCAGGAAGGCGGGTCCAACGGCGTCGTGAGATAGCCGGACCGCGATCGGCGGGAAAAGCCGGGCAGCGACCGAAGCCACAAAGCGCTGAGACCGGGAGCAGGCGCGGGAAGAGAGAAACTCAGCCGCAGCCGGGGAGGGAAGCACCGGACTGCGTGAGGGCTGGGAGGCGAACGGGAGCCGGGCGTGTGGGAGAGGCAGAGCCGACCAAAGGAGGCTGCGCGAGAGCCAGTCCAGCGGCTGAACTGTTCTCCACCAACGGGGTACCCAGCGCCGGTAGAGCCGAACGTGGGGGAGAGAGAGACAGAGCCGAGCAAGGGGAGAGAGACTGCGCGAGAGCCAGTCCAGCGGCTGAACTGTTCTCCGTGAACGGGGTACCCAGCGCCGGTAGAGCCGTGCGAGCGGGAGAGAAAGACAGAGCCGAGTAAGGGGAGCTGTGCGGAAGCCAGCCCAGCGGCTGAACCTGTCCGCTGTGGGGAAAGCGTACCCCTCCCACCAGGGAAGAAACGCGGGAAGCCGCCATTAGGTGGAGAAGACGACAGACGCGGGAGACCGCCATTGAAGGGGCGGGGAGAGAAGGAAAGAGCGGGAAACCGCCATTTTCACGGGAAAAACCGCCATCTTAGAAATAAATAAGTAATAAATAAGAATTTAAAGAAATACTTGTGCTGCTCCCAAGGAAAGGAAGATGCCTAAGCGAGGGAATATTAACGATTTTAATTCTGAGATAGAAGACTGGGCCACGTACGTGGAACGCATCGAGATCTACTGTGAAGCCAACAAAATAGAGGAAGACGACAAAGCGATAACATTGCTAAACTCGATGGGCGCAAAGACATACGGGCTCTTGAAGCATCTACTAGCACCAGCTAAACCGGCGGATCAGACTTTCGAAGGGATTGTGGCTGTTCTGAAGGACCACTTGAACCCCACACCGTTGATGTTGGCTGAACGATTCAAATTCTATGCAAGAACGCAACGGAAAGACGAAAGCAACGCGGAATATTTGGTCAAACTGCGTAGGCTAGCGAAATGCTGCCAGTTCGGAGGGAATCTGACAGAGGCACTGCGAGACAAGTTCGTATGTGGATTGTCCAAGGAAGGGACACAAAAGCGACTACTCGAAGAGAACGACCTCATACTTGACAGGGCTGTCCTTATAGCCGCATCGCACGAAGCCGCAGCGAAAGGAACGGCGGAAATGCAGCTAAAGGCGGCGGCACTCGGGGTGGACCAAATTACCTCAAGTATAACAAAATGCTATCGTTGTGGGAAGACAACACACGACCAGAATCAATGCTGGTTTAAGAACCAAGAATGTAGGAAATGTGGCAAACTGGGTCACATCGCTAAGGTATGCCGGTCAGGGAAGAAGACCAACAACCAAAGGAAGCCACCACAAGAAAAGTACAACAAGGTACACAAGGTGGCTGAGAAGAGTTCAGACGAACAGAATTCAGACTCAGACCCAAACAGCCAGGAGCTGGGTAGTCTGAGAATTCACAATGTGAGTAAGGAAGCTGACCTACAAACTATCTGGGTCATACTAAAAATGGCTGGAGTCCAAGTAAGAATGGAGTTGGACACTGGATCAGCTCTATCAGTCATAAATCGAAGGGACTACCACCGGCTATTCTCTCACATACCCTTAAGAAATACCAAGTTCGTATTGCAGACATACACGGGGCATAAGGTATACCCCATGGGGAAGATAAGAGTCAAGGTGAGAGATAGGGGTAAAGAACACCCAAGAATGAACTTGTACGTATTATCTGAGGGAGGACCACCACTTCTAGGACGAGAGTGGATCAAGAAAATAGACATGGAATGGCACTATCTAAAAGCCATAATGAGTGAGGACTCGGTGCAAGCTATCAGCTCAGATTCTGAAACGGATGACGATAAGACCAACTCAAATATGGAAGACAAGGCTAAAATGAACTTGCCGACTATGGTGGAGAAAACGAAGACATGCATAAAGGCTTATGCTACCGAGAAGAATAAAGCTTCAGAGCAGATCTCCAGTTTGACAGAGAATTCTGAGCCTGTTCAAGTTAAGGACTTATCCACGGCGGAAGAACACCGAACTCGGACTCAAACTTATTTCAAAGTACGACAACAATTAGAACAGTTGAGTTACCATCTCGTACAAGAGATGAAAACAATGGAAAAGTTCTGGGACACCGAATGGGAGAACCTGGAAAGACAGCAGAGGCAGCTAGCTCAAGCAAAGAGCGACCATAGAGCCATCGTGACCAATTACCGATCACATCTCCCTTATGATGTTCAGGAGTTAGAATATTTGCATGATCTAGAGATACAGAATAAAGGCAAACCACGCTACACTGAGGATTTTGTTCTGCAATTGGAGACGGAGCTAGTGCAAGCAAGGTTAAGAGAAGCTGAATCGCAGTGTGCACTTAAAGATATGCAGAAAAAAATCTTGGACATGGAAAAGAGAAACGCTTCTTTACCTGATGTGAATAATGTGGCCATGTTGCAAGAGGAGCTTATAGGGGCGAAACTGAAAGAAGCTAAGCAAAGGATGTTGGAACTTGAAACACAGAACCAAATCAGCAGTAACCAGCTATGTCGAGCAGAGAAGGAGTGCTATGGTCTACATGAGAATGTGCAATATCTCTCAGCCCAGAATAAGGGACTACTCACTCAGTTAAATGAAAGTAATCGGAAAATGGCTGAGATAGACTGCAAGAATAAAGAAGATTTGATGGCAGTGAGACTTCGAGAGGCAGATAGCATAGCAGCCTTGGCTGAACTCCAACAGGAAATTGCGAAAGAAGCAAATGAAGAGGAATCTTCAGGAAGCCAGGATGTTATTCCAGTTCTTCTCTACGACTCCTTACAAGCAGAGTGTGAGAAGTTGAAAGAACAGTATGAACAGGCCCAGGCTACAATTCTGGAGGGGGTTAACTCGGCAACCTCCGAAAAGCTAGTTTCAGTAGAAGCATATGAACAACTAAAGGTTGAACATGAGCAAGAAGTCCAAAGGCTGCAGGAAATTCTTGATGAGCTCAAGGCCAAGACAGACTCATCGGTAGAAGTTCCATCCATAGGTGAGAAATTAGAGGTGAAAGACATGGCAGAACATGAAAGACAAGATGTCCAAGAACTCATAAAAATATTGAAGGAAACCCAAGACAAATATGAAGCGGCAATGTCCGAGGTTCAACAACTTGAAGAACAGATTCAACTGGGAATCCTTCCAGTGGAAGAAAAGGAAACTGTAAGAAACACAGAGACTGTAAGAATGGTCCCTGAACATGAGCTAGAGAGCATCAGGGCGCAACTTTTCCGAGCGCTGAAAGCCAAAGTACAAGAGGAACAGAAGGTGGAAGCATTGGAGGAAAAGGTGGATGAAATGGAGAAGACTCTGATCCTCCACAGTGTTCCCGTGGAAGAGTTAACGGTCAGCCAACTCCTTCATATGCTGAGGGAAAAGACTCTGCAATGGGAACAATCTGAACACGAGCTTCAATCTTCAACGGGAAGGAGTTCGGAGCTCTCAAAAGTTTGGGAAATAGCTGAGGTTGCAAAACAGACTTTACTGGGATGCCAAAAGTACGCTGAATCACGTCTATGTGAACAACAGAATGTTGAAACAGCTGCTCCAGTAGAAGGATTGAATAGCCCGATCAATCAATCCCCGAGGGAAGGGGAAGTGTTGAAATCACAAATGAGGTCATTAGTGAAGGATTTGCAGGAAACCCAGGAAGAGCGGGATGAAGATGAATGCATGAAGAAGTCTTTTCAAGAAAGATGTCTAGGGAAGGAACCACAGTCAGCTAACGTCCAGATGGGTAAGGAGGAAGTAGAAGGCCCTCTCGCTGGCCTAACTCAGAACGAACCTGAATATTACCATGACCTGTTGAGTGACACTGAATATTACGAGGATGTGGTCTGCCCAGTTTGTGATGAAAACTCCCAAAGTGCCGAAATCAGGATGAAGCACTTAAAGTCGAAGGAACATAGAGAGTTGGTGGCGCTACAGCTGGCAGCTGATAAGGGAGCCCCGAGAGTCTCCAAAAAGCAGAAAAGAAAAAGAAGAAGCAGAAGATGATAACTATCACAAATATTATCACTTCTACCAGATCATGCGTGGACCCTACGAAAGGAGTTAAATCAGTTGGGAAGTAGGAAAATATCAAGGCAACCCAGTTGTTGTAAAAGTCAGCACTGCTGGTTCAGCAGGACGAAAGTTCAAGCTGTTACGTCAAGAAAAGGATATGGAGGAGTCACGCTAGCAATGTGAACCATCTACACCAAAGAGATGTTGTTCAGACCGAGTCAAGATCAGAGACTGAATCTGTGAACTGTTCCTGCAGAGACTGAACCTGTGAACTGTTTCCCACCGAGACTATGTCTGTAAATTGTTTTATATGAAGTTGAAGATATGTTATGTTTAATGGGGACTCTGTATGTAATAAGCTAAAAAGGGAGGATTGTAGTGTATGTACCCGTCTACCTTTAAGAGAACTATTGTATGTAACCGTTCACCTTTAAGAGAACTACTTTAGGTGTGGCACTACTTGTTTGGCTTCTGTATACTGTAATACCGACGGTGACCACACCGGTATATAAGTGTTGTGGCATGATTCCTTGGGCAGATTCGCCCTGACCTTCGAATAGTAAAGACCTGTTGTTTATTATTCCTGAAGTCTGTGTCGTTATTAACTGTACAACCCACAGACTTTACAAAAGTGTTAATTGTAATTAGTTTGATATTTAATTGTTAAATGAGTGTTATGGTACTGTTAATCTAAAAGGGGAGGAATTGTAATGTATATACCTTTAAGGGGGGAACTACTTTTTACAGCTCATGTATACTGTAGTATCGGCAGTGACCATACCTGTATATAGCACTGAGTTGTAATCTGTACAGTTCAGTTCCAGAGTGAGCCACATTGAGTAAACACCTGTTGTACCGTTCTCCTGCAGCCTTGTGTCTTACTACCGACGGACACAACACTGGGTTGCATCCTTCCTTCTGCTTCCTTGTCTTCCGCTTTCTCCTCTTCCGCTTCCTCCTCTTCCTTCTGTGAGCAGATGCTGAAAACCTGAAACAAAAGCAAAAAATTCTGAAAATATTCAGCAGGTCAGGCAGCATCTCGACCCGAGACGTGAACTCTGTTTCTCTCTTCGTGGATACTGCCTCATCTGCTGAGTATTTCCAGCATTTTCTGTCTTCTTGGAGTCCTTTCTGTACCATCCAAGGCCTTGCAAGCTTACCACAGCACTCCCTGCACTCCCAGCACATTTAAAAAACTTTAAACATACATTGCACCAAGCCACTACTTCACTAAAATAAGAAAAATCCAGTTCAAAAGCTTAAATGCAAACATACCTGAAAAATGTGTGTGTCCCATTAAGAGGTGCTGACAGTGTCTCTGTCAGTCTGCTGAATGCTCTGTTTTCAGAGTGAGCTTAGGACCCAGCGATGACTCAGCGCTAAGGTCAAAGTTCACTGAGGTGACATTAACGCGGCGTCGCATGCCGAGTGACGTCACCCTCTCTTCATTTACATGTCCAGGGCCAGCACGGCTATTGGCAGCGCCAAGACCCTCACCAAAATGGCAGCCACCGAGTCCCGGGCCACAGAAGGCGCTGGAGTAGCGGTGGCCATTTTTTGCCATTTTGGCCCAAACAGGTGGTGGCAAGTGGCCCAATTTGTAGGCCTACATAAGTTTAACATAACTTATCTGCGTTTCAATTATATTCCACTAAAAATGAACCCCGGTGCTTCATTTGCATTTTTTATGGCTTTGTTAACATGCGTTGCTACTTTTAATGAGTGGTGAATCTGTATCCCTAGATCCCTTTGCTCCTCTCTCCCATTTAGACTCTGTACTCTGCATTCAAACATACGTTAGCATACTTAACTATTCTTTATCCCGCAGGAACAAGCTACAGATGCATATTAATGCCTTTTAGTGTCCCAGACTGTACTGAATATTCCCTGTAACTTGGAGAAGCAGCTAGCAGTAACCAATTTTAGTCCTGTGTGTATTGTGACCATCAAGAAAGAATCTAAATAAATAATCCATCACAATCAAAAATGCTTCATTTTTGTCACAACCTATAAATTGTATTTAACTACAGAACAGCGGCCAAGTATTCTGGGTTTCCGTGGATGGTTAATGCAAATTTGGCAGAAATCAAAACCGCTTTGCAAAGTCACGTCATTCTAAACCACAGGATAGCAGGATGGAAAGAACACAACTGAAGTCTCAGGGATGGTGCACAAAGCAGCGTGGAATGAATAATGTGCAGTCAATCAATCAATCAATAAGGATCTTAATTCAACCACAAAAGATGGTCAATATGTTCAAACTATATACCATGTAATAGTTTGCAATGGAGTCGTGGTAGTTTAGTGGTTATAGTGTTGGACTAGCGAATCTTAGCACATTCGTTCCAAACCCCACTATCACAAGTTGTTAAACTGATTTCTGTAAATCTAGTAATTTATGCATTATCACTTCAAAAATAACCACGAAACTTGCTGGATTATCATAAAAACCTAACTGATTGTAAAGGAAGTGAAATGCCACCCCGACCGGACATGCATATGAATCCAGTCCCATGCTACAAGGTTGACTCATAATGCCCACATCCTAAGAACATATAAAAAAACTACAATTGTTCAAACAGCTGCACTGAACAGGATGAGCAGACCTGAATGGGAGCTGAGCGAGAGTGGAGCTGGGAGCAACTCAACACAGGAAGAATTTGAAAGAGCGATGTCAGAGCAAAAAACATCTTTAAAAATGACGTCAACACAAAGGAAGGAGCTGACTGGTGAGTAGCTGGTTTTTATGTTTTAAGTTTATTTCTGCTAAGTTAGTTAATAGTCTATTAAATAGAGGCATGGCAGGGCACCTCAGTCCCTTGGAATGCAAATCTTGTGCCATGTGAGAAATCCAGGCTGCTTCCCATGTCCTGGACAACCACGTGTGCGGGAAGTGTCGTCAGCTGGAGGAGCTTGAGCTCCGGGTTTTGGAGCTTGAGCAGCAGCTAGCGTCACTGCGGTGCATCCATAAGGCTGCGAGCTACATGGATAGCATGTTTCAGGAGGTGGTTACCCCGCAGCTTAAGAGTGTGCAGGCAGAGAGGGAATAGGTGACCGCCAGACTAAAAAGGAGGACCAGGCAGGTAATGCAAGAGTTCCCTGAGTGCATCTCACTCTCTAACTGGTACTGGTGAGCACAATGGTTCCTCTGGGGAGTACAGCTACAGCCAAGTCCACGGCTCCAATGGGGGGGGGGGGGGGTGGAGGAAGATCGGGAATAATGCAATAGTGATAGGGGATTCAATAGTTAGGGGAACAGATGGGCGTTTCTGCAGTTGCAGACGTGACTCCAGGATGGTATGTTGCCTCCCTGGTGCCAGGGTCAAGGATGTCACTGAGCGGCTGCAGATCATTCTGAGGGGGGAGGGTAAACAGCCAGAGGTCCTGGTCCATATCGGTATCAATGGCATAAGTAGAAAGAGGGATGAGGTCCTGTAGGCAGATTTTCGGGAGCTAGGAAAGAGATTAAAAAGCAGGATCTCAAAGGTAGCAATCTCCGGATTACTCCCGGTGTCACGAGCTAGTGAGTTTAGAAATAGGAGGATAGAGCAGATGAATGCGTGGCTGGTGAAATGGGGCAGGAGGGAGGGCTTCAGAGTCTTGGGACATTGGGACCGGTTCTGGGGGAGGTGGGACCTGTACAGGCCGGACGGGTTGCACCTCAACAGAGCCGGGACCAATATCCTCATGGGGGATTTGCTAATGCTGTTGGGGAGGGTTTAAACTAATTTGGCAGGGGGATAGGCACCAGGATGTAGCATTAGAAAGGAGAAACATGGTATACAAAAAAGTGGGAAAGGACTATAGTAAGAAATAGTATGGTATTACGTGGGGTCAGACTAAGAGAAAATATGAGAAGGTCTAAGATAGGTTTACAGTGCACGTATGTAAACGCACAAAGCATGGCAAATAAGGTCAGTGAGCTGCAGGCGCAAATAGCCACATGTGAATATGGTGTTGTGGCGTTAACGGAGACCTTGCTCAAGAAAAGGACATGATTGGGTACCAAATATTCTTGGATATAAGGCATTCAGGAAAGATAGGGAAGGAAAGAAAGGAGGTGGGGTGGCAGTATTGATTAAGGGAAATATTACTGTGCTGGCGAGAGAGGATGTCCTGGAGGGGTGAAGGACAGAATCTATTTGGTTAGAGTTCAGAAACAGTAGAGGTGTTATTACACTACTAGATGTATTCTATAGGCCACCTACTAGTGGGAAGGATATAGAGGAGCAAATTTGCAGGGAAATTACAGAGAGATACAAGAACTACAGAGTTGTGACAATGGGAGACTTCAATTATCCTAATATAGACTGGTTAGTACTAAAGTCAAGGGCAGAGAGGAGAAGAATTTCTGAAGTATGTTCAGGAGAACTTTCTTGATCAGTACGTTTCCAGCCCAATGAAGAAGGAGGCATTGCTGGATCTGGTTCTGGGGAATGAGGTGGGTCAGGTGGATCAAGTTTCAGTAGGGGAACATTTAGGGAACAGTGATCATAGAATCATAAAGTTTAGGTTAGCTATGAAAGAGGACAAAGAGCAATCTAGAGTCAAAATACTGAATTGGAGGAAGGCCAATTTCAGTGGGTTGAGAACAGACCTGGCCCAGGTAAATTGGAATCAAAGATTGGCAGGCAAAACTGTAATTGAACAATGGGCTACCTTTAAAGAGGAGATGGTTCAGGTACAGTCGAGGTACATTCCCACGAGGGGGAAAGGTAGGGCAACCAAAGCCAGATCTCTCTGGATAACAAAAGAGTTAGATAGTAAGATAAAGCAGAAAAAAGGGGTGTATGACAGATGTCAGATTGAGAATACAAGTGAGAACCAGGCTGAATAAAGAAAGTTCAGAGGGGAAGTGAAAAAGAAATATGAGGGGCAAAGAGGGAGTATGAGAATAGACTGGGAGTTAACATAAAAAGGAATCCAAAAGTCTTCTATAGGCATATAAATAGTAAATGGGTAGTAAGAGGAAGGGTGGGACTGATTAGGGACCAAAAAGGAGACCTACGCATGGAGGCAGAGGGTATGGCTGACGTACTGAATGAGTACTTTGCATCTGTCTTTACCAAGGAAGAAGATGCTGCCAAAGTCATGGTGAAAGAGAAGGAGTTGAGATATTGGATGAGATAAAAATTGTTAAAGAGGAGTTACTAGAAAGGCTGGCTGTTATTAAAGTAGATAAGTCACCAGAACTGAATGGGATGCATCCTAGGATGCCAAGGGAAGTAAAGGTGGAAATTGCGGAGGTACTGGCCATAATTTTCCAATCCTCCTTAGATATGGGGGTAGTGCCAGAGGATTGGAAAATTGCAAATGTTACAGCATTGTTCAAAAAAGGGTGTAAGGATAAACCCAGCAACTACAGGCCAGTCAGTTTAACTTCGGTGGTGGGGAAGCTTTTAGAAACAATAATCCAGCACAAAATTAACAGTCACTTGGACAAGTGTGGATTAATTAAGGGAAGCCAGCACAGATTTATTAAAGGCAAATCGTGTTTAACTAACTTGATTGAACTTTTTGAATTCTGGGCACCGCACTTTAGGAAGGATGTGAAGGCTTTAGAGAGGGTGTGGAAAAGATTTACAAGAATGGTTCCAGGGATGAGGAACTTCAGTTACGTGATTAGACTGGAGAAGCTGGTGTTGTGCTCCTTAGGGCAGAGAAGATTGAGAGGAGATTTGATAGAGGTGTTCAAAATCATGAGGGGGGAAAGATTCGGTTGACTTGCACCAAGAGGGCGCTAATGGGGTGCAAAGCAACCAGTGCCCGGGCGCGGCGCCGCTAACGCCTCCAGCGAAACTCAGTGGGAGGTTAGCGGCGGTGGTAACAATTAGTGCCCCGTGGCGCTGCGCCTCCAGCGATGATGTCATTGCCATGCGAAACGCCCCGCTCGCGCCCTGGCCACGATCTTCAGTAGTGCCCCCTGACTTACCACCGGATGTTATGTGTGACAAGGTCAGGGGGGCCTACCTGCGGCCAGGGCAGTACAAATTAAAGGGGAGGTGCCGGGCGGCCATTTTTGTTGCTGGCCACCTGCCAGCACCTGCCCCCGTTGCTGTCCCCAGCCCACGTGAAGTCCCCCGCGGGGTACCGGCTGCTCTCTGGGAGTCCAGCACTCATCTTGAGTGCCGGGCTCTTTTGCCAGCACTCCAATTCCTGGTGGCTCAGCTGGGCCCCGGGTTGCCCTGCGCTAGGCCCCTCCCCTTTAATAAGGGGAGGAAGGCCTGCAGTACCGCGGCACGTAACGCCACAATATTCACTCGCAGCCCCCCGAGAGAGAGGCGGGGCACTTCCAGTAGTGCCCTGCCTTCCACTTGGGGCACTACCAGTGAACTTGGGCGCGGGTTGCTAACTTTTTCGGTGCACTACTTTTAGCGGCCCGGCGAAGTTATGCCCCAAAGGGGGCGTGACCCAATTTGGCCACCAAGGGGTCTAAATAGAGTAGATAGAGAGAAACTGTTCCCATTAGCGGAAGGGTCGAGAACCAGAGGACACAGATTTAAGGTGATTGGCAGAAGATCCAAAGGCGACATGAGGAAAAACGTTTTTACGCAGCGAGTGGTTATGATCTGGAATGCACTGCCTGAAAGAATGGTGGAGGCAGATTCAATTATGGCTTTCAAAAGGGAATTAGGTAACTACCTGAAGGAAAAGCAATTGCAGGGCTACGGAGAAAAGGCAGGGGGAGTGGGACTAAATGAAGTGCTCTTGCAGAGAGCCGGCACAGGCTCGACGGGCCAAATGACCTCCTACTGTTCTATAACCATTCTATGATTCTAACAACAACTTGCATTTATGTAGCACCTTTAACATAGTAATACAGAATCACAGAATCACACAGAATCTACAGTGCAGATAGAGGCCATTTCGGCCCATCGAGCCTGCACCGACACATATCCCACCCTATCCCCGTAACCCCTAACACTAAGGGTCAATTTATCATAGCCAAATCAACCTAACCTGCACATCTTTGGACTGTGGGAGGAAACCGGAGCACCCGGAGGAAACCCACGCAGACTGTGCAAACTCCACACAGACAGTCAACCGAGGCCTGATTTGAACCCAGGTCCCTGGCGCTGTGAGGCAACAGTGCTAACCACTATGCCACCGTGCCTCCCTACGTTCCACATTGCTTCCCAGGAGCAGTATCAGACAAAAATTGACACCAAGACACATAAATAATATTAGAACAGGTGACCAAAATCTTGGTCAAAAGGTTGGTTTTAGGGAGTGACTTAAAGGAGGACAGAGAGGACGAGAGAGGTAGAGAAGTAGTGATGTTTAGGGTGGGAATTGTAGAACTTGGTGCCTAGGCTGCTGGAGGCACAACCACCAATAGTGGAGCAAAGTAAATCGGGGAAACGCAAGAGGCCAGAGAATTGGAAGAGCACAGAGATCTCGGAGGGTTGTAGGGCAGAAAGCGGTTACAGAGATAGGGAGGGGCGAGGCCATGGAGGGATTTAAACACAGGGATGAGGTGTTGCTGGACTGGGTGCCAATGTAGGTCAGTGAGCACAGTGGTGTAATCTCCCAAGAAATGTAAATGATAAGAGTCTGTGCTGCTGGCAGGGGGTTCCGTCCACCAGTGGCACACATCAAAAGTTTGGGTCTGTGGAGACCACAACCTTCTGACCAAACAATTGGAGCATCCTGGGCAGATCAGGCACGAATTCCTGATTTGGGCTGGCAGCACGTGAAGCTCCCCACTAAGCAGCTCCAAGGAAATTGCTGGCCTTAGTTTTGGACATTGAAGAATCATGCCATCTCGGCCAATTCTTTTGTTATATCTTCAAATTAACATTATGAAAACAGGAACTCTATGGCCTAGAAATTCAGTTGTTAGCGCCAGCCGCTAGCGCCTTTAGAGGGCGAGAAGTGGGGCGTGAAGCGGCTAGCGCCTGGGCGTGGCATGATCTGCGCCTCTCGCGAACTTGAGTCAAGAATTAGCGGCGGCACAAAATCGCAGTGCCCGCTCAGCTGCGTGCGCAGATCCTGACGTCATCATGGTGCAACGCCCTTGGTGCGCCCCGAACCGGAACTTCAGTGGCGCCCCACTTCTTTGCGCCTGGCGCTCCCAGCAACTGGTTGAGTGGAACAGTTCCCAGTCGCTGTGGGGCTGGGGGGGCGCTATTTAAAGGGGACTCTTCCTGCATTCTTGGTGGCAGCCATTTTGTTCCACTCCTTCTGTGTGAGAGAGAGAGATTTGGAGAGAGACAAAGGGAGAGAGCTTTCTGCTTTGACTCAGCGCTCGCACAGGTACTTCTGGCTTCAGCCCAGAGCTTTGCAGTTGGATTTATTTTTCAGTGCCATAGCCTTGAGTGGCCACATATAATGGGGGCTGTAATGGGTGGAAACGTTGGGTTTCTGCATTGCATTGAAAGGGCTCAGAGACGCCGAGAGAGAGTGCCAATCATGGCCAGATGGAGAAGGGCCAACAGGCGTCAGCACAGGAGGCCTTACCCTCCCAGGGTATACCGCCAGCACTTCTCCTACCTCAACATGTCTGAGGAGCAGTGCATTCGGAGGCTTCGATTCAGAAGGGAGGTGGTCACTGAGATCTGCCATCTGCTTCAGAGAGATCTGCAGCCTCAGCTGAGGAGCAGGACGTCTCTGTCGGTGGCAGTGAAGGTGACAGTGGCTCTCAACTTCTATGCCACCGGCTCCTTCCAATCCGCTACTGGGGACATTGCCAATATATCCAAGTTCACGGTGTATTGCTGCATCCGCCAGGTCACGAATGCCCTCTTCAGAAGGAGACATCAGTACATTTCCTTCCCCATGACCCTGGACAAGCAGCAAGAGCGTGCAATGGGATTTGCAAGAATAGCGGGCTTCCCCATGGTCCAGGGCGCCATTGACTGCACGCATGTGGCTTTGCGGGCACCTCTAGAGAATGCCGAGGATTACCGCAACCGGAAGGGCTACCATTTGCTGAACGTGCAGTTGGTATGTGACCACAGGCAGCTCATACTAGCTGTCAATGCCCGCTTTCCAGGCAGCAGCCACGACGCCTTCATCCTGCGCCAGACTTCTGTGGCAGACATTTTCAAAGCCTCGGCTCACCCAGGAGGCTGGCTTCTCAGGGACAAGGGCTATCCTTTGTGCACCTGGCTGATGACCCCGCTCCGTGCGCCCACCACCCCTGCTGAAGAACAATACAATGACAGCCATCAAGCAACCAGGAACATCATTGAGCACACAATCGGCGTGCTGAAGCAACGGTTCCGCTGTCTGGACCATTCCGGGGGAGCCCTACAGTACTCGCCTGAGCGAGTCTCCCATTTCGTTGTAGTGTGCTGCATGCTGCAAAACCTGGCTATCCTCAGGACTCAGCCACTGCCAGCAGACTTTGGAGGACCACCAGAGGAGGAGGAGGAGGAGGAGCACCAAGACGGGAGGGAGGCACAAAGTGCAAGGGCCGTCTGTCAGCGGCTTATTGCAAGTCGGTTCTAGGCCCCCTCTCAGGGAATGGCTTGTGCCATTGAAAGAACATGAATGGAGCCGCTCCGCAAACCCTGAGCGGTCAAGGCAACAAATAGTTCAAAGTGCAAACATGGACAATCTGAATTAAGACAATTTTTTATTTAACAAACTCTGTGCCCTTCCCGCATGACAAACAAATACAGAGAAACCCCCCAAAAAACAGTCAGGCACATAACTGGCTCTCACAACCTGGAGAAAATGAACAAAGCAGTTAAACAAAAATGACCATGATCCTCGGCCTTCATAAAAAACAAACACAACATTCTCGGCCTTCATAAGAAACACAACATTTTGCCACACCTCCTACTTTTTGGCCTGCGAGGGTGATCTGCCTCGCTTGCGCGATTGGCCCCTTCCCGCCCTGCAGCTCCTCCTCAATGGGACCCCAGTGGCTGCAGCAAGGCTGGGGGAAGGCTGCTGAGGGTCAGATAGTGAGTCGGCAGATGCCCTTGGGGACGGCCTGGACCAGCTCTGGGCCTGGAGGGCCCGGCTGCTGACTGCTCCAACTCTGCTTGGGCGGCAGCAGTCTGTCCTACGGGTGGTGGCAGCTGCAGTTGAGGAGTGACAGTGTTGCCGGCAGGAATGCTGCCAACCTGACAGAGCACAGGCACTCCCTGGTCGGCCGAGACACTGGCACTCGCATGGGCCAGCACTGAAGCATGCGCAGCAATCTGCTGAAGCACAGACTGCTGGGCTGCTGTGGCGCAGCGAGGGCCCTGGCAATTCCTGGCCGATCCAGCGAGGGTGGCAGCAGTTAGTGCCCGTGTGGCCCTGATCTGTGTCTGCATCAGACCAGCCAGTGAATGCATGGCACGACTAAGCACTTGGCTGGAAGCCGCATGTGATGCAGCAAGGTCCTGCTGACTCCTGGCCTGTGATGCAGCGACGTCCTGCTGACTCCTGGCCTGTGATGCAGCGACCTCCTGCAGACTCCTGGCCTGTGCTGCCCCAAATTCCTGCACACTCCTTGCCAGTGACTCTATGCAGTCAGGCATCCTTGCCACTGCAGCCATGAGCTCAATGTGCCTGCGCTCAGCCTGGGCGCCCATTTCACCAAGGAGCCGCACCTCCTCTGCACTCACTGTAGCAGTACTGGAGGCCGAACTTGTAAAGTATATACCTTTAAGTGGGGAAATATCTTTTACAGCTCATGTATACTGCAGTACCGGCAGTGACCACACCTGTAAATAGCCCTGAGTAGTAATCGGTACAGATCAGTTCCACTGTGAGCCACCTGTTGTACCATTCTCTGCAGTCTGTGTCTTATTATACATGGACACAACATTGGCGACAAGGCAAGTTCGAACCTACCTGCAACTCTGCATCACCTCCCGGGGATTCGTTCCTGGAGATCAGTGGATTGGAGGTCAAGGCCAGAGACTCGGGCGTCAACCACGGACAACCGCCCAGTCATCCAGCAGAGACTCGAGAATTGCGGGGGAGGCTGTCGAGAGCCAGGCTTGGCTTTCCAGTCGAGGTGGTCCAGCGAAACGGGCTGGCAACAGGTAGTGCGCAGACCCTTCCCAGACAGCGGCGGGCTAGAGCCCGACCGAGCGGCACAGCAAAGGGCCGAGCAGCGTTGACGGGGGAGAGAGAGGGCAGAGCGCACAGGGCGCAGCCGGTATTCAGGGGCCGAGCAGCGTCGGAGAGAGTGAGAGAGATGCGCAGAAACCCGCGAGGCGCCGCCATTGCAATGAGGACCGCCGAGAGCGGCGTTGGCAGCAGCGCAGGAGAAGCGCGCGAAACCTACAGGGCGCCACCATTGCCACGAGAACTGCCGGGAGCAGCGTTGGCAGCAGCGGGGGAGGAAGGAAAGCGCGGGAGACGCCATGTTAAACCATTGGGGGACGCCAATTTAAACCACACCCAAAATGCCGAAGAGTGGCAGTATCACCGCATTTGACAATGAAGTCGAAGATTGGACTACATATGTCGAACGAATAGAGGAGTACTGCAAGGCAAATGAGGTGTCAGATGACAAGAAATATTCGGTATTGTTAAATTTAATGGGTGCAAAGACGTATGGTTTATTACAAAATCTAGTAACCCCAACGAAGCCAATGGAAAAGAGTTTTGAAGACATAGTAACGATACTACAGGAACATTTAAACCCCACACCGCTGCTGATAGCAGAAAGATTCAAGTTTCACAAACGGAACCAGCATAAGGATGAAAGCAATGCTGATTATTTAACAGAACTGCGCAAACTATCGAAACACTGCCAGTTTGGAGTGGGACTGGCAGATACCTTAAGGGACAAGTTTGTGTGTGGGCTTCAAAGTGATGGAACCCAGAAACGGCTTTTATCTGAAAAGGACCTTATGCTGGAAAAGGGTTTCAGCATTGCGGTATCATATGAAACAGCAGCACGGGGCGCTGCAGAGATACAACAGAGACCGCAAGAATATGGCACAAATGAAATGTCATATGGAACAGAGAAGTGCTATTGCTGCGGCAGAACAACACATGACCACAATGATTGCTGGTTCAAAGACAAAGTGTGCAGACAGTGTGGAAAAGTAGGACACATAGCACGAGTCTGCAGGTCGGGAAAGAAAACCAGTAATAAGAAACCTACCAAAGAAAAGTACAAGAAGGTACATAAGATGACGGAGAATAGTTCAGATGAACAAAAGATTGATAACGACTCCAAAAGCAGGGAACTGAGTTGTCTGAAACTACATAATGTGATCACAGCGGAGGATCACCGAACCATTTGGGTCACTCTCAAGATAGGAGGAGTCCAGGTAAAGATGGAATTGGACACAGGATCAGCCCTAACAGTCATAAACCGATGGGACTCCGAGTGGCTATTCTCACACATACCCTTGAGAGACACAAAAATTATTTTGAATTCGTACACGGGGCAAAAAGTCTACCCCAAAGGAAAAATAAGGGTGACCGTTATATATAACGGTAAGGAAACACCAAAACTAGACCTGTATGTATTACAAGATGGAGGACCACCATTACTGGGACGTGAATGGATCCGGAAAATACAACTGGATTGGCATTCCATACAGTCACTGACTGTGGCTGACAAAAAGGATGACGACGTCACACCTGGGCGAATGTCAAAGATCCTAACTGACGCGAAAGAAGTGTTCCAGCAAGGACTCAGAAAACTAAAAGGCATGACAGCGACGATTAAAATTGAAGAAAACGCAAGACCAAAATTTTTTAAGGCCAGACCGGTGCCTTTTGCGATCCGCCCAGCTGTCGAAGCAGAGCTGGAGAGTCTGGAACATTCAGGTGTACTGTCCAAGGTAGACTGGAGCGAGTGGGCTACACCAATCGTCCCTGTGATGAAAAAGTCGTTGAGCAGCACGCCTGGGGAACCAAGGAAGGTTCGCATCTGTGGGGACTTTAAGGTAACAGTGAACCCGGTCCTTCACACCGTACAATATCCACTTCCGCGGATTGAAGATATTTTCGCCTCGCTATCTGGAGGGAAACGCTTCACTAAGATTGATCTGGCCCAGGCCTATCTGCAAATGGAGGTAGAAGAAGCATCAAAAAAATACCTCACAATCAACATCCATAAAGGTCTCTGTGATGAAATATATGCCTTCATCAGCCTATGTGTTTTACCTGTGTGTTTCACCTGCTTGTATTGTGTGAACCGCCCCCTTTTGTTCCTATTGTGTGTATTGGCTACGCCCCTGTCTTTTGCCATATAAAGGTCTCAGGAGCTGTATGAGTCATTCCTACCAGACGAACCCAATGTGGGAAGACCTGTAATGCTGCAATGTTCTTAGTGATTAAAAGCCTTAGTTGAATCCTTTAAACGCCTTGTCTTTGAGTTATTGAAGGCACATCAATTTTAATCACTAAAACACCAGGATGGATTGACTCCTGAAACCAGAGCGCTTGGATCTGGACCCCCATGCCTCAGACGCAGCCACACAGTTCGGACACTGGTTCCAATGCTTCGAATTTTTCATTGCAAACTCATCCACCACCAGAGCAGCCGCAACCGCTACCGGAGACATGAGACTGGGAATCCTGCGAAACTGGGTGAGCCATCGGGTCTCCCCTCTCATCCAAGATGCCACCAGCTACGGGGATGCCTGCACCATTCTGAAGGCCCACTACGTGCGGCCAATAAACGAGGTGTACGCCAGGCATCTTCTGACTACTCACACGCAGTGGCATGGTGAGTCACTAGAGGACTTTATACTAAGCCTAAAAGTACTGGGCAGAGACTGTAACTGTAAGGCCGTGTCTGCCATCGTGTACACGGAGGAGCTGATTCGAGACTCCCTTATTGCGGGCCTCAGTTCAAATTACATTCGGCAGAAACTGTTTGAACAGGAGGGACTGGGCTTAAAACAGGCTATAGACATAGCGCGATTGCTGGATATGGCCCAGAAGAACTCTGAATCCTGTTCCCCAGGCCACGCGGCCCACTCTGCCTCGTGTGCACCGTGGGGGCCGCCATCTTGGAAGCCATCTTCACCTCCCAGGTCTCAGGCCAGCCCAGCACCATCGGAGCCCCAGCCTCCACCCAGGAGCCCCACTACTGCCGCGATGCATCGGGGCCCGAAATGCTACTTCTGCGGCCAGGACAAACACTCCAGGCATCTGTGCCCAGCGAAGGGCACCACCTGTTTTAAATGCGGGAAGAAAGGACATTTCAGCAAAGTCTGCAGAGGGAACCCCGCCTCCAACTCCACCACCGCCGCGTGCGCGCCGTGGGAGCGGCCATCTTGGAAGCCATCTTGTCCACCCTCATGGAGTCCACCATCTTGCCCCGACTACACGGACCTCCAGGACCCACTGGTGGCCTCGATCACAGTGGATCAGTCCAGGCCGCATCCGTTGTCTAAATCGATGATGGACATAGAGGTAAACGGGAACAAGGTTAAATGCTTGATTGACTGCGGGAGCACCGAAAGCTTTATTCATCCTAGCCTGGTAAAATGACTTTCACTAACGATAGTCCCCACACAGGGCAAAATCGCCATGGCCGATAAGACTCATACCTCAAAAATTACAGGTTTCTGCGCGGTTATGTTGTCGGTAAAAGGCAATGATTACAGAGATTTTAAACTATTGATAATGCCAGATCTCTGTGTGAGCGTGATCTTGGGTCTGGACTTCCAGTGCCACCACCAAAGTATCACGCTTACCTACGGTGGGTCCCAGCCGCCCCTCACAGTGTGCGGTCTGGCTACCTTGAAGGTCAAGCCGCCCTCTCTGTTCGCCAACCTCGCACCCAACTGTCGACCCATAGCGACCAAGAGTAGGCGGTACAGCTGGGAGGACAGACGGTTCATTGCGTCGGAAGTAGAAAGACTCAAGCGGGAGGGTATCATCGAATGCAGTACCAGCCTGTGGCGCGCCCAGGTAGTAGTAGTTAAGAGCAGCGAAAAGAAGCGGATGGTGATAGATTATAGCCAGATGGTTAATCTATGCACCCAGCTAGACGCCTACCCTCTGCCCCGCATAGCGGATATGGTTAACCAAATCGCGCAATACCGGGTGTTTTCCACCATCGACCTAAAATCGGCATACCACCAGCTCCCCATTAGGCCGGAGGACCGTCCATACACCGCCTTCGAGGCGAACGGATGTCTCTACCACTTCCTCAGAGTCCCCTTTGGGGTAACGAACGGGGTCTCGGTCTTCCAGCGGGAGATGGACCGCATGGTCGATGAGAACCAGTTAGCAGCCACCTACCCATACCTAGACAACGTCACCATCTGCGGCCACGACCAGCAAGACCACGACTCGAACCTCGCGAGATTTCTGAAAACCGCCCTCAGACTCAATCTCACCTACAATGAGGATAAGTGTGTCTTTAGCACCATGCGCCTCTGTATCCTGGGCTGCGTGGTGGAAAACGGGGAAATCGGTCCAGACCCAGACCGATTGCGCCCCCTACGGGAGCTACCCCTACCAAACACCCCAAGGCCCTGAAAAGGTGCCTGTGGTTCTTCTCCTATTACGCCCAATGGGTCCCCAATTGTTCCGACAAGGCCCGTCCCCTCCTGAAATCAACGTCCTTCCCGCTCACGGCCGAGGCCCACGCCGCCTTCAACAGCATTAAACACGACATTGAGAATGCCGCGCTGCGGGCAGTGGACGAAAACATCCCTTTCCAGGTTGAAAGCGATGCGTCCGACTTCGCTTTAGCAACCACCCTCAACCAGGATGGGCGGCCCGTAGCCTTTTTCTCAAGAACCCTCCAAGGGCCCGAGATCAGGCACTCCTCGGTAGAGAAGGAGGCCCAGGCCATAGTGGAGGCAGTGCGGCACTGGAGGCACTACCTAGCCGGCAAACGCTTCACCCTGCTTACCGACCAGCGGTTGGTAGCCTTCATGTTTAACAACAAACAGAGGGGGAAGATCAAGAATGACAAAATTCTCAGGTGGCGGATCGAACTCTCCACGTTTGAGTACGACATAATATATAGGCCGGCGGCCCTCAACGAATCCCCTGATGCCCTATCACGAGGGTTGTGTGCCAGCATCCAGGGGGACAGGCTACAGGGCCTCCACAATGGCCTCTGCCACCCGGGGGTCACCCGACTATTCCACTTTATAAAATCCCGTAACCTGCCCTATTCCATCGAGGAGGTCCGGTCTATGACCAGGGACTGCCGCACTTGTGCGGAATGCAAGCCCCGTTTTTTCAGGCCCGACCGAGCCCACCTGATCAAAGCTACATGGCTATTTGAGCGCCTGAGCTTAGATTTCAAGGGACCACTCCCCTCCACCGACCGCAATGTGTACTTTCTCAACATTGTGGACGAGTACTCCCGCTTCCCATTCGCCTACCCCTGCCCAGATATGACCAGTGCCACGGTCATCAAGTGCCTCGGCAACCTGTTTTGTGTATTGATTTCTTTGTGGGTTCAATGATGTGACATTTATGAAAGAGAATGTCTTTTAATCTAAAGTCTGTTCAACTCTTTTATAACAGCATTTACAGGAGACATGATGCTAGTGATGCATCTAGAACGAAACTGAAACTAAACCAAACTGCCTTGCTTGACTCGGTCACATGACCTCTGCTGGTCAGGCATAAGTAATCAATACCTGCAAACATGCTGGTAAGGCATCATAATCAAACATGCAAATAACATCACTATTTGCTGATATCATTACATCTCCCTTTCTTAAAACAAAAGTATTTTATTTTTAACTAACAAAATGTTTTCTTTGTATTAATCTGCATTTTATCTGTAACACTTAATGAACTTACATTAACATTATCATTATCAAGGTTTTTTAACCTTGCTTTGTGTGTTCACATGAAATATGTAAATGCACTAGAACTTGAAGAAAGAATAAGATAACATTACTTCCTTCTATAACAATAGTCCTTAAACTTGCTCAATGAATCTCTCAGGAGGCTTCCCGTGTCTTGAGGGTTTTCTGATTGATTGTCCTTGAATCTGAGTTGTTGCCTCAGATGATTGGTTCTCAGCTGTGTGATCAGGTTGTTCAACAGTATAAGTCTCTTGACCTGCTGTGGCTGGTCCCATGAGAAGATCGCGACGATTTCTTCTCAGAACAGCACCCTCATCTGTCTGAATGGTGTATGATCTTGGTTGAACTTCACTCAGGACAGTTCCCTTCTGAGTCCATGTGTTTGTTTTGTCTTTCAACCTTACTTGGTCACCAGTGTGGAGTTCAGGTAGGTTTTGTGTTCCTCTGTCATAGTAGTACTTTTGCTTTTCTTTCCGTTGCTCTTTGAACTTCCTCACTTTCTCCCCCTCTTTTGTTTTCAGGAGGTTCTCCGGGATGGGTAGGTTTGACCTTAGCCGACGTCCCATAAGGAGTTGGGCTGGTGACATACCACACTCAAGCGGCGTTGTGCGGTATACAAGCATGCTCTGGTAGAAGTCAGTTCCACTGTCTTTTGCCTTGTACATCAGTCTTTTCACTGTGTTTGCGGGCTCTCCTGGGTCAACAGTTCTGGACAACGTGTCTGCTGTATACATTAACTTACCCGGTGTGTACGCAACATTCAGTTCATCATAGACTGTCTCTCCTTCACTTTCCACAACGAGGACTCTCTTTACCAGGTTCAGTCTCTCACAGGCTTTTAAACCTAGTATGGCTTGCACATCCTTTGGCACCATGATTAATGCTAGCGTGTGCTCTCTGTCCTTGTGTGTTACTTTGACAATGCATCTTCCTTTCACTGGTATATCAGTACCTGTGTATCCTGTCACTTTCACTTTTATTCCATGTATCTTTGGTCTGGGTCTAATTTTCTTAAAATCAGTCTCTGATATCACATTAACTTGTGCTCCAGTATCCAATTTAAATGGAATATGTATGTCATTCACTTTTAGTGTCAACATCCAGTCTCTTTTTTCTTTTTTGTTTTCAGACACAACATCTACATAGAACTCCTCTATCTCGCTTTCATCTACTGTATGGACCTTGCTTTGTTGCACTTGGTTCTTACAGCAACGGGCATAATGGTTGTTTTTGTTGCAACTATTGCATGTTTTACCATATGCTGGACACTTTCTTGGTGGATGCTGTGTACCGCATCGACTACATGACTTTTCATTGTCCCTTTCATTTTCGTTCGCTGGCCACGCCTCTTTTTTCACATTGGCGCTCTTTTTCTTAAACGGTTTGTGTCCGTTCTTTCTCACTGCATTCACGTTGCAGCTACTGTCACTGAACAGCTCCTTTGCCTGCAACTTCACAGTCTCTGTAGCCCTACACAGTGCTATGGCTTTTTCCAGGTCTAGATCTTGCTCTCTTAGCAGTCTTTCCCTTAGACCATTATCCAGAATACCACACACCAGTCTGTCTTTTATCAGCGAGTCTGTCAGTCCCCCAAATTCACATGATTTGCTTCTGTTTCTCAGTTCAGTCACATACTGATCAATAGTCTCACCCGTTTTCTGTACACATGTGAAAAATCTGTGCCTCTCAAACGTCACGTTATGGTTAGGTATGCAGTAGGCCTCAAACTGTTCCATTATTTTATCAAGCTTCATTTTGTCTCCATCAACAGCGAATGTGAAGTTATTATACACCTCCAGCGCTTCATCACCCACGACATGAAAGAACAGTGACGATTTCCTTTTATTACTTTTCTCGTCAGCTCCGATTGCTGATAAATACAACCCCACACGTTGTTTGAACCTTCTCCAATTTTCAGCCACATTACCTGTCAACTGAAGCGTCGCCGGTGGGTGTAAACCTTCCATTTTTTCACTTCGTTAGCTATTCTCCAATGGTAAGCAACGATGTTCTCTTTTGGCTTGCTAATTTGTGGAGAGCTGATTTAACTTCAGATTTTTCCTCTTCATCTCTTTCAATCACTTCTGACACCATGTATTGATTTCTTTGTGGGTTCAATGATGAGACATTTATGAAAGAGAATGTCTTTTAATCTAAAGTCTGTTCAACTCTTTTATAACAGCATTTACAGGAGACATGATGCTAGTGATGCATCTAGAACGAAACTGAAACTAAACCAAACTGCCTTGCTTGTCTCGGTCACATGACCTCTGCTGGTCAGGCATAAGTAATCAATACCTGCAAACATGCTGGTAAGGCATCATAATCAAACAGGCAAATAACCTCACTATTTGCTGATACCATTACATTTTGCACGTTCGGCATGCCCAACTACACCCACACTGACAGGGGGGCATCGTTCATGAGCGATGAACTGCGCCAATACCTGCTGTCAAAGGGGATAGCCACGAGTCGGACCACTAGTTATAACCCCCGGAGTAATGGGCAAGTGGAGAGGGAGAACGCGACAGTGTGGAAGACGGTCACCTTAGCAATAAGGTCTAAAGGCCTCCCCACCTCCCGCTGGCAGGAGGTCCTCCCAGACGTAATCCACTCGATAAGGTTGCTACTGTGTACTGCTACTAACGCCACTCCTCACGAGAAGATGTTTGTTTTTCCCCGCAAATCAACCTCAGGAGTATCCCTACCCTCGTGGCTCTCCACCCCAGGGACAGTCCTGTTATGGAAGCATGTGAGGGGCCACAAAATGGATCCCCTCGTGGAGGCAGTACACCTACTCCACGCAAACCCACAGTATGTGTACGTCAATCATGCCGACGGGCGTGAAGACACCGTGTCCATAAAGGACCTCGCCTCGGCAGGAAGCGACGACGACGACCCATCACCACCACCCCCAGAAGAACCTCCACCATCCCCAGAGGTATCCTCACCACCCCCAGCAGTACCTGCAACACCCCCAGCAAATGGGTATGCCCAGGAGGGCACCACGGACCCCCGGTCGGAACCCGAGGTACTGTTGCGATGTTCAGGAAGGATTATCACACCCCCGGACAGACTAAATCTGTAGAAGGGGTGAATGTGATGAAATATATGCCTTCATCAGCACATGTGTTTTACCTGTGTGTTTTACCTGCTTGTATTGTGTGAACCGCCCCCTTTTGTTCCTATTGTGTGTATTGGCTACGCCCCTGTCTTTTGTCATATAAAGGTCTCAGGAGCTGTATGAGTCATTCCTACCAGACGAACCCGATGTGGGAAGACCTGTAATGCTGCAATGTTCTTAGTGATTAAAAGCCTTAGTTGAATCCTTTAAACTCCTTGTCTTTGAGTTATTGAAGGCACATCAGTCTCTACCAATACAATCGGCTGGTATTCAGGGTAGCATCAGCTCCGGCTATTTGGCAGAGGGCAATGGAACAAGTCCTGTAAGGGATCCCAGGGGCCCAGTGTTATTTGGATGATATCCTGGTCACGGGCGAAAATGACAGTGAGCAACTTGCCAACCTAGAGCAGGTGCTCACTAGATTGCAGGAATATGGGCTCCGAGCTAACCGCCCCAAATGCAAGTTTTTTAGAAAGCAGATCTCGTATTGTGGCCACGTTATCGATAAAGAGGGGTTACATAAGTCCTCAGAGAAGATTGAGGCAGTAGTCAAGGCTCCAGCACCGGAAAATGTGTCACAACTGAGGACGTTCCTCGGGCTGGTAAACTACTACCATAAGTTTTTGCCAAATTTGTCAACAATACTACACCCACTGAACACCCTACTGCAAACTGGGGTGCCATGGAAGTGTAGTGACGAATGTAGACGAGCTTTCCAGAAGAGCAAAACACTAATCACATCGAAAGAGGTTTTGGCCCATTACAACCCAGCATTACCAATTCGGTTGGCATGTGATGCGTCACCCTACGGCATTGGAGTGGTGCTGTCGCACAAATTCTAGGACGGCTCAGAGAGGCCAATAGCCTTTGCGTCACGATCACTAACCTCAGCCGAGCGTAACTACGCCCAGATTGACAGGGAGGCCCTCAGCCTAGCGTGGGGAGTGAAAAAGTTCAATCACTATCTGCACGGGCAGAAATTCACCTTGCTGACGGATCACCAGCCTCTTGTCTCCATTTTTAATCCGAAGAAGGGCGTTCCGGTGATGACTGCGCAACGACTACAAAGATGGTCACTTTTTCTAGGGGCACACCACTATGAGATTGAATATATGGGCACGAAACAGCATGGAAATGCTGATGGGCTATCACGCCTGCCACTGCCTACTGCGGAGGAAGAACCAGCAGTGGATCCTGTTGAAATATTCCATTCGACTATAGTTGAATACTTACCGGCAACTAACGCTTGTATCGAAAAGGAAACCCGAAATGACCCGACACTGCCTCGGGTATATGATTTGACGGTGAAGGGATGGCCAGCACATGGCGACTCACTGTTGCCAGCATTCTCGACAAGGAGAGAACAGCTGTCAGTGTGCTGGGGGACCTTGATGTGTGGATCCCGAGTGGTAATTCCACCCAAGTTAAGGGATAGAGTGCTCAATGAGCTTCATGAGGGTCATCTGGGAGGGGTAAAAATGAAAAGCCTAGCCAGGGCTTATGTGTGGTGGCCGGGAATCGATAAACAAATCGAGGACCTGACCAAGAGTTGCTCAGGATGCCAGAAAGTCCAAAATGCACCACCACAGGCCCCTCTACACCCATGGGAGTGGCCCTCATCTCCATGGCAATGGGTGCATATTGATTTTGCTGGTCCATTCATGGACTCAATGTTTTTAATAGCTGTGGATGCGCACTCGAAATGGCCTGAGGTCATCAAAATGTCCTCCACCACCATGGAGAAAACTATTGCAGTCCTACGGACCATTTTTGCCAGGAATGGCTTGCCAGAACAGATTTGCTCCGACAACGGACCACAGTTTGTGTCCGGAGTTCCGGAGTGTTGTGTATGTACCTTTAAGAGAATAACTGGTCTCAGACTGCAATACTGGCAGTGACCCCCCATGTATAAAAGGCGCTAGAGAGCCTCTGTTGGTTAGATTCATTTATGCCTTCCACCAGCAAACATCTGTTTGTTTCTCTCCTGCTAGTCCGTGTCTCAATCATTCACGGACTTAACACTGGCGACGAGTTAGAAAGAACTTACCTGCAACTCAGCAGCAGCTCCGACGATGTTGAAGGTCGGAAGAAAAAAAAATAGAGTCCATTGAAACTCGAGCACCGGCGTCGACCGTCAATCATCGGGTTCAAGGCTTTGCAGGAGCGACTTTCCAGAGCCAGGCTGGGTTCCTCGGTCCGTGGTTTCCCAGCTAATCGGGCTGGTGGCAGGTAGTGCTCTGATCCTTCCTGGGCTGCAACGGGGCCGGGCAGTGAGTCGGGAAGCAAGGAGAGAGAGAGAGGGTGGAGCATACAGGGCGCGGCCGGTGTTTCGAAGCTGGGCAGCGTTCGGACCTCAGAAGAGGGAGGGAAGTGTCCCAGAGGGTCCGCTCCACGACGGGAAAATAATAAAAGAAAACGAATACGCGCAAGAAACCGTGGAAAGCAGCGCTAACAACAGCGGGGAAGAAGGAAAAGCGTGGGAGGCGCCATTTTGTTAAATCGGAGAAGAAGGCAAAGCGCGGGAGGCGCCATTTTAGATTTGCAAGATGCCGAAGACTGGCTGTATCACTGCTTTTGATCATACATTAGAGGACTGGACCACGTATGTGGAAAGAGTCGAGTTATATTTCGAGGCAAATGAAATAGCGGAGGAGAAAAAGGCATCGGTATTGTTAAACTTAATGGGCGCTAGAACGTACGGCCTATTGCGGGACCTGATTACTCCAGCCAAACCGAAGGCGAAGAGTTTTAACGAAATTGTTGCTGTTCTACAGGAGCACTTAAACCCTGCACCGCTGTTGATAGCAGAAAGATTTAAATTCCACAGGAGAACTCAGCAGAAAGATGAGAGCAATGCTGAGTATCTTACGGAACTACGTAAGCTATCAAAGCATTGCCAGTTCGGAGCAGGACTGGCAGATACCCTACGGGACAAATTTGTCTGTGGACTCCTGAGTGAAGGAACACAGAAGAAGTTACTCGCAGAAAAAGAGCTGACGCTAGATAAGGCTTTCAGCGTGGCAGTATCGTATGAAGCAGCAGCCAGGGGAGCTGCAGAAATACAACAAAAACCACAGGAATACGGCACCCACGAAATGACATGGGGATTTGCAAAATGTTATTGCTGCGGCAGAACTAACCATGACCAGAAGGACTGCTGGTCCAAAGACAAAATATGCAGACAATGCGGGAAGATTGGACACATTGCACGAATTTGTAGGTCTGGGAAGAAGACCAGCGACAACAAAAAGGCTACTAAGGAACCGTACAAGAAAGTACAAAAGATGACGGACAGTAGATCCGAAGACCAGATGAGCGATAGTGAATCCGGAAACAGAAGACTAAGCTGTCTCAAACTTCACAAGGTAATCGCAAAAGAGGATCACCGAACCATTTGGGTCACTCTCACGATAGCAGGGTCCCAAGTTAAAATGGAATTGGATACAGGATCAGCGCTAACCGTCATGAATCGACGAGACTACGAGCGGCTATTTTCACACATACCCTTGAGAGAGACATCCATCGTCTTGACGACGTATACGGGGCAAAAAGTATACCCCAGAGGAAAAATAAGGGTGCCTGTCGAATACAATGGCAAGAAAATACGGAAATTGTATCTCTACATACTGCCAAATGGTGGACCACTGTTATTGGGACGGGAATGGATCAGGAAGATAAACTTAGATTGGCATTCCATTCATGCAATGATGGTGGACAGTAAAAAAGATGAAGACGTCACTCCTGGACGATTGTCAACAATCTTAGCTAACACCAAAGAGGTATTTCAACAAGAACTGGGCACGCTTAAAGGCGTAACCGCCACGATAAAAATAGAAGAGAATGCAGTTCCCAAGTTTTTCAAAGCGAGACCGCTACCATATGCAATTCGCCCAGCCGTCAAGGCAGAGCTGGAGAATCTGGAGAAGGCGGGCGTGTTGTCTAAGGTCGACTGGAGCGAGTGGGCGACAACCATCATTCCTGTCATGAAGAAAACGTTAACCAATAAGTCCGGAGAGCCAAGGAAAATTCGCATCTGTGGGGATTTCAAGGTGACGGTGAACCCTGTCCTTCGCACAGTACAATATCCTCTTCCAAGGATAGAAGACATCTTCGCCTCGCTGTCTGGAGGGAAGCGTTTTACAAAAATTGACCTAGCACAAGCATATTTGCAGATGGAGGTTGAAGAGTCCTCTAGGAAGTATCTCATGATAAACACTCACAAAGGTCTTTACCAGTATCATCGATTGGTATTCGGAGTAGCATCGGCTCCGGCGATATGGCAAAGAGCGATGGAACAAGTCCTGCAAGGGATTCCGGGGACTCAGTGTTACTTGGACGACATCCTTGTAACAGGTGAAGATGACAGTGAACACCTTAACAACCTAGAACCGGTGCTCACTAGACGACGGGAACATGGGCTGTGAGCCAACCGCCCCAAGTGCGAATTTTTTAAGAAACAGATATCGTATTGTGGCCACGTGATTGATGAAGAGGGGTTACATAAGTCCCCTGACAAAATTGAAGCGGTTGTTAAGGCCCCAGCGCCTGAAAATGTGTCGCAGCTGAGGTCATTCCTCGGGTTGGTGAATTACTATCATAAGTTTTTGCCGAATTTGTCGACAATTCTGCACCCACTGAACGACCTGCTACGAACGGGGGTAGCATGGAAATGGAGCGATGATTGTAAGCGTGCTTTTCAGAAGAGTAAGGACTTAATCACTTCAAAGGAAGTATTGGCTCACTACAACCCAGCACTGCCAATCAGGCTGGCGTGTGATGCGTCTCCCTACGGCATTGGGGCGGTACTGTCACATAAATTCCTTGATGGTTCGGAGAGGCCGATAGCTTTTGCGTCACGCTCGTTAACTTCTGCCGAGCGTAACTACGCCCAGATTGACAGAGAGGCCCTCAGCCTAGTGTGGGGGGTGAAGAAGTTCAATCACTATCTGCACGGTCAAAAATTTACTCTACTAACCGATCATCAACCTCTTGTCTCCATTTTCAACCCTCAGAAGGCGTACCGATAATGACAGCACAACGGCTGCAGAGATGGTCCCTTTTTCTAGGGGCACACCAATATGACATCGAGTACAAAGGAACTAAACAGCATGGAAATGCTGATGGATTGTCACGTCTACATTTGCCGACGGTGGAAGAAGAAGACCTTGCAGTGGATCCAATGGAGTTATTCCACTTGACCATAGTCGAATGTCTCCCTGTGACGAATGCAAACATAGAAAAGGAAACACGGAATGACCCGACACTATCACGGGTCTATGATTTAACGGTGAAGGGATGGCCAGCACATGGCGAACCACTACTGCCAGCATTCTCGCCGAGAAGAGAACAGCTGTCAGTGTGCAGAGGAACCTTGATGTGTGGATCCAGAGTAGTAATTCCACCTAAGTTGATGGATAGAATGCTCAATGAGCTTCATGAGGGTCATCTGGGTGGGGTAAAAATGAAGAGCTTAGCCAGAGCGTTTGTGTGGTGGCCGGGAATCGATAGAGAAATCGAAGAGATGACCAAGAGCTGTGCAGGATGCCAGAAGGTCCAAAACGCCCCACCACAAGCTCCTCTGCATCCATGGGAGTGGCCCTCATCTCCATGGCAAAGGGTGCACATTGATTTTGCTGGTCCCTTCATGGACTCGATGTTTTTAATTGCGGTGGATGCACATTCAAAGTGGCCAGAGGTAATAAAAATGTCCTCAACCACCACGGAAAAAACTATCACAGTTTTACGAACCATATTCGCCAGGAATGGGCTGCCTGAACAGATTTGCTCTGACAATGGACCACAGTTTGTGTCTGAAGAGTTCCGGAGGTTCTTAAATAACAATGGTGTTAAGCATTACACATCTGCCCCATATCATCCAGCCACTAATGGATTGGCCGAGAGGTTTGTCCAAACATTCAAGAAGGCTATCAAGGCAATGTGTAATGAAGATATACCCCTACAACACAAGGTGGACAACTTCTTGTTTGCCTACCGGAATGCGACACATGCGGTTACCATGATGTTCTTCAATCGAAGACTACGATGCCGCTTGGATTTGGTTAAGCCAAACGTCCGAAGAGATGTGGAGAACAGGCAGTTTCAGAATATGAATGAAAGGCCGACCAGGAGTTTTAAGATAGGTCAACCAGTTTTGGCCCGGGACTACCGCACTGAGAAATGGCAGCCAGGAACGATTTGTACATGACAAGGACCTCTCATGTATACCGTGGACGTTGGGGAGAGCATTGTAAGACGCCATGCCGACCAGATTCTAGAGTCACTGGAAAACGCCAACTCTACACCATGATCTGATACACCTGGTAATGAAATCAACGTTCCAATTGCATCTACCGCAGAACCGGTAATATTGGAAGCAGATGAACCAAACAACGACATTGATTTGGACTCAACATTGCCAGAAGAACCTGATACTCCAAAGGCGTTATCCAGACAGAATCAGGAAGCCTCCTCAAAGACTGAACTTATAATTGCTTAAACTTAACCAATGTATCTAGCAACAGTAATTGTGATTGTAATTCGTTATCATTAGTGTTAAATGAATGTTATGTACTGTTTATCTAAAAGGGGAGGAATTGTTGTGTATGTACCTTTAAGAGAATAACTGGTCTCAGACTGCAATACCGGCAGTGACCACCCCTGTGTAAAAGGTGCTAGAGAGCCTCTGTTGGTTAGATTCATTTATGCCTTCCACCAGTAAACATCTGTTTGTTTCTCTCCTGCTAGTCCGTGTCTCAATCATTCACAGACTTAACACGGAAGTTCTTGAAAAAGAATGGGGTAAGGCATTACACATCCGCCCCGTATCATCCAGCCACAAATGGATTGGCTGAGAGGTTCGTAGAAACCTTTAAGAAGGCAATAAAGGCTATGTACAATGACAACATTCCGCTGCAGCACAAGGTGGACAATTTCCTTTTCGCCTACCGGAATGTGACACATGCAGTCACCAACCAGGCCCCGGCCATGATGTTCTTTAACCGAAGGTTAAGATCTCGCCTGGATTTGCTCAGACCAAACGTACGAAGAGATGTTGAGAGTAAGCAATTACAGCACATCCATGAGAAGCCAACAAGGAGCTTCAATGTAAGGCAACCAGTCTTGGCCCGCGACTACCGAACAGAAAAATGGCAGCCAGGAATGATATGCACATGGCAGGGCCCACTAATATACACAGTGGACATTGGGGAGAGCATTGTGAGATGCCATGCTGGCCAGATCCTAGAGTCACAGGAACAAGTCAACCCCATGCCTCGCCCATACGTACCTGGTGATGAACCCGACGTACAGGTCGCATCTACCCCAGAAACAGTAGCATCGGAAGCTGATGAACCAACCGATGACAGGGGGCCGGAATCGCCTCCGCACCAAGAGCAAGGCACTCGGGAAAGGCGCTATCCAGAAAGGCTCAGGAAGCCTCCCCAAAGACTGAATATATAAATAGACTATTTTCAGCTAATGTTGCATGTTAAAAGTGTTAATTGTAATTAGTTTGATATTTAATTGTTAAATGAGTGTTATGGTACTGTTAATCTAAAAGGGGAGGAATTGTAATGTATATACCTTTAAGTGGGGAACTATCTTTTACAGCTCATGTATACTGCAGTACCGGCAGTGACCACACCTGTATATAGCACTGAGTAGTATTCTGTACAGATCAGTTCCACTGTGAGCCACGTTGAGTAAACACCTGTTGTACCGTTCTCCGCAGTCTGTGTCTTATTATACACGGACACAACAGAACTCACCTTCCGGGGAGAAGGCCGCTGAGCTTCCCTACCCCTCCCGCATTGCTGCAGCACGCTGGGCCCCGGAGCTTCACCCTCATCAGAACATTCCCCCCTGCTCTCCTGCAAGGAAGACGTGTCCCCATCATGGCCATGGGCTGCCTCGGCTGAGGGTGGCACTGATGGTCCAGCTTCCTCTTCCTCCTCCTCGCCTTCCGATTCACTCACAGTGCCAGCTTGAGGGCCCGCCTCCTCACCTGGCGAATCAGCATCTGAAAGCAGGGAGGCACAAGAGTTGCTTTAGAGTGAGGACAGGGCGGCAGCAAGGGAGGCATGAGTGCTGCAATGCACTGCATTGGTTCGAGAGTGGCAAAGGATGCTGGTGTGAGGCACAAGTGGAAAGAGAGAGGTCAAAAAGGTGATGACGTTACCATTGCTGTCCAGAACAGGATCGGCATCTCCAGTGGCGACTGGGCCAATCAGCCGGCCTCCCATAATCCGCTCCACTCGCTGCTCCAGGTCGCTGAGGTCTTTAAGTTCAGGACGGCCTCCCCCGGTCCGTTGCTGCTGCCTCCTATTGTGAGCCAGCTTGCCCTGCAAGAGAAAGGACGGGCTCCGAGTACAGTGTCAAGCCCTGATCTTGCCTGCACTGCCTCCCATGGTGGAATAGCCCCGACAGTGTCAAGCCCTGATCTATAGCCCTGACAGTGTCAAGCCCTGATCTTGCCTGCACTGCCTCCCATGGTGGAATAGCCCCGACAGTGTGTAAAGTGCTGAATGTGCATGTGATTTTCATGAGAGACCCATAGGTGTTGGATGAGGGCTGGGCATTGGGGCTTTCATGACCCTTTGGCCATAAAGTGATGTGCACATGCAGGGATGAAGAGGATACTGGAAAGGGTACTCACCCTGACAACCCGAGTGAGGTCGTTGAACTTTTTTCTGCACTGCGTGGGTGTCCTGGGGACCAAGCTGCTGGAGGTCACCCTGTTTGCCACCTCCCTCCAAGCTTTCCTGTATTCGCTGGGCAGCGGCCTCCTGCCACTGTCAGGGAAGAGGACAGGTCGCCTGCGCTTCACTGCGCCAACCAGAACCTTCAGGGCACCCTCACTAAAGCGCTGCGCTCGCTCCCTGGCCTTCTCCATGGTCGTGGGCATTGCATTGTCGAAGCAAGTCTGTCCAGGCCTAGATTCAGGGCTGCAGTGTGCAGGGCGTGGCTGCAAACCAAATCGACCCTCCCCCTTTAAGAGCTGACCAGCGCCAGCGTGTCTGCCTTCAATCAACAACTCGCCACACCTGCGCTGCGCCCGCCCTCGGTGGTAGCACCTCGGCTCGCCGGCTTAGTGCCTTATGATAGTCGTGCACCGCCTGCTTTAGCGCAGCAGCAACCTCTTGGGGCGATGCAACTCAATTTCGGCGAAGGTGGTGCTAAGTTGCGCCGGGCGCTAAATTTAGCAAACGCCCGGCTGTAGCGCCCCAAACGTGGTGATACTGTATTTCTAGGCCTATGAATTCTGATGAAAGTGTCATTTCATCACACCACAAGTAAACAATCATCCAGCACAACTTGTGTTTGGTTGAAAACTGTGAATGAATTGTTTGAATAGCCAACAGATAACAAAGCTCTTCACAAACTAGACCATGAAGCAAAAAAGAAAATGAAAACCTATACAGGCCACCAAAGTATTGCAAAGACTTTAAGGATCAAACGAGGTAATGTGGCATGTTTCAAAGAAAGGAAACTATCTTGACCTTTCAGTTCAAACCTAAAGAGCGTAGTTAATGTGAAAGATTCATGGTTACTGCTCAGTCACATGACAAAATCACCAAAAATCAGGACCATTCTCATTTTGTCTGTGAGAAGAAAAAAGTCATAAGGATAAGGGTAGATGAGAAAGGCCATTGGACCCATCAAATTCATCATTCTACAGAAACATGCAGTGCTTCCATCACAGCATCTAACTGGCTGTTGAATAAGTCCTGAGTTTTACCTGCACTATTCCACCCAGAATATTATTCCAGATATTAATCAATTTTTACGTGAAGTGTAGCTTCCTGACATTAGTCCTGAACTTGATTTTTTTATCAGATTGTATTTATGTCCCCTTGTCCTCTAGTCATGGTTTAAATTAATATAGTGCTTTGGATTAATCTCCTTTATTCCACATCGTAAGTTATACACTCCTATAAGATATCATTCATTCTTCTTTCAAGGCAGAAATTCAAGTTTTTCTATCCATCATAGAGTCATAGGGGGAGAAATTCGGTATCGCCCCATTTGGGGCGCAATTATCGGCCGAGCGCAAAGTTTAGTGCCCGGCGCAAATTATCGCCACCTACTGCGAAATTGGTCTGTTTCGCCCCTGGAGCTGATTGCAGCGCTAAATCAGGCGCTGCATGACTCTCTTAAGGTGCTAAGCCAGAGGAGCGAGGCGCTAACTCAGAGGGTGGGCGCAGCGCAGGTGCTCTCAGTTAGCGATTGCACACAGACACGCTGGCGCCGGTCAGCTCTTAAAGGGGAGGGTCGATCTTGATTTGCAGCCGTACCCTGCGCATCGGAGCCCTGAATCTCGGCCTGGACAGACCTGTTGCCAAACCCTGCAGCCAAGGACAATGGAGAGGGCCAGGGAGCGAGCGCAGTGTTTCAGCGAGGGAGCCTTGGAGGCTCTGGTTGGCGCGGTGGAGCGCAGGTGATCTCTCCTGTACCCGGAGAGTGGCAGGAGGCCTCTGCCCAGCGAGTACCGAAAAGCTTGGAGGGAGGTGGCTCACAGAGTGACCTCCAGCAGCATGGTGCCTAGGACCCCTGTGCACTGCAGGAAGAGGTTCAACGACCTCACTCGGGTCGTCAGGGTGAGTGTCTTTTTCAGAAACCTCTTCATCCCTCCATCTCAACCTCGCTTTATGGCCAAAGGGTCTTGAAAACCCCAATGCCCAGCACTCCTCCAACACCTATGGCCCTTTCAGGAAACTCACATGCACATTCAGCACTTAGCATACAGTAAGGGTTATTCGACCATGGGAGGCATTTCAGCCAAGATCATGGCTGCATACAGTAAGGGCTATTCAACCATGGGAGGCATTTCAGCCAAGGTCATGGCTGCATACAGTAAGGGCTATTCGACCATGGGAGGCATTTCAGCCAAGATCATGGCTGCACACAGTAAGGGCTATTCGACCATGGGAGGCATTTCAGCCAAGATCATGGCTGCATCTTTACTCAGACCCCGTCCTTTTTCTTGCAGGGCAAGCTGGCGCATAATAGGAGACAGCAGCAACGGACCGAGGGAGGCCGGCCTCCCCTTCAAGCCCTGACCGATCTGGAGCAGCGAGTCCACCGGATTGTGGCAAGCCGGATGCTTGGCCCCGTCGCCACTGGAGACGCTGACCTCGTTCTGGCCAGCAATGGTAAGGTCATTACCTTTTTGACCTCTCTCCTTCCACTTGTTCCTCACAACAGCATCCTTTGACACTCTCGATCCAAATCAGTACATCGCTGCACTCATGCCTCCCTTGCTGCCACCCTGTCCTCACACTAAAGCCACTCTTGTACCTCCCTGCTTTCAGATGGTGATTCACCAGATGAGGAGACGGGCCCTCAAGCTGCCACTGGGAGTGAATCTGAAGGCGAGGAGGAAGAGGAAGCCGGACCATCAGCGCAAACCTCTGCCGAGGCAGCCCATGGCCATACTGGGGACACGCCTTCCCTGGAGGGGAGCGGGGGGGGATGGTCTGATGAGGGTGAAGCTCCAGGACCCAGCGGGCTGCAGCAATGCAAGGGGGGTAAGGAAGCTCGGGGGCCTTCTCCCCGGAGGGAGAGTATGGCCTCGAGTCCTGCTACAGTGAGTGCAGAAGAGGTGCGGCTCCTCACTGAAATGCGCGCCCAGGCGGAGCAAAGGCACACTGAGCTCATGCCTGCAGTGGCAAGGATGCCCGAATCCATTGAATCACTGGCAAGGAGTGTCCAGGACTTTGGTGCAGCACAGGCATCTGCCACGCAAATGCTAAGTGCTGCAATGCAGTCAGTGGCTGGTCTCATGCAGACGCAGGTTGAGGCCACGTGAGCACTAATTGATGTCACCCTCGCTGGATCGGGCAGGTTTCCCCGGGGCCCTCCCCGCGCCGCAGCAGGCCAGCAATCTGTGCTCCCGCAGATTGCTCCGCATGCTGAAGTGCTGCCCCGTGGGAGTGCCAGTATGTCGGTCGAGCGGGGAGTTGCTGTCCTCTCTCAGGATGACAGCATTCCTGCTGCCAGCACTGTCACTTCTCCACTACAGTTGCCACCACCTGTAGGACAGACTGCTGCCGCCCATGCAGAGTTGGAGCAGTCAGCAGCCGGGCCCTCCAGGCCCAGAGCTGTTCCAGGCCATCCCTCAAGGGCATCTGCAGTCTCAGTTTCTGACACTCAGCAGCCTTCCCCCAGCCTTGCTGCAGCCACTGGGGTCCCAGTGCGGCGGAGCTGCAGGGTGGGAAGGGGGCAATTTCGCAAGGGAGGCAGATCACCCTTGAAGGGAAAAAAGTGTAAGGTGTGGCAAAATGTTGTTCATTGTTTTATTGAAGGCCGAGGATCGTGGTCATATTTTTGTTACTGTTTTGGACATTGTCTCCAGGTTGTGAGAGCCAGTTATGTGATTGACTGTTTCTTTGTGTGTTTCTTTCTATTACTTTGTCATGCGGGAAGGATACACAGTTTTGTAAATAAAGAAGGGTCTTTATTCAAAATGTGCATGTTTGCTCTTTGCACTCATTGTTGCCTTGACCGGCTTAGGGGTTGCGGCATGGTTCCATTCAGGTTCTTTGAATGGCAGAAGCCATTCCCTCAGAGGGGGCCTAGAAGCGACTTGCTATAAGCCTTTGACGGACGGCCCTTGCACTTTTTGCTTCCCTCCCGTCTTGGTGCTGCTGCTCCTCCTCCTCCTCCTCCTCTGCTGGTGCTCCAAGGCCCGGTGGCATTGGCTGGGTCCTGAGGATTGCCAGGTTATGCAGCATGCAGCACACAACAACGAAGTGGGAGACTCCTCCAGAGTGGTCCAGACAGCGGAACCATTGCTTGAGCACGCCGATTGTGTGCTCAACAATGTTCCTGGTAGCTTGATGGTTCTCGTATCGTTCTTCTGCTGGGGTACTGGGGAACGGAGCGGGGTCATCAGACAGGTGCACAGAGGATAGCCCTTGTCCCCGAGAAGCCAGCCTCCTGGGTGAAGCGGGGCCTCAAAAAGGTCTGCCACAGAAGTCTGGCACAGGATGAAGGCACCGTGGCTGCTGCCTGGAAAGTGGGCATTGACAGCGAGTATCAGCTGTCTGTGGTCACAGACCAACTGGACGTTCAAGGAATGGAAGCCCTTTCGGATGCGGAAATCCTCGGCATTCTCTTGCGGCGCCCGCAAAGCCACATGGGTGTAGTCAATGGCGCCCTGCACCATGGGGAAGCCCGCTATTCTTGCAAAGCCCGCTGTGAGCTTTTGCTGCTTGTCTGGGGTCATGGGGAAAGAGATGTACTCTCATCTCCTTTTAAAGAGGGCATTTGTGACTTGATGGATGCAGCAATGCACCGCGAACTGGGAGATATTTGCAATGTCCCCAATAGCAGATTGAAAGGAGCCGGTGGCATAAAAGTTGAGAGCCACTGTTATCTTCACTGCCACTGACAGAGACGTCCTGCTCCTCAGTTGAGGGTGCAGATCTGGCTGAAGGAGGTGGCAGAGCTCAGTGACCACCTCCTTGCTGAATCGCAGCCTTCGCAAACACTGCTCCTCAGACATATTGATGTATGAGAACTGTTGTCGAAAAACCCTGGGAGCGTAAGGTCTCCTGTACCGACGCCTGTTGGCCCCCCTCCATCTGGCCATGATTGCCACTCTCTCTCTGCGTCTCTGTGCCCTCTCAATGTGATGGAGAAGCACGACGTTCCCATCCATTGCAGCCCCCATAATATGTGGGCAATCAAAGTTTGCCGGTGAAAAAGCAAAGCAACTACAAAGTTATGGTCAGAAGCCAAAACTACCTCAGACAGCGTTGACTCAATGCAGAAGTCTCTCTTTCTTCCTTTGTCTCTCTGCAAATCTCTCTCTCTCTCTCTCTCTCAGAATGAGTGGTCCAAAAATGGCTACCACACAAGACAGGAAGAGCCCCCTTTAAATAGCGACCCCACAGCGACTGGGAAGCGTTCCAGTCAACCTGTCGTTGGTAGCGACAAGCGGAAAGGAGGGGGGCGCCATTGAATTTCCGGTCCGGAGCGCTCCAAGGGCGTTGCACTCTAGAATGATGTCAAGATCTGCGTGCGCAGGAGGGCGGACGGTAGGGTTTAGCGCCGTCGCTAAGTGTCCGCTCAATTTTGCGAGAGGCGCAGATATCGCCGCGCCCGGGCGCTAGTTGGTTAGCGCCCCACTTATCGCCCTCTTAAAGCGTTAATGGGTGGTGCTAACAACTGAATTTCTCCCCATAGAGTCATATCGGCACAGAAGGAGGCCATTCAGCCCATCGAGTCCGTACCGGCTCTCTGTAAATCAAGCCAGCCAGTTCCACTCCCCCACTCTATCCCCATAGTCCTGCAAGTTTATTTCCCTCAAGTGCCTATCCATTCTCCCCTTGAAAACATTGAGTGCCTCCGCTACCACCATTTCCGTCGACAACGAATTACAGGTCATCACCACTCACTGCGTAAAAAAGTTTTTCTCCACATCCCCCTGTATCTCTTGCCCAAAATCTTAAATCTGTGTCCACTAGTCCTTGTACCATCTTTGTCTCTAATAGACCCCACCCCGCCTCTTACTACCCGCTTATTGTTTACATGCTGGTAGAAGATTTTTGGGTTCCCTTTTATGTTAACCGCCATTCTACTCTCATATTCTCTCTTTGCCAATCTTATTTTCATCTTCACATCCCCTCTCAACTTATTGTATTTGGTCTGGTTCTCCCTTGAAGAATTCACCTGACATGTATCATACACCCTCTTTTTTTGTTTCATCATCTTCTCTATCTTCCTCGTCATCCAATGAGCACTTGCTTTGGTTCCCTTACCTTTTCCTCTTGTTGGAATGTACCTACCCTGTACTTGGAACATCTCCACCTTAATGATCACACATTGTTCCATTACAGTTTTTCCTGTCAGTCTTTGGTTCCATTTTACCCTGGCTAGATCCTTTCGCATCCCATTGAAGTTAGCCCTATTCCAGTTTAGAAGTTCCACTCTAGATTGTTCCTTGCTCCTCTCCATTGCTAATCTAAATCTTATGATATGATGATCACTTGTACCCAAGTGTTCTCCCACAGACACTTGGTCGACCTGGTCCACCTCATTCCCCAGTACCAGATCCAGCAATGCTTCCTTCCTAGTTGGGCCGAGAACATACTGGTCAAGGAAATTCTCCTGAACACATTTCAGAAATTCCTCCCCCTCCTTTCTCTTTACCCTAGCATTATCCCAATCGATATTTGGGTACTTAAAGTCCCCCAATATCATCACACTATAGCTCTTGCATATCTCTGCGATTTCCCTGCAGATTTGCTCCTCTACCTCCCTCTCACTATTTGGAGGCCTATAGAATACCCACAATAGCATGATCATACCCTTTTTGCTCCTCAACTCTAACCAAATAGATTTGGTCCTTGTCCCCTCAAGAACATCCTTCCTTTCCAACATTACAATGTCTTCCTTAATCAGCACTGCCACCCCACCTGCCTTTTTTCCTTCACTATCTTTAATGAATACCTTGGACCCTTGAATATTAAGTGCCCAGTCCTCACCATTTTTAAGCAACGTTTCCATTATTCCACAACATCATATTGCCACACGGCTAATTGTGCTTGTAGCTCACCAACCTTATTCACCACACTTTGTGCGTTTACATACATGCATTCTAAACCCATTTTTGAATTTTTCGTAGTCTTTCTTAGTCTGCTCCTATCTAATATGGTATTACTACCACCTCTTGTACTATCTTCTCTAGTACTATCCAACACAATCATTCTTTTATGCACCTTATTCCTCTTTTCGACTCCTATATGCTGGTGCCCATCCCCCTCCTTCATAACTCTGCCCTTTCACACCAGCAGTTGCCTCATTGCCCTTTTCTGCATCAATTCATGGGCTTTAATATTTCCCTTGTACCTCGTTGACCAGGACTGAATGCAGTGCTCTAGGTACAGTATGACCAGAGTACTGCACAGCTTCAACGCGATGGCCTCAGAAAATCTGGCGATGTAGTTTATCATGCCTTTGTTGATTTTTGCTCTGCAATAGCTGAATGTGGTCACTGTTGAGTCTTTGATCACTCCTACATCTTTTGGAGCATCTCCCCTAGAGATGACTTAAAGGTGCTGACAATCCACAATCACATGAGAATGCATTAGAATGAATCAAGCAAAACTCTATCAGGTAAAACAAAAAGTCACCACAAAACCTGAGTGAGAAACCGCAAATTGAAAATTCTGAAAACATTGGGTTGACTAGTGTTCAATGAAGATAATATTAACTGTTGCCATGTAAGTACTGCATTTACATAACTAGCAAAGAAGAAATGAAAGTTTTATATTTAAAAAAGGGGGATTCAATGTTTTCTGATAGCCACTCTCATTCTGTTAGCATTAATAATGTCCAATCCATGTTCTATGAGAGATGTAATCTGCTTGCTGATGGTTACATATAGGAATTCAATGAGAATATCAAATTGGATCACATAGCTACAGAAGATGCTGTAATGAAAAGCATGCACTGTATTTGAGTTGCTATAAATATAACTTAAAAAAAAACTTTTAACAATCTTCTCACCTGACCACCTCTCCTGAAGGAGTTAACTTCTTACCAGGGTACAGTTCCATGGTCACAGGCACTATCTGGTATCTTGCCCAAGTTCCCATTATTCATGTGTGAGTCTTAACATTGTGTGTTGGCAGTCCAACATGGAGGGCTTAAACTGAACCTGTCCTCATCAATGTCCACACACATGCGGAAGCTATTTGATAAGGATCAAGAAGCCTGACCAATTATCCCCTCTTGAATCCAGGGACACCTTGGCCAATTGAAGCACTCCTACCACCATGTTCGGATCAGTTAACTCAGCAAAGGCTAGGGATCAAACCCAGATCTGAATGGCTCAGCTAATCACTGGATCCATTGTGACTGTGACAAAGGTAAACTATCCCTCCTCGTCCTTCTTGACTTGTCAGCCTTTGATACGGTTGACCACTCCATCCTTCTCCAATGCCTCTCCACCATCGTCCAGCTGGGTAGGACTGCACTCGCCTGGTTCTATTCTTATCTATCTAATCATAGCCAGAGAATCACCTGCAACGGCTTCTCTTCTTGCTCCCGCATTGTTACCTCTGATGTTCCTCAAGAATCTATCCTTGGTCCCCTCCTATTTCGCATCTACATGTTGCCCCTTGGTGACATCATCCGAAAACACAGCGTCAGTTTCCACATGTACGCTGACGACACCCAGGTCTACCTCACTACCTCTTCTCTTGACCCCTCCATGGTCCCTAAATTGTCAGACTGCTTGTCCGACATACAGTTCTGGATGAGCAAAAATTTTCTCCAATTAAATATTGGGAAGACCGAAGCCATTGTTTTTGGTCCCTGCCACAAACTCCGTTCCCTAGCCAGTGACTCCATCCCTCTCCCTACCATCTATCTGAGGCTGAACCACACTGCTCGCAACCTTGGTGTCATATTTGACCCTGAAATGAGCTTCCGACCACATATCCGCAGCATAACAAAGACCGCCTACTTCCACCACCAAAACATCGCCCGTCTCCGCCCTTGCTTCAGCTCATCCGCTGCTGAAACCCTCATCCATGCCTTTGTTACCTGTAGACTTGACTATTCCAAAGCACTCCTGGCTGATCTCCCACATTCCACCCTACGTAAACTTAAAGTCATCCAAAACTCAGCTGCCCGTGTCCTAACTTGTACCAAGTCCCATTCGCCCATCTCCCCTGTGCTCGCTGACCTACACTGGCTCCCAGTTAAGCAGCGCCTCGATTTCAAAATTCTCATCCTATCTCTGTAATCTCCTTCAGCCCCACAACCCCCAAGATATTTGCTTTCCTCTAATTCTGCCCTCTTGAACATCCCTGATTATAATCGCTCAACCTTTGGTGCCGTGCCTTCTGTTGCCTAAGCTCTAAGCTCTGGAATTCCTTGCCTAAACCTCTCTGCCTCTCTTTCCTCCTTTAAGATGCTCCTTAAAACCTACATCTTTGACCAAGTTTTTGGTCACCTGCCCTAATTTATCCTTATGTGGTTCGGTGTCAAATTTTTTGTCTTACAATACTCCTGTGAAGCACCTTGGGACATTTTACTATGTTAAAGGCGCTATATAAATACAAGTTTTTGTTGTTGTTGGATAAATTACCTGAGCCATTGAAGAAGCCTCAATCATGCCATCTGTCCTTTACTCACCACATTGTCCAGGAGGCCTTGGACATGGTGGGAAGGTGCTGCAAGAAAATACGACAGTTATTGTTTTTATGATGATCAATCTCACACTCTTGATGAACTGCTTCCTGTATCAATCCATTGCAAAGAAGGTGCCAAGAAAGAAACCTTCTGAAATTATACTTTCACAATGGAAGAAACATAGGAACAAGAGCAGGCCATTCAGCCCTCAAGCCTGTTCCACCATTCAATGAGATCATGACAAATCTACATCTTAACTCCAACTACCCGCTTTGCTTCCATAACCCTTAAATACCCTTGCCTAACAAAAATGCATTAATCTCAGTTTTGAAACTTTCAGTTGACATAACCTCAACAGCTATTTGGGGGAGAGAGTTCCAGATTTCCACTACTCTTTGTGTGAAGAAGTGCTTCCTGACATCACCCTTGAATGGCCTAATTATAACCTTGTTCAAGATTCCCCCAGCAGAGGAAATAGTGTATTTCTATCTACCCTATCGAATCCTTTAATCATCTTAAACACCTCAATTAGATCACCCCTTAATCTTCTATAATCAAGCCTCATTTATGCAACCTGTCCTCATAATTTAACCCTTTTAGCCCTGGAACCTATTGCAAAGGACCTGGCATGGAGGAGAGGCACGGTGAGGAAACCTATTGTAAGGAACTTGAAAGAAGAGTGATCCTATAGAAAAAAGAAGCTTGTGGGGACAAATTTAGCTGAGGAGGGAAGTTTCCAAACTGCAACTGCTATCAGAAATCTGGACAAGAACGGGAAGTGCCAAAAATAATGTTATTGAGTGGGACCAGGCTTAAGAAAGAAGATGCTAAAGATGAAAGTATGAGATCTCGTAATAGGAGGGAACTGTTGTTAGAAACCAGGACATGGCACAAAACAGGTGTTAAAAGCCTTGGTTATGGAAAGCAACAATCCACAGCTAATGACAAAGGAATTCTGGAAGCTTGGTGGGAAATACAAGTGCCCATATTGATGTCACAGAAATTCCTACTCCTTACCGCTGTACTAAAAATAGTGGACCTTGTATTATTGTGTAACTAGCTCTGTCAAAATGATTAAACTTACCTAAAAAGAACAGAGTAGCCATGCTGTGAAATATTCCATTTGCTGTGAATAATTGCTAAATCTCTAATCACTAATTTTAACATCCAGCCAATTTTAAAATTCAGCCTTCGGTAAGAGTAACAGAGCTAGCATCTGATTTTTTTGCCAGTATGATATTAAAAAAGTATCACACTGTTAATAATAATGATGCTGTGGAATGCCACTCTGCTTGTCATCATTGGAAATGTTAATCATTTTTTACCGAGTACAAAAAATTAATTATGCTTCACTGAGCCACTTGCTGTTTATCATGACTATCTGTGTTATCGTATTTCTGATGATCATTAAACAGAAAATACAAATGATGAAGTATGATTTTTGTGGATTTAACAAATAGTCGTTCAATGATATATCACAATGGTGCCTGTCCAATTAGGAGAACTTTGTTATTAATAAATTTGCTACACTGCTTCATTGGATGTTGTCTTCTGAGGGTGCAGTTGAGGTGTCTCGTTGGGTAGTTAAAGGAAAGCTCAACATTGGCTCTATTTAAGGAAGTGAGTAATCTTTTAACAATTAGCCTGTTATTTATTTTTCTTGGGCTAGTGCCTTAATCTTACAAGTACATGAAAGATAACAAGTGATAGAAACCAATATTAACACCTTTTAAAAAGGATGCACAAAATTTGGTGAGAAGATAATCTTCCACTAAAAAGTGTAGGATTCACAAAATTTCTACATTTCCCCAAAGGTTGTTATTAAGAAAAGGGACCCTGCATGGACATTTTTTTAAATCTAAAGGGGGTACCCAAGATGGCGACCATGCCTCGTGGCAGAAAGCTTGTGAGGTTTTAAAATGGACTCTGCAACGCAGACAGCTTGTGGATTGAAACCAAAGCTGCAGTTTCTGTGAAGAGAGACCTTGTATTTTGAAACCAGACAGGACTTTGAATTATGTATTAGACCAAATTAGAGACAAATCTAAATTCAGTTAGGCCTATAGTTAAGGCCATCAAGCAGTTTACATATATAATCGACAACAGATTAAGAGAGCACTCGAGGCTGGACAGGCCCATCAAGGAACATTCATGACAAAACAAGTCAATTATCGGGCTGGTAGATGTGATTACCGGCCATCTAAAAACAGTTAGTGTGGATTGCTACCATTATTTAAAATAGCCCGCCAAGATTAAGACAAAGAACTAACCTGATTTGGCGCACAGATAAGGGTTTTTCAAAAAGAGTACAATTGAAGGCCCCAGGTAGCAATCGCTCCTCTGCTCTCTCTGCTCTGTTCGGCTCTTCCGCCCCTCGCCCTCATGGCTGTTGCTCTTTCTCTTTGCCCGTGCCTTTTCCCCACTCCATCTGGAACTCGCCCAGGCACTGCATCGGGCGGACACGGGCAATTCAGGCCAGGCGAGGCGGGACGCGACGAGGGGAGGAGGGAAGACCGACCGAGGAAGACCAACTGAGGAAGACCAACTGAGGAAGACCAACTGAGGAGACAAACTGAGGAGACAAACTGAGGGGAGGCTTCGAATCATCGGGCCTTCAGCCTCAGCCAACCTGCAACTATCTTCACACAAACTCAAACCGTCGGCCGACGACGAAGAATCATCCCTGCAAGGTAAAGTACCCAAACAGAGACTTTAACTTTGGGGTACTCGAACCTGGACAACGCCCTTGCAGCACTCGGAGACCACATGACGATGGCAGGCTCCAGAGAGCACCAAGAGCAAACCCCGAACCCAACCGCTGTTTTGAGTCCAGCAGACCCCTTTTGATTGGTGAGCATGAAGTTCTGACCCCTCATAGCTTGATCTAGTTAGGTATAGGGGGTGGGATAAGGATAAGGGGATTGTTAAGATAGTTGTTTTGCCTCGATGTGCCATGTGTTCCCCATTCCCTGTATAAGCATAGTTATTCTTTTGTATTTTGCCTGTAGAAGTGTACACTAGTAATTTTCCATAAGATTGTATCAATTTTTGCTCTTCAATAAAATCTTGGTTTTTGTTTACATCCAACCACCTGTCTACCCGAGTCTTCTCTGTACCGCCGCCTTGTACCTAAGTCCGGTGTCTAGAACCCAGGGGCGTGGGAGCGATTAGAACCGTTCATAAACAGTCAGCGGCATAACTGACTGGGCGTACGCACCAGACAACACCACCACACGCCACCCCCTACAAAAGACATTGCTGTATGTTTTACCACTAGTGTCGATGGAGCACTTGTAAATTGAATATAACTTCACCTTAGGCAGTGTGGCTTATCTTTATTTCACAATGTGATCTTTTGAAGTTCCTAACATCAGACAAGAACATGCCGTAAGTTATTGGTCTACTCCTCATGGGTGCTACAGACCCCAGCAGATATTTAGTTACAGGCTAGTGGCTAGTTATATTTGTGTATGTAGACATTGGAGTTGCCAGCATCATTTAAGGCCACAGCCATCTAAAATTAAGTAACGAGCTATTGCATTTTATCTATAAAGTAATGAAATAAGTGATAGTCTGAGAATAGTTGCTAAAATAATAACTACAAATTAATCATTCAGCTTGGAAACGGATATAATCCAATCCATTAGATCAACTCAACACTGGGACATTATTTTTAATTGTGCCCAAGACTCTTATCACCTGGAAAATTTGATTTATATGATAATTTGTTACATTTTATCACAAATTTAAAAGTTAAAAAGCACAATAAGACCATTGAATTGTCTTTTTTATTATTTCTTTTTCTCTATCTTTACATATACTACTGCTGTCGATGGCCACTGTATCGCATTCCTCCTTTAGTGTGGAGGGTGGGCCAGTTTGAGTAATGGAGCTCTTTCCTATTGCCATCACTGTTGCTTTGTGTTCAGCGGACAAGATTTAGAGTTATATAACTTCTGATGGCTTCCCTCCCCTGCTGCAAAGGAGATGGAGGACCCTCTACACTTCACTGCTCCTTCAAGCAGCCCGCAAAAGAATTGGCAACATTTGCTCAACAAGAGCAAATGAATATGAATGCAGGTCAAATCTGGGATTCAAATGTGTAAACCTCAGACCTCCGAGCCTACGGACCTACTAATTGGACTATCATTTAAAAAAAATATATGGGAATTTAAAATACTACACCTAGGGTTAAGAAAATTGGTATTCTGCCAATTTTTGTGAGTTCTTTAAAATTTTATGAGTACTTATTACTGAAGTATAACATCAGTCACATTTTTCAATTAGAATACTTATCTAATATTAAAATATTCCATTATTTTAATTAAACAACCATTGCTGTTTTATGCATCTTTTCAACTCCCGTTTTGCCAGCATTTCACAGCAGTGTTGCCTGAGACAAACAGATAGGCTGACATCGGATCCACTAGTGACATCCGGCAAACTCCTAGTTATATCACTGATGGTCACTCCCACAACTCGAGGTATTTGTGTAAACAATGTTAATTTTGTGGTTGACAACTATATTTAATACAGCTAATATTCTGTGCAAAGTAGCTAAAATAATTACCTACAATTTAAAATGACTGAAGGGTTTGAACTTTTGGGTCTGAATAATTTTGCCGATTGACTACTGACATTCAGAAACACCAATGGTATCAACACTAAAGTCAGTCAAAGTGAACTGTCATGATGCAGGCTTTTCTCCATAATTCTTCATTTATGTTCATAGAGAATTGCAGCTTACACAAGCAAACCCACATCCCTATGATCTTCAATTTACAGTTCTAGGTGTGCTGCGAATAAGAGTAGGCATGCCCCAAGATTAACAGTTACCCTTTCACTGGGATGTTTTGCACCAAAAAAACCCCACACATGTTGCCCACCATGCACTCCTGTTCTGCCCAGTAAGTGGAAAAGCACAACACTGCAAGACTACTTCATTCAGGCTAAAACAACAAGGTACATTTATTAAAAGTATTAAATATACACAGAAAGAAAATGAATGCAGCAGAGCAAAATGTATCACAGGTACTAAAATTGCATGCTATTTTATCCTGATTTCAAAATAACAACGTGTTTCAAAGACGCAGAGCCTTTTTTTAGAATTTTCAATGGAGTCTGAATCCTTATGGAATGCATGCCTCCGCCTACACCGAGTTTAATCTAACTGCAGTGATTTGGAAATAAATGGAGGAAATGATTGAACTGTAGAACTGAGAGAGCCTTCCTATATACTTTATAAAGAGTAATTTTGTGAGGTTCCACTCACATCACAGAGCATCAGTGGTGGCGAACTACAGCAATGTGGTTAAGGCCGCAACATTTTAGCCCCCATTTTCTGGCCCACACCTGGCTTGTTCCTTTGAAGAAACCCCAGGCCTTTCTCAACAGACCAGTAACTATAATATGAATTACTGCTAGCACCTGAATGGATGAGGATATGGGTAGTACCACCATCGCCACCTGGAACTTCTATTTGGTATGCCCCCCCCCTCCTTAATGGCGGTGGCAACTACAGATAAAAAATCTCCATTTTCTCACTCAGTGGCAAATATGTGTACATCATCATTTCTCAACCCTGAATACCAGCCAGGCAACTTAGACCCAACTAAATTCTGTTTATAGGCAATTACATAAATAGAGGTTGCCTGCCTTAATATTAATTGCTAATTAAGGCAGTATTGTATATTACTTAATCTCAAGCTCCAAGACAAAGAGGAGGTGAAATTGATCTTCACCAGTAGCATGAAACAGATAATTGCGAATCAGCGGCCCATTTTGTTATGCGCCCGATTATCTTTGCCATTGACTTGGCGTGGTTTAAAACAGTTTGCTATCACCCATTTTGCACTACTGGTAAAGACCAATTTCACCTCCTCTTTGTCTTGGGGCTTGAGTTTAAGCAATATATAATACTGCCTTAATTCGATAAATTTCACCCCATAGTTCTTTCAGAATGCAGTGTCAAAGCGCCATCTTAAATTCACAATACTTGACCGAACCAGAAATAGATAAATGTAATGTCCCTGAGTTTACACAGGGTGTTCTCAATCTCCCGCTGAAACTTTGATGGATGATCGCTGTTTATACGGTTTCTCCAGGAGATCCACTGATCTCCCACCAGAGAACACCCATGAAAATTCCAGGTGCATTTCATCTGAGATCGTTAAGGATAATAGTTTTCTTAGCTCATTTTGTTCAAGAGAATCCATCGAGACACCGGTGTCCACTCTTTCTCACTGTTAAAATAACAGGGAGGATACTGTATCTTTGAGAATTAACCCTTAAAGCACTGAATCTGGCTTCACATTAAAAACATGTTATAGCTTAAACTAAAAATCCTTCCTAGGTCATGCAGTCAACAATCCTTAATTGTGACTATTAAGCCTACCTACCCGTGCCAATGCTAGCTCTTCAGTTGGAGCTATGTATTCCAATTCCATTTGCCTGCCTTTTCCCAATATCCTTTTATATTCTCCTTTTCAAATACTTATCTCTGACTTTCAAATGATGTTAGAGTCTCTGCCTCAATCGCTACTTGTGGTAAAATACATATTTCAATAGACCTCTGTGTGAAAATTTTTCTTCCAACTTCCTTCTTCATTCAGCTCGTAATAATCCTGAGTCTACATTTGCTTGTTACTGATTCGCCAACCAGTGGAAATAATCTTTCACTATCATTTCAAAACCTTTGATAATTTTGAAACCATCTACTGTTTTAGATTCTCTCCCCACTTAACTGTTCCAGTGTAAAAAGAACAATTTTTTGAGCCTTTCTTCATAACTATAACCTCTCATTCCTGGAACAATTCTAATGCACCTTCACTGTACTCCTTCCAAGGCTCTGATATCCTTCTTATGATAGAGCACTTAGAGCTATATGCAATAGTCCAACTCTGGCCTGACCTATGTCTTGTATAAATTGAGTATCACTTCCTTGCTTTTGTATCCATTGCCCCAATATAAAAAAGCCAGAATCCCATTTGCCTTTTTGATGGTCCTTTCCACCTGCACTTCCAACTTATGTATTTGAATCCGTAATCCTCATTCCAGGGACTTGAGCACATAAACTAGGCTGACACTTCAGTGATGGAGCGCTGGATCGTCAGATGAGATTTTAACACGAGTCCCCATCTGCCGGTTCAGGTGGATGTAAAAGATCCCCTGGCTCTATTCAAAGAAGAATAGGGGAGTCCTCACAGTGTCCTGGCCAACAACTATCCTTCAACCAGCATCACCAAAACAGATTAACTGGTCATTTATCAAACTGCTATTTGCAGAAACGAATATCGGGTGGAGTATAAAACGGGCTTTTGAATCACTATTATTGGTTTGCGCTACCGCCCATGACAAATTTCATCCCCTTCTGAATTATTCCAGTCCACGTCAGGATAGTTAAAGTCTCCCGTCATTACAATGCTTATCACTGCAAATCTCTCTAAGTTATCTACAAATCTCATCCTCAATTTCTTTCCCACTATTTGGTGATCTATAATGCACTCCCAATATGGAATAAGGGCCTATAAATTCGGTGACGCCCCGCCAGCACGTTTGCGCCGGAAATTTAACGCCCGCCGCTGAGCCAGTTGTGCCCGCCCCAAATTCACTTTCAGCGCCCCAAAGCGGAAGCGGGCGCTGGTACAGGGTGTGCCCGCCCCGCTTGGGGCGCTGAAAGTGAATTTCAGCGCTGCCGGTCCCGCTGCGCCACCCGATGCGGAGCGGCAGGCTGCTGTACTGCAGGCCTCCCCCTTCTCTTAAGGGGGAGGTGCCTGCAACGGCCGGAGCCCCGTTGAAAGTGCCGGCAAAAGAGCCCGGCACAACGGCGAAGTGCCGGGCTCCACGGAAACCAGCCGGCAATGCCGCGGAGGGGGGGTGGAGGAGGCCGGGGAAGGAGGTGCGGGCAGGCGGCCGCCGAAAAAGCGGCCGGCCGCACCTCCGCTTTAAATAGCGCCTCTAAGGCTGCAGCACGGCCAGGTTTTCAAAACGTTGTTAGCGGCCGCCAGGGAAGAGGCGGCCGCTACTGAAGATGGGGATCGGCGTGGTTTCGGGCGGTACCGGGGCGCTGCGCACACCGATGACGTCATCGGTGCCGGCGCAGCGCTACTGGCTTACGCCGATTTAAAGGCCCACCTAATTTCAGCGGCGACGCAACTTCCGGCGCAACCCACTCTTGCGCCCCTAAATGGGCGCAAACCCAAGGGAATTTCTAGGCCAAGATCTCTTATTATTTCTGAACCCAACCACTATTAATGAAAGCTTTTCTTTCTGTAGCTGAAATTTTGTCTTTAATTAATTATCATTTTTTTCCTTCTCTATCTTTCCTGTCGTTTTTTTTAGCCAGCAATATTTAGTTCCCAGTCTCATTCTGACTGAAGCCAAGTTCCTGTCAAGGCTATGCCATTATGTCGCTTCATTTTAATTTGTGCCTCGAGTTTTTGAATTTATTTCTAATGCTTTGCATATTTGCATATAATTACTGAATTACGGATGTAGGTGGGAAGAGACTGGACAAGGGGAGAAAAAATAGAGTGGAGATAGGAAGAGAAAAGTTCCAGCGTGATCCCACCACCAAACACATCTTTCCCTCACCTCCCCTTTCAGCATTCCAAAGGGACCGCTCCCTCCGCGACTCCCTGGTCAACTCCTCTATCACCCCCAACACCCCTTCCTCTGTGCCCAGCACCTGCCATGCAAGCACAGGAGATGCAACACATGCCCTTATAACTTCCCCCTTCCCACTGTCCAGGGCCCCAAACACCCCTTCCAGATGAAACAGCAATTTACTTGTACTTCTTGCAATTTAGTATACTGTATTCGCTGCTCACGATGCGGCCTCCTCTACATTGGGGAGACCAAATGCAGATTGGGTGGCCGCTTTGCAGAACACCTCCGTTCAGTCCATAAGGGGGACCCCGAGCTTCTGGTCGCCTGTCACTTTAATTCTTCGCACCACTCCCACTCAGACCTCACTGTCCTCGGCCTCTTGCATTGTTCCACTGAAGCTCAGCGGAAGCTTGAGGAACAGCACCTCATCTTACGATTAGGCACTTTACTGCCTTCTGGACTCAACATAGAGTTCAACAATTTCAGATCATAACCTCGGCCCCTATCATCTATATATTTTTCATCCACACATTTTGTCTATGTCTTTTTTTCTTCTCTCCCACATGGCAGCTGTCTTTCATTCTGCCTGCACAATTCACACTTCATCGAGAGCCATCCTTTGTTTCTTAACCTGTCCCATTACCATCTTCTTTTGCCTTGAATATCTCTTAATGTCTCTTAACCTCTCCTGCCTTCTATCCTATCACAGACCTTCCCTTTTGTTCTTTCATCCCCTCCCCCCTTTCCCAGCCCCTGCACTTGCTTAAAAATCTGTTCCATTTTCAGCTTTTTTCCAGTTCTGACGAAAGGTCATTGACCTGAAATGTTAACTCTGTTTCTCTCTTCACAGATGCTGCCTGACCTGCTGAGTATCTCCAGCATTTTCTGTTTTTATTTCTAGGAAAATCTTAGTTTGTTAAGGCAGGATCAGCAAAAAAATCATTATACAAACTTACTAGTGCTGTTTCTGGCACAGTCTTTAAGGACCACTGATTAGGTCGCACTACACCTCATACCAATGGGCAAAGCGGGTACCGTGCACTCTCCGCTCATTAGTACCAGAAAACTGCATTGGGGTCCTCCATACATCGCTAAATCCCGATTTGCATGCCTTAGTAGGGCACCATCTCTGGGACTAACTAGAAATGGCAATGAGCTGATCGAGAGCGGGAATGTGCAAGTTTAGCATTATGTTTTTCGAAGCATTACCGCCCATTCTCACTCAGCAGAGCAGTACAAATTAGCCCCATCAATTTTAACATAGTCCAAGCAACAAATTCAGCCTGTGAAAAAAGTACAGCCATAACCACTAGGAAGCAAGCACCTGAAAAAGAGCCAACTGGGCGATGAGGCAGCCTCGGTTTCCTGGCAATGGATAATGGGGGAAATCTTGGGTTTAGTTGTGAAACCAATTTAATCTCTTGCCAACGTACCAAATCCAGAAGACAGTCCAGGGTTTTGCTACTCCAGTTATTGTCATCCACAAACATTGGCTGTAGGGAGATTTGGTGATTAGAGTCCCGGACTCCTGTGTAGCTGCTGTAGTGTTTGATTGAAACTGCCTTGCTTAATTGTATACAGAAGGAAATCTGCTGAAACAGGTTTAATTATGTGTATTGTTGAGATTGCTTCCAGTATGGTGTATTGTACTGTCTTCCAGCTTGTCATATGTACTGATTGATAACCTTCTTCTCCATAGCTCAATAAACTGCTTTTGCTTTATCCAACTGTGTCCAGCACTCACTCCATCTGAGCTTATGAATCAAAAGGTGTCAGGGCCTGCTCATTCTTGGGATGTGGGCGTCGCTGGCAAGGCCAACATTTATTGCGCATTGCTAATTGCCCAGATAGGGTACTGTGGGCCGCCTTCTTGAACTGCTGTACTGCTTTGTAGTGCTTTGCTACAACCGAGTAGCTTGCTAGGCCACTTCAGAGGGCAGGTAAAGTTCAACCACGTCAGTGTGGTACTGGAGTCACTTATAGGCCAGACTAAGTAAGGACGGCAGGTTTCCTTCCCTAAAAGGACATTAGTGAACCATTTGGGCTTTTAGCTTCATGATTCAAGGAAATAATGCATAATTTGCAGCAAACATATATTCCTCTAGGGCATAAAAATCCAAAAGGAAAACTGATCCAACCATGGCTAACAAAAGAAATTAAAGCTAGTATTAAATCAAAGGAGGAAGCTTATAAAGTTGCCAGAAAATGCAGTCAGCCTGAGGATTGGGATCTTTTTAGAAATCAGCAAAGGGGGACCAAGAAATTGATATAGAAAGGGAAAATGGAATATGAGCACAAACTTGCGAAAAATATAAAAATGGATTGTAAAAGCTTCTATAGGTATGTGAAAAGGAAAAGACTGGCAAAGGTAAATGTAGCTCCTTTACAGTCAGAGACGGGAGAATTTATAATGGGGAATGAAGAAATGGCGGAGAAATTAAATAAATACTTTGTTTCTGCCTTCACAGAGGAAGACACAAAAAACCTTCCAGAAATACGAGAACACCAAGGGTGTGGTGAAAATGAAGATCTTAAAAAAATTATTATTAGTTAAAAAACAGTACTAGCAAAATTAATGGGACTAAGAGTCGATAAATCTCAAGGACCGGATGACCTACATCCTAGGGTTTTGAAAGAGGTGGCCATTGGGATAGTGGACACATTGATTGTCACCTTCCAAAATTCTATAGATTCTGGAACGGTTCCTGCAGATTGGAGGATAGCAAATGTAACCCCGCTATCTAAGAAAGGAGGGAGAGAGAAAACAGGGAACTACAAGACATGTTAGCCTCACATCAGTAGTTGGGAAAATGCTGGAACCTATTATACAGAATGCAATAACTGGGCACTTAGAAACTAATAGTAAGATTGGGCAGAGTCAAAGTGGATTTATGAAAGGGAAATCCTGTTTAACAGACCTATTGGAGTTCTTTGAGGATGTAACTAGTGGAGTAGACAAAGGGGAACCAGTAGATGTGGTGTATTTGGATTTTCAGAAGGCCTTCGATAAGGTTCCACACAAGAGGTTGGTGAACAAAATTAGGGCACATGGAATTGGGGGTAATATACTAGCATGGATTGAGAATTGGTTAACAGACAGAAAACAAAGAGTAGGGATAAACGGGTCTTTTTCAGGATGGCAGGCTGTGACTAGTGGGGTACTGCAAGGATTGGTGCTTGGGCCCCAGCTATTCACAATCTATATCAATGATTTGGATGAGGGGACTAATGTAACACTTCCAAATTTGCTGATGATACAAAGCTAGGTGGCAGTGGCAATTGCGGAGAGGATGTAAAGAGGCTTCAAGGGGAACTTGACAGGCGAGAACATGGGCGAGAACATGTCAGATGGAATATAATGTGGATAAATGTGAAGTTATCCACTTTGGTAGAAAAAACTGAAAGTCAGAGAATTTCCTAAATGGTGAAAGATTGGGGAATGCAGATGCTCAAAGGGACCTGGGTGTCCTTGTACATCAGTCACTGAAAGTGAATGAGCAGATGCAGCAAGCCATTAGGAAGGCAAGTGGTATGCTGGTCTTCATTACAAGAGGATTTGAGTACAGCAGTAAAGAAGTCTTACTCCAATTATATAGGGCCTTGGTGAGACCATACCTGGACTACTGTGTACAATTTTGGCCTCCTTACCTAAGGAAGGATATACTTGCCATAGAGGGAGTGCAACGAAGGTTCACGAGATTGATTCCTGGGATGGTGGGACTGTCATATGAGAAGAGATTGAGTAAACTAAGCCTATATAGGGTGGATGCTGGGAGAATGTTTCCCTTGGCTGAGAGTCTAGAACCAGGGGCCACAGCCTCAGGATAAAGGGTAGGCCATTCAGGACTGAGATGAGAAGAAATTTCTTCACACAGAGGTTGGTGAATCTTTGGAATTCTCTACCCCAGAGGGCTGTGGAGGCTCAGTCATTGGGTATATTCAAAACAGAGGTTGATAGATTTCTGACTAGTAAGGGCGATAGGGCCACTGAATGGGGTTGAGGCAGAAGATCAGCCATGATCTCATTGAATGGCGGAGCAGGCTTGAAGGGCCGAATGACCTACTCCTGCTTCTATTTCTTATGTTCTTATTATCACTTTTATTTTACTGAAACCAGTTTTTTATTCCCTGATATTCTGACTGAATTAAAATTCTCAAACTGCCATGGTGGGATTCTGAATTCCACACTCTGTATTAGTCCAGGCCTCTGGACTACTAGTGCAGTAACATAACCACTACACTACCAAATAGAATTCTGCTCATGATCACAGCTGTATAGTAAATTTAATGTATGTCCATCTTTTTGTTCAAATGAGCGGTTAAATGCACCATCAGCATGAATTTTTGATGATCTACAATTAAAATGGCAGGTATATGCAACTCTGTTATAAATGTTTTTGCAATAAGGTTATATTATATTATGTTACACATTCAGGATGTTACACACTCATGATGAAAAACCACCATTAGACTCATATGCCCCACTTCGCACTGGATTCATCCCCGTGTCCCATTCTTTCTTTCTCCCACCCACTTCCTGGGAGAAAAAAAATTGAGACCTTTTGCCAATTCAGGAAACCTCTGTAAAAGAATTCCTCTCTGACCCCTCAAATGTGATCAGACAGGTCTCAGGCAGAGAGAAAACAGGGGCAATCATGACATAGCTGTAATAATGATTATTTAATGTTTCTCAAGCAGCTAACAAGCTACCTATGGTACAAATATCTACAGGTTTATTCAGTTAGCTGTGCTATGTGCAAAATTTCTCAGACACAGCTCAACAAAAAATTCATAAAACCTCTTTCTCTGACCTTGGTATGGAGAACCTTGTTGACTGTATAATGGAGAAACAGTTTTTGATCAGGCTGGGAGATCCATTAGCATGCTCTGGGGCAAGCTGCATGGCAATACATCAAAGATCACATAACCTTGGGTCAGAGTGCTGTGAGGAGCTTCACTAAGATCTTGAAAGTGTCTCATGATTTGAAAGATTATCAAGTTTAGGCAAGAAAATTACTGTAAAGAGCTGAAGTTAAATACTATAGATATAAACAAAAGAAATATTAATAAGAAGGTAGCAAGAAGAAAGAATTTGCATTTATGTAGTTCCTAATCACATCTTCAGGACATTCCAAAGCTCTTCACAGCCAGTGAATTCGTTTTGAAGTGCAGTCACTATGGTCCTGATGAGGCAGCTAATTTGCATGTAACAAGGTCCCACAAACAGCAAATGAATAGACATCCAGATAATCTGTTTTTGGTGGTGTTGGTTGAGGGAAGAATGATGGCCAGGGCACTGGGAGAACTCCCTACTCTTCTTTGAATAGTGCCGTGGGAGTTTTCATTCCTCCTGGCCTGACCTCGGTTTTACAATTCATCTAAAAGATGGCGGCCTAGAAATTTGATTGCGCAGCCCCCATTTCAGGGTGAGAAACGGGCACTGAAAGGTCCAATATCATAGAATTATAGAAACATAAAATTATGTAGAACAGGAGGCGGCCATTGGGCGCATCGTGCCTGTGCCGGCTCTTTGAAAGAGTATCCCCCTCTCTTTCCCCACAACCCTGCACACTTTTCCCCTTCAAGTATTTATCCAATTCCTTTATAGAATCAATAGATATGGCATGTGCGTGCACACTCAGTCTGTGCCAGAAGTGTGTTTCACACCATATTGGTTAGGGCACCCTGTAGTCATTCAGGGAGTCTGTCTGAAACAGGCATTAGGCCAATTGGCTCTGAAAATTAGAAGCCCCTTTGCCAAATTGGGCTGCGAATGAGTGCAGCGTGTGTACTGCAGTCAGTTTTCTCAGGCGTACAGCATAGGAACCTAGGAGGGACTCCTGACTCCATATTAAAACGGCGGACCGCTGTTCATTAGGCACTCATCCCCACCTACCAATTGCCTCTCTACCCCCCTCCCCCCAGAATTACCTGCTGCCCTTGACAGGTGTCCCTGCCGGCTGACCTTGCTGAAGTTCAGGCCGCCCGCTTGCCCGAATCCCACTCAGGGTTAAAATGGACCGCCATATCTCTGTGAAGCCAGCTAGCCATCCTTCATGGGACATAAAAACTCCCCTTTACTGTGGGGCCTCAGGTTTTGTTTATATTTCTCTCCCCCTCCCCCCTCCCCACACCGACGAATAATTCTGCACTGTTTGGCCTTTAACAAGGCTTTAACGGTCAAAAAGTGTTTTCTCTAATTGCAGTGAGCATGTTTTATGCTGGGCTCACATTGTGCAAAAAATGGAACAGTTTCTTAGTACTGTCTCCTGGTCTTGCACCCTTATTTACCCAAGATTTATTTTTATTGTGTAAAATGAATGCAGAGATAAAAATATGTTCCGTAGACATTTTGCAGATACGCTTCCGCATCTCTCCCCGTTCCGTGTCATCAATCGGGACCTCCAAGTCCTTTCCCAAATTTCTGGAACAGCCTGAAGCAACCAGTTCTGAATATTCCAGCTCAAACTCTGCGCTTGCCCCCAGGGACAACCCTGAACTGTAGCAGATGCTATAGCTGCTGCACCATGAACTTTTCAAAGCCAACTTCCTTTCATTTAACAGCGTGTAACAGGAGACCTGACAGACAGCGTGCTAATGTTATTTTGTCACCAAGCCTGGCAAAGCATCTTGCAAGTGATGGAAAATGGTAGGTCACTCTTGTATATCATTATGGAGCAGGCCGCTTGTGTGCTCACATGGTTGGGTAATGGTGCATGGCGTGGAGAAACTGAATGCAACGGGAAAAATAATTTTAAATGGTACAAGTATTTTAAAACAATATTGATTTCATTTTGAGAGGTGAAGCCAATACCCCAGTACTCCATTGATGTGAACGAGGTTGTATATTTACACAAGAGTTAATGGATAGGGCTCAAATATATCGATTTAATATTTTAACTTCTGCAGGTGTGCACAGTGCTGACATTGCGACAATGTCACTTGTATTTGAAATTTTTGCACCACTGTGCAGAGCAGCATGGTGTGTATATATGGAAATTAAATATTAAGAGTGAGTATCACTGTCAGCACCTCTTATTATAAATCAAATAGTCCAAAAATTTAGCAGTAACTTTAAAATCCTTTGGTTTATTTTTATCCTTTTTTTCTCCTGCAATTTCCTTCCAAATCTCACGAATACAGTTAGCCACGTCAAGGACAATTCTACAGGCATGAGAAGCCTTTTGTACATTGTTGAAGGGGTTATTCTTCATGTGTATTCCTAGGTTTTCACCCTTTCCCAATGGTTGAATAGCCTAGCTATTCCTTTATGGGGAGGGGGTGAAAAACTGTCCTTAACCAATACACGCACGCATACACTCACCCAACCATGCACGCCCGCACACTCTCTCTTCCAGTAGAGGTCAATGCATTACCTATCAAAAGGAGGAAATTTGATGAATTTTTCCGTTAGTGCCTCAGAGAAGCTGAGGAATATTTTAGTACCTCACTCATTATTGAAGCTCAATAACTTCTTCAAGCCGGTTTCCCCACCAATATCACCAACTCTTAAATAGTTATGAGAAAGAGGCAGAATAAGAGATCCTAATGTAGTAATGGCCAAACTCTGAAGGAAAATGCAGTAGTTAGGAGTTATTTTGTTTAAGTCAAGCAAGGTGGCCCACTATGTGGGGAGATATAGCGTGTTCATTATTTTTGTATTATTCTGGGAAGACAATGTGTAGTGATTAAATTAAGTGAGTGTAAGCAGAACTGTTGCTCTGTATGTTAAACTGCTATGTTTCACAGCAAGTGAACGATTGGTCTTACCAGATGTTCTCTTGGTTTGCCTCCAAAAAGAGTGAAAAGGCATGTGGGGAATATGCAAAAGAATTTTCAGTTTAGATCACAAGGGGGTGCTATTCCTACTCCACCAGGTTATGGGAATGACATACGTCACTGAGTCCCAATTTGTAATAGTCGCACTTATTCAAATTATACCCACAATAGCGACACAATAGCGTATAAGTGATTAACACCTTCATTTGACATTTTTCTCTCTGCTATTTTAGCAGAAGCGTTACCCATTTGGCCCAGAAATTCCAGAACAGGGCTTGCAGCGCGTGCAAGCCCCGTATTTACACTTACCCCGCGCTACTGACGATCAGCTCCAGGGACGCCTGGACTTGGTGAATGAAAAAGAAGAATCCCGGGCAGCGTATGACATCACGCCGCCCAGGAGTGCAGCCAGCGCGAAGCCAGGAGTGTGCAGTGTAAGTGAGACACGCCCCTTGAGGTCTCAGTTTCACTGGACACGCCCCCAATGTTTCTGTCAAGCTGCTAAGGATTTTTACATGCAAAGCAGCAGTTTAAATAGGTTTTTGGAAGTTTTTTGAAGATTTTGGTAACTTTTATAAACTTTTTAAAATGTTTACATTATTTTGAGTAATCTGAAGTAGTTTTAAAGAGAATTAAAGCAATTTAAAGACTTTTAAAAGCCCTAAAAGAATTTTTTAAATTCCATTTATTTATTTAGCAATGTCGTCGTCATACGTGTCTTCACACTGTTCCCTTTGGGGAACTGTATGAAGTGGTGGAAGGATTTATGGCCGTGATTAACGCTCATTCCGTGACCGTAACCATCTTTGAACCAGCCATTAGGGCGGTTAGTCCTATGGCGGGAGGGTTTTACGGGCTCCCACAAGCTATACAAGGAGGGGGGGCCACCCACACCCACGGACGCAAATATCCCACTGGATGTCAACCCAGAATTTAGAGCCGGAGCTCCGACTCCACTTGCCGGGACTGTCTGGAGCAGGGTTCGAAACCCTACCCTGATCTGGCCCAGCGGCGGGGATCCTACCGCTATGACAAAGGCCCAATCCGATTAGCAACGTGAAATGGCAGCATAGGGCTCCAGTCACGGGGAGGGAAAAGGCGCAGGAAACGTATGGGTGTCACCTTTTGTGCGGAGTGGGCCTTTTGCGTAGCAGTAAGCATCCCCGCCGCTGGGCCAGAAGGAGTAGGGTTTTGAACCCCACTCCAGACAGTCCCGGCAAGTGGAGTCGGAGTTCCAACTTTAAATTCTGGGTGGACATCCAGCGGGATACTTGCGTCCGTGGGTGTTGGTGGCCCCCCCCCTCAGATGGGTTGTGGGAGCCCGTAAAACCCTCCCGCCATCGGACTAACCACCCTAATGGCTGGTTCAAAGATGGTTACGGTCACGGAATGAGCGTTAATCACGGCCATAAATCCTTCCACCACTTCATACAGTTCCCCAAAGGGAACAGTGTGAGGATACGTACGATGATGGCCTCTTGCGCAATGCACCTCCTTGGACCCTCAGTCACAGATGCGAGGGGGCAAGTCGTGCAATTGTTAAATTTTTCATTTTATTGACATGTAAAATGTTGGCCCAGTAATTCCCTTCCAAGTGCGCGAGTACGGTCGGGGTACTTACGCATCTGGCCGGATGAAATGCCGGTTTTCAGCATGCACAGTGCTTTTGGGGAAAACCAGCATTTCCTGTCCTCTGCACGAAGGGGTTCAGAGGCAGAACGCGTGCGACTGCACAGGCAGCGCGTGCGCAGTATAATTCGCCGCTTTCATTACTGCTTTCAGTGAGGTCAAGTCCTTACAACTTACACATGAAAAAAGCATGGGTACAGTTGCTGCAGAGGCTGCGGAGGAAGATATTTCTTATCGTGGAGCTTCTGAAAGTATGTATGTCTGTATATATTCCTTTGCGTGTTATGTATATATTCCTTTACTTATGTGTATGAATGTATTATTTAATTATGACTTTCAGAGAAAGTAACTTATTTGAAAATCATAATTAAAAACATACATTCATACACATTAGTAAAGGAATATAAAACATACATACATATACGTAAAGGAATATATGTGGACATACATACATAACTCATTCTCACATTCCATTCACACAGCCACAATTGCTCCTTCTACCTACCGTTCTGAAAACCCTTTTAAAAAAAAAAAAAAATTTTAACTTTAAAACTTACTTAAAATTTCTTAAAATAACTTCCCTCCCTTTCCCAAACAAAAATACTGCATTTCAGAAGCTCCACGATAAAATGTTTCTTCCTCCGCAGCCAATGAACCACTTTACACCTGCTTTTTTCAAGTGTAACTTCTGAGGACTTACCCTCACGGATTAATGAAATCTACGAAGTTCACTGCGCAAGCGCTGCCTGTGCAGTCGCACGCGCTCGAGGTCTGGAAATGCCGGCGTTCCCCGCATGCGCTGTTCATGCTGAACGCCGGCATTTCCAACGGCCAGATGCGTGAGTACCCCGAGCGCACTCACGCCTTTGGCCGTGAATTTCTGGCCCAAGAAGTCTTCAGGCCCAATTTATCCCACAGTGTAATTTCAGGGAGAAAAAAAATGGGGCTGTCACATAATGACTGTGTCACCACAGACTGATCTCATTGATGCTGCTGTTAAAAAAAACTATACAATTTGTAAGGGCAAAAAACAATTGCGAAGCTGGAAATGCCGAATTGCATTGATCAGCACATCCCCACCAAAACCTAGGAACTCTATCTTATAGCAACAGCACTGAGAAAGTTTTAAACATGTTTCTCAGGAAGAGGATTTATGAGATGGGTTAGAAACAAGTTACACATAATCTGAGGTCATCCAAATTTTAATTTCTGTGGTTTTTATGAGGGGAACTTGATTTTTATGGCAGTTGTAATCCTAAACTGTTTTACTGCAGTTTGTTTTAAGTTGTGTCTGCTGGAAAACTGCTGAAAATAGTTAGGGAGAAACAAAATCGAAGCACCACCATATATGAGTTAATTGGGCTGCAGCGTCACTGATTGGCTGAGGGTGGATGATGTCATGGTCATGTGGGTGCCACATGGAGTTGGGGGTATATAAAGAACTGCCTTAAGGAGGAAGGTCAGAACATGAGCAAAGAACCAACAGTTTCAACACATGGTTGATTGTTTGCCGAATGATTGGGTTAATGCTGTGTATAACTAGTTGTGCTTTAATTATTAAAATTACTGATGCCACTGCATTGGTTGTCTTGTTGAACTGTTCTACATAGTTCATAGGAATTCAGCTGAATTTAGAGAATATTTTTGAAAGAGGGGAAAAGGTCACATCAGAGCACTGTTTTAACAACAACAATTTCATTTATATTGTGCCTTTGATGTGAAAAATGTCTTGTGGTAGATCACAAATAGGCATAAGGAGGGCAGCCATGCTATTCGGCCCATCGAGTCCGTGCCGGAGTGACCAAAAGGTTGGTTGAAGAGAATGGGTTTAAGCACATCCAAATAAGTAAAAGTCTTTCAACTCACCTTACATCATTTCCCAAGCATCCAATGTCACAGGGGAGAAAAAGGCACTTCTACTTTTCACCACCAATCTGGCTGATTCCAATGGACATTCTGTTGTGCTTTTACATTGTTTAATTACCTTTTCTTTAAGGGCTTCAGCATGTCTTTTGCCTCACAATTTCAATTAGACCAGGTTTTAAAATAACTACGATGATGATAGCAAAATACTGCGGATGCTGGAAATCCAAAATAACAACAAAAAACACTGGAAAAACTCAGCAGGCTTAAAATAACTACTATTATTTGCCACAGATGTGGCTTCATCTAGGTCATGGGTGGGTTTTCATCAACCCAAAACTGAACTAAAATAAGTTGCATCTTTCCTTATTCGCCAAACATCTGTGAAATATTACTTGATGGTACCAAAGAACACTTGCTTACATACCTGTCTAAATTTAGCACTTTTTAACCAGACCTCCCTTCCTTACTCAAATGGTGGTACAGTTATGCCAGGATTTCCCACCCTTAAGTTAACCCTTGTTTGTGTTCTTTCTCAGATACACGCATAAAATAAAAAAAGATTTGACAATCTTCAACCACACGGAATATATATTACAAAATAAACAACAAAGGTGAAATTTCCAAATACAACAGCCACAATTTTAACTCTGGACAAGCAGGGGGCTATGGGGGGGGAGGAGATAAACACGATCAAAATCACTAAGGAAGTGGTACTCGGTAAAATAATGGGACTCAAGGCGGATAAATCACCTGGACCTGATGGCTTACATCCTAGGGTATTGAGGGAAGTGGCGGTAGGGATTGTGGATGCATTGGTAATAATCTTCCAAAACTCCCTGGACTCAGCAAAGGTCCCGGCAGACTGGAAAACTGCTAATGTAACACTCTTATTTAAAAAGGGCAGTAAACAGAAGGTTGGAGACTATAGACCGGTTAGCCTAACATCTGTGGTAGGTAAAATTTTGGAGTCCATTATTAAGGAGATAGTAACAGGACATTTGGATAATCATAATTTAATAAGACAAAGTCAGCATGGTTTTATGAAGGGGAGGTCATGTTTGACAAATTTGCTGGAGTTCTTTGAGGAAGTAACATATAGGGTGGATAAAGGTGAACCAGTGGACGTAGTGTATTTAGACTTCCAAAAGGCATTTGACAAGGTGCCACACAAAAGATTATTGCTTAAGATAAAAAATCACGGGATTGGGGGTAATATTCTGGCATGGATAGAGGATTGGCTATCTAACAGAAGGCAGAGAGTTGGGATAAATGGTTCATTCTCAGACTGGCAATCAGTAACCAGTGGTGTTCCGCAGGTGTCAGTGCTGGGTCCCCAACTCTTTACAATCTATATTAACGATTTGGAGGAGGGGACCGAGTGTAACATATCAAAGTTTGCAGATGATACTAAGATGGAAGGGAAAGTAGTGAGTGAGGAGGACATAAAAAGCCTGCAAGGGGACATAGAGAGGCTAAGTAAGTGGGCAGAGATTTGGCAGATGGAATACAATACTGGAAAGTGTGAGGTTATGCACTTTGGCAGGAAAAATCGTAGAGCAAGTTATTATCTTAATGGCAAGAAACTGGAAAGTACTGAAGTACAAAGGGATCTGGAGGTCCTGGTGCACGAAACTCAAAAGGTTAGTATGCAGGTGCAGCAAGTGATTAAGAAGGCCAATGGAATGTTGGCTTTCATTGCTAGGGGGATAGAATATAAAAATAGGGAGGTATTGCTTCAGTTGTACAAGGTATTGGTGAGACCGCACCTGGAATACTGCATACAGTTTTGGTGTCCATACTTAAGAAAAGACATACTTGCTCTCGAGTCAGTACAAAGAAGGTTCACTCAGTTAATCCTGGGGATGAGGGGATGGACATATGAGGAGAGGTTGAGTAGATTGGGACTCTACTCATTGGAGTTCAGAAGAATGAGAGGCGATCTTATTGAAACATATAAGATTGTGAAGGGGTTGGTTCGGGTGGATGCAGGGAGGATGTTCCAGATGATGGGTGAAACTAGAACTAGGGGGCATAGTCTTAGAATAAGGGGCTGCTGTTTCAAAACTGAGATGAGGAGGAACTACTTCACTCAGAGGGTGGTAGGTCCATGGAATATGCTGCCCCAAAAAGCTGTCGAAGCTACATCATTACATAAATTTAAAACAGAAATAGACAGTTTCCTAGAAGAAAAGGGAATTAAGGGTTACGGGGAGCGGGCAGGAATTTGGACATGAGTCTAGGTTCGGATCGGTCATGGCCCTGTGGGTAGCGGAGCGGGCCCAGGGGCCGTGTAGCCTGATCCTGCTCCTGTTTCATGTGTCTAATTCTGTTAGATTCAGGAGATAGTCCTGTCATAGTGGATTGGCGATTAGGATCAGATCAGCCATGATCTTATTGAATGGCGGAGCAGGCTCGAGGGGCCAATTGGCCTACTCCTGCTCCTATTTCCTATGTTCTTATGTTCTTATGAGTGCGGCACGTGGAAGTTGGGACAAGAGGCAAGCTCACATCGTGAAGGCTCAGAGATTTTAACTCCTGGGCCTCATTTAAGTGTTGGAGGTAAATCTCTTGCCCAAACCCTTTGAGAATTACTACCTGACTGGCGAGTAGGAATGGTATTATGGGCGACAGGAGGTGCCGCCAAGGAACCCGTGGGAACGGTCCCCAGTGCTAAGGTAAGTGGTGAGGGGAGTGGGGTCGGAAGGGCATCAAGGTCGGATGGGGAGAGAGCCCAAGGCAGGGGAAGCCCAAGGTCTCCCTGTGGGTCATTCTTGTTCCTCTTGGCTCACAAGGAAATCATAAATAATGGCCTGTAATTTGCGGTCAGCGGCGAAGCAAAGGCATTTGCCCTAAGGCCCCAAAGTAAGCTCCTCATAAAGATCTCATGATCTCTGTGGTGAGAAGTTCGGCTTTTCCGACGTTCAGTTGAGATCAGTGTAAATGAATGGAGAATCCCTAATACGAGCTGCTGTGACGACAACAAGCTGTCTAGGCAGCCAATCACAATGCAGAATTCTCACAGACAGGGAACCAGGAAGTGAATAAGCTCCTTTAATTCTAACTTTTTAAAAATGTTATAGAGAGCAAAACAAAGATTGTGGTCCTCACATGGGGAAAAGGCAAACCTGAAATAAAAATGACCAACGTTTTAAAAAAGTTTCTTAAAAATTTTAATTTTTATTAAAATGGATCAATTTGACATTCTACAAAATCAAAATTCATTTTTCAGGGCCATAACGTTTGTTTAGCAGTCAATACGCTGTTAAAACCCCAATTACATCTAACCCAAAAGGGACTAACTTTTAATGGGGTATTTATTAGTGATATTACCACGGAAAAGCCCAAGTTTTTGTCAGTTTCACTGATTGCACTGATTACACTGATTGCTGGCTATGGGGAGAGGTGGGAGGGGGTGGTGTTGCCACATGCAGCCAGTGTCGGAGCAGCAAATGACTGAACGTAACTTCAGGATTTCCGCATTTGGATGTGTATGCGCTACATCCTGAAGTTGCAGTCATTTTCAAAGGGGTAGTAACAGCGAACGCTGTTCATTCACTATTATTACTCTCCGCAAATTCCGCGGAGGCCATCAATTTAAAAAGTGCCCTTCCTAGGTCTCCTCTGACCCCGCTCCTCTTTGCCGCCTGGTTTCACCGATGGGTCTGGCACTAGTCGAGACTTGTGTATCTGCGAGTTAGAATTGCATTGTGGTCTTATTTGCATCATAGGTACATGACTTTCATACATTTATGAGGCCCTCGCCTGCCTGCGTTGAGAGCCTCCGTACCTCCCGAATCCTGGGAATTAAATTGGTGCTGGGTGTTAAGTACGCTACCCCTAATTTAACTCCCCGCATGCCTAGTTTTTATTGGGAATGGTGGGGGGCAGTGGGGGGGCAGTTAAAATAGAGGCTAAAGTTTCACCTGTTGCGTTAGCATCATTGAACAATCACATATAATGCCTGGCTTGGCAAATTATTCCAAATCACCCTTTAAATAAGGAAGTTCTTCCCAATATCTGTTTTAAATTGGCTTTAAACTAATCTAAATTTACCTCCTCAGATCCCACTTGAAATAATATTCTGGGTTGTGCAATCATCACTGGGGTAGACAAGGCTGATGCCCTGGCTGGAAACACAACATCAGGACAATTGTTAACGTGAGTAATCTCAAGCCAAATCTTTTTTGATTTGTACAGGAATGATTTGATGTTCCTTCCCTTGGCTGATTCTGAACTCTTGTAAAAGCCCGGGAGACTGCAGGGTATTTAGAAGTGATGACCTGGACACTGTTTGCCATCTGTTTGCAGCTACCTCCTAACTTAAGCTCAGATGAGGAAACAAATAAGGAAAATGTCGTGATGACAGTAGCAAATTGCAATGGAGTTCAGGGCTAAAATAGGTAAATGCAATGGTACACTTATATTACAGCAGAACAACCTTAAATAGCAGCCATCCATTAGAATTAGTATAATGTCTGGAACACAAGAAACTTGGATTCATTTCAACTCACACTAACAAGATTAATGACTATCCAGTGTGTGTGTGTATATATATGCAGGTAGACTATCCTTTATCCGAAAACCTTGGGACCAGCCGTGTTTCGGTTTTCAGAAAATTTCGGATTTCAGAAGGTATTACGGGGCAGCACCCCGTAAGCCACCACTTTCGGTTTTCAGAGGTTTTCTGTTTTCGGAAGTGCAGATAAAGGCTGGTACACTATCCCTTATCCAAAAGGGTGGGGGTCAGCGGGGGGTCGGGGGTCGGGGGGGGAGAAAAGAATATTGGACTGGCCGCTGCAGCTATTGGACGGGCCGCTGTATTGTTGGGTTCACTCTCCCGGTATACCTCCCTCACACTGCCCGGCTCGGCCTGCAATCTACTACCCAGTGTAAGATTCGAAATTTTCAGGAATTCAATCACACAACAAAACAGGGTTGATAAGACCGTTTATTGACCAAGAGAAAGCTTGTACAGAAAAACCTTTGATAAAAGGGGCATACAAAATGGCCGCCGGACCTCGTGATCAGTTACTTGGACCATTTGATTTCGGTTACTGCAAGCCAGACAGGCTTGTGGATTGAGGACAGTAAGCCCGCGAAAGCCAGTATCGGGAAACCGAAACTCAGGGAACTGAGCATACATATTAATTGGATTCTAAGTACAAGACAGTTTCAGGTAACAGGATGGGGCCCATCAAGAAATGGGCGGACAATTGAATGAACACTTAAACCCATTTACTGTACAAAGGAAAGACCGTTTAACAGCCATCAAGGGCAATCTCCAGACCGATCAATATGCGAACCGAGTTACGGTGACAAAGTAAAAGACATTATCGGCCAGGAAGGCCAGTTAAGCTATCACCGGCTCCCGTTACAAGACAAAGCGCCCCTGCAGAGATTTCTCCCCGCCAAAAATATTACAAAGACTGGACTATGATTAGGCGGGAGATAAGACTGTCCCAAATAGGTATAAATATGGATTGAAAAGTCCATCAGGAGGTTTTTACACTTCAGAATTTTCATCAGGACGCTTCGCTTCTTCTACGATTCGCTTCGGGAACTCGCTTCTTCTATAATAATAATTCAACTTTATTGTCATTGTACAATGCACAACGAAATGTGATCTTGCAAGCTCCCATGAGTCCAGTACAAATAACATTAACATTAAACGTAAATAGCACCGTCCTGGGAGAAGCAAAGCCGCTGCGTCTGTGCACGCCGCCATTCCATTTCCACCATTCCTCCTGTCCGACAATCTTCAGCCCAACGCCCGGGCCTGCTCACCAGCCACCCCTCCCGGGGCTCCTTCTGTGACCTTCTCACCAACCGCCCCTCCTTGGGGCTTTTTCCGTGACCTTCTGTACCTGGTCTTCCCTGATGGTCACCCTGCCATGTACTAACCAGGCCTGGCTCTGCTTAGCTTTCAAACCTTGCCAGTGACCCTGACCCTGTCCCTAGTCCCAGGAACAGGGTCTACCTTGCCAGCTTCGGAATTCGACCAGGACGTTTTCAGGACATGGTCGGTGTTCAGCCAGGCAAGGCTCGGTGACGACGGGAAGACGACAAGGGTGGCCCGGGTACTGGTGTCGGGAGATCATCGACGACCCAGGCCGAAGGAGAAGACACCCTCAGGAAAACCGATGAGCCAGGCGGGAACGAGAAATAAAAGACACTCCGGGCCTAGCACTCCCGTGCCTCAACATCCCATTCTCAGCTTCCCAGGAATGGACTTTCCCATGTGCATCCAGTTCTTCAACAACTTTTAACGGATTCAGTCATGACGAGCGCTCATCGAGGCTGTGTCCGCTGCCTCATCGCCTGAGAGAGAGAAAAACAAGCTGCGCCAGAAGTTTCCAAATCCACGTGACGACGGAAAGCTGTGCCAAAGGGGCTGCGAACCCCTCTTTTGCGAATCTGAAAGTGGTGAGCATGATTCCGAGTTCCTCAAGTCGAAACTTAGTCCAAGCCTAGGGGAGGGGGCAAGGGTAATCGTAATGTGTTTCCCCTTTTACGATGTGCCCTGTGTTCCCCATTTCCATAGAGTTAAGTTTATAGATATGTGTATGCTTGTAGTTACATTAATCTGTGCTTATGACATGTATTTCTTAAAGCTGCAAACTGTTTAATAATAAAAGCATCCATTTCGTGCTATTCAACCTGGTCTATTGAGTCTTTCTCTGCACTACAGTTCCCTGCACCTAAGTCCAAGGTCTAGAACCGTAGGGAAGAGTGGGTCGAACCACTCAAGGGTAATTATTGCACGAAGCCTGGTAGGAGACCAGAACGAGCAAGAGAAACCCCCTACACCAGGAGGGAACTCAGTGACCCTCTGCCCTGCTCAGCGTAAGTCGTGCGCCACTCTGGTCATGTCGTGCGCACGACTTACGCTGAACGAAAAAACTTTCGGTTTTTAGAGGGTTTCGGTTTTCGGAAGTTCGGATAAAGGATAGTCTACCTGTATATATATATATACTAGCTGAAGTGCCTGGCGGTGCCGAGGCTTTTTCGAGGGCATGTTGTTGTTGGAAGAGAGAGAGAGAGAGCGACTGGGGGGGGGGGGAGAAGAGAGAGAGAGAGCGCGACTGCGGGGGAAGAGAGAGAGCGACTGGGGGGTAGAGAGAGAGCGACTGGGGGGAAGAGAGAGAGCGACTGGGGGGAAGAGAGAGAGTGGGTGGGGGGAAGAGAGCGGGGGGGGGAAGGGAGGGCGGGGGGGAAGGGGCGGGGGGGAAGGGAAGGGAGGGGGGGAAAGGGAGGGGGGAAAGGGGTGGGGGGGAAGGGAGGGGGGGAAGGGAGGGGGGAAGGGGGGAAGGGGGGGAGAAGGGGGGGCGGGGGGGAAGGGGGGGCGGGAAGGGGAAGGGGGCGGGGGGGGAAGGGGGGGCAGGGGGGAAGAGGCGGGGGGGGCCCAGGCCGAGAGCCCCGCTCTCCGAGCCCCGCCCCCCCCCGGCCGAGAGCCCCGCTCTCCGAGCCCCGCCCCCCCCCGGCCGAACCCGATTGCGGCTCTGAGAGACGGCCGGCGGCCAAGCCCCGTCCCCCCACGGCCGAGCCCGATTGCGGCTCTGAGAGACGGCCGGTGGCCGAGCCCCGCACCCCCCCGGCCGAGTCCGATTGCGGCTCTGAGAGACGGCTGGCGGCCGAGCCACGCCCCCCCCGGCCGAGGCCGATTGCGGCTCTGAGAGACGGCCGGCGGCCGAGCCCCCCCCCCCCCCCCGCCGAGCCCGATTGCGGCTCTGAGAGACGGCCGGTGGCCGAGCCACGCCCCCCCCCGGCCGAGGCCGATTGCAGCTCTGAGAGACGGCCGGCAGCCGAGCCCCGCGCCCCCCCCACCGAGCGCAGAACAGAGACGCCGCGTCTCACCTGCTCCTGCTGCGCGCGCACCCTGACCCTCATGGCTGATGCCGTTGCCCTGGGTAACGTGACACGGCGGGGGGGGGGGTGGGTGAGGAGCTTAGCAGCAGCCCAGTTACCTAGCTCGGGCCTGGCTGGGCAAGAAAGGCCCAGGCTTTCAGGCCTAAGAAAAAAACGGGCAAAGGTAGGAAAAAGAATGTTCAGGTTAGATAAAATATTTACAAATGAGTGATTTATTTTAAAAGAATTTAATAAATTGAATTTTATTTTGCTGGAAATGTATATTTGAAAAGAAAGACGCAGAAAGCAGGAAAAAGAATGGAAGCAAGATGGCGGCTACTCACCTCGGTTCAGAACGATAAGGCCCGCCCACACACGCACCGATTGGTCGACCGTCAGGTCACCAAAGCGTAGGATTGGTCAATCGTCCCGTCACTCGACCGTAGGAGGGCCCGGCCGCACGCGGCAGCAAGCCGCCGTACGATTGGTCGACCTCGAGGTCACTCTGTCGCTAATGAGCGGATAATGAAATGCTAATGAGCGGAATGTTGAAGGTTTTTGGGATACCGCGGGCGCGATTTTAGCCCGGCCGAAACGTAAATACGCGTAAAACCGTCTCGGAAGCGTAAGCTTTCTTTGGAGGTAACGCGCGCGTAGGTACGCCCTGTAACTTTCGAGCGCATAGCCCGCCAGACGCACAGGCGATGACAGACAGAAAGACAGAATGACAGATAGACAGAATGACAGAAGAACCGATTTATATATATAGATATCATTGGTCAGCAAAATGGTAATGGAGGCGTACAACTTTAAGATAATAATCACAAAGAAAAATTAACGAGAAGTTTAGAAAATAATTCTTTGCACAGAGGGTTATTAAAAAGTGGAATCCTCTGGCCAGCACCGCTGAAAATCTGTGAAATAAGCTGTGAATTAAAAGTGGCGCAGAATGTGTCTAAGGAGCTAGATGCGAAAACGATAATATTTTTCAAATAAAGACACATGCTGCTTCATGTGATACAAAATTAAAATTCAGCAAGTGTCAGGGACTCTTTAACGAACTGCTTTATGTGAACAATAAGATCAATAATGTGAGCAGAGTTTGTAGAAAATTACATTTTGGGGGGCATCAGCAAAACACAAGTATTGTAGGAACGGAGGTTCCTATCAAAAAGATTGAGTTCGACTCAGGTAATTAAATTAATGAACTTTAATGAAACCAAATGAGTTTAAACTGGAAACTGCTAGAACACATCAATAACAGGTCTACTCTCCTTGAGGGCTCCACGAAGACTGATCCTCTGGTCAGGAGACTGACATCATGACGTCATCACGTTCTTCCCGCCATTGGGGCATCACGTGACTAACGGCATGACGTCATCACGTTGAAACCATGCTGTAAAGGTAGCTAGGCATTGTACAGTCAAACAGTGTAATTAAAGGTACAGGCACAGACAGTAACTACATTGCTGTTAAAGGAATTATGTACAACCACTCTGAGTCCTTTGGTGGCTCTGCCACATGCGCCCCCCCGAATTGTCTTTAACAGAAAAGGTGAGGTGAGGAGGAGGCCTGATGAGCCTGTCCGATCGACTTCGATGCCCTGGTAGAGGAAGTTGACAAACGGTGGTCGAGTTGGCAGTCGGTGGCGGCTGAGCAGGCGCGGCGAGCGCGGTCAAGTTGTCAGGCGGCTTTGGTTGATCAGGTGCGGCGGCAACGGGCGGTCGGCCACGTTTGGGTGGTTGAGCGACTATGACAGGGTGGTCCAGGTCCAGGTGAGCCGGCTTCAAGCGGTCCACCGAGATGTGATCTGGTTTCCCTCCGACGTCGACCAAAAAGGATTTGTCTCCCGGTTCGATGACGCGGAAAGGACCAGTGTAAGGGGGCTTGAGCAGATCCCGGTGAGTGTTGTGGCGGATGAAGACACACTCCGCATTCTTCAGTCCCGGTGGCACGTAGGAGGTCTGCAAACCGTGATTGGACGTAGGTATTGGAGCAAAGCATCTGGCCGCTTCTTGGTGGCGAACGAGTTGCCGGGAGGCGGACCATGGCTCTGTGGGAGAAGGGAGGAAATCTCCTGGTACACGGAGCGGCTGGCCATAGACGAGTTCAGCCGAAGACGATTGTAGATCGTCTTTGTGCGCCGTACGGAGACCCAACAGGACCCATGGGAGTCTGTCCACCCATCCTGCGCCTTGAAGACTGGCCCGAAGAGAGGCTTTAAGCAACCTGTGGAATCGCTCGCAAAGGCCGTTTGCCTGCGGATGATAGGCGGTGGTGCGATGAAGTTTGGTACCGAGCCCCTGAGCCACTGCGTTCCAAAGATCCGAGGAAAATTGTGGCTCGCGGTCAGAGGAGATGTCCGCCGGTACCCCGAAACGGGCAACCCAACAGGAGATGAAAGCTCTAGTGACGTCTGCCGACGTGGTGGAAACCAAAGGAATTGCCTCTGGCCACCTAGTGGTGCGGTCCACTATGGTGAGGAGATGAGTATAACCCTGAGAAGGCGGAAGTGGCCCCACGAGGTCCACATGCACGTGGTTGAAACAACGCTCTGGAACAGTGAATGCAGCCACTGGAGCCTTGACATGATGCTAGACTTTGGCCTTCTGGCATACGACGCAGGTATTAGCCCAGTCACGGACATCGATGTGCATACCTTTCCAGACGAACTTGGCTGACATCAGCTGTTGCGAAGCCTTCATCCCTGGGTGCGACAACCCGTGTATGGCATCAAAAACCCTCCGGTGCCATGCAACTGGCACGATGGGACGAGGAACTCCCATGGAAATGTTACAAAGGAGCATGGCACCTGCAGCCTGGAAGACGACGTCGATTGCTTGGAAGCCATAAGGCACGGTTCGATATGATTGGACCTCCGAATCCGAAACCTGATCTGCCGCCATGAGGGCGTAGTCGATTCCCAGGTGCACCGTGTGGACCGTCGCATGGGAGGGGCAATCTGCCACCAGGTTGTCCTTACCAGACACATGTTGAATGTCTGTGGTAAATTCGGAAATGAACGTCAAGTGACGTTGTTGACGAGCGGACCACGGTTCGGTGGTCTTGGCCATGGTGAACATAAGGGGTTTGTGGTCGACAAAAGCCGTGAAGGGACGCCCCTCCAATAAAAACCGGAAATGGCGAATGGCGAGGAAAAGGGCCAGTAGTTCCCTATTGAAGGTGCTGTGCTTTTTATCATTTTTTCACAATTGACGGCTGAAAAGCGCCAGCGGTTGCCACGTGCCGTTGACCCACTGTTCTTGCACTGCACTGATGGCGTAGTCTGACGCGTTGGTGATAAGGGCGATAGTAGCACCTGGAAGTGGGTGCGCCAGCATGGTTGCGTAGGCCAAAGCGTTCTTGGTGTCGCCGAATGCCTGGATCATTTCAGCTGTCCAGCTGATTGGGTCTTTACCGGACTTGCCCTTGAGGGCCCCGAACAAGGATTGCATGAATTGAGCCGCCTTGGGGACGAAACGGTGGTAGAAGTTGACCATCCCCAGGAACTCCTGCAAGGCCTTGACTGTTGACGGCCGCGGGAAAGAAGTAACCACCTCAACCTTCGTCGCCAAAGGGACGGCGCTGTCCGATGTTATGCGATGTTCCAGGAAGTCGATTTGTTGCACGCCAAACTGGCACTTGGCCGGGTTGATGATTAAACCGTGTTGGCTGAGGCGCGTAAAGAGGGAACGCAAATGGGAGATGTGCTCCTCCTTGCTGGCACTGGCGATGCGTATGTCGTTAAGGTAGATGAAAAGGAAACGCAGGTCTCGAAGAACGGAGTCCATTAAACGCTGGAATGCTTGTGCTGCATTCTTTAAGCCAAACGGCATCCGCAGGAACTCAAAGAGGCCAAAAGGGGTGATGACTGCGGTTTTCGGGACGCCTTGTGGGTGCACTGGAACCTGGTGATAACCACGGATGAGGTCGACTTTAGAGAAGATAGAATTTCCTGCCAAGTGGGCCGAGAAGTCCTGGATATGCGGGATCGGGTACCGATCCGGAGTGGTGGCACCGTTGAGGCATCGGTAGTCACCGCATGGCCGCCAGCTGCCGCCTGGTTTCGGCATGATGTGGAGAGGCGAAGACCAGGGACTCTTCGATCACCTAATGATGCCGAGCCGCTCCATTGTGGCGAACTCCGCCTTCGCAGCTGCAAGCTTGCCGGGTTCGTGCCTTCTAGCCCGCGCATAAACCGGGGAGCCAGTAGTGGTGATGTGATGTTCAACACCATGTTTCGTCGCCGAAGAGGAGAAGGTGGGCCTTGTCAGCTCTGGAAACTCCCCGAGGAGCCGCGTGAAGTCATCTGGAGGTGGGAAAGCACAGGCAATGGAGCGCGCCACGGAGGTACCGTGGTAGCACGGAATCGAGTGGAAGGTGGCCGCGTTGATCAGCCGGCGGTGCCGGACATCGACTAGTAGGCTATTGGCACACAGAAAATCTGCCCCTAGGATAGGCTGTGAGACTGTAGCCGTGACGAAATCCCAAAAGAAGCGCTGACCGCCAAAACAGACTTCGACCCGCCGCTTTTGGAACGTTCGAATAGCTGCGCCATTAGCCGCTACAAGGGAAAAACCGAGGTTCCCAGTCTGCATGTCGAGCTTCGACGCAGGTAGAATGCTACACTGCACCCCGGTGTCACAAAGGAAACGGCGGCCCGAGAGGGAATCGGTGATATAGAGGAGTTTCCCCATAGAACCGACGGCCATCGCCACCGCGGAACGCCCATTAGACTTGGTCATCCATCGCCAAGGACGCCGCCTGCGCCTTCTTGGTTTTTTTTTGGGGCGAGAAGCTGCAGGGGGAACGGCAGCATCGTGCTTTCGCGCCAAAACGGTAGGAGCACCAGCCCGCTGTAGGAGAAGCCGGGACCACATCTGTGGGGGGTGGGCACCTCGTGGCTGCGCAGCACTGCTGGGTAACTGTGAAAATCTTATCGGCTTTGGCCGCAAGCTTGGCGCAGTCAGTAATGTCAGAGCTGGCTAGGGCAGCCTGAACCTGTTGAGGCAGTTGATAGAGGAAAAGCTCCCGGAAGATGAAACATTCCGGTTCAGCACCCAAGAGCGTGAGCATTTGGCTCATGATCTCAGATGGTTTGGAGTCCCCGAGGCCGGGCAGCATGATGAGCCGGCGAGCACGCTCCGACTTTGATAGCCCGAAAACCTGAAGCAACCGCGCCTTAATTGAATCAAACTTGCTGTCAGTAGGAGGACGACCGATGAGGCTGATGATCCGTGATGCAGTTGCGCTGCCGAGGGCGGAGACCACGTAATAATAACGGGTCTGATCCATGATGATGTTCCGAATGGCGAACTGGGCTTCAGCCTGGATGAACCAGGCGTCTGGTTGTTGCTCCCAAAACTGTGGCAGTTTCAGCGTGACGGCATTCGTGTCCATGTCGAATCTTCCACGAAAATCGTTCGTAGAAGTCGGGGTCACCAATGTAGGAATGGAGGTTCCTATCAAAAAGACTGAGTTCGACTCAGGTAATTAAATTAATGAACTTTAATGAAACCAAACGAGTTTAAACTGGAAACTGCTAGAACACATCAATAACAGGTCTACTCTCCTTGAGGGCTCCACGAGGACTGATCCTCTGGTCAGGAGACTGACGTCATGATGTCATCACGTTCTTCCCGCCATTGGGGCATCACGTGACTAACGGCATGATGTCACCACTGTTAAATCTGTGAGTTGTTCAAGTAATTAATACTCAGACTTAATCAGTAACAATAAAACAGGTCTTTACTGGTTGGAGGTAGGGACTATACGTAGGTCTTTACTTCATGCCCACAGGCGGGAACTGAGGGGAGATCAGTACCCACAGCACTATTTATACCCCTATGGCCAGGAGTGGTACTGCGTATCACTACGCCCAACAAGTAGTGCAGTCCTGTCCATAGGTTCAAAGTAGCACACATATTACATACACAACATTCCTCCCTTCCTAGCTTTACAGTCATCTCCCCATTTAACATAACGTAATAACATATATACATATATAACTTCAGGTTTACATAACAGAATAACATAGAGACATAGATAACTTCATGTCAAAACAGATCACAGATTCAGTCTCTGCGGAAAACAGTTCACAGATTCAATCTCTGTGGTGTAGTCGGTTCACGTTGCTGGAGTGACTCATTCAATAGTCCTTCCATGGATTTAACAGTTTGAACTTCCGAACTGAATTGGCTCCGTTCGGAGGGACCACGTGTGTGATCTGGTAGAGGTAATAATGGTTCAGATGGGTCATCTTCTGTTTCGACTTTTCCTTTTCTGCTTCTTGGAGACTCTCTGGGCTCCACTGTCAGCTGCCAGCTGCATGCGCAGTTCCTCCTTCTCTTCCTCCTTTTTCCGTAGTAGAGCCACCTTCTCCCGATGTTCCGTAGACTTTCGGTGCTCCTCCATGATTTCTGTATGGTGGGAGTCGAAGTTACAAGTTGGGCAGGACAGGACATAGTAATATTCGGTGTCGTCCTGATCTAGGCCAGCGAGAGGGTCTTCTATTTCCTCCATACCCAGCTGGGCGTTAGCCAGCTTTTGTTCCAAGTCCAGACATCTTTCCTGAAGAGACTTCTTCATGCGTACCTCTTCATCCAGCTTTTTCTGGGCTTTCAGCAAGTCGTTTACTAATGACCTCATTTGAGATTTTACTACTTCAACTTCTTTTGGAGATTGATTGATCGGACTATTCAATCCCTCTACCGGAGCAGCTGTTTCAGCGGTCTGTTGTTCTACGTTGACGTGAGTCAGCGTACTTTTGGCATCCAAGGGCTGCTCTGTTGCAGTCATCTCAGTCTGTGTTGCCACCTCAGCTCTTCCAATAACCTTTGAGAGCTCCGAACCCCTTTCGTTTGAATATTGAAGTTCGTGTTCAAGTTTTTCCCATTTCAGAGTCCTGTCCTTCAGCATATGCAGGAGTTGGCTGACCGTTAACTCCTCTGACATCAGACGTTTTGTGTGCTCCTGCTCCATTTTCTCCATCAGCTGCTTCTGTTGTCTTTCCAGATTCTCCAACTCTATATCAAAGAACTCTTTCGTTGCATTCAACTCTTGCTCAAAACGGCGAAGCATTTGTTCTAATTGCTGTTGTAGTTTGAAATGGAGTTGAGTTCGAGCCCGGTGTCCCTCAGAAATGGGCACATCAGTAGACTTGCCAGACTCAGAATCCACAGTTAAACTATGTTGTTGTTGCTCAGTGGAATTCTGTGCTGAAACTTTGTCTTTTGCACCTGAGTTGGGCTTACCACCATCCGTTCCAGAGTCTGGGCCGACTATCTTCACCGAGTTCTCACACGTTATTGTTTGTAGGAAATGCCAGTCCATATTCATTTTCCTAATCCACTCCCGTCCTAGTAGTGGAGGACCTCCTTCAGATATCACATATAAGTCCATTATTTGACTGTCTTCGCCCTTGTGGACCACTGCAACCTCTATTTTCCCGATGGGGTACACTCTTTGCCCCGTGTATGTTTCCAATATAATCCCCGTATCCTGTAGGGGAATATGTTGGAATAACTTTCCGTAATCTTTCTTATTTATGACCGTCAATGCCGATCCAGTGTCCAATTCCAGTTTTACTTGGACTCCTTCTATCTGAAGAGTGACCCAAATTGTCTGGAGGTCTGCACCCTTACCAGCGTTGAGTACTCTTAAGCTAGCCAGTTCATTACTGCTAGCGTCTGAATCGGACTCCTGTTCGGTCACCTTGTGTACCTTTGCGTATTTTCCTTGCGGTGACTTCTTGTTGCTGGTCTTCTTCGCTGACCTGCATACTCTAGCTATATGTCCAAGCCTACCACAAGTTCTACATTCTTGGTTTTTAAACCAACACTGGTTCTGATCATGCGTTGTCTTTCCACAACGATAACATTTGCCAGAACTCACACCCAATTTGTGTGCACTGAGCTCCGGTGACCGTAGTTGCATTACTGCCGTGCCTCTCGCTGCGGCTTCGTGTGCTGCTGCCATAGTGACCGCCTTCTCAAGCGTCAGCTCATTCTCCTCGAGCAGTCGCTTTTGTGTATCCTGTTTAAATAAACCACACACAAATTTGTCTCGAAGTGCCTCTGTCAGTCCCGTTCCAAACTGGCAATATTTCGCTAATTTACGCAATTCCAGCAAATATTCAGCATTGCTTTCATGCTGTAGCTGCCTTCTGTCGTAAAATTTAAATCGTTCCGCTAGCATCAGCGGCGTGGGGTTTAGATGATCTTTCAGGACAGTAACAATCTCATCGAACGTCTTATCCGCCGGTTCATCTGGTGATAACAGGTGTTTCAATTGCCCGTATGTCTTCGCACCCATTAAATTTAATAATGTTAGAGCTTTATCTTGGTCACGAATTTTATTGGCCTTACAATAATTTTTTACTCTTTCAACATATATGGCCCAATCTTCGAGGTCACTATCAAAGGTGCTAATATTCCCGTGTTTAGGCATTGTAGATTTGCAATTTCTCAGATTTTATTTTCTTTACTTGTTATCAAAGATGGCGGCTTCCCGCTCTTGCCGTCGTCCTCCGCCCACAAAATGGCGGTTTTCCCGCGCTTGGCGGTCTTCACCCGTCCCCCAACGCCGTCTCCCTTCAGCCCCCGAGTGCGGCCCTTATCTTCGCCGCGATCGCCCGAGTGCGGCCCTTATCAGCGGATGCGATCGCTGGATCGCGAAGCGGCTCTCGGCTCTTATCAGGAGATGCGATCGCTCTGTTGAAACGCCTCCCGCTCGAAGCGGCTCTCGCGCCCTATTCCTCCAGCTACCCCAGCCCCGTTCGTGCGGCCAACGCGGTCGACTGCCTGTCGCGTCGCTGCCCGGCTCAGACAACGGCTTACCCACCACCAAGTTGGAGAAGAAGCTGACGGTCGCCGATGGAGGCTCCGAGGTCAGGATGTCTTCCAGTGGGGTGGAGAGGGTGGAAACCTCTCTGCAACGTCCTGGCTGTGGACGAAGCTGCCGTGGAGTGACTGCCTCAGGGTCCGAATCAGACTCGTCGCCAGTGTTAAATCTGTGAGTTGTTCAAGTAATTAATACTCAGACTTAATCAGTAACAATAAAACAGGTCTTTACTGGTTGGAGGTAGGGACTATACGTAGGTCTTTACTTCATGCCCACAGGCGGGAACTGAGGGGAGATCAGTACCCACAGCACTATTTATACCCCTATGGCCAGGAGTGGTACTGCGTATCACTACGCCCAACAAGTAGTGCAGTCCTGTCCATAGGTTCAAAGTAGCACACATATTACATACACAACAACCACGTTGAAACCGTGCTGTAAAGGTAACTAGGCATTGTACAGTCAAACAGTGTAATTAAAGGTACAGGCACAGACAGTAACTACCTTGCTGTTAAAGGAATTATGTACAACCGCTCTGAGTCCTTTGGTGGCTCCGCCACAGTATCATATAAATATCTAAACCTCAAAGATATCCGAAATAGGTACTGAGTGAAATAAACTCCAAATAATATATTAACAAAATCAAATGTGATTAATAGGGTAACCAAACTGGCCAGTGGACAGGAGAATACTTTAGAATATAAAAACATTAGTTTGATGGCTGGCCTAATTGAGAGATCAGAGGTTGATACTGAAAACTGAGACCAAATAAATGGACCAATATTGCTCTGTTGAGATATGTTGAGGGGCTGAAACTTAAGAGGTCACACTCATAACCTTGGTAATAACAAAGAATGATTCTAACAGCTCTTTCCTGGAGTGTTTTAATATAAGAAGCCTGCTCTCCACTTAAGACAGAATGTCAAAGTGGAAGTCTAGTATTCTAACAAGGTTTTCTTAAAAGAGTATAGACAGTAACTAAAAGGTGCTTAAGAACACTGCAAATTTAATGAGCTATAACATTGGGGGAGAAATTCAGTATCGCCCCGTTTGGGGCGCTAAATTTTTAAATCGTGAAAAAGTAGCGCCAGGTGCTAATGAGTCTGATTAATAGTTAGCTGTTAGCACTCCAGGAGAGAGCTGGAGCGCTAAATCAAGCGCTAATGACCTAAGTAGGGTGCTACAGGGGCGCTACCAGCACATTGATAATGAATTTAAGCTGCTATGCAATTGGGAATGATCCTTCACACTGGCCCCTTCCAGCTCTTAATGGGGAGGTTGCATCATTGTGCAGGTCCTCATTATCAGCAGTGCTGGCTGTGAAGGTGACCTGCGAGAAACTCAATCCCCTGATTGTGATGGCTGATCCCAGGGATTTCACGGTTGAGGCATTGGAGGCGTTGATCACGGGAGTGGAGCGAAGGAGAGCAGTGCTGTTCCCGGGCACCTGAAGGAGGACATTGCCCCAGTATTCAGGGCAATGTGGAGGGAAGTGGCCCAGGAGGTCTTGGCCAGTAGTGTCGTCATACACAGCCTGACACAGTGCCGGAAGAAATTCAACGACCTCACTCGGTTGGACAAGGTGAGTGCATACTTCAACAGGTCCTGCATACCAGCATCTGAACCTCAGTCTGTGCACACTGTGCAAACCACCACAGCTCCCACCACTCACCCACCAAGCATCTGCACCTAATCAAACTCACATCCACATCTCACGCCTTGCCTACAATCATAGCTATTCAACTATGGCAGGCACATCTCCCAAACACATAGCTGGACTCTGACTCACACACATGCATTTCTCTTGCAGGCCAAGATGGCCCACACTAGGAGGGAGCAGCACAGAACAGGCGGGGGTGATGCGCAGCTCCAGCAGCTTTCAGACCTGGAGGAGCGAGTGCTGCATCTCATTTGGCAGCAGGTGGTGGACATAGAAACATAGAAAAATAGGAGTAGGCGGCCATTCGGCCCTTCGAGCCTGCTCCACCATTCAATATGATCATGGCTGATCCTCTATCTCAATACCATATTCCTGCTCTCTCCCCATGCCCCTTGATGCCTTTTATGTCTAGAAATCTATCTATCTCCTTCTTAAATATATTCAGTGACTTTGCTTCCACAGCCTTCTGTGGTAAGAATTCCACAGGTTCACTACCCTCTGAGTGAAGAAATTTCTCCTCATCTCAGTCCTAAATGTCCTACCCCGTATCCTGAGACTGTGATCCCTTGTTCTAGACCCCCCAGCCAGGAGAAACAGCCTCCCTGCATCCAGTCTGTCTAGCCCTGTCAGAATATTATACATTTCAATGAGATCCCCTCTCGCCATCGGCAACGTCGACCCCCTTGGGGGCAACAACGGTATGTTCATCCCCTCTCCTTCTCTCATCCTACTTCCCCCTCACATCACAAGCCTTTCCCACTTTCCAGTTCCTGATACTGTCGGCATTCCTTGCTCCTTTCCTGCCTCCCTTCCCTCACCTTAACATGAGTCTTGTGCCTTTCTGCTTTCAGAGAATCAGTAGCCAGATGACCAGCCTATCCCTGAGCCTCCCACTGAGAGTGAGGAAGGAGAAGAGGAGGAGGAGCAAAGCACCGCGTCACTGCATTTCTCACCCGCAGGCACCACCTCAGATACTGGCACTACGCCATCTTTAGAGGCAAGTTTAGTAAAGGAGTCTGCACTGGGTGAGGCACCGGGGACAAGCGAGCTGCAGCAAGGCCAGGGGGAAAGGGTAGATCGGGAGCCAGCTCCCCGGAGGGCGAGTTCGCGTGCGAGTTCTGTTGCACAGGACTCAGATGAGGACGTTGATGGGGAGGCGTTCACAAGCAGGGTGATGGCCATGCACTCCGAGATGATAGGTGCAATGGCAAGGGTGCCTGAGAGCCTCTCGGCAACGGTAAGCAGTATGGAGGAATCCACCAACAACATTGCACTGAGCTCTGCGCATACCTTGGAGCCCATCATTTCCACTCTGCAGAGGATGGTGGACTCCCAGAGAGACCGTGCGGATCCAGACCTCATGCCGCGTGTCATGGGCGATGCGGTAGCTTCCATTGCAGCACAGGCGGAAGCGATGTGACAACATACTGCTGTAATGCAGTCAATGGTTGCTACCATTGAGTCTCAGACTGCTCTCATGCAGTCTCAGCTTGATGACACGCAAGCTCTGACTGCTGCCATCATTGCTGGGTCCACCACAGTCCACCGGGGATCTCATGGTGTCGCAGCAGGCCAGCAATCTGTGCTCCAGCAGATTGGTAGCTATGCTTAGGTGCTGCCCTGGGGGAGTGGCAGTGGGTCAGTGGAGCAAGAACCTGCTGTCCTCTCTCAGGATGACAGCATTCCTAATCCCACCACTTCCACTCCACCATTGCATTTGTCGCTGCGTGTCATCCAGCCAGCCCAGACTTCCGCTGCTCATCCTGAGGTGGTGCAGTGTACAGCCGGGCATTCCAGGCCCAGAGCTGGTCGAAGGCGTCCTGCAAGGCTATCTGTAGTCTCTGGCACCGACATTCAGCAGCCTTCCACCAGCCCTGCTGCAGCCACTGGGGAGACACTACATAAGAGCAGGAGATTAGGAAAAGGCACTGTAAAGAGGGCAAGTAAGGGTCTGCACAAGGGTGATTAGTTAATATTGTTGCTGTATATATGTGGTTGCTGAATTTGGATACATTTCTTATTGGAATGTTGTAGATTTGGGGCTGTGTCTCATTTCAGCGTTGGGGTGTGGTATGGAATGAGAAATTGATGGAATGATGGGGACGTGCTGAGCAACCAGGAAGTGACCCCGAATTCATTGGAACTGCAATCTGATAAGGCGGTCACGGTCCACTAGGCCAATTGAGTGGCGGCCTTCTCCGTCGCTGATGTACGTGCTCCTGTTCGTCCTGATCCTGGTCCTTGTCCTGGTCCTGAGGTGATGTGGCTATGCCTGGTGGCAATGACTGCACCCTCATGATGGCCAAGTTGTGCAGCATACAGCAGATGATGACGAAAAGGGACACCCACTCAGCTGAATACTGGGGGGCTCCACCCGAACGGTCAAGGAGTGGAACCGTTGCTTGAACACTCCGATGGTCTGCTCAATGATGTTCCTGGTGGCTGCATGTCTCTCATTGTATGAGTGCTGGGCAGGAGTGTTGGGGTTGCGGAGGGGAGTCATGAGACAGGTGGAGAGTGGATAGCCCTAGTCTCCCAGCAATCATCCGCTAGCTTGATGTGGTGGCTGGAAGAGTGCTGGTACACCAGTCTGGCACAGGATGAAGGCATCGTGGCTACTGCCAGAATTGCAGGCATTGACACTGAGGATGCGCTGTGTGAGGTCGCACACCAACTGCACATTAAGTGAGTGGTAGCCTTTGCGGTTACGAATACCTCAGGATTGTTATGAGGTGCCCGCAAAGTGACGAGGGTGCGGTCAATGGCACCCTGCACCATGGGGAAGCCAGCTATCCTGGCAAAGCCACATGCATGCTCGAGCTGCTTCTCTCTGGTCATGGGGTAGGAAATGAAGTCCCTTCTCCTTCTGTAGAGAGCATGTGTGACCTCGCAGATGCAGCAATGGACAGCGAACTGCGATATGTTAGATATGTCTCCTGTTGCACACTGGAAGGATCCGCTGTCGTAGAAATTGAGGGCGACGGTGACCTTGACTGCCACTGAGAGAGACGTGGTGCTCCTGATGTGAGGCTCGAGGTCTGGCTGCAGGAGGTGGCAGAGCTCTGTGGCCACATCCTTGGTGAAGCAGAGCCTTCTAAGGCACTGCTCCTCAGTGAGATTGATGTAGGAGAAATGCTGCCGGAACACAATGGGAGGGTAAGGCCTCCTGTTGAGTGCCCTGTTGGCCCTCCTCCCTCTGGCCACATTTTGCAATTTTTCCCTCTGCCTCTGCTGCCTCTGACGGTGACGCTTGAGGGCGAGGTCCTGTGCCAGTACTGCCCCCATTAAATGATGGAAATGTTGCACTATCAAATGTAACTCAAATGAAAGTGATACATTTTTCTCAGCCAGAATACTCCTTCAAGTTGAGAAAGCTCAAATTGCATGTTTGCTTTTGTCAAACTGACAAGGCAGCATTCTTTGCCGACTAAATAAAAAGTAAGTTGATGCCTTTATATAGCGCTCCTCCAGCGCCCATGCGACTGCATTCCACCTCCTCTACCTGTCATTGCTAACAGCAGGCACTCAGGCAGGGGGCGAAAGTCAATTTCTGAGCCGGGACGCTGTGCACCCGGATGACGTCACAATCTCCGGCCACAGGAGAGCGTGGCGTTAGTGGTTATCACCGCTGCAAATCTCCACTTCAATTTTGCGGGCGTCGGTACTATCGCCGCGCCCAGTCACAAAGCCGGTAGCGCCCCGTTAGCGCCCCTGAAGGCACTATCGGGAGGCACTAAGGTAGCCAATTTTGCCTCCTTAACGTTTACCATCATGTAGTAGACCTGATTGTCATGCTTTAGATCTTCAAAGTCTAATTCTAAAACGGTAAGTTTACACTGACTTATACTGTAGTGTGAGATGCCACAGTATATCTTGTGTCAATCTGCCAGAGGCTAGCCTAAAATGGCAGAAGGCAACAGTAACAAAAATGAAGCTTGTAAGGGGGCCACGATCTCCCGGAATAATATCTCGGAAGAAACAATCAAACAGGTGAACTTGGGTAGTTTAGACGGCAGAGAGCATTTTGGTCCAACATTAAAAATCAAAACCTTTTGAGGAAGGAAGAGTTCTGACAGATGTTGTACCACAGAAGACTTAACAGATTTACTAAAGGTCGCCCACAATCTCGTGTTCTAGGACATCACTGAGTAGTAACAGATTAGAAACTCACCGAGTACATCAGTACACAATGGTGGATAGGCGTAGCATGGTAGATTACCTTGTCAACCGTGTAACTGCCAGCTATACCAAGTGAATGTGCTAAAATCCTGTCTCGTCCATGAGGAATTAGAACTAAGTATCATCAGTGCCTCGGAAGGTGGAGACTAAAGCAAGATCATAGAGTTTTGTTAACCAAAGGTATTAAGGGATATGGGGCAAAGGCGTTAAATATATTCAAGACAGAGACCGATAGATTTTTGGATATTAAGGGAATCAAGGGATATGGGGATAGTGCAGGAAAGTGGAGATGAGGTAGAAGATCAGCCATGATCTTATTGAATGGCAGGCTTGAGGGGTCAAATGGCCTACTCCTGCTCCTATTTATTATGTTCTTATGTTCTAATGAGTGGTTAGGATCTGTAATGTGTATTGATTTCTTTGTGGGTTCAATGACGAGACATTTATGAAAGAGAATGGCTTTTTATCTAAAGTATGTTCAACTCAGTTAACAGCATTTACAGGAGACATCATGTTAGAAATCCATCTAAAGCGAAACTAAAACTAAACCCAAACTGCTTGTCTCTGTCACATGCCCTCTGCTGGTCAGGCATAAGTAATCAATCAGGCAACTATGCTGGTAAGGCATAAATAATCAAGCAGGCAAATACCATCACTATTTGCTGATATCATTACATCTCCCTTTCTTAAAACAAAAGTATTTTACTTTTAACTAACAACATGTTTTCTTTGTATTAATCTGCATTTTAACTTTAACACTTAATGAACTTACATTATCATTATCATGATCAAGGTTTTTTAACCTTGTTTTGTGTGTTCATATGAAATATGTAAATACACTAGAACTTGAAGAAAGAATAAGATAACATTACTTCCTTCTATAACAATAGTCCTTAAACTTGCTCAATGAGTCTCTCAAGAGGCTTCACATGTCTTGAGGATTTTCTGATTGATTGTCCTTGAATCTGAGTTGTTGCCTCAGATGATGATTTCTCAGCTGTGTGATCAGGTTGTTCAACAGTATCAGTCTTTTGACCTGCTGTGTGATCAGGTTGTTCAACAGTATCAGTCTTTTGCCTTGCTGTGGCTGGTCCCATGAGAAGATCTCGACGATTTCTTCTCAGAACAGCACCCTCATCTGTCTGAATGGTGTATGATCTTGGTTGAACTTCACTCAGGACGGTTCCCTTCTGAGTCCATATGTTTGTTTCATCTTTGAACCTTACTTGGTCACCAGTGTGGAGTTCAGGTAGGTTTTGTGTTCCTCTGTCATAGTAGTACTTTTGCTTTTCTTTCTGTTGTTCTTTGAACTTCCTCACTTTCTCCCCCTCTTTTGTTTTCAGGAGGTTCTCCGGGATGGGTAGGTTTGACCTTAGCCGATGTCCCATAAGGAGTTGGGCTGGTGACTTACCACACTCGAGCGGCGTTGTGCGGTATACAAGCATGCTCTGGTAGAAGATAGTTCCACCGTCTTTTGCCTTGTACATCAGTCTTTTCACTGTCTGGACCGATTTTTCCACTAGTCCATTGGACTGTGGAAAGTGAGGACTTGACTTTGTGTGGACAAAGTCCCACTCTTTGGCAAAGTGTCGGAAACTTACAAAGCTGGGGTCCGTTGTCTGTGAAGACCTCGCTTGCCATGCCATGTCTGGAGAATATGGCTTTCATACATGTTATCACAGCATCTGCAGTGGTAGTGTACAGTCTACAAACCTCTGGATACAGGGAGTAATAGTCTGTGACGACAAGATAGTCCTTCCCTTGACATACGAATAGGTCAGCGCCTACCTTCCGGTAAGGTCTGTCTGGCGCTGGGTGTGGCTTTAGTGGTTCTACCAGATTGCTTGCTCGATATTTCAGGCATATTGTGCCGTTTGACACCTCATTTGTCACATCTTGGTTGATTCGTGGCCAGTACATCACCTCTCGTGCACTTTTCTTACACTTTTCGATTCCCAGATGTCCTCCATGGATCCTTTTTAGCATCTCTTTTCTCAGACTCTTTGGGATAACTATTTTACTTCCTTTGTAGATGATGTCTTCGACTACTGATAGTTCCGCCCTGCAGTTCCAGTACTCTGCCATGTCAGGTGAGCAGTCTTGCTTCATGTTGGGCCATCCATCCAAGATGCTTTTCCTCAGTCGTCTCATTGTTTCATCTTTGTTTGTCTCAGTCTTTATGAGCTCCATTTTTGCATCTGCTATGGGCAGTGCACTTGTGATCATGTCCACGTAGGCGTTCACTTTTTCATCCATTTTGGTGTTTGCGGGCTCACTTGGGTCAACAGCTCTGGACAACGTGTCTGCTGTATACATCAGCTTACCCGGTGTGTACGCAACATTCAGTGTATAGCGTTGCAGCCTGATCATCATTCTTTGTATTCTAAGCGGACAGCTATTTAGTGGCTTTTGGAACAATGCAATCAAGGGCTTATGGTCAGTCTCTACACTGATTGCTTGTCCTGCCACAAACTGGTGAAATCTTTCACAGGCGTATGTGATGCTGAGCAGCTCCTTTTCTATTTGAGCATATCGCGTCTCCGCATCTGTCATTGAGCGCGATGCATATGCAATAGGTTGCCAGTAGTCATATTTTTGCAGAAGAACGGCACCGAGCCCACTCTGTGATGCATCTGATGATATCTTGATGGGTCTCGCTGGGTCATAAAACCTCAGAACTGGTTCCTCTGTGAGCAGTTTCTTTAGATCGCTCCATGACTTCTCATGCTCATGATTCCATTCCCATTCTATGTTCTTTTCAGTTAGTCTTCTCAGTGGCGCCATCTTTTCTGAGAGGTTGGATATGAATTTACCCATGTAGTTGATCATTCCATTAAACCTCTGCATGTCCTTTTTGCATTGTGGCTTTGGCATATTCTAAATGGCGGACACTTTTCTGGGATCTGGTCTGATGGCCTCACTGCTAAGGATATCTCCCACGAATGTCAGTTCTGTCACCCCGAGCTGGCATTTCTCTCTATTCAGCTTCAGGTTTGTTTTCCTTGTTGCTTCCAGCACTTTTTTCAGTCTCTCGTCATGCTCAGTTCTCGTGGTTCCCCATACTATGATGTTATCCATTGATGTATCAACTCCCTCCAGGTGCTCATAGATCATATGGATAGTTTTGTGATACACTTCAGGAGCTGAGGCAATGCCAAATGGTAACCGTGGGAATCTGTATCTGCCAAATGGACTGTTGAACGTGCACAGTCTTGAACTTGCCTCGTCCAATTTCATCTGCCAAAATCCTGATGATGCATCTAACTTGCTGAAATACTTTGCATTTGCAAACTGTGCCATGATTTCCTCACGTGTAGGAAGCTTGAAGTGCTCTCTCTTTATTGCTCTGTTTAGATCTCTTGGATCCAGGCAAATTCTGAGCTTTCCATTCTTTTTGTCCACAACGACGAGGGAACTCACCCACTCAGTTGGCTCATCTATCTTCTGAATCACGTTCAGGCTTTCCATCCTGTCCAACTCTGCCTTCAGTTGCTTTTGAAGAGCAAACGGAATTTTTCTGCATGGATGTATGAACGTTGGCATACTTTTATCTACTCTGATCGTGTGTTCTCCTGGAATGCAGCCTAGACCCTTAAATAGGTCATTGTACTCTTTCATGAGTTCATCATAGACTGTCTCTCCTTCGCTTTCCACAATGAGGACTCTCTTTACCAGGTTCAGTCTCTCACAGGCTTTTAAACCTAGTATGGCTTGCACATCCTTTGGCACCACGATTAATGCTAGCATGTGCTCTCTGTCCTTGTGTGTCACTTTGACAATGCATCTTCCTTTCACTGGTATATCAGTACCTGAGTATCCTGTCACTTTCACTTTTATTCCATGTATCTTTGATCTGGGTCTAATTTTCTTAAAATCAGTCTCTGATATCACATTAACTTGTGCTCCAGTATCCAATTTAAATGGAATATGTATGTCATTCACTTTTAGTGTCAACATCAAGTCCCTTTTTTCTTCTTTGTTTTCAGACACAACATCTACATTGAACTCCTCTATCTCGCTTTCATCTACTGCATGGACCTTGCTTTGTTATGCTTGGTTCTTGCAGCAACGGGCATAATGGTTGTTTTTGTTGCAACTATTGCATTTTTTACCATATGCTGGACACTTTTTTGGTGTATGTTGTGTACCGCATCGACTACATGACTTTCGATTGCCCCTTTCATTTTTGTTCGCTGGCCACGCCTCTTTTTTCACATTGGCGCCCTTTTTGTTAAACGGTTTGTGTCCGTTCTTTCTCACTGCATCCACGTTGCAGCTACTGTCACTGAACAGCTCTTTTGCCTGCGACTTCACAGTCTCTGTAGCCCTACACAGTGCTATGGCTTTTCCCAGGTCTAGATCTTGCTCTCTTAGCAGTCTTTCCCTTAGACCATTATCTGGAATACCACACACCAGTCTGTCTTTTATCAGCGAGTCTGTCAGTCCCCCAAATTCACATGTTTTGCTTCGGTTTCTCAGTTCAGTCACATACTGATCAAGAGTCTCACCCGTTTTCTGTACACATGTGAAAAATCTGTGCCTCTCAAACGTCACGTTATATTTAGGTATGCAGTAGGCCTCAAACTGTTCCATTATTTTATCTAGCTTCATTTTGTCTCCATCAGCAGCGAATGTGAAGTTGTTATACACCTCCAGCGCTTCATCACCCACGACATGTAAGAACAGTGACACTTTCATTTTATCACTTTTCTCGTCAGCTCCGATTGCTGATAAATACAACTCCAAACGTTGTTTGAATCTCCTCCAATTTTCAGCCACATTACCTGTCAACTGAAGCTTCGCGGGTGGGTGTAAACCTTCCATTTTTCACTTCGTTAGCTATTCTCCAATGGTAAGTAACGATGTTCTCTTTTGGCTTGCTAATATGTGGAGAGCTGATTTAACTTCAGATTTTTTCTCTTCATCTCTTTCAGTCACTTCTGACACCATGTATTGATTTCTTTGTGGGTTCAATGACGAGACATTTATGAAAGAGAATGACTTTTTATCTAAAGTATGTTCAACTCAGTTAACGGCATTTACAGGAGACATCATGTTAGAAATCCATCTAAAGCGAAACTAAAACTAAACTCAAACTGCTTGTCTCTGTCACATGCCCTCTGCTGGTCAGGCATAAGTAATCAATCAGGCAAATATGCTGGTAAGGCATAAATAATCAAACAGGCAAATACCATCACTATTTGCTGATATCATTACATAATGCACTGCCTGAGAGGGTGGTGGAGGCAGATTCAATCGTGGCTTTCAAAAGGGAATTGGACAAGTATCTGAAGGAAAATTTTTTGCAGGGCTACGGGGAAAGGGCGGGGGAGTGGGACTAGCTGAAGTGCTCTTGCAGAGAGCCGGCCTGGGCTCGACGGGCTGAATGGCCTCCTTCTGTGCTGTAACCATTCTATGATTCTATATGGAGTTAGGTCACAGATCAGCCATGATCTCACTGAATGGTGGAACAGGCTCGAGGGGCTAAATGGCCTAACCCTGTTCCTCTGTTCCTATCTCTTGTCTGACAGATCCTCAGTGGATAAAACTGGTATCAGCTTAGTTATCAAAACATAAATAAGGGCAGATTGTTCAACACTTTCATCGGCCTAGTATCTCAGTATCTCCAAAGACTGAGTATTGGAGGATGTGTGACTAACGTCAATACATGGGTAAACTGGGGGATTGCAACACAGTTCCTTTGCAGCTTCTACCCATCATTAATGAATCTTTTGAAGAGGGTGGGAAGAGATATAATAGGTGCTTTACCTGACAGGCATCAGTTGAGGAAACAGTACATATTAATCATGGTAAATCGTGCATTTAAGTATCCACATGTGGCATCCCTCACATCCATAGACAAAGTCATAGTAAATGCATTGTTAGATACGGGCTGGATTTTCATTCGGCAGTCAGGAAGGAGGCGGAACTGCAACTTTTGGGTTTTAGTCCCGCCTCCATCGACGTCCGGCCATTCGACGTGATTTTCCCTTGATTGACATTGTTGAGCCCGCCCAGCGGGCTCAGCAGGCCAATTAAGGGCCACCCGGCAACAGGTGACATCACAGACTGAAATTTCATCTGTCAATAGTTTTTGACAGATGAAATATCAGTGTTTCACAGCTGTTTGAAGCTGTCAAACACTGACAGTCTGACTTCTAACCTGAGTCCTTCTATGCAGACTCAGTTAGAACTGTCACTGGCACTGAAAGCTGCAGGCTGTCACTTTTGACAGATCGCAGCCATTTTGCTTTCAGTGCCGGCTGAGTGATGGACTCCCGACGCCTAGAGGAAGAAAGGATGTTAAGGTAAGTACAGGTAATTTGAACTTCTTTACACACTTTAGACACACCAAACACACTTACCTTTGCACTCATGCACCTATCACTCACCTGAACACCAACATCGTGACCCCTCCTATTCCTTCAACCCGACGGCCCGCCTGCTCTAACCTGGTGTGGTTTGGAGCCGTCGGGAATCCCACATGACACCCCTCAAAATAGGGATTAGGATAAAAACTACCTGTTAACAGGCAGTTAATTGGCACTAATCCCTTCCTGCCTCGGGTCGGCGGGTCCCAGTGCAGGGCAGGTACCTGCCTCCTCTGAAACTTACGTGGAGGCGGGTTTTGGGCAGGATGGTGTCGGGACCCCCGAATTCGGGATTTTTGCCCCCCGCACGCCTAAAAGCCCGCCTCATGGCACACTGAAAATCTGGCCCATTGCCTCTGATCAGGCTCTAATAATAGATTTTGTCCAACTGGGGTCTAGTTTAATGTCTCAGTTCGTCACTCAGCTGTGGCGATAGTGCCAAATAAAACAACATTAATCTACCCTATCCTCGGGCAAAAAGGTCTGGTATGGAGGTTTAATGGTACATTGGCCTGCATGCTGCACACATATGCTGAGCAGTACCGCAAGTATTGGGATAAAACGCTACCATAATTATTGTTTGCTTACAGGGAGGTAACCCAAGAGTCCAATTTCAACATTTTAATTAATTATAAGAACACTAAGTGCACAGTCCGTTAATGCTATCAGAGAGGCGTGGTCATGGAATAGCACTGGCGAGGTTGAAAATATAGTGAAGCATGCACTCATATTGAGGGACGACCTAAATAACCTGGCCGAATTTATACAGGAGAATCCAAAATATGTACAGGGCTGACAGAAAAGCTGTTAAAACTGCAATGTTAGACAGCGGGAGTATCACCAGAGCATGTTGGTTCAGTGGCTGGTGAAGCATAACAAGTTACACGCTCACCAAGTGCGTCTGTACACAATGGTAGATAGACGTAGCGAGGTGGATTACATGGTCGAGATAATCAATCGACCATGCAACTGCCAGGTCTGCCAAGTGAATGTGCCAAAATCCTGTCTCATCTGTGAGCAATTGGAACTGAGTATAATCAGTGCCTTGGAAGGTGGAGACTAAATCGAGATCATAGATCTCTTGTCTGACAGTAAGGTCCCTGAGTAGATAAAATCATTATCAGCTCAGTTATCTCCCACACAAAAACAGCAAACTAGGAAGTTATTGCTGGGTTTTTGCTGACATTTGTCGAGCAAACAAGGCTACACCAAGCAGTTTGTACATGAGGTTAAATACAGGCAATTCAAATACAATGCACCACCATGTATACCCCGTACCACACAATGCAAGGGAACTACAGCACCAACGCACTCTATCTCAAAGCTGTCCGGGTCCACAGTTCCATTTCATCCTTCGACTCATCCGACGCTTCAACAAAAAACTTTTTTTCTTCCTTTCCGATGTCAAGGATCGCAAGCTTCATCAACTCTTGGACACCAACGCCCCTCCGGAACCTTTATCCCCTTCACTTTCCTCTGATCCCCCTTCTCCCAATCTCACTCCATGCCGCGTTTTCACTATCCCCTCTGACTTTCCCCTCTCTGACCCCAAACGATCAGTCCTCAGCAAAGGCCTGAGCTTCATCCCCTCACGTCCCCACCTCAATGAATTTCAAGCTCGGCACGATGTTGAGTTCTTTTTCCTCCGCCTTCGTCTCCGTGCCCACTTCTCTGGCCAGGAGTCTTCCCCCCGCACGGCTGACCCTTTCTCCCACTTTCATAACTCTCGTTCTACCTGGACCCCTACCCTGGCCTCTTACCCTCTCTAGATCTTTTCATTGCTAACTGCCACCGTGACATCAACCGTCTCCAATTCTCTGCTCCCCTCACTCACTCCAACCTACCTCCCTCTGAACTTGCAGCACTCCATTCTCTCAGATCCAACCCCGACATTGTCATTAAACCTGCTGACAAGGGTGGTGCTGTTGTTGTTTGGCGAACCGACCTCTACCTAGCGGAAGCTGAACGCCAACTCTCCGACACCTCCTCCTACCTCCACCTGGACCATGACCCCACTATCGAACATCAAACCAACGTTTCCAAGACTGTCACTGACCTCATCTCCTCTGGAGATCTTCCCCCCGCAGCCACCAACCTCATAGTTCCCCAACCCCGCACAGCCCGCTTCTACCTCCTTCCCAAGATCCACAAACAGGACTGCCCTGGTAGACCCATCGTTTCAGCCTGTTCTTGCCCCACAGAACTTATCTCTTCCTATCTCGACTCTATCTTTTCTCCCCTTGTCCAGTCTCTTCCCACCTACATCCGTGACTCTTCTGACGCCCTCCGCCACTTTAACAGTTTCCAGTTTCCTGGCCCCAACCGCCTCATTTTCACCATGGACATACAATCCCTCTACACCTCCATCCCCCACCAGGATGGCCTGAGGGCGCTCCGCTTCTTCCTTGAACAGAGGCCCAACCTGTCCCCAGCCACCACCACCCTCCTCTGCCTGGCTGAACTTGTTCTCACATTGAACAACTTCTCCTTTGACTCCACTCATTTCCTCCAAATTAAAGGTGTTGCTATGGGTACCCGCATGGGTCCTAGCTATGCCTGCCTTTTCGTGGGATATGTGGAACACTCTTTGTTCCAGTCCTACTCGGGTCCCCTCCCTCACCTCATTTTCCGGTACATTGATGACTGTATCGGTGCCGTTTCCTGCTCTCGCCCTGAACTAGAAAATTTCATTCACTTTGCCTCCAATTTCCACCCTTCCCTCACCTTCACATGGTCCATCTCCGACTCTTCCCTTCCCTTCCTCGACTTCTCCGTCTCCATCTCTGGGGATAGGTTATTGACCAACATTCACTACAAACCCACTGACTCCCACAGCTACCTGGACTACACTTCCTCCCACCCCGCTTCCTGTAAGGACTCTATTCCATTCTCCCAGTTTCTCCATTGCATCTGCTCCGACGATGCAAACCTTCCACACCAGTGCTTTGGACATGTCTTCCTTTTTCCTCAACCGAGGATTTCCCTCTACCGTGGTTGACACAGCCCTCGACCGTGTCCGTTCTATCTCCCGCACTTCTGCCCTCACCCCTGCCCCTCCCTCCCGGAACCACGATAGGGTTCCCCTTGTCCTCACCTTTCACCCCACCAGCTTTCAAATTCAACGGATCATCCTCTGCCATTTCCGCCACCTCCAACGTGATCCCACCACCAAACGCATCTTCCCCTCCCCTCCACTTTCAGCTTCCCGTAGGGACCGCTCCCTCCAAGACACCCTAGTCCACTCCCGTATCACCCCCAGCACCCCTTCCCCTTCGCCCGGCACCTTCCCGTGCAAGCGCAGGAGATGCAACAGCTGCCCTTATACCTCCCCCCTTCCCACTGTCCAGGGCCCCAAACACCCCTTCCAGGTGAAACAGCGATTTACTTGTACTTCTTGCAATCTAGTATACTGTATTCGCTGCTCACGATGTGGTCTCCTCTACATTGGGGAGACCAAACGCAGATTGGGTGACCGCTTTGCGGAACACCTCCGTTCAGTCCATAAGGGTGACCCCGAGCTTCCGGTCGCCTGTCATTTTAATTCACTGCCCCATTCCCACTCAGACCTCACCATCCTCGGGCTCTTGCATTGTTCCACAGAAACCCAGCGTAAGCTCGAGGAACAGCACCTCATCTTCTGATTAGGCACTTTACAGTCTTCCGGACTCAATATCGAGTTCAACAATTTCAGATCATAACCTCGGCCCCTATTACATTTTTACATACATTTTTTATCCACACCTTTGCCCTTACCCCTTTTTTTCTCTCCCACATGGCAGCTGTCTCTTATTCTGCCAACGCATTTCACACCTCATCTAGAGCCGTCTTTTGTCTCTTTACTAGTCCTATCACCATCTCGTCTCATTTTGAATACCTCTTAATGTCTCTTCACTTCTCTTTTGTTCTTTCATCCCCATTTCCCAGCCCCCAAACTGGCCTTTTAATCTGTTTCATTTCCTGTGCTTTTTCAGTCCCGACAAAGGGTTTCGACCTGAAACGTTGACTCTATTTCTCTCTCCATGGATGTTGCCTGGCCTGCTGAGTTTTTCCAGCATTTTCTGTTGTTATTTCAGATTTCCAGCATCCGCAGTATTTTGGTATCCTATGGAACTACAATAAATGCTGGATCTGGGAGTATATGACCATCCTAGAACCTGTGGACATCGATGGTGGTGTTTTTTCCCCTAAGAAAGACAAGGGAATGGATTTCTGTAGATTATCAGTAACAAAATTACCCGATAGAGGCTAGTACTTACCCTTTGCCTTACATGTTAGAAACCTTTGAAACAATAGTATGTGGCAACTGAAAATGCTGAAAAAACTCAGCAGGCCAGGCAACATCCGTGGAGAGAAATTAGAGTCGACGTTTCGCGTCTAACCCTTTTTCTATAGTATGTGGCAACTATTTGACAACTCTTGACATAAAAGAAAGGTCATTGACAGGTGCAACTAAGCATGGAGACTGAGTTGCACTCAGTATTTACCACACTGTCAAAGCTGTATGAGTTTACAGTAATGTACTTCGGATGACTGGATTCCATTCTGAGAGGAGCTCAAGTGAAATCAGTGGAATCGAATATCAGGCGGGAAGTATAATGGGCAGTCAGTGCGATTCCATCAAATTTGCGTTCCCGCTCAAATTGAATTTCCCCTTGATCGCTCCTAAAGCAGCAACACCAATTTCCTGTTACATCATCAATAAAGAAAGGCACAAAAGACACAAAAATATGACTACAACAGTGAAAGAAGAGTGGTTGAGCTCCAGCACCAACAATGTAACAGGAACTTCACAAATAAGGAGGAGGCCATGAGCTGAATGATCTTCCCATTGTGTCACCTTTAACATTGATGACATGATATGTGGTGCTGATGCTATCTAACAGCAAGCAACTTGCATAGAATTACATCGAATATACAGCACTGAAACAGGCCATTCGGCCCAACTAGTCTATGCTGGTGTTTGTACTCCATACGAGTCGCCTCCCACTTCATCTACCTTATCTCAGCCTTTCACCATATCTTTCTATTCCCTTTTCTCTTATATACTCATCTAGTTTCCTTTTGAAAGCATCTAAGCTACTTGCCTCAACCACTTCCTGTGGTAACGGGTTCCACATTCTAGCCATTCTGAGTAAAGAAATCTCTCCTTATTTCCCTGTTGGATTTATTAGTAACTATCTTGTATTTCTGGCCCATAGTTTTGAATCCTCCCACAAGTGGAAACATTCTCTCCACATCTACCCTGTCCAACCCATTCATAATTTTAAAGGCCTCTATCAGGTCACCTCTAAGTCTTCTCTTTTCAGTGACATATTTGAGTGCTGCACGGTCAGAGGTGCCGTCGTTCAGATGAGATGTTAAACCGAGGCCTCATCTGCTCTCTCAGGTGGAAGAAAAAGATCCCATGGCACTATTTTGAAGAAGAGCAGGGGAGTTATCCCCAGTGTCCTGGCCAATATTTATCCCTCAACCAACATAACAAAAACAGATTATCTGGTCATTATCACATTGCTGTTTGTGGGGGCTTGCTGTGTGCAAATTGGCTGCCACGTTTCCCACATTACAACAGTGACTCCACTTCAAAAGTACTTAATTGGCTGTAAAGTGCTTTGAGACGTCTGGTGGTCATGAAAGGCGCTATATAAATGCAAGTTTTTCTTTAATTCATTCATTTAAAAGCTTGTGCTGAAATAAGTTGCTTCCAGACATGGGTGGTGTGGTAGGGCTTCCTCTAGGAATTGAAGATGACTGCAGAGGAGAGAACCAAGACAGTCATTGAGACAAGGTTTTTTCAGCAAAACATGGTAATACCAATAATATCACGTTGGAAGTGTCATAACAGTGGTGTAGATGTAGAGCAGTATCTTTGGTTCTGTGTTCAGCCATACAAAAAAAATATGAATCCCAAGAAGACCTTAACCAGGAAAAGGACGTCTTTCAGACTTGTCATCGTGTGTGATCGTTCCTCTCTGATGTCCTAGCATAATTAAGATTTAAACATTCATCTGCTGATGCATCATTCTGCATTGTGTATCAGATAAAATATGTTTCTAGTGCCACAGTGCTGCAAATATCTATTAGCATCAGCAATTGTATCAATGTCCGACGTCTTCTAATGACTACTATCCGTCTCCCTAGTTGCATGGAAGACAGACAAGGTAACTTTCAACTGGATGAATGCTGTAAGTGTTATCCTTTTAACAAAGAGTGATAGAGGACCACATGGCAATTACCGATGTATTAGTCTTAGTGCACACTTTCCTGTCAGTGTATGTTCTACTGCTTCTAAGCTATTTTCTTGAGAGTATGTTGTTTAGAATCCAAAATCTATACGTTGATGTTTTATGGCCCATAAAGAGCCCTGTAATTCAGTGAATGGAGATACCTTTGGAAAGCATCTGATAACTATCTACAAGGCAAATAGAATTGGCTAAAACACCTCCAATCTAGAATTCCTTTCACTAATATTTATTTGTAATAGAATTTTTGAAGTGGCATATGGAATAGTTGCCATCAATTGTTACTGTTGTTACAATGCTGTTCTTCATAGCTACCAATAATCAGATTTCAGATTTCAGATTAGATTTCTTTGCCATATGTAACAAGTACAATGGAATGCTTGTTCCCCGTAGGGACGCGTCAGCTATACATACAGCGCCGCATTCAGAGTCAATACAATGGCTTCCCGTGGCAGTGGGAGCACGATGTCCCTCAGCCGCTCCGTCCTCCTCTTCACCGCGGCCTCCTCCTCACTGTTGCCGGCTCCACGTGTGGTGGCCTGCTTCTTCCGCTCTGGCCACCATGCCCGGCTCTCCTCCTCCCATCTGGACTGCGAGTTACCCGAAATGGAGCTGCCGGCCGACGTGCTGCAGCGTGTCGTGAGTCTGCTGCTGCTGCTCGTTGCGCTGCGCTCCTCTGCCCGACTCGCCAAACACATCGTCGGGATGTTAATGCTCCAATGCGGCCTCCTCTTCACCGTCGCTGGCTCCACGCTCCACAGCCTGGGGCCTACTTCTCTCTCTTCACGGGTCGGCCTCTTGCCGCCATGCTCGGCTCCCCTCCTCCCAGTCGGAATTCCTTCCCGCCGAGGAGCTGCCGGCCGATGTGCTCCAGCGGGTCGGCTTGGCTGCTGCTGCTGCTCATCGCGCTGCGCTGCCTCTGCCCGATACAAGGATACAAACAGTAAATTGTTACTCAAACATTTATGCTTGAACACGCCTGTTCTCAGCTCATGAGACTAAGCTAGATAGAGCACTCATAAAACTAAATCAGTTTCTTTCTATCACCTCTATTGGGGAAGATTTTCTCTGTGTACTATGTAACAAAATCATAAAGCCAGGCTTTATAAACAGATTTATGATTTAATACATAATACTCAAAGGGGTTTAATTTAGTCTTAGCGCTCTAAGATGCGTGTGTGTTTTTTTCCCTCTTGTTTTTTATAACTAACTCACAGAATCACACCAGTGTTCATAGCAACTTATTCAAGATTGACTGTATTAGGATGTGTTATAACTAGTGTACAACTAAACAGCCAATCAGGAAAACCTTTCAATAATGGTGCTTAACTCACTGGTTAACCCTCTTAAAAGGGCAAGTAAGTGCTATATGTAATGTTCAGCAAGCCAATCAGCTGGGGTTATGCAGATTGGAGCACTGAGGGAATAAGATTTTGAAAGTCCTTCTTTACTGATGAAGCTCTTCTGCCAACTTGCTCCAGCTCATACTGCAAGGCACCACCAGAACAGTGTGGACCTCGGAGACAGTATTTTAGGAGGTCAAAGGTCTACTCCACATTGCTGCCTCGTGTGTCATTATTGTCCTTTTCTTCTGGAGCCTGGACATTTTTCAGAAATGTGCTCAGCCATTTGTAGAGCGAGTAATCCATGTCTCCGAAGAGTCAACATTGCAAAGTGTCTTCTCAGGAACAGATGTGGAATTCTTAATTCCCTCAAGATATGTGAATTGCAAGCACTCTCAGAAGAGGTAACATTAATTTGCATTTTTTTTTGCCAATGGTCACCTATCCTTCTAAACAGTAAAGAGGCAGTAACCCTTTCTGCTAGTAGAAGTGAGGGCACTGACCATGGGTGCATGAATGGATAATACGAGTGCAGTCAATAGTGCCTTTTGCTCTGGAAGGTCACACAAATGGCAAAACAAACGGGTCTGCGTCACCAGCTGGTGCTGCATGCTGCTGTTGAACTTGACGTACGATGACATATGATGGAAGGGCACATCTATAACTGTGATGTAGCCCTTTTAAAGTGCAGCCTCTGTAAAAACCTTGCCGGGATCCAGGAAGCTGACTTGTCAGCAGCACTCACATTGAATCAGATGGTAATGAGTCATGTAAATCGCCTCTGGCCGAGAAATTCCTGGGTGATGGTCTCCGCCTGTTCTTGCTCTTCCTTCAAATTATCTAACAATGCCAAACATGATCCAGCACTTTTTTGTAGACATCATTGAAACACTCGTCCTTTGTGCAATAACTCCTGCTCTGCTCATCCTTGGAACTCTGGCACACCCTCCAGTATTTTAAGCGTCAAGGGTGAGTCTGTGCATTAATGTAAATCAGAAATATTTACTACCGGGGCTAGGTTAGGAGTGTGGGCAAAAATTTACCCTTGATCCAGTCACGCTAACACACAAATTTTACAATTTAGTGCTTTTGTCACAAGAGTGGCTGGTGAGAATTTGGGCGTGGGAGGTCAGTGTGTGCAATTTGCAGCCTACGTAATAGACAAATAATCATGCGAGCTTTGAATCTCCAGCAATCAAAACTCACGCCCAGATTCCTGCTATGCACACCTGTAGCAAAAGATTTTGTGCCAGAAATGCTAAATTAGAAAATTGAGCCCCTAAGTTATTATCATGTAACTCACACTTAGTGAGTGTGCTAGCTCTAACTAATAAAGCAAATTTAAGTATAATTCCACTACGCTAAAGTCTTTGGATCTACCTACATGTGTTAATATTCTATTTGTCTTAAAACTGCTGCCTTGCAATGAACAAAGATGTTTGCCTTTCAACTTCAATTACCTGCAGAGGGATTCTACTGACATATTCCGCTGTAAAAATTATTGTGAACAAATAGCTGTGAAAGAGTTCTGAGCAAGCATTCTGCTATCCTTACCTCTCTCATCCTTAAGGACCTCCACTTGTCCTTTAATACTTTGCTCACTATGAATGGACCCATAGGGGGGAATTTTGCCAGTGCTCAGGGGGTGGGTTTGGAGGCAGGACTGCTGGCAAAATTGCAAAGATTGACAGCGGGTCCTGAACCCACTGTCAACCCGCTTCCATACAATCTTCGCAAGTGTCAGGTCCCCGGTTTGTGCAGGGACCCGACACCTAGAGGCGGGAAGTGTATTACAGGCACTTAACAGGTAGTTAACAGGCAGTTAAGAGGCTTTTTTCAATTTTGCCAGGTCGACTGCGGGCTTCCCATCATCCGGACACCACGCCAGGTAAGTGAGGAGTGTTGTGAGTCTACTGTAATGTTTCTTTGATGATAGCTGCAGAAGTGGTGTGAAGGATCCAATGGTACACACTTGAGTTTCAGAGGTAAGGAAATGCTGGGAAAATCATTTTTAATGTATTTAGAATTTTCTGTAGGTAATAAGGTTTGAAGTGTTTGTGTAGACCCATCTCATTGGGAGAACCTCTCTCACCAGTGACAGATCGCTTCTGTAACCTCACCTGCAGCTGCCATCTCTTTTATCCTAAGGAGAGAGTCTCCGGAGAGCCTGGGTGCAAGGGCTCACCTTTTGTACAGCGTTTGTCAGTGTTTGCAGCACCTCAATGTTGTCAAACACTGAAAAATCATCTGTCAAACAAAAATTAGCGTGTCCCCTTTAAGAAAACCAGCAGATGATGCGTCATCAACTGACATCATCTGACATCGGCTTTCTCTTAATTGGCCAGCAAGCCCACAGGGCCAAATGACGCAAAATAGCGTCTGTGCGTCGGGCATCGTTGGGGACGGGATCGGAACCCGCAAGTTAGCTGACTCGCTCCCAACTCGCAACGAAAGGTAAGATCGCGCCCATAGAATCTTCTTTTCATTTACCTTACTATCCATTTTGATTTTCTTTTCCAATTTTCTCTTTTCATCTCATTGTTATTTTGACTTTATAGATTTTTCATTCTTCACCCTTCCGTGTCTCCTCAAGTTTTTTTTTATTTGACGGTGTTTTAGCCTTGGTTTTTTCCCCCCTTTGCTTACTCTTTTTTACTGCAGAGAAAGGTGACCTTCTCACATTAATCTGCTGGTGCTGCTCTAAAACTGGAGTATGGAGGTATGTGACCATGACCTAGTGCTTACTACTCTCTGATATTCCTTTTTTCACTGTGGAACCCATAGTTTGGAAAGATACTGACCTCCATTGTAGAATTCGCAAAATTGAACATTGTCCTATAAGGGTCTATTGGCAGAAAAGGCCTTAATTTTTAAAGACTGCTTTAAAAGAAGCCCAGAAAAAGGAACACACAAAATGGCTGCCAGACCCCATGACCAGCTTTTGGGACACTTTAATATGGTTCCTGCAGTCCTCAGACAGCTTTTGTGGATTCAGCCCACAGTAGGTTCTGGAAGGCAGTTTCAGGGAAAACGAAATCAGACAGCCCCATACATATAGATTGGATGCAGATCCGATCAGATCAGCCTGTAGATAAAGGCCATCTAAATGTTTACCCAGACAAAGAGGAACAGATTCAAGTTCGAAGAGGGACATTAAAGACAATACAGGGTCGTTCCAGACCAGAGATGGCAGTTACCGGCCATCCCGAAGATACTTTAAAAAACAAAGACTACCCCGCTGTGCTACAAGCCCGCCAAGAATTAATCAAAGACTAATCTTGATTTGGCGGGAGATAAGGGCCTCTTTGAGAAGTATAATTGGGAACCCGGTATAGCTATCGGTGCGCTTCTTAGCCTTGGGAAGGCTTGACATCGGAGAAGGTGGTTCGAAGAAGAAGAAGACGAGACCCAGGGTAGTCATCAGGAGATCATCGACAAAAACCCCGGGCTGTTGACGAGAAGAAGAGAGGACGAAACGCCCGACAGCGTCGTGTGTAGGAGCACGGAGAAAAACGAGCTGCGGGCGAAATGATGGTCAGCGCATCTTGCTGAAGAGAAGGAGCCATCAGCTTGAGCAGCCCGCTGCTCCTACAGTCCAACGACCACGTGGAGACAGGACACCTGAGAGGACCAAAACGCAGACTTCAAAATCTCTATGTTTCTAACTGGGATTGGTGAGCATGTTTCTGACCCCTCATAATCTAATCTAGCTAGGCTTAGGGGGTGGGCATTTTGGGTATAATTGAACAGTGAATTGTTGTCCCTCGATGTTCCGTGTGTTTCCCTATTTCAGGATGAACCTTGTAAAACTTAATATGCCTGTAGATATGTTGGTTAGTACTGTATTATGATTTGTTTTTCCCTCCCATGTACCTTATTGGCTTATATTTAATTTTTCCTCCATGCAATAAAATTTCATTTTGTCTCATTAAACTTGGCCTATAGAGTATTCTCTGCATTGCAGTTCCTGCCTCAAATTCCAGTGTATAGAACCTAAGGGGTGAGTGGGTCGAACCACTCAATGAATTACTGTGCAAGAGAGCGAGGCCTCTAGAGCGAGAGAGAGAGACCTCGGCGATTGGAAAACCCCTTACAGAAAATGGCGACCATGGCAAGACATTGGCTGCAGGATTGCAATGTATTAGACCCAGGTTTAAATGGACGAAATGTTATGGATGAGAGGATAGCGGATTATGTTTTTGGCAAGGTAAATCTCACTAAGCAGTGGATTTCTGATCTCTTACTGGATGGGCGTCCGGTAGACGCAGCCGTCAGGTGGACAGAGAGTAAAGAACATAAAAAGTTAGTAGAGAAGGCAGTGTGGCTGATGTGCTACAAAAGGCAAGTCCAGATTTTGGACAAAGTCGTTGCAGCGCAGGCAGCCAAGATCAAAACCCAGGCTTCAGAGATAGAGGAAAATGCCATGGGTGGGGAAAAGCTAATCGCAGCGCTTCACGCGCTGAATCAGGAGCGCCAAACTGTAGCCAGCCAACATCAGGCTAAAATAGAGTACCTGGATGTCAGGTTACTGAGGCAAAGTTGCATGAAGTGAGAGTATGGGAGAAAAGCGCCCGCCTCGCACAACAGCTAAGAGCGCAGGAGGAGAGAGTAGTGGAGGTCAAGGCAGCTTACAAGCTGGCCATTGAGAACGGGTTTGAGGGCGCAGACCATGGCCCCTGCCAGAAGGCGTTAGAAGACCTAAGAATGGCCCTGGCAAAGGCAAAAGGCATGGTATGCCTCGTAAGCCCAAAAGCGAGTCAAATAGATTTCCTGAAGGAATCCAAAAGACCGATTCCACACGAAGTAGTTGTGGCACCAGCCACTGATACCTCAGCACCGCCGAGCTATAGTGAGGTTTGGCCCGAAGGGGGTGTGGTAGAAGGGGAGGAAGCCGAGGTAGAACCGGAGGAGGAACAACCCCTGGTAGTGAAGCCGGAGCCGGCACCAATGTGTCCTACTCGGCACCAGAGGTACGGTCCTGTCGACGCCACCCCTCCTGAATCAGATCGTGTTGCCCCACGGTGCCCAACAACTTAGAGCGATGGTGAGCCACCTTCCAAAACTCTCCGAGAAGGGAGATCCCTCAGTCCATTTCAGGGAGATAGAGCAGACAGCCGCCGTCAATGACTGTGATGGTCCGGAAAAGGCTAAGATGTTGCTATTCTCCCTTGATAGTACAATCCTCCAGTGCCACTCAGACGGGAGTAAGAGGGGGCAGAGAGGGTATGAGGAACTCCGGGATGAAGTCTTGGAGGTTATGGGAGTGGACGACAGCAACCCGTTCCTCCGTGTGGAAGGGACTGTGCTGCTAACTGGAGAACCCCCACGGGTTTTCGCAGAGAGGCTGTGGCCAGTGTATCGGTGCCGCTGTCCGGGCATGCCTGAACGGGTCGCAATGAACGATGTCCAGTGGGTTCACTGGCTCCGCTGCCTGGTTGCCAACAGCTCACCGCAGATATGGGCCCAAGCAAAAGCTTGGTTTGACCCCCAAGGTCCAGGGATCACGGAGGAGACAGTGCTCCGACAACTCACCATTGCATATAAGAATTGCAGGAGTCAGGAGACACCTACCTCTAAGGGAAAAGTGCATGAGGCAAAACCTGCAGCCCCAAGTAAAAAGGAGTGGCATCAGGAGGGGAATCGCCCTCCCCAAGCCAAGCTCAATTGCTACGTGTGCGGGAAGGATGGACATTGGCGCAGGGACTGTAAAAATCCGTGGAAGGATAATAAGGTAAGATCTCCCGCAGCCCAAGCCCAATCCCAGACCGCCGCCCCAGCATGAGTCCAGGTCCAAGCCGCAGCCCCTGTCCCAGAAAAGGGAACCGGTGCAGCTATGGATCCCGCTGCGATAGAGTCAATTTTAGAGACAATGCGGTCTCTTATAATCTCGCAGGGGAGGGTAGCAGCCACCACTGGTCCTGTCGTTCTCGCAGCTCCGACCATTTCACCCCAATGACTAGAGCCAGTGCAGCCCATTTACCTGTATTCGCTGTGATATGATTTATGGAGACGACCCCTCGTGGAGATGGAAGTAGAGCAGGAAAGGGGGACCTATCTGTTGGATACGGGGGCATCGTGCACCGTGATCCACACAGCTAACCCTACCACCTCACCTCTGTCCACCGAGGTTCCATATATTCTGTCGGGCTTCACAGGTAAAGAACAGGCTGGCGCATTCTCCATCCCTCTCTCCATTCATTTAGGACCACTCCGCGCCACGTGGAAGTGTATACTGATGAAATAGAAGGTGGAGGGTGGAAAAGGGATCCTTGGGTCCGATTTCTTAGTGGAACACGGGATTCTCGTGGATCTTAGAAATCACTGTCTCTGGGGAGCGAGCACAGGTAAGAGAGCCGAGGTAGTCATCATCCCAGAAAAGGAAGGGAAAGGGACCCTATGTACCATGAAGCCAAAAGAGGGCTACGACCTCGAGCTCATGGTCGCAAATGTCCCACAAGATCTGCAGGCATTCGTGTCAGACCACCTGACTACGTTTGCCACTCACAAACACGATTGCGGGAGGGTCACCGGGTTCGAGGTCAGAGTAGATGGGGACCCCATGGCCCGACCCCAAAAACAGTACAACATCCCCAGGGAAGCGGAGCCCGACATGGAGACAGCAATGTCTTCACTGGTGCAGCAGGGCGTGTTGAGGCCGATAGCCACCCATGTAAACTCTCCTTTGTGGCCGGTGAAGAAGACGGACAATTCATGGAGAGCCACGGTGGACTACAGAGTCCTCAATAGTAACATCCCAGCCGGCGCGCCGACAGTAGCAGCAGTTGCCGACCTGATAGGGAGTATTCCAGCATCCGCGACCACGTTCACGGTGCTGGATATTTCCAATGGGTTTTGGTCCATCCCTTTAAGGAGGGAGGATCAGTACAAGTTTGCCTTTACTTTTAAAGGGCAACAGTACACTTGGAACTGTTTGCCACAGGGTTTCCATAACAGCCCCAGCATTTTCCATCAATGTATGGCAGGAAGCTTAAAAGAGTTCAGCCAGCCCAATCAGCTAGTGCAGTATGTGGACAACCTGCTCCTGTTCACAGATTCCAGGGAGGAGCATGATCCACTATTGGCCGAGCTATTGGAGCTGTTAGGCAGAAAGAGTTTCAAGGTGAACCCAAAGAAGGCACGGATCGGCCAGCAGGAAGTAAAATTCCTGGGTCTGACCATCCGCGCTGGAGAGAGAGCCATAGACAAGGCTAGACGGGAATCGGTGCACGGTCTACCGATCCCCACCACCGTAACGGGTGTGAGGTCCTTTCTGGGACTGACCGGTTACTGCAGAGACTTCATTGAGGACTATGCAGCCACAGCAGCCCCGCTGCTCCGACTCCTACACCAAGGAGTGGAATGGTCCTGGGATGAGGGTTGCCAGGCAGCATTTGAAAAACTCAAGGGGGACTTGCAGACCGCGCCAGCTCTGGGGGCCATAGATGGAGGAGAAGAGTTTTTCCTGGAAGTAGCGGCTAGCGGAGATAGCCTGAGCGCTGTACTGCTCCAAGAGTGACACGGCAAGCTAAGGCCAGTGGTTTACTCCTCCAGGGTGCTCACAGATGTGGAAAGGAGTTTTTCCAATTGCGAACGGCATCTTTTGGCCATGCATTGGGCTGTGAAAAGGTCTTTGATCTTCACAGGCACCTCTCCCATCACTCTCCTCACCCATCATACACCCACCCCGATGCTTCTGGATGGAAGGATTAAGGATGGGACAGTAAGCAGTGCCCGCATTGCACGCTGGACCCTCCTCCTTTCCCAGATGGATCTGAAGGTGAAGGGTCTCTGCGAGCCCAAGCTCGCGGCCAACATGGTATATCCCGGAACAGCCCATCGGTGTTCCGTAGAAGGGGTATGGGAAGTGAACATAGGTTTACGGGCCGGGATACATCCCACGGGCCGTGAAATCTATGTAGACGGTTCCAGCACGGTATCCGCTGGCGAACGACTCACAGGGTGTGGAGTTTATGACCCCGCGGCAGACATTGCCCTGGCGATTAAGGTCCCCAGCACTAAAAGCGCCCAGCAGGCTGAACTGGCTGCGGTAGTATACGTCGTTACACACCCCGAAATCTTCCCCACCCCATACACGATTTGCTCGGACAGCATGTTCACATGCAACTTGTGTACGGAATACCTGGCCATCTGGTCTCGCCGCGGATACACCTCTGCGGACGGGCGACCCTTAACCGTGAAGCCCCTACTAGAAAAATCCTGGCCGCAGTGGGGGAGGAAGGGGATGTCTTTATCCACAAGGTGAAGGCTCATTCCTCCACAGAACCCCGCAACCAGGGTAACCAGCAAGCGGATACGCTAGCCAGGGAAGGTGCCTGTACCGGCACTTTCTGGGATCCCTATGGGTCCAAACCCATGGCAGTAATCCGAGGCAGGGATGGGAATCAGGGGACCACAGCGGTGACACTGCCCCCAGACCTCAAGACCATTCAAACCCTAGATCCCACCCTAAAAACAGTCCTCAATGCCAGCACTGAGGGCAAGAAAGTAGAAGGTCCGTACGGTACAGCAGCCCTTTCCATCAAGGAAGGCATGCTGTTCCGAGAGGAACAGTGGGTTGTGCCGCAGCAGCACCGGAGGGAATTCCTTCAACTGGCCCATGAGGGTCCAGGAGCGGGACACCCCAGGCCTGAGGTCACCTGGCAACGGGTAGAACAGGCAGGATGGTGGCCAGGACTTCGGGACGATGTCTGCGATTTCTGTGCTAATTGTCTTGTATGCGCTGCAAACAACCCAGACCCCCAGAAAAGGAAGGTGCCCATGGGACACATCAGGAGAGTAGAGGGACCATGGCAGTCGATACAGGTCGACTACATCCAGCCCCTGCCCACCACCCAGGGAGGCTATAAGTATTGCCTTGTCCTGGTGGATGTGTTCACCAAATGGGTAGAAGCCTTCCCATGCAAAACAGCCACGGCACTTAGTACTGCCAGGATCTTGGTCCGGGAAGTGTTCTCGCGGTGGGGACTACCATGATTTGTGGAGTCTGACCAAGGGAGTCATTTCACCGGTCAAGTGATGCAGAACACCCTCATGCTCTTAGGCATCGAAGGGAAGTGGCACGTGGCCCACAATCCTCAGTCATCTGGGATTGTGTAGCGCATGAACCGCACCCTCAAAGAAAAACTGAGGAAAGAGACGATGGACTCGCCCCAGAAATGGGCGGAAGCCTTGCCTCTAGTCCTCATGGGGATCTGGGCTAGCCAGTCTAAAAGTACGGGGTACTTCCCGCACAAATTAATGACTGGGAGAGTCATGCGGACCCCTACCCATGTACTAGCCCCGGTGCTCACTGAAGGTCAGCTCCGAGAGGTAAATCGGTACAAGTTTGCCCAGACCCTTTTTGAGCGCCTGAAACAGATTTATGGGCAAGCGGCTGGGAACATGGGAAAGCAGCATCAGGGCAACCGACTGCTGCTCGAACCCCGTAAGACACAGGAGTGGGAAATTGGAGATCAGGTCATGGTGAGAAACTATGCCCGAGTGGAGAGTTTAGAACCACTGTACATGGGGCCCTACAGTATTGTAGACAAAGCCAGCCACATGGTTTACGCAGTGAAGTTGCCCCGGCGCACTAAATGGTTTCACGTAAATCAGTGCAAACTATTTAAGCTGGGTGCAAAAGGGCCGACAACCGAAGCCAGGTCTGAGGGTAAAAATCCTCAGCCTGAGGCGTGCAAAGGGTCACAGACCACAGAGGATGGAACCGCCGCCTGCTTGAGGGGAGGAGCTATCCCGCCCACCTGGGAGGATTCCCCATTGGCCTGGGACTCGGACGGGGAAGAGCCCGAACAGCTAGGCCCCGCCTATGACACATTTCTGGGGGAGGTGGAGTCGGAGGACGGAGATCCCGCCCTTGACTCAAGCCTAGGGGAGGTAGAACTTGGGGGCAGAGATTCTCCACCTGTAGGGACAGGTAGGGAGGAGTCGTCTGCCACAGACCCAAATCCCGAAGGGGCGGAGCCTGAGGGAAGGGAGCCGAAGCTGACAGTCGGGGAGAAGCCACGGGCTGTGAGGGCTAAAGTCCCAACCAAAGGTCCACTCGCAAAGGGAGCCTCGCCCGAAGTACCCCCTCGCAGGTCGTCCGACCCGAGCACAGTTAGGGGGGAGCCCGAACAGCTAGGCCCCGCCTATGACACGATTCTGGAGGAGGTGGAGTCGGAGGACGGAGGCCCCGCCCTCGACTCAAGCATAGGGGAGGTAGAACTTGGGGGCGGAGATCCTCCACCTGTAGGGACAGGTAGGGAGGAGTCGTCTGCCACAGACCCAAATCCCGAAGGGACAGAGTCTGAGGGAAGGGAGCCGAAGCCGGTAGTCGTGGTGGAGCCACGGGCTGTGAGGGCTAAAGTCCCAACCAAAGGTCCACTCGCTAAGGGAGCCTCGCCCAAGGCACCCCCTCGCAGGTCGTCTCGAACGCCTCAGCCAGTAAAGCTCTGGCCAGATTCCCCCTACTTCAGCAGACACCGACTTGGGAAATCCCTAGAAAGATGCAGTCCCCAATTGGCAGCAAAAGGCTGCAGGGGACTCAAGCTACAGGTCAGTGCGGCCCCGCTACAGGGAGCGGTGAGCTGCAGTCGGAACAGGGATTAGGTAGGCCACCCGGGGACGGGTGGCGCTGTACATAAGTTTAGCTAAGTTTAAGATTGGTTAAGTATAAGGTGTGTAAATTTTTAAGGTGATGGGTGTTATAAGGAATAGTTCTAGAATCTGCCCAGCATGTGTGTTTGTTTTGGATCGAGGTCGAAAGACCTGATCATGCCTTCACCTAGGCCAGAATCTCTCGGGAGCCTGGCTGTATCGTTTAATCTGTTGCAGGAACCAAAGGTGCTATGGAAAGGATTCTCATCGTGTTCGCGGTGATCGGTGTAGCTTGACCTATCGGGGCCGCACCAAGGACTCCATCGTATATGGATGCTCCGGGGACACAGCCCCCATCGCGACTGATGGGACAGGAGTACGGGACGTTGAAGAAACAGCTACCTACTTCCATGAAGGGAGGTGGCCAGGATGGCTGGGGTCGAACTCTACGGAATACTCCAGCCAGTCCGGGTTTGCATACAGAGAGACTTCTCTAATGTGTCCCAGGGTGAGGATCATCGCGCCCAGAGTCAGCGTCACCGTCGGAAGGAAGATTAGTTTGATATGCCATGGACATGTTCCTTTGGACAGATGGTGGTGGCTCAGGAAGCTGAGCAAGACCATGAAGAACTCTATGGTCGAGTGGGAGCAACTGGGTAACAATACCCATCGGACTATTATGGGAACTCATGGGGGATTGAGTGTCTGTTGGGACAAATGGTGGGAACCAGATGAGGGGATTTACATCTGTATGTGGGGTTCAGAACGCGTCTGCTCCACAGGTGTCTCCATCTTTTTACAAAGACAGTGGCAGGATGCTGGGAAAGGGATGAGGTGGGACGTCAGCACACGGGCGTGCAGAGCCCCATACTCTCAGATCCCGGTGAATGCCACTGAGCTCATCACCTGCCCCTGCAAGCCCCTACCCACGATTCCGGTAGCCAAAGCCCGCAAGGAAGGGTGCCCCACCACTAACAAGGGACCCGGGAATGGATTGGTATTAGTGCCCACAGGTCAGGTGCTGTACCAAGGGGTGCACTACGCGGTGGCCTCGGTGATTTTAAACCTCACCGAGGTGCGATTGCCAAAGTGGTGCCCCAAGGAAACGGAGCAATTGTACCAGGTCCTGTTAAAAACTATGTTCAGACAATTTTATGAGTTCGCCTTTGCCGATGTCGACAGAGCCGAATTGTACACCACACCACATGAGGTCTTGTCAGGGTAGGAAAGCAAAGAAGGGGTACAGTCAATGATATTTTTACAGCCTTCAACACAGGGACTTCCGTCATCAACACTCTGGATGACATGGAGCTGCAGACCCAGATCAATGGTTTAAAAGGATGGTTAGGAAAGATACTGATGGACGAGAATAAGGTAGTGGGTTCTGAGTTACATGAGGACCAGGCCATGACACTACACTTAAAAGAAATCATAGCTGAGCTGGAGAAACACGCTAAAACGGTAAATGCTCTCATCAGAGAGGATCGAAATGCGTCAGATCAGGCTGCGCAGAACGAAGCATGCATGCTGTATGGGGCGTGGTTACTGGGTGGGGGCCGCAGTAATCTGCAGGATTTAAAACAAGGTTTGGTCCCCTCCTGGATCGGCAATAAGCACCTCGCAGCCCTCCACCCTTTTGAGAATGCATTAAGTCTGTGCCAGCTCAGACTAGCTTCAGAGGCCTACCCAGTCCCAGTGGACTGTGGGCGGTCTAATCACACCATTATGGGTATAGTGGTAAGAATGCCGGTTATGGGAAAGACAGCTAAACCCGCCCCGGTATACAGGGTGGAGAACATTGGAGTCATTCAAGGGGGTGCACACATTCGCTACACAGCGGTCCCACCTTACGTCATTCGATGAGAGCATGCAATGATGGGTACCGCCCTCTCGGGGTGCCAGAGCCGGGGAGCACACATCATCCTGTGTCCCCAGCACTTGAATGCCTATTCAAAACCACAGTGCGGGTTCAGAACTGCTGGCGCGAAGCCTATAAATTGCACCATGGAGGCAATGGCACAAGGCCATGTGCCCCCGCAGGTGGCATATCTAGGAGGTGGGACATACTGTGTCACCACTGCAGCGCCTCACTACCAACATGGACAGCACGGCTGGTGTCCGGTCAGTGACAGCAGTTTCTGCTTCAAACCCAAGGCAGAAGTTCAAGTGGCCCAAGAGCGAATTGTCCCTATTCCTGAACCTTCCACTGTTCACCTCACTGTCAAGGTAAATTTCACCGATCTGCTACGATTCATTGCACATTTTGGCTATATCATTCCCCCTCTCCCTGAACACCTCACCAAGATACTAAAAGCCGTTGCTGTTTCACAGAAACATTTTTACATGCTGGAGCAGAAGAATTTAGAAATAGGGGCAGACATATTGGATATAGTGACCCCACAGTGGTGGGATCTGTTTACAAATATAAAAGTCCCTTCATGGATTAGGATAGCCTCCCACATCCTCGTAGTATGTCAGATTTTTATCGTGATTTATTTACTCTTTGTACATTGTAAGAGGGACAAACGTTTCCAGAAGTATGAGAACAGAGAAGAGTGGAGGGAGCATTATGTGCGGGTAGACGAGGAGACACCCGTCTGAATTTTTGCTGCTATGTATAGAGTTAGAGTTTCCCTCCCTCCTCTATTTTTGATAGTATTCATGTGTGATTTTGTGTGTATTTTCTTTGTTTATTATTTTTATTGAAGTTTATTATGTGTGTTGTTATTAATAAAAATAATATGTATGAACCAGGTGGTGTAGGGGTATTAGGCCCCCCTCCATGCCTGGAAATGTATCAGATTTTAATTCCAATGTATTGCCATCTATAGATGCTTAATGTTGTGACGAGTGGCACTGGGTGAACCCAACTGCAGGAAGGCAAACTGAGGCAGAGGATAGGTTGCAACACAAAGATAGACTTTACTAGAAACAAACAAAATAACAACAGCACAGTTACAGGCTAGCAGGCCGGCAAGAGGATCACAAGGCAGTGTGAAACTCAAGACTGAGCACCGGACATAAAACTAAGCACCACTTAAATAGCAGGCATATAACCATGCACAGGTGAGTACGATTAGGAAGACAGAAGGAAACAATTAAGAGTTCATGGTGCCCTCTGGTGGCGAGGCGAGGCAGAACCTGGGTCATTCCTGACAGGACCCCCCCCTAGGAACGGCCCCCGACATGCCCCAAGAAGGCCCATGGCGATGACGAATAAAGTCCTGCACCAAGTCGCGATCCAGGATGTTCCGGTCCGGGACCCAGGAGCGTTCCTCCGGACCATATCCCTCCCAGTCCACCAGGAACTGAAGGCCCCCGTGAACCCAGTGAGAGTCCATCAGGCGACGGACCGTGTAGGCAGGCTGGCCGTCGATGATGTGGGGAGCAGGGGGAGGCCTCATGGCAGGCGCCACGGAACTGATGGCCACTGGCCGGAGCCGGGAGACGTGGAAGGTGGGATGAATCCACATGGATCGAGGTAGCTGGAGACGGTAGGACACCGGGTTGACCTTTCTCAACACCGTGAAGGGACCGATGAAATGGGGCGCCAGCTTGCGGGACTCCACCCGCAGCGGGAGATCCTGAGTAGAAAGCCAGACCCTCTGACCAGGATGGAATGAAGGAGCCGGTCTGCGCCGCTTGTTGGCCTGGATCCGTCGTTGCCGAGAAGCTCGTTGTAAAGCCAGCCGCGCTCTCCTCCAGGTCCATCGACAGCGCTGGACAAACTTCTCTGCGGAGGGAACCCCCACCTCGAGCTCCTGCTCCTGGAACAGTGGAGGCTGAAACCCGAACTGGCACTCGAATGGCGATATTCCTGTGGAGGAGCAGTGCAAGGTGTTGTGCGTGTACTCAGCCCAGACGATGTGACGGCTCCAGGTCGCAGGGTTAGCGGACACGAGACACCTCAAGGTCGTCTCCAGGTCTTGATTGATCCGTTCCGTTTGACTGTTAGACTGAGGGTGGAAACCCAAGGAAAAGCTGACAGTAGCTCCAATGAGCTTATAGAATTGTGGACCACGGTCAGAGACGATGTCAAGAGGCAAACCGAACAACCTGAAAACATGCTGGACCATGAGCTCGGCTGTCTCTTGGGCTGAGGGAAGCTTGGGCAAGGGCAGAAAGCGACAGGCTTTGGAGAAGCGATCCATGATGACCAGAATGACAGTGTTGCCTTGAGGTGGTGGCAGGCCTGTGATGAAATCCACAGAGAGGTGTGACCAGGGGCAGGTGGGAATGGGGAGAGGATGCAGCAAACCCTGGGGGCGGGATCGAGGGTTCTTGTTTCGTGCACAAGTAGCACAAGCTGCCACAAACGCCTTTGCATCCCTTTCCATAGTGGGCCACCAGAACCTTCTGTGAAGAAACTCCAGCGTCCTGGATGTGCCTGGATGACCGGTGAGTCGAGATGAATGCCCCCACTGCAGAACTTGTGAGCGTGCCGTGTTGGGAACAAAAAGGCGACCTGGTGGACCGTTGCCAGGGTCTGCCTCCCTCTGTTGCGCCTTTCTGACCAGCGTCTCGATCCCCCAGCTCAGGTGGATCAAATTGCCTGGAGAGAGCATGAGGCTTGAGATTCTTGGATCCTGGACGATATGACATGACAAAGTCGAAATGATTGAAAAACAGTGCCCAGCGAGCTTGACGGGAGTTAAGCCGTTTGGCCTCCTGGATATAGGCCAGATTCTTATGGTCTGTCCAGACAATGAACGGGTGTTAAGACCCCTCCAACCAATGTCTCCACTCCTCCAGTGCCAACTTAACTGCTAGTAGTTCCCTGTTTCCAATATCATAGTTTCGCTCTGCAGGAGTGTGTCGGCAAGAAAAGAAGGCGCAAGGGTGCAGTTTTTTGTTGTTAGACCGCTGGGACAAAACGGCACCCACTCCTATATCAGAGGCATCCAACTCGACAATGAAGGGGAGTAAGGGATCCGGAATCATGAGGACAGGAGCAGACGTGAAGCGCCGCTTGAGATCCTCGAAAGCCTGCGCAGCCTCAGCGGACCAACTGAACCGGGTGGAAGCGGTTTTGGTGAGGGCGTTGAGAAGGGCAGCAATGGTGCCGAAGTTCCTGATGAATCTCCGAAGAAATTAGCAAACCCCAAGAAGCGTTGCACCTGTTTGAGAGAGCTGGGTGGTGGCCAATCTCGGACAGCTTGGGTCTTGCCAGAGTCCATTTGGATATTGCTGCTGGAGATGATGAAGCCCAGGAATGAAACCATGGAAACGTGAAACTCACACTTCTCAGCCTTGACAAACAAGAGGTTGTTAAGCAGACGTTGCAGGACTTGCCTTACATGCTGGACATGATCGTGAAGAGTTTTGGAGAAAATGAGAATGTCATCCAGGTAGACAAAGACAAAGCGATTCAGCATGTCTCAGAGGACGTCGTTGATGAGCGCCTGGAACACAGCAGGGGCGTTGGTCAATCCAAAGGGCATGACCAGGTTCTCATAGTGCCCAGTAGGTGTGTTGAATGCCGTCTTCCACTCGTCCCCTTCGCGGACACGGATGAGGTTGTAGGCATTGCGGAGATCCAATTTTGTGAAGACTGTGGCTCCTTGTAGTAGCTCGAAGGCCGTCGACATGAGCGGAAGAGGATAACAGTTCTTTATAGTAATCTTGTTAAGGCCACGGTAGTCGATGCAGGGGCGGAGACCTCCATCTTTCTTACTCACGAAGAAAAAACCGGCACCAGCAGGAGAGGTGGACGGACGGATGAAGCCAGCGGCGAGGGCATCACGGATGTAATCCTCCATGGCGGCGGTCTCTGGAGCAGAAAGAGAGAAGATCCTACCCCTAGGTGGGCATGTCCCAGGCAGGAGGTCAATGGCACAGTCATATGGCCTATGAGGGGGAAGTGATGTGGCTCAAACCTTACTAAAAACCTCTCTTAAATCCTCATACTCGGGAGGCACTCGGGACAATTCAGAGTGAGATGGGGGCTCCTGGGGCTGGGAAGGAGGCTTGGAGCGAAGACAGGTGGTGTGGCAGGCGGAGCCCCATTCCATAAGCCGGCCGGCGGCCCAATCCATGCGTGGATTATGGCAGGCCAACCAAGGGTAACCCAGAACTAATGGAAATTTGGGAGAGTGGATAAGGGAGAATTGGATGGTCTCGAAATGTTGTCCTTCCACGCCCAAACACAGGGGGGCAGTAAGATGGTGAATAGTTCCGGAGCCCAGGGGTCTTCCATCCAGGGCGATAACAGTGAGGGGGTGATCTGGATGGGTCAGGGGAATCTTGAGCTGTTTAGCTAAACCCAGATCCATGAAGTTACCATCGGTCCCAGAATCCACCAGGGCCTTAAGATCATGTTGTTGATTGCCCCAGAAAAGGGAAGATGCCAGCAGGACCCTAGAAACAGTGGGGCCGAGAGGGATGGTTACGCTCATCTCAGGGCCCTCCGTCCTGGACGAGCCCTGGCTTTTCCCACCAACTCTGGACAAGAAGAGCAAAAGTGGCCCGGTTCCCCACAATAAAGGTAAGATCCCTCTCTCATTCGGCGATCACGTTCAGGCTGCGAGAGACGAGCTACTCCCAACTGCATGGGCTCCTCTGGAGCAGTCAAAGATGGACTTGGGATGGCTCAGAGGCTCTCGGATGGCTTCAAAGCAGGGAAGGCTCTTGTTTCCGGAAGTGGGGTGAAAAAGGAGCGGCGTTCTCTTTGCCTCTCACGGAGACGATTATCCACTCGAATGGACATATCAAGGAGAGGCTCCAAATCACTCACCGAATCTCTGGAAGCCAGTTCATCCTTGATTTCATCCGTGAGACCGTGGCGAAAGGTGGCGATGAGCGCCTCCGAATTCCATTGGCTCTCCGCCGCGAGAGTGCGAAACTCAATGGCGAAGTCCGCAACGCTACGAGCCCCCTGGCGAAGTCAAAGCAGTTTGTTAGATGCCTCTCTCCCACTGACAGGATGATCAAGGACCTTTCTCATTTCCTCAGTGAAAAGTTGGTAGTCTGAACATGCCGGAGTTTGCTGTTCACAGGCGGCCGTAGCCCAGGTAAGTGCTTTGCCGGTGAGTAGCGAAATGATGTAGGCTACTCGGGAACGGTCAGTGGGAAACAATGAACCTTGCAGCTTGAAAGCCAGGGAACACTGGGTTAGAAAGCCTCGACATCCTCCCGGGTTACCGTCATAGCGCTCGGGTGCAGGTAATCGGGATTCTTTCAGAGGGGGAAGCAAAACCGAAGGAGCGGGTAACGGTGCTGGAGTAGTTTGGGTTGCCTGACTCTGGCTCTGATGGAAAGCAATGACGAGGGCGTCCAGCTGTTTCTGGCTTCGGGAGAACGACGTGGCGAAGCACCGCAGTTCATCCAAGATCAGTTGTAGATGTTCAAAGACTCGTCGTGGCCATTGGTTCCTCTCTGCTGGGTTCATGTTTGGCTCAGTCTTGCTGTGATGAGTGGCACTGGGTGAACCCAACTGCAGGAAGGCAAACTCAGGCAGAGGATAGGTTGCAACACAAAGATAGACTTTACTAGAAACAAACAAAATAACAACAGCACAGATACAGGCTAGCAGGCCGGCAAGAGAATCACAAGGCAGTGTGAAACTCAAGACTGAGCACAGGACATAAAACTAAGCACCACTTAAATAGCAGGCATATAACCATGCACAGGTGAGTACGATTAGGAAGAAAGAAGGAAACAATTAAGAGTTCATGGTGCCCTCTGGCGGTGAGGCGAGGCAGAACCTGGGTCATTCCTGACAAATGTACACTGTGGGTTTTTCTGAAATGGGAAATGCATGTGTCGTGGGGTCATAGATAGGTAAATACAGGGGATGGTTTGATTATGGAGAGTCAGAAAATTTTGCTCACCCAGAATTATGATACTTCAAGCAAGTTATAGTATCATCAGGGGGAACTGTAGAATTCGCAAAATTGAACATTGTCCTATAAGGGTCTATTGGCAGAAAAGGCCTTAATTTTTCAAGACTGTTTTAAAAGAAGCCCAGAAAAAGGGACACACAAAATGGCCACCGGACCCCGTGACCAGCTTTTGGGACACTTTAAAATGGTTCCTGCAGTCCTCAGACAGCTTTTGTGGATTCAGCCCACAGTAGGTTCTGGAAGGCAGTTTCAGGGAAAACGAAACCAGACAGAGCCCCATACATATAGATTGGATGCAGATCCGATCAGATCGGCCTATAGATAAAGGCCATCTAAAATTTACTCAGACAAAGGGGAACAGATTCAAGTTTGAAGAGGGACATTAAAGACAATACAGGGTCGTTTCAGACCAGTGATTGCAGTTACCGGCCATCCCGAAGATACTTTAAAAAACAAAGACTACCCCGCTGTGCTACAAGCCCGCCAAAAATTAAACAAAGACTAACCTTGATTTGGCAGGAGATAAGGGCCTCTTTGAGAAGTATAATTGGGAACCCGGTATAGCTATCGGTGCGCTTCTTAGCCTTGGGAAGGCTTGACATCGGAGAAGGTGGTTCGAAGAAGAAGAAGACCGTAAGATTCGGAAATTTTCATTAAATAATCACGCAAGAAAACAGGATTAATAATGCAGCTTTATTGACCAAAAGAAGCTTATACAGAAAACCCTTTGATAAAAAGGGGCATACAAAATGGCCGCCGGACCTCGTGATCAGTTACTTGGACCATTTGATTTCTGTTACTGCAAGCCAGACAGGCTTGTGGATTGAGAACAGTAAGCCCACGAAAGCCAGTATCGGGAAACCGAAACTCAGGGAAATGGGCATACATATTCAATTGGATTCTAAGCACAAGACAGTTTCAGGCAACAGGATGGGGCCCATCAAGATATGGGTGGACAATTGAATGAACACTTAAACCCATTTACTGTACAAAGGAAGAACCGTTTAACAGCCATCAAAGGCAATCTCCAGACCGATCAATATGCGAACCGAGTTACGGTGACAAAGTAAAAGACATTATCGGCCAGGAAGGCCAGTTAAGCTATCACCGGCTCCCGTTACAAGACAAAGCGCCCCTGCAGAGATTTCTGCCCGCCAAAAATATTACAAAGACTGGACTATGATCTGGCGGGAGATAAGACTGTCCCAAAAGGGTATAATTATGGATTTGAAAGTCCATCAAAAGGGGACACACACACTGGAGGCAACGCTTCACCTCGACGGCTACGCTTCATTCGTAGGACGATTCACTTCTTCGGAACAATTCGTAACTTCGGGGACGACGAGAAGACTTTGGCTGGGAAGCCAGCTCGGCCAGGCAAGGCTCGACTACGACGGGAAGACGAAGGAGGGTGGCCCGGGTACTTTTGTCGGGAGATCATCGACGACCCAGGCCGAAGGAGAAGACACCCTCTGGAAAACCACCGAGCCAGGCGGGAGCGAGAAATAAAAGGACACTCCGGGCCTAGCACTTCCGTGCCTCAACATCCCATTCGCAGTTTTTCCTTACTGGACTCTCCCATGTGCATCCAGTTATTCAACATCACATCGGTGGCCGATTCTCCCATGTGTATCCAGTTCTTCAACAGCTTGTTAACGGATTCAACCATGACGAGCGCTCATCAAGGCTGTGTCCACTGCCTCCTCGCCTGAGAGAGAGTGAGAGAGAAAAACAAGCTACGCCAGAAGTTTCCAAATCCACGTGACGACGGAAAGCTGTGCCAAAAGGCTGCGAACCCCCTATTTTGCGAATCTGAAAGTGGTGAGCATGATTCTGAGTTCCTCAGGTCGAAACTTAGTCTAGGTATAGGGGAGGGAGTAAGGGTAATCGTAATGTGTTCCCCCTTTTTCGATGTGTCGTGTGTTTCCCATTTCCATGGAATTAAGTTTATAGATATGTGCATGCTTGTAGTTGCTTTAATTTGTGCTTATGACATGTATTTTATAATGCTGCAAACTGTTTAATAATAAAAGCATCCATTTCGTGCTATTCAACCTGGTCTATTGAGTCTTTCTCTGCACTACAGTTCCCTGCACCTAAGTCCAAGGTCTAGAACCGTAGGGGAGAGTGGGTCAAACCACTCAAGGGTAATTATTGCACGAAGCCTGGTAGGAGACCAGAACGAGCAAGAGAAACCCCCTACAGAAATGGCGACCACGGCAGGACCTTGGCAGCAGGAATGTAGCGTGTTAGATCAAGGTTTAAATAAACAAAATGTGATGGATGAAAGGATAGCGGACTATGTTTTTGGGAAGGTAAACCTCACAAAACAGTGGATATCTGACCTATTGAGAGATAGGCGTCCGCTAGACGCAGCCATCAAGTGGACAGAAGACAAAGAGCATAAGAAATCGGTAGAAAAGGCGGTCTGGCTGATGTGCTACAAGAAGCAAGTCCAGCTTTTGGACCAGGTCGTTGTAGCACAGACAGCCCAGATCAAAGGGCTGCTCACAGAAGTAGAGGAAAAGGTTGCGGGAGGTCAGAAACTGATTCAATCGCTTAACGCACTGAATCAGGAACGCCAATCCGTAACTCACCACCATGAGACCCGGATAGGGCATTTGGAATGTCAGGTCATTGAGGCCAAGGCCAGTGAAGGTAGAATGAGAGAGAGGTGTTTCCGCCTAGCTAAACAGGTAGCGACACAGGAGGAAAGTATCTTGGGGGCCAGGGCAGCATATAAGATGGCCATGCAGGATAGGTCTGAGAACACCGACCATAGCACCTGCCACCGGGAGCTAAAGGACCTAAGAACGGCCCTAGCCAAGGCAAACGGATTGGTGTGTCTCATAAACCCACCAGCGAGCCAGCTACTGTTGGCCAAGGAATCCAAAAGACCGATTCCCCAAGAGACAGTTAGGGCACCAACCCCCGAGCCCTCAGCACTTCCTGCCTATGATGAGTCTTGGACTCCGGGGAAGGAAACGGAGGAGTCAGACACAGGGGTTCTTGAGGTAGAGCAACACCAGGTAGTGGAGTCGGGACCGGCACCGATGTGTCCCACGCGACACCGGAGGCTCGGTCCAGACCAGGATGGCGAGGATGGACCCCTCGTGAATCAGATCATAATGCCCCATAGCGCACGGCAGCTAAGGGAAATGATAAGTCACATCCCAAAACTCTCCGAGTCAGGAGATCCCTCCGTCCATTTTAGGGACGTGGAGCAAACCGCAGCAGTTAATGACTGCGACAGGGCTGAACAGTCCAAAATGCTGCTGTTCTCCCTGGACAGCTCACTCCTCCAGTGTCTCCCTGACGAGAGCAAAAGGGGGCGAAAGACGTACGAGGAAATACGGGATGAGGTCCTGGAGATTATAGGGGAGGGTGACGGAACTCCGTTCCTCCGATTGGAAAGGACGGTACAGCTCGAGGGAGAACCCCCACGGGTTTTCGCCGGAAGGTTGTGGCCAATGTACCGGCGCAGCTGCCCGGGAGGACCGGACCGGAACGCGCTAAATGATGACCAAAGGGCTCATTGGCTCCGGTGTCTGGTCGCCAATTGCTTGCCGCCGGTGAGGGAGCAGGCAAAAGCATGGTTTGACCCCACTAACCCCCGATCCACGGAGGAAGTATTACTTGATCAGCTCACGATAAGTTACAGGAACAATAAGAGTAGGGAGGTGCCTTCCTCAAAAGGAAAGGTGCATGAGGCGAGGCCTGCAGCTCCTGCTAAAAAGGAATGGCATCAGGAGGGGAATCGCGCCCCCCAAGCCAAGAGCAGTTGTTACGGGTGTGGGAAGGAGGGTCATTGGCGCCGGGACTGTAGAAATCCCTGGAAGGATTTAAAGGGAAAAACTTCCCCAGCCCCGGCACCAGGAGATGGTGCGGTTGTGGATCCCGCTGCGATTGAGTCAATCATACAGACAATGCGGTCTCTGATGACCTCGCAGGGGAAAATAGCTGTTACCACCGGCCTTGCTGCTCCCGAAACTCCGATCACTGTACCCAAGTGACTAGAGTCGGCGCAACCCGTCTACCTGTGTCCGCCCCGCTACGATGCATGGAGACGACCCCTCGTAGAGATGGAGGTAGAGGAGGTGAAGGAAACTTATCTGTTGGACACGGGAGCATCGTGCACCATAATCCACGCAGATAACCCCACCACCTCGCCCCTGTCCACCGGGGTCCCATATCGTCTGTTGGGCTTCACGGGCGAAGAACAGGCTGGCACACATTCCCTTCCCCTCTCCCTTCGTTTAGGGCCACTCCGCACCACGTAGAAGTGTATCCTGATGAAGTGGGAAGAGGGAGGTGGAACGGGAGTCCTGGGGTCTGATTTCTTGGTAGCCCACGGGATCCACGTGGACCTAAGAAATCACTGTCTCTGGGGAGAGGGTACGAGTGTGAGGGAGATGGAGAGTGTTAAGGAAACCCCTACGAAGGCGCGGGTTGGCCGGCAAGAAGTAAAATTCTTGGGCCTAACCCTATGCGCGGGCGAGAGAACAGTAGACCAGGAGGATGAGCCGGAATCGGTGGAAAATCCGCCGGTCTGCGACACTCGTACAGCCTGAGGGAAGGGAGCCGGAGCCGGCAGCTGTGGTGGAACCACAGGCTGTGACGGTGAAAGTCCCAACCCCCGGTCCGTCAGCCCTGGGAGCCTCACCCAAGGCAGCCCCTCGTAGGTTGACTCGAACACCCCAGCCCAGAAAGCAATGGCCAAATTCTCCCTATCTTCCCCAACCTCGGTCCAGAACAGCCCGAGAAAGGCACGATTCCCGTTCAGCAGAGACAGGCTGCGGGGGATCAAAGCCAAAGGGCAGTGCAGCCCCGCCACAGGAAGTGGCACGCTGCAGCCCTCACAGGAATTAGGTAGGCCGCCCGAAGGAGGGCGGCGCTGTATATAGGTTTAGGTAAAGATGTTAAGTGTAAGTAATTTTAATGTTAGTTTAAGATGGGTAAAGTTTGAGATGACGGGATGTTTAAAGGATAGTTTTCAAAGTCTGCCCAGTATGTGTGGTTGTTTGGAAGCGGGGTCAAGGGACCCGCGCGTCCGTTTAATTAGGCCAGCACTTGTTGGGAGCCTGGCTACATCATCTTGTCGATTACAGAGACCAGGGATACAATGGAAAGGATTCTCGTAGGGATCGCTGTGATCGGGTGCGGGCTGGCCTACCGGGGCCGCACCAAGGACGTCATCGCGTTCGGATGTTCCGGGGACACAGCCCCCATCGCGACGGATGGGACGGGGAAGCGAGAGGTTGAGGAAACCGCCACCTATTTCCACCAAGGGAGATGGCCAGGTTGGCTGGGAACGAATTCTACGGAATACTCCAGCAATTTCGGTTTCACCTACCAAGAGACTTCGTTAATGTGCCCTCGGGTGAGGATCCTTGCACCCAGAGTCAGCGTTACTGTGGGAAAGAAGATCTGTTTGGTGTGCAACGGGAACGTACCACTAAGTAGATGGTGGTGGCTATGAAAGCTGGGAAAGGACATGAAGAACTCTACTATCGAGTGGGAACGACTGGGTAATAATACCCATTGGACAATTACGGGGACTCACGGATAATTACGTGTGTGTTGGGACAAATGGTGGGAACCAGATGAAGGGATATATGTCTGTATGTGGGGTTCGAAACACGTCTGCCCCAAGGGCGTATCCATCTTTTTCCAGAGGCAGTGGCAAGATGAAGGAAAGGGGATGAGATGGGATGTCAGCACTCGGGCGTGCGGAGCCCCATACTCCCCGATTCCAGTAAATGCCACTGAACTCATCACCCACCCACGCAAGCCCCTGCCCACGATTCCGGTAGCGCTAGCCCGGAAGGAAGGGTGCCCCACCACCACAAAGGGACCCGGGAACGGTTTAGTATTGGTACCCACCGGTCAGGTGCTGTACCAAGGGGTACACTACGCGGTGGCCTCGGTGATTTTAAACCTCACTGAGGTACGATTGCCAGAGTGGTGTCCCAGGGAGATGGAACAATTGTACCAGGTACTGTTAACCCGAATGTTCAGACAATTTTACGAGTTTGACTTTGCCGACATCGACAAGGCCAAATTATACACCACACCACAGGAAGTTTTGGATCGGGTAGGGAGGCAAAGACGGGGTACTGTAAATGACATTTTCACTGCTTTTAACACCGGAACGTCTGTTGTCAACGCTCTCGACAACATGGAGCTGCAGACACAGATCAATGGTTTAAAAACCCAGTTGAGGAACATACTGACAAGCGAAAATAAGGGAGTGGGTTCTGAGCTACATGAAGACCAAGCCATGACACTACACTTGAAGGAAATAATTGCTGAACTGGAGAAGCACGCTAGGACAGTAAATGCGCTCATTAAGGAGGATCGGAATGCGTCCGATCAGGCTGCGCAGAACGAGGCTTGTGTGCTATACGGGGCGTGGTTGCTGGGCGAGGGCCGCAGTAATCTGGAGGATTTAAAACAAGGTTTGGTCCCGTCCTGGATCAGCAACAAGCACTTGCAAGCGCTCCACCCTTTTGAGAACGCATTAAGTCCGTGCCAGCTCAGACTAGCTGCAGAAGCGTACCCGGTCCCAGTGGACTGTGGACGCTCGAACCACACTATCATGGGAATAGTTGTAAGGATGCCGCTGTTGGGTCCCGCAGCAAAGCCCGCCCCGGTGTACAGGGTGGAGAACATTGGAGTCATTCAGGGGGGTGCGCACATTCGTTACGCAGTGGTCCTGCCTTATGTCATCAGATGGGAGCATACGATGACAGGCACCGACCTCTCGGGGTGTCGTAGCCGGGGAGCACACATCATCCTGTGCCCCCAGCATTTGAATGCCTTTTTGAAACCACAGTGCGGGTTCAGAGCCGCTAGCGCGAAGCCGATAAATTGCACCATGGAGGCAATGGCAAAGGACCATGTGCCCCCGCAGGTGGCATATATCGGAGGTGGGACATACTGTGTCACCACTGCAGCGCCTCACTACCGCCATGGACAGCACAAGTGGTGTCCGGTCAGTGACAGCAGTTTCTGTTTTAAACCGAGGGCTGAAGCTCAAGTGGCACAGCAACGGATTGTCCCCATTCCTGCACCCTCCGCCGTTCACCTCACTGTAAAAGAGAATTTCACGGACCTGCAGCGATTCGTCGCGCATTTTGGTTATGTCATTCCCCCTCTCCCCGAACACCTCACCAAGATTTTAAAAGCCGTTATAGTTTCACAGAAGCATTTCTACACACTGGAGCAGAAGACATTAGAGATAGGGAAGGACATATTGGACATAGTCACCCCACCATGGTGGGACCTGTTCACCAATATAGAGATCCCGGCCTGGATTAGAATAGCATCCCACATCCTAGTAGTGTGTCAGGTTTTAATTGTAATATTTTTATTGTTCGTGCATTGCAAGAGAGGCAAATGCCTCCAGAGGCACGAGAACACAGGAGAATGGAGAGAACGCTATGTACGAGTGGGGGAAGAGGACACCCCAGTGTAAGCTGCTAAGTATTAAAGGTTAATGCGTTTCTCCGCTCTTGGTTTTAGTTACTGTATGTTTTAAGTGTATGAATATTGTTGTGTTATAGCCGTTGAAAGATAAATGTGTTATAGTTTAAGATGATACTGCCTATGATTGTCCAACCGTACACAAGGTAATTTTTTCTGAAATGGGAACTGCATGTGTCATGGGGATCATAGATAGTTAATTACCGGGAATGTTTGGATGTGAGTAACCGGGAAAATTTGCTCACCAAGGATTATTGATACTGTAAGCAAGCTATCAGTATCACAGGGGGGACTGTAAGATTCGGAAATTTTCATTAAATAATCGCGCAAGAAAACAGGATTAATAATATAGCTTTATTGACCAAAAGAAGCTTATACAGAAAACCCTTTGATAAAAAGGGGCATACAAAATGGCCGCCGGACCTCGTGATCAGTTACTTGGACCATTTGATTTCTGTTACTGCAAGCCAGACAGGCTTGTGGATTGAGAACAGTAAGCCCGCGAAAGCCAGTATCGGGAAACCGAAACTCAGGCAAATGGGCATACATATTCAATTGGATTCTAAGTACAAGACAGTTTCAGGCAACAGGATGGGGCCCATCAAGATATGGGCGGACAATTGAATGAACACTTAAACCCATTTACTGTACAAAGGAAGAACCGTTTAACAGCCATCAAAGGCAATCTCCAGACCGATCAATATGCGAACCGAGTTACGGTGACAAAGTAAAAGACATTATCGGCCAGGAAGGCCAGTTAAGCTATCACCGGCTCCCGTTACAAGACAAAGCACCCCTGCAGAGATTTCTGCCCGCCAAAATTATTACAAAGACTGGACTATGATCTGGCGGGAGATAAGACTGTCCCAAAAGGGTATAATTATGGATTTGAAAGTCCATCAAAAGGGGACACACACACTGGAGGCAACGCTTCACCTCGACGGCTACGCTTCATTCGTAGGACGATTCACTTCTTCGGTACAATTCGTAACTTCGGGGACGACGAGAAGACTTTGGCTGGGAAGCCAGCTCGGCCAGGCAAGGCTCGACTACGACGGGAAGATGAAGGAGGGTGGCCCGGGTACTTTTGTCGGGAGATCATCGACGACCCAGGCCGAAGGAGAAGACACCCTCTGGAAAACCGCCGAGCCAGGCGGGAGCGAGAAATAAAAGGACACTCCGGGCCTAGCACTTCCGTGCCTCAACATCCCATTCGCAGTTTTTCCTTACTGGACTCTCCCATATGCATCCAGTTATTCAACATCACATCGGTGGCCGATTCTCCCATGTGTATCCAGTTCTTCAACAGCTTGTTAACGGATTCAACCATGACGAGCGCTCATCAAGGCTGTGTCCACTGCCTCCTCGCCTGAGAGAGAGTGAGAGAGAAAAACAAGCTGCGCCAGAAGTTTCCAAATCCACGTGACGAAGGAAAGCTGTGCCAAAAGGCTGCGAACCCCCTATTTTGCGAATCTGAAAGTGGTGAGCATGATTCTGAGTTCCTCAGGTCGAAACTTAGTCTAGGTATAGGGGAGGGAGTAAGGGTAATCGTAATGTGTTCCCCCTTTTTCGATGTGCCGTGTGTTTCCCATTTCCATGGAATTAAGTTTATAGATATGTGCATGCTTGTAGTTGCTTTAATTTGTGCTTATGACATGTATTTTATAATGCTGCAAACTGTTTAATAATAAAAGCATCCATTTCGTGCTATTCAACCTGGTCTATTGAGTCTTTCTCTGCACTACAGTTCCCTGCACCTAAGTCCAAGGTCTAGAAACGTAGGGGAGAGTGGATCGAACCACTCAAGGGTAATTATTGCACGAAGCCTGGTAGGAGACCAGAACGAGCAAGAGAAACCCCCTACAGACAAGACCCGGAGTAGTCATCGGGAGATCATCAACAAAAACCCCGGGCCGTTGACGAGAAGAAGAGAGGACGAAACACCCGACAGCGTCGTGTGTAGGAGCACAGAGAAAAACGAGCTGCGGGCGAAATGATGGTAAGCGCATCTTGCTGAAGAGAAGGAGCCATCAGCTTGAGCAGCCCGCTGCTCCTACAGCCCAACGACCACGTGGAGACAGGACGCCTGAGAGGACCAAAACGCAGACTTCAAAATCTCTATGTTTCTAACTGGGATTGGTGAGCATGTTTCTGACCCCTCGTAATTTAATCTAGCTAGGCTTAGGGGGTGGGCATTTTGGGTATAATTGAACAGTGAATTGTTGTCCCTCGATGTTCCGTGTGTTTCCCTATTTCAGGATGAACCTTGTAAAACTTAATATGCCTGTAGATATGTTGGTTAGTACTGTATTATGATTTGTTTTTCCCTCCCATGTACCTTATTGGCTTATATTTAACTTTTCCTCCATGCAACAAAACTTCATTTCGTCTCATTAAACTTGGCCTATAGAGTATTCTCTGCATTGCAGTTCCTGCCTCAAATTCCAGTTTATAGAACCTAAGGGGTGAATGGGTCGAACCACTCGGTGAATTACTGTGCAAGAGAGCGAGGCCTCTGGAGCGAGAGAGAGAGACCTCGGCAATCAGAAAACCCCTTACACCATGTAGTAACAATACAGCTGAGATTGTTAACGCAGCAAAGCCAAGGGATCAACCTGCTTTCCATTTTACTGTAACACTGCATGTTGGCGTTCCAATAGATTGTACCACAACACTATATTCCTTAAAGCATGTTTCCTTTGTGCATACTCTCTCCTCCTTATTTAACTACTTGATAGTCTTTGACTTCCTGCTTCTCCATGGTATATATTCCTTTGCACATTGTCTGTTATATATCCTTAAAAAACATTCAAGTATTACTCAGTGTTTGTCCCCGCCAAATAATTTCTCAATTTTTCTTCCATCACTGCTTTAAAAATCAATTCTTCTGAAATATTTCACTGTTCATTCATTTCATTATTGCTTTCTGTAGCCCATAAACTAGGTCACATGTAATAATCCTGTGATTACTGATAGCTAAATGCTCCTAACCTCAAAATTTTCCATCATATCTAAATGCTATATCAAACATGGCCTTTTATCCCTTTCTCTGTTGTAGAAGACTTCACTCACCTACTAAAATGTAACATTAGCAAAGGGAGAGACCTGCTGGGCCAACAGCACTGTTACACTAACTCCATTAATTTACCGTCCTCTTTTAAAAGTCTTCACCGTCACTTCACTTAACTCAAGAGTAATTTAAACAGCACCTAATTAGTAGGCTTTCCCTCACCAATGCTTTTCTTATTTCTTGAAAATTTCACATTAAGTTTCTCCATGTTTCTGGTAGTCTATAAGAACTCCTAATTGTTAACATTTCCCTTAGTGTCATAGATTCCTATCCACAGAGTCATTTTTTAATGATTAAATTAGTTCCCTTGACTAATATCGGTTACATTCTGACTAACAGCCTCCCTCTCACTCTCTTGCCCTCCCCCTATATAAACACTAAGCGATGTCCCATGGTAGTGCACATGAGGAGCCTATATTGGGCCAGAAATTCCAGAACGGGGCTTGCAGCACGTGCAAGCCCCGTATTTGCACTTACCCCGCGCTCCTGCCGATCAGCTCCAGGGACGCCTGCACTTGCAGAAACTGAAAGAAGAATCCCGGGCAGCGTATGACGTCACGCCGCCCAGGAGTACAGCCAGCGCGGAGCCAGGAGCGTGCAGTGTAAGTGAGACACGCCCCTTGAGGTCTCAGTTTCACTGGACACGCCCCCAATGTTTCTGTCAAGCTGCTTTGCTTTTTTACATGCAAAGCAGCAGTTTAAATAGGTTTTTGGAAGTTTTTTGAAGATTTTGGTAACTTTTATAAACTTTTTTAAATGTTTACATTATTTTGAGTAATCTGAAGTAGTTTTAAAGAGAATTAAAGCAATTTAAAGACTTTTAAAAGCCCTAAAAGAATTTTTTAAATTCCATTTATTTATTTAGCAATGTCGTCGTCATACGTGTCTTCACACTGTTCCCTTTGGGGAACTGTATGAAGTGGTGGAAGGATTTATGGCCGTGATTAACGCTCATTCCGTGATTGTAACCATCTTTGAACCAGCCATTAGGGCGGTTAGACCTATGGCGGGAGGGTATTACGGGCTCCCACAAGCTATACAAGGAGGGGGGGCCACCCACACCCACGGACGCAAATATCCCACTGGATGTCAACCCAGAATTTAGAGCCGGAGCTCCGACTCCACTTGCCGGGACTGTCTGGAGCGGGGTTCGAAACCCTACCCTGATCTGGCCCAGCGGCGGGGATCCTACCGCTATGACAAAGGCCCAATCCGATTAGCAACGTGAAATGGCAGCATAGGGCTCCAGTCACGGGGAGGGAAAAGGCGCAGGAAACATATGGGTGTCACCTTTTGTGCGGAGTGGGCCTTTTGCGTAGCAGTAAGCATCCCCGCCGCTGGGCCAGAAGGAGTAGGGTTTTGAACCCCACTCCAGACAGTCCCGGCAAGTGGAGTCGGAGCTCCAACTTTAAATTCTGGGTGGACATCCAGCGGGATACTTGCGTCCGTGGGTGTTGGTGGCCCCCCCCCCATCAGATGGGTTGTGGGAGCCCGTCAAACCCTCCCGCCATAGGACTAACCACCCTAATGGCTGGTTCAAAGATGGTTACGGTCACGGAATGAGCGTTAATCACGGCCATAAATCCTTCCACCACTTCATACAGTTCCCCAAAGGGAACAGTGTGAGGATACGTCCGATGATGACCTCTTGCGCAATGCACCTCCTTGGACCCTCAGTCGCAGATGCGAGGGGGCAAGTCATGCAATTGTTAAATTTTTTATTTTATTGACATGTAAAATGTTGGCCCAATAATTCCCTTCCAAATGCGCTAGTACGGTCGGGGTACTTATGCATCTGGCCGGATGAAATGCCGGTTTTCAGCATGCACAGTGCATGTGGGGAAAACCGGCATTTCCTGTCCTCTGAACGAAGGGGTTCAGAGGCAGAACGCGTGCGACTGCACAGGCAGCGCGTGCGCAGTATAATTCGCCGCTTTCATTAATGCTTTCAGTGAGGTCCAGTCATTACAACTTACACATGAAAAAAGCATGGGTACAGTTGCTACAGAGGCTGCGGAGGAAGATATTTCTTATCGTGGAGCTTCTGAAAGTATGTATGTCTGTATATATTCCTTTGCGTGTTATGTATATATTCCTTTACTTATGTGTATGAATGTATTATTTAATTATGACTTTCAGAGAAAGTAACTTATTGGAAAATCATAATTAAAAACATACATTCATACACATTAGTAAAGGAATATAAAACATACATACATATACGTAAAGGAATATATGTGGACATACATACATAACTCATTCTCACATTCCATTCACACAGCCACAATTGCTCCTTCTACCTACCGTTCTGAAAACCCTTTTAAAAAAAAAATTTAAACTTTTAAACTTACTTAAAAGTTCTTAAAATAACTTCCCTCCCTTTCCCAAACAAAAATATTGCATTTCAAAAGCTCCACGATAAAATATATCTTCCTCCACAGCCAATGAACAACTTTACACTTGCTTTTTTCAAGTGTAACTTCTAAGGACTTAACCTCACGGATTTCATGAATGAAATCCACGAAGTTCACTGCGCAAGCGCTGCCTGTGCAGTCGCACGCACTCGAGGTCTGGAAATGCCGGCGTTCCCCGCATGCGCTGTTCATGCTGAACGCCGGCATTTCCAACGGCCAGAAGCGTGAGTAAGCCGACCGTACTCACGCTTCTGGCCTGGAATTTCTGGCCCATTAAGTGTAGTTTTCAGGTGAGGCAGTGTTAAGTGGCAGGGTATAATTACAAACATATGAAAAAGTCGGACAGAAAAAGACCAGCTGGTTCATCGAGTCTGTCCCATTCAGCCATGTTGTAGCTAGGCAACATGACCTTCCAATGATCCCCACCCACCAGCAGACAAGTAATCTCCCGGGAGAAGCAAAAATACCCTGGGCCAATTCTGGGAAAAAAGAATTCTGGGAAGTTCCTCTCTGACCCCCCCAAAGGCAATCACAAATGAGTTCCAGGCAATAACAGTGACCAACAACTCGCCAGCTCCCTTTTGAATGCATGCAGTGAATCTGCAAACACTGCATGAACTGACAGCTTATTCCAAAGGTCAATGACCCTCTGGGTAAAGAAAAACTCCTGAGATCTAACCTAGTTCTATGATTACTTAACTTATACGCTTGTTCCTTCGTTCTCCCTTACTTATCTCATTCAAATCATCTACCCACAAGTACACAGTCATCATTTTAAGTACTTCAATCAAATCTCCCCAAAGTTTATACTTTTCTGGAGTAAAAAGACCCAGATCCTGGAGCCTAACATAATAACTAAGGGGGAAAAATTTGGTTGGTTAGTGCCTCCCATTAGCGCTTCCAGGGGCGCTAGCGGGGCACTAGGAATTTAGCACCCGAGCACGCCGATTTTAGCGCTGCTCGCGAAATTGACCAGTCATTTTGCGGCGGCGCGAAACACTACTGCCACAATCTCCTGCGCCCGCAGATCGTGATGTCAGTCAAGCGTGCAACGTCCCGGTAGCACCCCAGACAAGATATTGAGTTGCACCCCCTTCCTTAGCACCTGCCTCTAGGATCAACAGGTAGAGTGGAATATTTTCAAGTTGGGAAGGGGCTGGGGGAGCACTATTTAAAGGCGGATGCATCCTGCCTTTTCTTGTCAGCAAAATTTTTGGTTATAACACTGTCCTAAGGAGTTTTGGTCCTCAGCACCACTTTTGAGGTATCGAAGCGCTGAGCTATTTCCCTGGGCCTATCCATTAGTGCTTCCAACACAATTGCTTTTGAGGTCCCTCCAGGCCGAGATTCAAGGCTGCAATGAGCAGGGAGTGGCTGGCCAGCAAGATGGCCCCTCCCCTTTAAGAATTGGAGAGCACCAGTCTGTCTGGCTTCCATGGTAATTGGCATCACCTGAGCTTCGGTGCGTTCTGAGGTAACGCCTCGCTCCCTGACGTTTGCGCCATAAGAGAGGTGTGTAGCACTTGATTTAGCGCCCAAATCACATCAAATCAATGGGCAATCCCGAATGTTTCCCCCTAAGGGTTTTAAATTAGGTATTAATAAGTGGCCCTCGACTGAACCTTTTCTAAGGGCCCTATATCTCTTCTGTATGAGGGGATCAGAACTGGACACTATGGGCTTGATTTTAATCTCGAGGCTGGTTGGAGTCGGGTTGCATGGTGGGCAGGTTCAGGAGCCGCTTCCAGCGGGAACAACTGCAGAGTTGCGATTTTTATTAAACTAGCTTGTTAATTTCATGGAGGTGCGCTGGCCGGTCTAATGAGTGGGATCGGGTCGGCTGGCCGCCTCTGATGACGTCATAATAGCAGTTGCTTTTAAAGCTGCCTTCCAGCCTGCTTGGGTGCTAAGTTCCTAGTGCCCCGTTAGTGCCCCTGGAAGCGCTAATGTGAGGCACTAACCAACCAAATTTTTCCCCCTTAGTTATTGTTACATCGTTATACTATTACATCGTTAAATGGAACTACTTGTTACATCGTTATATGGAACTACTTTGGTTAGTGTATTTATATTGCTATGCAGCACACTGTGAAAGGCATTGGCAGTGCAAGGTTGGACATCTTGTATCACTCCGCACCGTGCGGCAGCAACATCATAAAAGCAAGAATACAAATAAGTGAAAGTCATAAACTAAATGAGTTAAAAGTGTCTGTATTACATAGTAATAAGAACACAAGGAGACACAACATGGTGGCAGCGGTATAAGTGAGTACAACTTGTGCCATACGAACTACGAATAAGACGAAAAGTGAATATATGAGCTGATCGTGAGTGCCGGTGTCTGTGGTGATTGAGCGTGAATCGTACGGGCAATTAAGATGGTGGCTGCCGCTGCACTGACTGCGCAAATGCAACCCCTCATGAACTGGGAAGCCGACGATATAGTGGAGGCATTCCGCAAGTTCAAACAGAAATGTGTCCTTACATTCAAAAGCTTCCTGAAGGGTGCTGCCAACGAAGAAAAGGTTAGTTACATTCTGTTGTGGACAGCAGAAAAAGGTCTAGATTTGTATAATAGCTGGAGTTTGACTGAAGAGGAAAATGAAAACCCTGCGACAATCTTTGAGAAATTCAGCAACCATCTAGAGCCTAAATCCAATCATCGTATACACAGATACAAATTCCAGAGACTAAGACAGGAACCCGGTGAAACAGCTGACAATTTCCTGACAAGGCTGAGAAATGAAGTCAGCAAGTGTGCATTTAAGGAAATGGAGGAAAGGCTTGTGGACCAGCTGATATGGGGGTCAGCGCATGCAGAGGTACAAAAAGCCCTGATAGGGAAAGAAAAGCTCGAAATAACAGAGGCTATAGATACTGCGAGAGCTCATGAAGCCATGAAGCAGCAAATGAGAATGCTGATTTCTCAAACGGCTGACATGCAGACAGCTTCTGAGACAGACAACAGAGTGGATACAGTGAGAGAAAAGTACAATACACAAAGACATGCACATGGCAACGGGAGAAACATGTGCAGAAACTGTGGAAGACCGCACGATTATACAGACAGGAGGAAATGTCCAGCATATGGAACAAGCTGCAATGCATGTGGCAAACTAAACCACTGGGAAAAGAGGTGTAGAACGAAGAAAGAAGGAACATACATCAAAAACAAAGGCGGACAGCAGAACCAGAGAAAGAAACACACCATCCATGCTATGGATGAACAGGATGATGATGATTATGGTCATGACAATACACTAAACATCGAAACCATAAAGGTACAGCTTCATGAGATGTCCAGAGCAGAAAATACTCCGAAGAGAGAATTGCACACCATCATCCAAATCGAAAAGAGGGTCAAAGGTCAGCCCACAACCATCAACTTAAAGTTGAAGCTGGACACAGGGGCTCAGAGCAACATTCTCCCATTGAGACAGTACCAGCAGATCTTTCCCGAAAACTTGAGAGAAGATGGCTACCTGAAAAAGGGTTGTTTAAAGGCAAGTTATGTCACGCTGGAAGCATATGGGGGGAGTGAGATTAAACAACTCGGAACAACCTTCGTCAAAGGGACACATAAAAGAAAGAACATCAACTGCATGTTCTATGTCACCGACACTGAGGGGCCAGCGATCCTGGGATTAAACAGCTGCGAGAAGTTGAGATTGATCTCAGTGAATCATGAGCTGACAGAAACATCACTGAGGATAGACAGCAACACCCCGCTGGAGAATCGCCCACAAATCAAGAGTAAAAAAGACTTGATAGACATGTATCCGGAATGTTTCGATGATACAGTGGGATGTTTCGGAGATTTCCAATACCACATCACCATCGATCCAGAGGTAAAGCCCGTTATCCATGCTCCAAGAAAAGTACCCATCGCGCTGAAGACAAAGCTTGAAAGAGAGCTAAAGGAGATGGAAGTAAAGGGAGTGATCATAAAGGTCACTGAACCCACAGACTGGGTAAACTCAATTGTGGTACGAGAAACGCTAAACGGGCGTCTCAGAATATGTTTGGATCCCAAAGATCAAACCAGGCAATAAAGAGGGACCACTATCCCACCCCAACGCTAGAGGAGATTACGCCATCATTGGCAGGAGCCAAGGTTTTCTCAAAACTAGATGGCAGAAATGGATATTGGAACGTGAAGTTGGATGAGGAATCAACAACACTGACAACATTCAACACACCATTTGGGCATTACAAATTCCTGCGGCTACCATTCGGGTTAAAGGTCAGTCAAGATATCTTTCAACAGAAAGTAGACGAGACATACAGAGGCTGTGGAGGAGCTATAGGAATAGCTGATGATATTCAGATCTATGGAGCAGATGAAAGAGACCATGATATGCACCTACAAGAGGCCATGGAGCGCACCAGGAAGGCTGGCATCAAGTTAAATGCCGATAAGTGCATAGTTAAAGTCAAGGAATGCCAATTCTTTGGTATGATTTACACACCAGAGGGAGTCAAGCCAAGTCCTGAGAAGATTGTGGCGTTTGCTGAAATGAAACCACCCAAAGATAAGAAAGAGCTGAGGAGTTACCTCGGCTTCGTCCAATACATGAGTTCTTTCATTCCAAACATGTCGGAACATACAACAAATCTCAGAGCGCTAATGAAAGGAGGCGCCGAATACCAGTGGTCTGAATCACATGAAAGGAATTTCAAACAACTTAAAGAATTGTTGTGCAAAGAAACAAGCCTGTCATATTATGACAGAAGAAAACCAGTCACTCTACAAGTAGACGCTTCTACCAGAGGACTAGGGGCAGCTCTTGTGCAGGAAGGAAAGCCAATAGCTTTCGCATCAAAGGCCTTGACGTCAGCTGAGACGAGATACGCTAACATAGAAAGAGAACTATTAGCAGTAGTGTATGGATGCGAGAAATTCCATACATACCTGTATGGAAGGCAGTTTACAATAGAGAGTGACCATCGTCCACTAGAACAGATCTACAAGAAGAATCTGTGCAAAGCACCTACAAGACTGCAAAGACTACTTCTAAGGCTCCAAAGCTACGACTTCACGCTTAAATATAAGCCAGGAAAGGAAATGGTGCTAGCAGATGCGTTGTCTCGATTGTCACCATTTGAGAAACACGAGGTGGAGGGCCTAACAGTAAAAATCCACCACCTAGTGAGTGTTACCCCTACAAAGCTCAGTCAAATCAGAGATGAGACTAGCAAAGATGAGGAATTGCAACTACTCACACAACAAGTGATACAGGGGTGGCCGGAGAGAATCCAGCAGGTACAGGCGACAATTCATCAATACTGGACAATTAGAGATGACATCGCAACAGAAGACGGTATTCTCCTTGCTGGATCGAGGATCATCGTGCCAAAGACGATGCAGACAGAACTTCTCCATCTAATACATGAAGGCCACATGGGAATGGAGAAATGCAAGCTGAGAGCCAGATCAGCGTATACTGGATAGACAGGTACAAAAATATCGAACAGATGGTTTCTGCATGTGGTATATGCCAGAAATACAGAAATGCACAACAGAAAGAGGAGATGATACCTAGTGAAATACCATCAAGACCATGGCACACTGTTGGGGCAGATCTCTTCATGTGCAATCAAGAATGGTATCTCATAGTGGCAGATTACTATTCCAAGTTTCCTTTTGTGAGAAGGATGAAAGATCTGAGAGCCACAACTACCACCAGAATTGCAAAGAGCTTGTTTGCTGAACAAGGAATCCCGGAAAAGGTAATCTGTGACAATGGAACCCAGTTCACATCGAGTGAATTCAGAGCTCTGGCAGAAAAGTATGGGTTCAAAATAGTAACCTCATCCCCACATTTCCCAAGGGGACACGGGTTCATCGAAAGACAGATCCAGACTGTCAAGAGAACTCTCATCAAAAGCAGTGAGATGGGGGAAGACCAAGACCTTGCCCTCCTATCACTCAGATCAACACCACTGAAAGCAGACATGAAATCACCTGCGGAATTGCTGAATGGGAGGAAGTTTAAGACTACCCTACCAGCAAAAATACATCCTTCCCAGGACCAGGAGGACTTCAGACAGAAGCTGGCAGAAGCACAAGTCGTAGGGAGCAAACATTATGACAAACATGCAAAGATGCTACCAGAATTGCTGAATGGGCAATCAGTGCATGTGCAAGACCCGGTGTTGAAAACCTGGAATCCAGCCAAGGTCATTGAAAAAGCTGATACTCCAAGATCCTACTTTGTAGAGACCGAACCTGGTAACCAATACAGATGGAACAGATTCCACATCAGACCTTCACCTGAACTGGTTAAGCAGCAGACAACATCAGCAACACTGACAACAACAGCTACCACAAGCAGTACAATGCCAGAAACAAGCGCCACAAATCAAACAACCATGAGCATGCACACTCCAACTCCAAGTGCGACAGCAACAACAACAACAAGAGCGGAACACACCAAAACACCGCAGAGAGGAGTGGTCACCACCAAGTCCACAAGATGGAGGGACAACATCCAACCACCTGAGCGATATCGTGAATAAGAAAAGAAAACTCACGATTCTTTGTATTTGATAATAATAGTTTAGATATAATGGGCTAGATTTTCAGTAGCTTGCGCCAGCAGTTAGCGCCTTAAGAGAAGTGATTTCCGGGCGCTATGCGTGTAGCGCCCGGGCGCAGCGCAGTTTGCGCTCCGCCCCAAATTAAGTTGCCCGTTAGCGCCGGCGCAAAGTTTAGCGCCCGCCCGGATGCGCGCGCAGAAAATGATGTCACATCCTCGTGCAACGCCCTTTGGCCGCCCCGATTGCAAACTTCAGTCGGACCGCCCCATTGTGCGGCGGGCGGCCGGAGCGTTTGGAAAAAGGAACGCAACACAACCAGCGCAGGCCCCGGGGGGCGCTAATTAAAGGGAACGTCCTCTCCAGTATAAAGGCCATCCTTTTTTCAGAAAACAGTCTTGTGCAACGCATTTCTGGAGACACAACAAGGAGGATAGCTAACTGGTTTCAAGCAGCAAGAGCCAGGTATTTTTGGACTCAGGCAATAGCGCTGCAAGTGGCCATTTGGAAATTAGACTGTTTGCCAGGATTTGATGGGGGCTGCATGGGGTGCCAACGCGCAGCTGCAGCGCCATATCCGTAGGGCTCGCAGACGCATTGTGAGAGGGGCAGCCCTGGCTAGAGGCAGAGGGGGCTACAGGCGTCGGCCACGTAGGCCTTACCCAGTCAGGCTATACTGCCAGCAGCGCTCCTACCTAAACATGAGTGCCGCGCGATGTGTTAGAAGGCTCCGATTCCGAAAGGAGGTGATTGCAGAGATCTGCCACCTGCTTCGCCGAGATCTGCGGCCAAAGCTCAGGTGCAGGACGTCTCTGTCGGTGGAAGTGAAGGTGACGGTGGCATTGAACTTCTATGCCACCGGCTCCTTCCAATACGCTGCTGGGGACATAGCAAACATCTCCCAGTATGGCGCGCATCGCTGCATCCGCCACGTGACCGAAGCACTGTTCAGAAGGAGAAGCCAATTCATCTCCTTCCCCATGGCCCTCGAGAGCCAGCATCAGCGCGCATTGGGATTTGCCAGACTCGGGGAATTCCCCTTGGTGCAGGGCGCCATTGACTGTACGCATGTGGCTTTGCGGGCCCCTCTGGAGCATGGCGAGCAGTATCGCAACAGGAAGGGCTACCATTCTCTGAATGTGCAGCTGGTCTGTGACCACAAGCAGCGCATCATGGCAGTCAATGCCAGCTTCCCAGGCAGCAGCCACGATGCCTTTATCCTGCGGCAGAGTACTGTGCATGACATGTTCCAGGCACAGCCTTCCCCAAGAGGATGGCTCATCGGGGACAAAGGCTATCCTTTGTGCACCTGGCTCATGACCCCGCTTCGCGCGCCCAGGACCGCTGCTGAAGAGGCCTACAACGAGAGCCATCAAACCACCCGCAACATCATCGAGCTAACTACTGGGGTCCTCAAGCAGCGGTTCCACTGCCTTGATCGCTCCGGAGGAGCTCTCCAGTATTCGCCGGACCGGGTCTCCCAATTTGTGGTGGTTTGCTGCATGCTACACAACCTGGCTATCCGCAGGACTCAGGCACTGCCACCTGACGTTGGACCAGCACCTCAGGAGGAGGAGCAGGAGGAGCATGAGGAGGAGGAGGAGGAGCAGGAGTACGTTCCCAGGAGGGAGCGACCAGGGCCAAGGGCCACACGACGCCACCTTATTACACGGTACTTCTAAGCCCCCTGTCAGGGAATGGCCAGGGGCCATGAGGGAAGATGAATGCAGCCGCTCCGCAAGCCCTCAGCCGGCGAAGCCAACAAACACTAAGAAGAACAACCATGGAGACTGCATGAATAAAGATAATTTTTTATTGCACAAAAATGAAAAGCCCTTCCCACATGAATCCCCAAAAACAATAAACGGGCCCCACAAAAAGCCCAACAAACGACTCACTCGCACAAACTGGGGAGGAGCCACTCCACCTTTATTGAAACCGGGCCTCAACGTCGGCCTAACGCAAAAAATAAGCCCTCCAAAAGCACAACCATGGGCAAAATAAAGATGGCCACCGCCATATTAAAGGAAAGCTGGCCACACCCTCTACTGAGTGGCCCGCGAGGGCGAGACCTTGGCCAGCATTTTGCCTCCCCTGCCCTGCCTGCTGCTCCTTCGCAAGCTCTGCCCAGTGGCTGCTGCGAGGCTGGGGGAAGGCGCCTGAGGCTCAGATGCCCTTCCGCCAGATGCCGCTGGGGGGCGGCCTACACGGCGTTTGGGCCTCGAGGGGCCGTCTGCTGAGTGGCGCACCTGAGCCTGGCCACCATCAGCTGCAGCTGCTTGCCGTTGACGCCCCAGAGGGGGAATGGCGGCGACGGATGGCGCAATGTGGGCCAGCTGGCATCTGGGATGCGCTGGCTGGTGCTGTGGCGCGGTGGCACTCGGCCGGGCCCGCACTGCAGGATCCGCAGCAATCAGCCGACGGGCGGCTTGCTGGGATGGTCCAGCGCGGCACCTGCCCTGGCGATGCCTGCCTGAGACAGCGCGTGTGGCAGCAGTGAGTGGCCCTGTCGTCCTGGTGTGCGCGCGCATCACATCCGCCAGGGTCTTGACGGCATCAGTCAGCATGCGGCCAGTCGCGGCAGTTGCTGCCCCGAACTCGCGCACACTGGTCGCCAGCGACTCGATGGCCTCAGGCATGCGCCCCACCACGCTCATGAGCTCCGTGTGGCGCCGGTCCGAGTCGTCGGCCATCTTATCCAGCTTCCGCACCTCCTCCGAAGTGAAGGTGTCCGGACTGGAGTCGCGACTCTCCCGCTGGGGAGGAGGGGGCCGAACTAGGGGACCCTTGCCGCGTTGGTGACGGCGAGTGTGCCGAGCAGCAGCACTCCCCTCTGATCCTTCCCCCCTTTGGGGGGAAGGCCGCGGGCCACGCGCACGGCTGCTGGGTGGCTGGACGCCACTGGTCCCAGAAGCTGCATTGCCCTGCGACAGTTCCTCCAGGCACTCGTCCAGTGAGGAGGTGTCAAGCATTTCCTCCTCTCCTGCGGGACGTGACTGTTCCCCCGAAGGTCCGGCTTGCTCCTCCTCCTCCTCCTGGTCGGAGGTGCTGTCACTGGCAGCCTCAGGGTCCTGGTCGTCACCAGCTGAAAGCAGGAATGCACAAGAGTAGCTTCAGAGTGAGGAGACGGCGTCAGCGAGGGAGTTAGGACTGGTGGGATTCAGCGCATTGGTGGGACAGTGGCAAAGGAGGTAGCTCGGATGGGCCAGTGCGACGCGAGAGGGCCAAAAGGCGAGGTCCTTACCATTGCCGGGCAGTGGAGGGTCGGATACACCGCACGCTGTGGGGACAATCACACGGGCTCCCATGAGCACACACACGCGCTCCTCCAGCCGAGTGAGCTTCTGCAGCTTGGCGCGGCCACCCCTGGCACGGGCCTGGTGATTAAACGCTACTTTAGCCTGCAAGAGAAAGGACGGGCTGTAAGTGCGCAGTGAAGCCCTGATGTAGTGTGCACTGCCTCCCATGGTGGAATAGCTTGGACAGAGTGAAGCCCTGATGTACTGTGCACTGCCTCCCATGGTGGAATAGCTTGGACAGAGTGAAGCCCTGATGTAGTGTGCACTGCTTCCCATGGTGGAATAGCTTGGACAGAGTGAAGCCCTGATGTAGTGTGCACTGCCTCCCATGGTGGAACAGCTTGGACAGAGTGAAGCCCTGATGTACTGTCCACTGCCTCCCATGGTGGAATAGCTTGGCCAAAGTGTAGAGTGCCGAATGGCCATTTGATGCTCATGACTGTCCCAATGCTGCTGGCTGAGGGCTGGCCAATAGGACTTTCAGGTCCCTTTGCCCATCATGTCAGGTGTACATGCAAGAATGAGGAGGAGACTGGAAAGGCTACTCACCCTCACAATCCTGGTCAGATCGTTGTATTTCTTACGGCATTGTTTGTGGGTCCTGGGGGCCTCGCCGGTGAACGTCACCCTCTGGGCGATCTGCTTCCAGGCTTTGGTGTAGTCATGGTGGGTTGGATTCCTCCCACTCTCTGGAAACAAGATCTTGCGCCTCACCTCCAGAGCTGTGACCATTATGTCCAGATCACCCTCTGAGAAGCGCAGGGCACGCTGACGGGCCTTCTCTGGCGTTGCCATGACTCCCTGGGGCTGAGCAGTAGTGTTGAGGCCTCTTTGCAAGGCTGCAGTGTGCAGGGCGTGGCAGCAGACCAATTCGTCCCTTCCCCCTTTAAGAGCTGGTCGGCACCACGGGGTCTGCTGTCAGTGCAAAAATGACCGCACCCGTGCTGCGCCCCGCCTGGGCGCTATCCCTCTGGACCGCCAGCTTAGCGCCTAAAGGTAGGAGTGCAACGCCTCTTTTAGCGCTCCACCACTCTCTTAGGGCGAAGCCACTGAATTTGCCGCAACGGGGCGCTACTTTGGGGCGGGCGCTAACTTCGGGCGGGCGCTAAGGTTAGCGCCCCAAAACTGTCTATACTGAAAATCTAGCCCAATATTTTTTAAATTAAATTAAATTTCATGTTTTCATTTTTTTGAGAAAGAGGGATGTTACATCGTTATACTATTACATCGTTAAATGGAACTACTTGTTACATCGTTATATGGAACTACTTTGGTTAGTGTATTTATATTGCTATGCGGCAGACTGCAAAAGGCAGTGGCAGTGCAAGGTCAGACATCTTGTATCACTCCGCACCATGCGGCAGCAACATCATAAAAGCAAGAGTACAAATGAGTGAAAGTCATAAACTAAAAAAGTGTCTGTATTACATCGTAATAAGAACACAAGGAGAAACAACAGTTATTATGATAGGCTCCAGGATCTGGGTCTTTTTACTCTAGAAAAGTATAAACTGTGGTTTCCTGCACTTCTTTTCACAGCTATGACTTCTTCCAGAGGCAAGGCAGCTTTTCGGTTTAATGATGAGTCCCTCCAAGTTCTTGTCGATGCTGTCAGAGGGCGCAGGGAGAATTTCTTCTCTCCTGATGGCCAGAGGAAGCCTCCTCAGCAGACCAAGACAGTCTGGCTGCGCATTGCTCAGGAGGTGAGCGCAAGGTCCATTTATGCACGCTCATGGATCCAGTGCCGAAAAAGGTTTAACGATCTTGTGCGAACATCAAAAGTGAGTATCCCATCTCACTTGCCATCACTCTGCTTCCCTTCTCTTCTCATCACCAGCACTCTGCGTTGTAAGCCTGCTCCTTCACATCCCACCTTACTCTTACTTCCCTTGCACCCTTTCCTATCCATCTCTGTCTGCACTGAATCACTTCAGCATCCTGCCTATGCACCCTTTAGACTCACACTCACTGTCATAGAGTGACAACAACTAACAATGCACAGGGAGCTACCTTCCTCTTGGCACCTTACCCCATCTTCATCTCTGTAGCTTCCAAAAGCTCTTATAAAAATGTGTCCATGACTACACAAACCACTCTGGGTGCAGGTATATTGTGTATCAGTAAAACAGGTTTATTAAGCATTAAACATCCAGTACAAAGAAGTAATACTGAACAAGGAGATAGTTACAGTCTTTTTCTATTGAGCCTCAGCGTTCCTTCCGAGCGACTGTGGCGCGGTCTCTTTATTCTCTTGCTGTTTTGTGTTGACTGAAGCTCGCTTCTCTGGTTTCTTGCTGTGTTCTGTCGACTGAAGTTCCTTCAACTCTGGTTCGCGCTGCCTTCAGTGTTCAAAATCCATATCTTTATACACCTTTTTTCCCTCTTCCAACATGACTGCAAACAGCTATCCAACACCTGGTACATGTTTTACAACCTTGTTGATCCCACTCGGACTCGCTTTGTGCATATCAAAGGGCCCTTTTAACTTTAGATATTCTCTTTCCAAAGACCATTTCCCAAGATGTTGTCTAAACAAACTGTCCATTTTATAGTAGTATCACTGAAGGGTGCTTCTCTTATCTCTCTCTCTTCTCCAACTCTTATTTCTTTTCTATCACATTACTGAATATCACCTCCCTGATAGTCTCCATAAACATAGCATTACATTTCATTACTTCAGTAATTGCAAACAGAGCGAGTTTCAGTCAGGTTTGCACAATTTCCCATCCTGCTTTTCTCTCAGCCATTCGCCATTTTATACAGGCTTTTCGGCTTTTAACACACAATTTTACATATTATAGTTATACAAAAATATTTTACTAAATCATACAAATAAACTCTATCCTACATCTCACTCAAATCGTCTATGGTAGGGATTATTTACACTCACTCCATCACTGTGGCTGAAACATCGCTTGTGTCCCTCATTGCAGGAAAAGATAGCCCACAATAAGTGGGAGACACCAATGACTGGAGGAGGAACACCTACCCTAGCATTGACCAGTGCTGAGGCGGCTGCAAACGAGATTGTTGGAGGTGGCGAGTGTTGTGTATGTACCTTTAAGAGAATAACTGGTCTCAGACTGCAGTACCGGCAGTGACCACCCCTGTATAAAAGGCGCTATTGAGCCTCTGTCTTTTTAGTTTCACTATTGACTTCCACCAGTAAAGACTTACTTTGTTCACTCCTGCTGTCCGTGTCTCAATTATTCATGACGTAACACTGGCGACGAGTAAGAAACGAACTTACCTGCAACTCGGCAGCACCTCAGACGACGTTATTGAAGGTCGAAGCCAGAAGAAAGAAAAAAATAAAATAAATAAAATCCAAAGAAACTCGAGAAATGGGTGTCGACCGTGGGCAACCGCCCTCCAAATCGTCGGATTGGAAACTTGCAGGAGAGACTGTCCAGAGCCAGGCTTGGTTCCTCGGTCTGTGGTTTCCCAGCTAATCGGGCTGGTGGCAGGTAGTGCACTGATCCTTCCTGGGCTGCGGTGGGCTGAAGCTCGATTGGGTGGCTTTTCAACGGGGCCAGGCAGCGAGTCGGGAAGCAAAGAGAGAGAGAGAGGGTGGAACACACAGGGCGCGGCCGGTGCTTCGGAGCCGGGCAGCGTCCGGACCTAAGAAGAGGGAGGGAAGTGTCCCAGAGGGTCCGCTCCACGATGGGAAAATAATAAAAGAAAAAAAAATCAATATTAAACGCGCAACAAACCGTGGAAAGCAGCGCTAACAACAGCGGGGAAGAAGGCAAAGCGCGGGAGGCGCCATTTTGTTAAATCGGGGAAGAAGGCAAAGCGCGGGAGGCGCCATTTTAGATTTGCAAGATGCCGAAGACTGGCTGTATCACTGCTTTTGATAATACAATAGAGGACTGGACCACGTATGTGGAAAGAGTCGAAGTATATTGCAAGGCAAACGAAGTAGCCGATGAGAAAAAGGCATCGGTATTGCTAAACTTAATGGGCGCTAGAACGTATGGCCTATTGCGGGACCTGATTACTCCAGCCAAACCGAAGGTGAAGAGTTTTAACAAAATTGTTGCTGTCCTACAAGAACACTTAAACCCTGCACCGCTGTTGATAGCAGAAAGATTTAAATTCCACAGGAGAACTCAGCACAAAGATGAGAGCAATGCTGAGTATCTTACGGAACTACGCAAGCTATCAAAGCACTGCCAGTTCGGAGCAGGACTGGCAGATACCCTGCGGGACAAATTTGTCTGTGGACTCCTGAGTGAAGGAACACAGAAGAAGTTACTCTCAGAGAAAGAGCTGACGCTAGATAAGGCTTTCAGCGTGGCAGTATCGTATGAAGCAGCAGCCAGGGGAGCTGCAGAAATTCAACAAAAACCACAGGAATACGGCACCCACGAAATGACACGGGGATTTGCAAAATGTTATCGCTGCGGCAGAACTAACCATGACCAGAAGGACTGCTGGTCCAAAGACAAAATATGCAGGCAATGCGGGAAGATGGGACACATTGCACGAGTTTGCAGGTCTGGGAAGAAGACCAGCGACAACAAAAAGGCTACTAAGGAACCGTACAAGAAAGTACAAAAGATGACGGACAGTAGTTCTGAAGACCAGATGAGCGATAGTGAATCCGGGAACAGGAGACTAAGCTGTCTCAAACTTCACAATGTAATCGCAAAAGAGGATCACCGAACCATTTGGGTCACCCTCATGATAGCAGGGTCCCAAGTTAAAATGGAATTGGATACAGGATCAGCGCTAACCGTCATGAATCGACGAGACTACGAGCGGCTATTTTCACACATACCCTTGAGAGAGACATCCATCGTCTTGACGACGTATACGGGGCAAAAAGTATACCCCAGAGGAAAAATAAGGGTGCCTGTCGAATACAACGGCAAGAAAATACAGAAATTGTATCTCTACATACTGCCAAATGGTGGACCACCGTTATTGGGATGGGAATGGATCAGGAAGATGAACTTAGATTGGCACTCCATTCATGCAATGACGGTGGATGGTAAAAAAGATGAAGACGTCACTCCTGGACGATTGTCAACAATCTTAGCTAATGACAAAGAGGTATTTCAACAAGAACTGGGCACGCTTAAAGGCGTAACCGCCTCGATAAAAATAGAAGAAAATGCAGTTCCCAAGTTTTTCAAAGCAAGACCGGTACCATATGCAATTTGCCCAGCCGTCGAGGCAGAGCTGGAGAATCTGGAGAAGGCGGGCGTGTTGTCTAAGGTCGACTGGAGCGAGTGGGCAACACCCATCGTTCCTGTCATGAAGAAAACGTTAAGCAATAAGTCCGGGGAGCCAAGGAAGATTCGCATCTGTGGGGATTTCAAGGTGACGGTGAACCCGGTCCTTCACACAGTACAATATCCTCTTCCAAGAATAGAAGACATATTCGCCTCACTGTCTGGAGGGAAGCGTTTTATAAAAATTGACCTAGCACAAGCATATTTGCAGATGGAGGTTGAGGAGTCCTCTCGGAAGTATCTCACGATAAACACTCACAAAGGTCTTTACCAGTATCATCGATTGGTATTCGGAGTAGCATCGGCTCCGGCGATATGGCAAAGAGCGATGGAACAAGTCCTGCAAGGGATTCCGGGGACTCAGTGTTACTTGGACGACATCCTTGTAACAGGTGAAGATGACACTGAACACCTTAACAACCTAGAACAGGTGCTCACTAGACTACAGGAACATGGGCTGCGAGCCAACCGCCCCAAGTGCGAATTTTTTAAGAAACAGATATCGTATTGTGGCCACGTGATTGATGAAGAGGGGTTACATAAGTCCCCTGACAAAATTGAAGCGGTTGTTAAGGCCCCAGCGCCTGAAAATGTGTCGCAACTGAGGTCATTCCTCAGGTTGGTGAATTACTATCATAAGTTTTTGCCGAATTTATCGACAATTCTGCATCCACTGAACGCCCTGCTACGAACGGGGGTAGCATGGAATTGGAGCGATGCTTTTCAGAAGAGTAAGGACTTAATCACTTCGAAGGAAGTATTGGCTCACTAAAACCAAGACACTGAGACAATAGCCTTATGAAAGCAGAAGGTTAGCGGCTCCAGAAAGTCTGAAGCCTTGGAAAGAACACAATACCATGCCCAGTTAAAGTGTCTTAAACCAACACTTTGGAAAGAAACACAGAAAGATAAAGAAACATATGCCTTCGTAAAAATAACATCAAATGAAACACGGAGACACGATTATGTGTTGCAACCAGTTGAGGTAACTAAGAAGACAATGGTGCAACCGGTGGATTGGATTGGAGGGTAGCTAACGTTACCCCACTATTCAAAAAGGGGGGTAGGGAAAAAGCAGGTAATTACAGACCTGTAAGCCTTACATCAGTTGTGGGCAAAATGCTGGAGTCCATCATTAAGGATGAAATAGCGGAGCACTTAGCAAATGGGGACAGGATAGGACAGAGTCAACATGGATTTACAAAGGGTAAATCGTGCTTGACTAATCTATTGGAATTTTTTGAGGGAGTAACTGGTAGAATAGATGGGGGAGAGCCAGTAGATGTGGTGTACCTGGACTTCCAAAAGGCCTTCGATAAGGTCCCACATAAAAGATTAGCATGGAAAATTGAGGCTCATGGGATAAAGGGGAAAGTTTTGGCGTGGATAGGGAACTGGCTGTCAGATAGAAAACAGAGAGTTGGAATAAACGGCTCATTTTCTGAATGGCAGGCAGTAACAAGTGGGGTACCACAGGGATCTGTCCTGGGCCCCCAGCTGTTCACAATTTACATTAATGACCTGGATCAGGGAGTCGGATGCAGCATTTCCAAATTTGCAGACGACACTAAACTAGGAGGGGGGGTGGGCTCAGAGGAAGAGACCAGGAAGCTCCAGAGCGATTTGGACAGACTGGGCGATTGGGCGGATAAATGGCAGATGCACTATAATGTGGACAAGTGCGAAGTTATCCACCTTGGGTGCAGGAACGGGAGGGCAAATTATTATTTAAATGGCAATAGATTGGGAGAGGGGGAAGTACAGAGAGACCTGGGTGTTCTTGTACACCAGTCACTGAAGGCGAGCATGCAGGTGCAACAGGCGGTCAAGAAGGCAAACGGTATGCTGGCCTTCATAGCAAAAGGGTTAGAATACAGGAACAGGGATACCTTGCTGCAGCTGTACAGGGCACTGGTGAGACCACACCTCGAGTACTGTGTACAGTTTTGGTCGCCTCATCTGAGGAAGGATGTTCTTGCCATGGAGGGGGTGCAGCGGCGATTCACCAGGCTGATACCAGGAATGGCGGGAATGACCTATGAGGAGAGACTATGTAGTTTAGGGATGTACACACTGGAGTTTAGAAGATTGAGAGGGGACCTCATAGAAGTGTATAAAATTCTGACAGGTCTAGACAGACTGGATGCAGAAGGAATGTTTCCCTTGGCGGGTGAGAACAGAACTAGAGGACATAATTTAAGGATAAGGGCTAAACCATTTAGGACAGAGATGAGGGGGAATTTCTTCACTCAGAGAGTGGTGAACCTGTGGAACTCATTGCCACAGAGGGCAGTGTACGCCAGCTCAGTAAATATATTTAAGAGGGAATTAGATATATTTCTACGGGCAAAAGGGGTTAAGGGTTACGGAGAGAAGGCGGGGACGGGATACTGAATTAAAGGATCAGCCATGATCTCATCGAATGGCGGAGCAGGCACGAAGGGCCGAATGGCCTACTCCTGCTCCTATCTTCTATGTATCTATGTTCTAAATGCAAAAGATACAAACAGAAGACCTTCATAAGAATGGTATCAAATATATGCACAGCCATCACATTGTTTTTGTGTTAAGCTTGAGACACCTACAAAGGAGACATAATTCTTAATGCTACCAGCTGAACTGACTGTAAGAATAGCAGGGGTCAACAGAAAAATGACTAGAGATAATTAGCTTACATCAGCAGAAAACTTCAAAGGATATACCACTGAGAAAGAGTATAAAAATTGGACTTTCAAATGGGAAGACAGATTCACTTGAATTGGCAAAGCAATTCTCAGGCTTCAGAGGCAAGCTCTGTAAGTCTTCAACTCTTTGTATCTCGGGGATCAAGGTACTTGTATTTGATTGTGGTGGATATCCTGGAATAAGACTGAGAAATTTAAAAATGTAACAAAGTTAAGATTTGAGAATAAGCTTTTTGTATTGGGAAATGTTAATATCGCGATTGAAACATCTACTGTAATTACATGTTGGTTCTTTAATAAATATTTATATTTTTTGAATTGTCTCACATAATACTTCTGTATCAAACTCGCAAACTCAATCTCTGTACACTCTTTGGTGAGGAGCTGCAGAATTCTGGGGGAGTTTTCCGGAACCTCATAATATCCGGAAGGTTACAGTCTGGCTAAACTTACTAAAAGTGGTATCTGGAGGACGGTAACATCTTCAGGCTGTTCCTTTCCTTTAGGGAGAGATAGTCTGGACCTTTAGTCCCAATTAAGTGTCTTTAGGATTCGGCTACCTCTAACTTTAGTTTAAGGTGAACATCTGGGGAATATGCCTCATCTGGGGTCGCCCAAAAAGGGCTAGGACTAGTAATTATCACTTCAGTTGGCACCCAACGTGGGGCTCGAGAACCCCAAGAGGCTATTCCAGAAGGTTTACACCCCCAACTCGCCCACAATATGAGACAGATTTCTCCCCAGAAGGATGGGATAGACGAGGGGCTAGACCTCGAAAGAAAAGCGAAGGACAGTGGACTCCCTATGGGGACAGCTTTTACACTGGCCAAAACTATCAAAGAGCCATGGGAGGGTACCGAGAAAACTGAAATTGCGATAAAAAGATTCCCGGCCAAACCAACGTCCACCTCAAGAGGAGGATCATCAAGAAAGTAAACGGTCCGATAAACCCCCTCAAGGATCTGGAAAACATGAAACCCCCAAGTGAGAGGAACAAAAATCAGTTAAAATAATGAAAGATAAAGCAGCAAATGAAGCTCAGGATCCTGAGGATGAACAATCCCAGGATTGAAGGCCTGGCACCCAGCCAGGGCCTCTTGAATTCCCCTATGCCTTGGCAACCTTGCCCACAAACACACAAGTGAAAGCCCTGTTTGATACGGGAGCTGATTACAGTGTAATAGATCCTGCAATTATAAAAATTATGTGGACAGGTTTGGGAAGCCCAATTTGTAAAAAATCATTAGGGGGATTCACACAAGACAAAACCAAAATAATAAATTTTTACAAAATACCTATTACTATATAGTGAATCACGGTGACCCTAGATGTAAGACTGGTACCACAATTGGACTGTTCCCTCATTATAGGACAACCAAACATGAAACATTACCTTAAAATATCAACCAGACCTGTAGAAGCATCCACAGACCAGGATGACAGGGAAAAACATGTTCGGACACAGCTTGATCGAACTTGCCTAGAGGGGGAAGGCAAAGACCTCCTCGAGCAACTCATTAATAGATATTACCCTTATCTACAACGCCATCCAAATCAATGTGGAAAGATAGAGCATCTCCCCATCATGGAGGATGATGATACGGAGGAGGGAATCAGACAAATACCTATGAGACCGCTTACAGAATACCATCAAGTTATTTACAGTGATGGATCGTCAATGACGATTAAAAAAGAGACATCCCAACAATCCTCAGCTGGGATGGGGATAGTAGTAGGGACTTTTCGAGAATCCTATTCTTTTTAACCAGAAGAATTACTGCCTATACCCCTTGGCCATAAGACAGCGCAATATGCTGAAGCCGCAGCATTACGGTATGCTTTAAAGAAAGCAGACCTTATTAAACCCACACTGTGGGAAGATATTATCCTTTCGAGAATGGAGAAAAAGAATTGTCAGGTGATTCATGTAAATGGGCATACCACTGGGATAGTACACTCAAAAGGCAACAGCCTTGCAGACGAACAAGCGAAACATTCGGTCTGCATGATACCGCCTCGAGAGGGGTCTGCCAATGTTAGTGTAATCACTAGGGCAGAACGGGCAGCTAATCAGGATGAGGAACTGATTCAGCTATTAGATCCAACAAAAGAGAATCCACCAGGCTATCCACCAAAGTACTTTTACTCGGAAAACCCTACGGGTATTGTACTAGTTAAGTTGCCCAAAGGAAACCGAGAGGTACCCCTGGGACACAAACGAGAACAGCTTGTAAAAGAAGTTCACGAGGGCATAAGATGTCCTTTAGGGAAGGAAATCTGCCGTCCTTACCTGGTCTGGCCTACATGTGACGCCAGACCTACAGCAATGTGGTTGACTCTTAATGCCCTCTGAAATGGCCTAGCAACCCACTTAGTTATAAACAACCGCTACAAAAACCAATAAGAATAAAACCGGACGGACCACCCGGCATCGACCTCAGCACTGGAAACGACAATGACAATGGCAAACCCAGCCCTGTCGACCCTGCAAAGTCCTCCTTACCAACATCTGGGGGCTTGTGCCAAAATTGGGAGAGCTGTCCCACAGACTAGTCAAGCAACAGCCTGACATAGTCATAATTACCGAATCATACCTTACAACCAATGTCCCAGACACCACCATCACCATCCCTGGGTATGTCCTGTCCCACCGGCAGGACAGACCCACCAGAGGTGGTGGTACCGTGGTATACAGTCGGGAGGGAGTAGCCCTGGGAGTCCTCAACATTGACTCAGGACCCCATGAGGTCTCATGGCATCAAGTCAAACATGGGCAAGGAAACCTCCTGCTAATTACCACCTACCGCCCTCCCTCAGCTGATGAATCAGTACTCCTTCATGTTGAACACCAATTGGAAGAAGCACTGAGAGTAGCAAGGGCACAAAATGTCCTCTGGGTGGGGGACTTCAATGTCCATCACCAAGAGTGGCTCGGTAGCACCACAACTGACTGAGCTGGCCGAGTCCTAAAGGACATAGCTGGCAGACTGGGTCTGCAACAGGTGGTGAGGGAACCAACAAGAGGGAAAAACCTACTTGATCTCATCCTCACCAAACTACCTGTTCCAGATGCATCTGTCCATGACAGCATTGGTGGAAGTGACCACCGCACAGTCCTTGTGGAGACGAAGTCCCGTCTTCATGTTGAGGATACCTTCCACCGTGTTGTGTGGCACTACCACCGTGCTAAATGGGACAGATTTCGAACAGATCTGGCAACTCAAAACTGGGCATCCATGAGGCGCTGTGGGCCATCAGCAGCAGCAGAATTGTATTCAACCACAATCTGTAACCTCATGGCCTGGCATATCCCTCACTCTACCATTACCATCAAGCCGGGAGATCAACCCTGGTTTAACGAAGAGTGCAGGAGAGCATGCCGGGAACAGCACCAGGCATACCGAAAAATGAGGTGTCAACCTGGTGAGGCTACAATACAGGACTACTTGCATGCCAAACAACGGAAGCAACATGTGATAGACAGAGCTAAGCGATCTCACAACCATCGGATCAAATCAAAGCTCTGCAGTCCTGCCACATCCAGTCATGAGTGGTGGTGGACAATTAAACAGTTAACAGGAGGAGGAGGCTCCAAAAATATCCCCATCCTCAATGATGGTGGAGCCCAGCACGTGAGTGCAAAAGACAAGGCTGAAGCATTTGCAACTATCTTCAGCCAGAAGTGCCAAGTGGATGATCCATCCCGGCCTCCTCCTGAGGTCCCCAGCATCACAGATGCCAGTCTTCAGCCCATTCAATTCACTCCACGTGATGTCAAGAAACGGCTGAAGACACTGGATAGTGCAAAGGGTATGGGCCCTGACAACATTCCGGCAATAGTACTGAAGACTTGTGCTCCAGAACTAGCTGCACCCCTAGCCAAGCTGTTCCAGTACAGCTACAACACTGGCATCTACCCGGCAATGTGGAAAATTGCCCAAGTATGTCCTGTCTACAAAAAGCAGGACAAATCCGACCCGGCCAATTACTGTCCCATCAGTCTACTCTCAATCATCAGCAAAGTGATGGAAGGTGTCGTCGACACTCGGCGGGGAAGAAGGAAAAGCGCGGGAGGCGCCATTTTGATCCATCGGGGACGAAGGCAAAGCGCGGGAGGCGCCATCTTAGATTTTCAAGATGCCAAAGACTGGCGATATCACTGCCTTCGATAATGCAATAGAAGACTGGACCACGTATGTGGAAAGAGTCGAGGTATATTGCGAGGCAAACGAAATAGCCGATGAGAAAAAGGCATCGGTATTGCTAAATTTAATGGCCGCAAGAACGTACGGCCTATTGCAGGACCTGATTACTCCAGCCAAACTGAAGGCGAAGAGTTTTAACGAAATTGTTGCTATCCTACAGGAACATTTAAATCCTACACCGCTGCTGATAGCAGAAAGATTTAAATTCCACAGGAGAAATCAGCATAAAAATGAGAGCAATGCTGATTACCTTACGGAACTACGCAAGCTATCAAAGCACTGCCAGTTCGGAGCAGGACTGGCAGATACCTTACGGGACAAATTTGTCTGTGGACTCCTGAGTGAAGGAACCCAGAAGAGGTTACTCTCAGAGAAAGAGCTGACGCTAGATAAGGCTTTCAGCGTGGCAGTATCGTACGAAGCAGCAGCAAGGGGAGCTGCGGAAATACAACAAAAGCCACAGGAATATGGCACCCACGAAATGACACGGGGATTTGCAAAATGTTATCGCTGCGGCAGAACAAACCATGACCAGAAGGACTGCTGGTCCAAGGACAAAATATGCAGGCAATGCGGAAAGATGGGACACATTGCACGAGTTTGCAGGTCTGGTAAGCAGACCAACGACAACAAAAAGGCTACTAAGGAACCGTACAGGAAAGTACAAAAGATGATGGACAGTAGTTCCGAAGACCAGATGAGCGATAGTGAATCCGGGAACAAGAGACTAAGCTGTCTCAAACTTCACAACGTAATCGCAAAAGAGGATCACCGAACCATTTGGGTCACCCTCACGATAGCAGGGTCCCAAGTCAAAATGGAATTGGATACAGGATCAGCTCTAACCGTCATGAATCGACGAGACTATGAGCGGCTATTTTCACACATACCCTTGAGAGAGACATCCATTGTCTTGAGGACGTATACGGGGCAAAAAGTATACCCCAGAGGATAAATAAGGGTGCCTGTCGAATACAATGGCAAGAAAATACGGAAATTGTATCTCTACATTCTGCAAGATGGTGGACCACCGTTATTGGGACGTGAATGGATCAGAAAGATAAGTTTAGACTGGCACTCCATTCAGGCACTGACGGTGGCTGGTAAAAAGGATGACGACGTCACTCCTGGACGATTGTCAACAATCTTAGCTGACGCCAAAGAGGTATTTCAACAAGAACTGGGCACTCTTAAAGGCGTAACCGCCTCGATAAAAATAGAGGAGAATGCAATTCCCAAGTTTTTCAAAGCAAGACCGGTACCATATGCAATTCGCCCAGCCATCAAGGCAGAGCTGGAGAATCTGGAGAAGGCAGGCGTGTTATCTAAGGTAGACTGGAGCGAGTGGGCGACACCCATCGTACCTGTCATGTAGAAAACTTTAAACAATAAGCCTGAGGAGCCAAGGAAGGTTCGCATCTGTGGGGACTTCAAGGTGACGGTAAACCCAATCCTTCACACAGTACAATATCCTCTTCCAAGGATAGAAGATATCTTCGCCTCACTATCTGGAGGGAAGCGTTTTACAAAAATTGACCTAGCACAAGCATATTTGCAGATGGAGGTTGAAGAATCCTCTAGGAAGTATCTCACGAAAAACACTCACAAAGGTCTTTACCAGTATAATCGACTGGTATTCGGAGTAGCTTCAGCTCCGGCGATATGGCAAAGAGCGATGGAACAAGTCCTGCAAGGGATTCCGGGGACTCAGTGTTACTTGGACGACATCCTAGTGACAGGTGAAGATGACAGTGAACACCTTGCCAACCTAGAGCAGGTGCTCACTAGACTACGTGAACATGGGCTACGAGCCAATCGCTCTAAGTGCGAGTTTTTTAAGAAACAGATATCGTATTGTGGCCACGTGATTGATGAAGAGGGGTTGCATAAGTCCCCTGACAAAATTGAAGCGGTAGTTAAGGCTCCAGCGCCTGAAAATGTGTCGCAACTGAGGTCATTCCTCGGATTGGTAAATTATTACCATAAGTTTTTGCCGAATTTGTCCACAATTCTGCATCCACTGAACGCCCTACTACGAACGGGAGTAGCATGGAAATGGAGCGATGAATGTAAGCGGGCCTTTCAGAAGAGTAAGGACCTAATCACTTCAAGAGAAGTATTGGCTCACTACAACCCATCACTACTGGTAAGACTGGCGTGTGATGCGTCTCCCTACAGTGTTGGGGCGGTACTGTCACTTAAATTCCTTGATGGTTCAGAGAGGCTGATAGCTTTTGCATCACACTCATTAACTTCAGCCGAGCGTAACTACGCCCAGATTGACAGAGAGGCCCTCAGCCTGGTGTGGGGGGTGAAGAAGTTCAATCACTACCTGCACGGTCAGAAATTTACTCTACTAACTGATTATCAACCTCTTGTTTCCATTTTCAACCCTCAGAAGAGCGTACCGATAATGACGGCACAACGGCTACAGAGGTGGTCCCTTTTCCTAGGGGCACACCAATATGACATCGAGTACAAAGGAAATAAACAGCATGGGAATGCTGATGGATTGTCGTGCCTACCGTTGCCGACAGTGGAAGAAGAACTGGCAGTGGATCCAGTGGAGTTATTCCACTCGACTATAGTCGAATGTCTCCCTGTGACAAATGCAAACATAGAAAAGGAAACACGAAATGACCCGACACTCTCCTGGGTCTATGATTTAACGGTGAAGGGATGGCCAGCACATGGCAAACCACTGCTGCCAGCATTCTCGCCGAGAAGAGAACAGCTGTCAGTGTGCAGAGGAAACTTGATGTGTGGATCCAGAGTAGTAATTCCACCCAAATTGAAAGATAGAGTGCTCAATGAGCTTCATGAGGGTCATCTGGGAGGGGTAAAAATGAAGAACTTAGCCAGAACGTTTGTGTGGTGGCCGGGAATCGATAGAGAAATCGAAGAGATGACCAAGAGCTGTACAGGATGCCAGAAGGTCCAAAACGCCCCACCACAAGCCCCTCTACATCCATGGGAGTGGCCCTCATCTCCATGGCAAAGGGTGCACATTGATTTTGCTGGTCCCTTTATGGACTCAATGTTTTTACTTGAGGTGGATGCACATTCAAAGTGGCCAGAGTTAATAAAAATGTCCTCAACCACCACAGAAAAGCTATCACAGTCTTATGAACCATATTCGCCAGGAATGGGCTGCCTGAACAGATTTGCTCTGACAATGGACCACAGTTTGTGTCTGAAGAGTTCCGGAGGTTCTTAAAGAACAATGGTGTTAAGCATTACACATCTGCCCCATATCATCCAGCCACTAATGGATTGGCCGAGAGGTTTGTTCAAACATTCAAGAAGGCTATCAAGGCAATGTGTAATGAAGATATACCCCTACAACACAAGGTGGACAACTTCTTGTTTGCCTAGCGGAATGCGACACATGCGGTTACCAACCAAACTCCAGCCATGATGTTCTTCAGTCGAAGACTACGATGCCGCTTGGATTTGGTTAAGCCAAATGTCCGAAGAGATGTGGAGAACAGGCAGTTTCAGAATATGAATGAAAGGCCAACCAGGAGTTTTAAAATAGGTCAACCAGTTTTGGCCCAGGACTACCGCACTGAGAAATGGCAGCCAGGAACGATTTGTACACGACAAGGACCTCTCATGTATACCGTGGACGTTGGGGAGAGCATTGTAAGATGCCATGCTGACCAGATTCTAGAGTCACGGGAAAACGTCAACTCCACACCACGATCTGATACACCTGGTAATGAAATCGACGTTCCAATTGCAGCTACCGCAGAACCGGTAATATTGGAAGATGAGCCACACAACGACATTAATCCCGACTCAACATTGCCAGAAGAGCCTGATACCCCAAAGAGGCGTTATCCAGACAGAATCAGGAAGCCTCCTCAAAGACTGAACTTATAATTGCTTAAACTTAACCAATGTATCTAGCAACAGTAATTGTGATTGTAACTAGTTATCATTTAGTTGTTAAATGAATGTTATGTACTGTTTATCTAAAAGGGGAAGAATTGTTGTGTATGTACCTTTAAGAGAATAACTGGTCTCAGACTGCAGTACCGGCAGTGACCACCCCTGTATAAAAGGCGCTATTGAGCCTCTGTGTTTTTAGTTTCACTATTGACTTCCACCAGTAAAGACTTACTTTGTTCACTCCTGCTGTCCATGTCTCAATTATTCACGGACATAACAGCGAGGACCTGGAAGTGGACAATGGAGAGACGGGCACACTAGAGGAAGCTGGTGACATAATAGAGTTTCATCGCTCTCAGAAAGCAATGGAATATGAAATATATAGAGAATCGCTTTGTATCATCTGCTCAAAAGGATGTGTCTGCTACATCAATATCAGATGTCTAATTCATGCCTTTACTCTCCCGCAGGACCATCGAGCGCCCCCCTCCCCACGATCCAGGACGAAGACCCGGACATCTCCTCAGAGGAACCTGAAGCCTCTGAGGGACCAGCATCACCAGGACTCTGTGCACCCAGCACCAGCGCAGCAACGCACACCTTTGTAGGGCCATTGCGAGTTAGAGTAGTGTTGCCACCTGGTCTTTCACAGTGCACAAGTGAGCATCAGCAGATGGTGGAGACAGCATCAGCAGTGGAGAGATGCTGTGCCTCTGGGGCCATCCAGAAAAAGAGCGGTTTGTGAAATACAGGAACAAGTGCAGGTGTCTCTGGAAGGGTTTGCCTCCAGGGTTAGTGCGAGTGTGGAGGGAATGGAGGAGTCCATCTCTAACTTCAGCACTGCTGTGGTGAAGGCAATGTCGCATGAACACACCACCATGGATAGGATGGCAACCTCCGTGGAAAGGATGGCTACCTCAGTGGAAAGGATGGGTACGGCCATGGAGGAAATAAGCCACCAGAGTCAGGAAAATATGGTGACTGTTCAAAATAGATTGTCATCTCTGAAGGAGCGATGGGCAGCTATTGAGCAGAGAGACCAGAGCTTCATGGATGTCCTTGTGATGAGGACTGCCAGTGCAGATACGAGTCCTCATGGCCCCCCTGAAGTGCAGCAAGGTGCTCTCCAGCCACTTGCCAGCACTGAGCTGCGGCTGACCTATGAGAGGGATGTTGTTGGCAGGACAGAAGGAAGTGTGGGCTCCTCTCAAAGTGCTCACATGACCATGCCAATATGGAGCCCTCGGTCAGAGACCCACTTTGCAGAGACAACTGAGATGGCCGTTTCAGCCCCTGCACAGCCGCAGGAAGAGCAGACTTTTGAAGAGCCCTCCCAGGCTCCCAAACCCAGAGGACACCCGCAAAAGGCATCTAAGCAGGCGCAGCATCCTAGTCAGCAAGGTGCCTCTACATCTGCTGAAGTCACAGGGGAAGCACCATGTGGAAGCACGCATAAGAGAAAGATTAAGCACCTATAGTCACAAGGGGACTCACTTGGGTGATATTTCTTTTTTCCTGACTCTTGCTGGTATATTATCCTTTTGTCATGTGTTAAAGATAAATTCTGTCAAACAGTTGATTGTGTGGCCTATGTTATGGGAAATGGCAAAAGCGCATTGTGGGCTCAGGGTGACTTGCATTTGTAATGCTGATGGTAAAAGTGATAGGAAATAACAGGGTATAGCAGAGATGAAGTATGAAGTTGGACAAATGTCGCCTGCAATTACAGAGCCATAGGGTATCCACCTATGGTTGAAAAGTAAGCTTATGGTAGTGTGGCATGGCAGTGTGCATACCCTGCTTGACGGGCAGCAGTGATGGGCAGAGGGATGCTGAATTGGTCACAACAGGGCATGCAAGGCTCCCCTCGTCCTCCTACTACTCCTCTTCCCAGGAAGATCTGCGCTGAGCCACGCGGCTGCTACTCCTCCGATTAAAAGCACCAGGATGAGAGGGCATAAATGTTTCCCATCCCCTTGCTATAGATTTCATTTGAGGCAACAATCTTGCAAGCGCACAGTCGAAGTGGCCTGAAATTATTCCATTCATGACACAATGCAGATGGGTGTCAGCTTGAACAGTCAGAAAGTCAGTAGATATGCAAAATCTTATCCCATACCTATAACAGCAATGTTGTTGTATTTGAATGTCAGCCGTGTTTCAGGGGCGCTTTTAAAGCACTCCACCAATGCATGCAAATCATGTCCTCCAGCAACTCGTCTCCTTGAACCTGGCTTGTTTCTGATCAGTCGGGAAACAGGAGCCAGAAGCAGGAAAATGGGAAACCACTATGAAAATAGGATTAGCAAGGCAGTTAACAGGCTGTTAACTACCTTAACTACCTGTCTCACCATTTGGAGACGGGTCAGTTTGGGAGCAGCTAAACAGACACTCACGAAAATTGGGTGGGGGCAGGATGGAGGCGGGTTGTGTGTCTGAAGCCATTTTTCCCGATTTTCCCAACAGACCTGCCTCCAAACCTGCCTCCTCAGGGCTATTGAAATCGAGCCCTATATTCTGGATGGGAGCTAACCAGAGTTTAGTACAAGGACAGTATGGCGCTTTTAGATAAATACATAGAAGATAGGAGCAGGAGTAGGCCATTTGGCCTCTCGAGCCTGTTCCGCCATTTAATGAGATCATTGCTGATCATCCAAATTCAGTACCCTGTCCCTGCTTTCTCCCCATATCCCTTGATCCCTTTAGCCTTAAGAAATATATCTAACTCCTTCTTGAATATATTTAATGAATTGGCCTCAACTGCCTTCTGTGGTAGAGAATTCCACAGGTTCACCACTCTCTGGGTGAAGAAATTCCTCCTCATCTCAGTCCTAAATGGCTTACCCCTTATCCTTAGACTGTGACCCCTGGTTCTGGACTCCCCCGCCATCGGGAACATCCTTCCTGCATCTAGTCTGTCTAGTCCTGTTAGAATTTTATAAGTTTCAATGAGATCCCCTCTCATTCTTCTAAACTCTAGCGAATATAAGCCGAATCGACCCAATCGTTCCTCATTGAACCAGGATGTGCGGATGTAATTAAATCCTCACTTTAAAGTCATATATTTTTGTCCTTATTTGTATATAATACTTTGATTTAATATTATTTATAGTTAAATAGCAAAACTTGCAGCAATTTGGGAAGCAGAGAGTACAGATGGTTGGAGCATAGGAGTACAGGCCGAGGAGCTCGGCTACGCAAAACTCAAACCCCCAAGCACCACCACCTGAAGGAAGTTGTAATTAGAGTGTGACAAGTTTACATTAGCAATTTGCATTATAAATGCGGACATAGGATATTATAATGGAAAAAGTAACACAAAAGTGACAAAAACATGAAATGGGAATTCAGTTTTTGTAGTCAAGGAGTGCATGCAGACATGAGAGTTTTAATACATTATAAATTTGTATTGACAAAACATGGGTGAAAGGCCATGCCCCTTAGTGAGGACAGCAATGAGGTTGCAAATGTTAGGGATTAGAAATTAGTCTGGGCCCGTTTTTAACCCGGCGCTGCACCCAAACCAAGAGACCCGAGGATCGATTGAAATTCGTCCTTGGGCCTCATCTACATACTCAGAGTGAGCTGACAGCACTGTTTGCGCCTCCAAAAGGCCGCTTGCCCAACTGAAAAAAACAATTAAGAGCCGCCTGCCTCGCTGGCATCAGCGCTCTGGTAATTCCCAGGAGGAGGGTTGGAGCAGGCCCTGGGGGCCGGGTCCGAGTGTGATGCCTGTGGAGTTGGGGGCGGGGCATGGCGCACTCTTGCTCCCCTTGGCTCCACAGGAGGGTTTTGAAAATGAAAAAAATGTTTTCACAACTTACTTTTCCTTGGCGGCCACAAGGGTGGCTGAAGAATCCGGAGCTGGGCAGGCCCAACACCTTTCTCGCTCATTGATGGTTCATTTTGTAAAGGGGTCCTTCCATAGGTCTCAAATTAACATATTCAAGGGGCCTCACACCTGTTTTAGATGTCCATCCGGGATGCCTAAAAAATGGGCCCCACAGGCGTAGGCATGGGACCAACACCTGCGCAGACTGGATGTAGGCCGTCACACTGCTAAATTGGCATATTTGCACAACTTTTTTACGCCCAAATCTGGAAAGGAGCCATCTGGGAGGTGATCTGGTAGACAAGATAGTTAAGGGTATCGAAAAGGTGAATCCAGAATATTACTTTAAATTAAATTGCAAGAGTAGGAGAAGGAGACACAGGCTCAAATGAGTAACAGGCAAATATCAGGATAAAAGAAAATTCTTCTTCACCCAAAGAGTGATTAGCATATGGAATGGACTCCTGGGTAGAGTGCTGGAGGCATAAACCCTGGAATTATTTACAAACCAATTGGATGCTGCAATGCAAGGACTGTAGGGTGCTTTTAGATGGATGAATCAAAATAGGCCGAGTGGCCTCCCTCATCTGTAATTATCTTGTGGTCTTTCACTTGTTTCAGTTAATTGATACTGAATGTTCCAGTTAATTGTAGCCGTGAGTTAATTTCTTAAAACAGAATGCCGAGGACTGATTAATTGTAACTGTAGATGGGGGTTTCCCTTGGAACCTATTAATTCAACCATATGATGCAAGGTCATTCCATGTAAGTACAATAAATGTTTACACAGAGAAAGCTTGTTATCCGATAAGTGATCCTTATCTAACCTCTAGCCTCCAACGTCTTTCCATTGCAATCATTCTTGTGCCCATTGATACTACTATGGTAAGTGCTCCTCTGAACTTTCCTCTCTTGTTCCTCTTAAACAGCAGATAAGCTGTTCTGCACACACTCTCCTTTCTACAGTTTTAAAATCAGATCTGTGTCCAAATCTAATGTATTCCTTCCCAGGGAGTAGAAACTGTAGAGTCCCTTCCCTCCTTAAGTATTCCCTTACCCATACATATTACAGGCTGCTAAATCTCAAGCCTGAGGTCAAATAATCATTAGTTCCTGATTTTCTTGTTCACAAACCCTACAGTCCTTGCATTGCAGCATCCAATTGGTTCTTAAATAATTCCAGGGTTTTTGCCTCCAGCACTCTACCCAGGAGTCCATTCCATGTGCTAATCACTCTTTGGGTGAAGAAGAATTTTCTTTTATCCTGATATTTGCCTGTTACTCATTTGAGCCTGTGTCTCCTTCTCCTACTCATGCAACTTAATTTAAAGTAATATTCTGGATTCACCTTTTCTATACCCTTAACTATCTTGCATACGTCTACCAGATCACCTCTCAGACGCCTCCTGTCCAGATTGAAAACCTCAAATTTTCTCCAGCTCTAGAGCCCCAATTTGAACCTAACCCACTCGCCAGGAACTGGGCGGGTGCAGGTCGGATGCCCGTTTTATACCTTGCCCCAGTTTACTCTCCTTTGAAGTCAATGGAGTCAAGACAGTCAGGACTTTAAAACAGAAAGTCACAAAGGAAGTTTGGTCCAGAAAAGGCTCAAAAGTCCAGGAAGCTTGTGAGGCAGTCAGGCCCAGCAACAGCTGGGAGGGCGTTTGAAGGCAGGAGAGAATATTTAGTAGTTATTCCGTTTATCATAGAATCATCATAGAATCATAGAAAGTTACGTGCCGGCCAACAAAGAGCTTTCCAGTCTAATCCCACTTCCCAGCTCTTGGTCCGTAGCCCTGCAGGTTAGAGCAACCCAAGTGCACATCCAAGTACTTTTTAAATGTGGTTAGGGTTTCTGCCTCTACCACCCTTTCAGGCAGTGAGTTCCAGACCCCCACAACCCTCTGGGTGAAGAAATTTCCTCTCAAATCCCCTCTAAACCTTCCACCAATTACTTTAAATCTGTGTCCTCTGCTTTTTGACCCCTCTGCTAAGGGAAATAGGTCCTTTCTATCCACATTATCTATGCCCCTCATACTTTTATACACCTCAATAAGGTCTCCAGTCAGCTTCCTCTGTTCCAAGGAAAACAAACCCAGCCTATCCAGTCTTTCCTCATAGTTAAGATTCTCTACTCCCAGCAACATCCTTGTAAATCTCCTCTGTACCCTCTCTAGTGCAATCACATCCTTCCTGTAATGTGGTGACCAGAACTGCATGCAGTACTCTAGCTGAGGCCTAACTAGTGTTTTATACAGTTGAAGCATATCCCCCCTGCTCTTGTATTCTATGCCACGGCTAATAAAGGCAAGCATTCCGTATGCATTTTTAACCACCTTATCTACCTGTCCTGCTACCTTCAGGGATCTGTGGACATGCACTCCAAGGTCCCTTTATTCCTCTACACTACTCAGTGTCCTACCATTTAATGCGTATTCCCTTTCCTATTAGTCCTCCCCAAATGCATTACCTCACACTTCTCTGGATTGAACTCCATTTGCCACTGCTCTGCCCACCTGACCAATTTATTGATATCTTCCTGCAGTCTACAGCTTCCTTCTTCAGTATCAACCACACAGCCGATTTTAGTATCATCTGCAAACTTCTTAATCATACCCCTTATATTCAAGTCTAGATCATTGATATATACCACAAAAAGCAAGTCAAGTTTAAGTCAAGCAAAGTAACCCACAGATATAGGGAAGTGTAATATGTTTATCTTTTGGTATTATTATGGGAGGACAAATTTTATTGATTGAAATATGTGAATCTGATTATAATTGTTGTTCTGTATTGTCACGTGCTTTGAAATAAAGTAGCTTAAGAATTTGTATCAAGCCTTGTCTCACCAGTTGGTCCACCTTTGGAAAGATTGAATGAGTACATGTGCAAGGCATAAATATCCAGTTCAGAGCACAAGGGGAGACTATTGTTACACACTGGATTTTGCTATCAAATAGTTAGATATTGGGTAGTACACACCAATGGCTAAAGGTAAGGTTCTCAGACTGTTGGCAGAAGTGTATAACACCACTGTATCTTAGAGAATATCGAAGAAAAGACCCTAACATTACAAGTGATATCAGCATGATGAAAATGTGTGTGGTCCTTCTCAGTCTTCAAGCCAAAAAAGGAAGTCGGTAATTTTAGCCTAACCCATTTGGCCCTTACATATGTTAATGAGGGGCCTAAAGTATTTTTAAGGACCCCTTTTCAAAATTAGCTCCCGATGAGCAGGCTAGGCGTTGAGTCTAAAACAAACCTTTCTGTGGAGCCTGGAGGAGCATGCGTGCTCGCTTCAACTCCACAGTCCCGGTGATCACGCCCACCCCCTCCCCCGTTGCCCAATCTGACACCCCTCCTGGCACTGCCGGCTTCAAAGTTGATTTTTCTTGTGGGGCGAGTTGCATGTGGAAGCGCAACTGACACTGGTAGCTCGTCCTGATGTTGATGAGGCCCGAGGCCCCATTTCAAGCTGGTTACGGGCCTCTCTGTTTGACCGCGCACTCTTAATTTTTACCCCAGTATTTTAACAGTAAGGCAGAAATTCAGAGACATAAGCATTCTGTTGACTGAGTAATCAGATGCTATTCTTCACAGAATCTAAACAGTGCAACAGATTCATTTAAGCTATTGACCCAGAGATAAGGGAGCAGAGATAATTGTAAAAGAAAGAAAGGTAATGGCCATTGACAGATCAGGACAAAAAAAAGGCTTCCTTTATGAAACATCATATTCTGTGAATCCAGTATGAAGGTTATAGATAATGCCACATACATTGGCTGCTTTGTTACCTCTGATAGCAGTACAATAAGAAAATATCATGTTGGATGCAATTAGTAAGTCAGTCAGAAACTCAATAAACCTTTCTGACAAAACTATCTCTGGATAAAGGATTATCAATCAATAACGAACCGCGTATCTCTGGATGAAAGATTATCAATCAATAATGTTCCCCAATTTGCTTCATGGTTGCAAAAAAATGGATGACACTTTTCAACCCTATCTCTCATCTGGAGGTTTTCCAGAATTGCCTGAGGTTGGCATTAACTGCCTGAAAGGGTTTCCTGTGTCAAGCTCAGACAAATGTGCGGTCAATCATCTCCGTCTGTGATCTGTTACAATTTCACAGACACTGGTTGGGGCATGTTGTGCAGATTTGCCAAGAAGAGAAAAAGGGCCTTAGGAAATGATGGATAGATTTGGTGACACAGACCTTTGTCACCTGAGGATTAATAAATAGTACCATCACTGTCAGGCCGGATAGTCCTGCTGTCCGTGGCCACATCTGTCACTTGACACGAGGCGTGTAATAGAGTAGCGAATAGTGCTGTGACCTTTAAAGTTTGCAACCTGTAATTTGAAATAAAGCTGAGAATGATAGAGGTGAATGTTAATGTTTAGGAAGAGGCCTTTGGGTGACAGGAGGTTTGTAAAGATGCATCAGTTCTATCTTATAACTTGTAAAATATATCGACTGAGCCACGTGACATGCTGAGCTAAGTGGGCGGTGCTGAACATTGAAATGTTCTTGAAGCCGAGGCCACTCATGTTAAGTGTAATTTGTAAAGCACAAGAAGCGGGAGATCCTAAGCCTTATTTACAAGCTACATCCCTGAGTGGACATACAAGCCAACCTAGAAAACCAAGAAAAGCTGGCCAACAGCTTCAATAAATCTGATAATGCCTCCCAAAAGCTAACAGTTGTGAACAATTTCAGACCATAACCTCTGCCCCAACAGTTCAACAATTTCAGACCATAACCTCTGCCCCTATTTTTTCACATGGCAGTTGTTGATGATTCTGCCATTCATAGAATCATAGAAAGTTACAGCACAGAAGGAGGCCATTTCGGCCCATCATGTCCATGCCGGCCAACAAAGAGCTATCCAGCCTAATCCCACTTCCCAGCTCTTGGTCCGTAGCCCTGCAGGTTAGAGCATCCCAAATGCACATCCAAGTACTTTTTAAATGTGGTTAGGGTTCCTGCCTCTACCACCCTTTCAGGCAGTGAGTCCCAGACCCCCACAACCCTCTGGGTGAAGAAATTTCCCCTCAAATCCTCTCTAAACCTTCCCCCAATTACTTTAAATCTGTGCCCCCTGGTTTTTGACCCCTCTGCTAAGGGAAATAGGTCCTTTCTATCCACTTTATCTATGCCCCTCATAATTTTATACACCTCAATAAGGTCTCCCCTCAGCCTCCTCTGTTCCAAAGAAAACAGACCCAGCCTATCCAGTCTTTCCTCATAGCTAAGATTCTCTACTCCCGGCAACATCCTTGTAAATCTCCTATGTACCTTCTCCAGTGCAATCACATAGAAACATAGAAGTTAGGAGCAGGAGTAGGCCATTCGGCCCTTCGAGCCTGCTCCGCCATTCAACGAGATCATGGCTGATCATCCAAACCCTAGCACCCGGTCCCTACACTGACAGCCATCCCACCCAAGCCCTATCCCCGTAACCCCGTAATCTTTCCTGTAATGTGGTGACCAGAACTGCACGCAGTAAATTCCCATTTACACCTCATCTGGACTCATATTTTGTTTCTTAAATTATCCCATTACCATCTCCTTTTGCCTTGCACCATCATCCCTTGTGACTTTTAATCTCTCCTGCCTTGCACCCTATCATAGACCTTCCCTTTTGTTCTTTCCTCCCCTCCCCCCTTTCCCTGCCGCTGCTTAAAACCTGTTACATCTTTAGCTTTTTCCAGTTCTGACAAAAGGTCATCGACCTGGAACGTTAACTCTGTTTCTCTCTCCACAGTTACTGCCTGACCTGCTGAGTATTTCCAGCTTTTTCTGTTTTTATTGCAGACTTCCAGCATCTGCAGTATTTTGCTTTTCTAACAGTTGTGAATATGTTTTTTGACATGTAAAGGAAAGGAGTTAGACATGGCTGAAAGGGCTTCCAGAGCCTAATCTGCGGGTGTACACATAATTCCATCACTTTTATTGCATTACACAAAAGCACAGTTGGCAGCAGTGATGATTTAGAAGTCACTAAAAAGTGACGAGACTGCTAAAGGCATGAGATTTATTTATACGAGGCATTCTAGAACATTTTGGTTTTTGGCACTTGATTTGGTGCGTTCATCGGCATTTTGGAGCCTACTGTGATTTTGAGTGCGCATTTCACTCTGATTTTTGAATTAAGTAAAATGCATATTCACTCCAGCCTATTTTATTATCAATTGCCTTGGCAATTCCACAAGCACAGTGACAGGAATTGTGAAAGAAAGCCAATTAATGCATTTTCATCTGGAAACATCGACCTCATTTCAAAAAACAGCTGCAACCAGTATTACAAAAAACCTTCGCATAATACAACAACCAGGCATGTCCTAGACGTTTCTTTTGAGGAAATTAAAAGGTTTAAGAAATTGGATTTCCATAGCTTATTTGTTATATGTAACTTCTTTGCCAATGAACACTATCACAGAATCACAGAAACCCCACAGTGCAGATAGAGGCCATTTCGGCCCATCGAGCCTGCACCGACACATATCCCACCCGATCCCCGTAACCCCTACACCAACACATATCCCACCCTATCCCCGTAACCCCACGTATTTAATCCCCCGAACACTAAGGGTCAATTTTATCATAGCCAATCAACCTAACCCGCACATCTTTGGACTGTGGGAGGAAACCGGAGCACCCGGAGGAAACCCACGCAAACACGGGGAGAATGTGCAAACTCCACACAGACAGTCGCCCGAGGCCAGATTCGAACCCGGGTCCCTGGCGCTGTGAGGCAACAGTGCTAACCACTATACCACCGTGCTGCCCTATATAAACACACCTGTAACTGGGACTCTCAGAAACCAATAGCACATACAAAATGTTTCTGTCACCATTTCATGCACAGCAACAATGGGATCAAGTCATTCCTGATTGGTACCATTCCTAACCTCCAATTTATTTGATTCTGACAGATTCCAGTCCTACCTCCCAATGATCTAATGAGTTGATACTGACATCCTCCAATGGCAGTATAAAAATACCTATTTTTCTTGTAAAATGCCAACAAGCTGCCACATGGGTTGAAAAGCTGACTGTCTGCTTACAAAACTGATGGTTGGCATGTATGAGTGTGATATCATGGCTCCAAGATGACATGTCTAGCAATGGACGTTCAGTAATTGGATAGCTGAGCAGGGAATGTCTGCAGTGTTTCAGGGCATGGTTGATTATTAATCAGTTAGCCCAGCTCACTGATGGAATCTGGTGGGGATAGACCTGTCACCCTTAGAACTCATCTCCAGGTAACCCTGGACTGACAGACCAGCCCTCAAACAAATAGGATGGCCCTGGCTGAACAAGCAGAAAGAAACTCATTAGTTCTCTATGCTGGTAATCTGCACAGGTATAGTTGGTTAAATGCCAGCTATGCCCCCTGCTCATACTTAGGATTCATCAAGCCTTGGCTCTAGCCAATCTGCATCTAAGCTCTCAGGACATGGGTGCATGGAGGCTACATACACCGCTCCAGGAAAATTGCTCCTAATCAGCGCTTGAGTGCTAAACGTGTCCGTTTTAGTGCTTCCATGCATGTTTAAATTATGGTAATCACCAATTAGCATCAAAATTGCAGGCAAAACCAGACTTTAAAACAGCCATGCCTTATTAGCATAGCACCCACTTAGCACCTGTTTTCACTGTTTCCCCAAAATAACCCCCTAAGTTTCTCCAGTCTTTCACTATTATTCGATGATCTGACACTGGCGATCAGCCTCGTAGCTCTCCTCTGCACCAATTTGAATGTCTCTTTATTTATCAGTGACCAGAACCAGACAACATACTCTGACCAAAGATTTGTGCAGTTTAAGCATGACATCCCCGGACCTAGGTCAGAATTTTTATCTTGGAGTTGGGTCGGGTGTGCGCGGGCTGTGTAGCGGGCTGGGAACATGAACACGAGATTTTCTGGGGGGTCAGCGGGTGGGATCGTTGGTGGGTCGGGTGGGAAATTGTTCTTTTTCCCCAGTGGGTCAGTACTCCGCTGTGAACCCGTCATCACGTGCCTTTCCCGATGTCGGGTCTGTCAGCGCTGAGCAGACGCGACATGCAGCGGCAGGGCACCCAATTCAAGTAATTATGACCTTGTTTAGAGATCATTAAGAATACATTTGGGCTCACCTTTTGATTTTATGTGTTCACCCATGGGGTCCACTCTGGTCGGAAAACACGTCTGTTAAGCTGAGGTGGGAGTTCAGTGGCCATTGAATCAGCTGTTGAGTTGACAGCTTCAAATGTACAGTAAAAGCTCCCACCTTTCAGAGATATCTTCCCTCAGCCACAAGCTCTTCCTCAATGCATTTCTGCCACAGATTCAGAATGCTGCAAGACTTTACACAAGCCTCCATCCAGTCTGACCTCATTACCTCCCTCACCATTGACAGATCACTTCTGTCATCTCTACTTCACCTGCCATCTATTCCATCAGCATGAGTCCCCTTTATATTCTCTCATCTTGGTCCTCAGAATCCCACCATGATCAGCCCCAATACCAGCAGCACCAGGCAAACCAGCAGCAGCAACAACAACACGGTGGCATAGTGGTTAGCACTGTTGCCTCACAGCGCCAGGGACCCGGGTTCGAATCCGGCCTCGGGTGACTGTCTGTGTGGAGTTTGCACATTCTCCCCGTGTTTGCGTGGGTTTCCTCCGGGTGCTCCGGTTTCCTCCCACAGTCCAAAGATGTGCGGGTTAGGTTGATTGGCTATGATAAATTGACCCTTAGTGTTAGGGGGATTAAATACGTGGGGTTACGGGGATAGGGTGGGATATGTGTTGGTGTAGGGGTTATGGGGATCGGGTGGGATATGTGTCGGTGCAGGCTCGATGGGCCGAAATGGCCTCTATCTGCACTGTGGGGTTTCTGTGATTCTGTGAACACCAAACTTTTCCGCAATCACCTGATGCTGCACAGGACAGAGGGCATCAGCACCCGACCACATTGCTGCCCGGGAAGCCTCACCATGGCCAGATTTACTTCACTTGACGCTGTACACCCTGGCTGCCACATGATGCACCAGGTTGGCACCACACCACACCAACACCATAAAGCATCCCTACAATGCCCAAGCCATTCCTTTCATACTCACCACCATTGCGGGTGGCACCGTTATGTCTCACCATCCACTACAACTCACTAAGCCACTTCCAAAAGTGCACACAAATCTGTCCAAGAACACAAAGTGTTGAAAATAAAGGTTTCAATGTTTGACACCACATTAACAGAAACTTTACATGAACATTGCATGAAACACCCAAGCGCCTAACCTTGTATGTTGTTAGTTGGTATGATTGCACTAGCATGGGGGTGAGTGTGAGGGGTGGCCAGTGAGATGGGGATGTGATAATATAGATAGAAAGGGACAGGTGGAGGTTCAAGGTAAGTTGGTGTGGGTAAGGATGTGCAGGAGTAGGGTAGGGAAGGCAGAGTGATGGGGATGTGATGAGAGGCACAGCAGGATGAGGTTGAGTGTGGCTTTGTACTAACGTTTTGTGATCTACTGAGATCATTGAAACGTTTGTGGCACTGCACCCAGGTCCTCCTGACAACATCCCTGCTTGTGCCCTCCTCTGCAATATGTAACCAGGCTGCGTTGGTGTCCTGGGGAGGTCTCTTTCGCCCATGGGAAGGGAAGAGGACCTCCCTGCATGCTGTGACTCCCTCCATAAGCATGTGGAGGGAGCCATGGGAGAGCCTGGGTGCAGCTCTGCACCTCTGTGCAGTCATTGTCTGTGTTTGCAGCACCTCAATGCTGCAGAACACTGACAGCACAACCGTCAAATTAAAGTTGGCCATGGTCCCTTTAAGGAAACCAGCTGATGACGCGTCATGAAATGACGTCGCCAGACCATCTTCCTCTAATTGGCCGGCAAATGCACTGGGTGGACTTACCAAGCCCTATCAAGGGAAATTCATTTTACAGAGCGGGATGGAGCCATCAGTGGGGTCGGGACCCGCCACTGACGTCGACCACCACGGACCCACTGAGGTTAGCAAAAACGCAGCCAAAGATTTGAACAGCGCATTCTGCATTATGCTTTTAACTTAATGGCCCCAATTGTAAGATTCATACATGTTTCCCGGACCTATTAAATGAAGCAGGTCTGATGACGTCACCAATAACTCGTTTTCAGTACCGATATTTAAAGCAGCCTTGCACGCATCTCATTTGAAGGTTGCTGTAGGAGTGTACAAGATGGTTCCAGGAGCTCAAAATAAGTGAATAAGACTGACAAATCTGTTGGTGATGTAGGCAAGACAGAGGGCAGCACCAAGATTCACAGATGCCTCCCTTGAACTGCTGGTACAGACAGTAAAAGCATGCAGGGAGGTCCTCTTGCCCGGGGATGGATGAAACCGATCATCCAAAGAGACATAAAGGGCATGGTTAGAGAAAGCAGAGGAGGTCAGTAGCAGGGATACATGAGGAGGACGTGGATCCAGTGCCGTAAGAGATTCAATGATTTCATGAGGTCAGGAAAGGTGAGTGCAATGCCACACTCTCTGTAGGGGGAGGCGTGTGCCCAGTCAGCTTTGCCTCTGACTGTCCTTTGAGCGGTTCAAATCGCTCCCACACCCCTGGGTTCTAGACACCGGACTTAGGTACAGGCGGCGATACAGAAAATTGAGTAGACAAGTGGTTTGGTGTAAAAAAAACAAAATTTTATTAAAAGCAGAATAAAACAATCTTATGAAAATTACCAGTATGAAAATGCAGGCATAAACAATTACACTTATATGGGAATGGGGAACACACGGCACATTGTGGGAAAACAACTACATTAAACAATCCCCTTATCCTTAATCCCACCCCCTATACCTAACTAGATTAAGCTATGAGGAGCCAGGAATTCATACTCACCAATCCAAAAACCTGTTGCTTAAACGGTTGTGAGTTTGGGGTCCGTTCTTGCTGTCCTTTGGGGTATCCTGTCGCCACGTGGTCTCAGGGCGCGGCGCTGAAGTTGTTGATGCGAAGCACCCTCCCTTTTCCTCAACTACCGTCGTCGTCGAGTCGCAATGGGTTTTCTTCTTCTTCTCCCTCGGGCGGTCGTCGGCGGTAATGTTACGGTCGGGGGTCGATTGGCGGTCTTTACAGTCTGAATGATTTCACTATCCAAGCTTCGAACGCCAGTTTATTCATCACGGGCACCGCTAAACATTCTTCGAATGCTAGCTTATTCTTTAACCGGGCTATTACTGTCCATGTGACAAGCGCCAGCTTATAACCAGGCCGTTTGTCTCGATTTTGCTACCCATCCTTCGAATGCCAGCATATTCTTAAATTAGGGTTACACTATTCACCAAAACACCAGCTTATAACTGAGCGTTTGTCCCCAAATGCATCTTTCTGCTGCCCTTCTCTGCCTTTTACCGGTTTACCTTCTTCTTCGTCTCGTCTCGTCTCGTCTGCCCATTTGTGGCCTGTGTGTCCTGTGTGGTTTTGAACTCGGGTCTCGTTCTCCTCCCGCGTTTGGCCCCGGTGTAATGGCGTCCTTGGTTGTTGAGCGGCGCGGGGAGCGAGAAGAGAGCCCGCCACGAGACCAGGGCACGAGAACGAGAGGCAGCAGGCCAAGGCCACAAGCAAGAGATAAGAGAGCTAAGAGAGCTAAGAGAGCGATTGCCACTGATGGGCCTACAATTATACCTGTTCTTCAACTCCTTATCTGCGTGCCAAATCAGGTCAGTCCTTTGTTTTAATCTTGGCAGGCTAGTTTAAACTGATTACAGCCATCTATTTTAACTATCTGTGGAGTGGTTGTGTCCAGGTCTAATGGCCCCGATGTCCTGGTTGTTTGTCATGGATGAAACTTAATTGTCCCCATCCTGACTTGATGGCTACTGTGAGCTGTTACCGATCAAATATGCAGAAACCTAATGGCCAGGATTATAGGCCCATTCTAGCTTGATTTGTTACAAGTCGAACGAATGCATATTCTGTGTTTACTTTGGCTGTCTGTCTCCACAGAGTCCTTCTCACAGATTCATGCATTTTAAGTTTCGTCTCCGGGCCTGCCTGTCTGCAGGACCCTGCTTTTAAAAATCCTGTCAGTTTTGGTCACGAGGTTACAGAAGCCATTTTGGGTACCCTGTTTTTAATAACTTGTCCAAACAGGGTCCCTTGATCCATAATTTGGAGAGTGTGGGTGTAATGTGACGAGCAAGTTCGAACCTACCTGCAACTCTGCATCACCTCCCAGGGATTCGCTCCTGGAGAACAGTGGAAGAAGGTCGAGTCCAGAAGCACGGGCGTCGACCACGGGCAACCGCCCAGTCATCCAGCGGAGATTTGAGCATCGCAGGGGAGGCTGTCGAGAGCCAGGCTTGGCTTTCCAGTCACGGTGGTCCAGCGAAACGGGCTGGCAACAGGTACTGCGCAGACCCTTCCCGGACAGTGACGGGCTAGAGCCCGACCGAGCGGCACAGAAAAAGGCCGGGCAGCGTCGACGGGGGAGAGAGAGAGGGCAGAGCGTACAGGGCACAGCCGGTGTTCAGGACCGAGTGGCATCAACGGGGGAGAGAGACGAGAGAGAGCAGAGCGCAGCCGGTGTTCAAGGGCCGAGCAGCGTCAACGGGGGAGAGAGACGAGAGAGAGCAGAGCGCAGCCGGTGTTCAAGGGCCGAGCAGCGTCAACGGGGGAGAGAGGCACGCAGGAAAACGTGAGGCGCTTCCATTGCCACGAGGACCGCAGAGAGCTGCGTTGGCAGTAGCGCAGGAGCAGCGCACGAAACCCACAGGGCGTTGCCATTTGCCATGAGGACCGCCGAGAGCGGCGTTGGCAGCAGCACGGGAGACGCCATTTTAAGCCGCAGTGGGGAAGAAAGGAAAGCGCGGGAGACGCCATTTGAAGCCAGTCTAACCACACCCAAAAATGCCGAAGAGTGGCAGTATCACAGCGTTCAACAATGAAGTCGAAGATTGGACGACATATGTCGAATGCATGGAAGTATACTGCAAGGCGAATGAAGTGCCAGATGACAAGAAAGCGCTGGTATTGTTGAATTCAATGGGTGCAAAAACGTTTGGCTTACTACGAAACCTAGTAACCCCAGAGAAGCCAGTAGAAAAGGATTTTCAAAACATAGTGTCAATTCTACAGGACCACTTAAACCCCACACCGCTGCTGATAGCAGAAAGATTTAAGTTTCACAAAAGGAACCAGCATAAAGATGAAAGTAATGCTGAGTATTTAACGGAACTGCGCAAGCTATCGAAACACTGCCAGTTTGGAACAGGACTAGCAGATACTTTAAGGGGCAAGTTTGTGTGTGGGCTTCAAAGTGAAGGAACCCAGAAACGGCTTCTATCAGAAAAGGATCTTACGCTGGACAAGGCTTTCAGCATTGCAGTATCACACGAATCAGCAGCACAGGACGCTGCAGAGATACAACGGAGACCGCAAGAATATGGCACAAATGAAATGTCATACGGAACAGTGAAGTGCTATCGCTGCGGCAGAACAACACACGACCATAAGGATTGCTGGTTCAAGGACAAAGTGTGCAGACAGTGTGGAAAAGTAGGACACATAGCAAGAGTCTGCAGGTCGGGAAAGAAAACCAGCAGCAAGAAATCTCCACAGGAGAAGTACAAGAAGGTACATAAGGTGATGGAGAGTAGTTCGGACGAACAGAAGAGTAATACAGGCTCCGGAAGCAAGGAGCTGGGTTGTCTGATCAAAACGGAGGATCACCAAACTATTTGGGTCACGCTCAAGATAGCAGGAGTCCAAGTGAAAATGGAATTGGACACAGGATCAGCCCTAACAGTCATAAACCGAAGGGACTACAAGCGACTATTCTCACATATACCCTTGAGAGATACAAAGATTGTCTTGAAGGCGTACACGGGGCAAAAAGTTTACCCCAAAGGAAAAGTAAGGGTGAACGTTATATATAATGGCACGGAAACACCAAAAATGGACCTATATGTATTGCCAGATGGAGGACCACCACTACTAGGACGTGAATGGATCCGGAAGACACAGCTAGATTGGCATTCCATACAGGCACTGACTGTGGCTGACAAAAAGGGTGACGACGTCACACCTGGGCGACTGTCAAAGATCCTAACTGACGTGAAAGAAGTGTTCCAGCAAGGACTCAGAAAACTAAAAGACATGACAGCGATGATTAAAATTGAAGAAAACGCAAGCCCAAAATGTTTTAAGGCCAGACCGGTGCCTTATGCGATCCGCCCAGCCGTCGAAGCAGAGCTGGAGAGTCTGGAACGTTCAGGTGTACTGTCCAAGGTAGACTGGAGCAAGTGGGCTACACCCATCGTCCCTGTGATGAAAAAGTCATTGAGCAGCACGCCTGGGGAACCAAGGAAGGTTCGCATCCGTGGGGACTTTAAGGTAGCAGTGAACCCGGTCCTTCACACCGTACAATATCCACTTCCGCGGATTGAAGATATTTTCGCCTCGCTATCTGGAGGGAAACGCTTCACTAAGATTGATCTGGCCCAGGCGTATCTGCAAATGGAGGTAGAAGAAGCATCAAAAAAATACCTCAAAATCAACACCCATAAAGGTCTCTACCAATACAACCGGCTGGTATTCGGGGTAGCATCAGCTCCGGCTATTTGGCAGAGGGCAATGGAACAAGTCCTGCAAGGGATCCCAGGGACCCAATGTTATTTGGATGACATCCTGGTCACGGGCGAAAATGACAGTGATCACCTTGCCAACCTGGAGCAGGTGCTCACTAGATTGCAGGAATATGGGCTCCGAGCTAACCGCCCCAAATGCGAGTTTTTTAGAAAACAGATCTCGTGTTGTGGCCACGTTATCGATAAATAAGGGTTGCATAAGTCGGGCTAGTAAACTACTACCATAAGTTCTTACCAAATTTGTCTACAATACTACACCCACTGAACACCCTACTGCAAACGGGGTGCCATGGAAGTGGAGTGACGAATGTAGACGAGCTTTCCAGAAGAGCAAAACACTAATCACATAGAAAGAGGTATTGGCCCATTACAACCCGGCATTACCAATTCGGTTGGCATGTGATGCGTCACCCTGCGGCATTGGAGCGGTGCTGTCACACAAATTCTCGGATGGCTCAGAGAGGCCAATAGCCTTTGCGTCACAATCACTAACCTCAGCCGAGCGTAACTACGCCCAGATTGACAGGGAGGCCCTCAGCCTAGTGTGGGGAGTGAAAAAGTTCAATCACTATCTGCACAGGCAGAAGTTCAACTTGCTGACTGACCACCAACCACTTGTCTCCATCTTTAATCCAAAGAAGGGCGTTCCGGTGATGACTGCGCAACGGCTACAAAGATGGTCCCTTTTTCTAGGGGCGCACCAATATGAAATTGAGTATAAGGGCACGAAACAGCATGGAAATGCTGATGGGCTATCACACCTGCCACTGCCTACTGCGGAGGAAGCACCAGCAGTGGATCCTGTCGAAATATTTCATTCGACTATAATTGAATGCTTGCCAGTAACTAACGCTGGTATAGAGAAGGAGACCCGAAATGACCCGACACTGTCTCGGGTATATGATTTGAAGGTGAAGGGATGGCCAGCACATGGCGACTCACTGTTGCCAGCATTCTCATCCAGAAGAGAACAGCTGTCAGTATGCCAGGGAACCTTGATGTGTGGATCCCGAGTGGTAATTCCACCCAAGTTAAGGGATAGAGTGCTCAATGAGCTTCATGAGGTTTATCTGGGAGGGGCAAAAATGAAAAGCCTAGCCAGAGCTTATGTGTGGTGGCCGGGAATCGATAAACAAATCAAGGACCTGACCAAGAGCTGCTCAGGATGCCAGAAAGTCCAAAATGCACCACCACAGGCCCCTCTACACCCATGGGAGTGGCCCTCATCGACATGGCAACGGGTGCGTATTGATTTTGCTGGTCCATTCATGGACTCAATTTTCTTAATAGCCATGGATGCGCACTCGAAATGACCTGAGGTCATCAAAATGTCCTCCACCACCACGGAGAAAACTATTGCAGTCCTATGGACCATTTTTGCCAGGAATGGCTTGCCAGAACAGATTTGCTCCGACAACGGACCACAGTTTGTGTCCGAAGAGTTCCGGAGGTTCTTGAAAAAGAATGGGGTAAGGCATTACACATCCGCCCCGTATCATCCAGCCACAAATGGATTGGCTGAGAGGTTCGTACAAACTTTTAAGAATGCAATAAAGGCTATGTACAATGACAACATTCCGCTGCAGCACAAGGTAGACAATTTCCTGTTCGCCTACCGGAATGCAACACATGCAGTCACCAACCAGGCCCCAGCCATGATGTTCTTCAACCGAAAGTTAAGATCTCGCCTGGATTTGCTCAGACCAAACGTACGAAGAGATGTTGAGAGTAAGCAATTCCAGCACATCCATGAGAAGCCAACAAGGAGCTTCAATGTAGGGCAACCAGTCTTGGCCCGCGACGACCCAACAGAAAAATGGCAGCCAGGAACGATATGCACACGGCAGGGCCCACTAATGTACACAGTGGATGTTGGGGAGAGCATCGTGAGACGCCATGCTGACCAGATCCTAGAGTCACAGGAACAAGTCAACCCCATGCCTCGCCCATACGTACCTGGTGATGAACCCGACGTACATGTAGCATCTACCCCAGAAACAGTAGCATCGGAAGCAGATGAACCAACCGACGACAGGGGGCCAGAATCGCTTCCGCACCAAGAGCGAGACACTCGGGAAAGGCGCTATCCAGAAAGGATCAGGAAGCCTCCCCAAAGACTGAATTTGTAAATAGAATATTTTCAGCTAATGTTGCATGTTAAAAGTGTTAATTGTAATTAGTTTGATATTTAATTGTTAAATGAGTGTTATGGTACTGTTAATCTAAAAGGGGAGGAATTGTAATGTATGTACCTTTAAGGGGGAGAACTACTTTTTACAGCTCCTGTATACTGTAGTACCAGCAGTGACCACACCTGTATATAAACCCTGAGTAGTGATCTGTATAGTTAGTTCTAGAGTAACCCTCATTCAGTATACACCTGTTGAATCGTTCCCTGCAGCCTGCTGTCTGATTATTGAAGGACACAACATTAAGATACACGGACATAACAGTGGGAATTTTGAGAACCCTGGACTTACACACCTACATCCTGATGTGCCTATCACCAGAAACCCATCACTCTGCCTTCCCAAGCCGACTCCTCATACCAACCTATCCCTCTCTGTCTATGTATCTACTCACATCTCCATCTGACTAACCACCACAGACACTCATCCTCCTCCTAATGCAATCATAGCAAGTAACACCGCAGAAAGAGGGCATTTGGCAATGTCATGCCACTCCCTCATAGTCATCCTCTACAGATGTAGCCCATCCATTCCTTACACTCATTCCATCACTCTTACTCAAAGAGAGCCCAGAACAATAGGGAGAGACACAGAACTGGAGGTGGCCCTCCAGTCTTCACTCATTTGACACCAGCAGGGGAACAGGCCCTCAAAATCTCTGGAGTTACAGAGCTGCTGGCAGTGGGAGATGGAGAGCTGGGGATCTCCCAGCAAACTGGTGACAGAATTAAATCTCATACAGTCACATGGCACACAACAGTCACTCATATGGTGACTGATATCAGCAGCCAGTGAAATGTCATCATGTGCACAATGGTAACATTACCTATTCTTATCATAACACTTCTAATTCATCTCTTTACTCTCCCACAGGTCCATCAAGTGTCCCCCCTCTCCCCCCACCCCACCCCCCAGCCTCTGGAGAAAGACAACTCCTCAGAGGAAATTCCATTCTCTGAAGGTGCACCGTCAGCATTCCCGTGCTCACCCAGCACCAGCGCAGATATGCACACCTCGGTGGGTCCTGTGAGAGAGAGAGTGCTGTTGTCACCTGGCATCTCACCCATCACAAGTGAGCAAGAGCAGGTGGTGTTGACAGGGACAGCAGTGGAGACTCCTCGACGGAGGGTGCAGGATGCTCCAAGCTCTGCTGAGCTGCATGCAGGCGCTGAGCCTCGGGGACCATCGAGAAAGAGGGTGATTTTGGAGGAGCAGGAACAATTGCTCTGGCAGCTTTTACAGACGTGATGTGTGCAAATGTGCAGAGAATGGAGGAGTCCACCTCCAATATGAGCACCACCATGTCACAGGCGATGGCGCAATGTGCTGTTGCATGGAAAGGATGGCCACCTGCATGGAGCAGCAAATGCGCCAGTCCAACGAGAACCGGTTTACTGTGAACAACAGATGGCAGACGCTCATTGACCTCATCTTGAGGAGGGATATAAATGTAGGCTTGAGCGTTCATCACCCCACTGATGTGCAGCAAGGTGCTCTCCAGCTCCTTGCTAGCAGGGAAGTGCGGGTAGCCCATGAGAGGGATGATGGTGAGAGGGGACATGGAAGTGGGGGCCCTTCTCAAAGCGCTCACACTTCTCCCCCATTGCCTCCCCCTCAGTCAGAGCCCCACAGGTTTCTCGGATCCCGATGTCTGAGTCTGCCCCTGCACAGTTCCAGGAGGAGCAGTCTTTGGTGGGGCCCTTACAGGCTCCAAAACCCAGAGGACATCCGCCAAAAGTGTCAAAGCAGTCGCAGCAGAGAAGTGAGCAGCCTGCCTCTACCTCTGCTGAAGCCACAGGGCTTGCAGACAGAAAAGAAAAAATACACAATCCTAGATGCACAAGGGTATGCACATGGGTATATGAATAAGTGTTAATGTTAAGGTTTCAGTTCTCTTAGAATCATAGAATGGTTACAGCACAGAACTTGTGCCGGCTCTCTGCAAGAGCACTTCAGCTAGTCTCACACCCCTGCCCTTTCCCCGTAGCCCTGCAATTTTTTTTCCTTCAGGTACTTATCCAATTCCCTTTTGAAAGCCACAATTGAATCTGTCTCCACCACCCTTTCAGACAGTGAATTCCAGATCCTAACCACTCGCTGGTCTATCACTATCCTCCTCACTGTTCACTATACTTCCAATGTGTCATCCACAAATTTTGAAATTGTGCCCTGTACACCCATGTCCAAGTCATCAAGAAAAGCAGTGGTCCAACCCTTGGGGAACACCGCTGTATACCTTCCTCCAGTCCAAAAAATAACCGTTTACCACTACTCTCTGTTCCCTGTCACTTAGCCAATTTCGTATCCATGCTGCCACTGTCCCTTTTATTCCATGGGCTTCAACTTTGCTGGCAAGCTTATTATGTGGCACTTTATCAAACGCCTTTTGGAAGTCTATACACTACATTAACCGCATTTCCCTCATCAACCCTTTGTTACCTCATCAAAAAACTCAATCAAGTTAGTTTAACACGATTTATCTTTAACAAATCTGTGCTAGCTTTCCTTAATTAATCCATACTTGCCCAAGTAACTATTAATTTTGTCCCGGATTATCGTTTCTAAAACCTTCCCCACTACCGAGGTTGAACTGACAGTCCTGTAGATGCTGGATTTATCCTTACACCCTTTTTTGAACAAGGGTGAAACATTTGCAATTCTCCAGTCCTTTGGCACCAGCCCCGTATCCAAGGAGGATTGGAAGATTATGGCCAGTACCTCCGCAATTTCAACCTTTACTTCCCTCAGCATCCTAAGATGCATCCCATCCAGTCCTTGTGACTTATCAACTTTAAGTACAGCCAGCCTTTCTAGTACCTCCTCCTTATCAATTTTTATCCCTTCTAGTATCTCAACTACCCCCTCTTTCACTATGACTTTGGCAGCATCTTCTTCCTTGGTACGACAGCCATACCCTCTGCCTCCATGCGCAGGTCTCCGTTTTGGTCCCAAATCAGCCCCACCCCTCCTTTTATTACCCGTTTACTATTTATATTGAACTTTTCGATTCCCTTTCATGTTAGCTGCCAATCTATTCTCGTACTCTCTCTTTCCCCTCTTATTTTCTTTTTCACTTTCCCTTTGAACTTTTTATATTCAGCCTGGTTCTCACTTGTATTCTCAACCTGACATCTGTCATACACCCCCTTTTTCTGCTTCATCTTGCTCTCTATCTCTTTCGTCATCCAGAGAGATCTGGCTTTGGTTGCCCCAGCTTTCCCCCTCATGGGAATGTACCTCGACTGTACCCAAACCATCTCCTTTTAAAGACAGCCCATTGTTCGATTGCAGTTTTGCCTGCCAATCTTTGATTCCAATTTACCTGGACCAGATCCATTCTCAACCCACTGAAATTGGCTTTCCTCCAATTAAGTATTTTTACTCTAGACTGCTCCCTGTCCTTTTCCATAGCTAGTCTAAACCTTACGATACTGTGATCACTGTTCCCTAAATGTTCCCCTCCTGACACTTGCTCCACTTGAGCCACCACCTTCCCTAGAACCAGATCCAGCAATGCCTCCCTCTTCATTGGGCTGGAAACGTACTGATCAAGAAAGTTCTCTTGAACACGTTTCAGAAATTCTTCCCCCTCTCTGCCCTTTGTGACACACATAAATTTATTACTTTTCACAACTTTCCCATCCTGTCCATTTTTGCCTGCTACCTGTAAAGTGGCTTTGTCACTTGGAGTGAATGGTGAGACATTAATTAACCTCGAGCTATGGGGGGTTGGGGTGAGAGGAATGGTTTGGTGATTGTAGGACTGCTTTTTGGTGTTGTTGGGTGGCGGAGGGGGGAAGTTAGTCCAGCATCTGGGATCCATTTGGGTGCACTGGAGCAAGTTAAGTAAATCTGGCCATTATGAGGTCATCCTGAGCCTCCTGGGCAACAATGTGTGCCGCTGCTCGTGCCATCTCCACCTCAGGTTTGTTGTCTTCCTCCTCCTCCTCCAGCTGTTGCTCTTCCTCCTCCTCTGAAGAGGCTGTGCACCCTGTTCCTACTGCAACTCCAATCCTCGCTGCTGCGTTATGTTGTGCAGCGCGCAGCAAACAACAGTGATTCTTGAGACCCTGGCTGGTGCATATTGAAGGGCTCCTCCATATCTGTCAAGGCATCTGATGCACATCTTGAGCATGCCGATTGCTTGCTCATGACACATCTGGTAGACATGTGGCTCTCATTATAACGCTCCTCGGACTCAGTACTTGGCCTCCTCAAGGGTGTCGTCAGCCACATCATCAGTGGATAACCTTTGTCTCCAAGTAGCCAGCCGGTAAGTCTGTTTGGAGGTGTGAAGAGCTGAGGGAGGGTGGACTGGTGCAGCACGAAAGAATCATGACAGTTGCCAGGGAATCTGGTGCACACATGCATGATGATCTTTTTTTGGTTGCAGACGAACTGCACATTGAGGGAGTGGAAGCCCTTGTGGTTCACAAACACTCCTGGGTGATGATGGCCACATGTGTGCAGTCGATGATGCCATGCACCTGTGGGAAGCCAGCCAGAGCCACAAAGCCGAGTGTCCACTCAGTAACATTGGCTTCATCAGTGGCACATTTCACGTAATTGGCTGACTTGCTAAACATGGCATAAGTGATCTGAGCAATGCATCTGTGGGCGGCCGACTGCGAGATCCTGCAAATGTCTGCTGCCTGGAAGGAGCCTGAGGTGAGGAAGTTGAGGGCGCTGGTGACTTTGACAGCCACTGGTAAGGCATATCCACCAGATCCTCTGGGCAGCAGGTCTTGGTCCAGCAAGCTGCAAATGTCTGTGATGACCTGGCGCAACAGCCTGAGCCTCCTGAAGTACTGCTGCTCAGTCATGTCCAGGAAGCTCATCTCTGCCTGTATACCATTGTTTGGGATATTGCCTCCAGCTTGGTGCAGTGCTGCGCTCACCCCTTGTCTCCTATGGAGCATCAGGTCTTTGAAGAGAAGGCTGCTTTTGTGGTTGTTGCTGCTGCTGCTGCTGGTGTTGTTGGTGCTGGGGCTCAGCTTGGTCCGATTCTGAGGTTTAAGGTGAGACAGCATAAGTGGCACCCATGCTGATGTAATAGATGGCAGGTAGAGTGGAGATCAGAGGCCCAATCCTTCAATGTTCTGATACCGACAAGCAATGTGGTGAGGTTGCAGAAGTGACCTGCAAACTCCTGACACCTAAATCTCTGCATAAAATGGTGTTGGCAAGAGCTTTTCCCTTAGGCAAAGAAGCAGGTGTAATGTGTGAGTATTTATGTGTTTTTTCCAGCTGTCAATTAATGGGCTCATATGATGACCACTGAGCTTCCGCCTCCCCTTCACAGGCGAGGTTCCCGAGGTGCGTGAATCCCGTGCTCAAGAAGTTAAAGCCAAAACCTGATGTTAAAAAGCCTCTTAACGGTCTCTCAACAAGCATTTAAGTACTACAATGAGGTTGCCTGCCTCTCCCGCGCGGGTCCGTGGTGCGCTGGGAAAATCACCCGAGTAAAATGCTGAAGTAGGCGGGATGACGGCGGGTTCCCGACACGCTGACTATATCCGTGATTTTTACTGCTGAACTACCCCCAAACCCGCACGCTCGGCACTGAGAAAATTCCGGCCCTGTATCCTATTGATTTGGCGATATATTTCAGCAGACACATTGAGAAACAAAACTATTTTCTTTCAACTTCATCCTTGGCTATTTTAGCACCATTCATGGACTGCTCCTGCCTATTTTTTTTCTTCTTATGTGCAGTGCACTACAAGTTTCATCTGCCACTGTTCTGTCCACTTGTATATTTCCAACTTCCGGTAACCCATGATATTTGCTTATATCAAAAGTTAGTGGAAACAGGAAGTTAACAAGAACTAACCAGTGCACTGTAAGTGGTAACAAATCATCCTCAAAGTAATGGAATCCCAGTGAGCTTGTATTGTTGATATAATTAGTGCTACACACATGATAAATTCTGCTCATATCAAATATATTCCACTGCAGCATACCATAGTCACAGAATCATAGAAATTAATGCACAGAATTCAGTCCATTGTGCCTATGCCAGTGCCAGCTGTTCACTGAAGCGATCCTCTCAAATCTCTTCCCTGTCTCCTCCACATCCTTTTATCTTCTTCCCTTTCAAATATTGTTTTTACCAGTTCCCTTTGTTATAATCGCTGTCCAAATTATTTATATGAATGGAAAACAAAAGTGGTCCCAACACAGATCCCTGGATTACACCCAGATCCCAGCAATTTGACCAACATCCATTTATCTGTACTCTGATTTTGGTCTCCTAGCCGTCCCTCTACTCATGTGGCTACATTCTTTTTAATACCATATGCCTTCATTTTCGCAACAAGTCACTAAATGGCACTTCTCAAACGCCTTTCGAGAATCCGATTGTACAATATCTGCTCCAAATCCTTTATCTATATACTTTGTGATTTCTACAAAACATTCAATTAAATTAGTCAAACGTGAACTGCCCTTTACAAATCCATACTGCCTATCCATGATTACTCCTGCCTTTCTAAGTCTTCACAAACTTCATCGGTATTATGGATTCAAGGAGTTTGCTCAAAACCAAGCTAAAACCGACAGGCCTATAATTTGCTGGTTTGTACCTTTCCCCCTTTTGGAACAATAGCGTAAGAATGGCCACCCTCTCGTCCTTATGCACTACTGATCCGCTATTTGATCTGCTATTTTTTTCAACAAATTAATGTGGGCTATATGCCTTTCCATCTTATTGAAACGATTTAACTCCTAGTCACAAACCATTGTTCCAATCACTATTTCCCCATTGTTCTCGTACCTTCAGGTGACTTACTTGTCCTGTTTTGTTATCCAGAATCAGACCTAGTACTGAATTCATCTTTGTTTGACAAACTGTTGAGTTGAAGGCACTATATAAATACAAGTTGTTGTTGTCGTTCTTGTTGTAATAAAGTTTTCCTGCTAGTAAAGATAAATTATCTATGGGAGAATTAAATTCAAGCCTCCCAAATTTAAAGGGGAAGGACCAATCTGGCCCAAAGTAACTTGAAATTATGCAATATCAAGATTGACATCTGAATGTTTCACAGATTCAAGTGCAATACCTCTGTCTGCTATTTTAACAAAGACACTAACCTGTTTATTTTAAATGAGTTAACTCCACTGGTAAGGTAGTGACCATAGGAACACACTAAGCTAATCTTCACACAATGTAATTTCAAGACCTGCAGGAATAGTATCAGTCTTGATTCAGTTGGTTTCACTCACGCCTCAGGGTCAGAAGGTTGGCGGTTGCAGACACTCTTCAGAGACTTGAACACATCTGGGTTGACACTCTGACTGTGGTACTGAGAGAGTGCTGCACTGTCAGAGGTGCTGTCTTTTGGGTGAGATGTTAAACCGAAGGCCTGTCTGCCATCTCAGGTGGGCGTGGATGTTTCCATGACACTATTTGACGAAGAGGAGGGGCATTCTCCCACTGTCCTGATCAATATTCAACCCTCACTTTAATAAAAATATTATCTGGTCATTTATTTCATTGCTATTTGTGGGACCTTCCTGTGTGCAATTTAGCTGCCATGTTTCCTTACATTACAACAGTGACCACACTTCAAAAGTACTTCATTGGCTGTAAAGCACTTTGGGACATCCTGAGAATGAATCATAGAATCATAGAATGATTACAGCACGGAAGGAGGCCATTCGGCCCGTCAAGCCCGTGCCGGATCTCTGCAAGAGCACTTCAGCCAGTCCCACTCACCCGCCCTTTCCCCATAGCACTGCAATTTTTTTTCTTTCAGGTACTTATCCAACTCCCTTTTGAATGCCGTGATTGACTCTGCCTCCACCACCCTTTCAGGCAGTGCATTCCAGATCCTAACCACTCGCTGTGTCAATTTTTTTTTCTTATGTCGCCTTTGGTTCTTTTGACAATCACCTTAAATGTGTGTCCTCTGGTTCTCGATCCTTCCGCCAATGGGAGCAGTTTCTTTCTATCTACTCTGTCCAGATCCCTCATGATTTTGAACACCTCTATCAAATCTCCTCTCAATCTTCTCTGTTCTAAGGAGAACAACCACAGCTTCTCCAATCTATCCACGTAACTGAAGTCCCTCATCCCTGGAATCATTCTCATAAATCTTTTCTGCACCCTTTCTAAGGTCTTCACATTCTTCCTAAAGTGTGGTGCCCAGAATTGGACACAATACTCCAGTTGAGGCCGAACCAGTGTTTTATACAGGTTCATCATAATTTCCACGAATTTGTACTCTATACCTCTATTTATGAAGCCCAGGATCCCATATGCTTTTTTAACTGCTTTCGCAACCTGCCCTGCTACCTTCAATGATTTGTGCACATATACCCCTAGTTCTCATTCTGTTCATGCACCCCCTTTAAGATTGTACCCTTTAGTTTATATTGTCTCTCCTCATTCTTTCTACCAAAATGTATCACTTCGCACTTTTCTGCATTAAATTTAATCTGCCACGTGTCCGCCCATTCCGCCAGCCTGTCTATGTCCTCTTGAAGTCTATCACTACCCTCCTCACTGTTTTGTGTCATCTGCAAATTTTGAAATTGTGCCCTGTACACCCACATCCAAGAGGGCTTGAAAGGTGCTTAATAAATGCAAATTCTTTCTTCTTTCTTAATTATTACAGATATTTTTATTCTAATAAATCTAAGGCCACAGATTCTGCATTGTCTGTAGTTTTGCTGTTTCCTTGGTCTACTCCTCTTTGTTTAGAAGATATTAGAAATTATATTATCCATTTGTTTGTAAGTTTCCCAACAGACTGCTTAAAAGATAAACATAATACATGATTCAAATTCAATTTAAGATTAAAGCGATAATATCTCTTTCTAGCCTATATATACTAGATTAAAAGATATGAAATTCAAACCATCATATTATTTTCTCGTACATTGCAGCTTTCATCATTTTAAAAAGACTTTATGCAAAAATAAGAACACAACCATTATTATAGAAGTTAAATACAATTATTGTTTAAATGTATATTTTTTATCTTCCATACACATTCATTTTCTTCCTGTACTTTTAGGTCTTCCACAGCGTGCACCATTCTCCAACTGAGAACAGAGTCTGTGCCCAGGACTCCACCGATGCTGCATGATAACCAGCAGCTGGATGTGGATATGATCAGAGTACTTTGATTTGCCCTCTGATTTTCCACTCCTCCAGTGAAGAACCGCTGCTTCTTTTAACATCTCCCCAGAACAGCCATGGCTGATTGCATGCCTGCCAATGGTGGGGCAAAGGGAGTGGGGGATGCATAAGAGGCCAGAGTTGGAGGAACACAGTATTCTTGGAGGGTTGGAGAGCTGGGGAAGGTTATAGAGAGAGGGAGGTTATGTGGATAACAATTTTAAAATCTAGGTGTTGTTGGACAGGGAGCCAATGTAGGTCAGAGAGCACAGGGATGATGGGTGAGTGGTATTTGGTGTGGTTAAGGCTATGGGCAGCAGAAATTTGGATGAGCTGAAATTTATAGAGGGTGGAAAATGGGAGGCTAGCCAGAAGAACATTGGAATAGTAGAGTGTGGAGATAACAAAAGCATGGATGAGGGTTTTAGCAGCAGATAAGCTGAGGCATGAACAGGAAATGTTATGGAGGTGGAAGTAAAGAAAAGAAAGACTTACATTTATATAGCGCCTTTCACAACCACCGGATGTCCCAAAGTGCTTTACAGCCAATTATGTACCTTTGAAGTGCAGTCACGGTTGTAATGTAGGAAACAGGGCAGCCAATTTGTGCACAGCAAGCTCCCACAAACAGCAATGTGACAATTGTGGTGTATGTAACCTGTTCCACCTTAAGAGAACTTAAGCCTGTTCCACATTAAGAGATGTACTACTTTCTCTGGCTGCTGTATACGTAATACCGGTGGTGACCACCGGTATATAAGCACTGTGTAGTAAGATTGTATTTAGTATAGTCCTGACCTCCAACCAGTAAAGACCTGTTGAACTTTAATCTTGTAGTCTGTGTGTTATTAATTACAACTAGAACACACAGACTTTACAATAATGACCAGATAATTTGTTTTTGTTATGTTTATTGAGGAATAAGTATTGGCCAGGACACTGGGGATAACCCCCCTGCTCTTTTTTGAAATAGTGCCATGGGATCTTTTACATCCACCAGAGAGGGCAGACGGGGCCTCAGTTTAACATCTCATCCGAAAGATGGCACCTCTGACAGTGCAGCACTCCCTCAGTACTGTATTGGAGTGTCAGCCTAGATTTTTGTGCTCAAGTCTCTGGAGTGGGACTTGAACCCACAACATCTGACTCAGGCGAGGGTGCTGCCAACTGAGCCACGGCTGACACAGAAGTAGACGGTCTTTGAAATTAAATTGAGATTCATTTTCTATTGGACATATGCTACAGCATAAAACTGAATTGAGGTTGCCCAAAATTATCTAACAAAGAACCTTTAGAGCCAGCAGACAAAGAGATTTTCATTGTATGAATCTGGACTAAATTGGAGCTCGGGTCCCAGAAGTGGAAGCCCGGTGTCTAATCTGCTGCAGCAACCAAATTGCAAACTTGTTTTTTTCCAACAAAAATCTCCCAGAACTTTAATGAGAATGCTAAAGCTTTGCAAAAGACTCTGGGATAAGTTTCAACTTAACCACTGGAGCGTAAAACTGACACTGTGGGTGGGGCACCTGTACTGGAAACCTCCCGATTTCCCTTTAAATTGAAAGGAGGAAATTCGGGCAGTTTCTATAGTGAGTGGTCAACCTGCAATGTCAGTTTTATGCTTAGGTGGTAAGTTAAAAATGACCCCCTCCCCCTGATATTAGTCAATATTAGTAAATAACAATCGCAAAAGAAAATTGGTTTATCCAGTCGTTTCACAGAATTGGAATGATAATTTTCAACTTCCTGAGTTTTATTTTTGGCTGAACAAAAATGAGGGCCTATATTTTCCGATCCTTATGGGTGTGCACGAGCTGTGTACAAACCCGTAGGGACATCGGAAATGCCGGTTTCAGGCATGCAAAGTGCATGCGCTGAAAACCGGCATTTCCGATCTGTCAAGAACGCCTGCCATGGAGAAGGGCCTCTGCGGGTGGAGAGTTCCGCTTTCTGCAGAACCTCCGTCCACTGAAATCCCTTAAAAATCTTACGCCTGGTAAAAGCAGGTGTAAGGCCTGCTTTTACCACCATAAGAGTTTTAAAAAATATATTTTTTTTTCACTCATTTATAATTTAAAAATACTTTTAAAAAGGTAAGTTATTTTTAGCCCCGTAAAAACATTAATTATTTTTTTCAAAAAATTAAATTTTTGTTTAAAATATTTAATTTAATGTAATTTTAACTCATTTTAAAAATGTGATAAGAACATAAGAACATAAGAAATAGGAGCAGTAGACCAATCGGCCCCTCGAGCCTGCTCCGCCATTCAATAAGATCATGGCTGATCTGATCCTAACCGCCAATCCACTATCACAGAACCATCTCCTGAATCTAGCAGAATTAGACACACGAAATAGGAGCAGGATCAGGCTACACGGCCCCTGGGCCCACTCCGCTACCCACAGGGCCATGACCGATCCGAACCTAGACTCATGTCCAAATTCCTGCCCGTTCCCCATAACCCTTAATTCCCTTTACTTCTAGGAAACTGTCTATTTCTGTTTTAAATTTATGTAATGATGTAGCTTCTACAGCTTTTTGGGGCAGCATATTCCATGGACCTACCACCCTCTGAGTGAAGTAGTTCCTCCTCATCTCAGTTTTGAAAGAGCAGACCCTTATTCTAAGACTATGCCCCTTAGTTCTAGTTTCACCCATCACCGAGAACATTCTCCCCGCATCCACCCGATCCAACCCCTTCACAATCTTATATGTTTCAATAAGATCGCCTCTCATTCTTCTGAACTCCAATGAGTAGAGTCCCAATCTACTCAACTTCTCCTCATATGTCCATCCCCGGGATTAACCGAGTGAACCTTCTTTGTACTGACTCGAGAGCAAGTATGTCTTTTCTTAAGTATGGACACCAAAACTGTACGCAGTATTCCAGGTGTGGTCTCACCAATACCTTGTACAACTGAAGCAATACCTCCCTATTTTTATATTCTATCCCCCTAGCAATGAAAGCCAACATTCCATTGGCCTTCTTAATCACTTGCTGCACCTGCGTACTAACCTTTTGAGTTTCGTGCACCAGGACCCCCAGATCCCTTTGTACTTCAGTACTTTCCAGTTTCTTGCCATTAAGATAATAACTTGCTCTACGATTTTTCCTGCCAAAGTGCATAACCTCACACTTTCCAGTATTGTATTCCATCTGCCAAATCTCTGCCCACTTACTTAGCCTGTCTATGTCCCCTTGCAGGTTTTTTATGTCCTCCTCACTCACTACTTTCCCTCCCATCTTAGTATCATCTGCAAACTTTGATATGTTACACTCGGTCCCCTCCTCCAAATCGTTAATATAGATTGTAAAGAGTTGGGGACCCAGCACTGACCCCTGCGGAACACCACTAGTTACTGATTGCCAGTCTGAGAATGAACCATTTATCCCAACTCTCTGCCTTCTGTTAGATAGCCAATCCTCTATCCATGCCAGAATATTACCCCCAATCCCGTAATTTTTTATCTTAAGCAATAATCTTTTGTGTGGCACCTTGTCAAATGCCTTTTGGAAGTCTAAATACACTACGTCCACTGGTTCCCCTTTATCCACCCTATATGTTACTCCCTCAAAGAACTCCAGCAAATTTGTCAAACATGACTTCCCCTTCATAAAACCATGCTGACTTTGTCCTATTAAATTATGATGGTTTTTTAAAAATGTATTTAATGTTTTAGTGTCTTTTTTCAGTGATCCCCATTCATACTTTTGACAGGTCTACCTGTCAAAAGTATGAAAGGAGATTCCCTTCTCCCATTGGCTCGCCTGGCCCACTTGCGAACCGCCTGCGCCCCTGGGATACGTGGGCCCTGCGCATTTCATCGTGGAGAGGCCCAGGATCGGAATTGGCCGGATCTCGGGAGCCCTCAGGTAAGGGCATAGATTTTTTCCTGATAGGAGGAATCCGCACACAGGAAGCTTCCTACCGGAAATTACAGGCCATTGAATTGTACAAACACTTTGGGGCATTTCAGTGTGATAAGATATATAAATGTAAGTGTTATTTTATTATTTATTTCATTTTAACAGTTACTTTCCAGTGAATAATATTTCTGTATTGATGTTGTTCATTCACATGGTTTCAACATTTGTGATTTTGAAGTGTATTGATGAAATTATTCATTTATAATAAATAGAATTACATTGAATTTACAACAAAGAAATAGACCATTCAGCCCAACTGGCCTACGCTGGTATTTATGCTCCACATGCATCTCCTCCTATCCTACTTCAGCCAACACTATCAGCATATCTTTCTATTCTTTTGGTAGGGGGTGGCGTGTGCCCAGTCAGCTCTGCCCCTGACTGTCTCTGAGCGGTTCGAATCGCTCCCACACCCGTGGGTTCTAGACACCGGACTTAGGTACAGGCGGCGATACAGAAAATAGAGTAGACAAGTGGTTCGGTGCAAGAAAACCGTAATTTTTATTAAAGGCAAAATAAAATCACAATACTGAGAATTACTAGAATAATTACAGGCATATAAAATTACACTTATTTTGGAATGGGGAACACACGGCACATCGAGGGAACAAACACATTTAAAAATCCCCCTACCCTTTTCCCACCCCCAATACCTAACTAGATTAAGCTACGAGGGGCCAGGGATTTATGCTCACCAATGGGGTTCCCCTTTTGATGGTTCGAAACCTGTCGATTAAGCCGGTTGTGGTTTTGGGGTTCGCTCTTGTTGTCCTTTGGGGCCTGCTGTCGTCACGTGGTCCCAGGGCGCGACGGTGGAGTTGTCTGTGTAAAGTACCCTCCTTTTTCTCCGTTAGAGATAGGGAGTAAAGTCTTTGATGGGTACTTCACCTTGCAGAAATGGTTGTTCTTCTGGTGGTGGTTTGGTCGCCGACGGTTTTGTTGCGGTTGGGGTTTGGTTGGCGGTCTATAGTGTTGGCTTGATTCTTCTACCCATGCTTCAAACGCCAGCTTATAACTGGACCGGGGTGTGTGCCCGCTCATCCCCAACACTTCTTTACGCTGCCCTTCTCTGCTTATCGGTTCTTCCATTTGTCTCGTCTCGCCTGCCCGTTTGCGGCCCCGTGTGTCCCATGTGTGTTTGATTCGGGTCCCGTTCTCCTCCCGCGTTTGGCCCCCGGTGTTATAATGGGCATCCTCGGTGTCGAGAGAGACAGGAGCAAGAGGGAGAAGAGAACAAAAGAGCCCTTGATTACCAGTGGGCCTACAATTATACCCGGTTCTTCATCCCTTATCTGCACACCAAATCAGGTCAGTTCTTTGCTTAATTTTGCCGGGCTCATCTAATGTGATTATAGTCATTCACTTTAACTGTTTTTGGGGCGGTTGTCTCCTTGTTTAATGGCTTCAACATCCTGGCTGTTTGTTATTTATGATTTTTAATCGGCGTTCTTCTGTCTTGGTGGCTACTTCGAACTGTAGCTGATTATTTATGCAGAAAGTTAATGCCCTCAAATTAGGCCTATCCTGAGTTGATCTGTTTCCAAGCTGAAGAATGCATATTCTGTGTTTACCTAGCTGTCTGGCTTTAGAAAATGACAAAGTCTTTCACAGACCCATGCATGTTAGGTTTCGTTTCAGGATTTGAAATGGGCCTGCCTTTCTTGCAGGGCCTTGCTTTTAAAAATCCTGCAAGCCTCAGTCACGAGGTTTCAGAAGCCATTTTCTTTTGGGTACCCTTTTTAATAACTTGTCCATAGGGTCCCTTTATCCATAACTTTTTGGGGAATGTGGGAATTTTGAGAACCCTACACTTTCTCCGTCATGTACTTATCTAGCTTCCACTTCAATATGTACCAGATTATAATCAATTACAGAATATTGTTCTGAAAACCTGCAGCACTAAATGTTAGAAAGACCTTCAATCCCTTTGTGAACATTCCACACTGCACTGCTCTCAGCTGTCAACCACAGGGGTTGTTGAAAGACTAAAAATGCAATACCTTAAATATTTGCATCAACAATAGGAACTTGGCTTCCATCAAGCTTCATTTATATCCCTGCTCCCAGTAGGGGAAAAGTGTATCTATTCACCGGCATAAAAATGGCAACAACCTGCTTAGAAAATGGTTAGTACCTAATAACATGAATCATGCCCACTAATTCTGTCCCTCACGCAGCTTCACAATGCAGAATCACAGCAAACTTAAGGATAAGAAAGAAGATAATGATTTCAAGGCTGCAATCTAATCTCAGCCTTCACTTGATTGTCATGAACCACTCCAATCTCACAGTTTATAATATGGTTACAATTAGCCCTTTTTAAAATACCACTATTCAAATGAACTGATGAGTTTATGTAAATAGCCAAGATCTTACAGTCTGAAATCTGTGCCTTTCACTTTCTGCCCTTGCAGAGATTATAATCTGGTACATATTGAAGGGGGAGCTAGATAAGTGCATGACGGAGAAAGGAATAGAAAAGTATGCTGATAGGGTTAGATGAAGTAGGATGGAAGGAGGCAAGTGCGGAGCAAAAATACCGGCAAAGCTCAGGTTTAACAATTGATTTTGATTGTGATAAATTGTATATTAAAATCTACATAGAATTTCTACTAAATTGGCAAATAATGTAAGTATATTCACTCCCCTATCTCTCTCTCTTAATATACAGATTGGAGTAATGAGTTTCTCACAACACTCTTTATATTTTAGTTTAAGTCATACAATTCTGAATATAATTGTCAACTTAATATTACGATGCAGTTCCCTTAGCTTTAACGGATTAGATACATACAACCTTTGAATGGGCTGCACAGCATTCGGAACGCTGAGGTGATCAAACTCTTTGTTCACAGAGGTTCTTCCCAATGTCTACCTTCTTGGGCAGTATGTTTCCTCACCATTGGCTTACCTCGAAGTGGCTAATTCTATTTTCTTTTATCCTTCCTTAGTAATATGGAAAGCACATGATCGCTGCCATGATCGTCCTCTACAACCACTCTTGGTTCATCCTTTGGGTGTTCACCTTTCCTGATAGGTTACCTTCAGTTGGCATCAAGCTTTTTCCAGTAATTGTTACCTATCCCTTTATGAACAATGGGGGAATTTTCTCAGCCCTGGGGAGGCGGGAATGGAGGCAGGACTGCTAGGAAAATGGCAGAAATCTGGGAGTGGCTACCCATCCCACTCCCAACACGCCTCCGTACCATCTTCCCAGGAGACCTGTCTCCTCAAGGCGGGAAGGGGATTAGTGCCAATTAGTTGCCTGTTAACAGGTAGTTAACAGGCTGTTTTTTGGCTTTTCCCTATTTTGAGCCCTAAAGTGTGGGCTTCCCGATGGCTCCGAACCTCGCCAGGGTCAGTGAGGTGAGCAGTGGGTCTGCGGGGGTCGGAGAGGCCGAAATATCCGCTGTGGAGGTGAGTGTTGGGTGCAAGTGTGGAGAGGTAAATGTGTGAGGTGAGTGTAAAGTGTTCTCAGAAGTTTACGTACTTTTGCTTCTTCCTCCACGCTTCAACCCTTTAGGCTGCGGAGCTGCCTCATCTCAATGGCAGAGAATGCAGAATGGCTGCTGCATTCTCAGATGCAGCAGCCTTCTGCTTTCTGCTCAGGAGAGATTTCTAAGTGAGCCTGTGTCCAAGGTCTCACCTTGGAAGACAGATTGTCAGTGTTTGACAGTTTCACAGAGCTGTCAAAAGCTGACAATTCATCTGTCAAAAAATCTCAACAGATGAAACGTCATTCGCTGACGTCATCCGTCACCGGCTTTCCATTAATTGGCCAGCTAAGTCCGCAGGGTGGGCTTAACAAGGCCAATCAATGGAAAATAGTGTGGGTTGGCCAGGCGTCACTGGAGGTGGGACTAAAACCTGGCAAGCAGCAGTCCCACCTCCAACACATCTCCATTCATAAAATCCAGCCCACAATCTCTGCTAATCTTGACACACCACATGCCTATACACTCACGATGTTAACGGTTTCAACAGTCCTGGTTGACCACAGTTCGTAAACAAGTTCAGAGTGCATCACATGGTTCTGCTGACTCCCACCAGGTTTTCCAATATAAGTTTGCTGACCCCCACAAGTCTTTTCAAGATATGTCAAATAACTGTTTCTTTTCAAGAAATGTCAAGTAATTGTCTCAAAATCCTTCAATAGCAGAAAATATCACGCATTAAACCGATATGCACAGGCAAAAATGACTAAACTATTTATTAACCCTTAAAGAATATACAGAAGCAAAGGTATTAGCCCTGATTTTAATTTGGAGTGGAATTCAGGCACACACCGTAACCCTACCCCATCCCAACCTTGAGAGTGTGACATGTGGGCAATTTTGACTCCAGGGCCTTATCTGCATGCTGCCAGTCACCTCTAATCTCTAACCATGTAAGAAGCATAGAAGAAACTGTAAACCAGAATATTATTGCATAGCTGTTTCTTTTGATTTGCTGAGAAAATACTCATTTTCTAACAGTTTGGCATCTGTACTGTTGGTCTGACCTTAATGAAACCACTTCTGTAGAGAACAAAATTTGTTTCTAATCATATCCGGCTGACTCTTATACCTACTTGAGAGACAGACAGATAGATGGAAAAAGAGAGATCGAGAGAGAGAAAAGTCCACGTATGCTAAAAAGGTAATACCACAATGGAAGAAACACAATATTGTAATATCCCTGTGAGACTGACCAGTTTTGTAGTGGAAAGTACAAATGCATTGTTCCCACTGTGACACTCACCGAGCTCTTTAATCTGAGCTGTCTTCAGGGATCCAATTAGAGTTAAACAAGCTCTGCAAAAGTCCCACCCCCTTAAATCTTCTTAACATTTAACTGATGTGGAATACAGATATCATGTGATGATATTATGCATCAATGATACAATAGAACCACATGTTGATTTCATGCATAACAACCAGCCAACTTTCATTCATAGAGGCCGCAATTTTACTTACCTCAGCGGGTCTGTGGTGGGCCGCGACCCCGCTTCTGGCTCCATCCCGCTGTGTAAAATGACTTTCCATTGATTGGGCTTGTTAAGCCCGCCCAACGTGTTACCTGGCCCAAGGGTCTGGTGACGTCATTTCATTGACGCATCATCAGCCGATTTCCTTAAAGGGCCACATTTGTCTTGATATTTGTGCTGTTAGTTTTCTACAGCATTGAGGTGCTGCAAGCACTGACAATGGCTACACAAAGGCACAGTGCTGCACCCAGGCTCTCCCATGAGTCACAGCATGCAAGGAGGTTCTCTTCCCTTCCCATGGGCAGAAGAACCCTCCCCAGGAGATCAACACAGCCTGGTTGCACATTGCAGAGGAGGTCACAAGCAGGGATGCAGTCAAGAGGACCTGGGTGCAGTGCCGCAAATGTTTCAATGATCTCAGTAGATCATGAAGCGTTAGTACAAAGCCATACTCAACCTCATCCTGCAATACCTCTCATCACATTTGTAGGGGGTTTTGCACAGGCGTGTTCGGGTCAGTCAGCTTTGCCTCTGACTACCTTCATTGAGCGGTTCGAATCGCTCGCCCCCTGGGTTCTGGACACCGGACTTAGATACAGGCAGCGATACAGAGAAGACTCGAGTAGACAGGTGGTTGGATGCAAACAAAACCAAGATTTTATTGAAGAGGAAAACTGGATACAATCTTATGGAAAATCGCTAGTGTACACTTCTACAGGCAAAAAAATTACAAGAGAGTCATAATAATACTATACTTATACAGGGAATGGGGAACACACGGCACATCGAGGGAAAACAACTACCTTAACAATCCCCTTATCCTTATCCCACCCCCTATACCTAACTAGGTTAATCTATGAGGGGTCAGAATTCATGCTGGCCAATGAAAAGGTTTGTTAGACACAAAACAGCAGTTGGGTTCAGGGTTCGCTCTTGGTGCTCTCTGGAGCCTGCTGTCATCACGTGGGCTCCGGGTGCTGCAAGGGCGTTGTCCAGGTTTGAGTACCCCAAAGTTACAGTCTCTGCTTGGGTACTTTACTTGCAGGGATGATTCTTCGCCGACAGCTTGAGTTTGCATGAAGATACTCGCAGGTCGGCTGAGGCTGAAGGCCCGATAATTTGAAGCCTACCCTCAGTTGGCCTTCCCCGGGTGGTCTTCCTCCTCCCCTCGTCACGTCCCGCTTCGCCTGGCCTGAATTGCCTGTGTTCGCCCGACCCGGTGTCGGGGTGAGTCCGGATGGAGTTGGAGAGGGCATGGGCAAAGGCCAGGGGGTAAGCACGGGACGGGGGAAGAGCGGCAGCCATGAGGGCAAGGGGCCAAAGAACCAGGGAGCGGCAATACCAACAGCAGCCGAGCAGCCGAGCAAGAGTTCCTTCTTCTTCTTCTTCTTCCGATTGCTACCTGGGGGCCTTCAGTTATACCTTCATCGAAAACCCTTATCTGCCCGCCAAATCAGGTTAGTTCTTTGTTTTAATTGTGGCGGGCTAGTTAAAATAATGGTAGCAATCTATACTGATGGTTTTTAGATGGCCGGTAATTGCATCTACCGGCCCGATAATTGTCTCGTATTGTCCTGAAAGTCCTTGATGGGCTTGTCCAACCTCGATGGATGTGTTTAATCTGTTTCCGATTATGTATGCAGACTGTTTGATGGCTTTAACAGTAGGCCTCTTTGAATTTAGATCTGCCTCAAATTCGGCCTAATACATAATTCACAGTTGTCTGGGTCCCAAAACACAAAGTTCTTTTCACAGGAAACCTGCAGCCTTAGTTTTGATTTACCTCAAACTGCCTGGGCTGCAGAATCCATTTTGGGAGACCCGTAGGCTTTCTGCCACGAGGCACGGACGCCATCTTGGGTACCCTTTTTAATTTCAAAAGATATGTCCACGCAGGGTCCCTTTTATCGATAATAACCTTCGGGGAAATGCACAAATTTTGCAAATCTTACACATTCCCATCACTTTGCCTTCCCTACCCTACTCCTACACATCCTTACTCACACCAACTTACCTTACACCTCCACCCATCCCTCTCTATCTATATTATCACTTCCCCATCTCACTCTCCACACCACACACTGACCCTCATCCTCATGCAATCACACCAACTAACAACACACAAGGGTAGATACTTGGGTGTTTTATGCAATGTTCATGTAAAGTTTCTGTTAATGTGCTGTCAAACATTGAAATCCTTATTTTCAACACTTTGCGTTCTTGGACAGATTTGTGTGCACCTTTGGAAGTGGCGTAGTGAGTTGCAGTGAATGGTGAGACATAATGGTACCCCCCGCAATGGTGATGAGTGTGAAAGGAATTGCTTTGACATTGTAGCTTTATGATGTTGGTGTGGTGTGTTGCCAACCTGGAGCATCATGTGGCAGCCATATGGGTGTACAGCGTAAAGTTAACTAAATCAGGCCATGACGAGGCCATCCCTAGCCTCCCGGGCAGCAATGTGCTCGAGTGCTGATGCCCTCTGTCCTGTGCAGCATCAGGTGATCGCGGAGAAGGTTGGTGTTGTTGTTGGTGCTGCTGGTGTGCCTGGTGCTGCTGGTGTTGGGGTTCATCGTGGTCCGATTCTGAGGACCAAGGTGAGACAGTATAAATGGCACCCATGTTGATGAAATAGATGGCAGGTATAGTAGAGACGACAGAAGCTATCTGTCAATGTGAGAGAGTTCTTCAAATGAGGTGAGAGTGGTTGCAGAGTGGAAAGTGGAAAGCCTGCAGAATGTGTGCTGGAAATGGACGGAGCAACAGCTTCTGCCTGAGGAAAGTGATCACCTGTCAGGTGGGAGCTTTTACTGTACATTTGAAGCTGTCAATTAATCAGCTGGAGCAATGGCAACTGAACTCCTGCCTCAGCTTGACAGCTGAGGCCTGTGCACAGCAGGGATCCCTTAGTCGTGAAGTTAATGACAAAGGGTAAGTGAAATAAGATGGTAAAGCATCAGGCAACTAGATGCTAATCATTTTAATTAGGTCCCCCGCCGTTGCCGGTCGGGTCTGCTCAGCGCTGACAAACCCGACATTGGGTAAGGCATGCGGTGGCGAGTTGACAGCGAGTTCCCAACCCGCTGTCAAAAAAAAACACTTTCCCACCCGACCCACCACTGATCATGCCCACTGGCCCCCCGCAAAAATCCAGCCAGAGTGTTTCTAATGTTTCACAGAGGCTTAAGAAAAACAAATGGCAAGTCAAAGAAGAAGCTAGTAGGAGGAGAAAGGATAAGTATGGTAAAAGGAATGAATTTTAAGGAGGCTCATAAATGAAGAGAGAATGGTAGAGAGATAGAGTGATTTGGGGAGATTTCCAGAGCATAGGGCCTAGGCACAGAGGTAGTGGATGGGTCAGGATATGGTGCAGAGTTAGAGCTGGGTATTATTAGTGGATGTGTGGAAGCTGACCCCATGTTGGCAAATTATATCACCAAGTTATATAAATGAGGAAGAGCAGGGGTCCAAAGATGGATCTTTGGGGTTTCCTGAGGTGACAGTGCTGGGGCAGGAAAAGAAGCCATGGGTAGAGGTGCTCTGGCTACAATCAGAGAGGCAAGAGTAAAACCGTAAGCACAGTTGCATGGTGCAGGGCAATGGAGTAAAGACATTGGAGGAAGATGGTTTGGTCCAACTTTGTCAAAGATTGCAGAGAAGTCAAGGAAGATGAGGAGGGATAATGCATCATAGTTACAATCAAAGAGAGAGTTTGTGACTTTAGTTAGGGCTGTTTTGGTGCTGTGGGAGGTATTCGGACAAGGAGTTCTCAGAGTGGCAGGCAGGGATCTGGGAGGTGACAGCATATTCAAGGATTCTGGAGAAGAAAGGAAGGTTGGAGATGGGGCAATAGTTTGCAAGGCTAAAAGGGTTGAGGGTGTTTGTTTTTAAGAAGGGGATAATAATGGTATTTTGAAATGGAGGGGGACAGTGTCTAAACAGAAGAAAACATTGACAATGTTAGCGATCATGGAGGCCAGAAAGGGAAGTTGGTTAGTCAGATATTTAGTGGGAGTGGGCTCGTTGAAGCAAAAGGCTGGTCTCATGGATGATATAAGTTTGGTGAGTCCAAGGGGGAAGATGGGAAAGAAACGGGACAGATTGAGGTTCAGGGCTATGGTGGTAGCGGGGGTGGGGGGGGCGGAGTGGTGGGGGGGAAGCCTATAGAGAGGTTTGCCTTGGTGGGCAAGGAGAAGGCAGGAAACAGCAAAAACAACTGAATGGATGTTCTCTAGCTTGATGATAAAGAAATCCAAGAGCACCTCTCATCACAGTGAGGGTGGAGGGGAAGGAAAGAATTGTTTAAGGAGACAGTTGATAGTGGAGAAACTAAGCTGGGGGTTATCTTTGCATTCCAGGATAATCCTGGAGTAGTGTGTTGTTTTGACAGAAGAGAGTGAGGACTGGTAGAGCTCCATTTGATCCAGCCATATCTAGTAATGGATGGCTAAGCCAATTGTGTGCCAAATGTGCTTAAGTCTCATCCCTTGGACTTGAGCGAGCAAAGAAGGAAGCTGTATCAGGGGACTTAACAGGATGGGAGACAGTGAAGGTTTTGCCGAGGAGACAGGGTAACAACACATGATAACAGTAACAAGTCACATAGTACTATAACAAGCTACTTACACACAGAACATTTGGTGGCTCAGTATTGCAGGTACTGTAGCTTTGCACTACATACTGGTTGCTCGACAGCTGAATTGAACTGAGCGCTCCACAAATAAGCATTCCATTTAACATTTTAAAATTAGCTATCTGATCTGCTTTCACAAGAGGCACCAGGCTCAGTAACCTTCTTTGAAAGAACAATAGCCTTGCTAACCCTTCTTGGGAAAGAAATACATTAAATAAAACAAAACAAATTCCACAACATCATTCTCTCGAAGTCTCAGCTAGATCTGTAATCAGTCTTTCCATGGATCAATTCTAGGTGAATCTATTTGAGCAAATTACAAAGTGGAGAATTTCTTCTTGTAATAAATTCTACCGTGCAAAATCATTATTTCATAATTTGTACACTTGCCAATCTCATTGAAACAGTTGCAGATTGATCAAAAGGGTTTGTATAATTCCACAGGTCAATCTACATTGTACAGTAAATAGAATAAAACTGTGCAGCATAAACATCAACAGTCTGTGTGTGTTTGTGTTTCATTATTTAAAAGGGAAAGCAGAAACATGGGCCTAGAAATTCAGCATAGCCACGTTTGGGACGCTACAGCTGGGCGTTCGCTAAATTTTGCGCCCGGCGCAACTTATCGCCACCTTGGCCGATATTCAGTTGCATCGCCCCAAGAGGTTGCTGCTGCGCTAAAGCAGGCGATGCACGACTATCATAAGGCGCTAAGCCGGCGAGCCGGGGCGCTACCATTGAGAGCGGGCGCAGCACAGCTGCGGCGAGTGGCTGATTGAAGGCGGACACGCTGGCGCCGGTCAGCTCTTAAAGGGGGAGGGTGCATTTGTTTGGCTGCCATGCCCTGCACACTGCAGCCTTGAATCAAGGCCTGAACATAGCTGCTTCAACAGGTCAACGCCCACGACTATGGAGAAGGCCAGGGAGCGAGCGCAGTGCTTCAGCGAGGATGCCCTGAAGGTACTAGTTGGCGCAGTGGAGCGCAGGTGCCTTGTCCTCTTCCCTGATAGTGGCAGGAGGCCGCTGCCCAACGAGTATCGAAAAGCCTGGAGGGAGGTGGCAAACAGGGTGACCTCCAACAGCGTGGTTGGCAGGACTCCTGTGCAATGCAGAAAAAAGTTCAACAACCTCACTTGGGTTGTCAGGGTGAGTACCCTTTCCAGTATCCTCCTCATCCCTGCATGTGCACCTCACTTTATGGCCAAAGGGACCTGAAAGCCCTAATGCCCAGCCCTCATCCAGCAGCTATGGGACTGTCATGAAAATCACTTGCACATTCAGGACTTTACACACTGTCAAGGCTATTCCACCATGGGAGGCAGTGCAGGCAAGATGAGGGCTTCACACTGTCAAGGCTATTCCACCATGGGAGGCAGTGCAGGCAAGATGAGGGCTTCACACTGTCAAGGCTATTCCACCATGGGAGGCAGTGCAGGCAAGATGAGGGCTTCACACTGTCAGGGCTATTCCACCATGGGAGGCAGTGCAGGCAAGATCAGGGCTTCACACTATCAGGGCTATTCCACCATGGGAGGCAGTGCAGGCAAGATCAGGGCTCCACACTGTCAGGGCTATACCACCATGGGAGGCAGTGCAGGCAAGATGAGGGCTTCACACTGTCAGGGCTATTCCACCATGGGAGGCAGTGCAGGCAAGATGAGGGCTTCACACTGTCAGGGCTATTCCACCATGGGAGGCAGTACAGGCAAGATCAGGGCTTCACAATGTCAGGGCTATTCCACCATGGGAGGCAGTGCAGGCAGGATCAGGGCTTGACACTGTACTTAGAGGCCATCCTTTCTCTTGCAGAGCAAGCTGGCCCACAACCGAAGGCAGCAGCGACAGACTGGGGGAGGCCGTCCTGACCTCAAACAGCTCAGCGACCTGGAGCAGCATGTGGAGCACATTATGGCAGGCCGGCTGATTGGCCCCGTCGCCAGTGGAGATGCCGACCCTGTTCTGGGCCCCAATGGTAAGGGCATCACCTTTTTGACCTCTCTCTTTCCACTTGCACCTCACACCAGCATCCTTTGCCACTATCGAACCAATGCAGTGCATAGCAGCACTCATGCCTCCCTCGCTGCCGCCCTGTCCTCACTCTAAAGCAACACTTGTGCCTCCCTGCTTTCAGATGATGAATCGCCAGGTGAAGAGGCGGGCCCTCAAGCTGGCACTGTGTCTGATTCGGAAATCGAGGAGGAGGAAGAGGAAGCCGGCCCATCAGTGACACCCTCAGCCAAGGCAGCCCATGGCCATGATGGGGACATGTCTTCCCTGGAGGGGAGCAGGGGGGGAAGGGTCTGAGGAGAGTGAAGCTCCGGGGCCCATGGGGCTGCAGCAACGCGGGAGGGGTGGGGAAGCTCGGCCGCCTTCTCCCCGGAGGGTGAGTGCGGCCTCCAGTCCTGCTACGGTGAGCGCAGAGGAGGTGCGGCTCCTTGCTGAAATGGGCGCCCAGGCTGAGCGCAGGCACACTGAGCTCATGGCTGCAGTGGCAAGGATGCCTGACTCCATAGAGTCACTGGCAAGGAATGTACAGGAATTCGGGGCAGCACAGGCCAGGAGTCTGCAGGACTTTGCGGCAGCACAGGCCAGGAGTCTGCAGGACTTCGCGGCAGCGCAGGCTAGGAGTCCGCAGGACTTCGCTGCATCACAGGCGACTTCCAGACAAGTGCTCAGTTGTGCCATGCATTCACTGGCTGGTGTGATGCAGACACAGACCAGGGCCACATGGGCACTAACTGCTGCCACCCTCGCTGGTTCGGCCAGGCATTGCCGGGGCACTCGCCGCGCTGCAGCAGCCCAGCAGTCTGTGCTTCAGCAGATTGCTGCACATGTCGCAGTGCTGGCCCTTGCAGGTGCCAGTGTATCAGCCAACCAGGGAGTGCCTGTGCTCTGTCAGGTTGGCCGCATTCCTGCAGCCAACACTGTCACTCCTCCACTGCAGCTGCCACCACCCGTAGGACAGACTGCTGCCGCCCAAGCAGAGTTGGAGCAGTCAGCAGCCGGCCCCTCCAGGCCCAGAGCTGGTCCAGGCCGACCCCCAAGGGCATCTGCCATCTCACCATCTGACCCTCAGCAGCCTTCCCCCAGCCTTGCTGCAGCCACTGGGATCCCATTGAGGAGGAGCTGCAGGGCGGGAAGGGGCCACTCGCAGAAGCGAGACGGATCACCCTCGCAGGGGAAAAAGTAGAAGGTGTGGCCAAATGATTTTTTTTATATATGAGGCCGAGAGGGTTTTTTTATATATGAAGGCCGAGACTGCTGTGTTCTTTTATATATGAAGGCTGAGACTGTTGTGTTCTTTTATATATGAAGGCCGAGACTGTTGAGCTCTTTTATATATGAAGGCCGAGACTGTTGTGTTTGTTTTTTATAAAGGCCGAGGATCATGGTCATTTTTGTTTAACTGCTTTTTGCATTTTCTGAAGGTTGTGAGAGCCAGTTATGTCTCTGACAGTTTTTTGGGGCGTTTCTCTGAATTAGTTTGTCATGCGGGAAGGGCACAGAGTTTGCACAGTAAAAAAATTTCTTTAATCGCATTGTCCATGTTTGCTTTTGGAAGTATTTGTTGCCTTGACCGGCTGAGGGCTTGTGGAGCAGCTACATTCATCTTCTTTGATTGGCACAAGCCATTCCCTGAGAGGGGGCCTAAAACCGAGTTGCAATAAGCCGCCGACGGACGGCGCTTGAAATTTGTGCCTTCCTCCCGCGTTGGTGCTCCTCCTCCTCCTCCTCCTCTGGTGGTCCTCCAATGTCTGCTGGCAGTGGCTGAGTCCTGCGGATAGCCAGGTTGTGCAGCATGCAGCACACGACAACGAAATGGGAGACTCGCTCAGGCGAGTACTGTAGGGCTCCCCCAGAATGATCCAGACAGTGGAACCGTTGTTTGAGCACGCCGATTGTGTGCTCAATGATGTTCCTGGTTGCTTGATGGCTGTCATTGTATCGTTCTTCAGCAGGGGTTCTGGGCGCATGGAGCGGGGTCATCAGCCAGGTGCACAAAAGATAGCCTTTGTCCCCGAGAAGCCATCCTCGTGGGTGAGCCTGGGCTTCGAAAATGTCTGCCACAGAAGTCTGGCGCAGGATGAAGGCATCGTGGCTGCTGCCTGGAAAGCGGGCATTGACAGCTAGTATGAGCTGCCTGTGGTCACACACCAACTGCACATTGAGCGAATGGTAGCCCTTCCAGTTGCGGTAATCCTCGACATTCTGTAGAGGTGCCTGCAAAGCCACATGCGTTGCAGTCAATGGCGCCCTGCATCATGGGGAAGCCCGCTAATGCTGCAAATCCCATTGCACGCTCTTGCTGCTTGTCCAGGGTCATGGGGAAAGAGATGAACTGATGTCTCCTTCTGAAAAGGGCATTGGTCACCTGGCATGTTCAGATATGAGAACTGCTGGCGGTATACCCTGGGTGGGTAAGGCCTCCTGTGCCAACGCATGTTGGCCCTTCTCCATCTGGCCATGACTGGCACTCTCTCACGGCGTCTCTGAGCCCTTTGAATGCAATGCAGTAAGCCAACGTTTCCACCCATTGCAGCCCCGTTATGTTTCGAATCAAGGCTATGGCACTGAAAGTTAATTCCAAGTGCAAAGCTCTGGCCTGAAGCCAGAAGTACCTGTGCGAGTGTTGAGTCAAACCAGAAAGCTCTCTCCCTTTGTCTCTCTCCAAATATCCGTCTCTCACAAAGAAGGAGTGGAACAAAATGGCTGCCACTTATACTGCAGGAGGAGTCCACTTTAATTAATGGCCCCGCGCCCCGCAGCGACTGGGAACCGTTCCCCTCTACCAGTCGCTGGGGGCGCCGGGCGCCGGGCGCCACTGAAGTTCCGGTTTGGGGCGCACCAAGGGCGTTGCACCATGAAATGACGTCAGGATCTGCGCGCGCAGCGGAGCGGGTGCTGCGGTTTTGCGCCGCCGCTAAATCTTAAGTGAAGTTTGCGAGAGGTGCAGATCACGCCGCACCCGGGCGCTTTAGCGCCCCACTTCTCCTCCTCCTAAGGCGCTAGCGGCTGGCGCTAACAACTGAAATTCTAGGCCATGATATTAGCTTGACTTGAGGGATCCGTATTCCCAGCGTTGGTCTTTTTGACACCGGCGACTTCAAAGTGATGTCTGCATCACCAATTTCATAATTTAAATTCAGCGTCAGAGAGTTTACTTACCATGATTTTACTTGTATTGAGGACAGGTGAATCATTAAGCACATAGGTTATATTTCATTCTCATGGATTAGCGCTCCTCTATTTATTTTACAAAATGAGGTTCCACTGAAAATAGCATGAAAATGAGAAAGGTCTATTCACAAATGCACAGAAGATCAAATCTTCAAGGCCAGGCTGACAGTCTGCTTTTGTCAGAAATATTTTGTATGTCAGATTAGTGTCAAAGTGAAGCAATTTCACCAGGCTTCCTGCATGACAGGTCACTGAAACAATTAGGGGGATTTGCATCACACATTCTGGTTGATGCTGTTTGTGGGTTGTCACAGTATCAAAGTATGTTGCTCTATTAGTAATTCCAGTGTTGAAAACATGGATTCCATTCATTAAATCCCATTAAATTCTGTCCTGATGATAAATAGCTACTGTTAAATGTAAATACAGCAGTTTCCATAAATCAGCATTGTCGTTTACAACTGGTGGTAAATGTAGCATTCAAATCTACAACCCTACAAAGAACCGTTATGTATTCTGAGAGGGGTAGCTAATTGCAAATCCTGTATGTTGTTGGTAGTTATGGCAAAAAATATGTTTCAGAAGAAGCAATGACCATATATTCCAAGTCCAAGATTTTTATTTTTGCCAAATGTTTTGTAAAATATCAAGATGTTTTGTTAGGAACAGCCACATCACGGCCAACAACAGAGAAAAGGGCCACGGGCATGGAGAAAAGTGAACAAAGTGCCCAAGATTATGGAAAGTGAATTATTGACACGGTACAACCTAGGAAAATCAAAATAGAGTTCAATGCCCCAAATAAAACCAAAAAAGCATCATTGTGGTAATATGACACCAAAGGACAATCTAACTTGGCCAACAAAATAGATCCCAAATATATTCAAGGCTATATCCAAAGTTGGAACATATACTGTAGAGTCATGGATGTTTAGTAAACTTACAGTTTCATTATTTTGTATTCGTTCATGGGATGTGGGCATTGCTGGCAAGGCCGGCATTTATTGTCCATCCCTAATTGCCCTTGAGAAGGTGGTGGTGAGCCGCCTTCTTGAACCTCATAGGGCAATTAAGAGTCAACCACATTGCTGAGGGTCTGGACTCACATATAGGCCAGACCAGGTAAGGACGGCAGATTTCATTCCCTAAAGGACATTAGTGAACGAGATGGGTTTTTATGACAATCCGGTAGTTTCTGATACTAGTTTTTAATTCCAGATTTCTTTTTTATTTAATTGAATGCTGCCATGGTGGGATTTGAACTCACATCTCTGAATCAGTTAGTCCAGGCCTCTGAATTCCATACGATCTCCCAGTCGTGTCGGGGGTTTTGCACAGGTGTGTTCGGGTCAGTCAGCTTTGCCTCTGACGACCTTCCTTGAGCGGATCAAATCGCTCGCCCCCTGGGTTCTGGACACTGGACTTAGATACAGGCAGCGATACAGAGAAGACTCGAGTAGACAGGTGGTTGGATGCAAACAAAACCAAGATTTTTATTGAAGAGGAAAACTTATGGAAAATCACTAGTGTACACTTCTACAGGCAAAAATTACAAGAGAGTCATAATGATACTATACTCATATACTTATACAGGAAATGGGGAACACACGGCACATCAAGGGAAAACAATTATCTTAACAATCCCCTTATCCTTATCCCACCCCTTATACCTAACTAGGTTAAGCTATGAGGGGTCAGAATTCATGCTCACCAATCAAAAAGGGTTTGTTAGACTCAAAACAGCGGTTGGGTTTGGGGTTCGCTCTTGGTGCTCTCTGGAGCCTGCCGTCGTCATGTGGGCTCCGGGTGCTGCAAGGGCATTGTCCAGGTTCGAGTACCCCAAAGTTAAAATCTCTGCTTGGGTACTTTACCTTGCAGGGATGGTCCTTCGTCGACAGCTTGAGTTTGCATGAAGGTAGTCGCAGGTCAGCTGGGGCTGAAGGCCTGCTGATTCGAAGCCTACCTTCAGTTGGCCTTCCCTCCGGTGGTCTTCCCTCCTCCTCCCCTCGTCGTGTCCCGCTTCGCCTGGCCTGAATTGCCCGTGTTCGCCCGACCCGGTGCCGGGGCAAGTCCAGATAGAGTGGGCGAGGGCACGGGCAAAGGCCAGGGGGTAAGCGCGGGACGGGGGAAGAGCGGTAGCCACGAGGGCGAGGGGCCGAAGAGCCGGGGAGCGGCAGCACCAGCACCAGCACAGCAGCGGAGCAGCAGGAGAGCAGAGCAGGAGTTCACTGATTGCTACCTGGGGGCCTTCAATTATACCTTCGTCGAAAAACCCTTATCTGCGCGCCAAATCAGGTTAGTTCTTTGTTTTCATTTTGGCGGGTTAGTTAAAATAATGGTAGCAATCTATACTGACGGTTTTTAGATGGCCGGTAATTGCATCTACCGGCCCGATAATTGACTCATATTGTCCTGAAAGTCCTTAATGGGCTTGTCCAGCCTCGATGGATGTGCTTAATCTGTTTCCGATTATGTATGAAGACTATTTGATGGCTTTAACTGTAGGCCTCATTGAATTTAGATCTGTCTCTAATTCGGTCTAATACATAATTTACAGTTCTGTCTGGGTCCTAAAACGCAAAGTTCTTTTCACAGAAAACCTACAGCCTTAGTTTCGATTTCCCCCAAGCTGTTTGTGTTGCAGAATCCATTTTGGAGACCCGTAAGCTTTCTGCCATGAGGCACGGACGCCATCTTGGGTACCCTTTTTAATTCAAAAATGTCCACGCAGGGTCCCTTTTATCGATAATAACCTTCGGGGATATGCACAAATTTTGCAAATCTTACAGTCGTCAGGAAATCATTGTGCAGAAATCTAACGACAATAACTACATCTAAAGTCTCTAATCTGCATACAAATTGTCCACATCACCAATTTTTCCACTACATCCAGTACTGTAGCCTTTACCACATTGAAAAGCATTACAGAGATCGGGGGCGGGGGAGGCAATTTTAACCTGAAAAAACAAGTGGGTTGGGGGCGGGTGGGAAGTTAAAGCATTAAAAATCTAAATCCTGACTGCAACCCGCCTCCAACAAGCCCACTTCCGGGTTTAACGGAGGCGAACCAGGGGGGATTTCGGGCAGCCAACCCACTGCCAGGAGGCGGGATGGCATTTTAAATATAATAATGAGGCCCTGAAGCCTCTGATTTATGCTACTTTGCAGGTTTAACTGTGGCAGGCCTTGGGATCCCAGGCCTTAGGATTCCCGGTAGCTGCAGCGAGGCAAGGACAGCCTCGAGGAGCAATCCTTGTCGGCTGGGAGGAGCAGGAATGCTTCCTTCCGGTCCCCCAAGCTCACCCATATAACCCCCTCAGCAGAGTTCAGGGATCGGACCCCCCCGCCAGGGACTGTAACTCTTCCCCCAGTCCCGCCGAGGTCGGGTATCGGATTCCCCCCAGGGATCGGACCCCCCAGGGACTGTAACTCTTCCCCCAGTCCCGCCGGGGTCGGGTATCGGATTCCCCCCAGGGATCGGACCCCCCAGGGACTGTAACTCTTCCCCCAGTCCCGCCGGGGTCGGGTATCGGATTCACCCCAGGGATCGGACCCCCTCTCCCCAGGGACCGGACCTCTTCCCCCAGTCCCGCCGGGGTCAGGTATCGGATTCCCCCCAAGGATCAGACACCCCCCACCCCCCTCGTTACCGGGCGCGGAACCTGTCTGTGACATCATACGCACGGTGTGGAGTTTTTGAGGACTTCTGGGTTTTCCCCAGTCTACTGGGGCCCCCCGCACTGGGTGGGTCAGAAATTTTAAAATTCTGGCCCAGGAATCCATTGATGAAGAGAAGTCATCATTATAAAGTTTCCATCTAGGCAGTGGAATCCATAGTCTGTTACTGGGAAGGCTGTCACTCTGTCACCGGTTCCTTCATAGATTATTTGCAGAGGTCCCCCAAGCCTTTAGGAAATCTTGCAAATGAGGAGTTACATCACCCAGAAGAGGCAAGTTCCAGCCATGGTGTTTTATTTTACAAATGATGGTGGATGCGAAAATGTAGGTGAACAAAAGGAGGATATGAAACCCATAATTTGAGATCACATTAGAAATGCATGGATTAACCATGGCCAATCAGCATGGATATGTTAAAGGCAAGTCATGTTTGACAAATGTAATAGTTTTTTGAAGTGACCAATTAAATGTAGTGTATATGGATTTCCAGGAGGCATTTAATAAGTTGTCTCACAAGAGGCATTACAGAAAAAATTAGGCTAATGGCATAAGGTGTAGGATAAAGGTCGCAGCATGTACAGAAAATGGGTTGGCTGACAGGAAACAAAGAGTTTTGGTAAATGGTATTGCTCAGACTGGAGAATGTTTGGAAGTAGTGTCACCCGGAGTACAGTGCTAGGTTCACTATTGTTCTCAGTATCAGGATCATAATCTCAAAATCTGCTACTACACAAATGTGTGAGGCTTGGCAAACAATGAGGAGGACTATGAAAAACTTCAGAATAGGTAGGTTAGCAGAATACTCAGGCAGGTAGCAGTTGTAATTTAATGGGGATAAATGCGAGGTAACAAAGGCCTTCGACAGTGTCAACCATGAGGGTTTATGGAGTGTCCTCCTCAAATTCGGCTGCCCTCAAAAGTTTGTCACCATGCTCTGCCTGCTTCACGATGACATGCAAGCCGTGATACTGACCAACGGATTCTTCACAGACCAAATTCACATATGGACCGGGGTCAAGCAAGGTTCTGTCATTGCACCGACGCTCTTTTCGATCTTCCTGGCTGCAATGCTCCATCTCACCCTCAGTAAGCTCCCCGCTGGAGTGGAACTAATCTACAGAACAAACAGGAAACTGTTCAACCTCCGTCGCCTCCAATCCAGATCCAAGGTCGTCCCTGTTGTGTCTGTGTATAATAAGACACAGACTGCAGGAGAACGGTACAACAGGTGTTTACTAAACGTGGCTCACACTGGAACTGATCTGTACAGATTACTACTCAGTGCTATATACAGGTGTGGTCACTGCCGGTACTGCAGTATACATGAGCTGTAAAACATAGTTCCCCCCTTAAAGGTATATACATTACAAATCCTCCCCTTTTAGATTAACAGTACCATAATACTCATTTAACAATTAAATATCAAACTAATTACAATTAACACTTTTAACATGCAACATTAGCTGAAAATAGTCTATTTATATATTCAGTCTTTGGGGAGGCTTCCTGATCCTTTCTGGATAGCGCCTTTCCCGCGTGTCTTGCTCTTGGTGCGGAGGCGATTCTGGCCCCCTGTCGTTGGTTGGTTCATCAGCTTCCGATGCTACTGTTTCTGGGGTAGATGCGACCTGTACGTCGGGTTCATCACCAGGTACGTATGGGCGAGGCATAGGGTTGACTTGTTCCTGTGACTCTAGGATCTGGTCAGCATGGCGCCTCACGATGCTCTCCCCAATGTCCACTGTGTACATTAGTGGGCCCTGCCGTGTGCATATCGTTCCTGGCTGCCATTTTTCTGTTCGGTAGTCGCGGGCCAAGACTGGTTGCCCTACATTGAAGCTCCTTGTTGGCTTCTCATGGATGTGCTGGAATTGCTTACTCTCAACATCTCTTCGTACGTTTGGTCTGAGCAAATCCAGGCGAGATCTTAACCTTCGGTTGAAGAACATCATGGCTGGGGCCTGGTTGGTGACTCCATGTGTCGCATTCCGGTAGGCGAATAGGAAATTGTCCACCTTGTGCTGCAGTGGAATGTTGTCATTGTACATAGCCTTTATTGCCTTCTTAAAGGTTTGTATGAACCTCTCAGCCAATCCATTTGTGGCTGGATGATATGGGGCAGCTGTATAATGCCTTACCCCATTCATTTTCAAGAACCTCCGGAACTCTTCGGACACAAACTGTGGTCCGTTGTCGGAGCAAATCTGTTCTGGCAAGCCATTCCTGGCAAAAATGGTCCATAGGACTGCAATAGTTTTCTCCGTGGTGGTGGAGGGCATTTTGATGACCTCAGGCCATTTCGAGTGCGCATCCATGGCTATTAAAAACATTGAGTCCACGAATGGACCAGCAAAATCAATATGCACCCGTTGCCATGCAGATGAGGGCCACTCCCATGGGTGTAGAGGGGCCTGTGGTGGTGTATTTTGGACTTTCTGGCATCCTGAGCAGCTCTTGGTCAGGTCCTCAATTTGTTTATCGATTCCCGGCCACCACACATAAGCCCTGGCTAGGCTTTTCATTTTTACCCCTCCCAGATGACCCTCATGAAGCTCATTGAGCACTCTATCCCTTAACTTGGGTGGAATTACCACTCGGGATCCACACATCAAGGTCCCCCGGCACACTGACAGCTGTTCTCTCCTTGTCGAGAATGCTGGCAACAGTGAGTCGCCATGTGCTGGCCATCCCTTCACCGTCAAATCATATACCCGAGACAGTGTCGGGTCATTTCTGGTTTCCTTTTCGATACAAGCGTTAGTTACCGGTAGGTATTCAACTATAGTCGAATGGAATATTTCAACAGGATCCACTGCTGGTGCTTCCTCTGCAGTAGGCAGTGGCAGGCGTGATAGCCCATCAGCATTTCCATGCTGTCTCGTGCCCTTATATTCAATCTCATAGTGGTGCGCCCCTAGAAAAAGTGACCATCTTTGTAGTTGCTGCGCAGTCATCACCGGAACGCCCTTCTTCAGATTAAAAATGGAGACAAGAGGCTGGTGATCAGTCAGCAAGGTAAATTTCTGCCCGTGCAGATAGTGATTGAACGTTTTCACTCCCCACACTAGGCTGAGGGCCTCCCTGTCAATCTGGGCGTAGTTACACTCGGCTGAGGTTAGTGATCGTGACGCAAAGGCTATTGGCCTCTCTGAGCCGTCCGAGAATTTGTGCGACAGCACCGCTCCAATGCCATAGGGTGATGCATCACATGCCAACCGAATTGGTAATGCTGGGTTGTAATGGGCCAATACCTCTTTCGATGTGATTGGTGTTTTGCTCTTCTGGAAAGCTCGTCTACATTCATCACTCCACTTCCATGGCACCCCAGTTTGCAGTAGGGTGTTCAGTGGGTGTAGTGTTGTAGACAAATCTGGCAAGAACTTATAGTAGTAGTTTACCAGCCCGAGGAACGACCTCAGTTGTGACACATTTTCCGGTGTTGGGGCCTTGACTACTGCCTCAATCTTCTCTGGGGACTTATGTAACCCCTCTTTATCGATAACATGGCCACAATACGAGATCTGTTTTCTAAAAAACTCGCATTTGGGGCGGTTAGCTCGGAGCCCATATTCCTGCAATCTAGTGAGCACCTGCTCCAGGTTGGCAAGGTGATCACTGTCATTTTCGCCCGTGACCAGGATGTCGTCCAAATAACACTGGGTCCCTGGGATCCCTTGCAGAACTTGTTCCATTGCCCTCTGCCAAATAGCCGGAGCTGATGCTACCCCGAATACCAGCCAGTTGTATTGGTAGAGACCTTTATGGGTGTTGATTGTGAGGTGTTTTTATGATGCTTCTTCTACCTCCATTTGCAGATACGCCTGGGCCAGATCAATCTTAGTGAAGCGTTTCCCTCCAGATAGCGAGGCGAAAATATCTTCAGTCCGCGGAAGTGGATATTGTACGGTGTGAAGGACCGGTTCATTGTTACCTTAAAGTCCCCACAGATGCAAACCTTCCTTGGTTCCCCAGGCGTGCTGCTCAACGACTTTTTCATCACAGGGACGATGGGTGCAGCCCACTCACTCCAGTCTACCTTGGACAGTACACCTGAACGTTCCAGACTCTCCAGCTCTGCTTCGACGGCTGGGCGGATCGCATAAGGTACCGGTCTGGCCTTAAAAAATTTTGGGCTTGTGTTGTCTTCAATTTTAATCATCGCTGTCATGCCTTTTAGTGTTCCGAGTCCTTGCTGGAACACTTCTTTCACGTCAGTTAGGATCTTTGACAGTCGCCCAGGTGTGACGTCATCATCCTTTTTGTCAGCCACAGTCAGTGCCTGTATGGGATGCCAATCCAGTTGTATATTCCGGATCCATTCACGTCCCAGTAATGGTGGTCCTCCATCCTGCAATACATACAGGTCTAGTTTTGGTGTTTCCTTACCGTTATATATAAGGGTCACCCTTATTTTTCCTTTGGGGTAGACTTTTTGCCCCGTGTACGTCTTCAAAATAATTTTTGTGTCTCTCAAGGGTATGTGTGAGAATAGCCGCCCGTAGTCCCGTGTATAATAAGACACAGACTGCGGAGAACGTTACAACAGGTGTTTACTCAACGTGGCTCACACTGCAAATGATCTGTACAGATTACTACTCAGTGTTAAATACAGTTGTGGTCACTGCCGGTACTGCAGTATACATGAGCTGTAAAACATAGTTCCCCCCTTAAAGGTATATACATTACAATACCTGCCCTCCTGTATGCTTCAGAGACATGGACCATGTACAGCAGGCACCTCAAAGCACTGGAGAGGTACCACCAACGCTGCCTCCGCAAGATCCTGCAAATCCATTGACAGGATAGGTGCACCAATGTCAGTGTTCTCGCTCAGGCCAACATCCCCAGCATCGAAGCTTTGACCACGCTCGATCAGCTCCGATGGACGAGCCACATCATCCGCATGCCCGATACGAGACTGCCAAAGCAAGCGCTCTACTCGGAGCTCCAACACGGCAAGAGAGCCCCAGGTGGGCAGAGGAAACGCTTCAAGGACACCCTCAAAGCCTCCTTGAAAAAGTGCAACACCCCCACCGATACCTGGGAATCCCTGGCCCAAGACCGTACAAAGTGAAGGAGAAGCATCCGGGAAGGCGCCAAACACCTCGAGTCTCTTCGCCGGGAGCAAGCGGAAGCCAAGCGCAAATAGCAGGAGCGCACGTCAACCCAAGCACCCCATCCAACTGCACCTTCAACCGCAGTCTGCCCCACCTGTGACAGAGACTGTAGGTCCCGCATGGGATTCATCAGTCACCTGAGAACTCATTTTTAGTGTGGAAGCAAGTCATCCTCAGCTCCAAGGGACTGCCTAAGAAGAAGAAGAACACCTTTTGGGAGGAACAAGGAATGGAAGTATACACTCAATGGAAAGACACTGAAGGGTATGAATAAATGATCCAATGCATAATTCTCTGAAAGTGCAAGTCCAGTTAGATAAGACCAACAGCATTTTGGGTTTTATTTGGAGCATTAAGTACAAGAGTAAAGAAATAATGATAAATGAGTATAAAGTATTGGTTAGGCCACCTTTACAGTATGGTGTGCAGTTTTGGGTGCCCCATTATAGAATGCACATTGAAGCCATAGAGAATGTATAGAGTAGATTCACCAGAATGATGTCAGGAATGGGACACTACAGTCATGAAGGGAGATTTGAGATAATGGGACTATTTCCACTGGAGCAAAGAAAGTTAGGAAGAGATTTAACAGAAGTTAAAGAAACAATTCTCTCCAGTTGGTGAGTGGGTGACAAAAGGTCCTCAATTTAGAAGTACCACTAAGGGAGTGAAGAGAGAGTTTAGGAGAAATTTCCTTATGCAGAGAGCTGTTGGATCATGGAATGCTTTTCCACAGGGAGTGATTGAGGCAGGGCCCATTGCTCTAGCAAAGAGTCAGCATAGACATGGTGAACTGAATAGCCTCCTTCTGTGCTGTAACTGTCTATGGTTTAACCTGTTGGCTGTTCATTTACATAGGTGGAGCTGTAACTGCTTCTGGACTGTTCAGTCCAATTTAGCACTCTTTTCTACAAAGAGACCTGATGACATCAAATCAGTCATTTAAAGGATGCCCTTCCTGATGCCAATTGTGAAAGTGCAATTGTATTGTCTATGTAAATGTTGGACATGTACCCAACAACAGATTGCATGTATGGAGGACTTCTCATGAGCAGAAAGATGTCTCTGAGCACTTTACAAGCATGAAGAAAGTCATGCATAAGTGCACATTCAAAAGAACAATACCACTGTATTTTGATGCAAAGTGAGTTTGTAATACATGAAGCAGTGTTTCAAAATGTGTTCATCAATCCTCAATGTTCTCATTTATTAATTGCTGTCTAGCTAGAATTCACCTCCAAATAATTGGTGTTTTTGCTCTGCGGGTCCTAACATTTTAATATCCTGTTAAAACATTGCTTTGAAATGCAGACTGGTTTTACTGCTGTGTAACTTTTTAAGTCAGACTAATATTATCTACTTGGGATTAAATGACCATTAAAACTATTGCTGAGCAGATTATCACATCCTTTATTTCTTTCAATTCTCGGACAGGAAGTAAATAGTTTTCTAATTCTGTTGCTAAACTTCTCTCAATCGTTGGCCCATAAACATTGAAACATAGGAACAAGAGTGGGTCATTCAGACCCAGATCCTGTTCATAGAATCATAGGATGATACAGCACAGAAAGAGGCCATTCAGCCCATCGTGTCTGTGCCAGCTCTTGAAAGAGCTATCCAATTAGTCCTGCTCTCCTGCTTTTCCCGCATAGCCCAACAAATTTAACCATTTCAAGTATTTATCCAATTTCCTTTTGAAAGTTATTATTGAATCTGCTTCCACCACCCTTTCAGACAGTGAATTCCAGATTAACAATTCACTGCGTAAAAAATATTTTTCTCATGTCGCCTCTGGTTCTTTTGCCAATGACCTTAAATCTGTGTCCTCTGGTTACCGACCCTTCTGCAACTGGAAACAGTTTCTCCTTATGTACTCTACCAATTAGAGTGCAACTGCTCTGTACCTCAACTCCATTTATCCTCCTTTGATCCATATCCCTTGTTACCCTTACCCAACAAAAATCTATCGATATCAGTCTTGAAAATTTCAATTAACCCAACACCTACAGCCTTTTGGAGAGACTGTTCCAGATTTCCACTACCCTTTGCATGAAAAATGCTTCCTGATTTCACTCCTAAATGGCCTAACTCTAATTTTAAGATTATGCCCCCTTGTTCCAGATTCCTCCACCAGAGGAATTTGTTTCTCTGTTTCTACCCCATCAAATCCCTTTAATATCCCTTTGTCATTTTAAACATGAGGATTTACACAATAGAGTCTGCTGACAGCTCTGACCCAGGCACCATTTCCAGATATGTTAAAGGCAACCATAGAGTGCCATTATATGGTTGAACATTGATTATAAATCAAATAATTAGTTCAATTGTTACATTTCAATACCTTTACAAAGTTAGCAATGCACTGGCATAGAAATTGATTCCTAATTTTATCATCTCAAGTCAAAAAGCTGGTGCACTGTTCTTATAGATTCAAGCTTTCAATTGAGATCCAACCTAAAGAATTATTTTCTAAAAGGCTTATTAAGGTTCCCAAGTAAACAAGTGGTTAGTTAATCCATTTAGTGCAACATTTGTTATAATCATGCAAATTAAACAGCTTAACAACTGGATATAAACCATTTGACGTTTGTTAGAACATAAGAACATAAGAACATAAGAAATAGGAGCAGGAGTCGGCCAATCGGCCCCTCGAGCCTGCTCCGCCATTCAATAAGATCATGGCTGATCTGATCCTAACCGCCAATCTACTATCACAGAACCATCTCCTGAATCTAACAGAATTAGACACACGAAATAGGAACAGGATCAGGCTACACAGCCCCTGGGCCCGCTCCGCTACCCACAGGGCCATGACCGATCCGAACCTAGACTCATGTCCAAATTCCTGCCCGCTCACCGTAACCCTTAATTCCCTTTACTTCTAGGAAACTGTCTATTTCTGTTTTAAATTTATGTAATGATGTAGCTTCCACAGCTTTCTGGGGCAGCATATTCCATGGACCTACCACCCTCTGAGTGAAGTAGTTCCTCCTCATCTCAGTTTTGAAAGAGCAGCCCCTTATTCTAAGACTATGCCCCCTAGTTCTAGTTTCACCCATCATCGGGAACATCCTCCCCGCACCCACCCGATCCAACCCCTTCACAATCTTATATGTTTCAATAAGATCGCCTCTCATTCTTCTGAACTCCAATGAGTAGAGTCCCAATCTACTCAACCTCTCCTCATTATGTCCATCCCCTCATCCCCGGGATTAACCGAGTGAACCTTCTTTGCACTGACTCGAGAGCAAGTATGTCTTTTCTTAAGTATGGACACCAAAACTGTATGCAGTATTGCAGGTGCGGTCTCACCAATACCTTGTACAACTGAAGCAATACCTCCCTATTTTTATATTCTATCCCCCTAGCAATGAAAGCCAACATTCCATTGGCCTTCTTAATCACTTGCTGCACCTGCATACTAACCTTTTGAGTTTCGTGCACCAGGACCCCCAGATCCCTTTGTACTTCCGTACTTTCCAGTTTCTTGCCATTAAGATAATAACTTGCTCTACGATTTTTCCTGCCAAAGTGCATAACCTCACACTTTCCAGTATTGTATTCCATCTGCCAAATCTCTGCCCACTTACTTAGCCTGTCTATGTCCCCTTGCAGGTTTTTTATGTCCTCCTCACTCACTACTTTCCCCCCCATCTTAGTATCATCTGCAAACTTTGATATGTTACACTCGGTCCCCTCCTCCAGATCGTTAATATAGATTGTAAAGAGTTGGGGACCCAGCACTGACCCCTGCAGAACACCACTAGTTACTGATTGCCAGTCTGAGAATTAACCATTTATCCCAACTCTCTGCCTTCTGTTAGATAGCCAATCCTCTATCCATGCCAGAATATTACCCCCAATCCCATGATTTTTTATCTTAAGCAATAATCTTTTATGTGGCACCTTGTCAAATGCCTTTTGGAAGTCTAAATACACTACATCCACTGGTTCCCCTTTATCCACTGATGAGTCAGACTTCATTTCTACTGCCAATAGAAACAAAATGGTGTACAAATCCCTACTCAGATGTACGCCATATCCCAGGGAGCATCAGCTTAACATTTTAGTAAAAGAATTTGTATATTAAAATCAGAAGCAGACTTGGCTCAAAAAAGTGATCTGCCCACAACAGGAGCACGTTGAAATATTTTGGTAAAAGTGATTCCAGCATCAATAGAATTTCCAAAACAATCATTGTTACAAAATGCGACATGAAGCAGATTAATCATAAGGCGAAGACCATACATTATAAATGTCTGTGAAAGAACGACAAATTGTAGAGACAAATCATTAAAATTACATTTTCAAGCAGAAGGAAAGATAGTTAGACCTGAATGGCTATTTGAATGAAATTTACCAATCACACTTTAAGCAAAATTGGGATGGTTCTGTAAATGAATAGCAGATTGGAAGAGGCAGAGGAAACTATGTAGCTTGAATAAATAAACACAAAATAGATGCAAGTAATAGAAAGTAAAATAAAAGTAGGGAATGTACAAGAAGGGGAAAACAGAAGTACTTACAGCTGTTCCTTTTTACTGTATTTTATTAAGGTCACAAGGGGATTGTTTTTTGTTCAATGTGCTCCCCACTGGCTAACCAATCTCCCATGGCAAGGCATTGGACAAGGGAGTCAAGACCAAGAGCAGTGGTCAGTTCAAGTAGGGTTAGAGGGCAGGGGAATCATTGGATCCAGGTGGGAAAGGTAAGAGGCAACCGATGGGAGATTGGAAGGGAGAGGAAGAGAGGAGTGAAAAGGAAGAGGAGGAGATGGCAAAATGGGAAGCAGGAAAGAGGAGGGGAGAAGAAAAGAGGAATATGGGGAAGAGGGAGAGAGGAGAGGTAAACCAGGGGAGGAGGAGAGGGGAACAGTAACAGAGGGAACAAAAGCAAGTAACTTACTGAAGTGAGGAGGAGGGGATCAGCAACTGTCTCAGTGGTGGCAACTGTTCCTGGAATATCATCTCACTGTGTGGGGGTGTAATAAGAACATAAGAAATAGGAGCAGGAGAGGGCCATACGGCCCCTCGAGCCTGCTCCGCTATTCAATAAGATCATGGCTGATCATCCACACTCTTTCCTTTACTCCCCCACAGGAACATCAAGAGTCCCCGTCCCCACTGTCCAGGAGGAACAGCCTGAGCTTCAAGACTCCTCAGAGGAAGCTGCAACCTCTGAGGGCGCAGCGTCAGCAGAATTCAGTGCACCCAGCACAAGTGCAGACACTCACACCTCGATGGGACCTTCGCGAGATAAATTAGTGTTGTCACCTGGTGTACCACAGCTCACAAGTGAGCATCAGCAGATGGTGGAGACAGGGTCAGCAGTGGAGAGTCCTCGTTGGAGGGCGCAGGACTCTGCCAGCTCGGCTCAGCTGCATGCCGGCCCTGTGCCTCCGGGTCCATCCAGAAGGAGAACGGTGCTAGAATTTCAGGAACAGGTGCAGGAGTCTCTGGCAGGTTTTGTCTCCAGGGTCCAGGGAATGGAGGAGTCCATCGCGAACATGAGCAGAGACTTTGTGGAGGCATTGGTGCATGAACAGAAAGGATGGCAACCTCCGTGGAAAGGATGGCTATGGTAGAGGAGAGGATGGCTACGGGCATGGAGGAGCTAAGTCGCCAGTGTTGAAAACATGGTCATTGTTCAGAATAGACTGGCATCTCTTGAGGAGCGATGGTCAGCTATTGAGCATAGAAACCAGACCTTCATGGAAGTCCTCTGGAGTAGGACTTCCAGTGCAGAAACGGGTCCTCATAGCCCCCCTGAAGTGTAGCAAGGTGCTGTCAAGCCACTTGCTAGCACTGCAGTGGAGCTGACCCATGAGAGAGATGTTGGTGGCAGACAACAAGGAAGTGGGGACTCCTCTCCAAGCACTCACACGACCATGCCACTGCAAAGCCCTCGGTCAGAGCCCCACCTGAGTCCTCACCCAACTGAAATGGGCGTCTCATCCCCTGCACAGCCACAGGAGCAGCAGACTTTTGCCGAGCCCTCACAGGTTTGCAATCCCAGAGGACAGCTGCCAAAGGTGTCAAGACAGGAGCAGCAAGAAAGTGAGCAAGGGGCCTCCACATCTGCTGAAGCCACAGGGGAAGCACCACGTAGGAGTACGCGTAAGAGGAAGATAATGCACAAGTTGTCACAAGGGTAGTCACTTGGGTGTAATGCTGTGTTTAATTTTGAAAAGCCATCAGTTGCTTATTGTCATAAAAAATGCTGATGGAAAACTGTTGCAGTTGTGGCCTGTGTCATTTTGCAAATGGGGCTTCCACATGGAGGGCTTACAGTGACTTGCAATTGTCAGTATGGTGGTCATAGTGATAGGAATCCGTAGGTTCTTGTCCATTGACGATGCTCTGGTAAGAAGGTGCGAGGCAAAAGTGTTTGATTGTGCAGGCTAAGCAAATCTGGCCAACATGAGTGCGTTCCTTGCATCCCGGGCAGCAATGTGGTCGCGCGCTGGCGCCTTCTGGCCTGTGCAGCTTCAGGTGGGTGAGCAGCAGCTTGGTGGTCCTGTTGTTGCTCCTCCTGTTGGTGCTGCTGTTGTTCATGGTGCTGCTGCTGCCACGGCTGGTCTTCGTCCAAATCTGATGTCCAGGAGGAAAGGAAATAAATGGTTCCCATGCTTCTGGTATATGCCTCAGCTGAGGAAGCACTCAGTCAAGGTGGGGAGAGGGGTTTCCGAGGAGGTCACACTGGAGATGGGTGTCAGGCTCCAAACTTCCACAACAATGAGTATGCCTGCTAAAAGTTCCCCCAGACCTGAGACAACAAAGTTCTGCCACCTGCAAATGATCATTGGTGAAACTCCTTTTTAATGGTGGAGCTGCAGTTGTTAGCAAGCAATCCACTTGTGAGGCTGCCAGGATTAACTGGCGTGTTCCAGAGGAGATGTGCAGGATGGGGGAAACGTGTTAAAATCAGAAAGGCCTCTCAAAATGGGATTATAGAGGCTTTTAACTGGTTGCTAAGGGCCTTAAGGGCCTATCCCGCCTCTTGGAGGCGTGATGGAAACGGGGTCTGAAACCCCAATTCTGGGAAAATTGTTCAGAGGCGGGCTAGAGGTGGGATTGGAGCCGCCTGCAAATTTTTGCGATTTTAGCACCTCACACGCCTCCAATCCCGTCTCCTCGGGCCTGGCAAAATCGAACCAACCCGCGCCGGGTCACGTCTCCTGGAGGCGGGAAGGGGATTACAGCCACTTAACTGACTGTTAACAGGTAGTTAACAGGCAGTTAAGAGGATTATCCCCATTTTTCCAGCAGAGGCATGGGCTTCTCGACGTCAGGAAACCCCGCCAGGGTCACCGAGGTGAGCAGTGGGTCTGCGGGGGTGAGAGGAGTCCAAAAGTGCACTGTGGAGGTAAGTGATGGGTGCAAGTGTGGAGAGGTAAGTGTGTGAGGTAAGTGAAAAGCGATAGAAAATTTTTACTTACCTTTGTTTCTTCCTGCAAGCTTCAACAGTTGGGGATGCGGAGACTCTCGCATCTCGCCGGCAGAGTTGATAGATAGCTGCTGCATTCTCCGATGCAACAGCCACCTAATTTCTGCTCACAAAAGAGGTTTGATGAGTCTTGAATACAAGAACTTATCAAACAACAGAGAATGTCAGTGTTTGACAGCTTCACAGAGCTGTCAAACGATGACAATTCATCTGTCAAAAATTTTTGATAGATGAAGCCTCATACACTGATATTCTCTGTAACCGGCTTCCCCTTAATTGACCCGCCGGGCAGGCTTAACAAGGTCAATCAAGGGAAAATAGCGTGGTTTGGCCACAAGTCAATGGAAGCGGGAACTAAAACCCAACAATTAGCAGTTTCACCTCCAACACACCCCCATTGACAAAATCGCCCCCTTTGTGTTCTCCTCACAGCTTACTGTCCCACCTAGCTTTGTATCATCAGCAAACCTGGATACATTACACTCGGACCCTTCATCTAGGTCATTAATATAGATGAATTCTCCTTCATTCCAGCAGGCCCGGATTCCGCTCTTAGTGAGGGAGGGGATTGGTGAGCCTGCTTTTCTTCCATCAAGCTCTAATGTTCCTCTTGACGTGGGGGCATGTGGCCCAATTTTGTTTTGGGGAGTGCTGGTTAAGTCCTATTTTGATTTCAGTAGGGGATATTAGACGCGGTTTTACTCTCAGTGAGTGGTGCAGGGTGCTATGGGGGGTGGGGGTGGGAGTAGTTGCAAGGCCCGGGGTGGGGGAGGTTGGTGGGAGGAGGTGCTTCAGTGGATAAGATTGGTACGTGCTATTCCGTAAACAAAAATAAAAATACAGCTAATCCCACGAACAGCATTGTGACCTGAATTTTGCCCAGTCTTTTTTGCTTAGAGCAAACAACAATTGTTGCAGAGGGAGCCAGTGGTGTGGAGTTGCATGAGGGGTACTTGAAACATTAGATGGTGCTTTGTTATGTAACATTATGTGACCTATTAAAAACAACCATCGCAGCACCATTTACAGACATAACAGACAATGAATGGAATTCTGTGACCAATCTACTGTTTTAACATTATATATTCATTTGAGTTACTTGTCCCAATGGGATCCGCCATATTCAGCTTTATTCCTTCTATTCTGTTCCAGTGACATCACTGACTAGGAGGAGTCCCCTGCACCTTAACCAGGATCTCAACTTGACACCAGCTTTGGAGAGCTGACTGTAGGAAAATATGCTACTGACAAACTGTGCAGAATAACTAGATGGTGGAGATGTTTACATGGGGTCAGATAATATATATATATATATATATATAAACACACACATCATATAAATATATAGCAATAAGGATAAGCCTTACAAAGCAGCTTACGGATGCCAAATTTCAGTGAATAGTGTTACTGTTGTGGCTGCCTGTTCCATTATATCTTTTCGAATTTGATGCCATAGGTTTGTGAGCTTCCATTAGAAAGTGGGTTGGCATATGTTCCTCTTGAGTAGTTTTTAGGCTTTGTTGTGAGTATTTTCTGTGTGGCTGATAGCTGATGACAGTTGGCCAAGGATGAGAATCAGATTTGCAATGATCTCTCCTGGCCCAGGCTCAGTAAGTATTACTGTTTGCAGACTGGGCTATTTTCCATCATGTTTTGATCCGAGTAGGTGGGTGGAATCCCTCATGGGGATGCACTGGTGCGCTGTGGTTCAGAGCAAACACTATACTTTGACCGTATCTGGCTCCAGCTGGACCATTATTAGAAGAATGAAGAGAGTGTGCTGTGCCTGGCATGATGTGTGCTTGCTGATCTCTTAGATTCCACACAGCGACTATTCCCAGTAGAGCTGAAACTTTGGTCACAACCAGGAGCCGTCAAAGATTGTGCACTCCCCTCTACAAGCTCTCCAGCATTCTGCTAAGGCTTCAAAGTCCTAATGTTTCTTGCAGGAGGATGTGTGCTGTGGTATGTCTGATTATAATTTACATTGTAAAGGTTGAAACGTTAAAGTAATGGCTGGCCCAAGCCTCCCTCATGGCTTGCATGCAGAAGTATCGAACCTTGTGGACCATGAGGAATCCAGCTTTGTACATTCCCTACTTTACATTATTATAATTGCAAAATACAGGCCCTAGCTATGCCTGCCTGTTCATGGGACATGTGGAACATTCTTTGATCCAGTCCTACTCAGGTCCCCTTCCTCACCTCTTTTTCCAGTTCATCGATGACTGTATTGGTGCCGTTTCCTGCTCTCGCCCTGAACTGGATAAGTTCATTCACTTTACTTCCACTTTCCACCCTGCCCTCACCTTCACATGGTCCATCGCCAACTCTTCCTTTCCCTTCCTTGACTTCTCCGTCTCCATTTCTGGCGATCGGCTTTCAACAAACATCCACTACAAGCCCACCGACTCCCACAGCTACCTGGACTACCCTTCCTCCCACCCCGCTTCCTGTAAGGACTCTATTCCATTCTCCCAGTTTCTCTGTCTCCGCCGCGTCTGTTCTGAAGATGCCACCTTCCATACTAGTGCTTCTGACATGTCTTCCTTTTTCCTCAACCGAGGATTCCCCTCTACCGTGGTTGACACGGCCCTTGACCGTGTCCGTTCTATTTCCCGCACTTCTGCTCTCACCCCTGCCCCTCCCTCCCAGAACCACGATAGGGTTCCCCTTGTCCTCACCTTTCACCCCACCAGCCCCCACATTCAACGGATCATCCTCCGCCATTTCCGCCACCTCCAACGTGATCCCACCACCAAACACATCTTCCCCTCACCTCCCCTTTCAGCATTCCGAAGGGACCGCTCCCTCCGCGACACCCTGGTCCACTCCTCAATCACCCCCAACAGCCCTGCTCCTTCACCTGGCACCTTCCCGTGCAAGCGCAGGAGATGCAACATATGCCCTTTTACCTCCTCCCTTCCCACTGTCCAGGGCCCCAAACACCCCTTCCAGGTGAAACAGCGATTTACTTGTACTTCTTGCAATTTAATATACTGTATTCGCTGCTCACGATGCGGTCTCCTCTACAATGGGGCGACCAAACGCAGGTTGGGCGACTGCTTTGCGGAACACCTCCTTTCAGTCCGTATGGGTGACCCTGAGCTTCCGGTCGCCTGTCACTTTAATTCACCGCTTCACTCCCACTCTGATCTCTCTCTCCTCGGGCTATTGCATTGTTCCAATGAAGCTCAACGTAAGCTCGAGGAACAGCACCTCATCTTTCGATTGGGCACTTTGCAGCCTGCCGGACTCAACATTGAGTTCAACAATTTCAGATAATTATCCCTGCCCCCATTTTTCATGCAGTATGATTTTTGCCATTCCCATTTGCAACATTTTATCTTCCCTGCCTCTTACAAAAGTACAGGATGTTCTTTCTATTTCTTCCTCCCCTCCTAACGCTCCCCCCCCCGTCTCTGCACCTGCTTAATATCTGTTACATCTCCAGCTTTTTCCAGTTCTGATGAAGGGTCCCAGACCTGAAACGTTAACTCTGTTTCTCTCTCCACGGATGCTGCCTGGCCTGCTGAGTATTTCCAGCATTTTCTGTTGTTATTCCCTACTTTACATTGATCTGCTTGATCTCAACTGGGCTGGTAGTGTGGGCACTGCAGGGGGGAGAAATTCGGTATCGCCCCGTTTGGGGTGCAATTATCGGCCGAGCGCAAAGTTTAGCGCCTGCCGCTAATTATCGCCTCTGACTGCAAACTTGGCTTCTATCGCCCCCGGAGGTGATTGGAGCGCTAAATCAGGTGCTATACACCTCTCTTAAGGTGCTAATGCCGAGAAGCGAGGCGCTACCTCAGAGCGCTGGCAAAGCTCAAGTGATGTCAGTCAGCAATGGAACACAGACACACTGGCGCTGGCCATTTCTTAAAGGGGAGGGTCAATCTTGCTCTCCATCCACACCCTGCTCATTGCAGCCTTGAATCTCAGCCTGGAGAGACCTGTACATCAAATCTGCTGGAACGAACAATGGAGAGGCCCAGGGAAAGAGCTCAGAGTGCAGCCCCCATAGTCTCTTCTAAATTGATGCAAGGAAGGTCAAATCAAAATGAACTTGCAAAGTGCTGCTCAGTACCCAAAACTCCTTCACATAGCATTGAATCACTCCAAAAGTCTCTGGGCTAGATTTTCAGTATAGACAGTTTTGGGGCGCTAACCTTAGCGCCTGCCCGAAGTTAGCGCCCGCCCAAAGTAGTGCCCCGTTGCCGGAAATTCAGTGGCTTCGCCCTAAGAGGTTGGTGGAGCGCTAAAAGAGGCGTTCCACTACTATCTTTAGGCGCTAAGCCGGCGGTGCAGAGCGCAACACCCGAGCTCGGGCGCAGCGCACGGCAGACACTCTGGTGCCACTGAGCTCTTAAAGGGGAAGGGTGCATGTGTTTTTTTCAAAGGCAGAGTCTGGGGGGGGAAATCAGGAGGAGGAGGAGGAGGAGGAGGAGGAGGTGGTGGTGGTGGTGGTGGTGGTGGTGGCCGGAAACATAAATACACCGTTCACAACAACACACTGGATCCTTCCACACAACACATGCAGACTGCCTTTTATAGTGCAGGAGGAGTGCCCTTTAATTTGCGCTCCCCAGGGTGTGTTGCGTTCCATTTTACAAATGCTCTGGACGCCAGCCGCACAATGGGGCGGTCCGACTGAAGTTTGGATTCGGGGCGGCCAAAGGGCGTTGCACGAGGATGTGACGTCATTTTCTGCGCGCGCATCCGGGCGGCCGCTAAACTTTGCGCCGGCGCTAACGGGCAACTTAATTTGGGGCGGGGCGCAAACTGCGCTGCGCCCGGGCGCTACACGCATAGCGCCCGAAAATCACTTCTCTTAAGGCGCTAACTGCTGGCGCAAGCAACTTAAAATCTAGCCCTCTCTCTCTCAGAATGCGTGGTGCAAAAATGTCGCCGACAAAAAAAGGCAGGAAGCAGTCACCTTTAAATAGCGCTCCCCCGTCCCTTCCCGACTGCAACACGCTCCCCTCAGCCTGTCGTTGCTAGCGGCAGGCGGTAAGGCAGGGGGCACCATTCAATATCCAGTCCGGTGCGGTACCGGGACGTTCCAAGCTCGACAGACGTCACGATCTGCCAGCACAGGAGATCGTGGCGGCAGTGTTTAGCGCCACCGCAAAATGTCTGGTCAATTTCGCGAGCGGATTAAACATCGCCGCGCATGTGCGCTAGTAGCTTTGCGCCCATTAGCGCCCTCTTAGGGCACTAATGGGAGACACAAAGCAACCAAATTTCCCCCCCCCAGATGTCTTCTGTGTCACTGTGCTAGGGAGAAGAAAAATCAGCCAGGGCTTCTACGCATGGTTTGTCTCTGGTGGTTTCTGCTGGAAAATGCTAGTAGGAAACAGGAGCAAAGGATGAGGCTCAATTGTGGTGCCCCCACATTTAATCAGCATGCCAACACTCATTATCTAGGCTCAAGCATATAGAATAGCCACTTGTATGAGGTAGCTGAGGGCAGGCAGCACCTGAGGAGCCATACACAAGCATGCATCAGAGCCAAAGTAAATAGCTTACCTAGGAAAGATAAAATCCCCAGGAAATGCTGGTGCTGTAAGTATGAATGTTACTAAATGTAGTCATGGTACCTAAAGTTTCCACATCCAAATATAAAAAAATGTGCAATAAAACACTACCACAGAACTTACCTGATGACATTATCCACACAGGCTAGAAGGGCCCAAGTCTGATTCCTGCCTATGCTACGTTAGCTGATCTAAGGTGGGAATATACAATTTTCTTCAGCAATAAGAGGAAAAATCAGCCATGGTTTGTGCTCCTGATTACTGCCCAGTGACTTGTGCTGGAAGGTGTAAATTTGTGGATGTCGGGTGCGGACAGAAATGGCCTTGGCTGTACTGAAACCTTCAATCTAAGCTCACATGGCCTATTGAGTGAGGAATCCCAGCAAGAGTTCGCACCTTTGTGAGCGGTGGGGAGAAAATTGGAAAAATAACTATGAATGGGAAATGAGACAATTGCAGCTAGAAAGTATTTTACTTATTCTGTACCAAAGGAAAACTCGAGCGCCCAATCAACTTAGAATTGAACAATGCTAGCCTGGTAATGATTGTAGGCGATCTTAGTTGTGCAACAATTAACACATTTCTTCTATTAATAGACAGAATTATTTTATTTTATTTTAAACAGGTTTAGCCCTTTAAAATAACGGGCAAAGGAAATTTGTACAAATTCTGTGAGTGCCTGTCCCCTAACATCGGCAACTGTTATTTCTACACTATTATATCCATTGTCTGCTTTACAACATCCACACTGCAGAACAAATGAGTTTTAAATAAAATGGTACTATAGCAAAATACTTCAGATGCTGGAAATCCGAAATAACAACAGAAAATGCTGGAAAAACTCAGCAGGCCAGGCAGCATCCGTGGAAAGAAATTAGAGTCAACATTTCGGGTCAAAACCCTTTATCAAGACTTGGTAAAGGGTTTTGACCCAAAACGTCGACTCTAATTTCTCTCCACGGATGTTGCCTGGCCTGCTGAGTTTTTCCAGCATTTTCTGTTGTTTTTTAAATACAATGGCCTCACTTACCTGATAACAATCATTAATAGACTGGTTGCTAACAGCCTTTTGCTGCCAGGTGAGGTCATAATTATTGTTACTTCTGGCTGAATACACTGTACACAAGAAATTAGAAATGTCAACATAGGTCCTTTTTTTAAGTAGATTTAATTTAAAGAGTTGTTAATAATTACACAGAAGAGTTTTCTGGATTTATTGCCAACCTGCACACTGCTGAAATTAATATGAATCTGAAATACACAGGGCTCATACATTTCCTTCATTCTCAGCAAGCAAGCTCCATGATATCTTAATTGTGATAAATACCCACTAATGATCTCTACTTAGCAGTTAAAAGGTGCTACCAACTATGTGGAAAACATTTAATTTAAAACTTTGTTTTTTTAAGATAGAGTAGAGTAAATTGAGGTGGGGGAATTAAATTGGTGCAGGGAACTGCATATTTAAGGAGTTTTTTCTGTATACTAAATAAGCGTGATTACATTTAGCGCCTGATGTTTTTCTTCAAGTAGCCAATTAAAAAATGTGTAGATAGTTTTGTGGAGCTGTTTCTAGTACAACAGAAGTTTTCTGCAATAACAACAGAAAATGCTGGAAAAACTCAGCAGGCCAGGCAACATCCGTGGAGAGAAAATAGAGTCAACGTTTCGGGTGAACCCTTTGTCAAGACTAAAGAAGCACAGGAAATGAAATAGATTAAGAGGCCAGGCTGGGAGAGAACAAAAGAGAAGTGAAGAGACATTAAGAGGTATTCAAAACGAGACGAGATGGTGATAGGACTAGTGGAGACAAAAGACAGCTCAGGTTAGGTGTGAAATGCGCTGGCAGAATGGGAGACAGTTGCCATGTGGGAGAGAGAAAAAAAAAGAGAAAGTGGGGTGGGGGTGGCGGGGAGGGAAAGGCCAAAACAAAGGTGTGGATAAAAAATATAAGTAAAAATGTAATAGGGACCGAGGTTATGATCTGAAATTGTTGAACTCGATATTGAGCCCAAAAGGCTGTAAGTGCCTAATCGGAAGATGAGGTGCTGTTCCTCGAGTTTATGGTGAGCTTTCGTGGAACAGTGCAAGAGGCCGAGGACAGTGAGGTCTGAGTGGGAATGGGGCGGTGAATTAAAATGACAGGCGACCAGAAGCTCGGGGTCATCCTTACGGACTGAACAGAGGTGTTCCGCAAAGCGGTCACCCAATCTGCGTTTGGTCTCCCCAATGTAGAGGAGACCACATTGTGAGCAGCGAATACAGTATACTCGATTGCAAGAAGTACAAGTAAATCGAAGTTTTCTGCCATTAGGTATGTCATCACCTCTTAGAAAGAAGGCACACATATGACAACTCGATTTTCAGAAATATGGCCATCATCAGTTTCTTGGCACCAGTTGGCTTATTCAACTGGGCTGGATCAGCAGAAACTCTCACTCTAAAATTTCATGATCATTTGGGTCAGGTGTTAGTAACTAGTTGAGAAGTACTGAGCAACTAGTTGAGAAGTACTGAGCAACATTGGAACAGTAGACATTTTAGCCCTTTCAGCCTGCTCTACCATTTTTGTTAGCCACACTTGTTGGTGATATTTGATCCTAACTGCCTGCCTTTTCTCCACATCCCTTATACTCCTTAGTACTTAAAAATTTCTAGCTCTCTTTTAACTACCTCAGTTGGCTTTATATCTATGACCATCTGAGGTAAAGGGTTTCACATTTTTAAAACCCTTTGTGTGAAGATTATTTTCCTAGATTCACTTTTAACTGGTCTAGCTTGAATTCTAAGATGATCTTACCTTATTCTGGATTCTCCTACCAGAGGGAAGAGTCATTCCGTATCTACCCTGTCCACTCTCTTCATCATATTAAACACCTCATTCAGATCAATCCTTAACTTCCTCACCTCCACACTTAGCCAGTCTCTCATCATAACCCAATCCCTTCATCCTAGGTATAATCCTGGTGAATCATTGCTGCACTTTCTCTAAGGTCAAGATATCCTTCCAAAGGTGATGCACTCATAACTGAACACAATAGTCAGGGTATGACCAGGATTTTGTATAATTACAATGTGACTTCTTTGCTTTTACGTTATAAACCTCTTGTGATGCTTCCCAGCGTCCCATTGACTTTATGTATTTTTTTGCACCTAGCATTTAATGATTTTTATACTTGGACCTCTTCTCCCAGGGCTTTATCATTTAGATTACACTCCTATCTGCCATTCTTACTATCTCACACTTTAGGTTAAAATGGCCACATGCTTAGTCTATCTCTGTCCTTATTAAATTTTCTGTTCTCTTCACAATTTTCTATACCTTCTAACTAAGTATGATCTGCAAACTTGAATGTACTTCCCTCTATTTCAAGTTTTTGTACTGCATATGAACAACCTGAATTTGGAAAGCTGGGGCCCAGCATCGATCCATGGGGAACACCACTTGTCACTGATCACCAGTTCAACCAGTTTCCTGCCCATGCCATGAAACTGTTCCAGTTCTTTGCACCTCTGTTTTTACTATCAATTATTTGTGTGCAACATTATCAGATGTCTTCTGAATATCCAACTACACAAGATCCAATGATTCTCTTCGATGCTCTACCTCAATGTCTCTGTCAAGTATCTATATTAGTTTCATTAGACATGAGCTACTGTTTACAAGTCGGACTGTTCCCTAATCAGCTTATACCTGACCAAACCCTCATGTAACATAGTAACATTAGGAACAGTAGTAGCCCATTCAGCCCCTTGGGCCTGCTCTGCCATTCAATTAGATCACGTTTGATCTGCACTTCAACTATATTTTCCTGGCTTTGCTCCATATCACTTGATACCCTCACCTAGTAAAAATCTATCCACCTCAATCTTGAAAGCTCCAATTGTCTTAGATCCGAAGCCTTTTGGGGAAGAGAGTTCCAAATTCCTAATACTCTGTCCCTGATGGTGGCTTCAGGTAATTTTATCATCTGAATTTACTTGTCATGTCCCTTTCTCCTGTTTTCAATAAAAGCATAGTGCTCTTCCATTCCTGTGACACGACACCCAACTCCAACAGGTTTCAGCGATTATAACATATGCACCTGCAATTTCCTCACCTATTTCTTTTTAATACGCTCAGATGAAGGTACTAGTATTTGTTCTGAATTTACAGTTTCAGTGCACTGATGATCCATATTTATGTAATAGATTTGTAAAAGTTGCATAAAATTAAGAAAATTAATTCCACTTGTGTATTCGCTTTCGGGACTGAATAAACCTAATCAAATAGCCAAAAACCATACAACCAAGTAATGCTAGAATCTGGCTTCGTGTTTATTTAGATACTGTTGATGAATGGCTTTGCTAAGATGTAGCTTCAGCACATAACTGTTAGCCAAATGCTTTAAGCCCCAACTAAATACAAAGGGCTAGATTTTCAGTCGCTTGCGCCAGCAGTTAGCGCCTTAAGAGAAGTGATTTTCGGGCACTATGCGTGTAGCGCCCGGGCGTAGCGCAGTTTGCGCCCCGCCCCAAATTAAGTTGCCTGTTAGCGCCGGCGCAAAGTTTAGCGCCCGCCCGGATGCGCGCGCAGAAAATGACGTCACATCCTCGTGCAACGCCCTTTGTGCGCCCCGATTCCAAACTTCAGTCGGACCGCCCCATTGTGCGGCTGGCGGCCGGAGCATTTGGAAAAAGGAACGCAACACAACCAGCGCGGGCCCCGGGGGGCGCAAATTAAAGGGGACGTACTCTCCAGTATAAAGGCCAGCCTTTTTTCAGAAAACACTCTTGTGCAACGCATTTCTGGAGACACAACAAGGAGGATAGCTAACTGGTTTCAAGCAGCAAGAGCCAGGTATTTTTGGGCTCAGGCCAGAGCGCTGCAAGTGGCCTTTTGGAAATTAGAGTGTTTGCCAGGATTTGATGGGGGTTGCATGGGGTGCCAACGCGGAGCTGCAGCTCCATGTCCGTAGGGCTCGCAGACGCATTGTGAGAGGGGCAGCCCTGGCTAGAGGCAGAGGGGGCTACAGCCGTCGGCCACGTAGGCCTTACCCAGTCAGGCTATACCACCAGCAGCGCTCCTACCTAAACATGAGTGCCGCGCGATGTGTTAAAAGGTTCCGATTCCGAAAGGAGGTGATTGCAGAGATCTGCCACCTGCTTCGCCGAGATCTGCGGCCAAAGCTCAGGTGCAGGACGTCTCTGTCGGTGGAAGTGAAGGTGACGGTGGCATTGAACTTCTATGCCACCGGCTCCTTCCAATACGCTGCTGGGGACATAGCAAACATCTCCCAGTACGGCGCGCATCGCTGCATCCGCCAGGTGACCGAAGCACTGTTCAGAAGGAGAAGCCAATTCATCTCCTTCCCCATGGCCCTGGAGAGCCAGCATCAGCGCGCATTGGGATTTTCCAGACTCGGGGAATTCCCCTTGGTGCAGGGCGCCATTGACTGTACGCATGTGGCTTTGCGGGCCCCTCTGGAGCATGGCGAGCAGTATCGCAACAGGAAGGGCTACCATTCTCTGAATGTGCAGCTGGTCTGTGACCACAAGCAGCGCATCATGGCAGTCAATGCCAGCTTCCCAGGCAGCAGCCACGATGCCTTTATCCTGCGGCAGAGTACTGTGCATGACATGTTCCAGGCACAGCCTCCCCCAAGAGGATGGCTACTCGGGGACAAAGGCAATCCTTTGTGCACCTGGCTCATGACCCCGCTCCACGCGCCCAGGACCGCTGCTGAAGAGGCCTACAACAAGAGCCATCAAACCACCCGCAACATCATCGAGCTAGCTATTGGGGTCCTCAAGCAGCGGTTCCGCTGCCTTGATCGCTCCGGAGGAGCTCTCCAGTATTCGCCGGACCGGGTCTCCCAATTTGTGGTGGTTTGCTGCATGCTACACAACCTGGCTATCCGCAGGACTCAGGCACTGCCACCTGACGTTGGACCAGCACCTCAGGAGGAGGAGCAGGAGGAGCATGAGGAGGAGGAGGAGGAGGAGCAGGAGTACGTTCCCAGGAGGGAGCGACCAGGGCCAAGGGCCGCACGACGCCACCTTATTACACGGTACTTCTAAGCCCCCTGTCAGGGAATGGCCAGGGGCCATGAGGGAAGATGAATGCAGCCGCTCCGCAAGCCCTCAGCCGGCGAAGCCAACAAACACTAAGAAGAACAACCATGGAGACTGCATGAATAAAGATAATTTTTTATTACACAAAAATGAAAAGCCCTTCCCACATGAATCCCCAAAAACAATAAACGGGCCCCACAAACAGCCCAACAAACGACTCACTCCCACAAACTGGGGAGGAGTCACTCCACCTTTCTTCAAACCGGGCCTCAACGTCGGCCTAACGCAAAAAATAAGCCCTCCAACAACACAACCATGGGCAAAATAAAGATGGCCACCGCCATATAAAAGGAAAGCTGCCCACACCCTCTACTGAGTGGCCCGCGAGGGCGAGACCTTGCCCAGCCTTTTGCCTCCCCTGCCCGGCCTGCTGCTCCTTCGCAAGCTCTGCCCAGTGGCTGCTGCGAGGCTGGGGGAAGGCGCCTGAGGCTCAGATGCCCTTCCGCCAGATGCCGCTGGGGGGCGGCCTACACGGCGTTTGGGCCTCGAGGGGCCGTCTGCTGAGTGGCGCACCTGAGCCTGGCCACCATCAGCTGCAGCCGCTTGCCCTTGACGCCCCAGTGGGGGAATGGCGGCGACGGATGGCGCAATGTGGGCCAGCTGGCGTCTGGGATGCGCTGGCTGGTGCTGTGGCGCGGTGGCACTCGGCCGGGCCCGCACTGCAGGATCTGCAACAATCAGCCGAGGGGCGGCTTGCTGGGATGGTCCAGCGCGGCGGTTGCCCTGGCGATGCCTGCCTGAGACAGCGCGTGTGGCAGCAGTGAGTGCCCCTGTGGTCCTGGTGTGCGCGCGCATCACAGCCGCCAGGGTCTTGATGGCATCAGTCAGCATGCGGCCACTCACGGCAGTTGCTGCCCCGAACTCGCGCACACTGGTCGCCAGCGACTCGATGGCCTCAGGCATGCGCCCCACCACGCTCATGAGCTCCGTGTGGCGCCGGTCCGAATCCTCGGCCATCTTATCCAGCTTCCGCGCCTCCTCCGAGGTGAAGGTGTCCGGACTGGAGTCGCGACTCTCCCGCTGGGGAGGAGGGGGCCGAACTAGGGGACCCTTGCCGCGTTGGTGGCGGCGAGTGTGCCGATCAGCAGCACTCCCCTCTGATCCTTCCCCCCTTTGGGGGGAAGGCCGCGGGCCACGCGCACGGCTCCTGGGTGGCTGGACGCCACTGGTCCCAGAAGCTGCATTGCCCTGCGACAGTTCCTCCAGGCACTCGTCCAGTGAGGAGGTGTCAAGCATTTCTTCCTCTCCTGCGGGACGTGACTGTTCCCCCGAAGGTCCGGCTTGCTCCTCCTCCTCCTCCTGGTCGGAGGTGCTGTCACTGGCAGCTTCAGGGTCCTGGTCATCACCAGCTGAAAGCAGGAATGCACAAGAGTAGCTTCAGAGTGAGGAGACGGCGTCAGCGAGGGAGTTAGGACTGGTGGCATTCAGCGCATTGGTGGGACAGTGGCAAAGGAGGTAGCTCGGATGGGCCAGTGCGACGCGAGAGGGCCAAAAGGCGAGGTCCTTACCATTGCCGGGCAGTGGAGGGTCGGATACTCCGCACGCTGTGGGGACAATCACACGGGCTCCCATGAGCACACACACGCGCTCCTCCAGCCGAGTGAGCTTCTGCAGCTTGGCGCGGCCACCCCTGGCACGCGCCTGGCGATTAAACGCTACTTTAGCCTGCAAGAGAAAGGACGGGCTGTAAGTGCGCAGTGAAGCCCTGATGTAGTGTGCACTGCCTCCCATGGTGGAATAGCGTGGACAGAGTGAAGCCCTGATGTGGTGTGCACTGCCTCCCATGGTGGAATAGCGTGGACAAAGTGTAGAGTGCCGAATGGCCATGTGATGCTCATGACTGTCCCAATGCTGCTGGCTGAGGGCTGGCCAATAGGACTTTCAGCTCCCTTTGCCCATCATGTCAGGTGTACATGCAAGAATGAGGAGGAGACTGGAAAGGCTACTCACCTTCACAATCCTGGTCAGATCGTTGTATTTTTTACGACATTGTTTGTGGGTCCTGGGGGCATCGCCGGTGAACGTCACCCTCTGGGCGATCTGCTTCCAGGCTTTGGTGTAGTCGTGGTGGGTTGGATTCCTCCCACTCTCTGGGAACAAGATCTTGCGCCTCACCTCCAGAGCTGTGATCATTATGTCCAGATCACCCTCTGAGAAGCGCAGGGCACGCTGACGGGCCTTCTCTGGCGTTGCCATGACTCCCTGGGGCTGAGCAGCAGTGTTGAGGCCTCTTTGCAAGGCTGCAGTGTGCAGGGCGTGGCAGCAGACCAATTCGTCCCTTCCCCCTTTAAGAGCTGGTCGGCGCCACGGGGTCTGCTGTCAGTCCAAAAATGACCGCACCCGCGCTGCGCCCCGCCTGGGCGCTATCCCTCTGGACCGCCGGCTTAGCGCCTAAAGATAGGAGTGGAACGCCTCTTTTAGCGCTCCACCAATCTCTTAGGGCGAAGCCACTGAATTTCCGGCAACGGGGCGCTACTTTGGGGCGGGCGCTAACTTCGGGCGGGCGCTAAGGTTAGCGCCCCAAAACTGTCTATACTGAAAATCTAGCCCAAAGACATTAATATAAAATCAAACATATTGTACTACCTATGGCATACGATTCTGATGCCCTCTCTTTCTGCCTTTCAACAAGTTCATCTCCTGACTACAAGCATTCCCATAGTGTGTGCAGCTGTGCTGGAATGGGTTTACTGGGCATGCAATTGTAGATAGGCTGCAAGGAGCCCTTAATTCATTTGGTAATGTCAGACGCATCACCTATGTGTGAGAATAACTTCCACCAGTACACGCAACATTGACATGATTTTCCAAAAGGCCGATCTTTGCAACTGTGGATGGCAAGCCACCAGCTGATCGTATTAACAGTCCACTTATTATTCAAAGTTTGTTTCATTCAAATTACCTATTAATTCGTATTGTGCACTAAATTAGCACTTTGCTGTGTTGATTGTGTTGTTTCATTCAAATTATTGAATCATTCAAATTTTTAAAGTGCAAGTTAAATACTTTCAATCATCCAGACGCTCTATAAATATAATTTAAAAGCGTATGTTGAAAAACCAAAATCCGATAGTCATCTCCTTTCATGAAGCAAGCAGGTGGGCAACGAAATTAAGTTGATTGAAAGTGAAAAATAAATGTAGGGTGAAACTCATCAACCACTATTTTATCATCTGTATCTTCTGAGGCCAAATGACAAATGTTCCCAATCAGATTCTTTCTGCTACCTTAATGTATATTGTGACACTTCAGGGTTGCTAGCTATCTGGATTTTGTTTCAAGAGTCTGTTTTTTGAGCAGGCTTTTTTTTTATTTTTAACATGAAGCAGGCAGAAAAAGTTCCATTTGCTGGTGTTTTTTTCTCTGATTTTCATTTTTTTTCCATCTGGAGTTTACAGTATAAATATCAAAATCTGGGATGGCTGCAAAACCACTAAATGAAGACTGTGGTAGTTTTGCCACCAGTAAGGAGTGTAGCAAGCCATTCTGGGAGCTAACAGCAACATAGCAGAGAGCATGGATTAAGAGAAGTCATTGTGGGTTAAATTGGCTAACCCTCGAAAATGGGCATTGGGATTGCGGTGCGCGATTAACCCAAAGCCGTTCATTGTGTTGCAGGCAGCACGTTAAATTGGTGCTGCCTGCTTTATTACATGATTGCTGCGTGCAGCCAGCACTACTCGCACTGTTCATTAGCTGCACGCATCAGTAAGGGTGCCCAATATTGCAAGTGGCTAGTGCTGCTTAAAGGCAGCCTGCACCTCTTAAAGGGAAGGTGCATGACGGCTGGAAGAAGTGCTGGGAGAACTTTGTGAACTGAATCTGTGCTGTAAAAGACTGAAGGAAGGCTTAACATGCGAAAGAGCATGCACCAAGGTTTTCCAATAATGCACTGGAGGTCTTGGTGCAAGAGATAGAGAGAAGGAGAGACATCTAGTATCCGCAGGGAACCAAGAGTCCCTCCAGACATATGCTCAGGAGGCAGTGAGAAGAAGTGCAGCGGAGGTCAATGCCAGGAGTGTTGCTCCAAGAACATGGTTACAGTTAAGGAAATATTTTAATGATTTGACACGAGTTGTATGGTGAATGAGTTAAATCTTCAAATGGCATATCCTACCAACTGCACCACTAGCCTCATCCACTGCTCAATTCACTACACCCCCATCACCCACCTACCAACAATTTCTATCATTCAATACTCAACCCCTCAATTCATATGATTTACCTCACCCTCACACACTTAGCACTGTGGCAAATCTCACACCCACAACTCACAGCTCGCACACACTGGCAGTTATTCAACCATGACAGCCACATCACCCAAACATATTGCACAGCACTCACTGACACACTTCCCTATTTCTTGCAGGAGAAGGTGGTGCATAACAGGAGGCAGCAGGAAAGAACTGGAGGAGTTCAAGCACGCCTGCATGTTTTAACCTCCATGGACCCCCATGGAGGAGACAGTGCTTTCCATCAAGGGAAGGGGCATCGCTGAGGCTGTAGCCATTGGTGGGGCTGGAGGGATCGATGGCTAGGGTATTTGTAATCCTTATCCTCCTTCTCTCTTCCCACTTCTCCCTCACCCCGCAATCTCTTCTGACTCACAAGCTGCAGATGTTGTGAGCACGCACTTCTTACTTTCTCCTTTCCCCTCACCACAACCGAATACTGGGCCTTTTTTCATTTTGGATACCCAAGAACTGGAATCTTCCCAGTCAGAGGAGGAAGAGGAAGAAGACAGTGAAGATGAAGAGACACCGTCACTCAATCTTACACTTGCAGCCAGCAGCTCAGAGACTGACACTATTATAGAGGCATGGATAGAGGAGGGATCAAGTGTACAGGAGCCAAGGCGGGGGTAAAGGATAGTGCAGGTGCCAGCTCATCAGAGGGCGAGGTCGCACACTAGCTCTGCTGCACATGAATCAGATGGCCCATGCTACAGAAGAAGGCTGATGGGTGTACATAACTAAAGACCTGTGAGAAAGCCTGCACACAATGTCAAGGAGCATGGAGGAGTCCAGCACCAACTTGGCACAGGGCTTTGCGCAGAGCTTGGAGCCCATCCTTTCTAACATGGAATGGGTGGTCACCTCCATCAGCACACCTGTGGAACCCACTATGATGCAGCGTCCAATGACCGCTATCACAGCTTCCATTGCAGCACAAACAGCTTCAATCAAAGGTCTGAGTGCTGGAGTGGAAGCTCAGACTGCTGCCCTCATGGCTCTGGATACCACTGTTCAAAGGGGCATCCAGGGCATCACAGCAGTCCATCAATCTGTTCACCAACAGATCAGCAGCATTGCTGAAGTGTCGCCCCGGGAGAGAGGCAACGGTACCACAGAGTACGAACCTGCTGTCCTCTATCAGGATGACAGCATTCCTGCTCCCGCTCCTGCCACTCCACCAGTGCCCTTGCTGTTGTCGGTCAGCCAGCCAGCCCAGGCCGAGATGGTGCAATCCGCAGCTGCGCCCTCTAGACCCAGAGCTGTTCAAGGTTGTCCTCCAAGGCCATCTGCAGTCTCTTCAAATGAATGTCAGCAGCTTTCCACCAGCCATCCTGCAGCCACTGGAGTAGCACTGCCCAGGAGCACTAGGATAGGCAAAGACACATGGAACATGGCCAAGGGCATGCACAAGGGTGATTGGTTTCATTTTGTATGCATTATATAATGAGTGAATTTATAAAATTGGATTTGAATTTGCATTTTCTGCTGGTTTTTATTTTTGTGATGTCAGAAAGGAAAAGGAGGTGGGGTAGCATTGCTGGTTAAAGAGGGGATTAACACAATTGAAAGGAAGGATATTAGCTCTGATGATGTGGAATCTGTATGGGTAGAACTGAGAAATACCAAGGGGCAGAAAACGTTAGTGGGAGTGGTATATAGACCTCCAAACAGTAATGCAGAGGTCGGGGATGGCATTAAATGGCAAATTAGAAAAGCGTGCAATAAGGGCACAGCAGTTATCATGGGTGACTTTAATTTGCATATAGATTGGGCTAACCAAATTAGTAACAATACTGTGGAGGAGGAATTCCTGGAGAGGATACGGGATGGTTTCCTGGACCAATATGTCGAGGAGCCAACTAGAGATCAGGCCATCTTAGACTGGGTATTATGTAATGAGAAAGGATTAATTAGCAATCTCGTTGTGCGAGGCCCCTTGGGTCGGAGCGATCTAAATATGATAGAATTCTTCATTAAGATGGAGGGTGAAATAGCTGAGACTAGGGTCCTGAATTTAAATAAAGGAGACTACGATGGTATGATGTGCGAGTTGGGTAGGATTGATTGGGGAATTGTAAGATTCGAAATTTTCAGCAATAATCACGCAAGAAAACAGGATAAAATAAGACAGTTTATTGACCAAAGTAAGCTTGCACAGAAAAACCTTTGATAAAAGGGCATACAAAATGGCCGCCGGGCCTCGTGATCAGTTTTCTGGACCATTTGATTTCTGTTACTGCAAGCCAGACAGGCTTGTGGATTGAAGACAGTAAGCCCGCGAAAGCCAGTATCGGGGAACCGAAACTCAGGGAAACAGCATACATATTCAATGGATTCTAAGTACAGGATGGGGCCCATCAAGATATGGGCGGACAATGCAAAAACACTTATACCCATTTAATGTACAAAGGAGAAACCATTTAACAGCCATCAAGGAAAATCTCCAGACCGATCAATATGCGAACCGAGTCGCGGTGACAATGTAAAAGACATTAAAAGACATTATCGGCCAGGAAGGCCAGTTAAGTTATCACCGACTCCCGTTACAAGACAAAGCGCCCCTGCAGAGATTTCTGCCCGCCAAAATTAATACAAAGACAGGACTATGATTTGGCAGGAGATAAGACTGTCCCAAAAGGGTATAACTATGGATTGAAAGTCCATCAAAAGTTACGGAACGAATGGAACGAATGGACGAACGAAGGACGGACGGTGACGGTTACACAGATCCAGGATCGGCGCCTCTTCTACCTCGGTAGCTTCGGAATCGATGAAGACGCTTCGTCTTTTTAAAGACGCTTCGGACGGACAATTTCGATGAAAAGACAACGTGGTCGGTGTTCAGCCAGACAAGGCTCGGTGACGACGGGAAGACGACGAGGGTGGCCCAGGTACTGTGGTCGGGAGATCATCGACGACCCAGGCCGAAGGAGAAGACACCCTCAGGAAAACCGACGATCCAGGCCGGAGAGAAAGGACATTCCGGGCCTGACACTTCCGTGCCTCAACATCCCATCGGGTTGTTGTTCTGCTCCATGAACACAAATCGACAACAGACCTAGTGGATCCAACCTTGATGAGCGCTCATCGAGGCTGTGTCTACCCTGCCGCCTCGAGAGAGAGAGAGAGAGAGAGAGAATATCGACTGCGCCAGAAGTTTCCAAATCCACGTGGCGATGGAAAGCTGTGCCAAAAGGCTGCGAACCCCTTTTTCGCGATTTTGAGAGTGGTGAGCATGATCCCAAGTTCCTCAGGTCGAAACTTAGTTTAGGTATAGGGGAGGGAGTTAAGGGTAATCGTAATGTGTTTTCCCTTTTACGATGTGCCGTGTGTTCCCCATTTCCATAGAGTCAAGTTCATAAATTTGTGCATGATTGTAGTTACTTTAATCTGTGCCTATGACATGCATTTTGTAATGCTTCAAACTGTTTAAAAATAAAAGCATCCATTTTGTGCTATTCAACCTGGTCTATTGAGTCCTTTCTCTGCACTACAGTTCTCTGCATCTAAGTCCAAGGTCTAGAACCGTAGGGGAGAGTGGGTCGAACCACTCAAGGGTAATTATTGCACAAAGCCTGGCAGGAGACCAGAACGAGCAAGAGAAACCCCCTACAGAAATGGCAACCGCGGCAGGACCTTGGCAGCAGGAAAGTAGTGTGTTAGATCAAGGTCTGAATAAACGAAATGTGATGGATGAGAGGATAGCAGATTATGTTTTTGGGAAGGTAAACCTTACAAAACAGTGGATATCTGACCTATTAAGGGATAGGCGCCCGCTAGACGCAGCCATCAAGTGGACAGAGGGTAAAGAGCATAAGAAATCTGTAGAAAAGGCGGTCTGGCTGATGTGCTACAAGAAGCAAGTCCAGCTTTTGGACCAAGTCGTTGCAGCACAAACAGCCCAGATCAAAGGGTTGCTTACAGACGTAGAGGAAAAGGTTGCGGGAGGTCAAAAACTGATTGAATCGCTTAACGCGCTGAATCAGGAACGCCACTCCACAACTCGCTGCCACGAAACCCGGGTAGAGTATTTAAAATGTCAGGTCATTGAAGCCAAGGCCTGTGAAGGTAGGATGAGAGAGAAGTGTTTCCGTCTAGCTAAGCAAATGGAGGCCCAAGAGGAAAAACTTCTGGGAGCCAGGGCAGCATATAAGATGGCCATGGAGGATAGATCTGAGAGCACCGACCACAGCGCTTGCCGCCGGGAGCAAGAGAACCTGAGAACGGCCCTAGCCAAGACAAACGGGTTGGTGTGTCTCATAAACCCACCAGCGAGCCAGCTATTGCTAGCCAAGGAATCCAAAAGACCGATTCCACAAGAGATAGTTCAGGAACCAACCCCCGAACCCTCTGCGCCTCCTGCTTATGATGAGTCTTGGACTCAGGGAAAGGAAACGGAGACGGTAGAGGAAGAGATTCTTGAGGTAGAGCAACACCAGATAGTAGAGTCGGGGCCGGCACCGATGTGTCCAACTAGACACCGGAGGCTCGGTCCGAATGAAGACAATGGCGAGGACGGACCCCTTGTGAATCAGATCATAATGCCCCACAGCGCACAACAGCTGATGGAAATGATAAGTCACATCCCAAAACTCTCCGAGTCAGGAGATCCCTCCGTCCATTTTAGGGACATGGAGCAGACCGCAGCAGTTAATGACTGCGACAGGGTTGAACAGTCTAAGATGCTGCTGTTCTCCCTGGACAACTCGCTCCTCCAGTGTCTCCCTGACGAGAGCAAGAGAGGGCACAGGGACTATGAGTTGTTACGGGACGAGATCCTGGAGATTATAGGAGAGGGTGACGGAACTCCGTTCCTCCATTTAGAAAAGACAGTGCAGCTAGAGGGAGAACCCCCACGGGTTTTCGCCGGAAGGTTGTGGCCCGTGTATCGGCGCAGCTGCCCGGGAGGACCGGAACGGAACGCGCTAAATGATGAACAAAGGGCTCATTTGCTCCGGTGCCTGGTAGCAGGTTGCTTGCCAATAGTGAGGGAGCAGGCCAAAGCATGGTTTGACCCCACTAACGCCCGCTCCACGGAGGAACTAGTACTTGATCAGCTCACGATAGGTTACAGGAACAACAAGAGTAGGGATGTGCCTTCCTCAAAGGGAAAGGTGCATGAGGCGAGGCCTGCAGCTCCTGCTAAAAAGGAATGGCATCAGGAGGGGACTCGCCCTCCCCAAGCCAAGAGCAGTTGTTACGGGTGTGGGAAGGAAGGTCACTGGCGCCGGGACTGTAAAAATCCCTGGAAGGATTTAAAGGGAAAAGCTCCCTCAGCCCCAGCCCAAACGCCCATCCGGGAGAAAGGAGCCGATGTGTCGATCCATCCCGCTGCGATCGAGTCAGTTTTAGAGGCAATGCGGTCTCTACTGACCTCGCAGGGGAAGGTGACAGTCGCCAACGGCCCTGTTGCTCCCCCAGCCCCAACCGATGTGCCCAATTGACTAGAGCCAGCGCAGCCTGTCGACCTGTGTCCCCTAGAAAGACATGCACAGGAAGAGATCTCCTGTAAAATGGAGGAATACCTGCGGTGCCAGGTTGCGGAGGCTAAGTTAGTTGAGCAGGTTTTAAGGGAGGAGAACACCAGGTTAACAGCGAGGGCTGGCAGTTTAGAGGGTCAGCTAAGGGTTTTTAAAATGGTTCATGACCAGTGTAAACTGTTTAAGCCAGGTGCAAAAGAACCAGCAGGGAAAGCCAGGTCTGAGAGTAAAAGCAATAAGCCTGAGGCAAGTAAAGTGTCACAGACCACACAAGCTGGCGTTGCAGCCTGCTTGAGGGGAGGAGCCATCCCGCCCACCTGGGAGGCTTCCCCGATGGCCTGGGACTCGGACGAGGAAGGACCCGAACAGCAAGGTCCCGCCCTCGACGCAATTCTGGAGGAGGAGGAGTCGGAGGACGGAGGTTCCGCCCTCGACTCGAGCGTGGGGGAGGTAGAAATTGGGGGCAGAGATCCTCCACCTGTAAGGACAGGTGGGGAGGAGCCGTCTGCCACAGACCCAATTCCCGAAGGGGCGGAGCCTGAGGGGAGGGAGCCAAAGCCCACAGTCGTGGAAGAGCCACGGGCTGTGAGAGCCAAAGTCCCACCCAAAGGTCCACTCGCCAAGGGAGCCTGCCCAAATCCCAAAGGGGCGGAGCCTGAGGGAAGGGAGCCAAAGCCTACTGTCGTGGAAGAGCCACGGGCTGCGAGAGCTGAGGTCCCACCCGAAGGCCCACTCGCTAAGGGAGCCACGCCCAAAGTACCTTCTCGCAGGTCGGCCCGAACGACTCAGCCTGTAAAGTCTTGGCCCGAGTCACCCACTCCCAGTAGACACCGACTTCAGAAATCATTAAGAAAGCACAGTCCCCGTTTAACAGCAAAAGGCTGCGGGGAACCAGAGCCACAGGTCACTGCAGCCCCGCCACAGGGAGCGGTGAGCTGCAGTCCGATCAGGGATTAGGCAAGCCGCCCGGGGACGGGCGGCGCTGTACATAAGTTAAGTTAGGTAATTATGATGATAGTTTAAGGAATATAAAGTTTACGGTGTTAAGAAATGTTAAGAGTACAATTTTGAAGTCTGCCCGGTATGTGTGCTTGTTTGGGAGCGGGGTCCAGGAACCCGCGCGTCCATTTAATTAGGCCAGCACCTATTGGGAACCCGGCTGCATCATTTTATTGGTTACAGAAACCTGGGATATGATGAAAAAGATTCTCATCGTGTTCGTGGCGATCGGGTGCGGGTGGGCCTACCGAGGCCGCACCAAGGACGTCATCATCTTCGGGTGTTCCGGGGACACGGCCCCCATCGCAACGGATGGGACAGGGGAGCGAGAGGTTGAAGAAACCGCCACCTACTTCCACCAGGGGAGATGGCCAGGTTGGCTGGGGACGAATTCTACGGAATACTCCAGCAATTTCGGTTTTGCCTACCAAGAGACTTCGTTAACGTGCCCTCGGGTGAGGATCCTTGCACCCAGAGTCAGCGTTACCGTGGGAAAGAGGATCTGTCTGGTGTGTAATGGGAACGTACCACTAAGGCGATGGTGGTGGCTGCGAAAGCTGGGAAAGGACATGAGGAACTCTACGGTCGAGTGGGAGCGACTGGGTAATAATACCCATTGGACTATTACGGGGACTCACGGACAATTACGTGTGTGTTGGGACAAATGGTGGGAACCAGATGAAGGAATATATGTCTGTATGTGGGGTTCAAAACACGTTTTCCCCAAGGGCGTATCCATCTTCTTCCAGAGGCAGTGGCAGGATGAAGGAAAGGGGATGAGATGGGATGTCAGCACTCGAGCGTGCGGAGCCCCATACTCCCCTATTCCGGTAAACGCCACT